>NC_143251.1:98012500-99262500 GCF_984573655.1 Nuphar pumila
TGAGTTTGATGGGAATGATGGTGATGGTCTCCTTGTCCTTCATAGGATGCATCAAAGAGAGACAAAGATAAGAATAAGATGGAAGGTAAAAGGAATGAGGAGAACACCATGACACTTGACCACGAGCAGCACTTGAATCATGATCGAGTACAAGGTAAGCCCATGAGTGCTCGGATCACCAACACAAATTTTACATTCAAGGATCAAGAGCTTCATGTAATGAGAGCCTCAAAGAAGTAGAATCACAATGCCACTAAGGGCTCACAGAAATGCACTCACAATATAAAAAAATATTATTTTATTAATGAATCAAATGCATAAAGAATGAAATGGAATACAAAGGGAGAACCCCACATATAAACAAAAGGAGGCCATGTACTAGCCGTTAGACTAGTTTAACCGCTAGATTTAGACTACTCCTAACAGCTAGTCAACTCTGGTCAAGCCAAAAAAATAATAAAATAAAAAATACAAAAAATGCATTTTACATAAATATAAAAACATAAATATATACGTATTATATATACACAAATACTGGGAAATGGAAACCTACAAATAGGCACAGTGCTAAATGAAACATGCTATTGGATTTTCAGTATTTTTTTTTAATTCGGACCCCATAAATGTGTTCATCATGATTGAATTAGAAATCGACACTTGGATCATGTATTTTGGATGGGAAAAATGGCATTTGGAGCCTCGAAAATTTTGTAGGTTTTCATTTCCCCACACACTAATAATGTGTGTGTGTATATATATATATAGAGAGAGAGAGAGAGACATTAACAAAAATACTGATAATACTGGTTTTTCATTGAAAAAAGATAATCCAAGGGTTGATCCCCACTAAATCAACCATGCTGACACATTACAAGGTTACACTGAGCCAAAATGACTTGCATCGTGAGATTCCAACTAGATTGTAGGTACAATAGATTTAGCAAAATTATACCCCTTATATAAAACACGTGCAAGTCTCCCTGCATGTGGCTCGTCCCTGAGCACTGCCTGTGGCTCAGGGGAAAGAGGAACTCTTGATTTTAAGAAAAAATAAACTTGAGTTCTGTTAGGATTAAAACACAACACATTAGTTAGCATCTAATTTATGAGAAGCACACACATCTGGTGGGAAGGGAAGCATGAAGAAGTGTTATCAATTCATCCAAGCATGGATTGAAACAAAAATGTGAGCCAAATAGAAGAATATAATATATATGCTATGTAGTCAAAAACGCTAGGCGGTGCCTAGTTGGTAGACCCCTAAAAAGACTAGTTGAGGACTAGGCGAGACTAGTCAGACTAGTTGGTATCCCAATAAGAATATAAAAAAGTATACAAAATATACATAAAAATATGTTTAATTCTTTTACTAATAAGATGTTTTCATCACACACAAGTACAAAATTACACATGCTTTCACAAAATATATTAATATACATAACCAGAATATACATATATATATAATTGTACATTTCACACAACACGGATATATATATATATACACATATTCAGCATAATCAACAAAATATGATTTCAGCATTTCACAGAAGCACAACACACACACACACACACACACACACACACACACACACACACACATATATATATATATATATATATATATAACATATTACATAATTCATAATATTAAACATGCTTGCAGTCTTTTATAGAAAAAATCATCATAAACAAAGTAACACACACACACACACACAGATATATATATATATATATATATATATATATATATATATATATATATATATCATCATGTTTTCATCATTTCACAAAACAAATCACACAAACACATACATATATAATTATATATATATACAAAAAATAACAGAATATATATAATAATAATAAATAACTAAACAGCCCACGTCTCTAGGCGGGGGCAGCTTAGTTGCCGACTAGGTGCCTTAGTCGGTGCCTAGTTGGCAAACTTAGTACCTTTTAAGGTACCCACCTAGGAATTGCAAAGCCTAGGCATTAACTTACGCCTAGACTGACTAGGCAGAGTAATAGGTGCCTAGCCGGGGCTTTTGACTACATTAGCCTATATGGTGAAAGCACGCTGTTAGACTCAAGAAGCACCCTCTCATATAATTCAAAAACAATGCAATTTTCAGTTTGCAGCTTGCTTTGTTAAATTCAGCAATTCCTTGGACTTTGTAGCAAGTAGCAACATATTTAATCAAACGTTATCATGTCTTTACATTTTCCATGCTGGCATAGTTAGGGGTCTAATCATTGTTGTAATCGCAATAATTTCTAGTAAGTGATTCCCTAAACACTTTATCAATCAATTTTTCTCATCCTGGCATTGTGACCACTTTCAGCGAAGTCCTTTCCACTCCCTGCAATAACCAGCCCCTATTCCTGGCTATCAAAATTAATCTATTTTGGTTGGTGTTCCAATTTGTATGTAGTGCTTTTATTTGGCACACACACACACACATATAGAGAAAGAAAGAGAGTACCTGTAATTCAGCTAGCCGTTCATACCCAGCATTAATGTCATCCATTAAGACCTAAAATGGCATAACAAGTAAAAACAAATAGATGAATTACTATGACATTTCTGAAGAGAAGAAAGAAGACCGAATCGTAGAGTTACAAGGTAACACAAAAAATCTTCTATTTACGTCCACTAGTGCAATTATACTAGTTTAAAGCAAAATGAAGCATAGAGCATAGCCATCGAATGATTAAAAGCATAGTCCATTAAAATGGACAATTAAAAATTCTAAAGTGCACTCATACTTTGCAATTCAGAGGCCTACTGAGAAAGGTGTACAAAGATGTACAAACCAACTAGTAGAATCCAATTGCATAGGCAAGGAAAAGTAAAATAACCTGAGAAAGGATGACAAGCTGCTCGCCAGCTTTCTTTGGCATATCTCGCAGAGCACGCTCGCACAATCGACGAGGTGATGTGTTATACCAGTCTTCTCCATATTCATGAAGATAAGGTTGAGTGAGAGGAACAAAAACTAGGCCAGAAAAAATGTAGTAACTGGGCAATCTGTCAAATTGGTGAACTGGAACTAATGGTTGTAACTGAAAATAACACCAAAGCTATCATTGATTAAATTGAAAAAAGTCCAACCAAAATGCATTTAACAGCAGAGAGAATCCAGAAAATTCTCCAAATATTTCTAATGACGATACAAAATGACCAAGTTACATACAAGAACTTGAGAAAGTCTGCTTGAGTTACTCATATCCACTATTTGCCAGACACTGAAGTCACCAACAAACTAGATAATAATGAAGCGCATAGCAACTCAGAGACAATCGAGTATCTAAAAAATACAAGCTAGCACATAGTTTTGATACTACATGCTCAAGATGAATTCAGTACACATGCTTTTTGCAAGAATTTGTGAAGTAAACTAAACTTGAAATAAGACCCGAAGGGGTAGTGTAGTTGGAACGGGCCTCGACTGTTTGATGGGCAGTCGGGGTTCAATTCCTGCGAGCGTTACTCCCCTTGCGTAAGCCGAAGCCGGTGGCTCCTTGGGGGCAAGGGGTGTGCCCGGGTTTACACCTCCTGGGTGGTTTTCACTTTCCTATATGGAAAAAAAAAACTAAATGCCTGAAATGACTGTTGTGATAGTTCATCTTACAATCATAATATTTGCGATATTGATAACCATAGTAGCAAATTCTAGTTTAATCATCACTCCATCACATAACAAGAGAACACCATCAATCTCACACGATAAAGTAAATGCTATGTAACATGGACTCTTCTAACAGGGCACCGCACCTGTGTCGCACCCAGGCAGGTGCGACACTTGGACACAGCTTCCTTTATGTTAGGTGAAGTCAACCACATTGAGGTCCATTTCTATCCAAAAGTAGATTCAGTTAACCCTAATTAAGTCTAGTTTTATCTATATTATATTTATATATATATATATAAATACATAAATGCACACACATACGTAGTGTTAACTTAAAACTGTTAAAAATTATATATATATATATATACCCTCCCCGCAGCCCCGCACCCAAGTTTTTTTAAAGTGCAGCATCACCGCATCTGCACCCATACCCGCATCCGGACCTGCACCTATGTGACATAGAGTAAATGACATTCTAAGAAGAAATTGTATTGGACAGAAATCCTACTCACAGGTCCAAGGGTAACAGTCAGTTCATACTCTACACCATCTCGTAAAACTTTGAGTTGAGCTGTTTCATTGGGCTTTTTCATAGAGACCATATGATCAAAGGTTATCCGCTCTCTGTTCCGAAAAGGAACTGCAATGATACCAACATAGAATCAAATGAATGAATGACAATCAAAATAATAGGAGAAAAAACAGCTAGAACGTGTACCGGTTCCATCATTTGCTATAGGAATTCCATCAAATGACAGAATAATATCATCTTTCCTGAGCACCTGATATGCATCTGAAAGAGGATTTATTTTGCTAATGAGCACTCCAGTCATCTCAGGTTGCATATGGAAGTCTTCTCTCAGTTGCACATTTTCTGTAGGCTGGCATGACACACCCAGAGAACAAAATCCAGTATATTTTCCACTTTCCTCCACACCATTTATAAAATGCTTTATTATGGGTACTGGAATTATATACCTAAAAAGAAAAGAAAAATCAAACAAGGAAAAGAAATAATATACAACAGAACTTAGAAAGCATGTATTACAATATAATGAATGACAAGCTGATGCAACTGGACCTGACTCATGCCAGATCTCCATTTCTTGCCTCAAAATCATGAGTAGAAAAATTATGTCCCAGTTCAAAAGAATGTGATAAATCTATGTTACCTGATGAAGGAAAAGAAAGAAAACTATGTAATTGCACTTATTCATCACCAGAGACCATCAGAAAAGACTGGTCCAAGGTTTCCATTTCAGGATCCCGAATTACCCCAAATCAAGCTGCTTCCTAAGTCAATTCATTCAAAGATGCAGGAGACAACCTGATCCAGTTCAGCAGAGACTAGGGATTTGAACAGTCATGTTGGGTTATGATACAGGAGTCACTGAGTTGCACCCAACAGATGAGTGGTAACAGAAAGTGATACCAATGTAAATTGCATCAGCAGTTTTCAATTTTCAAAGTTGCTGCCATCAAAATACTAACAAAGGGTCTTACCCATAGTTTAGCACTTTAGGACAACTCTCCTAACTTTAATGTTGAAGGATCTTGCGCAAAACCCTCAACTGACCTCCTAAGGCTTCATTTTGAGGTTTAAAGGGGGAAAAGGTAGGTTAGTAAGGGCAAAACAAAAAGGGTACTAGGGTTCAATTTGAGAAAATCTCTAACCTTTTAGGGTAATTTGATCCAAAAACACAAGGGAAGAAGTCCAAATTGAGTTTAGGAAGTGAACAGAGGGTTAAAATGACCCCTTTTGCCTTAAAAAGTGCCCTAAAAGCTGTCAATCACCACTTTTTTAGCTGCCAAAAAAGTAAAAAAGGAAAAGATGCCAACTCATACAATACAAATTGTATCGTACTTTACAGTATGATACACATCTATATCTTACGAAACAGGTTACCATGACCCAACAAAACATGGTTAACCAATACATTAGTAGGTAGCATATTGGCCCTTAGGACAATAGTACAATATAGCATATCATATTGTGTGATACTGATAAGTTGATAACACTGGCACTAAAGGCTCTCTGTTAAATCATAGGCAAGAAACCTTGATTTCAAATTTAATTTTTCTCCACTCAAGAATAAACAAAAAAAGAAAATTTTACCACAAGCCATAACTAGATCTTTTAGTGGTTCAAAAGTTAGCATTGTTGCCTATATCAAGAATGTGAAGCATGACAAAACATAGTAACATGCCATTAAACAAATACAGTACCAAATTAAATTGCATAGAGGCATTCTAAGATGAGCTAGCATATAGAGGGAGAGAAGAAAGGAGAAACTACTTATAGATACTCACCCAATATTTTCAGCACCTGAAAGATTTTGAAAAGCAACACCTGCTACCTTGTCACCCATGATTGCAGGACCTCCACTATTACCTGGGTTAATGGCTGCATCTATTTGTATTGCCATCAGTTGGGTAGCACCATGGACATATTGTGTTGGTTCAACTCTAGAGACAACACCTTTTGTCACCGAGATATTGTCTCCACCTGCAATTATTAATCATCTTGATTACTCCTATTTCCTACTAAATGGTTTTCCCCTTAAAACTTGGTAAATATGGCAAGGTATCTTATCCAAGCCTTGCTATATAAAACTGATGCATCATGTGTCATGGGAATGGGCTAACTAAGGATAAAAATGGAGAAGATAGTGACCCAAACCTGAGGTTTACATGGAGAATCAAGGACACAATTCTGCCATGCTATATGATATTGATGTATCTAGGCCTATGGAAACCAGCAAGCTAAGGATATCAACACCTTTGTTCTTCCTAATTATAAGAATTAAACAAACTTGAGGTTTATTTGAAGTAAGATCAAGGTCTCCATGGTTTACAGATATAGATGGCATGCACTTTAGATGTAGTTTGTGAATAACGAGAAGTTACACAGAATGCAAACCAGTTTGCACCCTTAGACAATGAGTAAGCCATTGTTGGTCAATTGCTTTGACAAATGACAACTGCTTCAAATGTCAAGTAAGCTAACCTAGTTAAGGAATGCAACTAGATTGCTGAAGTGGACATTAAGTCCTTGAGCAAACAAACAAAATAAGTTCTTAGTTGCCATAATTGCTGCCAATATGGGCATATTGTAGAAATTTTGCAATGGTAAACTATTCGCAATACTATTATCAACAAGATGAATTGAAAGGAATTCTTTTAGATGCAGCATTAGAGTGCACTTAATTAAAGATTTTGTATTCTCTCTAGTTTTTATTAGATGCGACATTTTACATGTTAAGGATGAAAATCTGAAATTTTATTTCAACTCCACTGTCTTGCCTAGTCATTTTTGCGGTTCCTACAATGTTTAGTAACTATGGATTTAAGAACTTGATATTACTTAAAAAGGCATAGTCTACCACAAAAGTCGAATAGATATCGATGCCACAAGTACTTAATTTTCTTCCTTGAGTAGTGTATGAAAATTTCAACACTTCTTACGCTGAAATTATTGACCAAATTATTAAGGATTATACATGTAAGCAAACACAAAGTCCCACATGCACACAAATAAGAAAACACGATGAAATACAAAGTCCTTAAACAAGCTATAATGGAATATAACATAAACTTGTTAGGATAAATTAGCATTTCTTATACATCTTGCAATTATTCAAGGGTGCATGTTTAAAACTAGAAGTCTCACCCTGAGGATAACCAACAACGGCCACAGCTTCTTGCAAAAATGGTATGTCACCAAGCTCCAGAAAGTGCATCCCTTCCCAAAATTCTTCGCTTTCAACAACAAGAAGGGCAAGATCACACTCGTGTCCAACAGCTTGCACTTCTGCCCGATACTTTGTAGGAGACCCATGCTTTCTGACAAGGACAAATGTATGATCTGATACAACGTGTGCATTAGTAAGGATCCTGCGCCCAGAGATTACAAAACCTGAATAATGATATGTTAGAAAGCAAAAGAATCAAACTGCTACAATAATCAAGCAGAAAGGATACAACCATAATAACCAAACAGCAAAAGATAGAACATGTTATTCACCAAACAGCATATTATTTAGACTAGAATAAAAGGCACACAAGTTAGTACTCAGCATCTTAGTAGAGTCAAATTACAAAAGTGTCACAAGAATCAGCAGTGGTACACAGAAAAGGCTAGTATCATAACATGTACAAAGGTTAACAAGTATAAGGGAGCATTTGGATGACATTCAAAAACTTGGTTTTCCTAAAATTTGGTTTTGTAAATTAGCTTTGGTAAACTTTAAAAACCAGGTTTTCTTGTTTGGATGACAATTTGTTAACCAAGTTTTATGCTTTTTCTTGATTTTTGTACAAAAACTTAATAGCATTTAACTTTTGAGGCTGATCCTTTTCAAGTCAATGACAGCCCTCTTTCAATTAGAGAGTAGGGCTGCAAACAGGTAGGAATGGGCACCAGGCTCAGAGGCCCGGGGTCCACACTCCCTAGTTTGGTTGGGCCATGTTAGGGCCGATCTTTTGGAGTATGGCCTAGTCCAAACCGAGCCTATGTCCTAGCAGGCCAAATACGGCCTGGGCTCGCAAGCAAATACAAGCAGCCTAATTCAAAAGATATATATATATATATATATATATATATATATGATCCCTGTTGTATATAATGTGTATTAATATGTATATACTACATATAATGTAATAGAAAATATATAATGTACATATATAATATATATAAAATATCTTTCTTTCAAATATATATAATATAGATATTATGTAGATGTATATTATATATCTAATATAGATAGTTTATATATATTATATATGTACATTATATATTTTTTATTACATTATATGTATATACATATTAATACACATTATATACAACAGGGATTGTATATATATATATAGAGAGAGAGAGAGAAGGTAGCCAGAAAAGGGGGGTGGCCCCTTTCCAGCAGATTTATGGCCAGAAAACGGCCACAAAAGCAGTTTTAGAAAGTAAAAACTCTTTGACTGTTTTCGGCCATCGATTGGCAGGAAAACGGCCTGGATGGAACCATCCGGCATTAATGGTATCATTCTGACCAATTGGTGGCCAGAAAACAGCCAAACAGTGTTAAAATGTAAAACTGTACATATATATATAATAATATTATATTATTATATATATAAATATATTTTTCATTTCTTTCTTTTCTGTAATTTTTTTCCTTTATTTTTATTTTTTGTCTTTATGTCATCTAGTTCAGTTTGAACTAGAATGACTGTTGCTAGTCAAGTCCTGTCCCGACTTGACTAGCAATAGAGTTGTTGGACTGACTCTTAATAGAGCTGTTGGACTGTGTCCAACAGCTCTATTGAGTCCTCTTTCAGCTGTGTATATAAAGGGGTGCAGCCCCTCTTGTATTTTATTTCAATGCTTCTTAAGCAATTGGTTTTTCATATCAATAAAGAATACATTTTTATTTTTATTTTGTTTTCAGTTATACCCTTTTTAAGGGTTATGCTTTAGTGTCATTCTTGACACTTGCCCTTGTGAATCTAAGCTCGTGTTTCGAAGATCCCCATTTTATTTCATGGTTTCAGAGCCGCGGAAGTACTAAATCTTGAGGAAAAGCTGCCTCAATTTCCATGCCTGTTTGCAAAAGTGTTCACCACTTGAAGAGAAGTGTTTTATCACTTCATTGGAGAAGATTTCACATCTTGTTGTGTTGTTTTTTCTTCTTTCTTTTTCATTCTCCTTGTTTTTCTTCTATCTCTATTCTTTCTCTCCTTGTAATCAATGGATGACAATGATAAAGTCATCATCATGCCTATGAAACTAAGCGATACGAACTATGTAACATGGGCTTCAATCATGAAGCACCATATATGGGGAAAAGGCCTGTGGGGGATTGTGGATGGTTCTGATTCGGAACTTAAACTATCTCTTACTAAAAAGGAGGGAGATAAAGAGGTTCCTCTATCGGAAGAAGAGAAAATCAAGGCTATTGTCTCATACAAGAAGAAATGGAAAGAATGAAGAATATCTCATGCGAAGATAATGTCATGGCTTATCAATAGCGTTGACATTAAAAAATGCTCAAGTCTTGCCAAATTTGATCATGCCGATAAGACATGGGAATACCTTAAGAATATGCATTCCCTTAAAGATATTGCACACGTGTGCAACCTCTAAGAAAAAGTTTGAATGATGACACAAGGAGACAAAACTATTCGTAAATATTACAATGGGTTGTCCGAACTTTGGGAAGAACTTTTCCTTTTAGAACCAAAGTGGCATTGTGCCGAAGACATCGAGCTTCGTCAGAAACAACTCGATGCTAAACATTTTTACCAGTTTATCACTGGATTAAGAGCGGAATTTGAAACCACTAAATCGGCCCTACTTCACCGGGAAAAAATTTCTTCTATAGTTGAAACTATTGAAGAGTTAACAATAGAAGAAAATCGTCTCCGGAAAGGTTCTTTAAAAATTAAAGATAATTATGTTTTAGCCGTGTTTAGACCAGAGAATCATGTTCGATCATATAGGCCTCCTCACTTTAACCGACAAAATGGTGACTATGATAAGAAGAAAGTTATTTGTCATCACTGTCATGAACCGGGACACTACAGACCACAATATCCCAAACTTAAAGAGCTGAGAGAAAAAAGAGTTGCAATTGCTGGATCGGAGCCTAAAGATCAGGATGCACCAGTTTCCTTGGCCCAACTAATGGAGATTCTTTAGCCTCTCATCAAAGGTGCCTCTTCCTCATCTGAAGCTTCAACCGGCGCAGCAGCCTCATCTTTTTCTGATCCGGGTAAAATTTCTTGGCTCCTTGACTCTTGTGCATCTTTTCATATGACCCCAAATAATCAAAGTCTATCCAAATGTGTTAAAAATAAAACAAGTGTGTCAAAGGTCTTTACTGGTTATGGGACTTCTCTTGAAATAGAAGAAATAGGAAATTTTGAAAAAAAATTATAAAACAAAGAAATTTTCTATTTCAGAAATTAGACATGTTCGCAAATTAAATTTAAATCTTTTATCTGTATCTCAAATTTCTGATTATGGGTGTAATATTTCATTTTTTTCTCATGGTTGTTGGGTACAGGATCGTCAGTCAGACAAGCTGATTGGGGAAGGTCATAAAGAAGGAAGACTCTTACATGGATTTTTTTTGAAATGCCGAAGATAGCTTTTTGTTATAATATTCAAAAAATAGAGTTGAAACTGTGGCATAAGAGACTTTGTCACCCACATATAGTCAAAATCCAACATTTTCCAAATATAGGGAAATTTTGTAACTCTGAATCATTTGATTATAAAGATTGTATTATCGTCAAAATGAAAAGATTATCATTTCAGAACAGAACTTTTTTCTCTTCAAGACCACTTGAATTAATACACTCGGATATTTGGGGTCCTGCACCAGTAATTTCTAAAGGAGGATTTGTTTACTATGTTATTTTTGTCGATGATTTCTCCTGACATACGTGGATGTACTTTCTCAAACATAAGTCTGAAGCAGTGTTGTGAAAAGCGTTAAGGCGTAGCGAGGCGCTCCACCAAAATCTGAGGCGAGGCGTAAGCCTCGAGGCGCAAAGCGTAAGCCTCAAAAAATAAAAATTTAACTTAAAAAAAACTATAAAAATGATCTAAAATTATAAATAAATAAGAAATGATTTATTGATGAAGCGTCAACCAACACGAAATAAAAAATCTCAAATAAATGCGAAAAAAATATGAGATTAACATGTAAAAGTAACATTAATGCAACAACTTGATCTATATAAGTATCTAATTGCATAAATATGAGCATTGATTCAATAAAAAACTAACATTAACAAAATGCATATTAGCACTAACAACATCATGTCATAATTAAAAAATGCATGTTAACATTAACAACCAAATGTTAATGTATTTGTTCAGAATTCTTCAAAATGAGAGTGTTAACATTCACAATTACAACTAAAAGTCCCAAAAAACATATAAATGAAAAATAGCTCTATGATATGAATTAGGGCCTAGGCTCTTGTTGTGTCTCGTCATCATCAATATTTAAGTCTTCAATATCATCATCTGAAGAATCCATATAAATAGGTTCTTCTTCATCTTCATTCTCTGACTCTTCATCATCTACACTTTCTTCATCCACGTCCTCAATTACTTCTTTTGCTTTTCTTTTTCCTTCAATAAAAAAACATGTATTAAATATTTATGTTATGTAATTAAAAAAATACATTTATATTCATAGCTAGGTAAAAGGAATATAATTTTACCTCGATCTCTTGAAGACATGTCTTGCCTAGAACCACTTTGTGAAACATGAGGTGAAGTGACTTTTTCAATAGGCACATGCTCAATGGCATTTATGTCGAAGTTCGGATCCAACCATGAATCCTCCAACCAATTGGGATCACTTGGCAACACTGGATCTTCCTTCTCCTCAATCCACTCATCGTCTGAGTTTATATTATCTAGACATATAGGGTCTTTGGTAGCCCTCCTTTTCATATTTCTCTCTCTTAATTTCATATTGTATATTACAAAAACCAATGCATTCATCTTCTCTTGTTCAAGTCTATTCCTTCGTTTTGTATGCACCTATAATTTCAAATCATTGATAATCAAATATAAGATAATTAAAAATATAAAAATATATTTCAAAAATAAAATACAAAGTCACAAACCAATGAGAAAGTACTCAAATTCCTCTCACGGCCCGATGCACTGCATGTCAAACTTAAATATCGAATTGCAAAATTCATCAACTCAGGATTTTCGTGCCCAAATGAACTCCACCAATCAGCTGCATTCAAATAAAATAATAAAAAATTTATAAAAACATTAAGAATGTCATAATTAACAAAAACATAAAAAATATTGACAAATAACAACATAATTGCAAACTTACCAGGACTTTTTAATTTTCTTGCTGTAACAGTTGCCTCTCTGCCAAACAAGTCCTTTGCCTTTTTAAATGCATCGATTTGTGTTGTAATTTTCAACCAAATATTTGCATCAGAAACTAATTTTTCAACACAATCATAAAAGCCACCCATAACTTCTCCATCAGGGTTGAAGTTGTCAGCATAATGAAAATGTGAATTTAAATAATAGGCAGCTGCATGCAAAGGCTTATGAAGTTGCAAGTCCCATCGTCTATCAATGATATCCCAAATAGGTTTTTATTTTCTTTGGACATTGTCAAGTTTGAAGCAATTTCCTCCTTCGCTCTATCCATTGCCTCATACAAAAATCCCATAACAGGTTCGTCTGCATCAACGAGTCGCAACACTTTGACGAGAGGTAATGTAGCTTTAATTGCATATGATATAGCAACCCAAAACTTATGATTATTAAGTACAATACAAAAAATGTTCTTAGCATCAGATTTCTTATAGTAATTAGATGTTCTACAATTTGAAGATAAGAACATCGACTTTAACTCTTTCTTATAACATCTAATACTATGAAGTATAAGATATGTTGTGGCAAAACGAGTGATGGCTGGAGGCAGAAGTTTTTTCTTCTTTGTGAATTTTCTCATTAAATTTAATACTCATGCATGACTATAAATGTATCTTGTAATTTTTTTTGCCTTTTCCACTGTATCTTAAAAAATTGATATCTTTCCAATATCTTCTAACATAAGATCCAAGCAGTGGGCTGCACATAGTGTCCAAAAACATGTTTTTCCTATTGTTAACATATTTCCAGCTGCCATATAATTTGGTGCATTATCTATAATGAATTGCACCACATTACTTTCACCAACTTCTTTAACAACTTCTTCAAACAACTGACACAAATTTGCACCAATTTTTTTCATGTCGCTGATGTCAACGAACTTCAAAAATACTGCCCCAGATGAGTTGTTCACAAGAAAATTAATTAAGTTTCTTCCTTTCCCATCTGTCCAACCATCTGCCATAATACTGCAACCAACCTTTGGCCACTCTTTTTTGAACTCTTTCAAAATTTCATGAGTACAATCTATCTCGTCCTTCAAAATCCAAGTTCTGATCTCATGATAAGAAGGTGGTTTGAACCCTCGCCCATAATTTGCAATAGCTTCTACCATTGCACCAAAATATGGACTGTTGCAAAGATTAAATGATAAGGCATTTGCATAAAAAAATCTACCAATGGCACGACATACATTTTTTCTTTCATCCCTTTTGAAAGCAGTGTTTATTGTGGTTTGTCGTGCTTCTTTGTTCACAAAAAGGTCTATAGGACCAGCTGCACTTGTTTTTGCATCACTACCTGATCCACTAGCCTCTTTATTCACATTATCGCCGGTTGATGATTCAAAATAAACACTTCTCCCGATATCCAACTTGTTTTGCTCTAACTCTTCTTTCTTTAGCCTCTGATCCTTTAGATGATTCTGAAAAAATCTTTTCACGTTAGGTGGAACCGCTTCGCACATGCTTACACCATGCTTTGTGTCAGCTAAGTGATGTTTTAGCCTATAGATGCCTCCTGTAGTCTGTTTATGACAGTAATTGCAAATTACATGTCCTACAAGTTTGGGATCTTTAGTAGGATTTGGAACTTTAACTCCATGATCCCATCCTACATCTTTTGCCATCGTTCAACTGCAAAAAACATAACACAAAATATATATTAACATCATGCATTCTGCTGACCACATTACATGAAAACAAATGCAAAATAGACAATCTTGTTGTATAAGCTATATACGAATCCTAGAAAAAAAACATAATTAACGAGAAAAAAATAATAAATATAATTAGGTCAGTTTTTTAATTAGTTCTCAAAGTTCATTCAATAATGCACACTTATAGCCACACACACACATAGTAGAGATAGAGTGGAGGTGGTTTGGATCCCCGATTTCTTCTCAAAAACAAAAAGAAAACACCAACCAACTCCAAGGCACTCCAAACAAATTTTTCATTGATTGAAATGAATACCATCACAAAAAAGCACCAACAAAAGATAAAAAATATCCTTAAAAACACAAATAAAACACCAACGAAATTTGTCTTCCTTTTTTTCGAAGAAAGAAGAGCATGTTAAACCAACAAAATAACCATCCCTAGAATTCAACAAGAAGGTATATCAAGAACTTCTCCGGAGATCAACCCCAAGAAATTGTGAAAATGCCGAAAAAAAAACATATATTGAATATGCTAAACAGAGGTCACCATTATGTTTGAATATTTCAGATGCTTAACATAAGGGGAATATATGGAAAATTCTCAATCAGAGAACTGAGATCTTTTGATTCCAGCAATTCGACAGGGATAAAAAATACATATTTTAATGAAACCTAAAATATCTGAATCAGATGAGTTCACACAAATCAACACCAAAAAAAAAGATGAAACTTAATAAAAAGAGGAACCCACTAATTCTAATGAACGAAATCAGTCAACAGGGAAAGAAAACATACCAATTATATTTAAAGATAAAAATGGTATCATTTCATTCATATTTAGATGCAAAATAACATAAAAACAAAAGAACATATTGTTCAGAAACAAACACATCTACGTATAAATCACGAAAAGCAACTAGAAAGAAAGACAGAGAAACAAAATAAAAAACGAAAAGGGTAGAAGAAAACCCAGAAAATCGTTTCAGAAGAAAAATGCTTTGGAGTTTCAGGCACACTGATACAGAACATTTGATTAAGTAATGCATGCAATAAGTGATAAGATATTTAGAGTATGAGCAAAAATTGCACCCACGGGAAACGTAAAAGGTCCCTTGCTAAAATTCCTTACACACACCAATTTATCAGAATTTCAATTGTGTGTTCTCGTGAATTAAAGAAGAAAACTAGCACGAAATTTATCAATATAAGAAATTCATGGAATGACACCACAAATCTATAATTACAACATAGTAAATAAAAACCAAATCAATGCATGCTTAAACAATTCAGGACATCGCATATTTGATTGCATACCAAGAAATCATCATCGCTACAGTTATCTAAATAAAATTAGAAAAGGTCGTACATCCAAAGAGAGTTTCGCCTCGTGAAGCAGTATAAAGGCATTAATTAATAAACAAAAAAAAAACATGCAAAGGTTTCACAATTCCAATTCACGAAAACCGACATATCTTATCCAAAAAAGGAAAACAAGGGACCGCACGATCGATCTATACATGATAGATTTTAGGAGCATCAATCTAATCACCAACAAAAAACAGAAAAAGGAAAAAACACCGATGAGGCGACGACTAATCCCAATCAAATCTTACTCCAAACAATCAATAAACCACAAAGTTGATGATGAGAATAATAGGAATAAGAATAAGAAGATGATGAAGAAGAAAGAGGAGGAGGAGAAGGGATTTTCGCACCTCGACGTCTTTCCCCTGAAGAAGAAGTTCCTGAAGGAAAACGATGATCGGCGAGGGGTGGTGACCGGCGGCGAGTGGTCGCACGGCAGTGGTTGTGGGTCGTCGATCCCTTCTCAGCAGAGGCAATGATCGACGACGGGTGGTGGCCGGCGGCGAGTGGTGGCCGGCGATAGCAATGGCAGTGGACGAGAGGGGACGAAGTGGAGAGAGAAGAGGCGAGGGCTTTCCCTCGCCCCGAAGCGCCTGTGTCTTTTTTAAAGACACAGGTTCTCGATCTTTCGAGAATACGGGCCCGGATCCGGGTCGAACTCGGGTCTGGGCCATCCGATTTTTAATGCGCGCCTCGCCTCAAGGCGCATGAGACGTACGCCTTGAGGCTGTTGCGCTTTTTAAGTGCGCCTCAAGGCGAAAAGGGCCTCGCCTCGAGGCGAGACGCGTTTTTAACAACACTGGTCTGAAGTATTTTCATACTTTCAAACTTTTCATAATATGGTTAAAAACAAGTTTCAAAATAATATTACTATTTTTCGCACAGATTCAGGGGGAGAGTTTTTATCTACAGATTTTCAAAATTATCTTCAATTGCATGGCATCACACATCAAAGCTCTTGTCCTTATACACCTCAACAAAATGGAAATGAAAAGATTATCATTTCAGAACAGAACCTTTTTCTCTTCAAGACCACTTGAATTAATACACTCGGATGTTTGGGGTCCTGCACTAATAATTTCTAAAGGAGGATTTGTTTACTATGTTATTTTTGTCGATGATTTCTCCCGACATACGTGGATGTACTTTCTCAAACATAAGTCTGAAGTATTTTCATACTTTCAAACTTTTCATAATATGGTTAAAAACAAGTTTCAAAATGATATTATTATTTTTCGCACAGATTCAAGGGGAGAGTTTTTATCTACAACAACAACAACTACGCCTTCATCCCAAAATAATTGGGGTCGGCGATATGAACCAAAAAAGAAAATCATTCTGGGTCTTCCACATGAATCCTTCTCCTCCAATCATTTCTATCCAATGCCATGTCCTTGGTGAGGTTCAAAGCATTCATATCCTTTCCTATCACCTCCATCCATGTTTTCCTAGGCCTACCCCGACCTCTTTTAACTAATATATTTTCCCATTTCTCCATCCTTCTAACTGGAGCATCATTAGGCCTTCGCCGAATATGTCCAAACCACCGTAAATGATTCTCTCTCATCTTATTTTCAATGGGTGCAATGCCTACCTTTTTACGTATCTCCTCGTTCCGAATCTTATCTTTTATTGCATTTCCACACATTCATCTCAGCATACGCATCTCAGCTACACTCATTTTTTAAATATGATGTCTCTTGGCAGCCCAACATTCCGTACCATATAGTAAAGCAGGCCTAATAGTCGTCCTATAAAACTTTCCCTTCAACCGCAATGGCATTCTACGATCGCACAACACTCTAGTTGCACTTTTCCATTTCATCCACCCAACCTTTATCCTATGATTTACATCTCCAATTTCTCCATACTTTTTGAATGATAGATCCCAAATATTTGAAACAATCATCCACCGGTATTTCTTGCTCACCAAGCTTCACTACACTCTCATCATTACTTCGTTGCTTACTAAACCGACATTCCATGTATTCTGTCTTACTCTTACTCAACTTAAAACCTCTTGCTTCCAATGTCTGTCTCCATAATTCTAACTTAGCATTAACCCCAGCTCTAGACTCATCAATCAAAACAATATCATCAGCAAACAACATACATCACGGCACATTTTCTTGAATTGATCTCGTAAGCTCATCCATCACTATAGCAAATAGGAAAGGGCTTAAAGCAGATCCTTGATGTAACCCAACCGTTATAGGAAAATTGGTTGTAACCCCTCCACAAGTGCGGACATTGGTTACTACTCCTTCATACATATCTTTAATTATTTTAATGTACTTGAGAGAAACACCTTTCTTCATCATTGTCCACCAGAGAACGTACCTAGGTACTCTATCGTATGCCTTCTCTAAATCAATAAAAACCATATGCAAATCTTTATTCCTCTCTCTATTTCTCTCGATAAGTTGTCTAAGAAGATATATAGCTTCCACAGTTGATCTTCCAGGCATAAAACCAAATTGATTCTCCGATATCATGACAACCTTCCTCAACCTAGACTCAATCACCCTCTCCCAAAGTTTCATAGTATGACTCATGAGTTTTATACCACGATAGTTTGTGCAATCTTGTATATCACCCTTATTTTTATATAGAGGCACCAAAGTACTCTTCCTCCACTCATTAGGCATCTTATTTGTCCGCCAAATCTTGTTAAAAAGATTTGTCAACCATTCTAAACCTTTCTCTCCCAAGCATTTCCAAGCCTCGATAGGAATACCATCTGGGCCAACTGCCCTTCTTGATTTCATTTTCTTCAAAGCCTCTGCAATTTCTTTCTTTTAAATCTTGCGCATGAAGTCACGATTCATCTCATGAAAAGGAATAGAGAAGTCTCCAAGATCCTGAGCATGACTTTCATTAAATAGCTTATCAAAATAATTTTTCCATCTCTCCTTAATCTCCTCATCTTTGACTAAAACCCTTTGTGTTTCATCTTTGATACATCTAACCATACCCAGATCCCTCGATTTTCTATCTCTCATCTTTGCAAGCCTATAAATATCCTTCTCGCCTTCTTTGGTATCCAACTTGTCATAAACCTCCTTATATACCTTATCCCTCGCGTTGCGAACTACTTTTTTAGCTTCCTTCTTTGCTATCATATACTTCTCCAAATTCTCCTTATCACGACTCTTACTTAGATTTCTATAACACTCTCTTTTAACCTTAATAGCTAATTTGACATCCTCGTTCCACCACGATATATCCTTACCTAGCGGTGCACCGCCTTTAGACTCAACTAATACCTCCTTAGCCACATTTCTCATGCCACCCGTTATCTTATTCCATATTGATTCTGAATCCTCCTCGAGACACCAATCAACTTCCTTAACTACCTGCTCTACAAACATTCCTTGTTTAGCTCCTTTCAGTGCCCACCACTTAATTCTAGGATCTATCCTATGTCTATCCCTTTTACGGCATTGTCTAATTCTAAGATCTAAAATTAAGACTCTGTTGTGTAGCTACACTTTCTCCCGGTATAACCTTACAATCGATGCAACAACCCCTATCTCTCTTTCTAAGTAGGAAAAAATCTATCTGACTCGTATTAACCCCACTTTTAAATGTTATTAAGTGAGACTCCCTCTTCCTAAACCAAGTGTTTGCTAAGATCATATCATAGGACAAACCAAAATCTAAAATCCTTTCTCCACTTTCGTTTCTTTCTCCTATATCATAGCCTCCATGGATACTCTCAAAACCATCCCTACTAATGCCTACATGCCCATTAAGGTCACCGCCGATAAAAAGCCCTTCTCCATAAGATATCCCTTGTACTACTCCATCTAAATCTTCCCAAAATTGACGCTTAATGGAATCATCTAAACCTACTTGAGGAGCATAAACACTAATAATATTAATAATATTTGTACCTAATACTAATTTAATAAGTAAAATCCTATCACCCTTCCTACAGACCTCAACTACATTATCTATAAACTCACGACTCATAACAATCCCTACTCCATTCCTATTCCTATTTATTCCTGTATACCAAATCTTATATCCCCAAGGTTCTATCACTTTTGCGTTCTCACATACCCATTTGGTCTCTTGTAGACATAAAATATCAATCTTTCTCCTACACAACATCTACTAACTCTATCAACTTACCAATTAAAGACCCTATGTTCCAAGAGGCTAGCCTAAGTTTATGGTCTTGGACTAACTTCTTTACCCCCACCCGTCCAACAAAGTGAGGGAACCCTTGCCTATTTGACACCACACCCGGGCGCCGGTGTGACGCGTCGCTTCCGGGCGACAACCTAGCAACCCTTGCCCATTTATCACTGCCTCCGGGCCTATAGAGTACAGCGCGTCGCTCAGTAGGGAATGCCCCAACGAAATTCTCATATTGGTTCATATTCATAGGGTATGACTAAGTTTTTATGTTGGCTGTCACAGGCCTACCGCAACCCTCCTCCTTTATCCGGGCTTGGGACCGGCAGTGTATAACTAAACAGTTATACACAAGCGGAGAGTTTTTATCTACAGATTTTCAAAATTATCTTAAATTGCATGGCAGCACACATCAAAGATCTTGTCCTTATACACCTCAACAAAATGGACTGGCAGAACGAAAACATCGTCATATTATAGAAACCACTAGGACTTTATTAATAGCAAATCAAGTCCCGAAAGACTTTTGGACAGAAGTTGCCTTAACTGTCGCCTATCTCATTAATAGGATGGCATCTTCTTCGTTACAAAATATCACTCCCATTGAAAAACTTATGAACATTTCTCTAGACTACTCTAGACTAAGAATATTTGGGTGCAAATATTTCATATTTACTGACAAAAATGATAAACTTTTCTCTCGTGCGATTCCATGTGCCTTTTTAGGATATGTTGAAAAACAGAAAGGTTATAGATGTTTTGACTTCAAAAGTAATAGACTATATGCGTCTAGAAATGTTTCCTTTCTTGAAAAGGAGAGCTTCTTTGATTTTAGAAAATTAAAAGACATCACTGAGTACTCCTTTTTGCTAGATCTAACATCAACATCTGATGAATATGACCTTGACTGTAACTTTGATGATAATTAAAGAATTATTGATCTTAATATTGAAAATGAAGAAGTTCATAGAGATACTAGTATTCAATATTCTAGGCGACAAGAGTCTAATCCTCCATGTGCACTTGAAAAATATTCTAACATTCCAACTAGACAATCATCTCGAGTCTCGAGGCCTCCAGGAAAGTTTGTATCATACGAGTCTTTCTCACCCACATATAGGGCAGTTATTGCATTAATTCACTCATATGAAGAACCATCCACATATTTTCAAGCAAAAAATGATATGAAATGGATAGAAGCCATGAAAGCTGAATTAGATGCACTTGAAAAGGCTTCTACATGGAATATTCAAGATCTTCCTCCAAAGAAGAAAACTATAGGATGTCGATGGGTTTATAAAATTAAAACCAAGAGTAATGGCACTCTTGAAAGATATAAAGTCCGTTTAGTAGCCAAAGGTTATGCCCAAGAATATGGGATTGATTATGAAGAAACCTTTGCTCCGGTGGCTCGTATGACAATTGTCTGAACCTTAATTGCCTTAGCTTCTATCAAAAAACGGTCTATTTTTCAAATGGATGTCAAAAATGCTTTTTTAAATGGAAAGCTAGTTTAAGGAGTATACATGGAACCCCCTCCTGGTCTAAGTATTCCCAAGGGTAAAGTCCTTCGCTTAGAAAAAACTCTTTATGAACTTAAACAAGCACCAAAAGTTTGGTATGATAGGTTTAGTCGTGTTATGATTGATATTGGTTTTCAATTCTGTTTAACTGACACTGCTTTGTTTATTAAGAATTCTGATGCAAGGATCATTGTGCTTCTTCTCTATGTGGATGATATGATCATCACCGGAAGCGATAAACAGGGAGTTGAAATAATCAAAATACTTCTTAAATCTCATTTTGAAATGACTGATTTGGGCTTGTTGAGATATTTTTTAGGCATTGAAGTTGCTTATTTTCTTAGAGAATATTTATTATCTCAGACTAAATTTGCTTTTGATATTGTTTTCAGGTCTGGTATTACTGATGATAAGAAAGTTGACACTCCAGAAGTTGTTAATGTTAAAATGAAAATTGATGATGGAGAATTCTTGCAGACCCTACTCCTTACAGACAGTTTGTCGGGACACTTTCCTATCTATCCATTACCAGACCAGATATAGCACATGTTGTTCACACAAAAAGTCAATTTCAACATGCTCCTACTTCTGTTCATATGGGAGCAGTCATGCGTATTATTAGATACGTCAAGTCCTCTCTTTCACAAGGACTTTTCTTATCTTCTTCCTCTTCTCTTCATTTAATTGTATATACTAATGCTGATTGGAGAGGTGATCCCAATAACAGACACTTAACCACTGGCTTTTGTGTCTTTTTAGGGAAATCATTGATCTCGTAGAGGTGTAAAAAGCAGTAGAAGGTATCTCTCTCATCCACCGAAGCTGAATACAGAGTCATGGCAACCACGATCATGGAAGTAGTTTGGCTCCAACGACTGCTTGCTGACATGGGAGCTGAAGCAACAAAGGCTTCATAAATGTGTTGTGACAACAAAAGTACGATCTACATTGTCAGTAACAGAACATTCCACGAACGCACCAAACACATCGAAATGGATTGTCACTACGTCAGAGAGAAATATCTACACGGGATAATTGATCTGTCATATGTCACTTCATAATATCAGTTAGCAGACTTCTTTACAAAGCCTCTCGCTGCTCCCCGATTTCACTTTCTCTTAGACAAACTTTCGCTCATTGTACCGTAAGTTTGAGGGGGAGTGTTAAAATGTAAAATTGTATATATATAATAATATTATATTATTATATATATAAATATACTTTTCATTTCTTTTTTCTGTAGTTTTTTTTCTTTATTTTTATTTTTTGTCTTTATGTCATCTAGTTCAGTTTGAACTAGAATGACTATTGCTAGTCAAGTCTGGACAGGACTTGACTAGCAATGGAGTTGTTGGACTGACACAGTCCAACAGCTCTATTGAGTCCTCTTTCAATTGTGTATATAAAGGGGTGCAGCCCCTCTTGTATTTTATTCTAATGCTTCTTAAGCAATCGGTTTTGCATATCAATAAAGAATACATTTTTATTTTTATTTTGTTTTCAGTTATACCATTTTTAAGGGTTATGCTTTAGTGTCATTCTTGACACTTGCCCTTGTGAATCTAAGCTCGTGTTTCAAAGATCCCCATTTCATTTCAAACAGGACCAATCTAAAAAATATGTTGGTCGTTTTTCTGCCAGTTTCTGGCTGAAAAGCAGCTGGTGAGGTACCATCTATGATGGACAGTACCATCTGGCCAATGGCCAACTACCTTCCAACCGAAAAAGGGCCAGACAGCCAACCAGTGGGTGGGTGGATAGTGGAGATCTATGTCACAAGGACTCTTCAACTAGGTGTTGCACCCGCGTCGCACCCGCACCCGATGCGGTCAACCTTGTTAGACAGGGCAGATATCGTGCATTTGTATTTGTATTTAAGTTTGGATCCGGATCCAAACTACTTGTAACATGTCCAACCAATATTGGGGCATACTTGTAAATACTTGTAACCTATTAGAGTTACTTGTAAAGTACCATGTATTAGGTTTTGTTTTATAAACTAAAGGAAGAGATCACGATTTTTCCAATTTGGAAAAACGTGAGCAGTTGCAGCCCCATTATCTTTCTTCCCTGCAGTTTCTTGTTCATCGTTCTAGAGAAGCTCTAATCCGAGGGCTGAAGGTTTTTCCAACAGGTATGTCTCTAAGAGATCTTATTCCCCCCCTTATTTCTTTTCTACTTGTTCACTGTTTTGTGTCTTCCCCTTTCTAAATATCCTCTTTTATTCCCCATCTGCTATTTCTTTCTCCAGATTACTCCCTTCTGATTTGCGTTAAATTTATTCCCTAATCTTCATTTCTTTGAAACTGGATTGGGTCTGTTTTTCAAACCAGTTTCACGGTAACCATTATCTCCCTCAAACCAGTTGGGTCTGGGACAAACCTGTTTCACGATCCACGATTCCTTTTGTTTCCTAAAACTGATTTGGGTTTACGTCAAATCAGTTTCACGAAAACCTTTTCTTTCAGTTTCACGATTCCATATCAAGTTTAGATTTGCTTTTCTTCCCTAATCCTCGATTTATGTTGTTGCTTACTCGCATTCATTACTGCTATGTGCAATCATAAAAAAAAAATTTGAAATCAGATTACATTTGTACACCAGGCCTGTGATTTCTCATTCACGTTAAGTACTCGAGCTTTCTCCTGTAAAAAAAAAGAAGACGAGTCTTATTCTATTGCATCGTGATTGCACACGCCAAAAAATTTATTCATGGATTCTCCTTCTCAGTCATTTCTCTCATCTAATTTTCTTGGTCAACTTATTTCTGAAAAACTTACCAATTCGAATTTCCTGATCTGGAAAAGACAAATTCTTCCCTTTATTAAAAGTCAAGGTTTTTCTGGACATCTCACTGGATCAATCTCAGCCCCTCCAGAATTTATTAAACAAGGAACTAAGGATGGAAATGAGGTTAATTCTATACAACAAATTCCAAATCCCTATTACGAGATTTGGATGAAGCGTGATCAGGCTGCAGTTGTTTTTATTATCTCTACTAACTCTCAAGAAGTATTGGTGGGGATTCCAGACAAATGCTCAACAAAAGAATTGTGGGACAGACCAGTGAAGACGTACTCTCAGATATCAGAGGCTAGAATTTCCTTTCTTCAACGTGAATTTCAACTTCTGACTAAGGGCTCCATGTCTGTCATGGAGTACTTGAACAAGGTTAAGACTATCAGTGACCAATTTGCCGTTGTAAGGTATGAAGTGACAGATAAAGACAAGGTCAGGCAAACCTTGAATGGATTGGGACCGGAATTTCATGTTCTCTCGACTTCACTGCTATGCCTACCTGATCTACCATCATTTGAGGACTTGCAAGCAAAATTACTTCAATATGAGATGACTCTGAAGGGGATGTCACATGAAACTGGTAGACAGGTTCTTGCTACTGGTGTTTCCTTTAGTCAAGGACGTGGTGATAATAATTTTGGTGGCGGCAGAGGACGAGGTACTCCAGGGGGTGTGGGCTACTGCCTACCCCGAATGCTTCACCTCTTAATAATATAAAAACGTACCCGCATGTTATATTTGCAACAAGCGAGGTCACATAAAAGCCAACTATTGGCACAATCCGCAGAACAAAGGAAAGTTTCAAAAGGGTGAGAGCTCGTCAGGACGCAAGGATA
The DNA here is from genome assembly GCF_984573655.1 of Nuphar pumila. NCBI lineage: Eukaryota > Viridiplantae > Streptophyta > Magnoliopsida > Nymphaeales > Nymphaeaceae > Nuphar > Nuphar pumila. The sequence continues at coordinate 98,037,382 of NC_143251.1, forward strand.
ATTCTTCAAAGTTTGGTGGAGATGTGAAAGAGCTTTTCTTGGCAACGTTGTCCGAATTTGATCTGAAACGCGATGATAAAAGAGTATGGTATATTGATTCTGGGGCAGCTACTCATGTCACAGGTAATGTGGGTAAATTCTCTACTTTAACTCCCTGTTTTGGAAAAAGTAGCATAGTCACTGGAGATGGGTCACACCATCCCATCACACACATTGGAAATGTTTCTATTCCCTTGCCTAAATCTCCACTTTATCTTTCCAATGTTCTTCATGCCCCAAATATTACAAAAAATATTATTTCCATGTCTAAGCTTGTTGATCATACCAATTCTTCCGTTGAATTTACTCCATCTTCTGTTTATGTCAAGGATCTACAAACGAAGGAGACATTCGCTAGAGGGGAACGTCAGGGAAATATGTATGTCTTCCAGGAGGATCCTTCTACTTGTGTTCGACCTACCTTGAAGTCCCCTCCTCAGTCTATGTCGTCAAAGAATGTTCATGTGTTCAGTTTGCAATCTTTGAATAAATGTAATAAGCCTGATTTTTGGCATTCGCGTCTTGGTCATTGTGGTCAAGTCTTTGTTGAGTGATTAGTATCCGATGGTCTTATTCCTGAATCTAGCTTGATTCCTAGTTCAGTTAATAAAATGTGTTCAAGTTGTCAAATGTGTAAGAGTCATGTTTTTCCTTTTCATTCAATAAATGAGAGAGCTTCAAGGCCTTTTGAAATTGTCTGTTCTGATGTGTGGGGACCAGCCCCTAATCCCTCTAACTCTGGCAGCAAATATTATGTTATCTTCATCGATAATTTCTCCCGTTTCACTTGGATGTATTTCATGAAGAATAAATCGGAAGTTTTCTCTATTTTTCATTGCTTTCATGCATTTGGCAAAACTCATTTTTCTTGTAATATTTTACATTTCCAATATGATGGTGGGGGGAATACTCCTCTAGGGATTTTATCAATTATCTCCAAGATAGTGGGATAAATCGTAGAGTATCTTGTCCGCATACGCTCCAACAGAATGGAGTTGCAGAACGGAAACACCGTCACATTGTGGAGAGCACTATGAGCATGATGCACGGAAGTCGTACTCCCATAGGACTCTGGACAGAGGCCTTTCACTCTGTTGTTTACATTATTAATCGCCTGCCCATGAAGCTTTTAGAAAATAAATCCTCTTATTTCGTCCTGTTTGGGAAACATCCTGATTATGATGAACTAAAAATTTTTGGCTGCACGTGTTATGTTCATATTGACTCTTCTCTGCGAAACAAGTTTCAAGTTAAGGCATCAAAGTGCAAATTTGTCGGATATGCAGATCATAACAAAGGGTACAGGTGTTATGATCCTGACAGCAGACGAATCAAGATATCTAGGAATGTAGTTTTTGATGAAAGTGATTTTGGGGATGGAGAACATGTTTCTGCCCAAACCAATATGAGTGCGCTATTTTATGATCCATGGCTCAGTGCAGAGCTTTTTCCTGAAACAAACAATGAGTGCTCTTCCTCCTGTAATCAAGGAATATCCTGTCAAGATGGAAACAGTGGCATACAGGAACTTGAAATAGAACATTCTCTAGAGATTAACAAGCTTGCAGGAGAAGAGAAAGGGACTCGCTCTTGACTCCGGATGGTATTGAACAAGAAGCTCCTACGCTTCATTCATCCAATGACACTTCTCCAGTATCTAATACAGTAGCACTTCCAATCAGGCGATCTGAAAGAGCTCGGCATCCCATTGAAAGATGGGTCAGTTATGAGAATTTTACCATGGACTTTCAGTTATGTTTATCACAGATTGAGAAAGAGACTGAGCCTAGACATTTTCATCAAGCCATTAACTCAAAAAAATGGATTCAAGCCATGAATGAAGAGATGGAAGCCTTGTACCAGTGTCAAACATGGACAGTTGTTCCTCGACCCTCAGATAAAAATGTTGTTGGGTCACGATGGGTCTACAAAATCAAATACAAACCGGATGGGAGTGTTGAACGATACAAAGCTCATCTTGTAATAAAGGGATTCACCCAAGAGTTTGGACAGGACTATGATGAAACTTTTAGTCCAGTTGTGAAAATGGGCACAATCCGTATAGTTCTTTCATTGGCTGTAGATTATGGTTGGAAAATAAGTCAGCTAGATGTGAAGAATGCTTTCCTTGATGGGGATTTGAAGGAAAAAGTATACATGGAACAACCGCCAGGATATATAGAAGGAGATTCAAAGGAATATATATGCAGACTAAATCGAGCACTCTATGGACTGAAACAAGCGTCTCGATCTTGGTTTGAGAGCTTCTCCCTAGAAATTTGATCATGCATATATTTCAAGGTGAATTAACATTAAAATATGCATGATTTTATGAAAAAATGTTTTAAAAACCCAATTTTATGCTAGTTTTCGTTAAACGAGCTAAAATGATTTCAAAATAGAAAATGTATGAAAAATAGCTTTATTTCTATATTTTAGTACATATTTTAATGTTTGATATTAACATAGTAGTTTTAGTTTTAGTTTTAGTTTTCATTAAAAATAATAAAAATAAATAAAAAATTATAAAATAATCAGAAGTAGAATTAGATTAGAGTAAACTAGTTTAGTTTTGAGTCTTTTAGCAAATAAAAGTTTTTTTAAGCAGTTTTTAGATTTTTTGAAAAAATGCAACAAACCGATTCAAATCGGTTTTGCTGTTTTAAAAGCCGAAAAGGGGAAAAATGATGGTCTTCACCTTGTACGCCTGAGTCTCCCCTTTCCCCTCTTTCCCTCTCTTCTCTCTTTCCTAATCCTTCCCCTCCACCGTGTTTCTTACCTCTTTCTTCCCCTTCTCCCTATCTCTCTTCTCTTTTCCTACTGAGTCCGGCGACGGCGTGTGGGTGGATGACCGCCTCTTTCCTAACCCCTCTGGTCACGGTAAGTCTGATTCTTCTTCTTCTTCTTCTTCTTTTTCAGATTCGGTATCTCTTCTTTCTTCAATTGAATCCGTGAAAAACGAAAAGAAAAAAATATAACTCACGTTTCCCTGTTTTTTTTTCCTTTTCAATCGTTCTACATTCATCTTCTTCTTCGTGTCTTTCAATCGTTCCTGTTTTTATTTCAGAAAAATGAATGAAAAAAACGTAACTCACATCCATTTCCCTGTTTCTTCTTTGTTTTTTCAATTGATCTTGTTTTTGTTTTAGAAAAAAATGAAAAAGAATGTAATTCGGCTATTAATTTCTGTCAATATCTGTTCATGCTTTCCATTTTTTTTGTTTCATTTACAGAATTAGTTCAATTGCTGCTTAATGTAGTTTGATTCCCTGCTCTTTATTAATTTCCATTCTTGTTTGTTTTTCTGTTTTACAATTTCCTGTGCTCTTCCTATGTAATTTCCTGTTTGTTTTACATTCAATGGTTCATGTTTTTCAGTCATCGAATTGAATTCTGAATTTTCTGTTTTTCAATTAAGTCATTTCCTGTTTTTACAATCATTTTCCAGTTTTTCTTTTGCATTCATTTCCTTCTCATTTTGTTGAATTCATGTTTTTTTTTTCTTTCTTTCAGTAAATTTATATTTTCTGCATTTTCTAATTTTCTGCTTTGAAACCTCCGATTTCTGTTTTTACATTTCATTTTCTATATTTATTTATTTTTCATTTCATTTTCCTTTTTCATTTTCCTGTGTTTGTTTTGAATCATTCCATTTTTTGTTTTACCTTTATTTCTTGTGTTTCAGTTGTTATAAGTTGATTTCCTGTTTTTTTTTAATCAAGCATTTTCCTGTCTTGCTTCGTTTAATATTCTTTACAAAAAAAAATCGTTATTCATTTTTTGACATTTTGTGTAATTTTTCAGTTTGTTTTTACATGTTTTTCTTCCTGTTTTCAATACCTGAATTTCTGTTATTTTCTATAAATTCCTGTTGAGTACCTGTATTTCTTGTTGACTCTTAGATTTTTATAGGTTGATTTGTCTGTTTTTCTCAATTTTTTTTATTTCCTGTCTCTTTTCCTATTATATTGTATTCTTGTTTGTTCATTCATGTATTTTTCCTGTTTTGAATTTTAATTAGAGATTTGCTTGTGTTTTCTTTCATTTCTTTAGTATAATCTTTAGTAATTGCATGATTAAATTCCTGTTTTTTTCCTCTTCTCTAGAATTCCTGGTTTATAATTCATTTCTTGTTCTTACAGTTCAGTTATTTCCTGTTTTCTTTTAATAACTTCATTTCCTGCTTTTCTCAATATCAAATTCTTGTTTGTGTTCTTTAGTTTGTTTAACTGTTGAAATTCTTGTTTTTTTTCATTGATTGTATGTATTCTTCATTCTTTGTTTTTACTTCATTGATTTCTTGTTTTGTTTTAGTAATTAGTTTACTTTCCTGTTAGACATCAGTTAATTGAGTTAGTTGTTAGTTAAGCAAGATAATTAGCATTTGTACTTAGTTTGTAATTAGTAAGTAGTTAGTTAGATTTAATTAGAAATCAATTTTATTTTGTCATTTAGATTTCTTTCCTGATTTCTTTCATATTTCTAGCACTTAATTAGTATTTTTTTAGTATACATGTTATTTCTTCTATCTCTGGTACTGCTCGTGTTCTGTTGATTTGTGCAGGATAGCACAGGAGTGGAGAAGAAGCGATTGAGTGACACAAAAGTGCAAGAGTAGAAGCTTCTTTTTACTTTTCAGTTTAGAATTAGGAATTTAATTCTGGGTTTGTAAATATTGCTTTTTACGCCCTCTGCGAAGGGTATTCATTTGTTGTAATAGATAGTTGTTTTTACTTTTCTCGTACAATTTACATTTAATAATTCGACAATAAAGAATAGTTTAGATTTGTGTGTTTGAATACGAAATATTCTCGTTCCCTGAGTTCGACCCTGTCTCATCCACTAGTGAGAACCGGTTTTTATTATTTGATGTCTGGTTTTCACATGTTTTACATATAAAAATCTTTTCCAAATTACAACGATTTAAAAGAAGACATCAAAATTCAAAGACATGGTTTTTATCGATCACAATTGGACCATTCTCTCTTTATTCTTCAAGATAAGGAGTTTACTATCTTCTTGTTGATATATGTTGATGATATAATTATTACAGAAAACAGTGAGAACCATGTTCAAGAAACTAAGGATCTTCTGAGTCAAAGGTTCAAAATAAAAGACCTTGGAAATCTTTGGTACTTTCTTGGAGTAGAGGTGGATAATCAAGAAAATAAACTTACTTTGACTCAACATAAATACACTCTGGATCTGTTAGAAAAGGGTGGGATGAAAGATTGCAAGCCTCTTGCTACTCCTAGTGTAATTAACCAGAAACTAAGTGTACGAGACGGAAACTTGTATCATGATCCCACCAAATATCGGAGTCTAGTGGGAATGCTTCAATATCTCACCTTTACCATGCCCGATATCACATATTCAGTCAATCAAGTTTCTCAATTCATGCATGAGCCAAGGACGGGGCACATGGATGCAGTAAAAAGGATATTGTGGTACTTGAAGAGTACTGTTGGAGATGGACTTTTGTATACCAAAAGTAAATCCGTGAATAATGCTCATGACATCATTGCTTATTCAGATGCAGACTGGGCTGGAGATCCTGATGATCGAAAGTCAGTTTCAGGATATGGGGTTTTCATTTGTGCCAATCTTGTTTCCTGGAGTAGTAAAAAACAGAAGGCAATAGCTAGATCTAGCACGGAAGCCGAATACAGGGCGATGGTTGCTGCTACGGCAGAAGTAACATGGACTAGACATTTGTTAACAGAATTAAAGGAATCGATTGCTAGTTGCTTCCTTCTTTGTGACAACCAAAGTGCTATTCAAATATCTCTTAATCCTCTTTATCACAGCAAGACCAAACACATTGAGATTGATCGGCATTTTATCAAGCAAAAGATTGAAGAGAAAGAGATTGAGCCTCATTATGTTGACCAAGTGGCTGATTTGTTCACTAAGGGACTCACAAAGTGTCGTTTTTGGTTCCTAAAGAGCAAGTTGTCCATGATTCAAAATCATGCACAACTTGAGGGGGACTGTTAGACAGGGCAGATATCGTGCATTTGTATTTGTATTTAAGTTTGGATGCGGATCCAAACTACTTGTAACATGTCCAGCCAATATTGGGGCATACTTATAAATACTTGTAACCTATTAGAGTTACTTGTAAAGTACCATGTATTAGGTTTTGTTTTATAAACTAAAGGAAGAGATCGCGATTTTTCCAATTTGGAAAAACGTGAGCAGTTGCAGCCCCATTATCTTTCTTCTCTGCAGTTTCTTGTTCATCGTTCTAGAGAATTCTGACAAACCTGACCCTGGGTGCAGTCAAAGCACCCAGGGTCATTTATGTCCAACTTTTAGACTTTATATATATATATATATAATTTTTTATATTTTTGCCGCACCCCCGCACCCATGTTTTTTGAAAGTGCCACACCCCTGCCCCCGCACCTGCACCCATGTGACATAGGTGGAGGTAGAGAGGGGTTAGAGGTAGTGGGAATAAGGAGGAGTTAGGGGTGGGGGTTTCATAGTGGGAGAGGGACCGAAAAACACAATTTTGGATTGAAAAAACTGGGTCCCCTCATTTTTGCAAAACTGGGTTAAAACTCAGTTTTTCTAAAATTGGTTTTTTGTTTCAGCCAAACAGACCATGAAACTGGGTTTTGAACCTTAAACCAGGTTATCACCCAAAACCTGGTTTTTAAGCAGGTTTTGGGTGTCATCCAAACACACCCTACTAAAATAAGATAAGGGCTCTATATATTGACCGTGTGGAGAAATTTTGCTATTCAGACACAACAAGCATGCTTATTCTGCATACCAATGACATAAATTGGTTCAACTGACTGTTATCGTCGCAAAATTTTTCCCTTCCCTGCGAGAGACAAGGGAAACCTTCCGCGAGTCAAACTTGACCAGAATTTGAAAATTGTTTTGAAATACTCGCCTCCGTTTTGAATATAGCGGGAAATATTTTATGGAATGGGACTCGACCTATCGGTACGAGGTTCGATTGTTCCTGCCGCCTTTAACAGGAGTAATCGAACCAAGGATCAAATGTGTGCTTGACTTAGCTGAATTATCAAAATCGTGTTTTATCCTAAATACATAAAGAATTCAGGCATGTGCTATGAAATTTTGTAAAATGCAAGTTGGAAAACATGATGTATGCTTAGAAAATGCTTAAGAGTTGAAAAATGTTTTTAAGGCAGATGGTGGAAATCGATTTCTCAAAAAAGCCCTGATAAAAGGATTTGAAATCTCAAGAAAGTTTATAAAGATTTGGGAAAATCATGATGGAATGAAAATCTTGGGAAAATAGAAAGAATTCTTGAGAAAAGGCAAACACTTGAAGGGAAAATGTTTATCAAGAAAACTCCAGCTTTGAAAATTTTCTTTGGAAAGTGATTGCAAATTCATAGGAAAACTCTTTGGAGAAGGAAAATCAAAACTCAGGAAATTGAAATTTTGAGAATCTTAGCCTTGAAATATTTGAAAATCGGTTTTTGAGTTTTTGAAGATGCTAGAAAATTTTCTTTGAAGAATTGAAAATGAATTCTAAGAAAGGAGTGTTTTCGAGGAAAATCATAGGAAACTTAACTTGAGAAAACCCAACTTTGAAAATTTTCAGATTCTCTTGAGGAATCGATTTCCTTAGAATGAAATTTTCTTGAGAAAAAGTATAAGGAATACATGTAATTTCATGATGCAAACTATCCTTAATGAATGAATGTCTTTTTATGAAAACATCTTTTCAGGAAAATATGCAATTTTAAAATTAAATTAAGGTAATATTACCACATATTCCGACTATGGCCGTAAATACGCTTGTAATTTACTTAGTTAATTCTAAAATATTTTGTAAAATTGAAGATATGCAGTGAATTTTGGAAGATAGCCTAAGAGTGTAGGCTCGGTGTGACTAGTAGAAAGATGTTGAATCTGGGTCTCGTCCATATTCCGACTAGGGCCGTAAATATGGACTCCACCGAGTTCATCAACTCCCTAAGAGTTGGTGCACGTGTCATTCGTGTACATCCATAGTGATTTTTGAAATAAAATGCATGAATCATATAATCAGGATATTGCAGAAATTCAAACTATATGATATGCATCTTAATCTAAGCAGAAAAGTAAATCTCTTATTCCAAAATTTATATTATTACATCACTAAATAAAATGAAAGAAAGAAAATTGCATATTCCAACTCCTTCCTCTGAATGTCCCTGCCAAGCTTGAAATGAGGTTTGCTCAAATATGTGGGTTTTTCCAAGATTTTTCAATAATATCCTGAGATTATTGGACTTAGTTGGATATAAACCCGATTTTCATACTTCCTTGATATTTGAAATGATGCAAATGCAAGAAAATCAAACAATAAATAGTTTGAAATTCGGAATTGTGGTCAAAATGACCAAAATACCCCTAATATTAAGGTTATACCTTTAAAATCAAGGTTTTTTTAAGGAATTTAGGTAAAATTTGAGATTTTAAAATTTGAATTGAACCAATTGATGATGAAATGCATGATGAGACATGATGATATGCTGCTAAACATATTAGGACTGTAAAAATCATAATTGATGTTTGAAACTTGGCCAAAATAACGAATTTCGCTTGTTTTTCGCCTGGATCAGGGTCCCGCGGGAACCCCGATTTGATGCTACGGTTAAATCGATCATCAAACGGTTTTCAAATCATGCCAAATTCGGTAGAGAGCATCCCTCTACCCTTAAAAACAACATAGAATGATAAAATGCATGGAATGACATGGCCTAAATGCAAAATTTCAAAACAAACTCTAAAATAAGCAAATTTCACCTACGGATACGAACCAAACATAGCATTTAACGCAATAATGCAGAAATCCACCATAGAAATGTCTGATATTTTGCAACTCCGAGATTCCACCATAGAACATGAAAATGAACATCTTTGGCTTTTACAGCTCCGGGATTTGACCTACAGTGAGTTCGGTAGGAGAGATTTGGTTCTGACGGGACTAAAATCAATAGGATCTGATGTGAAAATAAATAAAAAATGATAATTGACCACCAAAATTTCCGAAAATTAAATGGGGAACTACTGACATGCATATAAACAACTTTCATTTGTATGAATTCGGCATTTGACTAACTGGATGAGAAATAAAAATATGGCATTACACGCATAAACCAGAAGAGCAGATATAAATACCAAAACAGAAGACCGAAATAAAAAATACGAAACTAGCATGAAAATTGTCTTAAAAATTGCAAAATTTCAGAATCAAACAAAGGACATTTAGAACATAAAGTTCACTTTTTACATATCCGGATTTGAAGCTATGTTCAGAGAGAACCAGTCGAATTAAGTCGATCCAGAGTCTCAGAGGCTCAAATTAAGCTCTGACACGTGTCCCGAACTCTCGGATTTTTGTCAGACAGCAAAAAAATCATAAAAATCTAATAAAATCAGATTAAATATTAGACTCAATCCCAAGTTCAGGGCATTTTTCGGATCGGGAATCAAATCTTCCATGAGGGAGATCTCGATTTTACAAGTTGCAATCCAATGTTCTAAACGTTTCCCGGGTCATAAAACCCGACTTGGCATTTTGAATTTTGAACAAAGTAAATAAACTCAAACGATTTCGATTTTTTTGCAGATTATCAGGGACAGCTATGGGCATGTAATATGATTTTTTTGGCATTTTATAAGAAAAATAAAAACATAAAATAATGAGTGGACTGACTGACAAAAACAGAGACATACGAATTTTGAGCATGTTTGACATAAATACTAAAAAAATCTAATTAATTCATAAAATATGCTAAATTAACGAAATAAAATATGAACTAAACCTAACTAATGCATGAATGCTAGAAAATAATCAAGGAAGCATAATTATTTTTAATATATGTCCTTTTATGAGAATGGTTCAATCCATCATTCGGACGAACTCTTTCTTTAAAACGAAAATTCAATATGCAAATCGAGACAAGAGCATTATTTCAATAGAACCAATTAGAATGGAAACTCACCTTGTGTTCTTCCGGTATTTCTGGAGCTTTAGGAGTCAAGTTTCAAATGGGACCAAAGAGGGCGTGGACTCAGAGAAGAGAACGGGAATTAAAAACTCAAGTTGAAAATGCAGAACCAAAAAGAGAGCTCCCTCTCACTGGGCGTGAGCTAGGGTATTTATAGATTTTCTGGAGATTTTTTAAATTCAAACAGAATAAATCTGGACTTTCCATGTGGCGCCATCTCAGCGGATGCTACTTTGGATTTTTTTGAAATAAATAAAATGCAAATTTTGTAAATAAGACACCTCAGCAGAATTTGAAATTTTTTGAAATGAGGTTGGCTTGATTTTCTCTGCAGGAGCTTCTCATGTGGCGCCACCTATGTGTGGGCCCACTTTGGGATTTTGTAAAGCAAATAAAAAATAAAATTAAAGAGGAAAATTCTGGATTTACGCCACCACAGTCTGAAGTTTGAATATTTGAATTATTGCTTTTTCTGAAAGAAGCAGAGAGAGAAACATGTGGCATTTGCTTTTTCTGAAGGAAGCAGAGAGAGACATGTGGCATTTGCTTTTTCTGAAGAGAGTAGAGCTTGACATGTGTCATTTGCTTTTTCTGAAGAAAGCAGAGCTTGACATATGTCATTTGTTTTTCTGAAGAGAGCAGAGCCTGACATGTGTCATTTGTTTTTTTCTGAAGAGAGCAGAGCGTGACATGTGTCATTTGCTTTTTCTGAAGAGAGCAGAGCTTGACATGTGTCAGCTGCAGGAGGAAACACATCAGATGGCGCCACCTCAAGGGGGACATCTACTTTTTCTGGAGAAAGAAGAGCTGGACACGTGGCGACTCAGGGTGGCCCTAGAGTGCCATGTGGCAAGTGAATAAGAGAGAAAGAGAATGACATGTGGTGTCACCTCAGGGTGACCCCACACTGACACGTGGCATGAAATAAAGAAGGAGATTGAAGACATGTGGCGCCACCTCAAAGAGGCCCCACACTGACACGTGTCATGAAATGGAAGGTGAGAGGAAATGACATGTGGCGCCACCTTTGGGTGAACTCCACACATGGCAGAGAAATGGAAGGAGAGAGAAAGGGCCTAGTGGCGCCAATTCATAGACAAGGCTCCAATATTTTTGGGTTTTTTGAAATTCAATTTTTACAAAAGGAAGGCCTATGTGGCGCCACCTCAAAGTGGACCCCACATCGCTTCTTTATTGAAATAAAAGCAAGAATGTAAAACCACTTTTTAGAATTTTCATTAAAACCTAGACTAACTGGCAAATAAGAAATACTTGGCCTAATTGCGGAAATTTTGAAAAGAGGTGGCCCCTATGGGACGATTTTGTAAAAGAATGATATTTGAAATTGCTGACAAAAGGGTAAAATCTGAGATAAAATTGCTAAATTCAAAGCTTTGTCCCCTTCTTCAGGGCAGAGCCAATCCAGTTGATAAAATTTAAAAATCCATATTGAAAACTACCCAGATCATTTTCCTGAGAAAATCTTTTGAGATTCAGAGTCCTGGGGGTAAAATGGGAAGAATTGGCAATTTTGAAGACCCAGGAGGTTTGAAATCAATTTTGAAAAAGTTAAAAACTCGAATCTGGACATGTGTCGTGCAGTGATATGAAATGCTCATGCAATGATATACAATGACATGTCTTGAGGGATTTCATACTGCATGAAGAACTGAAGATTTTCATCTCTTGATGTGAATAGGACTTTGAGATTTTGTAACTGGAGATGATTTTAAGCAAAACAATAGAAAATTTTGAGAATTGGGGATGAAATCTGGACTCCTGTGGGATCCGAGCTTAGAAATGACCATATTGCCCTCTGAAAATGTTGGAAGACATGTTGCAGTGATTGGTGGAAGTGTTGGGGATATGGGTGAAAATTTGGGGCGTTTACACTGACATGAATTGTGATTTAATCTAACATGGTCCATTGAAACACTTTTTGTCATAATTAACATCCTAATCATAAAATGCATGATGATTGATTTTTTTTTTATTAAGAACTTTTACACTATGTCACAATAATATGGATGTGTATGTGTATGTGGCACGCATACATGACACGAGTTTGTCAATTTTTATAAAATTAAGATACGGTGACATGCATATATGTGTGTGTGTTATGTATAAATTGTTTATACATTACTTTTGAAAGTTCAAGTAAGAATATTTTGGTCATATTTAAAAGGTTGTGGGAAACTATGGTACAAGTAAGAGACAGAGAGGTGGGGGAGGGGGGGATGTTGGGGCTCGAGAATTTCATGGATAGATAAGGAAACTAAAGAAGAAGCGAGGTTGGTATTGAGATTCGCAAAAACATTGAGATGGTAAAAAGTCAAAAAGTAAGAAAAAGACAGCTGTACAAGGGGCCATCAAACAATAAATGTGAATCAAAAGTAATTTTAAATTCAAAAAAGTAATTCAAAACAATAAATTATAATTTTTTTCAAAAAACATTTCAAGACAAAATAACTTGAGACACGGTCAAAGTATCTGACACGGCTTTGACCATGTCTCAAGCGTATCGGGCAGCAAATTGTGTCCGAACTCATGTCATAGTGTGTCATCAATATCACAACCATTTTGGCATGTCACTGTGACATAACTTTTACATTATAGAAGGCACTTCATAGTATAACTGCAATGACAGAAAAGCCCAACATTCCCTACCTTGCAGCATAAAATAATTAAAAAGAAAACATTACATTGTTTTTGCAATGAAATAATCTAAAAAAACAGGATAATAACTAATAAGCAATAACATATAACAAACAACAACACAACAACGATGATGATGGGAAAAAGGCATCATATAGAAAAACCGTTGTCCACAACTTCCACCTTCAATGACAAGAAAGCACCATCTTAACTGGAAGTCTGGAACATTTTTTGACCAACTTGATTTGGCAGAAGTTCTATAATCCGATGAGTATTTGTTCAGACCCAATCATTGACTGGATCTCATGTATAAAAAAAGAGGTGAATTAAATCCGCTCATAAGATGATATAGGTAGAGTCAGCTATCAGAAGCAAAAACCAGGTAGAATAGGAACATGCTCTAGCCTCCCACCTCCTTGTCCCCTTCATATTACCCACACATGGTTGTTTAATTATAACACCAATAAGATGACAAAATGGCAGGAATAGGTAGTCTCTCCATTTACATGAAAGCTATGTAACACAGACTCTTCTAACAGGGCACCGTACCCGCGTCGCAGCTGCACCCAGGCGGGTGCGACACTTGGACACAGCTTCCTTTGTGTTAGGTGAAGTCAACCACATTGAGGTCCATTTCTATCCAAAACTAGATTCAGTTAACCCTAATCAAGTCTATTTTTATCTATATTATATATATATGCACACGCATATACATAGTGTTAACTTAAAACTGTTAAAAATTATATATATACACCCTCCCTGCACCCCCGCACCCAAGTTTTTTTAAAGTGCAGCATCGCCGCAACCACACCCGTACCTGCATCTGCATCCACACCCACACCTATGTGACATAGCATAAAAGAGATGCTGCATAACCAAGTGTATTGGAAGATCACACCTATCTCACCCACAAAGCAGGTACACTAACATAAAGCCTAAACAAACTTTGGTAAACTATTATTCCTGAAATAACCATTTATTTTGCAACCAACTTCCAGTAGTTTTAATAACGACTGCAATGTGGTTAACAAATAGTCGAATCTATTATTATATAGAAAGAACCACAAATAACTGATTGGGAGAGAACCCCATAAAATAGGAACCCTGCTACTCTCCCTCAATTTTTTTTCTCTCTATGAAAAATCCATAGAGTAAGCACATACACAAAATAAATAAATAAAGGTGTAACTAACCTAACTATAGCACTTTCCCTCAAAAAAACTACCTAATCTATAGCCACCAATTGTACCTTGCAAATGTTTCTGTTATTTTTTGTTTTACAAATTTAAGGATTTTCTCCATCTTACCCAAAAAGTGAGCATCTTCCACTACCCCCACTCCCCACTCTTCCGTGAAAGTTGAAACTCTCTCTCAATCATGGCTCCAACTTGTTGCCTATAAAAGCTACTCCTTCAAGCTTTTTATTCATTTTTTTATGATCCATTATCCATCTTATTTTCCTTTCTCCTCTCTCTCATTATATTTTGGTTACTTGTTCTATACATAGTGCACTTTTGACATATATGTATGTGCGTGTGTTTTTTCATGTAGGTTTTTAATATTATATAACAAACAAGAACAACGTTGTTGATCTTTTGCTATGGTTGTACGATGCTCTCAGTAGGCTACTTACCAAATCCTAATACTTGGACTATGTTATGAATGCGCTCCAGGGAGGAGCAAACATATCACTGCATTTGAGATGGTTCCATTGAATACCGGCAAAAGCTAAGGTTTGCAATCTTATAAGCATCTTATAGGTACTTGCATCTTCTTCTTTTTTCTTTTTTCGAAAGAAAAGTAATTATAGGTACTTGCATCTTAGAAGAACACTTTAGCCCAGTATGCGCTCCAGAATTAGATATTTTCATGTAATTGGATTTTTTGAAGGCCTATATGAAGATCAAGACATGATTTCTTCCTTTGCATAATGATTTCCTACTTTATTTTTTCTTCTGGTTTCATTCATGCTAAGTGGGTGCCCGTTTGTCATAAGCACATCAAGCAACACATCCATGTTATCTCTACTATCAAAATATGTTGCACGATATGGTCAAAGAGGAATCACTTGAAAGTGACAACAGTCTAAAAAGGCATTTTATGAATTATTAATTTTGTCAAGATTTTCATAAAAAAATCAATTTTTGGATCTTTTTATAAAATCTCATTTCCTTTAGAAATCCAAATCAGAAAAAAAAAATTAATAATATATATATGGGCTCAAGCCCTATTGTATGGACTGTGTGTGTGTGTGTGTTGATTTGGTGCAGAGCACCAGCACACTACTAGTGAGAAACAATGAGGGCAAATTTTCAATAGAAAGCAGCAGCAACCAAAAAACAAAAAAACAAGAAAAGAGAAAAGAAACCAAGAGAGAACTGAGGATACGCACCAGAGCCCATTGTTTCCCTCTGGGGCTTGTTCTGCCATGGGAGGAAATAGTTGGGGCTGCTTGAAACAGTGAAGACCTTGACAACGGAGTCCAATGCGAGCTCAGTGGCTGCATAAGCATCTGCGTATTGGGACTTGCATTCTTCCTCCACCAACAAGGATGAGACAGCAGTCGATGTAGGAGAGGTTATGGTGCAATAGTTTGTTGAGGGTGGTAGATTGTAGAGAGAGAAGATGGTTCTCGGGGTAGAAAGAGAGGATGACCTCCTCGGATGAGAGGAGAGAGAGTGCAAGAGAGGACGGACAGATGAGAGCCTTCGGAGTGTAGTGCGCATCGAAGAGAGAAGCATGACGGCAGAGAGAGAGAGAGAGAGAGACTCTTTCTAGGTCTCCACCGTGTTGTACCCTGTTTCAGTGTTTTTTTTTTCTTCTTTTTTCTCTGGTTGCAAACGGGTCGGATCGACCAAAACCCGCTTCAGCATCCGCATTCATAGGGTCCACGCCTCATGTAACCAGGGCCATTGGGAAAGGCTTGCACAGTTTTTGTTCAAAAAAGGAACCTTATTCCACGTGTTGGGTTTTGTTTGACGTAATTAGGGTCTCTTCGGGAACCCACATCTGAAAAACTCTCAGAAAGTTTTGCCTAGGAAAAGTTTTGATATGATAAGTTTTCCAAAATTAATATTTTCTTGTTTGTGTAGACATGAGAAAAATTGGCTGGAAAAGTATGACAAGTTTTTGCTTGTTTGTGTGTTGGAAAAACTTTCTCTCTCCAAAAGGTCATCAACACTAATCTGATCATAAAACCACATGAACGATCTCCCAAGATTGTTATTTGAAGATGATAACTAAAACAAATGTCATTCAGGTTTCAGTGTCCAATAAGATGAGCAGCTACCTAGGATCTTATTTACGGGTACGAAGGATGCATTAACATTCTCCATTGGCTGCTTATCCGAAAAAATACATTCTACTTTGGTTAGATTAATCTAACATGGAAGAATGTATCTAACTTCCTCTGTTCGAGGTTAAAAAGTGATATATTAGAGAAAAAATAGACAAAATAATGAATTAAACAACCTAGAAACTCATGTCACATAAGTTCATAAAAGAAAACCAAAAAATAAACAAAATTTGTAACATGAAAAAAAATATGCATTGATGCTCATAGAGAAAAAAGCGAACAGTGGTCACCTATACACGACTACAAAATTTAGATTAAAATATAAAACAAAAGGAAAAAATAAAACAAACAATCATCGTCCTTTGGGCCATGGCCATTCTATGTAAGAAATATCTAGGCTACCCATGAATTAAGAAAAATAAAAAACAAATGTATATACCAAAAAAGACAGAAAGGACTCAAAATTACAAACAAAACATGAAAGAGGAGAAGAGTAACAGCAACACCAATGTCATCGTCATCGTCTTCGGGTTTTTGGTCACCTTCATGCTCGTCTCTGCCCGCAAAATGACAAAGATCCACGATTTTGGCATTGCCAACGATGGGGGTGTCATCCGTGAAGATGGCATCGCCGGTGATGGGGTGCCATCTGCACCCATGGAAGAGGCTAGCTGCTACTCCTCTCTCTCTCTCAGTTAACAAATGAAAGAAGAGGGGTGAGAGACGGGGTGTCTCTCCTGATAGGAAAGACTCCTCGAGGGGGGTGGAGGAAATTTTTCTATAAAAAACTTTAGCTTTTTCAAAATCCTTTTAAGCGAAACATTTTCACTTATTTGGATATGTCAGAAAAAAATGTATAGTTTTTTACCTCGATTCACTTTTCCTAGATGTTTTCTGCTTCCAAACGTGCCCCTAGGGATGCAAGTGAGGGATCCACAATCTTTATGGCTTTGTCAAATTCACACATGTTTGGAAGGCCTCTTACAGTTCATATGAGGATTCCCCATTTTGTATGCAGTTTTCGTAATAATAAATAACACAATAAGGCTATGTTTGGGAGCAGGTCATTAGAGGAGTTGGGATGTAACCGAAGAAAGTCATCTAATGTGGCACTAAAGATAAGAATTTGGCTGACGTTTGAGAGGAGTTTGAGGGAGGCAAGATTTTAGGTTGGGCCACTTCAACTCTTTCAAAATACACATTAAAACTCTCCTTAAAAAAGGGAGGTATTTGTGCCTATAGTTTTTTTATGATTAATAAATAAATAAAAATAAAATATGTCTCAAATGTGGTTCTAAAATCTTAAATTAATTTGGGTCTAAATATGTTAACTGGATCAGTGGAACCAAATCCAAAAGAATGATGAACTAAATATGTTTTTAGGGAATTTAAATAAATCGGAATATATGTGGGATGCCCCGAACATCGTCATTACTGTTATGATAAACATTTTGAATAATCAGTAGCTCACAGATTAAATCAGAGTCGACCTTGACATTCCTCATTTTTAGGAAATCGAAATCGACTATCTATAAGCCCAAATTAGTGGTGATTTAAGCATTCTATTGTCGACTAAAGTTCATGCCTAATTATAATAAAAAAATCAGCATTTTTCAGTGTTGACTATTTTGTTTGGCCAATCAGTGTATATACGATTAATTCTAAGACCATCACAATGATCTACATTTTGAGGACTATCAAATCGACTATTTAAACATCAAATTTGGTTGAGTCTTCATGTCTTTGGGCCTCCCAAAATATCACTCTCTCACCAGAACCCTAAGTGTAAACACCCCAAATTTTCACTCTTATCCAGTGCTTACATTTCATGTGTCATTGCATATCATTGCATGCATTCGGCATGTCATTTCATTGCATTACATAGCATTGCATGTCATTGCATCTCATTTTCGAGATCCAGCACTCCTGTTTTTAAAATATTCAATCCAGATTCGGGTTTTTAAAACTTTTCTTTCAAAAACAATTTTAAAATCTGGGTTTTTATTCAATATCCTGTCATTTTCCAACCGTCGGGACCTTATATTTTGAAATACTTTCTTAGAAAACGATCTTGATTCATTTCAAACTCAATTTCAATTGATTTTAATTCTCAGATGAGGCCCATTTAGGTGGTGTCGCTTCTGGATTCCTTCACTTATCAAAAATCTCAAAAATCTTAGAGTCCTAATTGGACCAGGACTCTTTTTTCAGAGTCTTAGTCGGATCAAAACTCTACTTTTCACTACCTTTTTACCTGTCTTTGAAGAAAACCTTTTAAAATCTTCTATTTTGGCAAAAATCTCAGAGTCCTGGTTGGATCAGGTATAAACCTGGGCCTCCTTTGATGAGGTATTTCATTTTCTGCCCAATCAGGTTAAGGGTATAAACCTGGGCCTCCTTTGATGAGGTATTCCATTTTCTGCCCAATCAGGTTAAGAGTATAAACCTGAGCCTCCTTTGACGAGGTATTCCATTTTCTGCCCAATCAGGTTAAGGGTATAAACCTGAGCCTCCTTTGATGAGGTACTCCATTTTCTACCCGATCAGGATAAGGGTATAAACCTGAGCCTCCTTTGATGAGGTATTCCATTTTCTGCCCAATCAGGTTAAGGGTATAAACCTGGGCCTCCTTTGATGAGGTATTCCATTTTCATTTCCCGGTCAGGTTAAGGGTCAAACCTGAGCTTCGTTTCTACACGAGGTATTTTCTGTCTCATCTAGGTTAAGGGCAAAACCTGAATCTCACTTCTTTTCGAAGTAAATTTTTCTCCTTATTCTTCATTTCATATCTACCATCATCACTTGAACTAATTCTTTCATACCCAGTCAGATTCATCTAACTGGGACATTTTTATAATCCAAATTTGGTGTGTTTTCTTTGCCACTAAGCTCGGCTTTTAACCGGCTTAGCAGCAAAGAGGGGCATCTGTAAACACCCCAAATTTTCACTCTTATCCAATGATTACATTTCATGTGTCATTGCATATCATTGCATGCATTCGGTATGTCATTTCATTGCATTGCATGTCATTGCATCTCATTTTCGAGATCCAACACTCCTGTTTTTAAAATATTCAATCCAGATTCGGGTTTTTAAAACTTTTCTTTCAAAAACAATTTTAAAACCTGGGTTTTTATTCAATATCCTGTCATTTTCCAACCCCCGGGACCTTATATTTTGAAATACTTTCTTAGAAAACGATCTTGATTCATTTCAAACTCAATTTCAATTGATTTTAATTCTCAAATGAGGCCCATTTAAGTGGTGTCGCTTCTGGATTCCTTCACTTATCAAAAATCTCAAAAATCTTAGAGTCCTAATTGGATCAGAACTCTTTTTTCAGAGTCTTAGTCGGATCAAAACTCTACTTTTCACTACCTTTTTATCTGTCTTTGAAGAAAACCTTTTAAAATCTTCTGTTTTGGCCAAAATCTCAGAGTCCTGGTTGGATCAGGACTCTTCTTCAAGAGTCCAGTCGGATCAGGACTCTTCTTTAGAGTTTCAATTGGATTGGGACTCTAATCTTTTACAGCTATTTTTATCCATTTTCAATCAAATCTTTCAAAAAGAGTTAGAAACTGAGAGTTTAGTCAAAACAAGACTCTGTTCAGAGAGTCCTAGTTGGATCAGGACTCTGATCATGATTTCAATTTTGAGAGAATCTTTCAGAAATCTTTAAATCTACCAAAACTATTACACTTTTATCAAAGAATTTCAAAATTCTGAGATTTTATCTCAGAGTCCTGATCGAAGTAGGACTCTATCCAAAATTGATGTTCTTGCTTCATTTTCACTGGTTTTCAAAAGCTTTGCCCAAATTTCATCATTTGCCTACCAGAAAAACCAAAATGCTTAGAGTTCTGATCGAATCAGAACTCTTTCTTAGAGTCCTAATCAGATCAGGTCTCTGAACCAAAATTCAATTTCATCCTGTTTTTAACTGTTTTTCAAAATTCTCTTATTTGATTTCTCAGAAAATCCAAAAATTAAAAGTCCTAGTTCAATCAAGACTCTGTCCTTAGAGTCTCAGTTGAATCAGAACTCTCTTTTATTTCAATATTTGTTATTGTTTTCACTGTTTTGACAAGTTCTTTCATTTATTTTTCAGAAAAATACCAAAAAAATCTAGAGTTTCAGTCCGATCAGGAATCTGCCCCAGAGTCCTAGTCCAGTCAGGAGTCTGTTTTGAAGTCCGTTGTCATTTCCATGTTTTATTTATTTCCATTTATTTTCAAAATTTAGGTCATTTTGCAGAGTCCAGTTAGTTCAAGACTCTATTTTAGAGGTCGGTCGAGTTAGGAGTCTACCCCTGATTGTGTTTTTTTTACTTATTTTGTCAGTTTTTGATAAAATCTTTCGAAAACTCTTTCATTTGTCTTTTAAAATCCAAAATCTCAGAGTCCTAAGAGTTCAGGACTCTAACTCGGAGTTCCAGTTTGCTTGATACCCTATTTTCAAAAATCTTGAATTTCAAATATTGATTTTAACCCCTTTTCAAAGCCGTCTTCAGTGTTTATTTCAAAATTTCCAAAACTCGATGTGGGCCCACTCAGTTGGCACCATATCCAGAAGAGTTCTGACTCGGTTAGAACCCTATGCTATTTCAAAAATTCTAATTTTAAGATTGCTTTTGAAAATTCTTTTGAAAACTCCTTCAATTTCAAGTTCTAAAATCGCTTTTTGAAAAACTCAAGTAGGGCCCAATCGGGGTGGCGCCATATTCGAGTAAGTCAGGGCTAGACTAGGGTTAGTCAGTGTCTTAGTTAGTGTTAGGGGTTTAGAAGAGTTAATATCATTTTGAAAACCCATTTTGAAGTTTAGTTTTTAAAACTAGTGTTTTTAAAGGTTTTTAAAGGTTTTAAAAAAAACCAAATGTGGAAGATGCCAAGTGGCATCACATTTGGGGACTTTCTAGGGTTTAATTAGGGATTAATTAGAGTCCCACCTAGGCTATAATTCTCCAAAAAATCATTGCCCCTTTATTTGATTTATTAGAAAGAGTTCTAAAAAAATAAAACTCCTTAATTAACCCTAATTAAGGAGGTTTTGAAAACCTATAAATAGGGGACTTCAAGAGGTCAAAAAGGGTTTTTTTTTCTTTCAAATTTTCGTGGCTTTTCTCTCCTCTCCAGCACCTCCACCTTCCTCCATTGCAGCTGCAGCCCCAAGGTGAGTTTATTTAATATTATTTTATTATTATTTTATTAGTTTTTTTATGATTTTTCAATAGATTTCACCATGGAAACTCTTGTGTTCATGAATTTAACCATGGATTTCATCCAAAAACCCCAAAATCGACCCAAAAAGATGATCTAACTCAGTTTGAGGGTGATTTCAAGGATTTTAATCCATTAGAATCGATGAGAGGTACGTTTTTCATATTTTTAACCGACGAAACGTGAGATTTACCCGTTAAATGGTTTAAATCCATGATTTCAAAGGTGAAAGCAAATTCCAGCCATTGATTCCCTGTATTTTATTTATTTATTTGTTTATCCATGTTTAATACACGTTTTCCAGCATAGAAATAATTTTTATTTTACTGTTTTAGTGTTTATTTTATTGTTTTTCATTAGTTAATGCATATTTTCTCAAGTTTCTTAGATTTCTGTGTGTTTTTAGTTTAGAACAGAAAAGAGCATGCTGTTTTGAATTGAAATGTGTGCTGTTAATTTCTGATTTTTTTATATGTGATGCATGCATATGTGATTGAACTACTATAAAAAAATCCGAGATTTTGGACTTCGGCAACTCTGTCAGAAAAATCAGACATCAAATCGGGTTTTTAAAACTTTAAAATCGTTGTTAAAATCAGGAAGGTAACTTGCTGTGATGATATTTTTCTCATCCTATATTCGATTTTATATCTGTAAAGTGTCATGGATTCACATTGATTAGATCTCTCTACTGTGAAATTTTCAGAATTTTTTATTACTGTTTAGTATTTTTCCTCTGTCAGAGACTCTGATTTTCAATTTAAAACTCGTTAGGGTTTACCAAAACCCTAATCAGACTTGTGTTGTTTATAAATCCCAAAATACAGATTCGATTCATGATTTGTAAAAAGTGAGTATTGTTATTTTTTGGTCAACTATTCACTATTAAAATCTCAGATATTTTGAATGAGTTCTGCTATTTATACTGAAATTTTCAATTGAAAGTATCAGTCAGGACCAAAGTTAAAATCAATATATTCAAGTCCGGATTGTCGGATGGGTATCTCCCTGGTTTTAAAGGCTTTTTCAGATCTGTAAAAAAGAAAAGTTATGTTTTTCTGTCTATTTGTTCTCTGTAAAATTTCATATATTTTGACCCCTGGTTCGGGTCTTGGACTGAGACTGGTTGGTGAGCTAGGTCAAAATAGCATATTTTTAGGGTTTAATGCAATTTTTGGATTTATTTAATGCCAAAAAAATATTATTATGATTCTAATCTGATATTAGGGTTATAACAAGTGCAGGTACCAATTTAGAGGATTTTTAGAATCCGTTTGTTGCTTGAATGGCTTGAATTGCAAAACAGGGCACCCGAAGAATTCCAAAACACTGCAAAAATCACAAAATTTGTGATATTCTTGGATTTTCGTGTATAAGCATATATTTTTAGGGTTTAATCATATTCATAATCATATTAGGATGCTTTAGGTTAAATTTGATGTTCATTTGATTTCATTTAGTGCATAAAACCTAAGTTTTACCAAAATATTTTCTAAAAACCTTGATTTCAAGGCCATAGTCTTGCTATCAGGGGCAATTTGGTCATTTGACCTAAATTTCGAAATCCCTAACCCTAATTTTCATATTTTTAATCATGTCGCATCATGTTTAGTTTGATTTATCTTTATTCGTATTTCAAAACTTGCATTTACCAAATATCTTTCTAAAAACCCTAATTTCAAGGGCATAGTCTTGTTATTAGGGGTATTTTGGTCATTTTGACCCCAATTTCAAAATTTCATATCTTATCTTCCTTATTTATTCAATTTTATTTCATATTTTATCAATTTTGATTTAAGAGAATCATGGAAAAGTCTTATATCTAGCAAAATCCAGTAATTTCTAGATATTATTGGATAAACCTAGAAAAGCCAACATATCATCACTAACAAAGTTTTCTAGTTTTGCAGGT
The DNA here is from genome assembly GCF_984573655.1 of Nuphar pumila. NCBI lineage: Eukaryota > Viridiplantae > Streptophyta > Magnoliopsida > Nymphaeales > Nymphaeaceae > Nuphar > Nuphar pumila. Next base: position 98,060,489 of record NC_143251.1, read on the forward strand.
ACATTGAAGATTTTAATTTCATGTATTTAAATTTCAATAGTGATGTAAATTAAATTAAACTTTGGAATAAGAATTTACATTTCCTGCTTAGCTTAGGCAGCATTGCATATAGTTTATTTTTTTAAATAATGTTAATGTGTGATGGATGATGATTCATGCATATTCAAACTCACTATGGTCTACACGAATGGCACATACACTAGCTTTTATGAAGTTTATAAACTTGGTGGAATTCGTATTTATGGCCATAGTCAGAATATGAATGATACCCAGATTTATGATCTTCACATTAGCTACATTCAACCTACACTCTTAGGCTAACTTCAAAATACATTGCATTTCTCAAAAATACAAAAAGTATTTCTCAATTCCTCAAACCCAGCATTTGCCAATTCCAAGTCAAAGAAATCAAATTCTTCAAATTTTCCTAAGTCTTATCAAAAATCGATTTTCTCAAAATATGGATTTGCCAATGATATTTCAAGTATTTCCCAAGTTCCAAATTCGATTTTCTAAGTTATATTTTCAATTTCAGAGTTCTGATTCAAAGAAATCAAGTTTTCCAAAGTTATTTCATATTTCTCAAAATCAATTTTCACAAAATCCTTACATTTCTTCAGAAATCGATTTTTACTTTTCTCAGAAGTACATTTCAAATCCCAATTCACGATTTTCCATGTGATATCTATTCTAAGTGTTTCAGTTATTTAAAGCAAACATCATGTTTTCAAATATGCATTTTCAGAAAATTCATAGCACATGCCTGATTCTATGTGCATTTAGAAATTAGAATATGATTTAGACAAGTTGAATAGAGCAGAGCAGTAGATTGATCCTTGGTTCGATTACCCCTGTTAAAGGTGGCAGGAATGGTCGAACCTCGTACCGACAGGCGAGTCCCATTCTACGGAATTTTCCCGCATTTTAAAACGGAGGCGAGTTATTTTCAAAAACTTTTCAAAGGTCAGTTTGACTCACAAAAGTTAAAAATTTTGCGATGATAACAGGTTTGGCGACCGTGATGGGACCTGTCTTCGCCTGATCAATTTAATGCTCTACTTAGTTCAAGTTGTCAAAATCGATTTCCATGGAATGTCAGCTTTGCTTTATGATATCATGTGAACCTAGGAGCCTAGACTTGAACCCAGCTAACATGGAATGCATATAAACTAGGTATGGTTTGGTAGGACCATATTGAGGAGAATTATTCATGCTCACATAGACTTAGGTCTAATACAACACTCCTCAATTTAGAAATTGTATGAAAACAATGTTTGCTTCTTCAAATATTTCAAAATTCTATCTCTTTAGGACTTAGAGCCTTCTGTTTGATTGCATGTGCTCATGTTTTTCAAAAATCACCCCACCTATATTGTCCCGGTCTTCACGTTGCTGGGCTCTCTTCCAGAACCATAGTTCGGGACAGAGCCTCACAACTGGGCCACCTATTTGGGTGAAAACCCCCCTGCCACGTACTAAGGGCCATAGTCCAACGTATATCGGCAGGTGCTCAAGGATGTTGGAAAACTTGAACCTAGAACCAGAGAAAATTGATTTTATGCCACGTACATTGAGCCTTGGCTTGACTATATAGGCATAACTGGATTGGATACAGTTGATCTGAACCTTAGAGTTAGGATTAAGGTCCTACAGCTATTTCAAAATTTGTGCATCTAGAGTCAGCTTTTAGGGAATGCTGTATGTGCATACTTGTTTGTGCAGGATGTAATTGAATAGTCATTTTCGTTTTATTTTCCATATTTTCCCAAATTTCTAAAAATACTGAACGATTTTTCAAATTCCCCAATCCATGTCCATGTACTATCCATGTTTTAAACCCTAGACGATTTTCAAATATCTTATTTTATGAAATACTTCTTTATATTTCATTAAACCCTGGACGATTTTCCAAATTTCCCTTAATTTCTTTCAAAACTCCAGGTGATTTTTCATCCTTTCTCTCTTCTGGATCTCGAATTTCTGCTTCATTTTATCCTGCCTGCAATTCTCTTTCAAAATTCCTGTATTTTCCCAAGTCTTATTCCAATTTTCTATGTCTTCCAGTTTGATGGCATCCAGTCAGCTTGATTCAGTCTTCCCTAAGGGTCACATCTCCTACGAGGTGCGACAAAGTCTTCCCGAGCATCGAGTCCTTAGCACCGGATCCTTCTTTCCCCGGTGGTACTATTTATGGTTCAAGAATTTCTCTCGTATGTTTTCGGACCACTTGGACGATTGTGGGTTAGAACTGGCGTCCGCAGTGGGAAAGCAGACAGTCAACGACAATTTGATCCATGCTCTAGCAGAGCGGTGGAATCCGAGCACTTCTACCTTCTGGTTCCCATGGGGCGAGATGACGGTGCTGATGGATGAATTTTTAGAGATTATGGGATTGCCTGAGCCAGCCGGTCAGCCTGGAGATCCATTGGAGAAACATTTTCTGATTAATGTTAAGGGTCTGGACCCTAAGGATGCCTTAGCTCGCATGACAGGACGCAAGTCTTGGCCATTGATAGAGGAGGATAGAAACGAATATGTGGACCTGCTCGAAATCTATAGACAGTATGGGATATTCATAGAAGTCAGCTCGTTGTCTAGAACAGCTCAAGAAAGAATTCAGCATGCGATGATTTTGTGCACGGTGGGATTAACTTTCTTCCCCGATGGACGGAATTATATGGATATCAGAATAGTTCAGCTTTTAAGGAGGTGGGGAAGTCGACAGACCAGCCGCCTCTTGATAATCATGGCCGCACTCGCCTTCCTGTACCGAGGGTTGACTCGTTTCACACTCGGAGAGTCGATCCTAGTCGAAGGATGCACCTATGTCTTGCAGTCGTGGTTCCTCCAGCATGTGCCAGCTCAAGCCAGTTCCTTCAGATATAATGGTAAAAAGCTTCTGCCAGTTGCGCGATACCGATTCTTGATCGATAATCTTCAGGAGGAAGAGGTCGTATGGGACTACTTTGATCGTCAAGAATCACCTCCTAGATACACTTATGCATACGGCAAGTGGTTCAGGCTACTTGCCCCCTTCTTCTGCGCATACTATTATCCAGAGCGGTGTGTCAGGCATTTCTCTCAGAGGCAGAAGCGCGTAGAGATTCGTCCACTAGCAGGGGTTCTGCCAGAATTCAACCTCGCATCAAATCAGTGGTCCGGAGCATACCATTCTGCCAGACATGGCTGAGATTCCTTTGTCAATCTTACTATTTTTCCCGGCCCTCGTGTGTCTTCTGATTATCTGGAGTGGTGGAAAATTGTCTGTCCCCCTCCCGTCTGTCAAGTATATTATTGATAAAATCATGTTTTTCCCCTCAATAAAATTCCTTTATTCTACACTTCACCTTGGTTTGACGACCTCGCCTAGGTAACAAGGCATATTTTCAGTTGTTTATTTTGCAAAGAATAGCAACGCAATTGTCATAATTCCAGTGACGACTCAATCCCTAGTAATGGGATATTATTTCAATTGTCTATCAAAATTCTCAACAAATATTTCCCTCCAACCAAATTCCCTTCAAAAGCCTAATCATCAGTTCTACCTTGCAGACAACATCAGCAACATTCAGGATAACATTTGTGATACTCGATGGTTTATACAAGATCCGGAAAGAAAACCTCATCAATCGAAGGTGTGGCATACTCGATCGTTTCAGAAGAGGAAATGGACTCACCTCGATCAGCTAGAAGTCAGGGTCAGCAAGCAAAGGATGATGTTGATCCTCAGATATATGCTATGTTCAAAGAGATGATGACCAAAATGTCGACAGAACAAGCTGAAGCTAGTACAGAAATGATCCAGGTCAAGCCGAGGGCAAAAGGTCGTTCAGCCAAGAAAGTTTTAAAACTATCCAAGAAACATATCCAACACGATGATACATCTGATGAATCAGAATCAGTAGTTGGCACTGATGAAGAGTATGAAGTCTGGCAAGCACTTCAAAGATCCTCTCATAGACAAGGGATAGCCTATAAATTGAAAGATCAAGCAATGGATGATTCACTCCAAATATAGCTGAAGGAAATGGCCAAGATGATTAAAGATTTGCAAGCTCATGACAAGGGAAAGAAGGTCTTCAGGAACAAAGATTTTCATGATGGCATCACCTCCGTCAGGAATAATCAAGATTCAGAAAAGAAGACAAAACACATCTTCATCGTTGATGCCAATCGCAGTGATGGCAAAAATAACAAAGGCAATCATACAAGTCAGAAAGAGAAATCTTTAAAGCAGAGTGAAAAATTGAGTCAACAGAAAGAGAAGAAAAAGCATGACGGTTGGGGTTACGATCGCGAATTCACTCCTCTAGATCAGCCCCTCGAAGAGGTCCTTGAATACATGCTGAGCAAAGGAATGGTTAAGCTTCCAAGAATTGCTAATCCTCTGGTCGCCCTAGGGAAATGGAAAGACCGCTTCTGCAAATTTCACCAAACAACGGGGCACGATATTGAACATTGTTTCGTCTTTAAGAATATCGTCCAAGATTATATCGACAAGATTTTTTTTGTTAAGGGTGAGAAAGAATACCAGCCGACTGTCTTTGCCAAATCTCAACAGAAATCAAGCACTCGGCAAGAGGTACAACATGATGATCGAAATCAGGACCGCAAGATGCCCCCTTTGGATCAAATATTTGAAAGCTTTTTGGAATACATGCTCGCGAAAGATATAGTAAGATCTTCGAAGGCTCACTTCACTCTTTCTGCCAATGATAGCAAAAGCAATAAGAAGAATCATGATCACTATTCAGAGGGATCCAAGGGCCAAAAAGGAAAGTTCTCCAACAATGATAAGCCTCTTCAATCTAGTCCTCAGCATAAAGAGAAAGATCAAGAAAAGCCAAAGCGCAAGGATTGGAGTACGGATCAAAAGTTCACCCCTTTGGACCAGACACTAGAGAGTGTTTTGGAATACATGCTCGCGAAAGATATGATCCGTTTACCTAAAGCAGCTGATCCCGCAACAATCATGGGCAGATTCAAAGGAAAATTTTGCAAATTTCATCGGGCAGTAGGGCATGACACTGAGAATTGTTTCGTCCTGAAAAATATCATTCAAGATTGCATCAACAAGAATATCCTTATTGAAGATGAGGAAAATACCAGTCGAACATCCTGAGCAAGTTTTCTAAAAATTGACAATGTCGAGACTATGTCACTTTCATCATTTTGTCATTTTGAAGGGACAATGTAGTCCCAGTTCTTTTATCAATTTGTTATTTCCTTCTTCAATGCATTAATAAATTTGTCAATCTTTCTTATGGCCTGGCGTCATCTTTTATATTCCTCATTTGCAAATGTTTAAATGTCTTCTTATAAGGGGTAACCTTTTTCAAAGTGCTTCTCTGATCAACCAAGAAGCTCATTGTCAGTTTTTACCTCGTTATCCTCAGAGAATTCTCATCAAATATCAACTACTTATCCTTTCATCCAAACTCTCACTCCCCAGTTATACTAGGGCATTATTTTGAAAATTGGCTTCAAAACTTTCTGTATGCAGGCAGGATCAAACAAATCTTTCATTTTGCACACATGTGCACCCATTTACATTCAGTTGCATTTGCATGCATTCATTTGCATTCATTTGCATCGATTTGCATTTGCATCGAACTCCCCATTCAGGATAAGGGATAAATTCTGAGGCCTCGATAGTCGCCCAAGTTGTCGTAAGGGTGAAGATTGAAAATTTTCCATCAAAATCCATTAGTAATTCTTCAGAATCCAGTGTTTGTGCTGGTAATTTTTCAAAAAATCCAATGTTCGTGCTGGTAAACTTTCAAAATCCAGTGTTCGTGCTGGTAAACTTTCAAAACCCAGTACTCGTACTGGTAATCATTTAAAAACCCAGTGCTCGTACTGGTAACCATTTAAAAATCCAGTGCTCGTACTGGTAATCTTTCAAAATCCAGTGCTCGTACTGGTACTCTTCCAAAATCTGATGCTCGTGCTAGTTGAACTAGTCCCAAATGTCATCTTTATACTTATCAACTTTTCTTTCCTTTAAATGTCTTGAATTGGTCTAGAGGAGTCGAGTTCCGATTCGAATCTTCTTCCAAATCCAATTCAGAATTGGTCTAGAAAATCCAAGTTCCGACTTGAAATTTCTTACAAATCCAATTCGTATAATTTTCTTTCCTCTAGATTCTAGAATTGGTCTAGAAGAGTCGAGTTCCGATTCGAATCTTCTTCCAAATCCAATTCAGAATTGGTCTAGAAAATCCAAGTTTCGACTTGAATTTTTTTACAAATCCAATTCGTATAATTTTCTTTCCTCTAGATTCTAGAATTGGTCTAGAAGAGTCGAGTTTCGATTCGAATCTTCTTCCAAATCCAATTCAGAATTGGTCTAGAAAATCCAAGTTCCGACTTGAATTTTCTTACAAATCCAATTCGTATAATTTTCTTTCCTCTAGATTCTAGAATTGGTCTAGGAGAGTCGAGTTCCGATTCGAATCTTCTTCCAAATCCAATTCAGAATTGGTCTAGAAAAATCAAAGTTTCGACTTGAATTTTCTTACAAATCCAATTCGTATAATTTTCTTTCCTCTAGATTCTAGAATTGGTCTAGAAGAGTCGAGTTCCGATTCGAATCTTCTTCCAAATCCAATTCATAATTGGTCTAGAAAATCCAAGTTTCAACTTGAATTTTCTTTCAAATCCAATTCGCTTAGCTTTCCTTTACAAGTTTGAACTTCTACTCAAACTATCCTGCGAGTTGGTCTAGAAGATCTGAGTTCCGACTTGAATTGTCTTTCAAAATCCAATTCATCTAGTTTTCCTTGAAGAATTGAATTCTGATTCGAATCTTCCCTCAAAAACCCAGTTTAGCACCTGGTCCATTCAAAGCTCACAAGTTGGAATCATTCCTTCTTAAGCTATGATCCTTAGGTTGGATTCCTATGGAATTGATAGTTCGTAGGTCGAACCCCTGCGGGACCAATGTCACTCTCAATTGAACCAATGCCGTTCTTAGGCTGAATCCCTATTGAACCCATGTCGTTCCCAGTGAACCAATGTTGTTCTCAATTGAACCAGTGTCATTCTTAGGCTGAATCCCTATTGAACCCATGTTGTTCCCAGTGAACCAACGTTGTTCCCAGTGAACCAACGTTGTTCTTAATTGAACCAATGTCGTTCTCAATCGAACCAATGACGTTCTCAATTGAACCAATGTCGTTCTTAGGCTTAATCTCTATAGAACCCATGTCATTCTCAGTAAACCAATTCACAATTTCGACCTTCGGGTCAATCAATTTCCAATTTTCAATTATCAATTTCCAAATTTCCAATTTCCAATTTCCAATTTCCAATTTCCAATTTCCAATTATCAATTTCCAATTTCCAATTTCAAATATCAAATTTCAAAATTCCAATTTCCAATTTCCAAAATTTGACCCTTTTGAGTCACCCAATACCCAATTTCAATTATTTTCTCTTGCGAGAGACCCTTTTTATAGGGAGAGTTCGAGGGAGCTCGCACTTTTCGCATGTTATCCAATTCGTTCACTTAGCCCCTTTTCAGGGAGAGTTTGAAGGGACTCGTGTCTTTGTGAACCGTTTGCAAAACAAAATTCCAAATTTCACACAAGGAACCCTTTTTATAGGGAGAGACTCGATGGAGACTTGCTTTCCTTGTGGCCCCATAATTTCAGACTAGGCCATTTCATCATGAAGGACCCTCTTTTCCGGGAGAGTGTGATGAACTCGTTCCTTCATGACCAATTTACCAACCTCACCAATTCCGTCCCCCTTTCCATAAGAGAAGCCTAATGTTAGGAAGTTTTGACGAAAGCTTAATTTCTCTTAGAAAGTTCGTTTTGCAAACACCTTCTCTTCAGGGAAGAGAGGAGTAATTCCCAATTCTAATTTCTGAATCTTCTCCTTTGGGGAAAGAAGAAGAGAATTTCTGTCATGGATGTGTTGCGTTGTGCTTCAAATGCTCGCTTTCATAAAAGGATTTTAAGAAAATTTTGCCAATTTGTCATTAAATATTTGTTGATTTCAAAAATTTTTATTGCACAAAATTATTACTTCAGAATACCTCCACTATTACTTCCGAAAGGGCAATGCTTTCACGAAAAAGGATTCAAAGTTCAAAATCTTTTTATTGGCAAACCAAAAGGATGAAGAATAAATCCGCGATATGGCCAGCAAAGAGAATTCAATGTTGTTGCAAAGCCATGAGTGATTGATATTGATCGCAGTCAATGGCACATTTTTAAAGATCATTCTTGAAAATAAAGCAGTCGAAATATCCTGGGTGATACAAAAAAATCCACTCAATTTTCATATCTCCTCAATCACCTAAGCTGCAATTAAATACTTGCAAAAGAGATCTCTCAATTGTCGTCAAGATGAAGGCGAATTAAGCGAATCGACCCTCGGGGCCAAAGAAGACTTGGATCATCTCCAAGATGACGGAGTTTGTGACGGATCCTTCCAGGGAAAGTTCAGATCACCGTCGAGATGAAGGCGAGTGTGATGAGCCTACCGACAAACCCTAAAAGATATTTGATTCTAGCTATCATCAAGAGATTCCCAACCAATAAGCCAATAACTATCAAGATAATCACTGAGAGAAAAGAAGGATCAGAACATCTCTAAGATGAAGGAGTTTGTGACGTACCCTTCCCAAGAAAAAAGAGAGAAAAGTCAAGACATCTCCAAAATGAAGGATGATGTAATTCCCGAAAAATCCAAGAGAGCTCCAATCTGCTAAAAAGATAGTGCAGAAAGATCATCACGAGAAAAGAATCCCAGGATATCAGACTTCCAAATCTATCAAGAATCTTCTTTAATTTTGTGAAATTCTTTTATCAATATTCTTTCACCAATAGCTCTCGCAATATCAAGAATACTTTTTTTTCCGTCCATATCAAGGAAATTGATAGCTTCCTTGAAAGAAAGTCAATCGCAAGCAATTTGAATTCGAATCTTGATTCTACGGAGTTAAGCTCAGTCGGAGGTAATACTTCAGGTAGAAAAGAAGGAATACTTTCAAAACAATGTGCATCATTTTCAATCAACAACAATTTTCAACATTTTGACAATATTTTCTAGCTATCCTGGCATGAAGCGAGAGCTTGAGGTTCATCTTTGGCGCATCCTGACACCATCCCTTTTAGGACTTGATTACAGGAGTTTTCAAGATTCCTTCCCTTCTTTGGTATAATCTGAGCGCACGGGCTCTCAGATTCGCATACTTCCCTGTGTCCCCACTGTCCCACCATAGACAGTCCAATTTCGGCTTGAGGTTAAACCACAAATTTCAGCAAAAGGCAATTTCAAAAGTTAATTAGTCTCAGCAATGAGGCGCCCAAAATCAATCCCTTTTCAAACTTTAGGGACCCCAATTTCCTTCCTTTTGCAAAACCCCTATAGGATTCATTGTGCGGAAATTCGAAGGTTCCATCACGGTCTCTTCTTTTGAGGATTCCGTTCATTTTGTGCCCAATCAGGTTAAGGGTATAAACCTGGGCCTCCATTGATGAGGTATTCCATTTTCTGCCCAATCAGGTTAAGGGTATAAACCTGGGCCTCCTTTGATGAGGTATTCCATTTTCTGCCCAATCAGGTTAAGAGTATAAACCTGAGCCTCCTTTGACGAGGTATTCCATTTTCTGCCCAATCAGATTAAGGGTATAAACCTGAGCCTCCTTTGATGAGGTACTCCATTTTCTACCCGATCAGGATAAGGGTATAAACCTGAGCCTCCTTTGATGAGGTATTCCATTTTCTGCCCAATCAGGTTAAGGGTATAAACCTGGGCCTCCTTTGATGAGGTATTCCATTTTCATTTCCCGGTGAGGTTAAGGGTCAAACCTGAGCTTCGTTTCTACACGATGTATTTTCTGTCCCATCTAGGTTAAGGGCAAAACCTGAATCTCACTTCTTTTCAAAGTAAAATTTTCTCCTTATTCTTCATTTCATATCTACCATCATCACTTGAACTAATTCTTTCATACCCAGTCAGATTCATCTAACTGGGACATTTTTATAATCCAAATTTGGTGTGTTTTCTTTGCCACTAAGCTCGGCTTTTAACCGGCTTAGCAGCAAAGAGGGGCATCTGTAAACACCCCAAATTTTCACTCTTATCCAGTGATTACATTTCATGTGTCATTGCATGCATTCGGCATGTCATTTCATTGCATTGCATGTCATTGCATCTCATTTTCGAGATCCAACACTCCTGTTTTTAAAATATTCAATCCAGATTCGGGTTTTTAAAACTTTTCTTTCAAAAACAATTTTAAAACCTGGGTTTTTATTCAATATCCTGTCATTTTCCAACCCCCGGGACCTTATATTTTGAAATACTTTCTTAGAAAACGATCTTGATTCATTTCAAACTCAATTTCAATTGATTTTAATTCTCAGATGAGGCCCATTTAAGTGGTGTCGCTTCTGGATTCCTTCACTTATCAAAAATCTCAAAAATCTTAGAGTCCTAATTGGATCAGAACTCTTTTTTCAGAGTCTTAGTCGGATCAAAACTGTACTTTTCACTACCTTTTTATTTGTCTTTGAAGAAAACCTTTTAAAATCTTCTGTTTTGGCCAAAATCTCAGAGTCCTGGTTGGATCAGGACTCTTCTTCAAGAGTCCAGTCGGATCAGGACTCTTCTTCAGAGTTTCAATTGGATTGGGACTCTTATCTTTTACAGCTATTTTTATCCATTTTCAATCAAATCTTTTAAAATCTTTCAAAAAGAGTTAGAAACTGAGAGTTTAGTCAAAACAAGACTCTGTTTAGAGAGTCCTAGTTGGATCAAGACTCTGATCATGATTTCAATTTTGAGAGAATCTTTCAGAAATCTTTCAATCTACCAAAACTATTACACTTTTATCAAAGAATTTCAAAATTCTGAGATTTTATCTCAGAGTCCTGATCAAATCAGGACTCTACCCCAGAGTCCGGATCGAAGTAGGACTCTATCCAAAATTGATGTTCTCGCTTCATTTTCACTGGTTTTCAAAAGCTTTGCCCAAATTTCATCATTTGCCTACCAGAAAAACCAAAATGCTTAGAGTTCTGATCGAATCAGAACTCTTTCTTAGAGTCCTAATCAGATCAGGTCTCTGAACCAAAATTCAATTTCATCCCGTTTTTAACTGTTTTTCAAAATTCTTTTATTTGATTTCTCAGAAAATCTAAAAATTAAAAGTCCTAGTTCAATCAAGACTCTGTCCTTAGAGTCTCAGTTGAATCAGAACTCTCTTTTATTTTAATATTCGTTATTGTTTTCACTGTTTTGACAAGTTCTTTCATTTGTTTTTCAGAAAAATACCAAAAAAATCTAGAGTTTCAGTCCGATCAGAAATCTGTCCCAGAGTCCTAGTCCAGTCAGGAGTCTGTTTTGAAGTCCGTTGTCATTTCCATGTTTTATTTATTTCCATTTATTTTCAAAATTTAGGTCATTTTGCAGAGTCCAGTTAGTTCAGGACTCTATTTTAGAGGTCGGTCGAGTTAGGAGTCTACCCCTGACTGTGTTTTTTTGACTTATTTCGTCAGTTTTTGATAAAATCTTTCGAAAACTCTTTCATTTGGCTTTTAAAATCCAAAATCTCAGAGTCCTAAGAGTTCAAGACTCTAACTCGGAGTTCCAGTTTGCTTGATACCGTATTTTCAAAAATCTTGAATTTCAAATATTGATTTTAACCCCTTTTCAAAGCCGTCTTTAGTGTTTATTTCAAAATTTCCAAAACTCGATGTGGGCCCACTCAGTTGGCACCATATCCAGAAGAGTTCTGACTCGGTTAGAACCCTATGCTATTTCAAAAATTCTAATTTTAAGATTGCTTTTGAAAATCCTTTTGAAAACTCCTTCAATTTCAAGTTCTAAAATCGCTTTTTGAAAAACTCAAGTAGGGCCCACTCGGGGTGGCGCCATATTCGAGTAAGTCAGGGCTAGACTAGGGTTAGTTAGTGTCTTAGTTAGTGTTAGGGGTTTAGAAGAGTTAATATCATTTTGAAAACCCATTTTGAAGTTTAGTTTTTAAAACTAGTGTTTTTAAAGGTTTTTAAAAAAACCAAATGTGGAAGATGCCAAGTGGCATCACATTTGGGGACTTTCTAGGGTTTAATTAGGGGTTAATTAGAGTCCCACCTAGGCTATAATTCTCCAAAAAATCGTTGCCCCTTTATTTGATTTATTAGAAAGAGTTTATTTAATATTATTTTATTAGTTTTTTTATGATTTTTCAATAGATTTCACCATGGAAACTCTTGTGTTCATGAATTTAACCATGGATTTCATCCAAAAACCCCAAAATCGACCCAAGAAGTTGATCTAACTCAGTTTGAGGGTAATTTCAAGGATTCTAATCCATTAGAATCGATGAGAGGTACGTTTTTCATATTTTTAACCGACGAAACGTGAGATTTACCCGTTAAATGGTTTAAATCCATGATTTCAAAGGTGAAAGCAAATTCCAGCCATTGATTCCCTGTATTTTATTTATTTATTTGTTTATCCATGTTTATTACACGTTTTCCAACATAGAAATAATTTTTATTTTACTGTTTTAGTGTTTATTTTATTGTTTTTCATTAGTTAATGCATATTTTCTCAAGTTTCTTAGATTTCTGTGTGTTTTTAGTTTAGAACAGAAAAGAGCATGCTGTTTCGAATTGAAATGTGTGCTGTTAATTTCTGATTTTTTTATATGTGATGCATGCATATGTGATTGAACTACTGTAAAAATATCCGAGATTTTGGACTTCGGCAACTCTGTCAGAAAAATCAGACATCAAATCGGGTTTTTAAAACTTTAAAATTGTTGTTAAAATCAGGAAGGTAACTTGCTGTGATGATATTTTTCTCATCCTATATTCGATTTTATATCTGTAAAGTGTCATGGATTCACATTGATTAGATCTCTCTACTGTGAAATTTTCAGAATTTTTTATTACTGTTTAGTATTTTTCCTCTGTCAGAGACTCTGATTTTCAATTTAAAACTCGTTAGGGTTTACCAAAACCCTAATCAGACTTGTGTTGTTTATAAATCCCAAAATACAAATTTGATTCATGATTTGTAAAAAGTGAGTATTGTTATTTTTTGGTCAACTATTCACTATTAAAATCTCAGATATTTTGAATGAGTTCTGCTATTTATACTGAAATTTTCAATTGAAAGTATCAGTCAGGACCAAAGTTAAAATCAATATATTCAAGTCCGGATTGTCGGATGGGTATCTCCCTGGTTTTAAAGGCTTTTTCAGATCTGTAAAAAAGAAAAGTTCTGTTTTTCTGTCTATTTGTTCTCTGTAAAATTTCATATATTTTGACCCCTGGTTCGGGTCTTGGACTGAGACTGGTTGGTGAGCTAGGTCAAAATAGCATATTTTTAGGGTTTAATGCAATTTTTGGATTAATTTAATGCCAAAAAAATATTATTATGATTCTAATCTGATATTAGGGTTATAACAAGTGCAGGTACCAATTTAGAGGATTTTTAGAATCCGTTTGTTGCTTGAATGGCTTGAATTGCAAAACAGGGCACCCGAAGAATTCCAAAACACTGCAAAAATCACAAAATTTGTGATATTCTTGGATTTTCGTGTATAAGCATATATTTTTAGGGTTTAATCATATTCATAATCATATTAGGATGCTTTAGGTTAAATTTGATGTTCATTTGATTTCATTTAGTGCATAAAACCTAAGTTTTACCAAAATATTTTCTAAAAACCCTGATTTCAAGGCCATAGTCTTGCTATCAGGGGCAATTTGGTCATTTGACCTAAATTTCGAAATCCCTAACCCTAATTTTCATATTTTTAATCATGTCGCATCATATTTAGTTTGATTTATCTTTATTCGTACTTCAAAACTTGCATTTACCAAATATCTTTCTAAAAACCCTAATTTCAAGGCCATAGTCTTGTTATTAGGGGTATTTTGGTCATTTTGACCCCAATTTCGAAATTTTATATCTTATCTTCCTTATTTATTCAATTTTATTTCATATTTTATCAATTTTGATTTAAGATAATCATGGAAAAGGCTTATATCTAGCAAAATCCAGTAATTTCTAGATATTACTAGATAAACCTAGAAAAGCCAACATATCATCACTAACAAAGTTTTCTAGTTTTGCAGGTACATTGAAGATTTTAATTTCATGTATTTAAATTTCAATAGTGATGTAAATTAAATTAAACTTTGGAATAAGAATTTATATTTCCTGCTTAGCTTACGCAGCATTGCATATAGTTTATTTTTTTAAATAATGTTAATGTGTGATGGATGATGATTCATGCATATTCAAACTCACTATGGTCTACACGAATGGCACATACACTAGCTTTTATGAAGTTTATAAACTTGGTGGAATTCGTATTTATGGCCATAGTCAGAATATGAATGATACCCAGATTTATGATCTTCACATTAGCCACATTCAGCCTACACTCTTAGGCTAACTTCAAAATGCACTGCATTTCTCAAAAATACAAAAAATATTTCTCAATTCCTTAAACCCATATTCATTCATTTCATGCATTTTCCAATTCCAATTCAAATTCCAAGTCAAAGAAATCAAATTCTTCAAATTTTCCTAAGTCTTATCAAAAATCGATTTTCTCAAAATATGGATTTGCGAATGATATTTCAAGTATTTCCCAAGTTCCAAATTCGATTTTCTAAGTTATATTTTCAATTTTAGAGTTCTTATTCAAAGAAATCAAGTTTTCCAAAGTTAGTTCATATTTCTCAAAATCGATTTTCACAAAATCCTTACATTTCTTCAGAAATCGATTTTTACTTTTCTCAGAAGTACATTTCAAATCCGAATTCACGATTTTCCATGTGATATCTATTCTAAGTGTTTCAGTTATTTAAAGCAAACATCATGTTTTCAAATATGCATTTTCAGAAAATTCATAGAACATGCCTGATTCTATGTGCATTTAGAAATTAGAATATGATTTAGACAAGTTGAATAGAGCAGAGCAGTAGATTGATCCTTGGTTCGATTACCCCTGTTAAAGGTGGCAGGAACGGTCGAACCTCGTACCGACAGGCGAGTCCCATTCTACGGAATTTTCCCGCATTTTAAAACAGAGGCGAGTTATTTTCAAAAACTTTTCAAAGGTCAGTTTGACTCGCAAAAGTTAAAAATTTTGCGATGATAACACTAAGCCACCCATTTGGATTTGGATATTAGTTTAACTCATTTGAATGAGGATCCAAATATGAAGAGACTCCAGTGAAGATAGTGAAAAGTGAGGCTCATGCCTTGGGCAACCCAAAATAGAAGGAGGAGGAAACATGTACAAGCCACGCTCTCTCTCTCCCTCCTTAGTCGTCACCCTCCCACTTTCTCATCTCTCCCTCACTTTCACGCCGCATAAAACCTCTTTCTTTCCCTATTTCTACCCCCCACCTCTCTCATTTTTCCTCATCTCCCATCTCTCTCTCAATGTTGCTATCCCCTCCTCTCTCTCTCTTTCACGAGTTTGGAGAAGACACTATTGACATTTTTGGGGGAGCTCTACAACATTTTTGAAGAAGGACCTCATTTTGATAATTTTTTAAGGGAACCCCCATTGGAGATTTAGGATGTGTTTATGAGCTCCATTTTCAATGTCTTTGGAGGATTCTCTATTTCTAAAGATTTTGAGGAGTTTTACTTCAACATTTTTTGGTATTTTTTATTCCAATGATGTTATAGAGTTTCATTCCAATAATTTTTGTGAGGTAAAGTATCGTCTAACTACTATGTGTGAGTGTAGTTCTATAATACTCAAATCTAAAATTGATATATGTGTTAAACTCATGGTTTATGCAAATTAAAATTTATTTATATGTTAGAATGATATTTTTATGCAAATCTGAATTTATATTTTGTTAGATTTGAGTTTTTCTCAGATATGGAATTTATTTATATGTTGGAATGATGTTTTATGCAAATCTGAATTTATATTGTTGTTAGATTTGGATTTTTCTCAAATCTGAAATTTATTCATATGTTAGAACGATGTTTCATGCAAATCTGAATTTATATCGTTGTTAGATTTGAATTTTTCTCAAATCTTGAATTTATTCGTGTGTTGGAATGATGTTTTATGCAAATTTAAATTTATATTGTTGTTTGATTTAGGTTTTTCTCAAATCTAAAATTTATTTGTGTTGGAATGATGTTTCATGCAAATCTGATTTTAGTTCCTCTGAGTTTAAAAACCCTAGGATTCAGTTTAAACCAGTTGAAACTAGTTCAAATCTCATTCCCTAGTGCCACTTTATGCCCTGCAGAAGCAAAATCATTTCTCAGAACATTTTGTCCAAAACATCATTTTGCAAGCTAGTACAATTGCGAGTCCGGGCTTAGATCAATTCCATTTATGAAATTTTAGTTATATCTGAGACCCAACTCACATTTGGATCAGATCCAATATCTGATATGATGTCCAATTATCAATTCTTATCTTGAACAAAAATTTTCAATTCGTTGTCTCTGTCAGGGGTCCAAGACTGCAAATCCCTCACCCAGGGTTCATATTTTGCATATCATTTCGTATCATTTCTTATCATTTCATGTCATTTCATCGCATTTTATGTCATTGCATGTCATTTTCGAGATTCAGCACTCTGGTTTTTCAAAATATCGAATCCAGATTCGATTTTAAAACTTTTCTTTTGAAATCAATTTAAAAAACTTGGGTTTTAGATCAATAACATTTTCTTCAAAAAAACAACCTGGATTCGATTTAAAGCTGATTTTCAACTCAAATTCCAATTTTTACCATTTTCTTCAAGTTGGGCCCACTCTGCAGAGGGCACCAAACCCCAATTTCTCTATCTTTATTCAATTTTATTTCATTCCATATTTTGTCCATTTAAAAAATACAAAACAATTTCGTAAATCTAGGTGTCTTTTTGAAGCCTTTTGAAAATATAGTTTTAACCCCTTTATTTTCAAGTTTTATAATCATTTTTTAAAAATCAAATGGGGCCCACATTAGGTGGTGCCACATTTGAAGGTGTTTAGGTTAGTTTAGGTGAGTTATAGTTTTAATTAGGTTTGAAGTTTGAAAAGTCAAAGTCTAATTGATTTTAAAACCCCATTTTTATTTTAAAGTTTTAACTTTGTTTTTAACCTTTAGTTAGGGTTTAAAAAAAAAACAAATGTGGGCCTATATTAGGTGGTGCCATATTTGATATTTTCAGAGGTTAATTAGGATTCAATTAGGTTAATTAATTAGTGTTTTGTTAGGATTAGAACTCCCTAGAACCCCCCCCCCCCCCTTGACTTATCTCTTAGAGTTTCGATAAAATCAAAACTCTCTAAATTAAGCCTTTTGAAAATTCTATAAATACCATTTAGGGGAGGTCGACCCCCACATTGGATCTCTCTCTCACCTTCTCTCATCTCCTTCTTCCTCCCTCAAGCCTCTCAAGTCCAACAGCCTCCATTGAAGCAACCCAAGGTGTGCTCCTCTTTTTTTTAGTTTTATCAATTTTTTTTAGCTTTACACCATTGTCGCCCTTTTGTGATTCATCTTTTTCATATGCTTTTCATTCAAAAGTCTATCTTCATATGCCAAGAAGATGATCCACTAATCATCTAAGATGTTTTTCATGTTTTTTATCCATTGGAAATGCTTAGATTGTATTTATTTTGTTAAATGCCTGAAAAAGATTAAGATTCAACCTTTCTATAGGTTGAATCCCTCTTTTAATGGCTAAATCAAATTCGATTCATGTTTCAGTGATTTTTTTTTCCATTATGTGTTTATGTTATTTTTATCATCTACATGTTCAAGCAAAATCAAGAGCCCGTGATTTCATATTTTTATGATTTTTACATGCATAAATCAGAATATAGCATGATTAGGGTTTTATTTCTGAGATATGCAATTCTAGCCGTCTGATAATGATGATGTTTTGCATATTTATATTCATTATTTAAATCCAAAATTTTTATGGTAGAATCATGCATTTGTCCACGGTTTCCCATAAAAAAAAATCAAACTTTTTTTATAACCCTGTTTTTAAAAATCAAAATTGAAGCCTGTTTTTAAAACCGAGGAAATGTTGTGAAAATCTAGTAGCAACTTTTTGAGGCCGTATCTCCCTCATCGAAGATCGTATCGATGATCCGTAAAAAGTGTCATATTTGTCAGAGTGCCTAGTTTATCCTATAAAAATTTCATAAATTTCTATAGTCGATTTCTATTTTTCTTTAACCCAAAACCAAACCCTATGTTTCTTGAATCGTTAGGCCGGTTTGAATCTTGGTCTGTCTTGCCGGAACGAGTTCTCCCTAACCAAAGATCGTATTGATGATCCGTAAAAAGGGTTGTTTTTGTCTGTGTGTCTATTTTCCATGTTTTTTAAAAATTTTCACCGTTGTTTTCTATTTTTTTGAAGCCCAAGACTAGTGTCTATATTTTTTGAACCCTCAGTCACAATTCATAGGCAAAGTCAACTTGCACGGGTCATACCTCCTTAACTGAAGATTTTTTTCCCGATCTGTAAAAATCCATGTCTTTATCTACAAGTCTACTATCTTCTATGAAAGTTTTATAATTTTTATTCTGTTTTTCTATATTTATTTAAACCTGAAACTGGATCTGTCTTTACTGCATCATTATGCATAGGCCAAAATCAAACACATTTTGCCAGGATCGTATATCCCTAACCAAAGATGCCTTTTCTAATCTGTAAAAAAAGTTATCTTAATTAATTTGTCTAGTTTTGCCATGTTAAGTTTCATAAATTTTCACTACTGTTTAATATCCAATTCGGGTCTGACACCGTGATAGATATGAAGTCGTAGGTAAAATAACATATTTTCCCCTTTTTATTCAATATTTATATTTACAATAATCCCTAAAATATATTTTTTGATTGCATATTAATTTTAGGGTTATTAAAAGTGTGCAAGTCAATTTTTATGATTTTTAGAATTCATTTGATATGTTATTTAGTTATTTCATAAAAACAGGATGCTCATGGAGTCCTAATTCAGCTGAAACACAGTCAAAAATTAATATTTTTCCAATATTTCATTTTTTTCATGAAAAGTTTCATATTTTTAGAACTTGATCATGTTCATAATCATATTAGGGTGCTCTCTACCCGATTTGGCATTGTTTTGAATCCGTTTGATCCCCGAATTAAGCATATTGCGAAAATCTTTTTTGAAAAGCCCTGTTGTTAACCCTATTTTGCAATAAATGTCAATTTTTAAGGGTAATTTGGTTCTTTTTATCCAAAATCTGAATTTCTAAATTATTTATTTTTATTATTTATTCAGTTATGCATAATTCAATATGTTATTTATTGAGTTTTATTTCAGAGAAGCATGAAAAAAGGAATATATCCGGATAAATCTCTCAATTCCAGATATTGTTGGATAAATCTCAAAAAGGTGACATTTGTCCACTAACAAGTTTGCTAATTTTGCAGGGAGGTTCAAGATTGTATTTTTCTTTATTTTCCTTTTTCTTTTCTTTAGTTCATTATTGATGTAAATTATAATTTTGGAATAAGAATTTTCTTTTCCTGCTTAGCTTAGGATGCATTTACATATAGTTTACTTTTAATATTAATTGTGTGATGGATGATGATTCATGCATATTTCAAATACACAATGGACAACATGAATGGCACGTGCACTCGCTTCTAAGGAGTTAATAAACTTGGTGGTGTTCGTATTTGTGACCATAATCAGAATACGAACGATACTCAGATTTATTATCTTCTTCTAAGTTACACACAACCTACACTCTTAGGTGATCTTCATAAAATATTAAATATTTTTAAAGTTTTTACAAGTATTTTTTCTTTTAGAATCAAATGAGATATATTCAATATGTATTTGTAGCCATAGTTAGGGATATATAATGAATTTATTTTATATAAATTCTATAAGGCACAAAATCCCTTTTACAAATAATTTTCTCAAATTCTTCAGAAAATATTTTTACAAATTGTATTCATGCATCATCTAGGTTTAGACTGCATCATGAAAAGGGTTCATAGGGCCACACACCCATCCCTATTGAGTTATTTCACAATTCCATATCAGAAAAATTGATTTTCTCAAAGTTGCCTGTTTTTTCCTCAAAATCGATTTTCAAGAATTTTTCAAATATTTTTCTGAGTTCAATTCATGATTTTCTAAGTTTTTTTTCTTCAAAAGTATTTTCCCAAGTGTGAAAAATGATTTTTAAATCATCTTCTTTTTCAATAATTTTCAAATATTCGAAGCATACATCATGTTTTCAGTCAAATTTTTTCAAAGTTCATAGCACATGCATGATTCTTTGTGCATTTAGAAAATAGAACAAACTATTTAGATAATTGAACAAGGCAAAGCATATGATTGATCCTTGGTTTGATTACTCCTGGTTATGGCACCAAAAATGGTTAAACCTTATACCAACAGGCGAGCCCCTTTCTTGCAAAATTTTTCAAAACGGAGGCGAGTTATTTTCAAAACTTTCTCAAAGGATAGTTTGACTTGCAAAAGTAAAATTTTACAATGATAACCGGTTTGACGACCATGATGGGACCTATCTTCGCCTGATCAATCTAGTGCTTTGCTCTATTCAACTTGTCAAAATCGTGTTCTATAATGTTAGCTTTATTTCATGTGAACCTAGGAGCCTATAATCAAACTTAGCTGACATAGATTGCATATAGACTTAGGCATGGTTTGGTAGGACCGATTGAGGAGGCATTATTCATGCTCACTTAGCCTTAGGTCAAATACAATCCTCCTCAATCTAGGGTCTGCTTGAAAACAATGTTTGCTTCTCATAAATTTTTTAAAATTCTACTTCTTTAGGTCATTAGAGCTTTCAGTTTTCTTGCATGTTGATCATATTTAAAAAACAACCCCACCTATTTTTACTTGGCCACCACGTTGCTGGGCTTTCTTCCAGAACCATTGTAACGCCCCAAATATTTAACTTGAAAATTTTGGAATAAATTTTTTTTTCTAAACAACAGCGGAAAAGCTTTATTAAATCCTTCGTCAAATTATTTGGGTGGGTTACAAGTAATAGCACAGACTCAAGGCATTTAAGTAAAATAAATACTGGCATTTAAATACTACAAGTTATCATTTACAATTAATGATTTATTACAAGTCATATTTCTCATGACATCCGAAGAAGATATGGTCACATGGCACTGTCGTAGCGACGACCGCAATTGCTCGTCATTCAGTTTCCTGAAAAACATTAATTCAGAAAGGGTCAGACTACCACGTCTGAGTAAGAAGCATAATATCCATATGAATGTGCACAGTGTCATGTGTACAAGTATATGTGCAACAAGTTTAGATAGAACTAATAACCATTTAACAATTGATAAATGTACAGGTCAATAAAGTCAAGCATTTCATGATATTTTCTATCAACATCAAAGCACGATCCATCATATGCATAAACCATATTCATTTAAGTAATAACAACTTTGAAACTAATGTGGATGTACACCTGACTTAACTAAAGCGTTTCATGTAAAGTGTGCATAAAGCACAAATATCAATGTTCAACACATCATTCATAAGTTATCACAGTTTTCATGTAAAGGAAAACCAATTTGAATCATGCCCTGCAGGAGTCACAGTTTACTCCGACATTTTCAACCTCAAGCAGTATGCAATTACTTGAAGATTTTTCTTAATGCACTAACTTTATGTTTCATCTTGTTAATTACCCTGTGGGTACACATAAGCATTCGACATTGTAGCGGACCGAGACCACACGAGGGTCTATTATTTTATAACCCGTGTGACTAGCCGTACGGATATCCAAAGGGGACGGTTCACGACCGAGAGAGTACTCTCCAATGGCTAGAACTAGAATTAGGATGCACCCTGTACTTCTACAAAAGACTTGGATCTACCACCTAGGACGAACCGATAGTCCTGGCCCCCCCTACTTCGAGGACTGGGGACCGGGTGAGACGCCTCGCTCTCACAAAATAAAAATTGTCCCACGGAGCTTGTACCATCTACCCTCTCCAAGGTAGACCATGGGTCCAGTAACATATACCGTCTTTCAGGTGTACCCAGAGCCCTGGGAAACCAGTAACATATACCGTTGTCAGGTATACCCAGTATCCCGGGAAACCAGTAACATATACCATTTCAGGTATACCTAGAATCCCATATTTTTATTTGTGCATATTTTTCATTCTTGTTTGTTTGGATCCAGTAACATACACCGTCTTTCAGGTGTACCCAAAACTTTGGGGAAAATCCAGTAACATATACCCTCTTTCAGGTATACCCAGAATTCCCAAATAGAAATTGGTAACATATACTATCTTTCAAGTATACCTAGAATCCCTCATTTAAGTTATATGTGCATATATTATAATTTGTTTATTTCTTAGTACGAGTCATTGCACCTTAAGGGATTTTCAAAATTCCCAAATCCACACTCAGGGTGATCTCAGTGTATGCATATACTAAATCAGTGCCCAATAGGCACCAACCATACTTTCTTAAAGTTTTTGGCTTAACTCTGAGTCGAGTACTAATACTTCCAATATTTAAAATTTCATTTTTGAGCTAGGGTGTATGTTTCATACCCCACTGATCATGCACTCACATGGCGTGTCTTAAGTATAACTTTTCACAAGTGCTTATATGGAACTACAAAGGTTCTTCAGAACCACAGGTTCATTTCTGAGCTCTAGCAAGACTCTAAATTTCCATCAGAGTATAAATTATTTAGAATAAACAGTTGGCAAAAACTGTGGTCTATGAATGAGACCCAATCATATCCTCTTTCTGCGAGACATACATCATTTATATGAGAAGTGACCAATACAATTATCATTTCAAGTATTTCACATAGTTCAGCAAGGCTACTTTATTCATTTAGTGCACACATGATAAGGTATGCAACTTTTTACAAAAATATGCTGGTGTACACTTCTTCCCATGACTGATGGCAAAACCAAGGAAACTCTTGCATTTCATGGATTTACTGAATAGAATGACTCATTTCAAATAATTTTACCAATGGAAGGTGCAAATTTAAAATCTTCGACATACTATCACTATTATGAGCATTTGTGTTTAGTGTGCATACTCTTAACATGAGAAGCAAATAACGAGTTCATTCAATATATGCATATATATATATATATATATATATGTATATATATATATATACATATATATATATATATATATATATATATATATATATTCCTCCTTTCAAACCGGTTCGAAGACCTCACCATTTATTCAACTTACCATTTAGTTTTAACCTTACAAGTTGTCCCCACAAGGAGACGTGTATTGTCAATTGCCTTTCTTTTGTAGGAGTTTCTAACTACTAATTGTTGTCATAAATATTCCTCCATAAGGGTATGTTGATGCATATCCCAAGGATTTATTTAAGGTTATGTAACAATCGCAAAATGGCGCTCACCTGCCATTCTCAATGTAAGGAGACGTACCTTACCGACACTCCTCATCAACGAGTGGCCACCATCAAGGCCTTCCAGGGCTAAGAGCTTGAGTAGTGGTTGTGGCAGCCACCAGCTCAACTATTTTAATTCTAATTGGTGGAATCCATACCAGAATTTGCATTGTCCAAGTGGAGGTTCGCAGACCGGTGTGATCCACCGAGGCTGCTGCGATAAGGTTCCAGCCACCATCTCGCAGCAGGGCGTGAGAGGACTTGCTGAAATTTGCACCGTTGAACCAAATATAGACTGCAACCTCAACTTGTTGCGATACAAAAATTTCCCATCTGTTACGTTCTTAGGCCACCATAATCGAGTTCCCCAAACAGTATTCAGCATCCATGCCACGGCTACAGCCATAGGCCTGGGTCTGCTGAACCCTGATCAGTCAGGCCGACCACTAGGGTCAGGTCTGAGCAATTTTTTTTTTTATAACAGAAACTTACACAAGTACATATTAGTCTTTTGGGCAGAAATGAGTGAATTCATTTCATATGATGTTGGTTTAACGGGTGGCTCTTTTCACTAACCGTGAAACACTTTGGGGTCTGGGCAAAATAAATTGGAAATTTCACTTTGATATTTTGCATATACTGAGTAGTTTGTTTATGTATTGAACCCTATTTCAATGCTTCATGTATCTACTATGCTTTTGATTAAACCCCCAACGTTACTAATCTGGACATTCATTTTTATTTTTATTTTGTACATATCACTCTACATGTATATAAGTTGCATCTAATCCAAGAAATACACAAGACTATCTATAAAAATCACAGTGTGTCTTTCCAATCAAAATTAGATAGGCAGTCTCAAGATTGTATAGTGTGCTTATAATGAACAAATCAATATATTGTCACTAGACTTTGTCATAGGATACCTCTAATGAATCAAAAGGACTATTTATCAAATAACTAAAATTTATAGTAACCGTTTGGAAACCTTTAATGTGTTCAACTCAAAACTAAATACTTTTTTTTTCCAGCTATATGAAATAAATAACAGATTGGTCATAGGCATGAAATCTGATTTGATTCATACAAGAACATAGTAAAATTAACTATGTGAACCGATCATGTAATCAATAATCATCTGATCAACCCAAATCTATATGTATATACTTCTTCTTATTTTTTTTTCATTGCAAGACATATCGGTTTGAAAAAAATTTGAAATACAATAGCAATCTTGTATGATAACAGATCCAAATAACTTGTGTGATACACGCCAATCACTATATGGTCCAGGAGTTTGCAACTGGATTTCACACTTGTACAGGCTCAAAATGAACTACTGGATGAAACGGTAATCACCCTACAGTAAGCATACATGATTATAATAAAATATATATATATATATATATATATATGCACAATCAACAAAAATGCATATTTTATCACACCGTTAGTAGAGACATTATACAGGTTTATGACTAGTCTTTTGGTATATGCAAAGTTGGAAAAATCAATGCAGAAAACACTATGATCAACATGAATACATGGATTTAGAATTACACCTGCAGAAAATATGCAGATTGATTTCAAAAGATTTATACATCATTTCACCCATGTACGCAGACAAAAAGAAAAACTGTATGTGTATCATTGTGCCTATGTCCGGATAATCTATTACATATAGATGCCCCATGGCACCGTGCACACATATAAGGAGATTATGCTCCTACCTCATAAGGACGCAAATCCGAAGGTATATAAGATGTTCCTCTTCCTCGCGGACATCCGGTTTCCCCGTTCAAGCTTTTCGCCGGGATCTATGGTGGCCGAGCAACGAAAAGAAAAAAAAGAAAATCCCATGGCTGGCTGGGAAATTTGAGAGAGAAAAGAGCTTGAGAGAGGAAATGACAGGAGCCATCAAGGCACCTCGATCTTGTAGCATCTTAAAAAAAAATGTTTCTACATTATGACCCTCCTCAAAATGAATGGCCACATTAATACCTATTCTTGAAACTCCGATTTCAAAAAAAAATGGAAGGGAGGCTTCCCCATGCTGGACGGTTGGGTTTTCCCCTTTAGGAAAATCGTCCAGCCCTCCTTTCTTTAAAAAAAATGCGTTTTTCTATTAAAGCCACTTTAATGAGGAGTTATTTTTTTTTTAAACGGTTTTCAAAAAGACTCTAGCACCCAAGGGGATTTGAATCGGGTTCTTCTCCCTAAGAGACAACCACCCTGACCACTGCACTATGGCCTGTTTCATTGCATAACCTTGCAACGCTATTTCATTTATCTCCTTCCAAAGTTATTCCAAAATCCTTAAAAAGAATGCTTTCACACGTTTTTTTTTCCTTAGTCCAAGGCTTTGAACTTAGGACGTCCCCTCTTCTGGTAGTGCGCCCCACCACATTGCTACTCTGTCACTTGTTGCTCTTTGTTCGCCGTCCATTTCTTTTAAGTGTATATGGCATCTTTATTAATTTATTTATATATGAAAAGGGTTTTCGACGAATCTTAAATACGAGTTGGCTCAAAGATATATTTTAGATCTGGTGCATTTTCTAACTAGATATTTGGATCTTGAACGAGATTCAACCATATTTGGATCCATTAAGACCCAATTGGATTCTAATTGGGGTTCAAATCCATTCAGGATCCGAATCTGTTCGTCGTACCCGAATCCAGATATTGGATCTATTTGATCCAGTTTGGATTAAAAAATCCAATTGGTTTGACTCCCTATCACTTTAGCGTATCTATTAACAAGAATGGTGGTATTTATTTATTTTGATAATTCTCAAAATTTTGTGGGTTTTACATCATTTCCCCCTAAAAAAGAATTTCGTCCGCGAAATTCGTTACAAGAACTAAGCAACTAGACTAGAAAATCTTTCTTGGATTTTAAAATCTTGGTTTTTCCGCGTATGTTATCAAATAAAAATCTCTGAGCTAATTTCAAAGATCCAATCTATGGGCTTTATTAAATATTATTATCATTTTCATCGTTAGTCATAATACTATGAGAAGAGAAACATGTCTCTTTTTAATAAATAATGATCTCATTTATGCTTTATGCAAAATCTTATAATATTCATCCATGTAGATATCAATGCATAAGATTATGAGAATTTAAATTAGTCAAACTTAACTGTGTCCCTAACAATATATCTAGGTTCAGTATACTCATGCAACAAATAATTTAATTTCTTCAAACAACAAAACTTATTACCAATACTATATACTTACAGAGCTTTTGCAGGGTCGCTGGAAGGCCATGAACCATATATTCTTGTCCTGCTCTGATACCATAGTTGTAACGCCCCAAATATTTAACTTAAAAATTTTGGAATAAATTTTTTTTCGTATATATATATATATATATGCACAATTAGCAAAAATGCATATTTTATCACACCGTTAGTAGAGACATTATACAGGTTTATAACTAGTCTTTTGGTATATGCAAAGTTGGAAAAATCAATGCAGAAAACACTATGATCAACATGAATACATGGATTTAGAATTACACCTGCAGAAATATGCAAATTGATTTCAAAAGCTTTATACACCCTTTCACCCATGTACGCAGACAAAAAGAAAAACTGTATGTGTATCATTGTGTCTATGTCCGGATAATCTATTACATATAGATGCCCCATGGCACCGTGCACACATATAAGGAGATTATGCTCCTACCTCATAAGGACGCAAATCCGAAGGTATATAAGATGTTCCTCTTCCTCGCGGACATCCGGTTTCCCCGTTCAAGCTTTTCGCCGGGATCTATGGTGGCCGAGCAACGAAAAGAAAAAAAAAGAAAATCCCAAGGTTGGCTGGGAAACTTGAGAGAGGAAAGGACAGGAGCCATCAAGGCACCTCGATCTTGTAGCATCTTAAAAAAAAACGTTTCTACATTATGGCCCTCCTCAAAACGGGTGGCCACATTAATACCTATTCTTGAAACTCCCATTTCAAAAAAAAAATGGAAAGGAGGCTTCCCCATGCTGGACGGTTGGGTTTTCCCCTTTAGGAAAATCGTCCAGCCCTCCTTTCTTTAAAAAAAATGCGTTTTTCTATTAAAGCCACTTTAATGAGGAGTTATTTTTTTTTTAACGGTTTTAAAAAAGACTCTAGCACCCAAGGGGATTTGAATCGGGTTCTTCTCCCTAAGAGACAACCACCCTGACCACTGCACCACGGCCTGTTTCATTGCATAACCTTGCAACGCTATTTTATTTATCTCCTTCCAAAGTTATTCCAAAATCCTTAAAAAGAATGCTTTCACACGTTTTTTTTTCCCTTAGTCCAAGGCTTTGAACTTAGGACGTCCCCTCTTCTGGTAGTGCGCCCCACCACATTGCTACTCTGTCACTTGTTGCTCTTTGTTCGCCGTCCATTTCTTTTAAGTGTATATGGCATCTTTGTTAGTTTATTTATATATGAAAAGGGTTTTCGACGAATCTTAAATACGAGTTGGCTCAAAGATATATTTTAGATCTGGTGCATTTTCTAACTAGATATTTGGATCTTGAATGAGATTCAACCATATTTGGATCTATTAAGACCCAATTGGATTCTAATTGGGGTTCAAATCCATTCAGGATCCGAATCTGTTCGTCGTACCCGAATCCAGATACTGGATCTATTTGATCCAGTTTGGATTCAAAAATCCAATTGGTTTGACTCCCTATCAGTTTAGCGTATCTATTAACAAGAATGATGGTATTTATTTATTTTGATAATTCTCAAAATTTTGTGGGTTTTACAACCATAGTTCAGGACAAAGCCTCAC
Source organism: Nuphar pumila (assembly GCF_984573655.1). Lineage (NCBI taxonomy): Eukaryota > Viridiplantae > Streptophyta > Magnoliopsida > Nymphaeales > Nymphaeaceae > Nuphar > Nuphar pumila. The sequence goes on from NC_143251.1 coordinate 98,088,683, forward strand.
AACAGGGCCACCTATTTGGGTCAAACCCCCTGCCACTAACTAAGGGCCATAGTCCAAAGTATATAGGCATACGCTCAAGGATGTTAAAAAGCATGAACCTAGAACAAGAGAAAATTATTTTTATGCCACGTACATCGAGCTTCGGCTTGAGTATATCGGCATAGCATGATTAGACATAGATGATTTGAGCCTTAGAGTTAGGGTTAAGATCATACAACTATTTAAAAACTTGTGCATTTAGAATCAGCCTTTTAGGGAATGCCATATGCACATACTTTTTGTGTAGGATATGATGTGAATGTATCTTAGCCATTTTCAATTATTTTTTCTTTATTTGTCTTATATTTTATAAAGATTTTATCAAAACCTTGGATGATTTTTCAAAAAAATCTTCTATTGCCTTCAAAACTCCAGGCAATTTTTCTTTTTCCTTCCTTTCTTCTAGATCTTGAATTTCCAGCCTTGTTTTGATCCTGTCTGCAATTAAAAAAAAAATCATGTATATTCCTTTAGTCTTGCCCTTATTTCTTCTTTATTTTTCACTCTATCCTGATGGCATCTAGTCACCTCAATTTTGTCTTTCCTGAGGGCCATATCTCTTACGAGGTGCGGCAAGGTCTCCCTGAACATCGAACTCTTAACACTGGACTTTTTCTTCCCCAGTGGTATTATTCCTGGCTTAAAAACTTCTCTCGTATGTTCTCGGATCAACTGAGTGACTATGAATTAGAGTTGGTAGCGATAGTTGGCAAGCAAATCATTAATGGAAATTTGATTCAAGCACTAGCAGAGCGGTGGAATCCATGTACTTGTACCTTCTGGTTTCTATGCGGAGAGATGACTCTACTACTAGACGAATTCTCAGAGATTATGGGTCTACCTGAGCCAGCCAAAAGGTCTATTAGAGTAGTAGTTTTTTATCAACGTCAAGGAACTCGACCCTAAAGACACTTTAGCCCGGATGACAGGACGCAGATCCTGGCCACTGATAGTATACGAGAGTCAGTGTGTCGACTTGTTTGAGCTATACCGATAGTATAGGACATTTGAAGAAATCAATTCCTTATCCCGAGCAGCGCGAGAAAGGAGTCAACATGCAATGGTCTTGTGCATAGTAGGACTAGTCTTCTTCCAGGATGGACAGAAGTACGTTGACATCAAAATAGTGTAACTTTTGCGAAGATGGGAAAGTCGGCCGACCAATTGTCTCTCGATCGCCATGGCCGCACTTGCCTTCTTATACTGTGGATTGACCCCCTTCACGCTCAGAGATTCGATCTTAGTAAAAGGGTGTTGTGATCATCGCAATTTTTTTCCTCTTGTGTTCCTTCTCTTTTCCTTTCTAACCTCTATTTCTCTTTTTGAAGGGAAAATAAAAGAAAGAAAAAAAGAGAGAAGAGAAAAGAGAAAAGAAAATAAGAGAGAGGAACTCTTTTACGAAGGTCTCATTTGACCTTAATTTTGAAAATATTTAAAAAAAATTACTCGCCTCCGTTTTGAAAATTTGCGAGAAAATGGAGAGACGGGATTCGCTCGTCGGTACGAGGTTCGACCGTTCCTGGCGCCTTTACCAGGGGTAATAGAACCAATGATTGAATTTATGCATTTTGCTTTGATAAAATATTATCTAAGAATTTATTCTAAGTCTAAATGCATAAAGAATCATGCTTATGCAATGCAAATGCAAATGCAAATGCAAGGACATATGCATTTGAGAAAATAGTTTAAAAAATTTGAGATTTTCCAAGTGATTCTGAAATAAATTTGATAATGGAGTAAAGAAATAGTTTTTGAAAGTCGAATCTAACTTAGAACTTTGAGATAGATCTTGAAAAGATATTTGAAGTTCTAAGTCTTGAAATAATCAGAGTTTGGAAAAATAAATCTTGAATAGAAAAGAATGAAGAGAAAGGGGAATTTGAAGCTGAGATAGATAAAGTGAAGTTTCAAAAAGTAAAAAATGGACTTTGAATTTGAATTTTGAATCTGGATTTCGAAGTGGAGATGGAATTGAATTGTAGATTTAAAGTTCGAAATCAGAATGGAATTTGAATTTAAGAAATCCAAATGAAATTTGAAAATAGAATTGAATTTAAGAAATCTAGATGGGATCTGAAAAATGGAATTGGTTTTGAAATCTGAAAATCAAGATAGAATTGGATTTGAAATCTGAAATTGAGAATAGAATTTGATTTAAAATCGGGAATCCAAGATGGAATTAAATCAGAAGTCTGGAATCCAAAATGGAGTTGAATCCGAGATCTGGAATCCTAGATGGAATTGGATCCGAAGTCTAGATCCTAAATAGGATTGGATTCGAAGTCTGAAATCCAAGATGAAGTTGAATTTGAAATCTCGAGTCCTAAATGGAATTGGATCCGAGGTCTGGAATCCAAAATGGAGTTGGATCCGAAATCTGGAATCCTAAATGGGATTGGATCCAAAGTCTGAGATCCAAAATGGAGTTGGATCCAAAAACTGAAATCCTAAATGAAATTGGATCCGAAGTCTGGAATCCAAGATGAGATTGGTTTTTGAAGATCTGAATCCAAAGTGGAATTGGGTTCTAAATTTAGAACCCAAGATGGATTTTGGATTTTTGAAGATCCAAAATGGAACTTTGAAGATGGATCTGGATTTTAAAAATCCAGATTTTGAATTTAAAATTTAGGAAAAACGGAATTCTGAGATTTAGAATTAATCTCAAAACTTTGATTTTGAATTGAGAATCAAGACTCAATCTTTAGATAGAACTTTGAAGATAAAGAATAAACTTGATTTTTAAAGTTTGAATTTGAAATGAGAAGAAGAATCAGAAATTTTAAAGTTTAAATTGAACTTTGAAATTTGATCTGAGATGTTAATTTGAATTTGAAATTGAATCCTGAAAATGAATTTGGAATTCCAAAGTTGAGTTGAACTTTGAAATTTGTTTTGAATATAAAAATGAATTTGAAATTTCAAGGTCAAATTGAACTTTGAAATTGAATTTTGAATTTTGAAATAAGATAGAATTGAATTTGAATTTATAAATAAGAATTGATTTGAGAAATGAAGAAGGTATTTTGAAGAATTATCTCAAAAATCACTTGGATTTTGAAATAATATGAAAAGAATTTTGAAAATATGATGTAATTCTATCCTAAATAATGAAATGAATTGAAGAATTTAAAATTGAATTTGAAAGCATATTTCATTCTTTAAATGAGTTGAAATAAGATTGAAGATATAATACACCCCTGACTATGGTCATTGAATGTATTATATAATAATCATATTTAGATTCAGGTGAAGAATAAAACATATTTTGGTGCTTTTATAGAGTTTTAAAATGAAATTAACTCTCAATATATTCTGACTATGGCCATTGATATATATTTTGAGTTAATTTTAAATTAAACTCTGATAAAAGAAGAAAATATAAAAATATGATGTTTTTTTAAAAGAGATCCAGTGTGGATCCAATGTTATTCCATAAAAGATGAAAATCCTAAGTTTTGTTCACATCCTGACTATGGCCATTGATGCAAATCATCAACTTAGGATTTAATCACCTTTTATTAGAATGGTGCACGTGCCATTCGTGTTCCCATTCGTGCATTTTTTGGAATAAAAGAGAAAATATCATGAAACAAGCAATTCTAGAAGATATGTATGCTCATACATTCTAATTTAGTACAGGAAATATAAAATTTTCATTAACGTCTAACTATTACAATCTTGAATGCTTAATCTAGGAAGAAACTTAATATTTTCCACATATTTATGCAAAACAGAGTTATCACAGAACAAAATTGCAAAATATGAAGAATGATGGGAAATATCAAGTAAAATTCAAATGTCATGCTTTTGTTAGATGGAAAACGTATACATGAATGTAAAATACATGTGGGAATGCATTCATCTACAGAGAAATGTATCTTATCTAAATGGAAATGATGATGTATCTATCTAGATGCACACAAGAGTATATTTACGTAAATGTACATAAAAATTGGAGCCTAATATTCATGTGGAGATGCAGTAGGGAAAATATCAATGCAATAGTGCAAATGAAGGCGTACAAATGACAAGTATTATGTACAGACTCGATGCAATGATGTTATATGATTGTAGTAAAAGACACTAAAAGAAAAGACAATAATTTACAAAATAAGGAGATTTTCCTTATGAAAAGCTACAGATGCCAGCAATACTGCTCTTAATGAGGTAACAAGATCAATCTCAGGATGAAGAGGTCGATACTAGTACTACTATGATCATCATTTAATTTCAGCACAAGCTCTCCTTTTCAAAATTCTGGACATTTCTTCATATGTAATCCCCCTTTGGAAGAAACAAGTAGAATCTGTTGGTCTATAATGACCCCTCGGGTCTGAAGACCTCATATCACTTCCAGGCATTATTTGGCAGCCCATGTCGCCTGTATTCCTCTTATAGAGGGTTGGCAGGGGCAAGACTTTGTCATCGGCTGGCTCGAGCGGGCCTAGATAATGAAACTAATGGAACTCAGATGATGATGATGGGTGTATAGCAGTCTTTAACAACTGAATGCCGATCAGTTCATCAACTCTGAAACCTACAGCTTCTCAGACACGTGCTTAATCTGCAAAATAGGAGTATGCTGTGTTCAAAGTAACTCCCTCAATTAATAAGACATTTTAGCCAATTTCACTTTGATCATTTTCTCCTTGTCCAACATTTATTCTTAAGCTATTCAAGAATCAAACCTCTTTAGCACAACCATTTTCCATAACCAATGTAATAGGTGGATTCTAGAGCAGTTAAGTTTTCGATGGCCATTCTAAAGTTGTTAATTGCATGCATGACAATTGTGTCTTGGTAACCTTTTTTAAAAGGCTTAATCTCCAGAAGTTCAAACGTTTGAAATTCTTTAGCGCTTTATGGATTATACATCTTGCTTAGTAAGTGAACCGCATGAGTTAGTAGTGAGATCAGTTGATCAATTGATCTTTTCTCCATCGTAAAGCAGTCAGCTAATTAGTTTACTAAATTTTATGATCAAGCCTGCTTAACTAAATTCTTAAAGCACAATTTGCTTTAGTATCAATAAATGACTCGCCTTGACTCTCTTAACTGAACTTGGGGGGGGGGGGGGCAGACTATCTTTGTTATCAGACCATGTTGACCTATATGAAGACTAGATTAAGGAACTTTAACCGATTGTCAGTGGGTCGCATAGCTACTAATGCCCTGCAGTGCCGAAGCAGGTTATATGTTCCCCCTTCGAACAGGGGAGTTAGCTACATCTCATGTTTGGGGGTCCCAAAGAGCACCACATATGTAAGCATGTGCGTCTCGTATCCCCATGTTTGTCATCATTAATTAGCATTGGAGTTTTATGCGATTGCAAAGACTTAAGTACCCTCTCCTCCATTGGTGCCAAAAAAATTGACGATTCTTGAAAAGAAGTGGTTGTAAAGACTTAAGTGCCCCAAAAATGATTATTTAAGACCCAGTCTCTGCACTGCAGGATTATCCGAGAAAGAAATCTCCCCTGGAGGAGGCCATGAACATCAACCCTCTCACTCTCTCTCTCTCTCCCTTCTCTGTCTGCTTCTGTGCACATCCAGCAGAAGATCCTACATTGCTCCATCAAGCACCGACTGACCTGCACATTGACTATTGTGGAGCCTGATTAAGAGTTTTTACCCTTACAGGAGGAGGGTTTGGGGGCTCCTCCCAGCGTGGGTAGCATCATTCAACTAAATGAGTTGTAGATCCTGATTCAGAGTTTTTACCCTTACAGGAGAGGGGTCTGGGGGCTCCTCCCAACGTGGGTAGCATCATTCAACTTGAAGAGTTGTGGAGTCTGATTCAGAGTTTTTACCCTTACAAAAGGGGGGTCTGAGGGTTCCTTCCAGCGTGGGTAGCATCATTCAACTTGATGAGTTGTGGAGTATGATTCAAAGTTTTTGCCCTTATAGGAGGAGGGTTTGGGGGCTCCTTTCAGCGTGAATAACATCGTTCAACTTGATTCATTGTGGAGTCTGATTCAAAGTTTTTGCCCTTATAGGAGGAGGCTTTGGGGGCTCCTTCTAGCGTGGATAGCATCGTTCAACTTGATTCGTTGTGGCGCTTGATTTATAGTTTTTGCCCTTATAGGAGGAGGGTTTGGGGGCTCCTTTCAGCGTGGATAGCATCGTTCAACTTGATTCGTTGTGGAGTCTGATTCAAAGTTTTTGCCCTTATAGGAGGAGGGTTTGGGGGCTCCTTCCAGCGTGGATAGCATCGTTCAACTTGATTCGTTATGGAGCTTGATTTAGAGTTTTTGCCCTTATAGGAGGAGGGTTTGGGGGCTCCTCTCAACGTGGATAGCATCGTTCAACTTGATTCATTGTGGAGTCTGATTCAAAGTTTTTGCCCTTATAGGAGGAGGGTTTGGGGGCTCCCCCCGGCACGGGCCCCAGGTGTCGTGGTCAAAAAATGCACAGGGTATCGTGGTGAGAAAGACATATTTTTGTTTCAAGCAAGGTTGAAAAAAATCAATGGAAAATCCAACAAGGAGCATGCCAGAATCAAGATGTGGATGTCAAGCGAGAATGGTGTTGTGCAACTCAAATAACACAAAATAATAGGGGTTTGGTTTTAGTTAAAATGGGGAATGAAATGACAATAGAAATCGCTGAAAATTTACAGGAATAAACTAGACTCAATAACGAAAACACCACTTTTTACGGGTTTGGAATATGACCTCCGGTTAGGGAGATATGGCCCTGACAAGTTGGTCCTAATTCGAGTAGCGATTTACAACGATTTGTTTACTGAATAACACTACAAATTGCTATAGCGATTTGCAGAAGACACTACAAATCGCTATAGCGATTTGCGGAAGACACTACAAATCGTTATAGCGATTTGCCAAAGACACTACAAATCGCTATAGTGATTTGCGGAAGACACTACAAATTGTTATAGCGATTTGCAAAAGACCCGAAAATACTACAAATCGCTCTAGGAAAGGCCGATAATACTATAAATCGTTGTTGGAAGGGCAAAAAAAAATTTGGTCCAGAGGGCGCTGCCCCCTGAGGCCCCCGCCAGGGGTGGCCCCCCCTGGACCCCCGCCCCCTGACCGTGCAGCGGGATCCACGCCGGGGGGGAGCCCCCGGACCCCCCTCCTGTAAGGGCAAAAACTCTAAATCAGGCTCCACAACACATCAAGTTGAATGATGTTACTCACGCTGGGAGGAGCCCCCAAACCCCCTCCTGTAAGGGCAAAAACTATGAATCAGGCTTCATAACTCATCAAGTTGAACGATGCTACAGTCAGTTTGTTTCGTCGGATGACCATCGGATCGCCGACTCACCATCGAATCTGTTTGTTTTTCCTTTTTTGAATGAAGGGCATTTTTGTCATTTTTTCAACTTTGAAGAGTCAACATCATCCTTTACTTTCTAGATGTAGGACATGTTTGTCCTTTTTTTGAACTGTTTGTTTTTTCTTTTTTGAATGAAGGGCATTTTTGTCATTTTTTCAAACCATCTCTTTATGAGAAGAATAGCAAGAAAGGGTACTTAAGTCTTTGCAACCACATCAAACTCCAATGCTAAGTGATGTCAACATACACGTGAATACGAGCCCCATGTGCTTGTATACGTGGTGCTCATTCAGACCCCCGAACACAGACGTGGGATTCAGTGAATCATCGGGGGTGAACATACACCACCCTCTCCTACAGTGCTATCCATCTTCCAAACTGTAGCTCTGAAAGCCCTAGTGGATTAAGCAACTTGTGATATTATTTTGGCTGAGTGTTGTTTTATTGAACTGGGATCATGCGTCTTGTCATCATTGGGTTCGTTCTCACTTTCCCATTGATCTTTCCTGATGGCTCTCATTTCAAATGGTGAATGGTTTGTAAACCACAAATCAAAAAAAGAAAAGGGAAACAGAAGCGCTTTTTGTTTTGAAAGAAATATATATTCTATTAAGTGTATGACAAAATAGCAAATGGTACATTGAGGAACTGGGAGTGATGAGATATCACCCATCAGCTTACAGCAGCCAGTAAACAATGCCGATAAAAAACAATAACACTGAACATTAGAATCAAGAAAAACAGACAATCACCCCCCAAACAGCAGCAGTATCCTCTAAAAAAAACACTCTATTCGAGCCCAACTTTTGAACGTCCATGTCTGGCCATTTCCTGCTCAACCTGCTACTCATCTTCCATTTAAGATGAAGGAGGATATGAACCGGACCGTGCTGCACCCCCCTGAACATGCAATCATTTCGCTCCAGCCAAATGAATTTCCATACCGAGAGCTACCAAACCTGCAATGCAAACCTCCATTTCTTAGCATGTTGGTGAAGATCAACAGCTGTCTTGGAAAGTTAATCTCCTCCCAAACTAAGTTTAGATCATTCCAAGCATGGTGTCTCAACCTTTTAAAGAAAAAACAATTCCAAAATAAATGTTGGGTGGTTTCCTCCTTGCAAAAACAAAGAGAACACCTACTAGCTAAATGAACTCCCCTTCTTTGCAACCAAAATTCAGTTTGAATTTTACCTTTGAAAGATTAATCACCTTAGGAGGTGCGTTGAGGCAGCCTGCTCCCCATAGAGAACCTTTAGGCATTAAAATGACCGAAAGCCTAGACATAGCCAAATAGAATAAAGTTGTGGAGTAACTCTCATCCTTAGTAAGGTTTCATACAATGCTGTCCGGTTATTGTGACAGAGATACTGAATTAAGCTCTAACTGGAGGACTGTTAGAGTACCGGATCTTAAGATACTAGGTCTGGATCTAAAGACATAAGATGCTAAGGGTAGAGCTGGTGCAAGTTCAAATGAGAATCTAAAAACTTTAGATGATAAAGATGAAGGTGCAGCTTGAAGTTGGAGTGTATAGTTTCTATCCAATATAGCAAATGTAGCCGTTGTAATCCTTTGGAATCCCTGCTTATAAGAGGAGGCTGTTGCAAATAAGATATAAGTAGTATTTCTTCAAAATAAACATTATACATAGTAACATATAGTAGTTCTATACCTTACGGTGGTATACACTTTTGTTTGTCATGTCTCTAATACACCATCAGTTTCATTTTTGAGATGGTGAAAAATCAAATGCTCACAATTTATGAAAATACGGGTGGTTTAGAAATGGTATAAAACATCTTATTTGAGTCAACTTTAATACATGAAAACAACAAATAGGACATGTTAAGCATCATCCAAAGGTTAATGGTTGAGAGAATATGTAGTACCTTTTTGGATGATACTCTTTTCGTCCAATGCAGGTGAGCAAGCTGCAACATAGCATTGATAGTCTCTAAGACGGGCAGGTTGAGACAGTTGCGGCAAATTAGCTGGCCTCCAGTTGGTATAACCCTTGTGGTCCCCATAGAGAACCTTTAGGCATTAAAATGATGAAAGCCTAGACATAGCCAAATAGAATAAAGTTGTGGAGTAACTCTCATCCTTAGTAAGGTTTCATACAATGTTGTCTGGTAATTGTGACAAAGATACTGAATTAAGCTCTAACATGAGGTTACTCCATTGTCTAAAGATCCCTTTCGAAGGTTCCCTTCTAAGAACAATTGACGGTTTAGGCAATTCCGTTATATATGCATGCTTAACCTTTCAATATTTTTCTTGACAGCGAAGTACAACTCGGAAAATGTGCCCAAGAGTCCTTCCACACATCATGCCAAAAAAAGGGTGAATTCACCATCACCAATCCCCACTTTATGAAAATGGCTAAAAGTGTCAATCATTGTTGCCCATTCTTTCCAATTACCCAATTCACCATGCCACTTTTTGCCACCCAATTTCATGGCTATTGAGAATGACTATATTTTTCTGTAAGATATTTTTCCTTCTCTTTTGCCTATCACCCAAATCCACTTAAGCGAGGAGGGCTAAGTTAAATTTGTGAATGTCATGAATACCCAATCCCCCAAGCTCCCTAGGCTTTGCGATGTCATTCCAACAAACCAAAGACTTTGCATTCCCCTGCAAATTACCATTGCAAATAAATTTCTTGAAAATCTTGATAAACCTCTTTTTCACTTTCTTTGGCATTAGAAAATTTTGAATGAAATGCAAAATCATCGGTGATATGTTGTGTTTTACTAATTTAATGCGACCTGCTCTAGAAAGAAGATGTGCTGCACATGATTGGGTCATTGCCCTTACCCGATCCTCCACCCCATCCCAATGAGCTTTGAGAGATATCCCCAAGTGAAGTTAAAGGCCCAAATATAATAAAGGGAGAGGACCCACTCCACAATAAAAAAATATGACTAGCCATGTGTTGAAAAGAATCCAAATCATCAGGACTAACACTTACTGTTCTCCCATTCATTTTCAATCCCCAAATCTTCTCAAAGCATCTTAAAATCATCCACAATGCCTACATATTTTGTTCGGAGGCCTCACCAATACCAATAAGTCATCTGCAAAAAGCGGATGGATAATGGAGATAGTATTGGAGACCTTACAACAATGAAATATACTGGCCGCCGCTTATGCTGAATTTATCATTACCGACAACACTTCCATTGCCAAGATAAATAATAATAAAGAGAGAGGGTTCCCTTGTCTGACACCCCTCAAGGGCCTGAAAGGCTCCTCTTTCTCGTCATTAATAGAGACTACCGTGGAGGTAGAGTTAAGGAGTCCTCTTACCCAAGAAATCCATCTGTTCCCAAAGTTCATAACACAAACAAAAATTTAGCAAAAAATGGGAAACCACAAAACAGTAGGAAACTGATGCTAAGACTCAGAATAATGGCCAACCAAACATGATTTAATGTGGATCAAAAGATGATGCTCAACAAATGAGGCAGCTCCCAACCAAACACTAACACTGCTGCAGATTAACCAACACAACATGCCTTAAACACTGCTTAGTTCGGGGCATGAGAGAGAAATTAGCCTATCATCCAATCAAGCCAATTGGGTCTGCGAATTGCTTAAGTTCAAAGAGCTCACACCGGATTGGCATTTCCATTTCGTAGAATGGATTCTTCAAAACATAATCAGTGTATAACTCATAGATAAACTTCAGAAGTGCTTCCATATTTTGCATTCCAGGCTCGCTGACTACAAAGAACTTTGTCCCTGTAGAAATAACAGTCAAACCATGAGTAATATGACATGGCTATAAATAGAACGTAAACCCACAACTATGACAACAAAAAGCAGCATCAGCTACAACTCGTTCTCACATCACAAAATGAAGTCCGTCATATTTCCTGGTAGAGGACATAAGACCACAACAAGTAAACTAAAGGGCTTACTTATAGGATTCCACTGTTTTCATGAAAATGAAGAATTCATGTTAAGCACCATGTTCTCAGATTCCACTTCCCTCATTAGATATATTTCCAGTTTCATCATAATGATCAAAACATTGGATGCCTTAGGACTTGATATTAAGGCAAGTTTCTTTGTAGTATGGATTTGATGGACAAAGTTTGCTAATTGACGCTTTAAATATGTTGAAGTCTTCACTGTTGGAGTCACCCACTTATATAAGAGTAGGGGTGGCAATTTCTGACACGACCCGCCAACCCGACCCGCCAACACGCCTCTTAGGCGGGTTCGGGTTGGGCTTAAGCCAACCCGTTTAATAAACGGGTCGACCCGTGTAACCCGTTTATTAAACAGGTCGGGTTCGGGTTGGGGGTATGCCAACCCGCCAACCCGGCTGACCCGTTTAATAAACGGGTTAGGCGGGTGGGTCAACCCGCCAACCCGTCTGCCCGACCCGTCAACCCGCCAACCCGTCTGCCCGACCCGTCAACCCGCCAACCCGGCCCGTCAACCCGTCAACCCGACCCGCCAACCTGCCTACCTGCCAACCCAATCCGTCAACCCGACCCGCGAACCTGAAAACCCGTTTACCCGACCCAAACCATTTATTAAATGGGTTGGCGGGTCGTGTCGGGTTACCCGTTTATTAAACGGGCCGGGTTCGTGTTTGCCACAGCTGACCCATTTAATAAACGGGTCGGGTTCGGGTTGAGGTATGCTGACCCGCCAACCCGACCCGCCAACCCGACCCGATTGCCACCCCTATATAAGAGGTGTCCCTGTCGGATGAACCTTACCATTTGGAGGGAACAATTATCTTAATTGTTTCCTAATAAAGATTAATGTAATAAAAAAGGGTATTGATGAGATACCCATGTGCAAAAAAGCAGAAAATAATCAACGCAATTGAGTGCTTTGGGATTGGGATCCTGCTCACCGTCGTTGGAGGGCATGCGCTGATCAAGAGCTGCGACCCGCTGATGAGATGAGCATCTCAGAGATTATACACATTGGGTTCACTAATCGGCCATTATCAAACGAATATGGCCACTTCAGGTATTTTTTGTCTCTCCTTTTGCGCAGGCTCCAACATTGGGTTATGGGCCTACTCCATGCTTTTCTGTTGCGCGGGCCTGTTGGCGTTTTTCTGCGACTATCGCCATGGGGCAACGCAGGTCGCAGGTTGGCTGCGGGTGTGGGTGCATTGGGAGCATCCTGTTCATGCTCCCATTCTGCTAATCCGAGTACCCCCTCGTATAAACGACTTTCATTGAGGACAGAAGGGGTAACCAGCTCATACCCACTGCCATCATTGTCGGTCGCCGGCGACTGTCGTCGTGGGCGTCAACGTTCCTGACAACGCTTTCTAAGATAAAAAGACTACATAAAGATAAGTCATGGGTTTTTACCTGTGGTTGTTGGGCTGCAGGGGCTTCTGCTGGTGCCAGGGTCAGTCATTGGATCGTCGCCGGGTCGATGGGGGTTTTGTTAGATCATCGACGTTAGTCCGACGACATGCAGCAACCAGGGTTTAGAAAACCCCTTTTCTGCTTTTTCACCTTCTCTGTGCCTATTCGCTGAGAAGAAGGTGACTTTTCGTCGGCCGTTTCACCTATGTCGTCGGACGTGCGGCGACATGCGGCATCTATAGGGCAAACCATCCCTTTTCTGAGTTCCCCTCTATTGTCGAGTAAGGTGGGAGTCGCAGTCACCGACGAGCCTCCAAGACGATGTGAATCACCACCGTCGACAGCTTTTTCGGCAGGTCGTTGATGACCTCTAGCTGTCGGCAGGCGACGTGGGTCACCAATGGGAGGGCATCGTGATGTTCAGTTTCTGAGGTTTCTCAGAAACTGAATGGGCCTCTTTGTGTTGCTAGGTAACTCGAGTTTAGCGACCTAGTGACAGCCCCGACCCAAACCCATTTTGGGTGAATCAGGTCTGTTGGTTACCGTTTGGATCAGGCCCAGACCCATAATGGTTCTGGGTCTGGGTCTAATCCAGAAAGATTGGGTTCAAACCGGGTTATGATTGTATACCGGGTCAGACCCGATCCAGTTTATATCAGGTCAAATCTGAATCTGGTTTGTGCCGGGTCAGACTCGAATCCGGTTTATATCGGGTCAGACCCAGATCGAATTAGTACCGAGTCTGACCCAGACCTAGTATGTATCGGATCAGACCCGGATCTTATTTGAACTAGATTGGATCCATGCATGGTCCAAGCACTATTAGGCCTTAACTGGATCAGAAACTGATACCGCCCTTTCCGGGACCGGTTCAGAGCTGTTTTTGACCGGTTTCGAGATGCTAAGACATTGTTTTCATAAATACATGAAGATACAAGGATTTTGGCATACAATTATAGGTTTTTATGAACATTTGTTCATACTTGGCACCCATTCATAAGGTTCAAAACTGGTTCAGACCCTTGGATGACTGGTTTAGGGCTGTTTTAGACCAGTTTATGGTGTTTTCAGATCGATTTCATCTTGAGGACCCCGAGTTTTACCCATTTGAGCCTACTTTTTGCTATTTTTCATGCATTCTCTTTGTGATTATGCATGCATTATGTATGACTAATATTGGAATCAACAATAGTTAGATAACTTATTGAATTCATGTTACCAAAGTAATTGGATGCATGTATGTTGTCAATGGTATTCTATCATATAGTTTTATCGAATATTAATGTTGTACTTAAATTCATGAAATAACGAAGTGACCTAAAAGGAGTTTCATCGTGTTTGAAATTTAAGTAGGGTAAAATAAAGCAAGTGTGTTGAGATACATTGCGCATGTGCATCCAAAGATACCATGTGTTGATGGTCTAGCTTCACATGAGCTTTAGTTTTACCAGCTATGATCGGTAGGCGTAGTGATTACACGTGTTAGAGCTCTAATCAAAGTAGGACTTCGATGACCCCCTACACTCGCCTAAAAATAAGCATATCAAGAGCCTTTTATTTATTGTTTTTTTCATCACGTCAGTCTCGTATATGCTTCTTTTTGATACATGTCTTTTGCCATACATTTTCTGGTTCTGTGATTTTAGATAACTCAAATATTATCCATTTTCTTGATGGATCTAATTTTAGTGATTGAAAAAAAATTGTTCTTTTCACATTAGGGTATATGGATTTGGATTTGGCCTTAAGAAAGGATGAGCTTGCTGCCTTAACATATCAAAGCACTATTGAACAAAAGAGTACTTTTGAAGTGGAAGCGCTCGAATAGACTTAGCCTATTGCTTTTGCAATCTAAGGTGGCTAAGAATATTCACAATGCTATCCCGAAATGCAGGACAGTGAGGGAATTCCTGAGTGTCATTGAGGCACAGTTTGTCAGTTCAAATAAGGCCAGGGCCAGTACCCTAATGTCAAAACTCATATCTATGAAGTATTCTGAAGAGGATAATATTCGCCAGTATATTTTGAAAATGAGAAATATAGCGTCCCAGCTGAATGACATGAAGCTGACCATTTTTGACTTATTCCTAGTGTATTTAATTTTGGCATCCCTACCTATTGAATATGGTCCTTTTAAGATCTCTTACAATACACATAATGATGAATGAACGTTCAATGAACTTATGTCCAAGTGTGTTGAGGAATAAGAGAGATTGAAATAAGAGAAAGTACAAAGTGCACATATGGCTTCTCATGGATCAAAGGTAGGACCAAAGAAAAATGCATTTAAGAAAAATGCTAGGAAGAAGTCAGCAGGAGAAAAGTCATCTCAGAGCAAGCAACCCGATTTTGCTCTCATAAAATGCTTTTTTTGCAAGAAGAAGGGACACAGAAAGACAGATTACATAAAATACAAGAAATGGTTAGAAAAGAAAGGTATTTTGTCATTTGTTTTTCATGAATGTAATTTATTACATATTTCTGAAGATAAATGATGGATTTATTCTGGTGCTACTGTTCATATTGTCAACTGTTTGCAATCGTTCCTGAACATAAGAGAACCAACAATGCATGAGAAGAGTATCTATTCGGAGAACAAGATGTGTTCGCATGTGAAGCTGTAGCAGATGGAGTGTATGTTTTAACAAGTGGTGAAGGGTTTGTAGCTGATGCGACTAAGGTTGCTGTGAGGAGTGTAGATAGAAGCCTGAAATGATCCTCCAAACGAAAGAACAAGTTTCTACAGCTTGTGATCCGTTTTGATTTTTGGAAATCATTCTCCGATATCTCAGATTTTGACGCAATTATCTTTGCCCCAGGCGCCTATGGATAACTGATATGTCATAGGAACACCATTTGAGATCTCATTATCTTGATTCAATAGACCTTAATTCCTTCAGCAGTTTGGAGTTATCTTTTCCACCTAAGGGACTTGATAACTTTGAGGGACATGGGTAGAAGCTAACTTTGAGGAAGTTAGATCGGCAGTGGTTGGGACCAATTGTTGAATTGCTGAGACAGCTAAATTGTGAATTTCACTTGCAGTAGGCGCAAGATCTCCAACTTCCATGCTCATGAATGATTGCATTTTGCCGGTTCAAGACACAAGGGAAGGTAGTAGGTGCCATAATCTATATATCTATATATATACATATATAAGAAAAACACAGAAAGCAAGAGCTTGGTCAATGAGGTAGCATGGATCATGGCATTCCAAGTACAAAAACATTGACATCTTATACAAAACCAGAATTACCTTGCAAGGTGCAAACGTAACCTCTTAAATGAAAGAGTAATGACCAAATGCAGAGTAAAAAAAAAGTTGCAGTAAGCATGGATTGAATCTAGTATTCAGAATAATAAATTAACATACAAGATTGATATGGTTACCTGTACTAAATTTGGTATGATCTGATGTTCACAGATCATCATTTGATAAATTGGCCTCACAAGCTGTTACAACAGCTCAGTGAGCTACTTTCAGCAGCAGATCGATTCTCTGTGAATCGACCTCTACTACCTGGCCCAAGCTAGGCGAAATGATGGCCAGTAGAGCAGCAGGGCTAAACTCTGTAATAAAGCATTGGTGCAACAACATGTTACCACCCTTGATGCATAGGTAGTGAAATGAAAGGGTACGCCAAACTATTGATTAATAATGAGACAAGGAATCTGTATAGGATCCATGAGACTCAAGGAGCTTCTGTAGCAGAACATTTTGCCTATACTTCAGAGATTCTTCTTCTCTCTTTTTTTGAACTTTCCAATATCATCGTAACCCAGCTTCTGAATCTCCCATCGAGAGCAATTATGTTAACAAGCATTATCGTAAGCAGACCAGGTCCTGCAAAATTTGAATGGGCTCAAAGAAGCCCCTTGACAACCCATGATTTGGAGATATCCAGATGAAGTCTGGACCATATAAAGTTATATATATAAAGTTATATATATATATTTTGGGTGCTGTCAGAGACATACATATCTGTAAACACCCCAAATTTTCACTCACCTCCCCGACATTTTCACCAAACATCATCATTCAGCCTTTGAAATCGCCGGAGGGCAAAATGGTCATTTTCTGAGTTCGAACCTTGTAAAAGTCCAAATTTCATCTGGAACTCTCAAAGTCTCCCTATTTTAGCTCAGATGTTCAAAATTTTATTCCTGACAGGAGACAGGCATCTCCAAGTCTTGGTTCAAGATTATATTACATAAGACATGACATTGCATATCATTGCATGAGTATTTCATATCACTGCACTGCACAGCATGTCATTTCGAGGTCTAGAACTCTTGATTTCAAAAGTTTTAATCCAGATTAGAATTTTAACTCTTTTCAAAATTGATTTCAAAACCCTGGGTCTTCAAAATTATCAATTCTTCCCATTTTACCCCCAGGGCTCTGAATTTCAAAATATTTCCTCAGGAAAACAATCTGGATAAATTTCATCTTAGATTTTGCCCTTTTGTCAAACAATTTCAAACATCTTCCTTTTACAAAATCGCCCTACAGGGGCCAACTCTTTTCAAAATTTCTGTTTTACCAATTAATCCAAATTTTTATGAAAATTCCAAAAAGAGGTTGTTTTGTCCTTATTTCAATAAAAAAAGCAATGTGGGACCCACATTGAGGTGGTGTCACACAGGCTTTTCTTTTGAAAAATTTGAATTTTGAAAAACCCAAAAATATAGGAGCCTTGTCCCCTGGATTGGTGCCACTTGTCCTTTCTCTCTCCTCTCATTTACCTGCCATGTGTCAGCATAGGGTTCACCTAGAGTTGGCGCCACATGTCACCTTCTCTCTTCTGCCTTCCTTTGACACGTGTCAGTGTAGGTCCACCTTAAGATGCCGCCACATGTCATTAGTCATCCTCTTTATTTTATGCCACGTGTCAATGTCTACCATCTTCACCCTGTGCCAAGTGTCATTCCAAGGTCACCATGAGATGCCACGTGTCATGTGTTGTCCTGTTCAGAAAAAGTAGAAGACACATGTCACTCCCTGCTTTTCTCAGAAAAAGCAAGTGACACATGTCACCCTCTGCTCTTCTCAGAAAAAGCAAGGGACACGTGTCTCTCTCTGCTTTCTTCAGAAAAAGCAAGTGACACATGTCACTTTCTGCCTCCTTCAGAGAAAGCTAGAATTCAAATGTTCAAACTCCAGTCTGAGGTGGCGCAAATCCTGAACTTCATTTCATTTTTTTACTTTATGTTAGCAATGTAACAATCCAATGTAAACCTTGGAATAAGATTTACTTTTACTGCTTAGATTAGGCCGCATCTCATATAGTTTGATTTCAGTAATATCCTGATTCTATGATACATATATCTCAATTTTCAAAATTCACCATGGATGAACACGAATGACACATGCACCAACTCTTATAGAGTTGATGAACTCGGTGGAGTCCATATTTACGGCCCTAGTCGAAATATGGATGAGACCCAGATCCATCATCTCTCTACCAGTCACATTGAGCCTACACTCTTAGGCTATCTTGAAAATGCACCTCATATTTCCAATGTTTTCAAAGTATTGTGAATTAACTTAGATAAACCCTGAATATATTCATGGCCACAGTCAGAATATGTGAAGGATTTACTTTGTCGTAATCCACATTTTTCCAACAAATTTTCCAGAAATCTTTTCAAACTGCATTAATTCATTCAAATCATTTGCATCATTTGTTTTTCTCATGATTTTCTCAAGAGATTTTCACTTCATGGAATCGATTTCTCAAGAAACTATGATTGTAAAACCAGTAAAAAAAAAAAAAAAACCTAGCAAGGGCCCCGATGGCCCCTGCACCCATCTCCTTTAACGGCATGGGTCATTGGACCCTACCCCGTTCTGTTTCGCAACGGTAGGGGCCGATGACCCCTGCATTGAGTTGCGGAGAAACCGAGCTTTCTCCCTACCTATATTCATTTTATGCATGCTAAACTACGTATTTTTGCAGTTTACGCAACGGAGCCCGTTCGCGCCCCGCGAACTAAACCGACAATCACTTACGTTCGTAGAAGACTCCATCCTCGCAATACCCCAAGGTAGGAGAAGTTGCACAAGGACTTAAATAATTAAATCAAGCTTAAATAATTGATAATCGAAAGGACTTAATGATATATTTATATACTTATATGTATATAAGTACACTTTTAAATCAAGGACGCGGTTTCACGATCCTTGTCCTTTGCTTTCGCATTTCAGTTTGCCGTCGCGCTTTGCGCCCAGGCTTTTACTTTTGTATTTACTGCTTATTGTCTTTTAATTCAAGGATGCGGTTTTGCGGCCCTTGTCCTTTGCTTACGCACTTTCTGTTTCTGTTGCCGTCGCGCTTTGCGCCCAGGCTTTTGCTTTCATAGTTACTACTTACTGTCTTTTAATTCAAGGATGCGGTTTCGCGATCCTTGTCCATTGCTTTCGCAGTTCCTGTTTGCCGTCACGCTTCGCGCCCAGGCACTTCCTTTTCGCATTATTATCTTTTGTTTCTTTTCCTTGCCATAGACTCAGTGTATTCGAGAGGTATACCTATTCCTCTTTCCACCCGATATGTTTTGGGAAAACCCTTGATTTGGGGCAAGACCAAGTTGTTGGGTGATAGGTTCCTTTGTGAAACCCATTTACCAAAACCAGTGTCGTGACTTACATAGCAACCAGACACTGCGTCATCGGATGTCAGATTCGAGAAAATCACATGCCTTATGTTGGCAAGCTTTTGTGTGGTTTCGAAAGATTTGATATGTTAAAATAGTTTTTAAAAAAACATTATATCTTTGCGAAACACACTCCCGAGGCTCCTATTAAGGACCTGTATCCATTTTCTCGTAAGTGTACTTTTTAAACATGCGAGACATGTTAGTACTACGACGATTGGATGAGAGAGTCTTATGACCTCGATTAATGCTTAGTGCAGGTTGTTGAAAACACATATAAGAGTGGGATCGCCTTTATAGGCAAGATGCTCGTTTCGGTCTAATGGACCAGAGCATGAAGAATGAGGCAACGGCTAAGAAACCCCGTCGCGCTCAATTCAACCTTGCTTCGTCAAGAGAGAGGACGAAGGGTACCATCTCCGATAGACAGTCCATTTATGGCTTTCAAAAAGGGCAAAAGACCCATTTTTTCCCAGTCATCGGAGGTTAGGGGGAGGGATAGGGGCTACATAAGTTAGCCTAACACTTCTGCAGAAGTTGGATGCATCCCTATCAGGCCTTGGGGACTTACTCTCTCGACCATCGGTCGTCTCCATAGGAATAGGATTCAGTCAGACAACCGAGGTATATTAAAATACTTAACATAATGAACACTCGGCTTGGACTCGACTGTTTCGACTCACGTGCCATGTATGTACCCGCATGGTCGGTTATCAAGTAATAACTAAATTGAGCATACACACCCTTTTCAGTTTGTTGTACTTAGCTTATTCCTCCAGTCTATCTGCTTAGTTTGCTCGTTACTACCTGCTGCATAAATTATCTATGCCTAATTTAGTTCTTTCTGTCTTTGTACTCTCCTGCTAGTTTTTCGTAAAACTAACCCATTTCATGGGCACATGTGACGATTAGGTGCATCAGGCGATGGCGCGACTGCGAGATGATTTAAGGATCCACTGTTTCTGCTCGTAGTGCTTCTCCTGGACATTTTTGGTTTTTGATACGGTTTTCCCTTGAGGAAACCCAAATTTTGTACAAACTTGATACTCTCTTCAAATAGAAGGAATGGTTTCCTAAGTATTATTGCAGATCGTCCATGGTAAATCTTTGTTTTCTCGCTAACGTGCCCAAGGTTGTCAAACCCGTCCTTTTTCTTTTAAAAGAAATCGTTTCCGCTGATTTAGAAATAAACTCTGTAAAGAAAAGGTATTTTCCAACTATTTCAAGGAATTTATAAGGTTCGAAGTTTTGGGGCGTTATAACTTGGTATCAGAGCAGATCGAAACAGTGATTCTTGGTCATCGAGCATCTGCATCGCGCTGTAAGTAATTTAATTTCTCTTTTTCTATACTATTAGACTAGAGTATACCTTACATGAGTATGTGGGATCTTTCTTGTCCAAAGAAAATGAACCCTCAGGATGGTGAAAGATTGAGACGCAGAAGAGGCGCGAGAAGGACGCGCTGTCGTTCTGTGAGGGGCAGAAGCTCTGTGGTAGGAAGACTTGAGCGTTCTTCTATCGGTTCAGATCATTGGACCAGCGGGCCGCCCCCTCCCACTTTTGCGGATTCTTGGGGCTTTACGCTTCCGGATACCTACCAGGCACCGCTAGCCGCGACATGGGCAGCAGTGCACTTTCGGGAAGGAAGTCGTGTGCCAAATCATGTTTTAGTTAATCGACACACTTCTCGGGAATCCTCTGAAGCAGAATCCCCCTGGCAAGCCCAGATGGGATGCGATTTCTGCGGCGAAGAAGGACATACGATGGATAATTGTCAACTCAGGGAAGCATACGATAGAAGGGGGACTGCAACACAAGATCTGGAAGACACAGCATCCTCTGTCCAGGGTACTTATGACACACCATCGTGTGATGGACAAATATTACCCCTAGAGAGTGCTCAGGACATCGCTCCACCCACTCATATGCCTTTCCCCAACTCACCAATTTACACACCATCCCCAGACTCACCACAGTATATATCGGATACTCCGGTAAACACTCCGGCTTCACCGCTATACATATCGGATTCCCCGGTGTACACACCAGCTCCACCGCTGTACATACCGGATTCTCCGGTGTACACTCCGGCTTCGCCACCCTATGCACCGGATGCCTCACCACATTACTCCCCCACTACTCCTCTTCACGGGCAAGAAGTCCCAAATGAGGATTTGCATCCTTTTCCCCCTCTGCACGGGTTAAGGCGCACGGGTATCGCAAGAGAGTACTTGAGGAAGTACTCTCATCATCATCCCTAAAAGATATAAACTCGTTGGTTTGTGTACCCGTGGACAGTTTTTGTTTTAACCTTTTGTAAGTGCCCTCTTATACCAGCATTGCTGGGCTTTTGTAATCTCTATTACTCGGAAATATGATAAACTTTTTGATATTACTCTTCTCTTTCAAGTATTGACTTATGTATCATCTGGGTATTTTAAGGATGGTTCGAGGGTCAAACGAAGGTTCGTCTAACGAATGGTCAGATCAACGGGGATTCATCATGGAATCTTTGAGCGCATTGGCTAGCGCCATGCGAAATCAAGCGCACAACCAAGTACCTACCCCAGAACCAAGCCACCCTGCGACAGTATCATATGAAAAGTTCTTAAAGCTCGATCCTCCAACCTTCGCAGGCAAGCCCGACCCCGATGCAGCTGAAAATTGGATTTTGGAAATAGAACGAGTTTTCCAAGTTTTGACAGTCCTAGAAGACAAGAAGACCCTTTATGGTACTTTCAGACTTTTGGGTGCCGCCCGCCATTGGTGGGACACGACTCAGAACATACAGTTCCCGACAGACTCGTTTATTCCTTGGGAGGCTTTCAAGAAGGCTTTCTTGGAGAACTATTTTCCTCCTCATGCGAGGGAGAGGAAAAAGGTGGAGTTCTTGGAACTTTGCCAAGGTTCGTCAAGTCTGGTGGACTACATCTCCAGGTTCCAGGAGTTGGAGCGTCATTGCCCCAACTTATTTGCAGATGATCGGGAGCGGGCGGGAAAATTCATCCGCGGATTAAAGGAAGGACTCCGACCAAGGGTCCTAAACAGCATGCCATCAACTCTCTCCACAGCTGTTGCTGCAACCACTCTCCTGACTGAGGATTGAGAATGCTCCAAGAGCACCCAAAGCAAGAAGCCACCCGTTGCAGGTAACGATCAAAAGAGATATCCCTCTGGCGGTCAAGCCAAGTGACCACCCTCTTTCATAAACAAGGAAGGTGGAAGAAAGCCATATCCTCCTTCCAAACGTCAGCGTCCTCAGGGCAACCCTCCCGCCCGGCAGCAGGCGGGCGATGTCTGCCCCAAATGCGGACGACCTCACCCCGGGCAAGCATGCCCTCTTCTTACAGGCGGATGCCTGTACTGTGGCAAGATGGGCCACTTTGCACGCGAGTGCCGCAAGAAGGCGGCCTCAGAAGGAATAATGGAGCACCTCTGCTCCCCCGACCACCGCCGCAACCGCAACAACAACAACATTCTTATCAGGCGCAACAACCTCAGTCCAGCAGCCAGAAGAATGCACCGGGGCGCGTTTACACTGCCACGGTCGAACAGCTGACCAAGGGCGAGCTTGTGCAAGGTACCATCTTGATTGCTAACCAAGCAGCTTTCGTACTCTTTGATTGCGGTGCCACTCATTCTTTTATTTCTGTAAAATTTGCTGAACTCTTGCACGTACCTGTAAGTTCGTTAGATAATGCTCTCAACGTCTATAACCCGATTGGGAAGAGCACTATTTGTGCGACCTACGTGCCATCTTTGGACGTAGTCTTGGCAGATCGACTTTATCCGGCCTGCACTATCCTTCTAGATATGACCGAATTTGATGTCATCCTAGGCATGGATTGGCTGCACAAGTACCATGCCAAGATCTTTTGCCATGAAAGCAAAATTGTGTTATCTCCACCAGGGATGCCTAAGGTGGAATTCAAGTTCGTGAAGGCGGTCCGTGCAAGCAAGATGATTTCTTTGCTAAAGGCACAACATTACCTGAGAAGGGGATGCACTGCCTTTTTAGTCAGTGTCATCCAGTCCGAACCGACACTAGTTTCGATTAGAGATCTGGAGGTGGTTCGGGATTTTCCAGACATCTTCCCAGAGGAGCTGCCAGGACTTCCCCCACCACGAGAGGTTGAATTCAACATCGAGTTGCTACCAGGTACTGCGCCAATTTCTAAAGCTCCATACCGTATGGCGCCAGCCGAGCTCGAGGAACTCAAGAAGCAGCTACAGAAATTGATGGATCTAGGATTCATTCGCCCCAGTGTCTCGCCTTGGGGAGCTCCTGTTTTATTCGTTAAAAAGAAAGATGGATCATTGCGGTTGTGCATCGACTATCGAATGCTCAACCAGGCCACGATAAAGAATAAATATCCGTTACCGCGTATCGAAGATCTGTTCGATCAACTGTGGAATGCCAAGATTTTCTCAAAGATCGACCTTAGGTCAGGATACCATCAACTCAGAATTAAGGGAGATGACATCTCCAAGACGGCTTTTCGAACCAGGTATGGGCATTTCGAGTTTACTGTCATGCCTTTCGGACTCACCAACGCTCCTGCAGCCTTCATGGACCTCATGAACCGTGTGTTTAAACCCTTTTTAGACACCTTCATCATCGTGTTCATTGATGACATCCTGGTGTACTCAGAGACCTGGGATCAACATCGCGAACACCTGATCATCATTTTGGAAACCTTGCGGAAGGAGCGTTTGTTTGCTAAATTCTCTAAAAGCGAGTTTTGGCTCAAGGAGGTTATGTTTTTGGGACATGTTATATCCGAGAAAGGCGTATCCGTAGATCCTGCAAAGGTGGAGGCCGTACTAAGCTGGCAGCAACCGAGGAATGTTTGTGACATTAGAAGTTTCCTTGGATTAGCTGGATATTATCGAAGATTTATCCAAGACTTTTCCAAAATCTCTCTGCCTATGACAAAGATGCTAAAGAAGGAGGCTAAGTTCGTGTGGGACGATTCGTGCGAAAACAGCTTTCAGTTGCTGAAGGAACGACTTACTACCGCTCCTATCTTAGCCTTGCCTTCGGGACAAGGCGGCTTCGTAATTTATACTGACGCTTCCGGGATAGGCTTGGGTTGTGTCCTAATGCAGAATGGTAGGGTAATCGCCTACGCATCGCGTCAACTTAAGATTCATGAGAAGAATTATCCGACTCATGACTTGGAATTAGCGGTTGTGGTTTTCGCATTAAAGATTTGGCGACACTACTTGTACGGGGAACAATTCGAGGCTTTTACGGATCATAAGAGCCTCAAGTACTTGTTTTCACAGAAGGAGCTTAATATGAGGCAACGACGGTGGCTAGAATTTCTCAAGGATTACGATTTCACCCTTTCCTACCATCCAGGAAAGGCGAACGTGGTAGCTGATGCTCTCAGCCGTAAGGCTTCTAGCATTTCCGTCAACCTATTATACGTTGGTTGGAAGTTGATTGAGGATTTGGTTTCCTGGAAACCGTTTGCAGTCTCATCAATTTCTATCAGTCTTTCTAATCTGATAGCTCAACCTGAGCTGTTAGCCAAGATCCTTGCTGGGCAAAAGACTGATGCGCAGTACGAGAAGTTGAAGGCTCGTACACAACAGACCGATACTCCTTTCCGACTTAAGGACGATGGAAGCATTTGGCTCAAAAATCGTCTTTGGGTCCCAAATGATCCCGTTTTGAGAGACGAAATTCTCGTAGAGGCCCATAAATCCAAATATACGATTCACCCGGGAGGCACGAAGATGTTCAAAGACTTGCAGCACAGATTTTGGTGGAGCGGAATGAAGCGAGACGTGGCCGAATACATCTCTAACTTGCCAGCAGATTAAGATCGAGCATCAACGACCTGGCGGAGTGATGCAACAAATGGAGATCCCACAATGGAAGTGGGAAGACATCACTATGGACTTTATCGTCGGTTTGCCAAGGACACGAAGAAAGAACGATGCGATTTGGGTGATCGTTGATCGACTCACCAAATCGGCTCATTTCCTTCCTATCCGTATTAGTCAGTCCTTAGACAGTTTGGCGGATCTCTACATTCGTGAGATTATGAGGTTGCACGGTGTTCCGGTATCTATCATCTCCGATCGTGATCCGAGGTTTACCTCGAGGTT
This sequence comes from Nuphar pumila, assembly GCF_984573655.1. Classification (NCBI taxonomy): domain Eukaryota; kingdom Viridiplantae; phylum Streptophyta; class Magnoliopsida; order Nymphaeales; family Nymphaeaceae; genus Nuphar; species Nuphar pumila. Next base: position 98,114,155 of record NC_143251.1, read on the forward strand.
TTGGGGACAACTTCAAATCGCGTTGGGTACAAATTTAAAGTTCAGTTCCGCATTTCACCCTCAGACAGACGGACAGTCTGAACGCACAATTCAGACTTTGGAGGACATGCTGCGTGCGTGCATGATGGACTGGAAGGGAGAATGGGATTCTCATACCAGTCTGGCCGAATTCGCGTACAACAACAGTTACCACGCTAGCATTGGGATGGCCCCTTACGAGGCCTTGTATGGAAAGCCTTGTCGTTCGCCTCTCTACTGGGATGAGGTTGGCGAGCGAAGGATGGAATCTCCTATAGTGCTACAACACTACACTCAGCAGGTGCAAATGATACGAGAGCCACTCCGTACTGCACAGAATCGGCAGAAAAGTTACGCAGATCGTCGTCGTCGAGAGCTCACCTTCTCGATAGGCGATATGGTTTTTGTTAAGGTATCTCCCACAAAGAGCGTTTTTCGTTTTGGGAAAAAGGGAAAGCTAATCCCTAGATTTGTCGGACCGTTCGAGATCCTAGAACGGATTGGTGAAGCAGCTTATCGTGTGGCTTTACCTCCTCAGTACGCTCAGATCCATAACGTTTTTCACGTATCCATGCTTCAGAAATACGTTCACGACCCATCACACATCATCCATTATGATGATATAGACATTCAGAAGGATTTGTCTTTTGAGGAAAGACCAGTCGAGATCGTTGATCGTCGAGATCAAGTGCTTCGATCTAAGACAATATCTCTTGTAAAGGTCCGTTGGAAGCACCATGGAATAGAGGAATGTACTTGGGAGCCTGACTCTGCTATTAGGGAGAAATACCCTGACTTGTACCTTGATCGTTAAGTTCAATTTAATTTCGAGGACGAAATTATTTTAAGGAGGGTTGGATGTAAAACCAGTAAAAAAAAAAAAAAAAACCCAGCAAGGGCCCCGATGGCCCCTGCACCCATCTCCTTTAACGGCATGGGTCATTGGACCCTACCCCGTTCTGTTTCGCAACGGTAGGGGCCGATGACCCCTGCATTGAGTTGCGGAGAAACCGAGCTTTCTCCCTACCTATATTTATTTTATGCATGCTAAACTACGTATTTTTGCAGTTTACGCAATGGAGCCCGTTCGCGCCCCGCGAACTAAACCGACAATCACTTACGTTCGTAGAAGACTCCATCCTCGCAATACCCCAAGGTAGGAGAAGTTGCACAAGGACTTAAATAATTAAATCAAGCTTAAAAAATTGATAATCGAAAGGACTTAATGATATATTTATATACTTATATGTATATAAGTACACTTTTAAATCAAGGACGCGGTTTCGCGATCCTTGTCCTTTGCTTTCGCATTTCAGTTTGCCGTCGCGCTTTGCGCCCAGGCTTTTACTTTCGTATTTACTGCTTATTGTCTTTTAATTCAAGGACGCGGTTTCGCGGTCCTTGTCCTTTGCTTACGCACTTTCTGTTTCTGTTGCCGTCGCGCTTTGCGCCCAGGCTTTTGCTTTCATAGTTACTACTTACTGTCTTTTAATTCAAGGACGCGGTTTTGCGATCCTTGTCCCTTGCTTTCGCAGTTCCTGTTTGCCGTCGCGCTTCGCGCCCAGGCACTTCCTTTTCGCATTATTATCTTTTGTTTCTTTTCCTTGCCATAGACTCAGTGTATTCGAGAGGTATACCTATTCCTCTTTCCACCCGATATGTTTTGGGAAAACCCTTGATTTGGGGCAAGACCAAGTTGTTGGGTGATAGGTTCCTTTGTGAAACCCATTTACCAAAACCAGTGTCGTGACTTACATAGCACCCAGACACTGCGTCATCGGATGTCAGATTCGAGAAAATCACATGCCTTATGTTGGCAAGATTTTGTGTGGTTTCGAAAGATTTGATATGTTAAAATAGTTTTTAAAAAAACATTATATCTTTGCGAAACACACTCCCGAGGCTCCTATTAAGGACCTGTATCCCTTTTCTCGTAAGTGTACTTCTTAAACATGCGAGACATGTTAGTATTACAATGATTGGATGAGAGAGTCTTATGACCTCGATTAATGCTTAGTGCAGGTTGTTGAAAACACATATAAGAGTGGGATCGCCTTCATAGGCAAGATGCTCGTTTCGGTCTAATGGACCAGAGCATGAAGAATGAGGCAACGGCTAAGAAACCCCGTCACGCTCAATTCAACCTTGCTTCGTCAAGAGAGAGGACGAAGGGTACCATCTCCGATAGACAGTCCATTTATGGCTTTCAAAAAGGGCAAAAGACCCATTTTTTCCCAGTCATCGGAGGTTAGGGGGAGGGATAGGGGCTACATAAGTTAGCCTAACACTAAAGCAGAAGTTGGATGCATCCCTATCAGGCCTTGGGGACTTACTCTCTCGACCATCGGTCGTCTCCATAGGAATAGGATTCAGTCAGACAACCGAGGTATATTAAAATACTTAATATAATGAACACTCGGCTTGGACTCGACTGTTTCGACTCACGTGCCATGTATGTACCCGCATGGTCGGTTATCAAGTAATAACTAAATTGAGCATACACACCCTTTTCAGTTTGTTGTACTTAGCTTATTCCTCCAGTCTATCTACTTAGTTTGCTCGTTACTACCTGCTGCATAAATTATCTATGCCTAATTTAGTTCTTTCTGTCTTTGTACTCTCCTGCTAGTTTTTCGCAAAACTAACCTATTTCATGGGCACAGGTGACGATTAGGTGCATCAGGCGATGGCGCGACTGCGAGATGATTTAAGGATCCACTGTTTCTGCTCGTAGTGCTTCTCCTGGACATTTTTGGTTTTTGATACGGTTTTCCCTTGAGGAAACTCAAATTTTATACAAACTTGATACTCTCTTCAAATAGAAGGAATGGTTTCCTAAGTATTATTGCAGATCGTCCATGGTAAATCTTTGTTTTCTCGCTAACGTGCCCAAGGTTGTCAAACCCGTCCTTTTTCTTTTAAAAGAAATCGTTTCCGCTGATTTAGAAATAAACTCTGTAAAGAAAAGGTATTTTCCAACTATTTCAAGGAATTTATAAGGTTCGAAATCTTGGGGCGTTACAATGATGATATTCGGAGTTGAATTTCCCAAATCCAAGTTTTCCCGTGATTTTCTCTGAAAATGTTATTTTCTTAAGATTCTTTTCAAAAGGAATTTTTCATCTTTCTCAAGAATCCAAGTTGATTCTCAGACATTTCAAAAGATAAGATTCTCAGGAATTCAATTTCCTAAGTTTTTAATTTCCTTCTCCAAAGAGCTTTCCCATAAATTTTCTATCATTTCCTTAAGAAAATTCTCAAAGTCCGAGTTTTCCCGACAAATGCTTTCTTTTTCAAATGTTCATCTTTTCTCAGGAATTCTTCTCATTTTCCTGAGATTCTCATTTCTTCATAGTTTTCCCAGTCTTTATAAAGTTTCTCAAAATTTTCCTGAGATTCTCATTTCTTCATAGTTTTCCAAGTCTTTATAAATTTTCTCAAGATTTTCTCGAGATTATCACTTCTTCAAGATTTTCCAGATTTTTATAAAGCTTTCTCGAGATTTCAAACCTTCTTCGTCTGAGTTTCCTGAGAGATTGATTTCCATCTTTTTCCTGAGAAATGCTTTTTTTCAATTCCAAATATTTGCTAAGCATACATCATAACTTTCCAACTTATATTTTACCAAATCTCATAGCACATGCCTGAATTCTCTGTGCATTTAGGATAGAACATGATTTCGATAATTTTATAAAGTCAAGCACAATTTTGGTCCTTGGTTCGATTACCCCTGTTAAAGGCGGCAGGAACGGTCGAACCTCGTACCGACAGGTCGAGCCCCATCCCATGGATTTTCCCGCAATTTTCAAAAACGGAGGCGAGTATTTCAAAACAATTTCCAAAATCCGGTCAAGTTTGACTCGCGAAAGCATTTTCCTCTCTCTTCCGCAGGGAAGGGAAGACGGGAAAAAATTTGCGACGATAACAGGTTTGGCGACCGTGATGGGACCTATCCTTGTCTGACCTAAATTATGCTTGACTTAGTCCAATTATCGAAATTATGTTCACAACATGTCAGCTCTTTACTTTTGATATCATGTGAACCTAGGAGCCTAGATTCTGACCTAGCTGACATTGACTGCATATAGCTTAGGCATGGTTTGGTAGGACCAGATTGAGGAGATATTTTCATGTTCACATAGACTTAGGTCTAAACACAACTCTCCTCAATGTAGGATCTGAATGCAAACAATGTATGTTTCTTCAAAGTTTTCAAATTCTATCTCTCTAGGTTTAGAGCCCTCTATTTCTTGCATGTGATCATTTTCAAAATTTCCATTACCTATCATTACCCGGTCTTCACGTTGCTGGGCTCTCTTCCAGAACCCTAGTTCGGGACAGAGCCTCACAACTGGGCCAACTATTTGGGTTAACACCCCCTACCACGTACCACGGGCCACAGTCCGAAGTATATCGGTAGGCGCTCAAGGATGTTGGAAAACCTTACCTTAGAACCGGAGTTGAAATTATATGCTACGTACCTCGAATTTCGGTTCGGGTATATCGGCATAACTGGATTGGACAAAGATGATCTGAACTTAGAGTTAGGATTAGGGTCCTACAGCTGTTTTCAAAATAATGCATCTAGAGTCAGCCTTTTAGGGAGTGTTGTATGTGCATGAATGTTTGTGCAGGATGTGATTGTTTGTATGTTACCTCTGTTTCCTTACATTTTCCCAAAAATATTTTCAAATACCCATATTTCTCATCTTTTCCCTTTATTTTCTCAAACCCTGGATGATTTTCTCAAAACATCCTATTTCTTTCAAAACTCCAGGTGATTTTTCCATTCTCCCGTTCTACGGGATCTCGAATTTCCAGCCTTATTCCTATCCTGCCTGCAAATTTTTGAAATTTCAAATTTTGCTCATGTCTTCAAAAACTTCTTTTTTGGTATATCTTCCAAATTTTATCCAAAATTTTGTTTGTCATTTCCTTCCAAGATTTCCTGATCCCATCATTTGTTTTTCTCTCAAGATTGTTGCTTTCAATTTTTTTTTCCATCATGCTAAACATCCCATGTGGTTCTGTAGAGGGCATTGGCGTGGTTGTGTGATCCAGACGAGATCAAAGACTGCGTTACTTCAGCACATTAGTTACAGACAGTGAGTGAGAAATGAAATCCATAAAGTCTATCAAAGAGGGAGCTCAGACCATCAAGGAGGAGATTGATCCCGCTATATATCGGTTGTTCAAAAGAATGATGATTTAGATATTATCCGAGCAAGCTGAAGCCAATTTCAGAAAAGTTCCTGTTAAAGAAGAGGCATCTATCACCATCCCTATGAGCATCATTGGCGATCACAATAGCGCAAAAGGTTCTAAACCCAACAACAACAACAAAAACAGAGGCAATCAAAGCAGCAATTTGGAAGAGCCTAAGAGTCGGAAGGGAAAGTATTCCAAAATCCAGAATAGACCTTTTCAATCCAGCCCTCAGCAAAAGGAAAAAAATAAAGAAAAACCAAAGCGTGGAAACTGGAGCGGCGATCGAGATTTCACTCCTATAGATGAACCACTCGACGAAGTCCTTGAATACATGTTGATCAAGGGATTAGTCTGGCTCCCAAAAGCCACAGATCCTCCCACCATCATGGGAAGATTCTTGAACCAGTTTTGCAAATTCCATCGGGCAGTAGGGCATGACACTGATCATTGTTTTGTCCTCAAAAACATTGTGCAAGACTGTATTGATAAGAACCTCTTTGTTGAAGGCAGAGAAGAAGAACATCCAGCAGCCCTAACCAAGCAAGTTCTGTCCAATTCCCAGAAGGAAGTAAAAGAAGTCATCATTCAACAGAAATCCAGCAATCCGAAGAAGATAAAGCATGATGGTTGGAGTTATGATCGCGAGTTTACTCCTTTAGGTCAGCCAATCGAAGAAATTCTTGGATATCTGCTCGCGAAGAATATGATCAAACTCCCAAGGATTGTGGATCCTTCCGTCACCATGGGGAAATGGAAAGATTGTTTCTGCAAGTTCCATCGGGTAATGGGGCACGATACTGAACGCTGCTTCGTTCTCAAAAATATTATACAGGACTATATCGATAAAGAGCTTTTGGTGCCGGAAGAAAGAGAGGGATGAGTTGCAGTCCTGACCAAGCCTTTCCCAGATTACTCGGAAGAATGACAATGCCAATGCCAATGCCTTTTCATTTTGTCATATTTATTTTTGTCAGAACGATATAGTCCTAGTTGTTTTCCTTTTTTAAGTTGTCATCCCTTTTAAGGCATCAATAAAATCATCAACTTTTCTCATTTAATTATAACATTCTTCTTTTGGTTGTTCTGTTTTTTTTTTAATATTATTCTCTCTTCCCCATTACACTGGGGCATCTTTTTGAAAATTTGTTTTCAAACATTCTGTATGCAGGCAGGATCAAATAAAATCCCTCAGCATTCATTTACACTTCATTTGCATTTTCATGTGCATGTGCATTTCATTGGCACTAATTATGCAACCAATTCACTTCCTATTCAGAAGAAGGGATAAATCTTGAGGCCATGAATGATTTCTTATCCTAATCATCAATCTCTTACTCCAGTTTACCATCTTTGTTCTTCAGATAGAATCCTCTTTTCAAAAATACAGTTCCCGCACTGACAATTTGCAAAATTTTGATCCCCTAACCGGGTTCTCCTCTGAAAGATCTGAATTCCGATCCAAGTTTCTTTTTCTTTCAAACTCCAACTTTCAAGTTGGTCCATATTTTTCCTTTGTTGATCCGAGTTCCGACTCGTGATCTCTTTATCTTATTTGAGCTCTGATTCGAGCTCTTTATTTTCTCTGTTGATCCGAGTTCCGACTCGTGATCTCTTTACTTTATTCGAGCTCTGACTCGAGCTCTTCATTTTCTTTTGTTGATCAGGGTTCCGACTCGTGATCTCTTTACCTGACTCGAGCTCTTCATTTTCTTTTGTTGATCCGGGTTCCGACTCGTGATCTCTATATTTTATTCGAGCTTTGACTCGAATTCATCATTCTCCTTTCTTGATCCAAGTCATTTCGATCCTCAGGGTCTGTCAATTGCTCAAATTTAATATTTTGCCCACTAATTTCCAATTTAAATCTTTGGATCATGCAATTCTCCAATTCTGACACCTGGGTCACCCAATTTCCAATTTCAATTCCAATTCTCAATTCCAAATTCTCAATTTTGACCTCCAGGTCATTTAATTTCTAATTCTCGACCTTCGAGTCACTCAATTCTCAATTTTGACCTTCGGGTCACACAATTTCGACCTTTCGGTCAACCAATTCTCAATTTCGACCGTTAGGTCATCCTATTTTGACCTCTAGGTCATTCAAATTTTCAACAATCAATTTTCTAATTTTCAATTTCGACCTTTGGGTCAATGAATCTCAATATCCAATTTCAATCATTTCTCTTGCGAGAGACCCTTTTTAGGGAGAGTTCGAGGGAGCTCGTTCTTTTCGCATGCTATCCTATTTGTTTACTTTGCCCCTTTTCAGGGAGAGTTTGAAGGGACTCGCGTCTTAGTAAACTGTTTGCAAAACAATTTCCAATTTCACACAAGGAACCCTTTTAAAGGGAGAGGCTCGACGGAGACTCGCTTTTCTTGTAACCCCCCAATTTCATACTGGGCCATTTTCGTCATGGAGGACCCTCTTTAGGGAGAGTGTGATGGACTCGTTCCTTTCATGACCCGATTTTCATACCCTACTATTATCGGCCCATTCCATAAGAGAAGCCTAATATTAGGGAGCTTTGACGAAAGCTTAAGTTCTCTTCGAAAGTACATTTTGCAAACACCTCCTCTTCAGGGAAGAGAGGAGTATTTCCCATTTTCCATTCAGATAAGGGCTAAGCCTGAGTCTCTCTTTTTGGGGAAAAAGAGAGGAGAATTTTCGTCACAGATGTGTTGAGCCGGACCTCAAATGCTCACTTTTACCAAAGATTTCAAGAAAATTTTGTCAAATTGTCAATCAATTATTTGTTGATTTCAAAAACTTTATTATACAAATCTTTACCTCAGTCTACCTTCAGCATTACTCCCAAGAGAGTGAAGCTTTTGCGAGAAGAGATTCAAACTTCAAATTCTTTCTATTGGCCAACCAAAAGGATGAAGGATAAATCCTCGATATGGCCAGAAAAGAAGATTCAATGTTATTGAAAAGCCACAGATGATTGATATTGATCACAGTCAATGGCACATCTTTAAAGATTATTCTTGTAAAATGAGGCGGTGGAAATATCCTGAGCGCTAGAAAAAGAGAGCATTTAACCAAGCCCTGTCTCCTCAAGCTGCAATTAAATATACGCAAAAGGGATCTTTCAATTGTCATCAAGATGAAGGCGAATTATGCGAGTAGACCCCCGGGGCCAAAGAAGATTTGAAACATCTCCAAGATGACGGAGTTTGTGACGGATCCTTCCACGGAAAGTCCAAAGTACTGTCGAGATGAAGGCATATGCGATGAGCCTCCCGACAATCCCCAAAAGATATTTAATTTCAGTTATCATCGAAAGATCTCCCACACCATGAGCCAATATCGTCAAAGAAGGATCGAAACATCTCCAAGTTGAAGGAGTTTGTGACGTACCCTTCCCAAAAGAGAGCAAGAGAGGAAAAAGAGAAAGAGAAAAAGTCGGAACATCTCCAAAATGAAGGAGAACGTAGCAAACACCCAAGAGAGCCAAAAGAGTGCAACAAGATTATCATGAGAAAAGCTCCCAGGATATCAAACTGTCAAATCTATCAAGAATCCTCTTTAATTTTGTGAAATCTATTATCAATACTCTTTCATCAATTGCTTTCATAATATCAAATTCTCTTTCCTATTCATATCAAGGAAATTGATAATTTTCTTGAAGAAGGTCAATTGTAAGGAATTTGGGTTTCCAATTTCGATTCTACGAAGTGAATCTTGTTTGGAGGTAATGCTTCAGGTAGAAAAAGAAAGAATATTTTGCAACAATGCGTATCATTTTTCAAATACTTTGCATCAACAACAAAATTCTTAACATTTTGACAATATTTTCTAGCTATTTTGACGTGAAGTGAGAGCTTGATGTTCGTTTTCGACACATCCTGACACCAATTTTAAATCTCTCTTAAGGACTTGATTCCTTCCCTTCTTTGAGAGCATGAACTCTCAGATTCGCACACTTCCCTGTGTCCCCACTGTCCCACCATAGACAGTCCCATTTTGGTTCGAGGTCGAACCACCAATCATTTCTCCCAAAAGGCAATTTCAAAAGCTGATTTTAGTCTCAGCAATGAGATGCCCAAGATCAACCCCTTTTCAAGCTTTAGGGACCCCATTTCCTTCCTTTTGCAAAACCCCTATCGGATTTATTGTGCAATATCCGAAGGTTCCATCATACTATTCCATTTTCCGCCCGATCAGGATAAGGGTATAAACCTGAGCCTCATTCAAAGAGGTATTCCACCCGATCAGGTTAAGTGTATAAACCTGAATCTCATTTCAATGAGATATTTTCATTCCCCAATCAGGTCAAGGGTTAAAACTTGAACTTCGTTCCACGCAAGGTATTTCTGTCCCATCCAGGTTAAGGGCAAAAACCTGAACTTCGCTCTCTCAGAGCAAATCTATTTTCTCTTTATTCTCCATTTCATATCTATCATATTCCTCGGGCTTAATTTCTTCATACCCAGTTAGATCCTTCTAACTGGGGCATTTTTTTTTTATATAGCCCAAATTTGGAGTGTTTTTCTTTGCCACTAAGCTCGACCATAAGCCGGCTTAGTAGCAAAGAGGGGCATCTGTAAACACCCCAAATGTTCACTCGCCTCACTGACATTGCCCTCAATCGTCACATGTCAGTTCTCCAGAATCAATGAAGGGCAAAATGGTCATTTTCTGAGTTTAGACCTGGCAGAAAGTCTAAAATTTCATTCTTGAGCCTCCAAATTTCTATATTTAGGTTCAGAGACATCTTCAAATTGCAAAATTTCAAAATCCTTTTTCTGGACAAAAAACTAGAATTTCTAAGTACGAGCTCAGAGTGACATTTCATAGAACATGTCTTTGCATAGCATTGCATCATTTCACTGCATAGCATGTCAGTTTGAGATCCAGAACTCCTGATTTTCAAAATTGTCAATCCAGATTTGATTTTTAAACTTTTTCAAATTGATTTTTAAAACCCTGGGTATTCAAAATTACCAAATTTTCCCATTTTACCCCCAGGACTTTGAATTACAAAAGTTTTTTTTAAGGAAAACAATCTGGATATTTGGATATTGATTTTAAAAATTTTATCTCAAGACTTTTTGCAAAAAGATTTTAAATCTCTTTACAAAATTTTTTACATTTATTTTATCCATATTTTTGCCCTGAAAAACCAATTTTTCCAAATTCTTGAAAACAAATAAGGTTTTATCTCGTGTTTTCAAATAAATGGAGCGGGACCCGCCTTTAAACTAGCATCATACTCAGACTCTCAGGTAAATATTTTTTATTTTCAAAAGAATTTTTAAAGGTGGCTGAGGTGGCAACTCCGCCTGTGTAGTTATACACTGCCGGTCCCAAGCCCGGATAAAGGAGGAGGGTTGCGGTAGGCCTGTGACAGCCAGCATAAAAACTTTGTCATATCCTATGAAAATGAACCAATATGAGAATTTCGTTGGGGCGTTCCCTACTGAGCGACGCGCTGTACTCTCTAGGCCCGGAGGCAGTGATAAATGTGCAAGGGTTGCTAGGTCGTCGCCCAGAAGCGACGCGTCACACCGGCGCCCGGGTGTGGTGTCAAATAGGCAAGGGTTCCCTCACTTTGTTGGACGGGTGGGGGTAAAGAAGTTAGTCCAAGACCATAAAATTAGGTTAGCCACTTGGAACATAGGGTCTTTAACTGGTAAGTTGGTAGAGTTAGTAGATGTTATGTGTAGGAGAAAGATTGATATTTTATGTCTTCAAGAGACCAAATGGGTAGGTGAGAAAGCTAAAGTGATAGAACCTTGGGGATATAAGATTTGGTATACAGGAATAAATAGGAATAGGAATGGAGTAGGGATTGTTATGAGTCGTCAGTTTATAGATAATGTAGTTGAGGTCCGTAGGAAGGGTGATAGAATTTTACTTATTAAATTAGTATTAGGTACGGATATTATTAATATTATTAGTGTTTATGCACCTCAAGTAGGTTTAGATGATTCCATTAAGCATCAATTTTGGGAAGATTTAGATGGAGTAGTACAAGAGACATCTTATGGAGAAAAGCTTTTCATCGGCGGTGACCTTAATGGACATGTAGGCATTAGTAGGGATGGATTTGAGAATATCCATGGAGGCTATGGTATAGGAGAAAGAAATGAAAGTGGAGAAAGGATTTTAGATTTTTGTTTGTCCTATGATATGATCTTAGCAAACACTTGGTTTAGGAAGAGGGAGTCTCACCTAGTAACATTTAAAAGTGGGGTTAATACGAGTCAGATAGATTTTTTCCTACTTAGAAAGAGAGATAGGGGTTGTTGCATCGATTGTAAGGTTATACCAGGAGAAAGTGTAGCTACACAACATAGAGTCTTAATTTTAGATCTTAGAATTAGACAATGCCGCAAAAGGGATAGACATAGGATAGATCCTAGAATTAAGTGGTGGGCACTGAAAGGAGCTAAACAAGGAATGTTTGTAGAGCAGGTAGTTAAGGAAGTTGATTGGTGTCTCGAGGAGGATTCAGAATCAATGTGGAATAAGATAGCGGGTGGTATGAGAAAAGTAGCTAAGGAGGTATTGGGTGAGTCTAAAGGCGGTGCACCACTAGGTAAGGATACATCATGGTGGAACGAGGATGTCAAATTAGCTATTAAGGTTAAAAGAGAGTGTTATAGAAATCTAAGTAAGAGTCGTGATAATGAGAATTTGGAGAAGTATATGATAGCAAAGAAGGAAGCTAAAAAAGTTGTTCGAAACGCGAGGGCTAAGGTATATAAGGAGGTTTATGACAAGTTGGATACCAAAGAAGGCGAGAAGGATATTTATAGGCTTGCAAAGATGAGAGATAGGAAATCGAAGGATTTGGGTATGGTTAGATGTATCAAAGATGAAACGCAAAGGGTTTTAGTCAAAGATGAGGAGATTAAGGAGAGATGGAAAGATTATTTTGATAAGCTATTTAATGATAGTCATGCTCAAGATCTTGGAGACTTCTCCATTCCTTTTCATGAGATAAATCGTGACTTCATGCGCAAGATTCAAAAGAAAGAAATTGCAGAGGCTTTGAAGAAAATGAAATCAAGAAGGGCAGTTGGCCCAGATGGTATACCTATCGAGGCTTGGAAATGCTTGGGAGAGAAAGGTTTAGAATGGTTGACAAATCTTTTTAACTTGATTTGGCGAACAAATAAGATGCCTAATGAGTGGAGGAAGAGTACTTTGGTGCCTTTATATAAGAATAAGGGTGATATACAAGATTGCACAAACTATCGTGGTATAAAACTCATGAGTCATACTATGAAACTTTGGGAGAGGGTGATTGAGTCTAGGTTGAGGAAGGTTGTCATGATATCGGAGAATCAATTTGGTTTTATGCCTGGAAGATCAACTATGGAAGCTATACATCTTCTTAGACAACTTATTGAAAGATATAGAGAGAGGAACAAAGATTTGCATATGGTTTTTATTGATTTAGAGAAGGCATACGATAGAGTACCTAGGGACGTTCTCTGGTGGACAATGATGAAGAAAGGTGTTTCTCTCAAGTACATTAGTATAATTAAAGATATGTATGAAGGAGTAGTAACCAATGTCCGCACTTGTGGAGGGGTGACAACCAATTTCCCGATAACGGTTGGGTTACATCAAGGATCTGCTTTAAGCCCTTTCCTATTTGCAATAGTGATGGATGAGCTTACGAGATCAATTCAAGAAAATGTACCGTGGTGTATGTTGTTTGCTGATGATATTGTTTTGATTGATGAGTCTAGAGCTGGGGTTAATGCTAAGTTAGAATTATGGAGACAAACATTGGAAGCTAGAGGTTTTAAGTTGAGTAAGAGTAAGACTGAATATATGGAATGTCGGTTTAGTAAGCAACGAAGTAGTGATGGGAGTGTAGTGAAGCTTGGTGAGCAAGATATACCGGTGAATGATTATTTCAAATATTTGGGATCCATCATTCAAAAGTATGGAGAAATTGATGGAGATGTAAATCATAGGATAAAGGTTGGGTGGATGAAATGAAAAAGTGCTACTGGAGTGTTGTGCGATCGTAGAATGCCATTGCGGTTGAAGGGAAAGTTTTATAGGACGACTATTAGACCCGCTTTACTATATGGTACGGAATGTTGGGCTGCCAAGAGACATCATATTCAAAAAATGAGTGTAGCTGAGATGCAGATGCTTAGATGGATGTGTGGAAATACAATAAAAGATAAGATTCGGAACGAAGAGATACGTAAGAAGGTAGGTGTTGCACCCATTGAAAATAAGATGCGAGAGAATCGTTTACGGTGGTTTGGACATATTCGGCGAAGGCCTAATGATGCTCCAGTTAGAAGGTTGGAGAAATGGGAAAATATATTAGTTAAAAGAGGTCGGGGTAGGCCTAGGAAGACTTGGATGGAGATGATAGGAAAGGATATGAATGCTTTGAACCTCACCGAGGACATGGCGTTGGATATAAATGATTGGAGGAAAAGGATTCATGTGGAAGACCCAAAATGAATTTCTTTTTTGGTTCATATCGCTGACCCCAATTGTTTTGGGATGAAGGCGTAGTTGTTGTTGTTGTATTATTTCAGTATTTTTTTTCTTTTAAGAAACAGCCTTAAAAACAAAAAAAACGCCACAGCCGAACCTGCTTAAAATACTCATTCACCTAAACTTTAGGAAAATGAACCCAATCTTTTTAAAACCCAAGATTCGCACCCTTTTGAAAAGGGCAACATTGAATTTCCAATTTGATTTTTTTTTCAAAAACCACAACTGAAAACAAGAAGCTGCGTTTTTTTTTCTTTTGGAAAGAGGCTGAAGGTCTTTAAAAGACCCAGCCATTTGATCGAAAAAGAGGTGGAAGGTCTGATTGTCTTGTCTTTTTGGATTTTCGCAATAGGCTTTCTTCATTCCAGCCACAGTAGGAAGCCCAGCCAGCCAACGTCTGCATCTCCTTCAGCCCATTATCCTTCAGCTGTAGCAGAGATTCAGCATTTGTCGCCCACCTTTCCTTTTTCCCCTAACTCTCCAGCATTCCCCCCTTTCACCTCCATTTCAGCTCAGCTGCAGGACCTCCATCAACGTTTTCCCCTTCTTCATTCCAGCCACAGCAGGAAGCCCAGCCAGCCAACGTCTTCACTTCCTTCAGTCCACCCACTTCAGCCCAGCGTGAACTCCATCCACGTGTTCATCCATTCCAACCCAGCCTACTGCTGTCCACTTTGTCTTCAGCCCACCCGCAGAAGGCCAGATCGTAGAAGAGCTCTCCAAGGGATCTTCCATCCAGATTGTAGAGCTAAAAGCCATTCCCTTCTTGGCTGGTTGTGCAATAGCAGGAGATCCACAAGCTGTAAACCCAAAGAGGAATCGACTCATCTGGTTCAAGGAAAGCTGGAGGAAGCTGATTCTTTTAACTTTGTATATGCATATATATATATATATTTGCTTTATGTCAGAGATGTAATAATCCAGTTGGAATAAGATTTGCTTTTATTGCTTAGATTAGGATGCATCTCATGTAGTTTGATTCCTGCAATCTCCTGATTCTATGATTCATATATCTCAATTTTCAAATTTCACTGTGGATGAACATGAATGGCACGCGCACCAACTCTTAGAGAGTTGATGAACTAGGTGGAGTCCATATTTACGGCCCTAGTCGGAATATAGACGAGACCCAGATCCATCATCTTTCTACCAGTCACATTGGGCCTACACTCTTAGGCTATCTTGAAAATGCACATCATATTTCTAAATTCTCAAAATATTGTGAATTAACTCAAGTAAACTCTGAACATATTCATGGCCACAGTCAGAATATGTGAAGGCTTTACTTTGACTTAATACACATTTTCCAACCAATTTTTCAGAAATCTTTTCAAAATGCATTCATTCATTCAAATCATATGCATCATTTGTTTTTCTCATGATTTTCTCAAGAGATTTTCACTTCATGGAATCGATTTCTCAAGAAACTATGGTGATATTTGGAGTTGGATTTTCCAAATCAAAGTTTTCTTGTGATTTCCCTTAAAAATATTATTTTCTTAAGATGCTTTCAAAAGGAATTTCTCATCTTTCTCAAGAATCAAAAATCGATTTTTCAGATATTTCAAGGACAAAATATTTCGGGATTTCAATTTCCTAAGTTCTGAATTTCCTTCTTTAATGAGTTTTCCTATAGATTTTCCCTCATTTTCCTAAGAAAATTCTCAAAGTTCAAGTCTTCCTAACAAGTGTTTTCCTTTTCAAATATTCATCTTTTCTCAAGAATTCCTTCAGTTTTCCTAAGATTCTCATTTCTTCATGGTTTTCCAAGTCTTTATAAACTTTCTTAAAATTTTCCTGAGATTCTCATTTCTTCATGGTTTTCCAAGTCTTTATAAACACTCTCAAAATTTTCCTGAAATTCTCATTTCTTCATGGTTTTCCAAGTCCTTATAAACTTTCTCAAGATTTTTTTTTCGAAATTCTCACTTCTTCAAGATTTTCCAAATCTTTATAAATTTTCTCGAAATTTCAAACCTTCTTCGTCTGAGTTTCTTGAAAGATTGATTTCCATCTTTTTCCTGAGAAATATTTTTCAACTCCAAATGTTTTCTAAGCATACATCATATTTTCTAATTTTCATTTTCCAAAAATCTCATAGCACATGCCTGAATTCTCTGTGCATTTAGGATAGAACACGATTTCGGTAATTTCATTAAGTCAAGCACAATTTTGATCCTTGGTTCGATTACCCCTGTTAAAGGCGGCAGGAACGGTCAAACCTCGTACCGACAAGTCGAGCCCCATCCCATGGATTTTCCTGCAATTTTCAAAACGGAGGTGAGTATTTCAAAACAATTTCCAAAATCCGGTCAAGTTTGAATCGCGAAAGCATTTCCCTCTCTCTTCCGCAAGGAAGGGAAGACGGGAAAATTTTTGCAACGATAACAATGTGTCGATCGGCTGTCAAGCGATTACATTCATCAAGGATTTCTGGAATACTTTGCCAATTTGCTATCAAAAAGTCATTGTTGATCTCAAAGATTTCATCACATAAAAGAATTACCTCAAACTACCTTTAGTATTATTTCCAAAAGAGCAAGACTTTTGCGAAATAAAGAACCGAATTCAAACTTTTTCTGTTGGTCAGCCAAGAGGATGAAGAAAAATCTTCGATATAACCGACAAAGGAAAAATTCGATGATGTTGAAAAGCCATAAGTAAATTGATATTGATCATAGCTATGGCACATTTCTTAAAGATCATTCTTTTGACAGTAAGACAGTGGAAATATCCTGGGCAGTAAAAAAGAACCTATCCAATTCATATCTCCACAGTCAGTCAAGTCACAATCAAATATCTGCAAAAGGGATCTCTTAACTGTCGTCAAGATGAAGACGAAATAGGCGAGTTAGACCCCCGGGGCCAAAGAAGATTTGGATCATCTCCGAGATGAAGGAGTTTGTGACGGATCCTTCCAGGGAACGTTTTGAGCACCGCCAAGATGAAGGCGACTGCGATGAGCCTCCCGACAAACCCTAAAAGATATTTGATTTCTGCTATCATTTAGAAATTTCAACCCAAGAACCAATGTCATAATTCCTGAGAAAGAAAAAGAAGGATCGAAATATCTTCAAGATGAAGGAGTTTGTGACATACCCTTCCCTGAAAAGAGAGAAAAGTCAGGACATCTCCGAAATGAAGGATGACGTAAAAAAACCCAAAAAAGCTCCATGACTCAAAAGAGTGCAAAAAGATCATCATGGGGAATGCCCAGAATATCAAACTACCCAAAACTGTCAGGAATCATCTTTATCTATGTGAAATTCTTTATTAATATCTTTTTACTCAATTTGCTTTTATGAAGCTAAGAATGTTTCCTTTCTTTTCATATCAAGGAAATTGATATCTTCCTTGAAAAAAATCAACAACAACAAATCTGAATTTGACTCTTGATTCTACAGAGTTAGCCCAATTGGAGCTAACACTCTAGGTAGAAAGAGGTGATATTTTTATGCACAATTCGATTATTTTAGGTCAACTACAATTTTTGGCATCTTATTGGCAATACTTTCTTACTATCCCAAAATGAAGTGTGAACTTGATGATTCGTTTTGACGTATCCTGACGTCATCCCTCCTTAGGACTGAAAAGTCCTTCCCTTCCGTCTGATCTGAGCACTCTCAGATGTGCACGCTTCCCTACGTTCCTCACTGTCCCGCCATATACAGTTCCTGCTCAGGATAAGGGTTAAACCTGACCTTTTTGCAAAATATCTGTTATTATCAAAAGCTATTTTTAGTCTCAGCAATGAGGCGCCTAAGAACAACCCCTTTTCAACCTTTAGGGACCCCCATTTTTATCCTTTTGCAAATCCCTCTCAGACTTGTTGTGCAAAGTCTAGAGGTCCCATCACAGTTTCCTCGCTCCTCGAGGATCCTGTATCCATTCAGGCTAAGGATTAAACCTGTTACCTCGCTCCTTTAGGTATCATCCCAAACCTTCTGCGAGAGGTCGTCTGTTTTTAAAAAGCTGATTTAGTCTCAGCAATGAGACGCCCCAGATCATCCCCTTTCCAAGCTTTAGGGAATCCCTTGTTTTTCTCTTCTCGCAAACCCCTTCTGGATTTGTTCGTCCAAAATCTGAAGGTCCCATCATGGTTTCTTCACCCGAGGATTCTGTATGGTTGCCGTTTCAGGTTAAGGGATAAGCCTGAGCCTCGCTTTGCAAGGTATCTTCCGGTCAGGTTAGGGTTAAACCTGAATCTCGTTCGACTAGATATCCTTTCTAGTCCCCCCACGGTTTCTTCATTCGAGGAATCCATGCGATTCCCCCCCCCCACTCAGGTCAAGGGTTAAACCTGAATCTCGCTTTGGCGATGCACTTCATTGTCTTATCACGACTTCCTCGTTCAAGGATTCTGTATGGTCGTCCCCTTTCAGGATAAGGTGAAGCCTGAAATCTCGTTCCATGAGATATCTTCCTTTTTTAGGTTTGGGTTAAACTTGAACCTCGTTTCAGCGAGATAATCCTCCCATCCCATCATGGTTCTCCCCATCGAGGAATCCATGCTTTATATATCCATCCAGGAAAGGATCATGCTTGAGCTTCATCTCGCAAGACATTTTCCAAAAATGTCCCATCAAGGTCTTCACATATTCTTTTCCCCATCCAGATTATCTTGAGATATCTTTGTCCCATCCAGGTTAAGGGCTAAAACCTCAGTCATTCAAAAAGCTGCTCTTATCTCGCCCACGAGACTTGATCTAAATTCTTATCTTTCATCACTTCAGGATCTTTACCCAAAGTCCTGCCACGATTTCCTCATTTTTACTCAATCATATCATTTTCGAGGATTTCGTCTTCCCAAAACCATTCAGGATAAGGTTTTCAAGCCTGAGAAGCCATGTTTCCAAAATAATTCTTCCACACCCAGTTTAGATCTGTTGACTGGGGCATTTTCAAAATTTGGAGTGTTATCTTTGCCACTAAGCTCGGCTTTCAACCGGCTTAGTAGCAAAGAGGGGCATTTGTGAACACCCCAAAATTTTCAAAGTTTTATAAAAATGACTCTTTTGCCCCTGGTTCCATTTTCTGAGAAAACCAAAGCTAAATTCCAATCGTTCTTTAGATTTTCTGGATTGAATTCTATATGGATATACTCAAATTCAATTCCAGAACCAAACCCAGTGTTTTAAACCTAAATCTGAGCCTCGTTGTCCGATTTTCAAAGTAAAATTACGAAAATACCCAAAATGGTTTTGAATGGCTCGGACAGTTTATCTGGCACTCTGTTGGATCCACGACCTTATATTTCTCAGTTCGAGGTTATAAACCTCAAATATTTCCAAAAAAATATGGATATAAACCAATTTTCTGAAGAAATTTTCTCAAAATAGCTTTTAATTCTTAGAAAAATTCCCTTTTGTAAATATCTTTGCAAAAAAACACAAAAAATTAGTTTTAAATCTTTGATTTTAGGGTTTTATTCTAAAAATGACAAAAAAATATAGAAAATGTCAAGAAAGAAACAAAAAACATAATAGCATAAAAATAGCCTTTTTAAAAACACCTTTTAAAAAACAAGTTTTATGAAAACAGTCTTTTAGCAAATTTTTTTTAAAACCCCCTCTTTGTAAAAACCCGAGAGTAAAGGGGGCCCCTTTCGTAAATAGGTTTTAGGGTTTTCTTTGAAAACCTTTCGTAGGAAAAGAGGGTGGGGGCGCCTTCTCCCTCTCTCGCCAAAACCCCATTTTCGCTCCTCCTCCACCGCCCATCGGGCAACCATCCCTCTCCCATTCCTTCCAACCTTCCATCCCCAACGGCCCCCTTTCGCAAATTTCTCATGCGAGATCGAAGGGCGGAAACACCTCTCGACCGATGGCCGCCATCCCAGCCCTTGATACTCAACCGCCGCCCCTTTTCTCGATTCTTCCTCGAATTCTATATAAACAAGGCAGCAACAAAGAAAAGGGGGGTCGACGAATCCTGGCATCAAGTTTCCATCCACAAGGCGATCAATCACCTCCGCACCCTTGGTTTCATCTTCTTCCTTCTTCTTATCCGCTATCGCCCCTTCATTTGCCCTTCATAACTCTCCTTCTCGAGCGGCGCCGAGGAGTCATCGCTCTTTCTTTGACCGAAGCACAGTATTAAGGAAGTTGTGTTCCTAAAAGCAACTACATGAGTCCGATCGATTCCAGCCCTCTTTAGTGCAAATCTCTGCAATAAGGGCGCAGTAAATAATCCCCTGCCTTTTCCTCTTTTGTCTTCGATCTTTCAGTTTTTTTTTTGTTTCCCCAATAAAAGCATTGTTAGTGGTGTCGATCTGCTTATAGCAAGACCGACCCACATGCGTGCGACAGCAAAAGAGAATCCCCGATTCCAATATTTTCTTTTCTTTTGTTTTGTTTTGTTTTATTGCTTTGCTATTAACGATTAATTCCGTTTAGCTCTAATCTGTATTTGTTTCCTGTGTGATTCATGGAATAGCATTTTTACATATTATTCTCAGCACGCTATGCATTTTTCCCTTAGTTTTAAGTTCGATATGTCTTGGGAGGCTGCCGATTATTCAGGAATAGTCGAAACACCCTTTAATATCTCGCTCTTTGTCACATCAATCCACCAATTCAGCATGGTATTGTTTGATTTCATGATATCGTCATCCAGGCTCAGAAATACATCAAGAATAGGTATGGTTGAAATATGCTTTTTAATTAGAATATCAATGTCCAGAATTTTGTATAAATGTCCAATCGGTTTCACTGTTGCAGGTTTGATGTCCAACACTTTTTTTTTATTATTATTATACTGCATTTCGATGTCATGGAGTTAATTTTTCTGTCTGATTGTTTTGCTAGTGAATGTCGACTTTTGGATCTGTTTGGCCCATTCCTTTGGTGATATTCCTGCTCTTTTATCATCCTTTTGCAATTCAGGGCTACATGGTTATTGTCAAAACAATATGCTAGTCTTTTACAATTCATGACTATCCTGTTTTCCTATCTTCTTTTGTTGATTAAATGTCAAGACTACTTGTTTCTCCGTCGTTCGAAGCAAATCTGGAATCATAAATCTATGGCAGATATCTGATCTACTGAATAATCTAAAGTTGAGTGTTATAATAACATGATAGCCCCAACCAATAAATTGCAGCTCCTGGAATGAGTGCAGAGGTTAAATGCAAATCTCGGTATATCTTGTAATACTCTTCATGGATAATCTGATGGCTACAGATCTCCAGATGTTATGAATTTCCCTAGGGGTATTACTCGTGTCAGCATCAGAAAGGGATTTATTTCCTGTCTTGCTCCTTTTTGTCTGAATTTGTCAAGAGCTCTATCAGTGGAAGGCCACTGTAGAGTTTTGTTCATCTGCTGCCAAGGTGAGGTGTTAAAAATCTGATGAGATCTGCAAACATTAAAGTAATTGGTGTTCTAAATCACTTTGTCAAATGCCAATTTAGATCTCACCTTGATGATCGTGACCCCTTGCTGATTGGTCATAAAAAAAAAGATTGATAAAAGAAAATATATATCAAAGGTTAAAATCGATCTTAGAGAAAGTTTTATTTTAAGATACCCCAGGAGTATAACCACTCATTGTGATATAATTATAAACTCCAGTCTCTAAAATCTGAAGTTATTTCACTGACATTTGATGGATTTAATAAATGTTGCTGGTTTACCTTGCAGAATTTCAAGAATTAGTTCATGTTGATTACAGAAGAACGTGGCTCTTGTATATACTTCTGCTAATATGCCTGTGTTTCGGGCCCAGATGTCACTGGAAGGCTTGTATTTACTCATGTAGCATATTTTTTTTGGGTCATCTCCTAAACATTTAGTTTGTTTTAAGAGCACTATTGATTCTTCTTTGAGGTTGTCGATCCATAAATATATTTCTGGATCCTTGAGCCTAAACCTCGTGAGATGCTATCATCTTTGGGGATTGGTTTCGCTGTCAAGTTGATCTTCTGAAATATAGGTGAGGAACTGCCTCACAACCTACTCAAATTGATGTTAATGGAGCTCGGTTGGCTATGTGGAATGTAGTATATCACTGGATAATAATTGTCAGGCTTAATTTCAAGCTTATATATATCTTCGTTTCCTGTAAATTCTGCTGACTCTGCATTCTATCATGCCTGCTTTTAAGGCAAATCCTCTCACCCCAGGGTTTTGAAGAAGCGATACTTTATTCAGCTTACTTTCAGCTGCTTATTAGCATTTTTGGGATTACTTGGGCTCGTAATGTTAGGGTCTGAGACTTCAATCTTACCTGGACTAAATAACTCAGATATTTCAGGGAATAATCTTACAAGGACTCATTCAGAAAGTGAGCTGATTCTCGATTCAAGGATCAGAGTCCTTAATTTGT
The DNA here is from genome assembly GCF_984573655.1 of Nuphar pumila. Lineage (NCBI taxonomy): Eukaryota > Viridiplantae > Streptophyta > Magnoliopsida > Nymphaeales > Nymphaeaceae > Nuphar > Nuphar pumila. Next base: position 98,136,185 of record NC_143251.1, read on the forward strand.
CGAACATCTGAAACACCATTTGGTGCAAAATCCTCCTGAATTGCTGAACAACAGAGTTCAATCTGTTATCTCAAGCTCCGATCACAGGTGGAATAAGATTGCTGGGCAATACTCGGCGGCTGAATAAGCAAACACAGAGCATATCTCCCTTTTTCTGCGATCCTGGTAAGTGTTTCGAATCTCCAGAATTTGATGATCGATTATAGTGGATTTACAAGATAAACTTATGGTTCTCATAATGACCTCTCTAGTTATTAGCCACTTACATCAACATATAATTACACAGGTCTTTGCCACCCCTTTATGTGTTGCAGTCGTATGTTTTTTATCCACCTGCCTACATATTTCTCTTTTCCAGTACATTTTTTTTATATATACATTTACCAGGATTCATTATCATTATTTACATATCTATTACCTTCAGGATTGCATTATCCCTCTGTATATTATTTGCCACAGCTATTTCTTATGTAGATTGTTTTTTTTTTTGAGATATGGTTTATGCTATTTAGGATTTTGAGTTAATTGCCAAAGCAGGGTCATCCTGAATATGACTGTTTCAATTTTTGTTATGGGTATAAAAAAAAAGAGAGAGAAAGGTAGAAAATCCCCAGAATTTGTTAAATTTAGAGGCGTCCACAGGTAGGGTGAACCTCATGAAAAGACTTTCATATGCAGAGGCAGCATTGCCCAGCCTTGTAGAGGGTTGTCCTATTGGAAAGGTTGCTCAACGTATCTCTGACAAGAATGCCACTCTGATGACATCCTGGGTATTGATTGATGATTGCATATATATATATATATATATATATATATATATATATATATATATATATATATATGTGTGTGTGTGTGTGTGTGTGTGTGTGTGTGTGTGTAAGTATATATACGCATATATCTCTATATATATATACATTAACTCATGGATGTTTTGTTTTAGACAGAATTGGCTATCTGAAGGATATGGTTATTCGTACAGGCACTAATTGCTAACATTGATTACATACATGGCTCTGTTATCGAATATCGCTGATAACCTGACTGTGGAAGCAAGAGAGTCAATTATGGTCTTGATGTCCCTTGGTAGTATGACTTGTGCTACAAAATGTCTGTAAAATTTGGCTCTTTTTCATGTATATACATTTTCAGTCAGCCTGTGCATGTACTGATTCCCTGTGTCCTACATCTTTTATCCTTATAATCATGCATTATGCTGCTATAAAACTTTGTTCATCTCACTGCACTTCACAACCCATGTTACCTGCCAAACACACTTTTTCAGCATCTATATCTACTCACTTACACACCTGCCTCCTTTGTAAATCACACTCAGCAGCACAGCTACACCGATTATACCTGCATTCTTTACACCCTTGCACATTCCATATCTACATTGGCATCAATCTCTGCATAATATGAATACCAATCAGCTCCACAATACATCCTCTGTGCATTTTTTGTCATATTAGCATCTCACATATTACAGCAGCTTCATTTCCTTTTGCTTTATTTTCATGACTTGTTCATATGATTTAGCTTATCATAATGTAATATATTCCTAGATATTATGTCTTGGGGTATACACATGAGTCTCTCTTTTGCCTTTCGGCTTCAAATGCAGTATTTTGGGTAGAGTGTTCTCTATACACATCTCAAACTAACTTGAATTTTGCAGGGAGTATACGGAAAATATCATTACTTGGAGTTGTAAATTCAATTTTTTATGTTGTAATAGTTAAATCTTAAATGAGAATTTACATTTATTTTTTTAGACAGAATGAATAAGCATTGTAAAACTCATAAAATTGCTTATTTTCATGCTTTTATCTTTATTTTCAAAAATCTCACAAATGGTGAAAAAACGAATGGCACGTGCACCATTCTAATAGGAGGTGATTAGTCCTAAGTTGAAGATTTACATCAATGGCCATAGTCAGGATGTAAACAAAACTTAGGATTTTTATCTTTTATAAAATAACACTGGTCCTCACTAGACCCTTTTCAAAAATCATCATATTTTCAAATATTTCTTTCTTTTATTAGAGTTTAACTTAAAATTGGCTCAAAATATATGCCAATGGCCATAGTCAGGGTATATTGAGAGTTAATTTCATTTTAAACTCTATAAAAGCACCAAAATATGTTTTATTCTTCACTTGAATTTAAATATAGATTATTATATAATACATTCAATGACCATAGTCAAGGATGTATTATATTTTCAATCTTATGTTAATTCATTTAAAGAATGAAATAGGCTTTTCAAAAATCAAATTTTCAAATTCTTTAAATTCATTTCATCATTTAGGATAGAATTGCATCATATTTTCAAAATTCTTTTTCAAGAATTCAAGTGATTTCCTTCAGATATCTTCTTCACTTCTCAAATCAATTCTCAACTCTTGTAAATTCAAATATCATTTTCAGATTCCAACTTTAAATTCGAAGTCCAATTTGACTTTGAAATTCATTTGTATATCCAAAATTCAAATTTTAAATGAAATTTCAAAGTTTAAATTAACTTTGAAACTTCTGATTCATCTTCAAATCAATTTTGAAATTTCGAATCCAAAGTTACATCAACATTACATCTTGGATTCCAGATTTCGGATCCAATTCCCATTTAGGATTCTGGATCCAGAATCCAACTTCACCTTGGATCTCAGACTTCAGATCCAAACCCATTTTAGGATCCAGAACCCAATTCTACTTTGGATCTCAGACTTCACATCCAAATCTATCTTAGGATCTAAAATCCAATTTCATCTTGGATCTCAGACTTTAGATCCAAATCTATTTTAGGATCCATAACTCAACTTTTACTTTGAATCTCAGACTTCAGATCCAAAAATCCATCTTAGGGTCCAGAGTCCAACTCACTTTTTGGATCTTAGATTTTAGATCCTAAACCCATTTTAAAGATCCAAAATCCATCTTAGGGTCCAGAGTCCAACTCTATCTTAGATTCCAGATCTTGGATCCAGTTCTATTCAGGATCCAGAATCCAATTCCATTCCCAATTCCAACTTTCAAATCCAATTTCATTTCATTTCTAGATTTTAAATCTAATTCCATTTACAGATCATCTCTGGATTTCTTAAATTCATTTCTATTTTTTACCATTTCTCAGATCCACCCTAATTTCAAAACTTCAAAATCTGAAATTTAATTCCATTTCAAGTATTCATTTCCTTTCCTAAATCCAAGTATAAAATTCAAATTCAACTTCAAAGTCCATTTCTGACTTTGAAGCCTCATTTCCTTTTTGACTCATCTTCAAACCATTCTTTCTCAATTCAAAAGATTTATTTTCCAACTCTGATCATTTCAAAGACTTAGAACTTCTCTAATCTATCCCAAGTTCTAAGTTAGATTCTACCATTCAAAAACCATTTCTTCACTCCATTATCAAGCACTTGGAGATTTTCAAATCATTTTTCCAAAAAAAGCATACATCCCTGCATTGCACAAGCATGATTCTTTGTTCATTTAAATTTAGGATAAATTCTTAGATAATATTTAGGCAAAGCAAAAGGCATAAATTCGATCATTGGTTCGATTACCCCTGGTAAAGGCGCCAGGAACGGTCGAACCTCGTACCGACGAGCGAATCCCGTCTCTCCATTTTTTCCGCAATATATTTCAAAACGGAGGCGAGTTAAATTTTTTATTTTCAAATCAAGGTCAAGTGAGACCCTGCAAAAGAATTCCTCTTCTCTCTTCTTTTCTTTTCTCTTCTTTTCTCTCTTTCTTTTCTGTCTTTTATTTTTCTCCCTTAAAAAAGGAGGAAAATAGAGGTCAGAAAGGAAAAAGAGAAGGAAGAGAGAGAAACCACAAGAGAGAAAAAATTTTGTAATGATCACAGTTTCCCACTGTCCCGCCATAGACAGTCCCCGTTCAGGGTAAGAGTTAAACGTGAATTGTTTCTGCAAAAAAGTCATCTGTTTTAAAAGCTAGTTAGTCTCAGCAATGAGACGCCCAAGATCAATCCCTTTTCAAGCTTTAGAGAACCCCATTTTCTTCTTTTTGCAAACCCCTCTCGGATTTGTTGTGTAAAATCTAAAGGTTCCATCATGGTTTCTTCATTCGAGGATTTCGTATTTTCATATCCGTTCAGATTAAGGATTGAACATGTGCCTCGCTCCACGAGGTATTTTTTATCCCCGTTCAGGGTAAGGGTTGAACCTGAATTGTTTTTGCAAAAGGTCATCTGTTTTAAAAGCCAGTTAGTCTCAACAATGAGATGCCCAAGATCAATCCCTTTTCAAGCTTTAGGGAACCCCATTTTCTTCCTTTTGCAAACCCATCTCGGATTTGTTATGCAAAATTTGAAGGTTTCATCATGGTTTCTTCATTCGAGGATTTAGTATTTTTCATATCTGTTCAGGTTAAGGATTGAACTTGTGCCTCGCTCCATGAGGTATTTTCATCCCCGTTTACGGTAAGGGTTAAACCAGAATTATTTTTGCAAAAGGTCATCTATTTTAAAAGCCAGTTAGTCTCAGCAATGAGACACCCAAGATCAATTTCTTTTCTAGCTTTAGGAAACCCCATTTTCTTCCTTTTGCAAACCCCTCTCAGACTTATTGTGCGAAATCTGAAGGCTCCATTATGGTTTCTTCTTTCGAGAATTCCATCGTCCCTTTCAGGTTAAGGGTTAAGCCTGAACCTCACTCCATGAGGTATCGTTCCTTTTAGGTTAAGGGTTAAGCCTGAACCTTGTTCTAACGAGGTATTTCTCCCAGTCCCATCATGGTTTCCTTAGCAAGGACTTCATGCCTTTTATATCCATTCATGAAAAGATTAAACCTGAGCCTCATCTCATGAGGTATTTTTCAAAAATATCCCATCAGGTTTTCCTCATTCTGTCCCGTGGAATTCATGTAATCCATTCTCCATTCAGGTAAGGTATAAAACCTGAAATTCATTTTGAAATATTTTAGTCCCATCAAGGTTAAGGGCTAAACCTGAAACCATTCCACAAAGCTTATTTTTGTATCAGCCATGAGACTTCATCAAAATCTCTTTGTCATAATTTTGGGATCTTCATCCAAAAGTCTCATCATGATTTCCTTATTTCCTTTTTGTCCAATTATTTCATTCTTGAGGATTTCATCTCTTTTTCCAAGATATTCAAGATCATAAGGTGCTAAACCTGAGAATAATGTCTCACAAAACAATTCTTCCACACCCAGTTCAGATTTTCTAACTGGGGCATTTTAAAATTTGGTGTGTTTTCTTTACTACTAAGCTCGTCTTTCAACCGACTTAGCAGCAAAGAGGGGCATCTGTGAACACCCTAAATTTTTTAGAAAATTCAAAAATTCCCCTTTTTTGCCCCTGGCCCCCAACTTCTGAATAATTGGGTCAATTTCTGATCAAAATTCCATTCATTTCTCAGATTCACTGGAATCCAAATCCAAATTCCATATCTGACCCAATCTTGGATCCAAATTTGATGTTCGGATCCAATTCTGAGCCCGGATCTTCTATCTTTCAAAAATTCAAAAAAAATCAATTCTCTATATTTTCTCAGACATTTTATCTTAATCCAGTCTCAAATCAAGATCCAAACTCAATATTTTCTCAAAATCCCGAATCTAGACCCATTTTTGAAACCCAATTTCTGAAATTTAACTGTGTATTTTCATAAAATCTTCTTTTGTAAAAACCCCAATTTTCAAAACAAATATTTTATAAAAACTTCTAAAAACCTTGTTAGGATCCCATTTCCTAAAAACCCTTATATTTTCCTCGTGTGTCCTTCTAGGTTTTTCCTTAAAAAAAAAAGAAAAGATTTCAAAAAAATATTAGCTTAAACCCCCTTTTTCTGAAAAACCTTGCAAAAAGACCATCTTTTTGAAAAATGGGGCACCCAATTTGTAAAACCCCCCAACGGCCTTATGTTATAAGAAGAGCCACGGGGGTTGATGCTTTTTCATCCATTCTCGATCTCTCCACTTGAGCCCGATCTTCTTCCCTTCTTTTCCTCTTCTCTGATTCTCCTTTTCCTTCTCCTTCTGGTGCCTCCCCTTCAAGCAACAAAAGGTCGACCATCATTCAGAAGAGTCACTGTAAGTGACCATCTTCCTCCCCTTTTGATTTTCTGTAAAGATTTTTTACGGCATTTCTTTGTTTTAATTTTGCTCTTCTTCATTTTCCTTTTTTGTTATTTTTATTTTTCATAATAAGGCACCAATGTTAGGATCGACCTGCATATAGCAGTGTCGATCCACCTGTTGCTACAACAAGGGGATGGTCCCATTCAAACATTTCTTTTTGTGTTTTTCTTTATTTTCTTGGCAATTTCCTTGGTTTCATAGTTTGAATATGTGTTCAGTTGGTATTCCCCTTCTTATTTCTATTTCTCTTTCACATCTGATTTTCTTTCCAATTCAATTTCCTGGTCCCCATTTGATACCCGATTTACATTTGATTTTCTATTAACATCTGATTTCTTATGCCATTTTGATAATCATCTTGCATTTCCCTTTGTTTTTTTTTTCAGTTTTCTGTTTGCACTTTTGATTTTCGATCTCTGGTTTATGATGTTTTGATCATCCTCCTGATTTTGTATTGACCATATTGCTCATGACACTCTGTTTATTTTGATTGCAGTTTGTCATTGAATTCATACTATTTAATATACTCACACCACGTAATCGGCTGACAAACTGATGAGAATTCCATTGTTGCTCTCTGTTCATGTTTTCTCTTATGATTCCCATTTCCATTCTTTTTGAGTTCTCATTCATTTTCTTGCCAGACATATGCTTTTATTCGGCATAGCATCAATTGTTGCCCCTATATTGTATATATACGCAGTGATTTTCCCATTTTATCATGAGGTAGCTTTGCACATCTGCACATGAGTCGACATCACATCGAATCTCTGTGTCTTGAACATTGCGTGCACATATTATTTTCACTTCTTCCACACCATTGCATCACCACCATCACATTAGCATCCTGTTGTTTCATCACATGTCCCTACGTACATCTGTACATCTTTGTTCTTTCTTATTTACTTCCTGCATCATAAACATTGTGCTCTTGAAATGCACTTTCTGTTATACGTTAACTCATCTGTAGCTATTCATTTAACGTTTATGTTGCTATGCATTTTAATTCATTTGGCCCATCTGAATCATTTATTGTGTTATCGTGGCAATATTATTCACGAGCTTTTAATTGGGTCTGGCCTCTCTGGTCCTTCTTTCAATAAGAGCCCATTGCTTTGACAAAAGGTGACATTAATGCATCAAATCTAGCCGTGTCTGGCTTAGTAAGACATATTCCAATAATAGCCAATCTAAGTTTTGAGATAACCTCAATAATCTTGAATTTAGTTTGAGAATTTGGAGTCGCCTCCTTTTGGAGATTGTTTTGGCTGTAGAAGATTACAATGATCTTGTCCTGGCTTATGGACTTCCTTTACAGATAGTATCGAGTCACAGAGGATCTTGCAGTTCACTGGGTTGGGTTTGTTATAGAATATTGATATCTACCTGTAATTTAAAATTTTCATGATTTGTGAGGTAAGAAGGTTAGGTTTTGATTACAGGTTTTGGCACTTGGTGCAAGCAATCAACTGTTCAAAGTGATATATGTGTTACCTTGCCTCAGTGTGCATTTGTACTCTTTGTGACATTCCAGATCTTAGTCTCTTGGTCGACTATTACATTCCATCCATTCTCTAAGAGGATTCAACCTTGATTTTGGATATCTGAACCACCGGATTTCTAAGGGTCCACTGGATTATTTTCTTTCTGAAAGAAGGCTTAAACACTACTTGAAGTCTAAATATTGCAGTTTGTAGAGTAACTTTGTGCATGGGAAGCGTGTAGTCAGATCTTGACAATGGAGGCATGGATGCTTCTGATTCTGCATCTTGGTTGGCGTACCAAATGCTTGAGACAAATTTTATCTTGTGGATATAGATAACTTAGAAGCTATGGCAACAAGAACCATCAATTGTTACTTTATAAGGCATAATTTTGCATTCAAAGTGGGAGCATAAATACTTTAATGCTTCTCATTTTATATCGAGAATCAAACAGTCATCTTCTGGAATTTTGTCTCCGATGTGGTTTCCTCCCCTTCATTACCGCCTACCATAACAACACTTCACTCATATTCACTCACCAACATGCACACTACTTCACCTCATCTACTTGCTACACTTGTACTGATTCACCTTTTATATCTTCATCACCAACATCATTTTCATAACATTTGTAGCCTTCCTCAATTTCTTACCTGTTACAACACTTCACCACTAATGCACTCTTCACTGTCACAGGTGCCCACTTACATTGGCACCTACTGCATTTTGTGTCCAGCAATTCCTTGTAATATCCTTTCATATTTTCTACAACACCTACCTTCATTCACCTTCACATTTTACATTGGTACGTCCATAGAATATCCTTGCTGTATATCAATTCACTGTTATACAACACCTGCACCCACCTCTCATTTTCCCAACATCACTTACCCCTTACTTCATTGCATCTTCCATCTATACAACACCTTACACTTATGTTACACTCATCCTACTACACCTGCATCTGCACTTGTACTTCCTATGTTCATTGCACATTATCCCCTCACCTGTTGTATTTACCTATAGTACTCACGCCACTACTTTCACAACAACTCCACTACCTACTACCCCCAGCTCCTCCATCTGAATATGCATTACTACATCTTCTGCAATTACCACCTCTCATGCCACTATACACTTCATAGCATCTCTACCATATATGATGCACCTTCACTCATATCCACCTCACACTATCATCTTTCCTTAACACTAGACTTGCACATTTAGCATCTGCTACTCCAGTTGCAATTCCTGCTAACACTCTTCCATGCTCCCATCATCACCATTAGCACCTTCACTCGTAGCCTGTCACTGCAATCACTTACAACATCTTACCTGTTGTTTCATCTTCACTGCAACCCTCCCTTCACCACCTTCCACAGTTACCTACAGCATTCTCCCCTGCACTATTACACTAGAACCTATACTTTCTTCACTTTCACACTCTTCTTTACTTACACTTGCACAACACATGTATATCAGCTGCATCAATACACCACTAGCTGCCACTGCATCCACAACACTATACCTATATGCTTCCTATACTTCACTAATGACCCACCTTGCATCATGTAACCACCATTTACATTTCACCGATTCTTTTTCCCTTTCTTTTGTTTTGGTTGCTATAGTTTTTGTATGCCTACAACAGTGCCAAGCACTGTTGTGGCTTCCATTTCTGGGCATCTACTGCAGTGCCTAGCACAACTGTAGTTCCCATATATTTGCAGCAGTGCCAAGCACTATTGTGGCTTCCATTTTGGCACCTACAGCAGTGCCAAGCACTGCTGTAGCTTCTTGTCATTACCTATCACAGTAGCCCTAAGGCTGTTGTGGCTTCCCATACCATTCATACCCCCATTCTACATCCAACTGTATTTTAGCCTATGCATTTTCTCTGTTGTTTAGGTATAGTATTTCGTGCCATATATGCATTTAATATAGTTAGGCATTGCCACTTCATCATTTGCATAAAGGCCTAGATATTGTTTCATTTCCTTCACCATTTGCATATATGTTTCTCATTAGGCATATGCATCTTCTCATTAGCTCACTGCATCAAATATGCATCCCAATTAGCTTAGTTCATTAAATATGCATTCTAATATACTTTTTCTCATAAATAGGATGCATTGCATTTTCATCAGCACAAAGCATATGCATGATCATTTCATCATTTGCATTCTAAATTCAATATGATATTTGCAATTTCTTTCTATATTTTTCTGCTATCTTGTACTAACTCAATTTTTGCAGGAAAAATGTAAAAAAATATTGTTTTTCCTTCTTAGATTAGGAATTTTTGTAATTTTAATTTCAATTCAAGGTTGTAATAGTTAGGTATTAATGAGAATTTTTCTTTTTCATCTTAGAATAGAATGTATGAACATGTAAATCTCATAAAGTACATGTTTCATCTCATTTTTATTTTATTTCTCAAAAATTCACAATGGTGAAACATGAATGACACATGCACCTTTTCTAATAAGAGGTAAACAATTCTAAGTAGATGATTCACATTGATGGCCATAGTCAAAATGTGAACAATACTTAGAATTTTTATCTTTTATGGAATAACATTAGACCTCCACTTAGGTCTCTTTTCAAATTCATTATATTTTTCTGAAATATTCTTCCTTTATCAGAATTTAATATGTGAATTAACTTAAGATATATTCGTGGCCATAGTCATGGATATACTAAAAGTTAATTTCATTTTAAATCCTATAAAGGCAGCAAAATTTATTTTATTCTTTATTAGAATTCAAATATAGATTGGATTATAATATATTTGTGACCATAGTCATGAATATATTATGATTTAATCTTATTTCAATTCTATTAAAAAATAAAATATGCTTTTAAATTCTAATCTTTAAATAAATTTCAAAGCATTCATCATTTAGGATAGAATTGCATTCTTTTTCATATTGTTTCAAATCATCTTCCAAAATCCAAAGTGATTTTGAAATAAACCTTCAAAAACTCAGTTTTTATTTTCTAAATTCAAAATCATTTTCAACTTGCAATTGAAAATTAAGATTTATTCTCAAATTCCATCTTATTTCAAATTCCAACTTTCAAATTCCCTCCTGGTTTCAAATTCAAAATTCTATTCTCAATCCAATTTCAATATTACATTTTGAATTCTAAATCAAATTTCAATTTCTAAATTCATTTTCGAGTTCAAAATTCAACTTCAAAATCAATTCAATATTGCAATTTCAAAGTTCAATTCAACTTTGAAATTCCATTCTGATTTCAAATTCTATTTTTAATTCCAATTCCATTTCAAAAACTCAAATTCAGTTTCAAATTCCCAAATTCAACTCTTATTTTCAAGTTTCATTTTCAAGATTCCACTTCGAATTCCAAATTTCATTTTTTCTCAAATCTTCCTTCTTCAATTCAAATTCTAATCTATTTCAATCATTGATTATTTCAACCTCAGAATTTCAAATCTCCTTTTCCAAATCTCAAATTCATTTCAAATCCCAAGTATAGATTCAAGTCTTAGTTTTTCAAATCAAGTTCAATTTCTGAATCTCTTTTCAAAGATATTTTCAAACTTATTTCAAAATCACTTGAAAAATCCAAAATTTCTAAAGCATCTTCTCAAAAGCATACATCTTTGCATTTTCATTGCACAAGCATGATTCAATGTGCATTTTAGGATTTCAAAATAATTATTTAGACAAATTTAGGCAAAGCAAAAGACATTAATTTGATCCTTGGTTCAATTACCCCTGGTAAAGGCACTAGAAATGGTTGAACCTCGTACCGATGAGCAAATCTCGTCTCTCCATATTTTCCCGTAAATATTTCAAAAATGGAGGCGAGTTAATTTTTAAATCTTTCTTTTCAAATAAAGGTCAAGTGAGACCTTGCAAAAGAGTTTCTTTTCTTTCTTTCTTTTTTTCTTCTTTTTAACCTTCAAAAAGAGAAAAAGGGCGAGAAAGGAAAAGGAAAGAAAGAAAAAGGAAAAGGAAAATTTTTGTAACGATCACAGGATCCAGGATATTTTTCAAAGTTTTTTTTGCAAAAATAATGAATTTTGATTTGAAATCCAAAGATTGATTTTGAAACTAGGATAAAAATTGGGGTTTTGAAAGGGATCTGGATCCAAAGTTTTGAAAAGATTGGATCTGGATCTCGATTTGAAGGAAAATTGCTTCAAAAAATGGAAATCAAACCCTGAATATGGATTTCTGAATAATTGAAAATAGAAAAAGCCCCAAATTCATAATAAAATTAGGATTTTGATTTTGGAACATGGATCCAATTCTTGAGAATGGAATTGAATCTTGGGTCTGAATCAGAAATCAAGAAGTGAAATTGCATCTCAGATGTTAAATGAATCTCAGTTCAGAAATTTGATTGAATTAAACTTTTAAATGGATGAGAAGGTGGATCCAGACTGAAATGGATCTAAAGTTGCTTAATTGGATCATGGATATCTGATAAGATATTCTAGGTTCAAAGAATGAAATCAGACTCTGGATATGGATTTCTGAACGAATCAGATAAAAAATCTAGGTCTGGAAAGAAATTAGACATCAAATTCAACATTGAATCCAATATCTAAATTGAAATGGATCGAATCTCGGATATTAATAAAATATTACGCGAAGGAATGGATTTGAGTCTGAATTTAGGGTTTGTCCCAGTTCAGAAATTATTGAAAACAGTGTCCCGGATAATTTTATTTTTTTGGGTCTTTGCCCTGTAGGGGAAGAAAAATGATACTAAACTGGTCTGAACTAATTTGAGTTGGACTGACTTGAAATGAACTGAATCAGAAGTCAGTTATACTCAGATGAACTAATTTTGAAGCTAAATCACTAGCTCAACCAGTTGGAGTCAACTCGATTTGGACTTTATCAAGCTCAAACAAGCTAAAAATGAGCTCAAATGAGCTAAAATGAAGGTCTGAGTGTGAAAAAGTGACTTTGAACTGAAACTGAGCTACTCGAACTGCTGGTGAACTTAGACCAGACTCACTGGGATAGGATCTACTAGATTTGACTAACTCAGAGACAATTTGGTTAAGATTTGAGCTAAAGTGAGCTTATTTGGCATGAAACGAGCTAAATTAGCTGAAATGGTTAGGATTCGCTCATCGTGAGCTCAAAGGAGTTAGAAATAACAATCATTCTAACTTTTCTAAACTCAAGATAAGTTTGGTTAAACTTAACTGACGAGAAGTCTAAGGGCGACCTAGGGGTAAAATGATAATTTTATTGGCTAAAAGGAGGTAAACTGGTCTCTAAATTGGGATAAACCTAAGGGTGAGACTCGATATCGCCCTGCAAGGGTCTGACATCTGTGAAATGAAGATGTCTGGAATGGACTTGGAAAATTTGGGGTGTTTACAGATGCCTCCTCTTTGCTGCTAAGCCGACTAAAAACTGAGCTTTAGCGGCAAAGAAAAACACACCGAATTTCAAAAATAAAAATGCCTCAGTTAGGAAGATATGATTGGGTAGGAAAGAATTGGTTTTGAATGGCCCTCATAAAATGAGGTTCAGGCTTAATACCTTATCCTGAATGGATTTTGAGAAGGACAAAAATCTTTGAGAGAAGAAAAAAAAAGAATGAGAAAATTATGATGGGACTTTTGGATGAAATTCCCAAGATTATGATAGTGAGATCTCATGGTTGAGATAAGATAAGCTTTTGGAAAAGGTTCAGGTTTAGCCCTTAACCTGGATGGGACGAAAGATATACCTCATCAGAATGAGGCTCAGGTTTAACCCTGACCTTAATGGGAATGAAAGAAATATCTCGTCAAAATGAGGCTCAGGTTTAACCCTTACCTAAACGGGAACGAAAGAAATACCTTATCAAAATGAGGCTCAGGTTTAACCCTTACCTGAACGGGAATGAAAGAAATACCTCATCAGAATAAGGCTCAGGTTTAACCCTTACCTGAACGAGAATGAAAAAAATACCTCGTCAGAATAAGGCCCATGTTTAACTCTTACCTGAACGGAAACAAAAAAAATACCTCGTCAGAATGAGGCTCAGGTTTAACCCTTACCTGAATGGGAACAAAAGAATTACCTCATCAAAATGAGGCTCGGGTTTAACCCTTACCTGAACGGGAATGAAAGAAATACCTTGTCAGAATGAGGCTCATGTTTAACCCTTTATCTGAACGAGAATGAAAGAAATACCTCATCAGAATGAGGCTCAGGTTTAACCCTTACCTGAACGGGAACAAAAGAAATACCTCATCAAAATGAAGCTTAGGTTTAACCCTTACCTAAACGGGAATGAAAGAAATACCTCGTCAGAATGAGGCTTAAGTTTAACCCTTACCTGAATGGGAATTAAAGAAATACCTCGTCAGAATGAGGCTCAAGTTTAACCCTTACCTAAATGAGAATGAAAGAAATACCTCGTCAGAATAAGGTTCAGGTTTAACCCTTACCTGAATGTGAAGAAAGAAATACCTGGTCAGAATGAGGCTCATATTTAATCCTTACCTGAACGAGAATGAAAGAAATATGGATTCCTCGTTAGAATAAGGAAACCATGATGGGACTTTCAGATTTCGCACAAAGAATCTGGAAGGGTTTGCAAAAGGTAAGAAAAATGGGGGTCCCTAAAGCATGAAAAGGGTCTGGAATAGGGTGTCTCATGAATGAGACTGAAATGAGCTTTTGAAAGAACCTTTTGTGAAACCAGGCTCAATCTTGAACCTAAAAATAACTGTCTATGGTGGGACAGTGGGGAAAGTAGGGAAATGTGCAGATCCGAGAGTCCGGACGCTCAGACCAATAAGAAGAAAAGGACTTTGAAAACTCTAGTTATCAGGTCCTGAAAAGGGATAAATGGGGTCGCCAGGGTGTATAAAAAAGAAATCAAGTTTTTATTTCATGTCAGAATAGCCAGGAAAATTTGCCAATAAGATAAAACTGTATTTGATTCAAATGTTAAAAATGTGCACGTACATGTGAAAGATATTCCCTCTTTTATCTAGGGTATTTCCTTCAACGAGGTGAACTCCATTAATTTAAGAGTCAAATCCAAATTTTATTATTGTTGGGCCTCATCAAGGAAGTTATCTATTTCCTTGATATGAAAATAGAGGAATTATTCTCAGTTTCATAAAAGCAAAATGATGAAAAGACATTGATAAAAGAATTTCGTATAAGGAAAGATGGTTTCTGGCAATTTCAGTAGTTTGATATCTGAGGTTTTCCCATGATGATCTTTTTGCACTTTTTTTTAGACATAGAAATTGAGCTTTCTTGGGGTTCAACGGAAAGTTCGACTGATCAACCTTCAACTTGAACATATTTCAAAGCACCCTTAAAAGAGCATGTCATATTCTCCTTCAACTCGGAGATGATCAATACCTTCCTTGTCCCCAGGAATTAAATTGATGATATTGTCTTTCTGATTGAAATTTTTTTGATGATAACATAAATCAAATATCTTTTAGGGTTTGTCGGGAGGTTCATCGCATCAACCTTCAACTTGGCTATGGTTTGAACTTTTCCTGAAATGATTCATCACATGCTCCTTCAACTTGGAGATGATTCAAATTTTCTTTGTCCCCAGGGGTCTAACTCGTCTATCAATCTTCAACTTGACGATAGTAGAGAGATCCCTTTTGTAGATAATCAATTATGCTTGTATTATTGAGAAAATTAAGTGGATTCTTTATCGCTCAGGATATTTCCACTGCCTTATTGCCACAAGAATCATCTTTGGAAATGCGCCATATCTATGATCAATATCAATTCATTTTTGGCTTTTCAAAATCATTGAATGTTCCTTTGCGGTCATATCAGGGATTTTTTCATCATCCTTTCAGTTGACCAACAGGAAAAAGAATTGAATTTTGCTCTTTTTTTACAAAAAAATTCACCTTTTTGAAAGAGATACTAGAGATAATTTTGAGGTGATTCTTTTGTGCAATAAGAATTTTGAAATTAACAGATAGTTTTAGGAACAAATTGGCAAAATGTCTTAGAATCCTTAGTGAACGAATTGCCTGATGTCAAATTGATAAATCCATGGCTGAAATTTACTCTCTTTTCCTCAAGAGAAGTTTTGGTTTAACCTTTGACCTGAATGTGGCGACAAGAAATACTCCTCTTTTCCTTAAAGAGGAGGTATTTGCAAAACAAAACTTTCGAAGAGAAATTAAGTTTTCGTCAAAACTTTCTAATCTTAGGCTTCTCTTATGGAAAGGTGGCTAGAAATGGGTCAAAAAATATATCATAGAGGAGTGAGTCCATCACACTCTTCCTGAAAAAGGATCCTCTATGATGGGGAGGCCGAAATGAAGAATTGGGGGCCACAAAAGAAAATGAGCTTCCATCGGAGCTCTCCCTGTAAGAAAGAGTTTCTTTGTGTAAAGTAAGAATTGTTGTTTTGCAAACAGTTCGCGAAGAAATGAGTCCCTTCAAACTCTCTCTGGAAAATAGGGTTCTTGCGGACAAAAGAAAAGAAATGGGTTGCCTGAGAGGAACGAGCTCCCTCGAACTCTCCCTGTAAGAAAGGGTCCTTCGCAAGCGAAATGATTGATTGAGATATTGGGCCAACTTGAAGAATGGGTTCAACTTGAAGGTTAAAAGACCATCATTGGTAGAATTACAACCCGAAGGTCTAGAAAATGATTGTCATATGACAAGATTGCAACTCGAAGGTTGGCAAATGATTGAAATTGATAAAATTGCAACCCAGAGGCTGGAAAAATGATAGAATTGAGAAATTGCAACCCAAAGGCTGGAAAAATGATAAAAATTGAGAATTGCAACCCGAAAGTTGGAAAAAGGATAGAAATTGAGAATTGCAACCCGAAGGTTGAAAAATTGATAGAATTGCAACCCGAAGGTTGAAAAATGATAGAAATTGAGAATTTCTACTTGAAGGTTGAAAAAATGATAGAATTTGAGAATTGCAACCCGAAGGTTGGAAAAATGATAGAATTGAGAAATTGCAACCCGAAGATTGAAAAAATGATAGAAATTGAGAAATTGCAATTTGAAGGTTTGAAAAAATGATAGAAATTGAGAAATTGCAACCTGAAGGTTTGGTTATGAAAATTGGTATTGACAAAGATTGTAACCCGAAGGTTTGGTTGCAAAGAAATTGGTTCCATAGGGATCTAACCTAAGAACCATAATCTCGAAGATGAAACCAATTTTAAGGATTGGATGTTGAAATATTTGTCCTATTAGAAAGTTGGATCTTAAAAAAAGGTGTAACTTGGAAGTTTTGGATCCTTGAAAGAAAGTTTGAGTCAGAACTCTTTTTTGAAACCATTTGTCCGAGTCAGAACTCATTTTTGAAACAATCGTTTGAGTCAGAACTCATTTTTGAAACAATCGTCTGAGTCAGAACTCATTTTTGAAACAATCGTTTGAGTCGAAACTCATTTTTTAAATAATCGTCTGAGTCAGAACTCATTTTTTTGAAACAATCGTCCAAGTTAGAACTCATTTTCGAAACAATCGTCCAAGTCAAAACTCATTTTTTGAAACAATCGTCTGAGTCAAAACTCATTTTTGAAACAATCATCCGAGTCAGAACTCAATTTTGAAACAATCATCTGAGTCAGTACTCATTTTTTTTTAAACAATCGTCCGAGTTGGAACACTTTTTTTTTGAAACAATCATCCGAGTCGGAACTCATTTTTGAAACAATCGTCCATGCAAGGACTAGATTTTTAGAAGAATAATTCAATTTAAGATTTTAAGAATGACCAGTGTTGGGATTGGTTTTAGAAAATGAGTCGATCCATGATCAAAATTTTTGAAAATGACCAATTCGAGGACTGGTTTTTGACTTATAGGCCGAATTTGGTGAAATATTGGTGCTCCGAGTTTTTTTTTTTTATGATTGTGATGATAATTTTTTGAACATTCTAGGCTCAGGAATATTCATAATTTGAATGAACCATTATAGAGAACTGCATTACTTCTATGAATGGCCTCATGATTATCCCTTATCCTAAATGGGAAAAATGGAGATTGATGAAAATTGATAAAGAATTGTTGACGAAAGATTTTGTTTGATCCAGCCCGCATATGGGATCTATGAAGTAAGATGAGAATGTTTAGTTAAAAAAAAACTAGTAAAAATTCATTTTTGAGAAGCGGATCAACCCAAAGGTTGATTTTGAAAGAGACTGGTAAAATATAATTCTTTTGACAGAAAGGATCAACTCAGGTGATAATTTTGAGAAGATGATCAACACGAGGGTTGACTTTGGAAAATAATCAATACGAGGGTTGAATTTGAAAATGATCAACACGAGGGTCGATTTTGGAAAATGATCAATACGAGGGTGGATTTTGGAAAATGATCAATACGAGGGTGGATTTTGGAAAATGATCAACACAAAGGTTGATTTTGAAAATACTGGTTCGAAACCAATTTCTGCAAAAGAAGATCAACATGAGGGTTGATTTTGAAAATACTGGTTCGAAACCAGTTTTGGAAAAAGAAGATCAACACGATGATTGATTTGAAAAAGACCAGTTCAAAACCAGTTTTAGAAAATGAAGATCAACACGAGGGTTGATTTGAAAAAGTTTGGTTCGAAACCAATTTTTGTAAAAAAGAAGAAGATCAACATGAGGGTTGATTCAAAATGACCAGTTTGAAACCAGTTTTTGCAAAAGAAAATTAACACGAGGGTTGATTCAAAATGACCGGTTCAAAACTAGTTTTTGTAAAAGAAGATCAACATGAGGGTTGATTTTGGAAAATGATCAACACAAAGGTTGATTTTGAAAATGATCAACACGTGGGTTGATTTTGAAAAATGATCAACATGAAGGTTGACTTTGAAAATGATCAACATGAGAGTTGATTTTGAAAAATGATGAGTTCAAAACTAGTTTCTGCAAAAGAAGATCAACACGAGGGTTGATTTTGAAAACACTGGTTCAAAACTAGTTTTGGAAAAAGAAGATCAACATGAGGGTTGATTCGAAATGACTGGTTCAAAAACTAATTTTTGTAAAAGAAGATCAACGCGATGGTTGATTTGAAATGACTGGTTCAAAAACACTTTTTGTAAAAGAAGACCAACATGAGGGTTGATTTGAAATGACCTATTCGAAACCAATTTTTGTAAAAAAAGATCAACATGAAGGTTGATTTGAAATGATCAGTTCAAAACCAATTTTTGAAGAAAAGACTCAACTTGGGGATTGATCTTGAAAAAGATTGGTAAAAATTATCTTTGACAAAAATACTCAACTCATGATTTTAAAAAAGACCGTTGCTTTGGAAAGCTCTTGGTGATCATGATGGAGATTTTGCAAATTTTTTTTTTTAAAATTCATGATTTTGGACAAACCCCTATGGGTAATCCTATCGCTCTCATGAATGATGTCAGGATTATCCCTTATCCTGAAGGAAAAAATAATAGGTATTTGATGAAAATTAATAGAAATTAATAAAAATTGATGATGAAAAGATTTTGTCTGATTATGTCTGCATATGAGACATTTGAAGTGAAAATAAAAGATGCCCCAGTATAGCAAAAGAGGTATTGAACATCAAAGACATGAAGAAAATTGATATTTCATTAATGAGTAAAGCTGATAACAAGGACTGAATATTTACATGTATTTGACCAAAGGACACACAAGACTGTGACTGATTTCCCCCCTACAAGATGGTTGGAATAAAGGAAGAAAGCAGAAAAACTTTGGCATTGTCATTCTTTTGAGTGGTTCGGGAAAGGCTTGGTTAGGACGACTGGATGATTTTCCTCTTCATCTTCCACAAGAAGATTCTTATCAATGCAGTCTTAGACAATGTTTTTAACGATGAAACAATGTTCGGTGTCATGTCTTACTGCTTGGTGAAACTTGCAGAACTGCTACTTGAATTTTCCCATGATTACTGGAGGATCAACGACTCTAGGCAGTTTAATCATTCCCTTGCTCAACATATAATCCATAACTTTCTCTAATGGTTGATCCAAGGGTGTGAATTTTTTATTATTATTCTGGTCTTTATGTCTTGGTTTTTCTTGAATCTTCTCTTTCTGCTGAGGACTGGATTGGAGAGGCTTATCATTGTTCTCGAAAAACTTTCCCTTTTGGCCCTTGAACTCTTCTGAAATGTTGCCATGATTGTTCTTGTTGCCTTTGTTGTTGGAGGAGGAATTGACAGAAAAGGTGAAGTGAGTTTTTATCTTGGCGTCCTGACTTTTTTTTGCAATAGTGATGCCTTCATAGACTCCATTTTCCATCCCCATTTTGAGTCATTCAGCTCATTCTGTCAACTCGATAAAAGACTGGGAAGGGGATGTAGAAATCAAGCTTCTCAATGGTTGGGCAAAGTTGTTCAGAATGATTTAGAGCACGTGCTCCTCCTAGATTGGATTCCTCATCTTATTGCAGGTAGACCTCCACCTGCAAATGAAATCATGGGCTTTCTCATTATCTTCCTGTTTTAGATTGCATAGGTGCTCCAGAGTGGGAAATGCCTCTGTGTTGAATAAGAATCTTTCAATGAACATATTGGCAACTTTATCAAACTCTCGTAGTTTGATTGGATTAACATGCTCTGCATACCACTTGGTCGCGGTTCCTTCCAGGCTGTGACAGAAGCCCAAAAATAGAGCTCGGTTGTCCCTCCTGAATCTGGCACATTCTGCGAAAAATATTGCTAGGTGTGCCTTAGGGTTGCCTGATCCATCGAATTTGATGAACTTTCTAGTCTGGTCTCCCAAGTGGTCATCACCTTCTATCCCATCGTAAAAATCTTTGCTTGTATAGATCTTTTTACCCTTGTCTCTTGCTTGTAAATACTTGACCATCCTGGTCTTTTTCTTCAATTGCTTTTGAACAGGGTCCTCAATTGGCTGTTCCATTGGTTTTCTTAAGAATTCTGGTCAGGGATATACTTTTTGGGCTTGAGATAGACTGAGAAAGGTGTTTCTTGCTCATCATCCAAGATTTCCTCCATCGAGTATGATTCCTCTAAAGTGCTATCAATTTAAATTCTCTTTTTGGCAATTTTGATATGCTTCTTAATTGCCTTGCCCTTGGTTTTCTTTTTGGTAGGAGCCTTTTTGGCTTCTTCTTTAGCTTGTTCAATGAGCATTTTGTTCATCATTTTTTGAAACAACTTATACATCGATGGGTCAATGCCATCGTCTTTTGGTTGACTCGACCCTTTTTCTGACACCGGGGAACTCATCTCTTTGTCACTGTCTAGACTGCGCTGAGATGAAACTGTTTTCTTTCCTGACCTCATTTGGACCATTCAGAAAATGCCAAAATTCTCTGCAAAACAAGGAAGGGTGGTTTAAACTAATAAAAGATATTTGAAAAAAGTAAGTTTGGTAAAGAAAAATGCAAGAGTTGGAATCAGGTTGACAATTGGAAAGAATATCCCATTACCAGAGATTGGGTCGTCACAGAAGTTGTGACAATTGCATCATCACTCCATGAAAGAAAATGACTAAAAATATGCCTTGTTACCCAGACGGGGTCATCAACCATAATGAAAGAATGACTAAGAAAACAAAAGATTCGGGCTGACAAGTTTCTACTGAAATGATCAAGGGATTTACTGGAAAACATGAGGAAAATAAGGTGAAGAGATTTGAAAATTAGATAGTAGGATTGAAATATAGGAATCAAAATTCAGGACAAAAAGAAAAGAGGAAAATACACAAATTTTGAAGGAAATAGCAAGCAGAATCAAAATAAGGTTAAAAAATTGAGATCCAGAAGAAATGAAGAAAAGAAAAATCACCTGGAGTTTTGGAAAACAGAGGATAATTTAGAAAAGGATTTCCAAGGTTTTTAGAAAATTAATCTGAAGAAATAAAGAAAGAAGAAATATACACCTGAGTTTCGAAAATAGAGAGGAAATTTTGAAAGAAATACTCAGGGTTTGAGAAAAAAAATATTCTGGAAAAGGTTAGGAAATATAAGAAAATACGCAAGTATTACAGAATCAAAGCTATACAAACAAGGATGCACAAACAACACTCCCTAAAAGTTAACTCTAAATGCACAAATTTTGAAATGGCTATAGGACCTTGATCCTAACTTTAAGGTCTAGATTATCTGAATCCAATCAAGATACGCTGATATACTCAAGCCGAAGCTCAAAGTACGTGGCATAGAAATTATCTCTGATTCTAAGGTAATGGTTTTCTAACATCCTTGAGCGCTTGTCGATATACTTTGGACTATGGCCCTTAGTACATGGCAGGGGGGGATGTTTTTAAAATATGATCAATATGCAAGAAATCAGATGTCTCTAATGCAAAGTCCTAAAGAGATAAAATTTTGAAAATCATAAAGAAGCACAGACTTGCATATATTGTTTGCATTCAATCCTTAGATTTGTGGAGAGTTGTATTTCAGACCTAAGTCTAAGTGAACATGAATAAATCTCCTCAATTTGGTCCTACTAAACCATACTTAAGCCTATATGCATCATGTCAGCTGGGTCAGAGTCTAGGCTCCTAAGTTTGCATGAAATGAAGTTGACATTTTAAGGAATAATGACTTAGACAAAATTTAAACAAGGCAAAGGCATAAATTCGACCGAACGAAGATGAATCCCATCACGGTCGCCAAACCTGTGAACGTTGCAAAAATTTTCCTTTTGTTCCTTTTTAGGGAAAGAAAGAGAAAAACTCTTGCAAGGTCTCACTTGACCTTTTGAAAATAGATTTTGAAATAACTCACCTCCATTTTTGAAATTTAAAGGAAAATGGGGAGACGGGGCTCGCTCGTTGGTACGAGGTTCAATCATTCTTGGTGCCTTTACCAGGGGTAATCGAAAAATTTATGCCTTTGCTTTGCCTAAATTTATCTAAGAAATTATTCTATGTCCTAGATACACATTGAATCGGACTTGTGTATTATGAAAATGCATGTTTTTTTTTTAAGATGATTGCTTTGATTTTGAGATGTTTGGAGAATATTTTGAATTTCCAAGTGAATTTCAAAATTGATCTAAAAATATGCATTGAAAATTTATTTGAAATCAGATTTGAAGCAGACTTTTAGAATGATTTGGAAGATCACTTAGGTTTTATTAAATTGATGAGACTGATAATACAACTTGAGATTTGAACTTTGAAATTGAAATTGCAAATAAAATTGAAAGTAAAAATCGATTTTTTAAATTTAAGAATTGAGATTCAAATTCGAAATTTGACAAATGAAAATAAAAAATTGAAAAGAATGAAATTGAAAATGGAATTTGAGATTTTAAAGGATTTGAAGTTTGAAATTGATTTTGGATTTAATATTTGAAAATGACAGTTTAAACAAAACTTGAAATTGATTTATTTTGAGAAAATGAAGTTTGAAATTAGAATTCGAAATAGAAAATTGAAATCAAAATTTCAAGCTTGAGAATTGAAATTAAAAATGGATTTACTTTAAATTTTAAAAGTTTGAAAATCAAAATTGAATTTGAGGTTTATTTAGAAAATTGAATTTGAGATCTAAAATAAAGAAATCAAAATTGAAAAATCGAATTTCTTTTTTTGATTTAAAGTGGAAAATTGATATTGAAAGTTAGAATTATTTTGAAAAGAGGATTTTTAGAAAAACTTGAAAATTTGAAAATACTTTGAATAAATTTTGAAAATATTTCAAAAATCACTTGGAAAATACTTTGAAATTGGAAATGTTTTGAATAATTTTAAAAAATGAAAAATAATGTTGTAATTCTATCTTAAATGATGAATGTATTTAAAAAGAATTTATTTGAAATGGGAATTAAAATCAAATGTCATTCTTTAATAGAATTAAGACAAGATTAAAACTTTAATATATTCATGACTATGGTCACAAATATATTCTAATTTAATCTTTATTTAAATTCCAATAAAGAATAAAATAAATTTTTGTGCCTTTATAGAATTAAAATAAGATTAAATTTTTATATATTTATGACTATGACCACAAATATACTTTGATTTAATCTTTATTTTAGATTCTAATAAAGAAAGAAAATGTATTTGAAACATGATAATTTTTTAAAATGAATTATATTTAATAAAGAATAATAATTTTAAGTATTATTCATATTCCGACTATGGCCACAAATACGAACTTTACTTAGTTTTATTTACCTTTTATTAAATGGTGCACGTGCCATTCATGTTTTTCCATAGTGAATTAAAAACAAAAGAAAAAGAAATGCAACAATTAATTATGAGAAATTAATACTAATCTATATGCTCATTCATTCTAAACTAATCATAAAGTAAATTTCTCATTAATTGAATTATTACAACCCTTAAATTGAATTACAATAATTAAAAAAATAAATAAATGGGAAAATCCTGTAAAATGAGCAAACATGTTAGAAATAAATGTAGGCTTTTATAGATTTCCTTCAATTATTGAAAAATTGAAGAAACTCCAAGTTTTAGCCTTTTATGCCTCGAAAAATAAAAGAAAAATCCATAAACATATTAGAAATTGATGAACTTTGATTTGAAGGTTCCTAATAACTTTAAAAGTATCTTAGAGTCAAAAAATGTAAAAACGTTTGGAGGAAAACCCAAATTTGGTTTTTTTATCCAAGTAAAGCAAGATATTTCAAAATTGAGATATGTAAATCGACTCTATCAGAGTATTTTGAATGAATGGATACCTAAAACAACTCTGATTGAGTTGAAAGTTGATTCCATGGATTCTTAACTCTTAAAGGAAGCATCTACCTTTTATATATCTTGAAAACCATTTTTAAAACTCGAGATATGATTAAAACATTGAAAATAAATTTTGAAATCAGGAAATTAAGCTTTTTCAGACAAGTTTCTATAACTTTCATGTTTTAGGAGCCAAAATGATTCAATTTCTCTCACATTTGTAGGAGAAGTTGCTCAGTTCAACCATTTCAATTAAAAGATCCAAAAAATGATCTCCCATTAGGGAGATCTTATCTGATCAAGTTGATCAAAAATCTACAAAAGCCTATGAAAGAAAATTCAATAGGTTTTTGATTTTTGATCTGAATGACAGATGAAAGCTCACTAAAAATTTCTGAAAATTGACATTCATAAATTAGACATTCTAAGGAAAAAAACTCCTTTTTATATATCTAAAAAATGATCTCCCATTAGGGAGATATGAATACAACAAGTTGGTTTTACGTAAGAATAATGTCTGTAATTGCAAATAGACAAGGTTTCAACTTAAAATGCAAAATAAATAAAAATATTTCATATAAATGGATGAAAATTTATATTACAAAACTAGACATTTAGATGAAAAATATACTTTTTATAGATCTTAAAAATGATCTCTCATTAGGGAGAAATGACTCTTATAAAATAGACAAAAATTAGAACCATAAAAGTGCCATAGTATAACAGGGTTGCAAATTTTGGCCAAAATCAGATATTAAAACACCATAAAAATTAATAAAAATTCACATAAAGAAACTAGACTCAATGCTGAAGATTTCTCATTTTACAGATTTGAATGATTATCTCTGGTTAGGGAGAAATTACTCTGACAAGTTGGTCTAATTTCAGGGAAAATCTGGACAAGGCTAAACAATAGGGTTCAAATTTTGATTTTTTTGAGGGATCAAACCAGCTCAGAATGATCTAATTTTTGAATCCCGAAAGCATACTAATAAAGATGTGGTAAAAAAATCAGATTAAAATAAAATCTAATTATATGCAAAATGATGGAAGGCAAAAATAGACCAGAATGAAAAATATCATCTCAACAGAATTGAATGAAATAGAATCTCAAAATTGAATTGATCCAATGATCAAAACATGAGATCTATAATTCTAGATCATTGATGATAATGAAAATAATATAAAAACACAAATGAAAGCATATAAAATGAAATCAAAGTATTAGGGTATAAATTAAAATTGATTTGGTTCATAGAATATAGAATTTGATCTATTGAACATGAAATCCTAATTCTAAATGGGTAAAATGAAAATACACAATGTAAATTGAATCTTGAATGGATCAAAACATAGAAAATAGAAATTTACTTGGAATTAAAGTAGATCTACATTGCTATTACACAAAATTGAAAGAAAATGCAAGAAAAAAGAGAAGAAAGGAGGGGGGGGGGCAATTTTTAAGAAATTAAAAAAAAGAAAAGAAAACATAAAAAGAAAGGGAGAGAGATGGCCTACCTTGGGCTTCTTCTTCCTTGCTCAAGCCACCAATGCAAAGGAGGAGAGTTTTCTTCTTTGGAAAACTCGTCAACTCAAAGGGAAAGAGAAGGAGAGAGAGAGAGAAGAAGGGAAGAGAAAGAAAGAACTTTTTTTTTGTTCTCTCAATTTCTCAAACTCCAACTTAATGAGAAGAGATACCCCCAAGGGATTTATTTATAGTTTGAGAATAGGGTTGTCTTTTGCAAAACTTTAGATATGGGGCTAAAAAATCTCAACAAAGAAGGTGGGCATTTTTCTTTTTTGTAAATGGGTATAAATGCCTTTTTGGAAAAGCTTGGACACATGGCTCCCATCTTGCACATGGGTGCCCATGTGGTAAAGGGGGGCTCACATGGGGTTGGCGCCAACCCCATGTGGGTCTTTTTCCAACTTTGTAAATGGGCAAAATGGCCCTTTTGTCAAAAATTTGACATGTGGCACCCTCTTGCAAGAGGGTGCCCATGTGAGTCATTTTCAATTTTCTAAATGGGTAGAATGACATTTATTTGAAAAATTTGACACATGGCATCACCTTGTGGGTGATGCTCATGTGTGATTTTTAAAAGTAAAGGGGGTTTTAAAGGCACTTTGAAAAATGATTTTGATAAAAAATGCCAAGTGGAGCCCCTCTTTTGAAAATGCTTTTTGATTTTTTGATTTTTTGATTTTTGAAAATTAAGAAAAGGGGAATGAAATATGGAAGTGAAAAGGGGAATTTTTGGAAATAATTGAACTTCAAAATTCAATTTTTGATTTATAAAATCCGAATTAGGCAAAACCAGATTCAAATTTGAAATTTTGAGATTTTTTACAAAATATTGATTTTAGTTTCAGAAATTACAAAGATTATCTTGAAATTGGGGATAAAAATTGGATTTTGATTTTGAAACTAAAATCTTCAAATCGATTTTGAATAAAAAATGGATTTTGAAAATGGATCTGGATCCATTTTGAAATTTCACAATCCAAACTTAATTTTGAACTGGATCCATGGTATTTTCCAAAGGATTTTTGAAATTTAAAAATGTTATTTCTTTGAAATCGGGGATAAAGATTGGATTTTGATTTTGAAGTTCAAAAGCCCCAATTGGCTTTAAATAAAAATTGGATTTTGAAACTGAATTTGGATCCATTTTGATATTTTAAAATCAAAATTGAAATTTGAACAGGATCCAGGATGTTTTTCAAAGGATTTTATAAAAAATGATGATTTTTGATTTGAAATCCAAAGATTGATTTTAAAACTAGGATAAAAGTTGGGTTTTGAAAGGGCTATGGATTCGAAGTTTTGAAAAGATTGGATCTGGATCTCGATTTGAAGGAAAATTGCTTTGAAAAATGGAAATTGAACCCTAAATATGGATTTCTGAAGAATTGAAAATAGAAAAAGCCCCAAATTCATAATAAAATTAGGATTTTGATTTTGGATTTTGTATCCAATTCCTGAGAATGGAATTGAATCTTGGGTCTGAATTAGAAATCAAGGAGTGAAATTGCATCTCAGATGTTGAATGAATCTGAGTTCAGAAATTTGATTGAATTGAACTTCTGAACGAATCAGAAGGTGGATCCATACTAAAATGGATCCAAAGTTGCTTAATTGGATCCTAGATATCTGATGAGATATTCCAGTTTCAAAGAATGAAATTAGACTCTGGATATGGACTTCTGAATGAATCAGATAAAAAATCCAAGTCTTTGAAGAAATTAGACATCAAATCCAACATTGGATCCAATATCTGAATTGAAATGGATCAGATCTTGGATATTGATAAAATATTAGATGAAGGAATGGATCTGAATTTGAGGTTTGTCCTAGTTCAAAAATTGTTGGAAACAGTGTCCCAGATAATTTTATTTTTTGGGTCTTCGCCCTGCAGGGGCAGAAACACGATACTAAACTGGTCTAAACTAATTTGAGCTAGACTGGCTTAGAATGAACTGAATCAAAAGCCAGTTATACTCAGATGAACTGATTTCAGAGAAAAATCACTAGCTCAACTAGCTGGAGTTAGCTCGATCTTGATTGTATCGAGCTCAAATGAGCTGAAACGAAGGTTCGAGTGTAAACAAGTGACTTTAAACTGAAAGTAAGCTACTCAAACTCCTGGTAAACTTAGATCAGACTCACTAGGATGGGATCTACTGGATTTCACTGACTCGGGGACAGTTTGATTAAGATTTGAGCTAAAGTGAGCTTATTTGGCCTGAAACAAGCTAAATTAGCTGAAATGGTCAGGATTCGCTCATCATGAAATCAAAGGAGTTAGAAATGACAATCATTCTAACTTTTTTGAACTCAAGATAAGTTTGGTTAAACCTAACTAACGAGAAGTCTAAGGGTGACCTAGGGGTAAAATGATAATTTTATTGGCTGAAAGGGGTAAACTGGTCTCTAAGCTGGGATAAACCTAGAGGTGAGACTCAATATCGCCCTGTAGGGGACTGGCATCTGTGAAATGAAGATATCTGGAATGGACTTGGAAAATTTGGGGTGTTTACACTGGTAAAGAAAAAAATCAATGAAGTTGAAAAGCCATAAGTGAACTAATATTGATCATAGCTATGACACATTTTTAATGACCATTCTTCTGGTAATAAGGTAGTGGAAATATCCCGAGCGATAAAAAAGAATTCTCTCAATTTTAATATATCTCTTAAATTATTCAAAGCTGCCATTAACTATCTGCAAAAGAGATCTCTTCATCATCGTCAAGTTGAAGATTGATGGACTAGTCAGACCCCCGAGGCCAAAGGAGACTCGGATCATCTCCAAGTTAGAGCATGTGACGTGTCCTTTCGGGGAAAGTTTAAATCATCTCAAAGTTGAAGGCTGATGCGATGAACCTCCCGACAATCTCTAAAAGATATTTGATCAATGCTATCATCAAGAGATTTCCAACCAAAGAGACCGTATTATCAATTCAATTCTTGGGACCAAAGAAGACTCAAATCATCTCCAAGTTGAAGGAGCATGCGACGTGTCCTTCCAGAGAAAATCAGAACATCACCGAGTTGAAGGTTGATGTGATGAAATTCTCACCAAATCTCAAGAGAGCTCACTTTTCATGTCTCAAAAGAGTGCAAAAGAACATCAAGAGATTTCAATCAACGAGATAACATCATTAATATAATTCCTGGGACCAAAGAAGACTCAGACCATCTCCAAGTTGAAGGAGAGTATGACATGTCTTTCCAGGAAAAATCAGAACATCGCCAAGTTGAAGGCTGAGGCGATGAAATTCTCGCCAAACCCTAAGAAAGCTCTATCCCTATGTCTCAAAAGAGTGTAAAAGTCATCTTGGGTAAACCCCAGATATCAAACTACAGAACTGCCAAGAATCTTCTTTATTCATGTAAAAATCTTTTATCAATATCCTTTCATAATTGCTTTTATGACACTAAAAATAAGTTTCCTCTCTGTTCATATCAAGGAAATGAACAACTTCCTTGAAAAAACCCAACAACAACAAATTTAAATTGGATTCTGGATTCTACGAAGTTAGCTCAGTTGGAGGTAATACTCTAGGTAGAAGAGAGAATATTTTTCACACAAATGTGCTTACATTTTAATTATCCAGAATCAACTACAATTTTTATCTTATTGACAATATTTTCAAGCTATCTCGACATGAAGTGAGAGCTTGATGTCTATTTTGACATATCTTGGTGTTGTTGTTATCCCTCTTTAGGACTTGATAATAGAAATTTTCAAGATCCTTCCCTTATTTTTTTTAATTTGAGCATCCGGGCTCTCAGATTCGCACACTTCTCTGTGTTTTCCACTGTCTCACCATAGACAATTCATTTTTTTGTTTTCGGTTCGAGGTCGAGCCAACATTTATATTTTCCAGCAAAAGGTTATCTCTTAAAAGCTATTCAGTCTCAACAATGAGACGGCCAAGATCAATCCCTCAAAAGCTTTAGGGAACCTCATTTTCTTCCTTTTGCAAACCCCTCTCAAATTTATTGTGCGAAATCTGAAGGTTCCATCATGGTTTCTTCATTCGAGGTTGCCATTTTATCCATACCCGTTCAGGTTAAGGGTTACACTTGAGCCTCACTTCATGAGGTATTTTATCCATACCCGTTCAAGTTAAGGGTTACACTTGAGCCTCATTTCGTGAGATATATCCATGCCCGTTCAGGTTAAGGGTTACACCTGAGCCTCACTTCATGGGGTATTTTTCCTTCTCATTTAGGTTAAGGGTCAAGCCTACACCTCATTCCGATGAGGTGAATCTTCTTCTTCATTCTCCATTCCATATCTATCACCACCACTAGAATTAATTCTTTCATACCCAGTCAGATTCTTCTAATTAAGGCATTTTTATAGCCAAAATTTGATGTGTTTTTCTTTTCCACTAAGTTCGGCCATCAACCGGCTTAGTAGCAAAGAGGGGCATCTATAAACACCCTAAATTTTCCTTGTCATTTTCAAGCACCCCATGTCAGCAGATGTCAATCCCCGCAGGAGTCTAACCCTAAGTTTGTCTGGTTTAGGTGTCATTTCATCCTTTTTGTTAGAAAAAATACCATTTTATCCCTAGGTAACCATAGATTCTTGTTAGTCAGACTCAACCAAGCTTATTTTAAAGTTCAAAACAATTAGAATGTCTATCATTTCTAGCTCACGATGAGTGAATACTGTTCATTCTGACCATTTCAGCTAAAATCAGTTCATTTCTTGAGAAATGAGCTCATTTCTAGCTTGAATCTCAGTCAATTACTCCTGAGTCTATCAATTCCGGTTAATCCTATTCTCCTGAGTCTAACTTGAGCTCACCGAGCATTCAAGTGGTCCAGTTTTAGTTCAAATCCATTTTCCATAGTGTCAGAGTCCATTTTAGCCCATTTTAGCTGAAATTGAGCTAAATCTAGTCATTTGAGCTAGTGTTTGAGCTTCAAATTTGGTTCATTTCAGTATTATTGACCTTCATTCCAGCTTAAACTCGAAATATTTTTATGACCCACTTCACTCTCTAACAAATTTTTTTTTCCATGTGTTTATGCTATTTTCATCATCTACATGTTCAAGCATGATCAAGAGCCCTTGATTTCATATTTTTATGATTTTTACGTGCATAAATTAGAATATATCATGATTAGGGTTTTATTTTTGAGATATGCAATTCTGGCTATTTGATAATAATGCTATTTTGCATGTTTATATTCATTATTTAAATCCAAAATTTTTATGGTAGAATCATGCATATGTCCACGGTTTCCCATAAAAAAATCAGATTTTTTGAGATTTGTAACTCTGTTTTTAAAAATCAAAACCGAAGCTTGTTTTTAAAATTGGGAAAATGCTGTGAAAATCCAGAGAAACTTTATGAGGCCGTATCTCCCTCATCGAAGATTGTATCGATGATCCATAAAAAGTGTCATATTTGTCATAGTGCCTAGTTTATCTTATAAAAAATTCATAAATTTCTATGGTCGATTTCTATTTTTCTTTAGCTTAAAATCAAACCCTATGTTTCTTGAATCGCCAGGCTGGTTCAAATCTTGGTCCATCTTGTTGGGGCGAGTTCTCCCTAACCGGAGATCGTATCGATGATCCATAAAAAGATTTGTTTCTGTCTATGTGTCTATTTTACATGGTGTGATTTCTATAAATGTTCATCATTTTTTTCTATTTTCTTAAAGCCCGAGACCAGAGTCCGTATTTCTTGAACCCTCAGTCGCAGTTCATAGGCAAGGTCAATTTGCGCATATCTCCTTAACCGGATATTTTTTTCCCAATCCGTAAAAAGCCATGTCTTTATCTGCATGTTTACTGTCTTCTGTGAAAGTTTCATGATTTTTTATTCTGTTTTGCTACCTTTATTTAAACCCAAAACTGGATCTATCTTTTCTGCATTGTTATGCATAGGCCAGAATCAAACGCATCTTGCAAGGATTGTATCTCTCTAATCGGAGATGCTTTTTCTGATCTATAAAATGGGTTATCTTTATTAATATGTTTAGTTTGTCCATGTTAAATTTCATAATTTTTCATTACTGTTTAATATCCAAAAAATTTGCCACCGCGACGAGAAGTAGATCATCAGATTGAGTTGGTGCCATGTGCACGACCCCCTGCCATGGTGCCTTACAGAATGGCCCCACCCAAGCTGGTTGAACTCAGAAGGCCGTTAGACAAAATTTTGGCTGTCGGGATCATTCGCCCCTCAAAAGCCCCTTTTGGAGCCCGTGTCTTATTCCAGACTATGCATGATGGGTCCAAAAGGCTATGTGTGGACTATCGGGCTCTGAACAAGCTGACTGTCAAGAACAAATATCCTCTGCCCCTGATCGCTAATTTGTTTGACCAATTAGGGGAAGCCCCGGTGTTCTCGAAATTGGACTTGCATTCAGGGTATTGGCAAGTCAGGATTGCTGAAGAAGACGAAGCCAAAACCACTTGTGTGACGAGGTATGGTGCTTTCGAGTTTTTGGTGATGCCGTTTGGTTTGATGAATGCTTCTGCAACATTCTCTACACTGATGAATCAGATATTCTATCCTCACTTGGATCGTTTCGTGGTTGTATACCTCGATGACATTGTGGTGTATAGACAGGATATGGAAGAACGCATGCGACATCTGCGTATAGTGTTCGAGATTCTAAAAGACAATGAGTTATGTGTAAAAAGGGAAAAGTGTATGTTCGACCAAGATGAGATAAGTTTCTTGGGCCATGTGATCGGGAAAGGTTGCCTAAGGATGGATAGCCAAAAGATAAGAGCTATTCAGGATTGAGGAAGTCCAACCAAGGTTCCAGAGCTTCGATTCTTCTTGGGTCTGGCAAACTACTATCGGCGCTTTATCGAAGGATATTCAACTATCGTTGCACCTCTAACTGAATTATTGAAGAAAGACAAAAAGTGGGAGTGAACAGAAGAGTGTCAGCGAGCCTTCAAAGGTCTAAAAGACGCCATGGCCAAGGAACCAGTGTTGCAATTAATGAACCAAGGAAAACCATTCGAAGTCTTTACAGATGCGTCGAATTTTGCAATTGGAGGTGTACTAATGCAAAATGGTCACCTAATAGCTTTCGAGAGTCGAAAGTTGAACAGTGCTGAGCAGCGATATATAGTGCATGAACGGGAAATGACCGCCATAGTCCATTGCTTACGTGCCTGGAGGCACTACTTATTGGGGTCGACATTCATTACCTACACCGACAATGTAGCCACGAGCTACTTCCAAACTCAGAAAAAGCTTAGTCCAAAACAAGCTCGGTGGCAGGAGTTCCTAGCAGAATTTGACATGGTTTTAGAGTATAAACCTGGAAGGACTAATGTAGTGGCAGATGCCTTGAGTAGGAAGACCGGACTGACGACCTTGATGGAAGATGCTAGTAGAAGTACTGGACCTCGAAGTGACCTCCTTGATAGAATTCGGGCGGGCTTACGGGAGGATCCCATGGCGCAACAGCTGCTTTCCCTGGTGAAAGAGGGGAAAACTAGGCGATTTTGGGAACAAGATAGATTGTTGATGACAGTCGGGGGTCGAGTTTATGTGCCCCAGTGGGGGGCCCTGCGACGAGAAATATTGAAGGAGTGCCATGACTCCCTATGGGCTGGTCACCCAGATCAACAGAGAACCTTTTCCCTGATAGAGCGAGTTTACTACTGGCCGCAAATGCGCGACGACGTAGATGGGTATGTGCGCACCTGCTTGGTTTGTCAGCAGGACAAGGCCATGAATCAAAAGACAGCGGGATTGTTGGAGCCCCTACCTGTGCCAAGTCGACCTTGGAAAAGTATCTCGATGGATTTTATTGTCAGCTTACCAACAGTTGAGGGATGCAGTATCTTCTTTGTCGTGGTTGATAGATTTTTAAAATATGCAACATTCGCGCTAGGCCCAAATCATTGTTCGGCAGAGGACACGGCTCAACTCTTTGTGAAGCACATTGTGAAGTATTGGGGAATTCCGGAGAGCATTATTAGTGATCGAGATGCTCGGTTCACAGGTAAATTTTTGAGAGAAGTCTTTCGATTGTTGGGATCCAAATTGCACTTCTCTACCAGTTTTCATCCCTAAACTGATGGCCAGACCGAATGTATTAACGGGATGTTGGAGGACTACTTGAGACACTTTGTGAATGCTAATCAGAAGAATTGGAAGGATCTACTCGATATAGCTCAATTCTGCTATAATCTTCAAAAGAGTGAATCATCAGGGTATAGTCCCTTCGAGATTGTGACAGGACAGCAGCCTCAGACACCGCACTCCTTAGCTGCTCGAGGTCGAGGAAATGTGCCCTTTGCCTACAATTTTGTTAAGATCTGGCATGATCAGACAGAACTAGCAAAGGCATTCCTACATAAAGCGGCTAAGCGAATGAAGAAGTGGGAAGATCAAGGACGACGAGCCATTGAATTCCAAGTTGGGGAGAAAGTGTTGGTCAAATTATACCTCGACGGGCCATTGATTTCATTATTGTGTATGAAGCCACAGGTAAAATAACATATTTTTTCCCTTTTTATTTAATATTTATATTTAAAATAATCCCAAAAAATATATTTTTTGATTGCATATTAATTTTAGGGTTATTAGAAGTGTTCAATTTTTATAATTTTTGGAATTCATTTGATATGTTATTTAGTTATTTCATAAAAACAGGATGCCCGCAGAGTCCTAATTCAACCGAAACACGAGCAAAAATCAATATTTTCCAATATTTTGTTTTTTTAATGAAACATTTCATATTTTTAGAGTTTGATCATGTTAATAATCATATTAGGGTGCTCTTCACCCAATTTGGCATTATTTTGAATCTGTTTGATCCCCAGATTAAGCGTACTACGAAAATCTTTTCTGAAAAAAACCTGTTTTTAACCCTGTTTTATAATAAATGTCAATTTTCAAGGGTATTTTGCTTTTTTTCTAAATTTTGAATTTCAAAATTATTTATTTTTATTATTTGTTCAGTTATACATCATTTATTATGTTATTTAATAAGTTTTATTTCAGGAAAGCATGGAAAAAAGCTTATATCTGGATAAATCCCTCAATTCCAGATATTGTTGGATAAATCCCAAAAAATTGACATTTGTCCACTAACAAGTTTGCTAATTTTGTAGGGAGGTTCAAGATTGTATTTTCCTTTATTTCCCTTTTTCTTTTCTTTGGTTCATTATTGATGTAAATTATAATTTTGGAATAAGAATTTCCTTTTCCTGCTTAGCTGGATGCATTTACATATAGTTTACTTTTAATATAAATTGTGTGATGGATGATGATTGTTATCATCGCAAAATTTTTTTCCCTGCCTCTGCGAGAGAGAGAAATGATTATGCGAGTCAAACTCGACCAAAGTTTTTGAAAATGGTTTTGAAAATTACTCGCCCCTGTTTTGAAAATTTGTGAGAAAATTTTGTGGAATGAGATCCGCCTGTCGGTACGAGGTTCGACCATTCCTGGCGCCTTTACCAGGGGTAATCGAACCAAGGATCAATTGTGCGCTTTAACTTGACTCAAATATCTAAATCATGTTTTATTTTTCTAGAATGCATAGAGAATCAGGCATGTGCTATGGAATTTTGAAAAAAATGCACATTTGAGAAATATGATGTTTGCTTGGAAAGTTGAAATATGCTTGGAAAATACTTGGGAAAATCATGAATTTCATTGGAAATCAGAAATTGTATTGGAAAATGAATCTTGAATGAAAAAAGGATTCTCAGGAAAACTTGAACTTTGAGAAAACCAATTTTGAGATTTGGATTGCTTTTCTGAGAAAATCGATTTCTAAAATGGATTTGAGAATTCTGAAAAAAATCAATTTCATAAGTAATTCAAGGACTTTGGGAAAATCGATTTTGGGATTTGAAAGTGAAATCGAGAATGTTAAAAACCTTGGAAAATATTTGAGATATCATTTGAAAACTCAGAGTTTTTTAGAAAATCAATTCCTGAGAAAGACTTAAAAAATCTTGAGAAAATTTATTTCTCTGAAATAGAATTGGAAAACGAGTTTAAAAATTATGCAAATTGAATGAATGAATGAATTTGAAAGATGATTCATTGAGGAATTGAGAAAATCCTTTTGAGTTTGGAATAATGCAGTGCATTTTTTAAGTTAGCCTAAGAGTATAGGCTGAATGTGGCTAATACAAAGATCACAAATCTGGGTTTCCTTTGTATTCTGACTATGGCCATCAATACAAATTTCACCTAGTTTATGAACTCCCTAAGAGCTTGTGCACGTGCCATTCATGTCGACCATAGTGGATTTGAAAAAATGTGCATGAATGATACATCAGATATTGAAATTTACAGAAATTAAACTATATGCAATGCAGTCCTATTCTAAGCAGAAAAAGTAACTCTTATTCCAAATATTACATTGCTTTTTACATTGAATTGAACAAAAGAAAAGAAATGAAATAACTAAATCTTCTTCTTGAATGTTTCTGCAAAACTAAAAAATATGTTAGCACAGAAATATAGGTTTATCTGGATTTATCTAAAAATATAGGAAATTGTCAAATATTATTCAGATATAAACCCAATTCATACCCCCTTTGATATAAACATGAGAAATGAGTAAAAAATTCGAAAATAAACTTGAAAATTCAAAAATGGAGTAAAAATGACCAAAAATACCCCTGGTGACCTTGAAATCAGGGTTTTCTAAAAGAATTTTTGTAGAATTTGAAAATCAAATGAAATATAATTAAACACAATATAATGCAATATGATGATATGCATAAAAATTTAGAAAATTAAAGATTAGAATTTCGAAATTGAGGTCAAAATGACAGAAATGCCCCTGATAACAAGACTATGGCCTTGAAACCAGAGTTTTCTGAAATAAATTTTACAAAAAGTTGAAATATGAAATGCAAATGATATTGAAATTAATCCTAATATGATATGATATACTTATTCACATGATAAAAACCCTAAAATGGCAAAAATATCATAAATTACTGCATTTAACTCGATTTTTGCCTCTGAATTTAAAAGTAAACTAACACACAAGGCAAATGAACTTGAAATTTAGCCAAATTTGGCATGAACACCTAGACTAACCCTAAAAACAGAATGAAGCTCGAAAATCTATATATTTGATATTTTTTAATATAAAAAATTAAATAGAAATCCTAAAAAATCAAGATTTTGCCTAAAATTCTAACTCTAAACTGAATTTCAGGTACTAAACTACCATGGAAATCTCCCAAATTTTATGGGGTGATAGAGGACAGTTAGGCAAAGATTTTTGCCTTTTACAGATTCTGGTTTTGACCTATGGTCGGAGCTCGACAGCTCCGACAAGTCGGATTGGAATCTGGTGACTCTAAGACTTAGGGCAGACTGACAGGTTTTAGGAAAAAATATGGGAAACATATAAAACAGTAGATAAAATGACTAAAATTTTGAAAGAATGTCCCTGATAAACATAGAAAAAAATCCTTTTTTTACAGTTTTGAGATTAGATGAACGGTTTGGAGAAGAGCAGAGGATTATCAGAGATCTAGATCTCTGTAATTTTCAGACACTGGAATTTGACAGACAGAGAATTTAATTTCAGGAAAAATACCTAGAATGCTCCTAAAATTCCCAAATTTTGGGGAATGACAGAGGGAATAGTGAGGAATAACTTCACTGTTGAGAGTTTTGACATCCAACTTAAAGATTGAAGCATCACAGCGGGTTAGGGTCGGTCTAGACCCTAACAAGGAAATTTTGAGATTTTTACGGGTTTTGGGAAAACTCGATTTTTAGCAGAAACATAACATTATTGGAAAAATCTAAAAAAAAAAACTGAGAAACAATAGATTCCAACAGGGATCCATTATATTTTTTTGAGGAAGATTTTGATCATCCATCTAGGAGATCTCAGGTGTTCTTGTCTGCTAAAATAAAATAGGGAATTTCTGGAGGGTTCAAAACCCAATGTCAATCTTTTATTTTTTTATGATAATAATGATTTCAAATTAAATCAAATTTTTTACAGGAACTAAAGGTCATACAGATCTAATAACAATAAAATTTATAGAATTTATGGATGTAAAAATTCACATGAAAAAACATATGGACTTTGTAGCAAAATGAACTCTATGGATTCTAACTTAGATAATAATGAAATCCATATGAAATGAATGAAATAATTAACATACTAACCTAAATGCATTTTCTAACATAAAATATCATGAAGTATAAAACTAAAACACAAATCAATGGGGGCATAATGTATTTTTATTGTTGGCTTGCGAAATGAAAGATCCAATCCACCGAGTGGATGGGTCTTTCCTTCTCTTAGCCCACACACGCAATACGTATGTGTTTCATTGTTTTCACCATTCAAAACCATGGAAAGAGCTTTTCTTTTTTTTCTTTTTCTTTTATATCTTTATGGATTTGGTTTTGAAAGGGATACACATCATAAGATTTGGAAATATCATATCAATGCATAACAAGTAATAAAAAAAATCATGTATATAATCAAAGAAGCAAAAACAATACTCTATCAAGCAAAGGGAAAGAAGAAAATGCACCTTGGAAAGGAAGACCTTGGATCGATGGGAGGGTTTTACAACCAAGGTGGGCCTTAGGTTCTCTTTTGCAACAAATGGATCTACTGCAGCTGATGGAGGGGATTCAGAAGTAGAAGGTGATATGTATTAATTGAAAGGGATGACGACAAATGGGTTGAAGGTAAGGAAGGCTGCAAGCTTGTTTGAAAGGTAGCTGTAGCAGAGTAACTTCAATGGGGACTGCAGTTGGAGTTGAAGATGGCTTTGGAGGGGGGCGGCTTTAAGGAAGGTTGAAGATGCTACCTTCAAAGTAGCAACCGTGGCGAAGCTCTTGGTGCTGCTGGAGATGGTGGTGGCTGATATGCTTCAAAGTGGAGGGATATGGCTGTGTTGCTATGCTGGAGCGACTGTTGGAGGTTGATGATGAAGGCAACAATGGTTGCTGTCAATGATGCTAAAGAGAGGGTGTTATCATCGCAAAATTTTTCCCCCTCCCTCTGCGAGAGTGAGAAAAACTCGACCAAAGTTTTTGAAAATTGATTTTGAAAATTACTTGCCTCCATTTTAAAAATTTACAGGAAAATTTTATGGAATGGGATCCGCCTATCGGTACGAGGTTCAACCGTTTCTGGCGCCTTTACCAGGGGTAATCGAACCAAGGATAAATTATGCGCTTTGACTAAGTTAAATTATCTAAATTATGCTCTATTTTTCTAGAATGCACACAGAATCAGGCACGTGCTATGAAATTTTGAAAATAATGCAAGTTTGAGAAATATGTTGTTTGCTATGGAAAATTGAAATGTGCTTGGAAAATGCTTGAGAAATACTTGGGAAAATCATTGAATTTCATTGAAAATCAGAAATTGAATTGGAAAATGAATTCTCAGGAAAACTTGGAGTTTGGGAAAATCGATTTGGATTGCTTTTATGAGGAAATGGATTTGAGAATTTTGAGAAAATAAGGAAGTTCATTGGAAAATGATTTTTGAAATGGAAAATGGATTATCAGGAAAATCAAATCTTTGAGAAAATCGATATTGGGATTTGAAAATGAAATTCAGAATATGGAAATCTTGGAAAATCTTGATTTGAACTTGGAAAATACTTTGAAATCTCATGTGAAAGCTTAGAGTTCTGAGAAAATCAGATCCTGAGAAAGACTTAGAAATTTTTGGGAAAACTGATTTTTCTGAAATAGAATTGGAAAATGAATTTGAAAATAGTGCAAATTGAATGAATGAATGAATTTGAAAGGGAATTTTATTGAAGAATTGAGAAATCCTTTTGAGTTTTTGAGAAATACAATGCATTTTTTAAGTTAGCCAAAGTGTAGGCTGAATATAGCCAATACGAAGATCATAAATCTTGGTTTTCTTTGTATTCTGACTATGGCCATAAATACAAATCCCATCGAGTTTATAAACTCCATAAGAGCTTGTGCAT
This sequence comes from Nuphar pumila, assembly GCF_984573655.1. Classification (NCBI taxonomy): domain Eukaryota; kingdom Viridiplantae; phylum Streptophyta; class Magnoliopsida; order Nymphaeales; family Nymphaeaceae; genus Nuphar; species Nuphar pumila. The sequence continues at coordinate 98,175,870 of NC_143251.1, forward strand.
GTGCCATTTGTGTCAACCATAGTGGATTTGGAAAAATGTGCATGAATGATACATCAAATATTGAAAATTGTTGAAATTAAACTATATGCAATGCAGCCCTATTCTAAGCAGAAAAAGCAACCCTTATTCCAAATATTACATTGCTTTTTACATTGAATTGAATAAAGAAAAGAAATAAAATAACTAAATCTTCTTCCTGAAGGTTCTTGCAAAACTAGAAAACAATGTTAGCACAGAAATGTAGGTTTTTCTGAGTTTATCCAAAAATATTGGAAATTATCAGATATTATTCAGATATAAACCCAAATTCATACCCCCACTTGATATAAACATGAGAAATAAGGAATAAATTTCAGAAATAAACTTGAAAATTCAGAATTAAGGTCAAAATGATCAAAATGCCTCTGATGACCTTGAATTAGGGTTTTTTTGAAAGAATTTTTATAAAATTTGGAAATTTGAAAATCAAATAAAATAAAATCAAACATAATATGATGAAATATGATGATATGCATAAAAATTTGGAAAATTGGAGTTTGGAATTTCGAAATTTAGGTTAAAATGACCAAAATGCCTCTGATAACAAGACTATGGCCTTGAAACCAGGGTTTTTTGAAATAAATTTTGCAAAAATGAGAAATTGAAATGAAAATGATATTGAAATTAACCCTAATATGACATGACATGCTTATTTACATGATAAAAACCCTAAAGTTGTGAAAATATCACAAATTATTGAATTTAACTTGATTTTCGCTTCTTAATTTAAAAATAAACTAACATACAAAGCAAATGAACTTGGAATTGAGTAAAATTTGGCATGAACACATAGACTAACCCTAAGAACAGAATAAAATCCGAAAATATATTTTTTTGGTACTTTAAATATGGAAATTCAAATAAAAACACTAAATTTTATGATTTTTGCCTAAAATGATAACTCTAAATTGGATTTCGGATATCAAACTTCCATAAAAATTTCTTAAATTTTATGGCATTACAAAGGACAGTTAGTTTGCATTTTACACATTCTAGTTTTGACCTATGGTCGGATCTGGACAGCTCTGACAAGTCGGATCGGAATCCGGCGACTCTAGGATTTAGGGTAAACAGATAGGTTTCGGAAGAAATTATGGGAAAAATAGAAAACATATGAGAAAATAGCTGGAATTGTGCGAAAATGTCCCTGACAAATAGAGTCAAATTTTATCTTTTTACAGAATTGGGATTTGGGTTACGGTTGGAAATTGGCACACTGTTATTTGAGACCTAGTTCTCTGGAATTTTCGGTCATGAGAATCTGTGAGACAGAAAATATAATTTAAGGAAAAATACTTGGACGATCCCAAAAATTCCCAAATTTTTGGAAATGACAGAGGAAAGGTTAGGAACAACTTTCATGTTGAATTTTTTTTCATTCAGGCTACGGGTTGAGCGGACACAGCACATTAGGGTCGATCTATACCCTGACAAGGAAAAATCAAGGTTTTCCCAAAGGTCTGGGAAAATTGATTTTTAACAGAGGCCAATCTACTTATAAAAATCCCAAAATCTTCAAACAATTAGTAGATTCCACATTGAATCTACTGTAAATTTTAGGATAAGATTCAAATCTTCCATCAAGGAGATCTTGGGGGCTTTTGTCTGCTAAAACAGAAATTAAAAATTTCAGAGGACAGAAAACCTGATTTAGAATTTGATTTTCTAGGAGGGGTTCCGAAACCCAAATTAATCTAAAATTTTGGCAAGAAAGCAAAGACATGCAACTATAGATATCACAATTTTTTTTTTGATTTTTGAATGAAAAATCATACATGCAATAATGATGGGATTCTGTATAAAATCAAGATCTAACTAATTAAACATGCATTATGATACTAAGGTGATAAAATAGACTAAATACTAAACCTAAAACATGTATCTAGCATGGAAATCAATAAAACAAAAGTGAACCAAAGGGGGTATGAACCCTATTTTAATGTGGCTATAGGAAGGAAAAATCCTACCCATGTATCGGGTGGATCCTCTTTCTTATATAGCTTGGATCATGAGAAATAAATGCTTTCAACAATATAAAGAAAACAACAACATTATTTTGGCTAAAATCAACATAGTCTAATAAAATAAATTGGGTTTTACCTTGGGTTAACTTGAGTTGGCTGGAGGCTGAATGACACCAACGAAGAGGGATGCAATAGCTCACCCGTTGGGGATGCACTTGCTGCAGCGACTAGAGCAATGAAGGGCGTCTTCCTTGTGTGTGTGCTGGGCGTCAAAGGGAGGAGGACTGAGAATGAAGACTTCTTGATAGGAGATGAAGGTGGTGAAGGTGGTGAGTAATGGAAGGTGTCAGCTGCAACAATGGCTGGAGATGCTCCTTGGTGGTTGGCGTGAAGGAGGTGGATGGACACCGACTGAAGTGTTTCAAGGTGGAAGGAGGTAGATGCTCTTGCTTGGCTGGAATAGCTGCCAAGATGATGATGGTGCTGCTGCTTTGGAGGTGGCTGTAGCCACCAAGACCGAGGCTGCTGATGGCTGGAGTAGGCTAAACTTGCAGAGGTTGAATATGGCTGCAGCTAATGGGAGAAGGTAGGGTGATAAGAGAGAGAGAGAGAGAGAGAGAGAGAGAGAGAGAGAGAGAGAGAGAGAGAGAGAGAGGAATCCACGTGAATGGTCTTTTTTTGGTTTTTAACTTAGGGCCAAATGAGATTTTTTTTCCTAAGTTTTAAATGAAAGTAGGTTTAATTAGAGGGAAGCCAAGGGTTTACGTGAATGGGCTGGGCAATAGGGAAAGGAAGGAAGGGAAGGAAAGAAGAGGAAGAAAAGAAAGGAAAGAGGAAAGGAAAGGGAAAAGGAAAGAGAGGGAAGAAAGAAGAGGGAAAGGAAGAGAGGAAGGAGGGCTGGAGAAAATCCTACGTGAGTGGAAGGAGAAGGGAAAGAAGAAGAAGAAAGAAGAAAAAGAAAAAGAAGAAAGGAAAGAAAGAAAGGAAGAAAGAAGGAAAAGAAGGAAGAAGAAAGGAAGGAAAAGAAAGAAGAAGAAGAAAGGAGAGGAAGAAAGAAAAGGAAAGAAGAAGTAGAGGAAGAAAGGAAAGAGAGGGGGGATAGGGGGGTCAACCCCCTAGTGGGTCCCACTTTAGGTAAAAATAAATAAATAATAAAAAAATAAAAATAAAATAAAAAAATAATTTTTTTCTTATATATATATATATATATATATATATATATATAAAGGAAATTGCAAATGGATGGGCCATCTCAAAGCGGGTCCAAATTCCAATTTTGAAATTCATTTTGAAGATTAGAGGGGTAAAATAGTCTTTTCAGAAAATTTTCAGACGAAACGAGCTATTTTTGGCAGTTTTTGAAATGAGCTCAAAATTTGAAATTCAATACCTCGTTGCGAAGCAAATCCAGTGTAGAGTTTGAAAATTTGAGTTTGAAAGAAATCAAGATTATTTTTCTCAAGAAAATATTTCCAAATTTTAAATCCTGGGGGTAAAAATGTTAATTTTGGAGATCCGGGGTTTGAAATTGATTTCTGAAAACTTTTAAAACTCAATCTGGATTAAAATTTATAAAACTGGAGTTCTGGACTTCGAAAATGAAATAAAATGTAATGAAATGTTATGAAATGATATGAAATGATATGAAATGATGAGAAATGACATGAAATGCTATGCAAAATGCTAACCCTGAATGAAGAATTTTGGATGTTAGACTCCGATTGATGCTTGTACCAGTTCAAAAAGTATTAAAATTGACAAAATTTGCAAAATGGTTAGAGAAATGGTTTTCGGACTCTACTGGGCCAGAGTGACACTAAAAATTAGGGTTTGAGTAGATTGAACTGAAATGAACTGGATTAAGCTGGGTTTTAGAGTTTCAGAACTCAACTGGACTGACAACGCACTAACTCAACTGACCTTTCCGACTAAATTTTCAAGAAAAGCTCTCATTTTTAGAGAAATGGTGCAGAATGGTCACTGAAGTGAAGTGAATTATAAATCTGAGTTGGGTTTGAGCTAAAACAAAGATCAGTAATACTGATATGAACTAAAATCAAATCTTGAACACTAGCTCAATCGACTGGACTCAGCTCAATTTCAGCTGAAAGAGCTGAAACGGGCTAAATTGGGCTCTTGGACACTTGGAAATGGTTTTGAACTGAAACGAGAGCACTTGAACTGTTGGTGAGCTCAAGTTAGACTCTGGGGAATATGACTGACTGTGAATGACTGACACAGAGACAATTGGCTTGGATTTAAGTGAGAAATGAGCTTATTTCTGAAGAAATGATCCCATTTTGGCAGGAATGGTCAGAAATGAAAATAGTTTGTTCATTGTGAGCTCGGGTGAGCTTGAGATGACTAATATTCTAACTGTTCTGAACTGACCAATGAGCTTGGTTGACTCCGACTGACCAGATGTCCGGGATAATGTAGGGGTAAAATGGTAATTTTCTTAATAAAAATGGGTAAAATGATGATTTTCTAAAACTGACTCGGGGTTTGACTCCTACACTGACCTAACAGAGTTGGCACTGCACGAGGAGGGTTGTCTGAGCATGGATGAAGAAAATTTAGGGTGTTTACATATACCCTTCTTTGCTACTAAGCCAACTTAGAGCCGAGCTTAGTGGCAAAGAAAAACACACCAAATTTGGGCTATAAAAATGCCCCAGTTAGAAGAATCTGACTGGATATGAAGAAATTAGCCCTGATGAAAATGGTAGATATGAAATAGAGATTAAATAAGAAAAATTTACTTCAAAAAGATGCGAGATTCAGGTTTTGCCCTTAACCTGGATGGGACGAGAAATACCTCGTGTAAAAATGAGGCTCACGTTTAACCCTTAACCTGACCGAGAAATGAAATACCTCATCAAAATGAGGCTCAGGTTTAGCCCTTAACCTGACTGGAAAGATAGAAAATGGTAAGTTGGATTACGAATAAGACAACTTTCTTGAAGAAGAATAAGACAACTCTTTCGACAACGCAAAAGATGAATTCTTTCGACAACGCGAAAGATAACAAAGGCTATACAAAGGAACAAGGCGATTCTTTCAACAACAGAAAAGATGACAAGGCGATCCAAAGAAGCAAGGCGATTCTTTTGACAACGCAAAAAAAGAATTCTTTCGACAACGCAAAAGATGAATTCTTTCGACAACGCGAAAGATGGCAAAGGCGATCCAAAGGAACAAGGCGATTCTTTCAACAACGCGAACAATGACAAAGCAATCCAAAGGAGCAAGGCGATTCTTTTGACAACGCAAAAGATGAATTCTTTCGACAATGCGAAAGATGAATTCTTTCGACAACGCGAAAGATAACAAAGGTGATCCAAAGGAACAAGGCAATTTTTTCAACAACGCCAAAGATGACAAGACGATCCAAAGGAGCAAGGCGATTCTTTTGACAACGCAAAAGATGAATTCTTTCGACAACGCGAAAGATGACAAAGGCGATCCAAAGGAACAAGGTGATTCTTTCAACAACGCGAAAGATGACAAGGCGATTCAAAAGAGCAAGGCGATTCTTTTGACAACGCAAAAGATGAATTCTTTCGACAATGCGAAAGATGACAAAGGCGATCCAAAGGAACAAGGCGATTCTTTCAACAACGCGAAAGATGACAAGGCAATCCAAAGGAGCAGGGCGATTCTTTTGACAACGCAAAAGTTGAATTTTTTCGACAACGCGAAAGATGACAAAGGCAATCCAAAGGAACAACGCGATTCTTTCAACAACGCGAAAGATGACAAGGCGATCCAAAGGATCAAGGCAATTCTTTTGACAATGCAAAAGTTGAATTCTTTCAACAACGTGAAAGATGACAAAGGCGATCCAAAGGAACAAGGTGATTCTTTCAACAATGCGAAAGATGACAAGGCAATCCAAAGGAGCAAGGCAATTCTTTTGACAATGCAAAAGATGAATTCTTTTGACAACGCAAAAGATGAATTCTTTCGACAATGCAAAAGATGACAAAGGTTACTCTCTCAAGGAGGTAAAAGGTGATACCAGGATGTGTCAAGATGGACATCGAGCTCTTCACTTCATGTCAAGATAGTAAGAAAATAGTGCCAAAATGTTAAAAATTGTTTATTGATTCAAAATGCTTGAAACTGATGTATATTGGTATGAAAATCTTTTCTCTTTTCTACCCAAAGTGTTACCTTCAATTGAGCTAACTCTATAGAATCAAGATTCAAATTTAAATTGCTTGCCATTGGCTTTCTTCGAGGAAGCTATCAATTTCCTTGATATGAACAATAAAGAGAGTATTCTTGATATTGTGAAAGCAATTGGTGAAAGAATATTGATAATAGAATTTTACAAAATTTAAAGAAGATTCTTGGTAGATTTTGCAGTCTGATATCCTAGGATTCTTTTTTCATGATGATCTTTCTGCACTTTTTTTTTTATGACAGAATTGGAGCTTTCTTGGGTTTTTGAGGAGCTTATTACATCATCCTTCATTTTGGAGATGTCCTAACTTTTCTCTCTCTTCTCTTTTTTTTGAGGGAGGGGGAAGGGTACGTCACAAACTCCTTCATCTTGGAGATGCTCCAATCCTTCTTTCTCTCAGGGATTATATTGACGGTTATTGGCTCTTTGGTTGGAAATCTCTTGATGATAGCAGAAATTAAATATCCTTTAGAGTTTGTCGGGAGGCTCATCGCAGTCACCTTCATCTTGACGGTGATCTGAACTTTTCCTGGAAGGATCCGTCACAAACTCCTTCATCTTGGAGATGATCCAAATCTTTTTTGGCTTTGGGGGTCTAACTCGCATAATTCGTCTTCATCTTGACGACAATTGAGAGATCCCTTTTGCAGATATTTAATTGTAGCATAAATGATTAAGGAGATATGAAAATTGAATGGATTTTTCTGTATCTCCCAGGATATTTTGACTGACTTATTTTTCAAGAATAATCTTTAAAAATGTGTCATTGACTGCGATCAATATCGATCACTTATGGCTTTGCACTAACATTGAATTTTCTTGGTTGACCGTGTCGAGGATTTATTCTTCATCCTTTTGGTTGGCCAATAAAAAGATTTTGAACTTTGAATCATTCTTTGCGAAAGCTTTGTCCTTTCAGAAGTAATACTGAAGGTATTCTGAGGTAAAGTTTTTTTTTGTGTGTGACAAAGATTTTGAAATCAACAAATATTCAATGACAAATTGGCAAAATAGTCTTAGAATCTTTGGAGAAAGAAATTGCTTGATATCCGAGTTGACACATCAGTGGGATTCTGGATGAAGTGAAAGTGCAGTAGGATCAAGGCAACGAGCACTAGAGGGGGAAGGGTGAATAGTGCTTTTAAAAAAATTGTCTGCAGAATATTGACGGATTTTGTAATTCGCAAAGAAAACACACAAAGAACACAATAATTTATCCTGGTTCGGTCTTTCCCGACCTACATCCAGTCCCCAAGCAAAACTCGCTTGAGATTTTCACTATCAACCTCGTGTAACTACAAGATCATACAGACCAAATTCGGTTCCATTTCCAGTAATACACCTACCGAAAGCAAACAACTCCTTTAAACCAAGGAGTCCTTTCTTTTACAGAAAATTGAAACAAGTAACAACTTACAATACAACCTATGAGCCCTTCTTATGAATGCAAATGAGATGCAATTGGCTTTTGAGGTTGTTGAAATACTCTACTCACGAATTCACTATATCTCAAAGGAATTTGAGTGAAGAACTAAAGTGAAAAGTATCACGTGAGTGAGAAAATGAATATGAGTGAAAAACAAAGAGTAATAGATTCAAATTGATTGAATTGCAGTGCTTTTGAGTGTAAAAAGCACTCATATTTATAGTTGAAACATTTCATACGTTGAGGGTATGAAAGGGTGTCAAAACAATCCATTTTGAATGATCAAAATGTTTGAAAAATGAAAAGGCACGCCTTTTTAAAGTTTCAGGAAAAATGACAAAATTAGTCGATTGGAACAGTAGTTAGTCGACTAATAATTAGTTATTAGCAGACTGACAATTATCGTCGGTCGACTGATCTGTTAATCGAGCTGTTTGAAAATATGAACTTTTGAGACTTAGTCGACTAAAGAAAAGTTAGTCGACTGATAATATCATTAGTAGACTGAAAAACCTTTTAGTCGACTGCTGTTAAAATTTCCTGAAAAACATACGTTATGTTCGGTTGACTGATAAAAGCATTAGTCGACTGCTGCTAAATTTTCAGAAAACAGATGTTTTGTCCGGTCGACTAATAAAACCTTCAATCGACTAATTTGATAAAAATGACATTTTAGAAAATATGGTGCGAAAGGGTTAGTCGACTGGTGAGTCTATTGGTCGATTAATAAACATGAAAATTTAAGAAAAGAGTTTTTAAAAAGATTTTCATGAAGGTTTCTTTTAGAAAAGTTTTTGTAAAGACTTTTTAACTGAAATGCAACCTAAATATGCACTCTAAGTAAGGCTCTTACAAGAATCTAAGACTTTTAATGAATTTAACATTTGCACACTAGTCTTTAAAGATTCTTCATCGAATTCTTCAATTTTTTCATTGCCTTAGCTGAAATGCAGTTGATTCACTTGCTCATTATCAAAACCTTGTACTTGAAGTATCATGTACGGCTTCATTGTCGTAACAATCTCTCCCTTTTTGATGATGACAAACTTAATCAAAGATGAAGCATTTAGATGCATAGATGGAGATTTTACTCCCCCTATCAATATGCTGCAAAACATTAAAAGTTAGCACATTCAAAGCACATATATCACATATTGATTGGTTTGCATTTCCATCATTACTTCATGCATTTTTAAAACTTTTTCAAAAATGCAATTTTCAAATGCTTATTTTCAATGCTTTCTCATGATGTAATTTCGCATGCAAGGTCTATCTTTTTCTCCTGCAAGTGTCTACCAAGAGACACTAAGTTCTATCTTTTTCTCCCCCTTTGTCATAATAAAAAAGAGTAAGGGCAGAAATAGCATAAGCAAAAAGTAAATTCAAGTTTAAAATATTACAACCCATAAAGTATCAAAGTTTAGTAAAGACAGAAAATAAAGATCAGAAAAGTGAGTTAAGCAAGTCCTTGATTGCAGTAATATCTTTCTGAATCAAAGAAAGTTATTGAGTCACATCTTCACGAAAAGTGTGTTGATGCAGCTCCAAAGCTTCCAGTCGCTGCAGAACTTCATCATTGTCTTGACTTGTAGAAAATTTCTTTCGTTTTCCTTGAGATGAAGGTGTCGTAGAAGATGGTGAGGGTTCAGAAATTGATGGTTCAGTAGGATCAGATGGTTCAGTTTGATCAACATTTAAAGGAGGCAGATATTTGATTTTCATTCGTTTAAAAATAGTTTGATCAAAGAACTCCTTTTGCTCAATATATTTTTCATTGGTTAAGGGAACTTTGAAATGTCTGAAAATACGAGTTAGAAGACATCCATAAGGAAGAAATGGTTTTTGTTTCCACAAATTAGTAAAATACACATTGGCCCAATTTATAGAAATATTTTCAAATAAAACATAAAGAGCTGTAGAAAGATTTGTGGAATAATAATCAAAAGAACCAGTTTTAGGTAGAACATTGTGGGCAAGAATTCATCCAGCAATGTGTGCACGAGTTTGAAGATTAATATTTTTGAAAGGAGGGCAATGAGGTGCACTGGGAAGAAGAATTTGTTCAAAAATTCTTTCATCATTAAGTTCAATAGTATTGAAAATAGTGTCTGAAGGTGGAATTTCTAGGATTTGTCCAAGTAGTTTAGAATCAAACTCATTTTCAACATCACGAACAAGAGAGGAAAGAACTCCAGTTTCATGATCAATTTGTAAATTGTATAAAATAAGTGGATCAAAAAAGGATAATGAAGGGTGTCTGCACAGGCATCAAAAAGATGTGAAATTCCTGGAAATAATTCTCTGATTTTGTAATGAGAAAACATGTGAAAGAGGACATTTTGGCTTGGTAAAATAGGAAGTGCAGAAACCGATCCAAAAGTATCATATAAAAGAGGATTTCAGAGTAATCTGAGAGAAAATCTGTATTTTGCTAAAGGTGTAGGAGGAGGAAAACCTTTTGCGGATGCAGTCTTCTGACGAGGCATGGTTGAAACAAATTCACCCAATTTTTTTTTCAGTTGTAGAGAATGATTGATCAACACAGGCGTTGAGAAGACCAGTTGATGTCGGCTTCCAAATGACGTTCGGCGGGAGGAAGATGCTGTCGTGCGTCGTGCAACAGAAATAGAGGAGGATACAGTGGCTGACGGCGAGTGAGAAGGCTGCCACAAGGGGATTCCAAAAACTGAAGATGCACTGAGCACGACAAGAGGATTCCAGCAACTCCCTGTCACGGCTAGAAGATTTCGGCGAGGAGAGGTTCGAACTACACTCCGAGGGTTTTTCGGAAGAGAGAGAGAGGAGAGAGAGAGAGAGGGTTTCGTTTTTAAGAAAAACGAAAAGGTGCAAAAAAAATGAAACGATGCCCTTTAAAAAAATCGGGAATTAAAAAAAATCCAAGGGGTATCGGGTGCCTTCAGTTGAATTTTTTAAAAAAAAATTTAGTCGACTAAAATTTTATCGGTCGACTAATAAGGTGCGACTCATTCTAATTTTTTTTTAAAGCATCAGTAGACTAGAAATTTATCAGTCGACTAATATGGTGCGATTTTGAGATTTTGTTCAAAAAATTAGCATTTTATAAATCCAAAAATAAGCAAATGCCTAGTTCTCTCCTAATTCTCATAAAATCTTCATTTTTAAGTGGTTTAGTGAAGATATCGACATGTTGTTCATTAGTGGAAATAAAATTTAACGAAATATCTCCTTTTAACACATGATCTCTTAAGAAATGATGTCTAACTTCAATATGCTTAGTTCTTGAGTGCTGAACAGGATTTTTCGAAAGATTTATAGCACTAGTGTTATCATAATAAATAGTTGTTGTGGAGTAATTCAAACCAAAATCTTTTAAGGTATGTTTCATCCATAGTACTTGTGAACACGCTAAACTAGCCGCTATATATTCTGCTTTAGTTGTTGAGAGTGACACTGAATTTTGCTTTTTACTAAACCAAAAGATTAAGGAATTTCCTAAGAAATGACAAGTTCCGCTAGTACTCTTGTGATCAGATTTACTTCCTGCAAAATCTGCATCACTATATGAAACTAAATCAAAGGAAGATGATTTTGGGTAAAACAAACCGAAATCTAAAGTATCTTTCAAATAACGAAGAATTTGTTTTACTGCAGTTAAATGAGATTCCTTTGGATTAGCTTGAAATCTTGCACACATATAAACATTAAACATAATATCAGGTCGACTAGCAGTTAAGTATAATAGAGATCTGATCATACCTCTGTAGAGCTTAGTATCTACATTATTACCATTTTCATCTTTATCAAGAGAAGTAGTTGTACTCATAGGATTTCTTTTTGATTTCGATGAGTCCATCCCAAATCTCTTGAGAAGTTCTTTTGTATACTTAGTCTGATTGATGAAGATTTCTTCTTCAGTTTGCTTTATTTGAAGTCCAAGGAAGTAGTTTAATTCGCCCATCAAGCTCATTTCAAACTCTTTCTGCATAGCTTTAGCAAATTCTTTATAAAGAGAATCATTAGTAGAACCAAATATTATGTCATCAACATAAATTTGCACAATAAGAATATCTGAATTAAGATTTTTAATAAATAAAGTGGAGTCTACCCGACCAATGGAAAAACCAGATTGTTCTAGAAAATTTCGTAGTCTTTCATACCACGCTCTTGGTGCTTGTTTAAGTCCGTACAAAGCTCTTTTCAATTTGTAGACTTTTTCTAGATATTTCTCATTTTCAAAGCCTGAAGGTTGCTCTATATAAACTTCTTCATTGATGTGTCCATTTAAAAATGCACTCTTAACATCAATTTGATATAACTTAAAGTTCATGTAACTAGCAAAAGCAAGCATCATTCGAATTGACTATAATCGAGCCACTGGTGCATAGGTTTCATCAAAATCTATGCCTTCTTCTTTATTATAGCCTTGTGCTACTAGCCTTGCTTTGTTTCAAATGACTTCGCCATTTTCATCCAGCTTATTCCGGAAGACCCATCTTGTTTCAATTACTGGATGATCCTTTGGTCTATCAACTAGATTCCAAACATCATTCCTAGTAAATTGATTAAGTTCTTCAGATATGGCCAAAAGCCAGAATTCATCATCACAAGCCTCATTGATATTCTTTGGTTCTATTTTAGATATGAAAGCAATATTTGCAATATATTGCAATTGCCTTCTAGTTTGGACACCACTCTTTATTTCTCCAATAACTTGTTCATGTAGATGATTGGGAACTTCTTTCCAAATCGGTTGAAGAGGAACATTTTCTTGAGAAGTACTCTTTATCAAAGGTTCTTCTTGAAGTATAACTTCTTCTCCTTCGCTTAGAGGTATAACCTGTTCACAATTCTCATCAAATGCAACATGTAAAGATTCTTCAATGCAAGATGTTCTTTTATTAAAAACACGATAAGCTTTACTTCTACAAGAATATCCAAAAAATATTGATTCATCTGATTTTGAATCAAATTTATCAAGATTATCTTTGGTATTTAACAAGAAGCATTTACTATCAAAAATTTTGAAATATGAGATCTTTGGTATACGATCATAATACAATTCAAAACATGTTTTGTGTAAAATTGGTCGAATAAGAACACGGTTTAAAACATAACATGATGTATTTATTGCTTCAGCCCAAAAGTATTTTGGTAAATTTTTATCTTGAAGCATGGTTCTAGCACATTCTTGCAAAGTTCTATTCTTTCTTTCAACAACTCCATTTTGTGGAGCTGCTCTAGGAAAAGCAAAGTTGTAAGATATACCATGTAAATCACAATACTTTAGAAAAGATTCATTTTCAAATTCACCACCATGATCACTACGAATTTTAATAATAGATGTAGATTTTTCATTTGTAATTCTTCTACAAAGTTTGGAAAATTCAGAAAAAAACATCATTTTTGCTTTTTAGAAAAATCACCCATGTAAATCGAGAATAATCATCTAATATAACAAAAGTATACTTGCTACCATTCAAACTTTGAATTCTAGATGGTCCAAATAGATCTAAATGTAAAAGTTCAAGAGGACGTTTTGTTGAAACTATATCTTTTGCTTTAAAAGAACTCTTGATTTGTTTACCCCTTTGGCAAGCATCACATAAGTGATGTTTCTTATATGGTATTCTAGGTAGGCCTCTTACAAGATCATTCTTGGATGACTTGGAAATAATTTTAAAATTAACATGTCCAAGTCTCTTGTGCCATAACCATTGAATTTCATTTGAAACAATAAGTCTTTTTTCATTAAAAGTGGGTAACTCATCTAGATAAAGTTCATACACATTGTTCATTCTTTTACCTTTAAAAATGATCTTTTTAGATTGAAAATTAAAAATTAAGCATAAATCATTTTCAAAAGAAACATGAAAACCTTTATCACATAATTTACTAATAGATAATAAATTATGCATTAAACCATCTACTAAAAGAACATTTTCTATCAAGGGAAATTTTGGATTACCAATATTACTAATACCTATTACTTTTCCCTTGTTATTATCACCAAAGGTGACAGTTCCTCCATCCTTATTTTGGAAGGTGGAAAATAACTCCGGCCTTCCAGTCATATGTTTGGAACAACCACTGTCCAATATCCATTTTCTCCTTATTTTGTGTACCTACAACAAAATTAGAAGACAAAGCATTTGACCCCTTTCTATTTTTGGGTCCATGAGAGTTAGTCTTAGGAACCCATATCCATTTGGATTTTGGTTTCCTTTGATAATAAATATTCTTTTTATAAAAAGATTTAGCATTTCTAGAATAATCATGTCTAGGCTTATAAGCATTATAAGTTCCATGATTAGATGCATTTCTATTAGAACTGGAAAATTTAGTTCTATGAACAAATGGTTGAGAATATTGTCTTTGATTCTTCACCACATAATTTAGTCTATTTTGAGTATCAAAGAAGCTATATCCCAATCCTGTTTTATTAACCGATCATCTTTGAGAACCAAGAAGTCTTTCTAGATTCTCTTGACCATTTGTGAATTTGGTCACTATAGAAAGAAGATCATTTGATTTTTCTTTTAGACTAGTTATTTCTTTTTGTAAGAGATTGGTTCTAATACCAATTTCTTTTATCTCAAATGCTTGACAAGAGTTTTCCTTCTTGAGATCTTCTATCTCTTGAAGTAACACTCTATTTTGAGAGTCAAGAGTTGAATTTTCAGTTTTTAACTCTTTGTTTTTAGAACTTAGACTCTTAAATTTAGCATATAAATCATTGAATGCTTCTAATAAATCATCATAGTCAAATTGACTTACTGAATCTTCTTGTGCTACAAAGCACATGTTGGCGACTTATTCATTTGATTCTTCATCGAAAAAGGAGTCACTATCATCCCAACATGCTTGAAATGCCTTTTTCTTCTTGAATTGATCTTTGGGCTTGATTTTGAGAAGAGGACAATCTTTCTTGATATGTCTTGCCTTTTTACAGTTAAAGCACTTGACTTCATTGGGATTAGAAGAATCCACTTTCTTTACTGTTATCATCGCAAAAATTTCTTCCTCCCTCGCGAGACAGAAATGAATTTCGCGAGTCAAACTTGACCAAAGTTTTGAAAATGGTTTTGAAAATTAACTCGCCTCTGTTTTGAAAATTTGCGGAAAAATTCCGTGGAATGGGATCCGTCTGTCGGTACGAGGTTCAACCGTTCCTGGCGCCTTTACTAGGGGTAATTGAACCAAGGATCAATTATGCACTCTAACTTGACTCAAATATCTAAATTATGCTCTATTTTCCTAGAATGCATAAAGAATCAGGCATGTGCTATGGAATTTTGAAAATAATGCAAGTTTTGAAAGAATGATGTTTGCTTGAAATTTTGAAATGTACTTGGAAAAGTGCTTGAAATTGGAATTCTTGGGAAAATCATTGAATTTCCTTGGAAATCAGAAATTTGCATTGGAAAATGAACACTCAGAAAAACTTGAACTTTGGAAAATCGATTTTGAGATTTGGAATTTTCTTTTCTGAGAAAATGGATTTGAGAACTTTGAGAAAATCTAAGAAATTCATTGGAAAAGGATTTTTTGAAATGGAAAACAGATTCTCAGGAAACTGGATCCTCAGGAAAATGGGAAATCTGAGAAAATCGATCTTTTTGAAAACTTGAGACTTTGAAATTTGAGAATTTTAAAACATGAGAAAATCTTGGTTTGAACTTGGGAAATGCTTTGAAATCTCTTTTGAAAACTCAGGTTTTTGAGAAAATCAGATCCTGAGAAAGACTTGGAAATTCTTGAGAAAACTGAATTTTTTGAAATTGAAATTGGCAAATAAATTTGAATAATATGAATGAATGAATATGAATTTGAAAAGGGAATTTCATTGAGAAATTGAGAAATCCTTTTAAAACTTGGAGAAATGCAGTGCATTTTTGAAGTTAGCCTAAGAGTGCAGGCTGAATGTGGCTAATATGAAGATCATAAATCTTGGTTTTCCTCGTATTCTGACTATGGCCATAAATACGAATCCCACCGAGTTTATAAACTCTATAAGAGCTTGTGTACGTGCCATTCGTGTAAACCATGCTGAATTTGGAATAAATGTGCATGAATGATACATTACATATTAAAATTTGCATAAATTAAACTATATGCAATGCAACCCTATTCTAAGCAGAAAAATAACTCTTATTCCAAATATTACATGATTTTTATATTGAATTAAATAAAATAAAGAAAAAAAATGGTTAAGTCTTCTTCTTGAATATTCCTGCAAAACTAGAAAACAGTGTTAGCACAAAAATGTAGGTTTTTCTGAATTTATCCAAAAATATGGGAAATTATCGGATATTATTCAGATATAAACCCAAATTCATACCCCCTTTGATACAAACATGATAAATAATGAATAAATTTCGAAAATAAACTTGGAAATTCGAAATTGGGGTCAAAGTGACCAAAATGCCCCTGATATTCATGAAATTAGGGTTTTCTAAAAGAAATTTTGGAAATTTGAAAATCAAATACAATATGATGAAATATGATGATATGCATTAAAATTTATGGAATTAGAAATTGGAATTTCAAAATTGAGGTCAAAATGACCAAAATACCCATGATAACAAGACTATGGCCTTGAAATCAGGGTTTTCTGAAATAAATTTTACAAAATTGAAAAATATGAAATGAAAATGAGATTAAAATTAACCCTAATATGATTCTACATGCTTATGTACATGATAAAAAACCTAAAATGGCAAAAAGATCATAAAATATCAAATTTAACCTGATTTTCGCCTGATTTTCGCTTCTGAATTTAAAGATAAACTAACATGTAACTCAAATGAACTTGGAATTGAAGAAAATTTGGCATGGACACCTAAAATAATCCTAAAAACAGAATGAAGATCGAAAATCTATTTTTTTTATATTTTTAAATATGGAAATTCAAATAAAAACCCTAAATATTATGATTTTTGCCTAAAATATTGATTCTAAAAGGGATTTCGGATATCAAACTTCCATAAAAGTTTTCCAAATTTTATGGGGTGACAGAGGACAGTAAGGCAAAGTTTTTTTTCTATTACACTTTCTGGTTTTGACCTATGGTCGGAGCTGTACCACTCCGGCAAGTCGGATCAGAATCCGGCGACTAGAATTTGGGGGAAACAGAGAGGTTTCAATAGAAAATGTAGGAAAAATAGTAAACAGATGAAAAAATGGCTGAAATTGTGGGAAAATGTCTTTGACAAACATAGGAAAAGTTTTTATTTTTACACCATTCGGATTCGGGTTACGGTTTGGAAAAGGGCACTCTGTTATCAGAGACTCAAATCTCTGAAATTTTGGGATATTGAAATCTGTCAGACAGAAAATAAAATTTCAGGAAAAATACTGAAATAGTTCAAAAAATATTAAAATTTTGGAAAATGACAGAAAAACATATTAAAAACAACTTTCATGTTGAAAGTTTTTGAAGACAGGCTACGGATTGAACGGACTTGATGCATTAAAGTCTGTCTATAACCTGACGAAGGAAAATCGAGATTTTCCCAAGGGGCTGGGAAATCGGATTTTTTACAGAGGTCAAAACTAATTGGAAAAACCTAAAAATTTTCAGATCATTAGTAGATTCAATTATGAATCCACTGTGATTTTTGGAGAACGATCTGGATCTCTCACAAGGGTGGTGCCGGAGGTTCTTGTCTGCTAAAGCATAAACTGGAATTATTGGAGGGTTTAAAACCCGAGTTTTGTTTTTATTTAATCAATAGGGTTTCAAAACTCAAATCGACTCTAATTTTTGGCAGGATATCATAAACAATCAAGGTATTCATAACAAAGTTTTTTTAGGATTTATTGATAAAGCAAATTGCATGAAATAAAGATACGATTGCACATGAATTAGAAAACTACGAATATCAATACGAGTTAAAATTAACTGAACAAAACGATTATGAACCTATGAAATTAACTAAATGCAGAACCTATAAGCACAAAAACCTATATGATGATGATGAGAAACAATGAAATCAAGGAGGTATGTTTGCTGTTTTTTTTTGTTGTTGTTGACTATTGGTGAGAAAGGATCCGATCCATAGATCGAACGGATCCTTTTCCTAACGTAGCCTCATGACATAATACAACCAGAAATTAACCTATGGATTTAACTAAAAAAAATAGGGATAAAAGGATGTTTTACCTTAGGATATTGGTGCACGGTTGGAGATGTTGCTGCAAGTTGCTGGGAATTGAGGAAGATTGAAGATGATGGTTGCTTTGAAGATGGCGATGCGGCTGCACTATTGGAGGGCTGGATGGTTTGGTTGCAAGGATGGACCGGCTGCAGGTGGTGGCATGCTGGAGGTGCTCCTGTGAAGGGGCTGTGTAGTGGCTGTATGGTGGGCGTGGATGCAGCAGGTGGCTGCAACTGGAGAGGAACTGCCCCTTTGTTTATGGGCTGGAGCTTCGGTGGTGGCACGCCGGCCGGAGTGGATGGTGGTGCGCCGGCTGGAATTGGTATGGCTGGAAGACCTCTTATGTGGTGGCTGCAGCTGCTACAAAGGGAGGTGAGTTGCTGTGTAATGAGAGAGAGAGAGAGAGAGAGAGAGAGAGAGAGAGAGAGAGAGAGAGAGAGAGAGAGAGAGAGACGTGAATGAAAAAATATAGCCAGCCGTATGGCTTCTTTTCCCTTCTTATGACAACTTAGGTTTTGATAAAAATCAAAACCTAAGTTTCTAATATTGTTTCATGAAACAGTCTACGTGAATTAATTGTAGCCATTTGGTTTTTGAAAAAGATGGAAAGGAGGTAAAGAAGAAAGGGGAAAGAAGGAAGGGAAGGAAAAGGAAAAAAGAGTGGAAGAAGGAAAAGGAAAGAAAGGGGAAGAAAGGAGAGGGAAAGAAGAAGAAGAAGGGGCTGGATAGGGGTATACATGAGTGGAGAAAGAGGAAAGAAAGAAAGAAAGAAAAAGACAGAAGAAAGAAAGAAAAGAAAGAAAGAAGGAAAGCAAAAAAGAAAAAAGAAAAAAGAAAAAAAAGAAAATGGAGGAAAAAAAGAAAGAAAGGAAGTGGGCTGGAGGTTTGGGAGACCCCCTCGCGGGTCCCACCTCACAAAATAAAATAAAATAAAATAAAATAAAAAAATAAAAACAAACAAATAAAAAGAAAATTGAAAAGAAACACATTTTTTTTGTTAATAAAAGGGAATTGTAAATGGATGGGCCATCTCAGTGCGGGTCCAAATTCCACTTTTGAAATTCATTTTGACAATTAGAGGGGTAAAATAGTCTTTTCAAAAAATTTCCAAACGAAACGAGCTATTTTTGGCAATTTTTGAAACGAGCTCGGATTTTGAAGTTCAATACCCCGTTGCGAAGCAAATCCAGTGTAGAATTTGAAAAATTGAGTTTGAAATAAATCCAAATTGTTTTCCTCGAGAAAATATTTCCAAAGAACTTTCTAGATGAAACAAGCTATTTTTGGCAATTTTTAAAACAAGCTCGGATTTTGAAGTTCAATACCTCGTTGCGAAGCAAATCCAGTGTAGAATTTGAAAATTTAATTTTGAAAGAAATCCAGATTGTTTTTCTTGAGAAAATATTTCCAAATTTAGACTTCTGGGGATAAAAATGTCAATTTTGGAAACTCAGGGTTTGAAATTGATTTCTGAAAACTTTTAAAACTCAATCTAGATTGAAATTTATAAAACTGGAGTTCTGGACTTCGAAAATGAAATGAAATGTGATGAGATGTTATGAAATGCTGAGAAATGATATGAAATGATGAGAAATGACATGTGAAATGCAGACCCTGAATGAAGAATTTTGGATTTTAAACCCTGATTGGCAGCTGTACCAGTTCAAAAAGCATAAAAACTGATAAAATTTGCAAAATGGTTGAAGAAATGATTTTCAGACTCTACTGGGTTAGAATGAACCCTAAAAATTAGGGTTCGAGCTGGATTGAATTGAGATAAGCAGAATTGAGCTGGGTTCTAGAGTTTCAGAACTCAAATGGACTGACCAGGCACTGACTCAACTGACCTTTCCGACTGAATTTTCAAGAAAAGCTGCCATTTTTAGAGAAATAGTACAGAATGGTCACTAAAGCGAAGTGAATTACGAACATGAGCTGACTTTAAGCTAAAACAAAGGTCAATAATACTGACATGAACTAAAATCAAAGCTCAAACACTAGCTCAATTGGCTGAACTCAACTCAATTTCTGCTGAAAGAACTGAAATGGACTAAAATGGGCTCTTGGACACTCAAAAATGGTTTTGAACTGAAACTGGAGCACTCGAACTTCTGGTGAGCTCAAGTTAGACTCTAAGGAATATGACTGACTGTGAATGACTGATTTGGAGATAATTGGCTTGGATTTGAGTGAGAAATGAGCTCATTTCTGAAGAAATGATCCCATTTTGACAGAAATGGTCAGAAATGGAAATGGTTTCTTCATTGTGAGCTCAGATGAGCTTGAAATGACTGATATTCTAAATGTTCTGAACTGACCAATGAGCTTGGTTCACTCCGACTGACTGGGGTCCAAGATGACCTAGGGGTAAAATGGTAATTTTCCTAGTGAAAATGGGTAAGGTGGTGATTTTCTGAAACTGACTCGAGGGTTGACTCTTACACTGACCTAACAGGGTTGGCACTACTCGAGGAGGGTTATTTGAGAATAGATGATGAAAATTTGGGGTGTTTCCAGATGCCCCTCTTTGCTACTAAGCTGACTTGAAGACGAGCTTAGTGGCAAAGAAAAACACACCAAATCTGGGCTATAAAAATGCCCGAGTTAGAAGGATCTGACTGGATATGAAGAAATCAGCCCTGATGAAAATGGTAGATATGAAGTGAAGAATGAAGAAGAAAATTTTACTTTAAAAAGAAGTGAGATTCAGGTTTTGCCCTTAACCTGGATGGGACGGGAAATACCTCGTGTAGAAATGAAGCTCAGGTTTGACACTTAACCTGACCGGGAGATGAAATACCTCATCAGAATGAGGCTCAGGTTTAACCCTTAACCTGACCGGGAAATGAAATACCTCCTTAGAGGAGGCTTAGGTTTGTACCCTTATCCTGATTGGGCAGAAAATGAAATACCTCATCAAAGGAGGCTCAGGTTTGTACCCTTATCCTGAATGGGCAGAAAATGAAATACTTCATCAAAGGAGGCTCAGGTTTGTACCCTTATCCTGATTGGGCAAAAAATGATGGGATTCCTAAAAGAAGAACCCATGATGGAACCTTCGGATTTCCGCACAATGAATCAGATAGTGGTTTTGCAAAAGGATGAAATTGGGGTCCCTAAAGCTTGAAAAGGGGTTTGATTTTGGATGCCTCATTGCTGAGACTAAATAACTTTTGAAATTGGTGACCTTTTGCAAGAAAATTATTGGTGGCTTAACCTTGAGCCAAAATTGAACGGTCTATGGTGGGACAGTGGGGACACAGGGAAGTGTGCAAATCTGAGAGCCCATGCGCTCAGATTATACCAACAGAAGTGAAGGAACCTTGAAAACTCCCGTTATCAAGTCCTTAAAAGGGATAACAAGTGATGTCAGGATGCGCCAAAGATGAACTTCAAACTCTTTCTTCATGCTAGGATAACTAGAAAATATTGTCAAAATGTTGAAAATTATTGTTGATTCGAAATAATTGAAAATGATGTACATCGTTTCGAAAATATTCCTTCTTTTCTACCTGAAGTATTACCTCCGTAGAATCAGGATTCGAATTCAAATTGCTTGCAATTGACTTTCTTTCAAGGAAGCTATCAATTTCCTTGATATGAACAGAAAAGAGAGTATTCTTGATATTGTGAAAGCAATTGGTGAAAGAATATTGATAATAGAATTTCACAAAATTAAAGAGGATCCTTGATAGATTTGGCAGTCTGATATCCTAGGATTCTTTTCTTATGATGATCTTTCTGCCCACTTTTTTTTTATTGGCAGAATTAGAGCTCTCTTGGATTTTTGGGGATTACATCATCCTTCATTTTGGAGATGTTCTGACTTTTCTCTCTTTTTTTTTTTTGGAAGGGGGTACGTCACAAACTCCTTCATCTCAGAGATGCTCCGATCCTTCTTTTTTTTTTTAGGGATTATATTGGCAGTTATTGGCTCATTGATTGGAAATCTCTTGGTGATAGCAGAAATTAAATATCTTTTAGGGTTTGTCGGGAGGCTCATCGCAGTCGCCTTCATCTTGACGGTGCTCTGAACTTTCCTTGGAAGGATCTGTCACAAACTCCTTCATCTTGGAGATGATCCAAATCTTCTTTGGCCCCAGGGGTCTAACTCGCATAATTCATCTTCATCTTGACGACAATTGAGAGATCCCTTTTGTAGATATTTAATTGCAGCTTTAGGTGATTGAGAAGATATGGCAATTGAATGGATTTTTCTGTATCACCCAGGATATTTCGACTGCTTTATTTTTCAAGAATGATCTTTAAAAATATGCCATTGACTGTGATCAATACCGATCACTTATGGCTTTGCAACAACATTGAATTTCCTTTGCTGGCCATATCGAAGATTTATTCTTCATCCTTTTGGGTTGGCCAGTAGAAAGAATTTGAATTTTGAATCCTTTTTCGCGAAAGCTTTGTCCTTTTGGAAGTAATATTGAAGGTATTTTGAGGCAATAATTTTGTGCAATAAAGATTTTGAAATCAACAAATATTTAATGACAAATTGGCAAAATGTTCTTGAAATCCTTGGTGAAAGAAATTGCTTGAGGTTTAATTGACACATCCATGACCAAATTGAGTCTTGAAAAGACTCGATAAAAGTTCAACTCAAAAGTTGAGTTTTATTTTGACTTACCAGCTCGAAAGCAGGATTTGGGTTGACCGACCAGCTCGAAAGCAAGATTTGTTGAATTACCAGCTCGAAAGCAGGATTTGTTGACTGACCGCCTCGAAAGCAGGATTTGTTGACCGACCAGCTAGAAAGCAGGATTTGTTGACCGATCGGCTAGAAAGCAGGATTTATTGACCGACCAGCTAGAAAGCAGGATTTGTTGACCGACCAGCTCGAAAGAAGGATTTGTTGACCGACCAGCTCGAAAGCAGGATTTGTTGATCGACCAGCTAGAAAGCAGGATTTGTTGACCGACCAGCTAGACAGCAGGATTTGTTGACTGACCAGCTCGAAAGCAAGATTTGTTGACCGACCAGCTCGAAAGAAGGATTTTGATTGAAAGATTGAATTTGATGATTTGAAATTGACTGACATTGATGAAGTTGTAACCCGAAGGATTAGAAAGTGATAGATATTGATAAAGTTGTAACTCAAAGGCAAGAAAATGACTGATGTTGGTAAGATTGTAACCTGAAGGCTTGAATTTGGAAATTGATTAACCCGAAGATCGAAATTAGAAATTAGTTTATTGAGAACGACATGGGTTCAATTGAGAACGACATTGGTTCTTTGGGAACAACATGGGTTCAATTGAGAATGACATGGGTTCTCTAGGAACGATGTGGGTTCAATAGGGATTCAGCCTAAGAACTTGAATCAGGAGGACTTCAACCTACAAATCACAATTCAGAAAAATATCAATCCAAAAGGGGTTCGACCTAAGGACTGTAAAGAATATTGGATCAGGAGGACTTCAACCTACCAATTAAATTTTTGGCAGTGGGATTAGTTTTGAAGGGATTCAACCTAAGAACCACTCGGTTGAGAAGGACTTTTGGTTGGCAAAGGGGTTCAACCTATGAGCCATATTGGTTTGACAGGCATTCAACCTACAAATCACATTGGTTCCGCAAAGGTTCGACCTACGAACGATCACTTCCATAGGGATTTAACCTAAAGATCACAGTTTAAGAAGGAAGGATTCAACTTGTGAGCTTTGAATGAACCAGGTGCTAAACTGGGTTTTGAGGGAAGATTTCAATCGAAATTCAAATATTCAAGGAAAAACTAAATGAATTGGGTTTTGAAAGAAAATTCGAGTCGGAACTTGGATCTTCTAGACCAATTACTAATTTGTAGAAAAGTTTGAGTAGGAGTTCAAACCTTTAAAGAAAAGCCAAACAAATTGGATTTGGAAGAAAATTCGAGTCGGAACTTTAATTTTTCTAGACCGATTCCAGGCATTTGAATTGGATTTGGAAGAAAATTTGAGTCGGAACTCTAATTTTCTAGACCAATTACTAATTTATAGAAAAGTTTGAGTAGGAGTTCAAACCTTTAAAGAAAATCCAAACGAATTGGATTTGGAAGAAAATTTGAGTCGAAACTCTAATTTTTCTAGACCGATTCCAGGCATTTAAATTGGATTTGAAAGAAAATTTGAGTCGGAATTCTAATTTTCTAGACCAATTCTAGGACATTTGAATTGGATTTGGAAGAAAATTCGAGTCGGAACTCTAATTTTCTAGACCAATTCTAGGACATTTGAATTGGATTTAGAAGAAACTTTGAGTCGAAACTCTAATCTTCTAGACTAATTCTAGGACATTTGAATTGGATTTGGAAGAAAATTTGAGTCGGAACTCTAATCTTCTAGACCAATTCAGAAGGAAAAGAAAACTTGGGTCGGAACTCGAATCTTCGAAGGAAAACTAGATCCATTGTGGAAGGAAAAGAAATTCGAGTCGGAACTCGAATCCTGAAGGAAAAGTAGATCACTTTGGAAGGAAAAGAAATTCGAGTCGGAACTCGAATCCTGAAGGAAAACTAGATCGGTTAGAAGGAAAGGAAATTCGAGTCAGAACTCGAATCTCGGAGGAAAACTAAACAAAAAGAAGGAAAGGAGATTCGAGTCGGAACTCGAATCCCGGAGGAAAACTAGACAAAAAGAAGGAAAGGAGATTCAAGTCGGAACTCGAATCCCGAAGGAAAACTAGGCAAAAAGAAGGAAAGGAGATTCGAGTCGGAACTCGAATCCCGCAAGAAGACTAGACCAGCATGGATTAGATTTGAAAACATTAACCAGTAAAACCATATTTAGAAAGTTTGACCAATAAAAATTGGATTTTGAAAGTCCTACCAATAACAATTGGATTTTGAAAGATGTACCAGTGTGAATACAGATTTTGGAAATGAACCAGTATAAGTACTGGATTTCGAAAATGGATCAGTACGAATAGTGTTTTTGGAAGAATTACCAGCTCGAATACTGGATTTTGAAGATTTACCAGCACAAACACTGGATTTAGAAAATTTTACCAGTACGAACACTGGATTTTGAAAATCTTACCAGCACGAACACAAGATTTTTGAATATTTACCCAACTGCTTCTGATAAGAGATTTTCAGTCTTTATCCTCACGATGACTTAGACAACTGTCGAGGTCTCAGAATTTATCCCTTATCCTGAATGGGTAGTTCAGGTTTATCCCTTAACCTGAAGGAGAATGAATTTGATACATATGTATGCAAATGAATGTGAATGAATGCATGCAAATGCAAATGTATGCAAAATGATGTAAATGAATGCATGTAAATACAAAATGAGAGATTTGTTTGATCCTGCGTGCATACAGGATGTTTTGAAGAGAAATTTCAAAATAATGCCCCAGTATAACTGGGGAGTGAAATTTTGGATAAAAGGAAGATAATTGATGTTCGAAAAATGCTCTCCGAAGGTAACAAAGCAACTGACTTTTGATCGATTTAGAGACTCTGAAGAGGGTTGTTCCTCATGCAAGAACATTTTGCAGAGAAGGAGAATAAGAGGTGACATCAAGTTTATGAGGAAAATTGATAATTTTATTAATGCATTGAAGGAAAGATGACAAATCAAGGAAAGGCAAATGAGATCGCATTATTCCTTCAAAATAATGAAAGCAAGATGAGAAATGGGAAAATGCTAGCATTGTGAGCTTCTTGAATGATTGAAGAAGAAGCTCAGTCAGGATGACTAGTCCTCCTTTTCATCTTCAACGAGGAGATTCTTATCAATGCAGTCTTGAATGATATTCTTGAAGACAAAACAATGCTCAGTATCATGACCCATTATCCGATGAAACTTGCAGAATTGATCTTTAAACCTTCCCATGGTCACAGGAGGATCCGCTATCTTGAGGAGTCTAACCATCCCTTTGGCTATCATGTATTCCAGAACTTGCTCGAGCGGCTGTTCTAAGGGAGTAAAATTGTGGTTGTATCCCCAACCATCATGCTTTGGTCTCCCTTGGGGTTTTAATTCTAGTTGGATGCTCGAGAGAGGGTTGTCATTCTGCTTGTTGATTTTGTCCTCTTATCCTGTATGATTATCTTTGCTGAAATTTAGACTCTCTGATCCGCCGGTGTGGTTCTTTCTGCCACCCCTTTTGCTTTATCCATTTCTGTTGCTGGGGGCATTCGCAGAGAATGTGAAGTTTGACTTCTTTTTGGTATCTGAATTGCTCTTTGAGAGTGTGAGACTCTCATATACTCTATTCTCTATTCCCATCTCGATCCATTAAGCTCGTTCTATCAATTCGATAAAAGATTATGCTGGGGAAGTAGAGATCAGTCCTCTTAAAGGTTGGGAGAAATTATTCAGGATGACCGACAACGCATGCCCTTCTGATATCGGATCCTTCATTTGATTGCAGGTGGATCGCCATCTGTGGATAAAATCTCTCACCTTTTCATCCTCTTTCTGCTTCAGATTATAGAGATGATTGAGGGTGGGCAGCACCTTAGTATTGAACAAGAATCGCTCAATGAAAAGATTAACTACCGTGTTGAATTCCTTCAACTCAATGGAATTGATATGCTCTGAATACCATTTGGCGGCAGTGCCCTCTAGACTACGAAGAAAGCATCTAAACAAAGCGCGATTGTCTCTCTTGAATCTATTGCATTCTACAAAAAACATAGCCAGGTGAGCCTTGGGATTGCCAGACCCATCAAATTTGATAAATTTGCGAGGGAGATCTTCTAGGTTGTCATCTCCTTCCAGACCATCATAAAAATCTTTGCTTGTGAAAATCCTTTTGCCCTTGTCGCGGGCCTGCAGATCTCGAACTATCCTGACCATATCTCTGAACTGTGGTTGGTCAGAATCGCTGATAGACTGATCTTTGAATCTATGGGCTAACCCCTGCCCCTCAGTAGACTTGCGGAGTATCTGCTGAGTCTCAATTTCTTCATCTGTGTCTCCCACTGATTCCTCCTTATCAGATGTATCTTCACGCTGGACACGCTTTTTAGATATCTTTACATGCTTCTTGGTTGTGTGACCCTCAGCCTTCTGCTTGACCTGGGTTTGCTCTGTATTGGCTTCAGCTTGCTCTGCCAGCATCTTGCTCATCATTTTTTTGAACATGGCATACATCTGAGGATCGATGCCATCATCTGCTTGCTGCCCTTGATTTTTGCCTGAGTGCGGGGAATCTATTTCTTCTTCCGAAGCTATTGAATATATGATGCCCTCAACTGGTGCAGTTTTCTTCCCTGACCTTGTCTGAACCATTGAATGTCACGAATGCTCTCTGCAGGGCAAAATTGATGGTTAGACTTTTGAGAGAGATTTTGATTGGAAGAAAATATTTGTTGAGAATTTTGGTAGACAATTGAAAGAGTATCCCATTACTAGGGGTTGAGTTGTCGCTGGGATTACGACAATTGCGTTGTCATTCCTTTGCAAAGAAAATAAACAACTGAAAATTATTCCTTGTTACCTAGGCGAGGTCGTCAAACCAAGAATTGAAGAATTTGCAAGATTTTTATTTATTGAAAGGAAAACATGATTGTATCAATAATAAACTTGGGAAAGAGGGGCAGACAGACAATTTGCCACCACTCTTTATAACTAGCAGAGACACGAGGGCCAGGAAAAAGTGGAAGAGTAACAAAAGAGTCCCAGTCATATCTGGCATAATGGTATGTTCCAGACCATTGTGTTGATGCAAGGTCGAACTCTGACACGACTCCTGATAGCAGCCGCATTTCTATGTGCTTATGTCTATGAGAAAACTGTCGAACACACCGCTCTGGATGATAATAGGTGCAGAAGAATGGACCGAGCTGCTTGAATCTTTTGCCATATGCATAGGTGTATCTGGGAGGCGATAATTCTCGATCAAAATAGTCCCACGCCACTTCTTCTTCCTGCAGATAATCGATCATGAATCAGTACCGCGCAACTGGAAGAAGTTCCTTGCCGTTGTATCTGAACGAACTAGCTCTGGTCGGCACATGCTGAAGGAACCAAGACTGAAGAGCATAGGTACATCCTTCGACTAAGATGAACTCTCCAAGTGTGAAGCGGGTCAGTCCTCTGTATAGAAAAGCAAGCGTGGCCATAGCTATCGAGAGACGGTTGGTCTGTCGACTCCCCCATCTTCTCAAAAGCTGAACTATTCTGACATCCACATAATTCTGTCCATCTGGAAAGAAAGCAAGTCCCACAGTACACAAAACCATCACATGCTGAATTCTCTCTCGAGCTGTCCTGGACAACGAGCTGACTTTTGCGAATTCTCCATACTGTCGGTAGATCTCAATCAGGCTCACATACTCGTTCCCATTTTCTTCAATCAGTGGCCAAGACTTGCGCCCAGTCATGCAAGCCACGACATCTTTAGGGTCCAGACCCTTGACATTGATCAGAAACTGCTGCTCAAACGGATCTCCAGGCTGACCGGGTGGCTCAGGCAGTCCCATAATCTCTGAAAACTCATCCATCAGTAGTGTCATCTCGCCCCACGAGAACCAAAATGTGCAAGTGCACGGATTCCACTGCTCTGCTAGTGCATGGATTAGATTGCCGTTGACTGTCAACTTTCCTACTGCAGATGCCAGTTCCAACCCGCAATCGCTCAAGTGGTCCGGAAACATACGGGAGAAGTTTTTGAACCAGACATAGTACCACCGAGGGAAGAAGGGTCTGATGCTGAGAGCTCGATGCTCGGGAAGACTTTGTCACACCTCGTAGGAGATGTGACCCTCAGGAAAAATAGAACCAAGCTGACTGGATTCCATTGGACTGAAAGATAGGACGATTAGAAATTAGACTTTTGGAAAAATACAAGAATTTTGAAAATTGCAGGCAGGATAAAATAAAAGCTGGAAATTTGAAGTCCAGAGAAACAAAAGAATGGAAAATCATCTGGAGTTTTGAGGAAAAGGTGAATAATTTGGAAAAATCGTTCAGGGTTTTTTGAGAAAAATGAGATATTTCACAAAAGATGGAAAATGAGGTATTTTGGAAAATTGTTCGGTATTTTGGAAAAATTGGGAAAAATATGAGAAAATAAGGCGAAAATGAATATCATACATTCAATTACAAACAATTATGCACATACAGCAATCCCTAAGAAGCCAACTCTAAATGCATTGATTTTGAAAGAGCTTTAGGACCCTAATCCTAACTCTAGGCTCAGATCAACTGTGTCCAATCATGCTATGCCGATATACTCGAGCCGAGGCTCGATGTACATGGCATAAAATCATCTCCGGGTCTAGGCTTGTGTTTTCCCAACATCCTTGAGCGCCTGCCGATATACGTTGGACTATGGCCCTTGGTACGTGGTAGGGGGGCGTTAGCCCAAATAAGTGGCCCAGTTGTAAGGCTCTGTCCCGAACTATGGTTCTGGAAGAGAGCCCAGCAACGTGAAGACCAGGTAGACATAGGTGGGGTGGTTTTTGAAAAATGATCACATGTAGATAAACAGAGGGCTCTAAGTCCTAAAGAGATAGAATTTTGAAATTTTTTTGAAGAAGCAAGCATTGTTTTCATACAATTCCTGGATTGAGGAGTGTTGTATTTCAGACCTAAGTCTAAGTGAGCATGCATAATTCTCCTCAATATGGTCCTACCAAACCATGCCTAGTCTACATGCAATCCATGTCAGCGAGGTTCAAGTCTAGGCTCCTAGGTTCACATGTTATCATCGCAAAAATTTTCCCCTCCCTCGCGAGAGAGAAACGAATGGTTTTGAAAATTAACTTGCCTCTGTTTTGAAAATTTGCGGGAAAATTCCGTGGAATGGGATCCGTCTATCGGTACGAGGTTCAACCATTCCTAGCGCCTTTACCAGGGGTAATTGAACCAAGGATCAATTATGCGCTCCAACTTTACTCAAATATCTAAATTATGCTCTATTTTCCTAGAATGCACAAAGAATCAGGCATGTGCTATGAAATTTTGAAAATAATGCAAGTTTTGAAAGAATGATGTTTGCTTGAAAAATTGAAATATACCTGGAAAATGATTGGAAAAGTGCTTGACATTGGAATTCATGAGAAAATCATTGAATTTCCTTGGAAATCAGAAATTTGCATTGGAAAATGAACACTCAGGAAAACTTGAACTTTGGAAAATCGATTTTGAGAATTGGAATTTTCTTTTCTGAGAAAATGGATTTGAGAACTTTGAGAAAATCTAAGAAATTCATTGGAAAAGGATTTTTTTGAAATGGAAAACAGATTCTCAGGAAACTGGATCCTCAGAAAAATGGGAAATCTGAGAAAATCGATCTTTTTGAAAACTTGAGACTTTGAAATTTGAGATTTTTAAAACATGGGAAAATCTTGGTTTGAACTTGGGAAATGCTTTGAAATCTCTTTTGAAAACTTAGGATTTTAAGAAAATTGGATCCTGAGAAAGACTTGGAAATTCTTGAGAAAATTGAATTTTCTGAAATTGAAATTGGAAAATAAATTTGAATAATATGAATGAATGAATATGAATTTGAAAAGGGAATTTCATTGAGGAATTAAGAAATCCTTTTAAAACTTGGAGAAATGCAGTGCATTTTTGAAGTTAGCCTAAGAGTGTAGGCTGAATGTGGCTATTATGAAGATCATAAGTCTTGGTTTTCTTCGTATTCTGACTATGGCCATAAATACGAATCCCACCGAGTTTATAAACTCCATAAGAGCTTGTGCACGTTCCATTCGTGTAAACCATGGTGAATTTGGAATAAATGTGCATGAATGATACATCACATATTAAAATTTGCATAAATTAAACTATATGCAATGCAGCCCTATTCTAAGCAGAAAAGTAACTCTTATTCCAAATATTACATTGATTTTTATATTGAATTGAATAAAATAAAGAAATAAAATGGCTAAGTCTTCTTCTTGAATATTCCTGCAAAACTAGAAAACAGTGTTAGCACAAAAATGTAGGTTTTTCTGAATTTATCCAAAAATATGAGAAATTATTAGATATTATTCACATATAAACCCAAATTCATACCCCCTTTGATATAAACATGATAAATAATGAATAAATTTCGAAAATAAACTTGAAAATTCGAAATTTGGGTCAAAATGACAAAAATGCCTATGATATCCTTGAAATCAGGGTTTTTTGAAAGAAATTTTGGAAATTTGAAAATCAAATGAAACAAATCAAATACAATATGATGAAATATGATGATATGCATTAAAATTTATGGAATTAGAAATTGGAATTTCGAAATTGAGGTCAAAATGACCAAAATACCCCTGATAACATGACTATGGCCTTGAAACCAGGGTTTTCTGAAATAAATTTTGCAAAATTGAAAAATATGAAATGAAAATGAGATTGAAATTAACCCTAATATGATTATACATGCTTATGTACATGATAAAACCCTAAAATGGCGAAAATATCATAAAATCTCAAATTTAACATGAGTTTCGCCAGATTTTCGCTTTTGAATTTAAATATAAACTAATATGTAACTCAAATGAACTTGGAATTAAGAAACATTTGGCATGGACACTTAAAATAACCCTAAAAACAGAATGAAGATCGAAAATTTAATTTTTTTGTATTTTTAAATATGGAAATTCAAATAAAAACCCTAAATTTTGTGATTTTTGCCTAAAATATTGATTCTAAAAGAATTTCGGATATCAAACTTCCATAAAAGTTTTCCAAATTTTACTGGGTGACAGAGGACAGTAATGCAAAGATTTTTTCCTTTTACACTTTCTGGTTTTGACGTATGGTCAGAGCTGTACCACTCCGGCAAGTCGGATCGGAATCCGGCGACTCTAGGATTTGGGGGAAACAGAAAGGTTTCGGTACAAAATGTAGGAAAAATAGTAAATAGATGGGGAAAAGGCTGAAATTGTGGGAAAATGTCTCTGACAAACATAGATTTTTTTTTATTTTTACACCATTTGGATTTGGGTTACGTTTTGGAAAAAGTCATGCTGTTATCAGAGACCCAAATCTCTGAAATTTTGGGATATTGAAATCTGTCAGATAGAAAATAAAATTTCAGGAAAAATACTAAAATAGTTCAAAAAATCCTTAAATTTTGGAAAATGACATAAAAACATATTATAAACAACTTTCATGTTTAAAGTTTTTGAAGACGGGCTACGGATTGAATGGACTTGATGCATTAGGGTCTGTCTATACCCTGACAAAGGAAAATCAAGATTTTCCTAGGGGGCTGGGAAGTCCAATTTTTTACAAAAGTCAAAACTAGTTGAAAAAACCTAAAATTTTTCAGATCATTAGTAGATTCAATTATGAATCCACTGTGATTTTTAGAGGACAATCTGGATCTCTCACAAGGGTGGTGCCGGAGGTTCTTGTCTGCTAAAGCATAAACTGGAATTTCTGGAGGGTTCAAAACCTGAGGTTTGTTTTTATTTAATCAATAGGGTTTCAAAACTCAAATCGACTCCAATTTTTGGCAGGATATCATAAACAAGCAAGGTATTTATAAAATTTTTTTTTTAGGATTTATTGATAAAGCAAATTGCATAAAATAAGGATACGATTGCGCATGAATTAGAAAACTACGAATATCAATACGAGTTAAAATTAACTGAACAAAACAATTATGAACCTATGAAATTAACTAAATGCAGAACCTATAAGCACAAAAACCTATATGATGATGATGAGAAACAATGAAATCAAGGAGGTATGTTTGAATTTTTTTTGTTGTTGTTGTTGACTATTGGTGAGAAAGGATCTGATCCATAGATCAGACGGATCCTTTTCCTCAACGTAGCCTCATGACATAATACAACCAGAAATTAACCTATGGATTTAACTAAAAAAAAATAGGGATAAAGGATGCTTTACCTTGGGATCTTGGTGCACGGTTGGAGATGTTGCTGCAAGTTGCTGAGAATTGAGGAAGATTGAAGATGATGGCTGCTTTGAAGATGGCGATGCAGCTGCACTATTGGAGGGCTGGATGGTTTGGTTGCAAGGATGGACCGGCTGCAGGTGGTGGCATGCTGGAGGTGCTCCTGTGGAGGGGCTGTGTAGTGGCTGTATGGTGGGCGTGGATGCAGCAGGTGGCTGCAACTGGAGAGGATCTGCCCCTTTGTTGATGGGCTGGAGCTCCGGTGGTGGCGCGCCGGCCGGAGTGGATGGTGGTGCGCCGGCTGGAAGTGGTATGGCTGGAAGACCTCTTATGTGGTGGCTGCAGCTGCTACAAAGGAAGGTGAGTTGCTGTGTAATGAGAGAGAGAGAGAGAGAGAGAGAGAGAGAGAGAGAGAGAGAGAGAGAGAGAGACGTGAATGAAAAAATATAGCCAGCCGTATGGCTTCTTTTCCCTTCTTATGACAACTTAGATTTTGATAAAAATCAAAACCTAAGTTTCTAATATTGTTTCATGAAACATCCTAAGTGAATTGGCTGTAGCCATTTGGTTTTTGAAAAAGATGGAAAGGAGGTAAAGAAGAAAGGGGAAAGAAGGAAGGGAAGGAAAAGGAAAGAAGAGGGGAAGAAGGAAAAGGAAAGAAAGTGGAAGAAATGAGAGGGAAAGAAGAAGAAGAAGGGGCTGGATAGGGGTATACGTGAGTGGAGAAAGAGGAAAGAAGGAGGAAAAAAAGAAAGAAAGAAAGAAAGAAAAAGAAAGAAAAGAAAGAAAAGAAAGAAAGAAGGAAAGCAAAAAAGAAAAAAGAAAAAAAAGAAAATGGAGGAAAAAAAAAGAAAGGAAGTGGGCTGGAGGTTTGGGAGACCCCCTTGCGGGTCCCACCTGACAAAATAAAAAAAAATAAAAATAAAAAATAAAAACAAACAAATAAAAAGAAAATTGAAAAGAAACACATTTTTTGTTAATAAAAGGGAATTGTAAATGGATGGGCCATCTCAGTGCGGGTCCAAATTCCACTTTTGAAATTCATTTTGACGATTAGAGGGGTAAAATAGTCTTTTCAGAAAATTTCCAAACGAAATGAGCTAATTTTGGCAATTTTTGAAACGAGCTCAGATTTTGAAGTTTAATACCCCGTTGCGAAGCAAATCCAGTGTAGAATTTGAAAAATTGAGTTTGAAATAAATCCAAATTGTTTTTCTCAAGAAAATATTTCCAAAGAACTTTCTAGATGAAACGAGCTATTTTTGGCAGTTTTTAAAATGAGCTTGGATTTTGAAGTTCAATACCTCATTGTGAAGCAAATCCAATGTAGAATTTGAAAATTTAATTTTGAAAGAAATCCAGATTGTTTTTCTCGAGATAATATTTCCAAATTTAGACTTCTGGGGGTAAAAATGTCAATTTTGGAAACCGAGGGTTTGAAATTGATTTCTGAAAACTTTTAAAACTCAATCTGGATTGAAATTTATAAAACTGGAGTTCTGGACTTCGAAAATGAAATGAAATGAAATGTGATGAGATGTTATGAAATGCTGAGAAATGACATGCGAAATGCAGACCCTGAATGAAGAATTTTGGATTTTAAACCCTGATTGGCAGTTGTACCAGTTCAAAAAGCATAAAAACTGATAAAATTTGCAAAATGGTTGAAGAAATGGTTTTCGGACTCTACTGGGTTAGAATGACACTGAAAATTAGGGTTTGAGCTGGATTGAACTGAGATAAGCTGGATTGAGCTGGGTTCTAGAGTTTCAAAACTCAAATGGACTGACCAGGCACTGACTCAACTGACCTTTTTGACTGAATTTTTAAGAAAAGCTGCCATTTTTAGAGAAATAGTATAGAATGATCACTGAAGCGAAGTGAATTACGAACCTGAGCTGACTTTAAGCTAAAACAAAGGTCAGTAATACTGACTTGAACTAAAATCGAAGCTCGAACACTAGCTCAATTGGCTGAACTCAGCTCAATTTCAGCTGAAAGAGCTGAAATGGACTAAAATGGGCTCTTGGACACTCAGAAATGGTTTTTAACTGAAGCTGGAGCACTCGAACTTCTGGTGAGCTCAAGTTAGACTCTAGGGAATATGATTGACTGTGAATGACTGATTCAGAGACAATTGGCTTGGATTTGAGTGAGAAATGAGCTCATTTCTGAAGAAATGATCCCATTTTGGCAGGAATGGTCAGAAATGGAAATGGTTTGTTCATTGTGACCTCAGATGAGCTTGAAATGATTGATATTCTAAATGTTCTGAACTGACCAATGAGCTTGGTTGACTTCGACTGACTGGGGTCTGGGATGACCTAGGGGTAAAATGGTAATTTTCCTAGTGAAAATGGGTAAGGTGGTGATTTTCTGAAACTGACTCGAGGGTTGACTCTTACACTGACCTAACAGGGTTGACACTGCCCGAGGAGGGTTGTTTGAGAATAGATGATGAAAATTTGGGGTGTTTACATTTACCTTTGAAATCTTCCCTTTTTGATGAATCTTCTGAATTGTCTTGTGATGAGGGCAATATCTTCATCTTCTTCTGAATTTTCAGAGTCAGAAGTAGCCT
This sequence comes from Nuphar pumila, assembly GCF_984573655.1. Taxonomy (NCBI): domain Eukaryota; kingdom Viridiplantae; phylum Streptophyta; class Magnoliopsida; order Nymphaeales; family Nymphaeaceae; genus Nuphar; species Nuphar pumila. The sequence continues at coordinate 98,211,022 of NC_143251.1, forward strand.
TAAAAGTAAGAGATTTCTTCTTAGGTTCTTATTCTTGTCCGTCTTGAAGTTGAACTTCATATGCCATTAAGTTACCAACCAAATCTTCAAGAGTGAGAGTGTTTAAATAATTTGCTTCCTCAATAGCTGTGGTTTTTCTCTCTCATTCAGGAGTTAAACACCTTAGGATCTTTCTGACTAAATCCACTTGTGAATATTCTTTTCCAAGGGATTTCAGAGTGTTAGTAATATCGGTCATTCTTGTTACCATGTCCGATATAGATTCATTTTGCTTCATTTTAAACAATTCAAATTTATAAACTAAAGAAGCAATTTTAGATTCCTTTACCTTTGACGTACCTTCGTGAGTCACGAGAAGAGTATGCCAGATTTCATTTGCTGTAGAGCATTGAGAGATGCGATTGAACTCTACCTTGTCAACGACACAATACAATGCATTCATACCCTTGGCATTAAGTGAAGCAGTCTTCTTTTCTTCATTCGTCCATTGGCTGAAATCAATTGATGACATTTGGTACTTTTATGAAACGACTCTCCAAATTTCGAGATCCATGGATTATAAGAATATTGTCATTCTCACTTTCCAGTATTCATAGTTTGTTCCGTCGAAGAGAGGAGGACGAATAGAGGAACATCCTTCTTTGTGCTGAGAAGTTATAGTTATCATGCTAGATGATGGTCAAATCAAAATAATAGCAAACCTGCTCTGATACCAAATGAAAGTGCAGTAGGATCGAGGCAACAAGCACTAGAGGCGGGGTGAATAGTGCTTTTAAAAAAATTGTCTGCGGAATATTGACGGATTTTGCAATTCGCAAAGCAAACACACAAAGAACATAATAATTTATCCTGGTTCGGTCTTTCCTGACTTACATCCAGTCCCTAAGCAAAACCCGCTTGAGATTTCCACTATCAACCTTGTGTAACTACAAGATCATACAAACCAAATCCGGTCCCACTTCCAGTAACACACTTACTGAAAGCAAGCAACTCCTTTAAACCAATGAGTCATTTCTTTTACAGAAAATTGAAACAAGTAACAACTTACAATACAACCTATGAGCCCTTCTTATGAATGCAAATGAGATGCAATTGGCTTTTGAGGTTGTTGAAATACTCTACTCACGAATTCACTATCTCTCAAAGGAATTTGAATGAAGAACTGAAGTGAAAAGTATCACGTGAGTGAGAAAATGAATATGAGTGAAAAGCAAAGAGTAATAGATTCAAATTGATTGAATTGAGGTGCTTTTGAGTGTAAAATGCACTCATATTTATAGTTGAAACATTTCATACGTTGAGGGTATGAAAGGGTGTCAAAACAGTCCATTTTGAATGATCAAAATGTTTGAAAAATGAAAAGACATGCCTTTTGAAAGTTTCAGGAAAAACGGCAAAATTAGTCGACTGGAATAGTAGTTAGTCGACTAATAATTAGTTATTAGTAGACTGACAGTTATCGTCGGTTGACTGATCTGTTAATTGAGCCGTTTGAAAATATGAACTTTTGAAACTTAGTCGACTAAAGAAAAGTTAGTCGACTGATAATATCATTAGTAGACTGAAAAACCTTTTAGTCGACTGCTGCTAAAATTTCCTGAAAAACATACATTCTGTTCGGTCCACTGATAAAAGCATTAGTCGACTGCTGCTAAATTTTCAGAAAACAGATGTTTTGTCCGGTCGACTAATAAAACCTTCAGTCGACTAATTTGATAAAAATGACATTTTAGAAAATATGGTGCGAAAGGGTTAGTCGACTGGTGAGTCTATTGGTCGACTAATAAACATGAAAATTTAAGAAAAGAGTTTTTAAAAAGATTTTCATGAAGGTTTCTTTTAGAAAAGTTTGTGTAAAGACTTTTTAACTGAAATGCAACCTAAATATGCACTCTAAGTAAGGCTCTTACAAGAATCTAAGACTTTTAATGAATTTAACATTTGCACACTAGTCTTCAAAGATTCTTCATCGAATTCTTCAATTTTTTCATTGCCTTAGCTGAAATGCAGTTGATTCACTTGCTCATCATCAAAACCTTGTACTTGAAGTATCATGTACGACTTCATTGTCGTAACATGAAGGTCCAACACGAATCTGAACTCTGAAGGTAAATCCAATACAAAATTGAAATTCTGAAGGTAAGTCCTATCACAATGATGGATTTTGAAGGTAAGTCCAACTCAGAAGTTGGTTTTGAAAGAGCAACCGAGTCGAAACTCGGATCTTGTAAGGAAAACTGAAAAATTCGAGTCAAAAACTGAGTCTTCAAAGGAAAACTAGAAAGTTTGGTTTTAGAGGAAAGAAAATTCGAGTCAGAACTCAAATCTTCGAAGGAAAAACTAGACCCATTTGGATTTAAAGGAAAGGAAATTCGAGTCGAAACTCGAATCCTAAAGGAAAAACTAAAAAATTTCAGAAGGAAAGGAAATTCGAGTCAAAACACGAACCCTAAAGGAAAAATTTATCCAATTTGGATTTAAAGGAAAAGAAATTCGAGTCGGAACCCGAATCCTAAAGGAAAAACTTGAAAGTTCAGAAGAAAAAGAAATTTGAGTCGGAACTCGAATCCTAAAGGAAAACTTAGACCAATTTGGTTTTAAGGAAAAGAAATTCGAGTCGGAACTCGAATTCTGCAGAAGAAGTAGATTAATTTGGAAAAAAAAGAAATTCGAGTCGGAACTCGAATCCTGAAGGAAAACTAGATCAATTTGGTAGTAAAAGAAATTCGAGTCGGAACTCAAATCCTGAAAGAAAACTTGATCAATTTGGAAGGAAAAGAAATTTGAGTCGGAACCTGAATCCTAAAGGAAAACTAGATCAATTAGAAGGAAAGGAAATTCGAGTCGGAACTCGAATCCTGAAGGAAAACTAGATCGATTGGAAAGAAAGGAAATGCGAGTCAGAACTCGAATTCCGAAGGAAAACTAGATCAATTATAAGGAAAAGAAATTCGAGTCAGAATTCGAATCCTGAAGGAAAACTAGATCAGTGTGGACACTGAATTTTAAAGTGTATCAGTGCAAGCACTGTGTTTTGAAAAATTATCAGTACGAACACTGGGTTTTAGAGAATTACCATTACAAACAATGGGTTTTGAAAAATTACCAGCACAAACACTGGATTTTGGGAAATTACCAACACGAACACTAGATTTTAGAAAACTATCAACACAAACACTGGTTTTTGAAAAGTTAACAGCACGAACACTGGGTTTTAGAAATTGATCATGCATAATATTTGCATTTTATTAATCATTATTTATGCATGATCTGTGTTAAAATCGCTCTAAAACCCCATTTTTATTGTTAGTTCTGAGAAATCGCATTGAATTAAATCTTATCAAAAAATCAAGTTTTCAAAGCTTTCCCTACGGTTTTAGTGTTTTTATTAGATTTAGATTTTCTTAATGGTAGTTTAGTTAGCTTAGGTTTGTATTAGCTAATTTGTAATTTTTAATTAGTTTAGGAAGTTTTCTTTTTAAACAATAAAACATGTTTTACTAAAGTGGATCTTTTTGAAAATTATTGAAAATTGTTGGACTTGTGTTGAAAAATTTGCTTTAACCTAATATTATATTATAAATAGTATACTAAAGCAAAGGAGAGACGTTTTTCCCTGGTGGATTGTACGCCTTTCTCTCCCCCCCCCCCCTTCTCTCTCGCTCTCTCTCTCTCTTGCTCTCTCTCTCTTGCTTCCTCTCCCTTTTCCTTTTCTTGTTCTTCTTGATGTATTCTCCAACGCCGATTCTTCCATCTTCTTCATTGGGAAGGAGCAACAACAACCAGGATTAACCAGTTTTTTCGCAACCCGTCCACAGAATCACTCGGTGAGTGACCTTCTCCTTATTCCCATCTCTTTAATGTAGCTAGTTGCATAGAATCACATTGGCATATCACATCTTCGTTCAGCAATACATATTTCTTTATTATCTGAAAGCAAAGAAAACAAATACAGAAAACAAAACAAAAAAAAATATTGTGTTCACAGATTAGCCATTTTATTTCCATTCAACGTTCTATTCTATTCTGCATGTTATTCCATTCAGTAGGTTTTGTGCTGGTTACATCCATCATTTTATATTTTTTTCCGTGTGTTATTCATTCAAATCAACGTCTTTTGTTATTCAGTTTAGCATTTTTTATTTTTTTGGTTGAGTATAGCATTGGTTCTTTACCATCATAGCAACGTCTTGTTTTCTTTAATTTTTTTGTTCAGCAAGTAGTCTAAGATGTCCTTAGTTTATATACTATCAAATTAGTGGGTATAAAATAGTCGGTTTTGGTTTGATGTGTCATTTAAGATTCTTTTGCATAGGTGGGTGATTTTCCATTGCATTTTGGCTGCAGTGTTAGCTTAATCAATTAGGATAGTATTAATGCTAGTTAGGTAGATGAATCAGACGTGTTTATAATATAGATTTTTGTTCAGCGTGTTTTGTTTATCAGCCATAATGTTTGTGAGTCAAATGAAAACTCATGATTCATTGGTTCCAACCTTTCTTTTTTGTTGTTTTAGTTTTAGCTTATTAAGTTTTTTTTTTCTTTTTAAGTAGTTTACTACATTAGACGCTAGTTGTTTTGGGTATGTATTAACATTAGTTGATTTTTCTTATTTCACCTAAGATCAATTAATTAGGTAGCTAGTAGTATTATTCCATGTCTTACTATTTGTTAACACCGTACAACATATAGTATTGATTAGTTTCATTTAGTTGATTAGTGAGTTTCTTGATTTCTTGTATTAGGCATTAGTTTGTTACATAATTCATGAATTATAGTTAGTTAAATCGGTTTTGATATTTTGTCTTTTAGTGTTAGGTTGTCAGATTAGTTTGTTCATAGTCCAGTTTATGTTTAGTTTAGTTAGTTAATGCAAATCTTGTTTTTGCTGAATATTTTTAGTTATTAGTTATTAATTTCTTGTTTAGCTTCGTCATACTGCTTTGTTTTTGTGTTTCTATGTTGTAGAGAAGCGGTGGAACGTGCGATAAAGCTATTTTCGTACCCCTGAAGAGCCCTCTGAGGTCTCTAAAAGGTCTTCTCAAGGGACCCTCAGACCCTCAGAAAGACCCCTCAGGGAGCCCTCAGAAAAGCAAAAGTTCAAGAAAACATGCATTACCTCAAGAAGGGACAAGAAGACTCGAAGCACTGAAGCCTTCTCTTTTCTTTTTAGATTAGGATTCTATTTCTGATATTTATTCATTTAATTGGGTCTGTAATAAAACCATTTATTTTGTTTAAGCCCTCTGCGTAGGGCCATACTCCCTTAGTTATTTAATTATTTAATTTATTCTTTTACTTTTGGCAATAAAGAGTAGTTTAGCTTGTGTGTTTGAATACAAGTATTTCTCGTTCCCTGAGATCGACCCGGACTCCACCACTTGTGCCAGCCAGTTTTTATATTTTTGGTGTTTGGCTTTCACTGGTTTTTCATTAAAAAAATTATTGTTTTAAAAAGGGTTTTCATAAAACTCACACCAGAAATTTACCAGCACGAACACTGGGTTTTTTGAAAAATTACCAGCACGAACACTGGGTTTTGGAAAATTACAAGCACGAACACTAGGTTTTGGAAATTTACCAGCATGAACACTGGGTTTTTTGAAAAATTACCAGCACGAACACTAGATTTTGGAAAATTACCAGCATAAACACTGGGTTTTTAAAAAATTACCAATTGATTTTGATAGAAGATTTTCAGTCTTCACCCTCACGACGACTTGGACAACTGTCAGGGTCTCAGAATTTATCCCTTATCCTGAATGGGTAATCTTAGGTTTATGCCTTAACCTGAAGGAGAATCTTGATGCAAATGCAAATTGATGCCAATGAATGCAGATGAATGCATGCAAATGCAAATGAATGCAAAATGATGTAAATGGATGCACATGCGTGCAAAATGAGAGATTTGTTTGATCCTGTCTGCATACAGGATGTTTTGAAGATAATTTTCAAAATAATGCCCAAATGTAATAGGGAAAACACATTTTGGATAAAAGGAAGTGAATTGATGTTTGAAGAATACTCTTTGAAAGTAACAAAGTAACTGACTTTTGATCGATTCAGAAGGGACTCTGAAGATGGTCATTCCTCATGAAAGGACATTTTGTAGAGAAGAAGAACAAGCTTATGAGGAAAATTGATAATTTTATTGATGCATTGAAGAAAAAAATAACAAATTGATAAGAGAACTAAGACTGCATTGTCCCTTCAAAATGACAAAATGATAAAAGTGACATAGTCTTGACGTTGCAATTTCTTAGAAAACTTGCTTAGGATGGTCGACTGGTGTCTTCCTCATCTTCAATAAGGATATTCTTGTCGATGCAGTCTTGAATGATATTCTTCAAGATGAAACAATTCTCAGTGTCATGCCCTATTGCCCGATGAAATTTGCAGAATGTTTCTTTGAATCTACCCATGATTGTTGCAGCATCAGCTGCTTTGGGTAAACAAATCATATCTTTTGCGAGCATGTATTCCAGAACACTTTCGAGTGTCTGGTCCAGAGGGGTGAATTTCCGATCCGTACTCCAATCCTTGCGCTTTGGCTTTTCTTGATCTTTCTCTTTATGCTGAGGACTAGATTGAAGAGGCTTATCATTGTTAGAGAACTTTTCTTTTGGGCCCTTAGATCCTTCTGAATAGTTATCATGATTGCTATCATTGGTAGAAAGAGTAAAGTGAGCCTTTGGAGGTCCAACCATATCTTTTGTGAGCATGTATTCCAAGAAACTCTTGAGTATTTGATCCAATGGGGCCATCTTGCGGTCCTGGTTCCGACCGTCATGCTGTAATTTTTGTCGAGTGCTTGACTTCTGTTGAGATTTGGACGAGATAGTCGACCGATATTCTTTCTAATTCTCAATGAAGAAATTCTTGTCGATATAATCTTGGACAATGTTCTTGAAGATGAAATAGTGGTCGGTATCAAGCCCTATTGCCCGATGAAATTTGCAGAACTGGTCCATGAATCTTCCCATGGTTGTGGGAGGATTTGTGACTCTTGGGAGCTTTACCAATTCTTTGGCCAATATATATTCAAGGATTTCATTGAGAGACTGCTTGAGAGGAGTAAACTGGCGATCGTAACCCCAACCGTCCTTCTTTATCTTTTCTTTTTGTTGAGATTTCTGGTGAGAGTCTGACGAGAAGGGCTTGTTGTCTTGTTTGAAGGCTTCTCCCTTTTTGCCTCCATTGTTGCTTCTGTTGGACTTAGAACTTTCTGCGTTGCTGCTCTTGCCAATGATATTCTGAGAAAATGAGACAAATGTCTTTTCCTTGAGGGAAGCCTTTCCAAGATCGTCTTCAGCTTGCTCAGACATCATCTTGATCATCATTTTCTTGAACATTTGATATGCAGCGGGATCAATGTCATCCCCATCAGTCTGACTCTATCTTCTAACAACTCTTGGAGAATTCATCTCTTTTTACTTGACATTTTAAAAATCACTGATGCACTTGATATAGCAGCGTCTTCTGATCTGATCTGGACCACTTGGGAATACCGATATTCTCTGCAGAATATAATGAATGATTAAATTTTGATTATGAAGATTCAGGATAGAAATGAATATAGGGAAAATATTTGATGAGAATTTGGTAGATAATTGGAAGAACATCCCATTACTAGGGATTGGGTTGCCGCTAGAGTCACGTCAATTGTGTTGTCATTCTTTGCGAGGAGAATAAACAACTGCAAATATGCCTTGTCACCTAGGCGAGGTCGTCAAACCATGATAGAATGAAAATTGAAGGATTTTTTTATTGAAGGAAAAATATGATTGCATCAATAGTAGACTTGAGAAAGAGGGGGCATATAGACAGTCTGCCACCACTCTTAATGATCAGCAGAGACACGAGGACTGGAAAAAAGAGTGAGAATGACGAAAGAATCCCAACCATATCTGGCAGAATGATATGTTTCAAACCACTGCATTGATGCAAGGTCGAACTCTGACATAACCCCTGATAGTAGCTGAGTTTCTACGTGCTTCTGTCTCTGAGAAAATTGCTTGACGCATCTCTCTGGATAGTAGTAGGTATAGGAAAATGGGCCAAGTAGCTTGAACTGCTTGCCATACACATATGTATAACTGGGAAGAAAGTGAGCCCTTCACTGCATACGACCATCGCATACTGAATTCTTTCTCGAGCTGTTCTGGATAATGAGCTGACTTTTGCGAATGCTCCATACTGTCTGTAGATCTCGATCAGGTTCACACATTCATTTCCATTTTCTTCAATCAGTGGCCAAGACTTATGACCTGTCATGCGAGCTACAACATCTTTGGGATCCAGACCCTTGACATTGATAAAAAACTGTTGCTTCAATGGATCTCTAGGCTGACCGACTGGCTCAGGCAATCCCACGATCTCTCAAAACTCATCCATTAGCAGAGTCAACTCGCCCCATGGGAACCAGAATATGCAAGTGTGCGGATTCCACCGCTCTACCAATGCATGGATCAGATTACCGTTGACTGTCAACTTTCCCACTGCGGATGCCAGTTCCAACCTACAATCGCTCAAGTGGTCCAGAAACATACGAGAGAAGTTCTTGAATCAAGTATAGTACTACCGGGAAAAGAAGGGTCTGATGCTAAGAGCTCGATGCTCGGGAAGACTTTGTCGCACCTCGTAGGAGATGTGACCCTCAAGAAAGACAGAATCGAGCTGACTGGATGCCATTGGACTGAAAGATAAGAAGATTATACTTAGGAAAAATACAAGAATTTTGAAAATTACAGGCAGGATGAAATGAAAAGCTGAAAATTCGAAGTCCAGAGGAACGAAAGAATGAAAAATCACCTGGAGTTTTAAAGAAAAAGTGGATAATTTGAAAAAATCGTCCAGGGTTTACAAAGAGATGTTTCATGAATTGGAAAATGAAGTATTTTGGAAAATTGTCTAGTAATTTGGAAAAATTAGGGAAAATATGGAAAAATAAGATGAAAATGGATATCATATATTCAATCACAAACAATTATGCACATACAACATTCCCTAAGAAGCTGACTCTAAATGCATCAGTTTTGAAAGAGCTTTAGGATCCTAATCCTGACTCTAGGTTCAGATCAACTGTGTCCAATCATGCTATGCCGATATACTCGAGTCGAGGCTCGATGTACGTGGCATAAAAGTTCATCTATGGTTCTAGGCTTGTGTTTTCCCAACATCCTTGAGCGTCTGCCGATATACGTTGGACTATAGCCCTTGGTACGTGGCAGGGGGGCGTTAGCTCAAATAAGTGGCCCAGTTGTGAGGCGTTGTCCCGAACTATGGTTCTGGAAGAAAGCCCAGCAATGTGAAGACCGAGTAGACATAAATGATGTGGTTTTTGAAAACATGAGCACATGTAGGCAAATCAGAAGGCTCTAAGACCTAAAGAGATAGAATTTTGAAAATTTTGAAGAAGCAAACAATGTTTTCATACAAATCCTAGATTGAGGAGTGTTGTATTTCAGACCTAAGTCTAAGTAAGCATGCATAATTCTCTTCAATATGGTTCTACCAAACCATGCCTAGTCTACATGCAATCCATGTCAGCTAGGTTCAAGTCTAGTCTCCTAGGTTCACATGATATCAGAAATTAAAAGTTGACAATTCATAAAACATGATTCAGAAAATTGAACTAAGTAAAGCACACAATTGATCAAGCGAAGGCAAAGATAGGTCCCATCACGGTCGCCAAACCTGCTATCATCGCAAAATTTTTCGCCCTCCCTCTGCGATAGTGAGAGAAACGATTCTGCGAGTCAAACTCGACAAAAGTTTTTGAAAATTGATTTTGAAAATTACTCGCCTCCGTTTTAAAAATTTGCGAGAAAATTTTGTGGAATGGGATCCGCTTGTCGGTACGAGGTTCAACCGTTCCTGGCGCCTTTACCAGAGGTAATCGAACCAAGGATCAATTATGCGCTTTGACTAAGTTAAATGATCCAAATTATGCTATATTTTTCTAGAATGCACAAAGAATCAGGCATGTGCTATGAAATTTTGAAAATAATGCAAGTTTGAGAAATATGTTGTTTGCTATGAAAATTTGAAATGTGCTTGGAAAATGCTTGAGAAATACTTAGGAAATCATTGAATTTCATTGGAAATCAGAAATTGAATTGGAAAATGAATTCTCAAGAAAACTTGGACTTTGGGAAAATCGATTTGGATTGCTTTTCTGAGGAAATGGATTTGAGAATTTTGAGAAAATCAGGAAGTTCATTGGAAAATGATTTTTGAAATGGAAAATGGATTCTCAGGAAAATCAAATCTTTGAGAAAATCGACTTTGAGATTTGAAAATGAAATTCAGAATATGGAAATCTTGGAAAATCTTGATTTGAACTTGGAAAATACTTTGAAATCTCATATGAAAGCTTAGAGTTCTGAGAAAATCAGATCTTGAGAAAGACTTAGAAATTTTTGGGAAAACTGATTTTTCTGAAATAGAATTGGAAAATGAATTTTTAAATAGTGCAAATTGAATGAATGAATGAATTTGAAAGGGAATTTCATTGAAGAATTGAGAAATCCTTTTGAGTTTTTGAGAAATACAGTGCATTTTTGAAGTTGGCCTAAGTGTGGGCTGAATGTAGCCAATACGAAGATCATAAATCTTGGTTTTATTCGTATTCTGACTATGGCCATAAATACGAATCCCACCGAGTTTATAAACTACATAAGATCTTGTGCATGTGCCATTTGTGTCAACCATAGTGGATTTGGAAAAATGTGCATGAATGATACATCAGATATTGAAAATTGCTAAAATTAAACTATATGCAATACAACCCTATTCTAAGCAGAAAAAGCAACTCTTATTCCAAATATTACATTGCTTTTTACATTGAATTGAATAAAAAAAAGAAATAAAATAACTAAATCTTCTTCTTGAAGGTTCTTGCAAAACTAGAAAACAATGTTAGCACAGAAATGTAGGTTTTTCTGAGTTTATCCAAAAACATTGGAAATTATCAGATATTATTCAGATATAAACCCAAATTCATACCCCCCCTTGATATAAACATGAGAAATAAGAAATATATTTCAGAAATAAACTTGGAAATTTGGAATTAGGGTCAAAATGACCAAAATGCCCCTGATGACTTTGAATTAGGGTTTTTTTTTGAAAGAATTTTTGTAAATTTTGGAAATTTGAAAATCAAATGAAATAAAATCAAACATAATATGATGAAATATGATAATATGCATAAAAATTTGGAAAATTGGAGTTTGGAATTTCGAAATTTAGGTCATAATGACCAAAATGCCCCTGATAACAAGACTATGGCCTTGAAACCAGGGTTTTCTGAAATAAATTTTACAAAAATAAGAAATTGAAATACAAATGATATTGAAATTAATCCTAATATGACATGACATGCTTATTAACATAATAAAAACCATAAAATGGTGAAAATATCACAAATTATCGAATTTAACTTGATTTTCGCTTCTTAATTTAAAAATAAACTAACATATAAAGCAAATGAACTTGGAATTGAGTCAAATTTGGCATGGACACCTAGACTAACCCTAGGAACAGAATAGAATCCGAAAATATATTTTTTTGGTAATTTAAATATGGAAATTCAAATAAAAACCCTAAATTTTATGATTTTTGCCTAAAATGCTAACTCTAAATTGGATTTTGGATATCAAACTTTCATAAAAAATGCTCAAATTTTATGAGATTATAGAGGACAGTTAGGCAAATATTTTTTCATTTTACACATTCTGGTTTTGACCTATGGTCGGAGCTGGACAACTCTGGCAAGTCGGATCAGAATCCGGCGACTCTAGGATTTAAGGTAAACAAATAGGTTTTGAAAGAAATTATGGGGAAAATAGAAAACATATGAGAAAACAGCTGGAATTGTGGGAAAATGTCCCTGACAAATAGAGTCAAATTTTATCTTTTTACATAATTGGGATTCGGGTTACGGTTGGAAATGAGCACACTGTTATCTGAGACCTAGTTCTCTGAAATTTTCGGTCATGAGAATCTGTCAGACAGAAAAGATAATTTAGGGACAAATACTTGGACAATCCCAAAAATTCCCAAATTTTGGGAAATGACAGAGGAAGAATTAAGAACAAATTTCATGTTGAAAGTTTTTGCATTTAGGCTATAGGTTGAGCGGACACAGAACATTAGGGTCGGTCTATACCCTGACAAGGAAAAATCGAGGTTTTCCCAAGGGTCTGAGAAAATCGATTTTTCACAAAGGTCAAATCTACTTATAAAAATCCCAAAATCTTCAAACAATTAGTAGATTCCACCTTGAATCTACTGTAAATTTTAGGATGAGATTCGTATCTTTCATCTAGGAGATCTTGGGGGCTTTTGTCTGCTAAAACAGAAATTAAAAATTTTAGAGGACAGAAAACCCGATTTAGGGTTTGATTTTCTAGGAGGGGTTCCGAAACCCAAATTAATCTAAAATTTTGGCAAGAAAACAAAGACATGCAACAATAGATGTCATAGTTTTTTTTTTTTGATTTTTGAATGAAAAATCATACATGCAATAATGATGGGATTCTGTATAAAATCAAGATCTAACTAATTAAACATGCATTATGATACTAAGGTGATAAAATAGACTAAATACTAAACCTTAAACATGTATCTAGCATGGAAATCAATAAAACAAAAGTGAACCAAAGGGAGTATGAACCCTATTTTAATGTGGCTATAGGAAGGAAAAATCCTACCCACGTATCGGGTGGATCATCTTTCTTATATAGCTTGGATCATGAGAAATAAATGCTTTCAACAATATAAAGAAAATAACAACATTATTTTGGCTAAAATCAACATAGTCTAATGAAATAAATTGGGTTTTACCTTGGGTTAACTTGAGTTGGCTGGAGGCTGAATGACACCAACGAAGAGGGATGCAATGGCACACCCGTTGGGGATGCACTTGCTGCAGCTAATGGAGCAATAAAGGGCGTCTTCCTTGTGTGTGTGCTGGGCGTCAAAGGGAGGAGGACTGAGAATGAAGACTTCTTGATAGGAGCTGAAGGTGGTGGAGGTGGTGAGCAATGGAAGGTGTCAGCTGCAACAATGGCTGGAGATGCTCCTTGGTGGCTGGCGTGAAGGAGGTGGCTGGGCACCAACTGAAGTGTTTCAAGGTGGAAGGAGGTAGATGCTCTTGCTTGGCTGGGATAGCTACCAAGATGATGATGGTGGTGCTGCATTGGAGGTGGTTGTAGCCACCAAGACCGAGGCTGCTGATGGCTGGAGTAGGCTAAACTTGCAGAGGTTGAATATGGCTGCAGCTAATGGAGAAGGTAGGGTGATAAGAGAGAGAGAGTTGGGCATGAGAGAGGAATCCACGTGAATGGTCTTTTTTTGGTTTTTAACTTGGGGGGAAATGAGATTTTTTTCCTAAGTTTTAAATGAAAGTAGGTTTAATTAGAGGGAAGCCAAGGGTTTACGTGAATGGGCTGGGCAATAGGGAAAGGAAGGAAGGGAAGGAAAGAAGGGGAAGAAAAGAAAGGAAAGAGGAAAGGAAAGGGAAAAGGAAAGAGAGGGAAGAAAGAAGAGGGAAAGGAAGAGAGGGAGGAGGGATGGATAAAATCCCACGTGAGTGGAAGGAGAAAGGAAAGAAGAAGAAAGAAGAAAAAGAAAAAGAAGAAAGGAAAGAAAGAAAGGAAAGAAAGAAAGGAAGAAGGAAGGAAAAGAAATAAGAAGAAGAAAGGAGAGGAAGAAAGAAAAGGAAAGAAGAAGTAGAGGAAGAAAAGAAAGAGAGGGGGGGGCTAGGGGGGTCGACCCCCTAGTGGGTCCCACTTTAGGTAAAAATAAATAAATAATAAAAAATAATATATATATATATATATATACATACATATATATATTAAAAGGAAATTGCAAATGGATGGGCAATCTAAAAGCGGGTCCAAATTCCAATTTTGAAATTCATTTTGAAGATTAGAGGGGTAAAATAGTCTTTTTAGAAAATTTCCAGACAAAATGAGCTATTTTTGGCAGTTTTTTAAAGGAGCTCGAAATTTGAAATTCAATACCTCGTTGCGAAGCAAATCCAGTGTAGAATTTGAAAATTTAAGTTTGAAAGAAATCCAGATTATTTTTCTCGAGAAATTTTTACAAATTTAAAATCTTGGGGGTAAAAATGTTAATTTTGAAGATCCGGGGTTTGAAATTGATTTCTCAAAACTTTTAAAACTCAATCTGGATTAAAATTTATAAAACTGGAGTTCTGGACTTCGAAAATGAAATGAAATGTAATGAAATGTTGTGAAATGATGAGAAATGACATGAATTGCTATGCGAAATGCTAACCCTGAATGAAGAATTTTGGATGTTTGACCCCGATTGATGCTTGTATCAGTTCAAAAAGTGTTAAAATTAACAAAATTTGCAAAATGGTTCGAGAAATGGTTTTCGGGCTCTACTGGGCCAGAGTGACACTGAAAATTAGGGTTTGAGCTGGATTGAACTGAAATGAACTAGATTGAGCTGGGTTTAAGAGTTTCAGAACTCAATTGGACTAACAATGCACTAACTCAACTGACCTTTTCGACTAAATTTTCAAGAAAAGTTGCCATTTTTAGAGAAATGGTGCGGAATGGTTATTGAAGTGAAGTAAATTATAAATTTGAGTTGGGTTTGAGCTAAAACAAAGATTAGTAATACTGACATGAACTAAAATCGAAGCTCGAACACTAGCTCAATTGATTGGACTCAGCTCAATTTCAGCTGAAAGAGCTGAAACAGGCTAAAATGGGTTCCTAGACACCTGGAAATGGTTTTGAACTGAAACATGAGCACTTGAACTCCTGGTGAGCTCAAGTTAGACTCTAGAGAATATGACTAACTGTGAATGACTGACTCAGAGACAATTGGCTTGGATTTGAGTGAGAAATGAGCTCATTTCTGAAGAAATGATCCCATTTTGGCAGGAATGGTCAGAAATGAAAATAGTTTGTTCATTGTGAGCTCGGGTGAGCATGAGATGACTGATATTCTAACTATTCTAAACTGACCAATGAGCTTGGTTGACTCCGACTGACAAGGGGTCCGGGATGACCTAGGGGTAAAATGGTAATTTTCCTAATGAAAAAAAGGTAAAATGGTGATTTTCGGAAACTGACTCGGGGTTTGACTCCTACACTGACCTAACAGGGTTGGCACTGCACAAGGAGGGTTGTCTGAGCATGGATGAGGAAAATTTGGGGCGTTAACAGAGGGTTGTGCTACCGCCAATGTTGAAGGGAGGTGCTTGGTGGAGATGGTTGCCAAGGTGAGAGAGAGAGAGGAGCTGTTGGAGAGAGGATCCAAGGGCTGAGTGTGAGATGCCTTGGAGAATATTAAGAAAAGAAGAATTTTATGGTGGCTGGACAATAGGGAAGGGAAAGAAAGGAGGAAAAGAAAGAAAGAGAAGGAAGAAAAAGAAAAGGAAAGAAAGAAAGAAAAGAAGGAAAGAAGAAAGGAAAGAAAAAAGGAGGGAAAAAGGAGAAAAGAAAAAAAAAATAGAAAAGAAAAGGAAAATAGGAAGAGGGCTGGTCAACCCCCTTGTGGGTTCCACATTAAAAAAAAAACTTAAATGAAATAAAAAATAAAAATAATAAAGAAAATAGTAAAAATGGAGAAAAACATAATAAAAGAAAATAATTTTTTTATTAAAAGGAAATGCAAATTGATAAGCCATCTCAAAGTGGGTTTATTTTTTAATTTTGAAATTCATTTTGAAGTTTATAGGGGTAGAATGGTCTTTCTAGAAAATTTCTGGACAAAATGAGCTATTTTTGGCAGATTTTGAAACGAGCTCAGAATTTGAAGTTTCATACCCCGTTGCGAAGAAAATCTAGTTTAGAATTTGAAAAATTGAGTTTGAAAGAAATCCAGATTGTTTTTCTCAAGAAAATAATTCCAAATTTTGAATTCTGGTGGTAAAAATGTCAATTTTGGAAACCCAGGGTTTGAAATTGATTTCTGAAAACTTTTAAAAACTCAATCTAGATTGGAATTTATAAAACTAGAGTTCTGGACTTTGAAAATGCAATGAAATGTTATGAAATGCTGAGAAATGATATAAAACTATGAGAAATGACATGAAATGCTATGCGAAATGCAAACCCTGAATGAAGAATTTTAGACATTAGACTCTGATTGACACTTGTACCGGTTCAAAAAGTGTTAAAATTGATAAATTTGCAAAATGGTTCAAGAAATGGTTTTTGGTCTCTACCGAGCCAGAGTGATACTGAAAATTAGGGTTTAAACTGAAATAAACTAGATTAAAATGGGTTTTAGGGTTTTAGAACTCAATTGAATTGACAAGACACTGACTCAACTGAACTCCCGGACTGAATTGTCAAGAAAAGCTGTCATTTTTAAGGAAATGTTGAGAAATGGTCACTGGAGTGAAGTAAATTGCAGACCAGAGCTGGGTTTGAGCTGGAACAAAGATCAGTAATATTGAGATGAACTAAAATCGAAGCTCGAACACTAGCTCAACTGACTGGACTCAGCTCAATTCCAGTTGAAAGAGCTGAAATGGGCTAAAATATGCTCCTGGATACTTGGAAATGGTTTTGAACTGAAATTAGAGCACTAGATTTAGTTGCTTTTAATTCTTGTTTTTGTTATAACTAACTTTAGTTTTAGAAATAGTTCCCTTTGTTTCATTGGTTGTTTTGTCTCTTTTTGTGTTTCGCAAAGAAGCATTTGCGTGTGTGAAGGTCCTTCAAAAGAGCTCTTAGAGGTCCCTCAAAAGTCCCCCGAAGGTCCCTCAGAGAGCCCTCAAGATAAAATATTAGTAGTTTTTATAAGTCTGCTAATTTATTTGAAGCAATAGCAGTGCAAGGAACTAGATCACAAGCAACAAAAAGACCCTCTCCTTTTCTTTTCTTTTAGTTTTAGGGCCATTTTCCATTAATTAGGTTTGTAATAAGGCATGTTTATTATTTTTAAGCCCTCTGCAAGATGGTAACTCATTGCAATTAGTTAATTATTTTTATTTTAAGGCAATAAAGACTACATTTCTTTGGAATACAAAGTTATTCATTTTGTTCCCCGAGTTTGACCTGGATCTCAACCTAATGTGAGCCAATTTTAATTATTTGGAGTCTGGCTTTCACAAAATGTTTTATAAAAAATATATATTTAAAAATCTATTTCATAAAACTTACACCAAATTTTTGGCACCGTTGCCGAAAAATGGCGATAGACAAATGAGTATTCGCTTTATTGCCTCATGGTTGTTCACATTTTATTTAGGATTGTTAGTTTCCTTTGCAAATTATTTAGGATTGCTAGTTTATTTTTCTTGTTTATTAATTAGGATAATTAGTTTGCTTTTGTAATTAAGATTTGTAGAACCACATTGTTTGCTATCCCTAGAGCTAAGTTTACTTTTTTTGCCTGGCCCACCTAGTAGGCTACCCTTTCCTAGGTGACTGTGCATGATTAGTACCTTGCACATAGTTTGATTCCTGCAAAACAACAGTTTGGGTGCAAGTGTGTGGTTGTTTATTTCCTGCTTTCAGTTCTTTATTTTATTTTTATTTGCTTTTGTGGTGTGGTTTGATCACGATTGCATGCTAGGTAGGTAGAAAACCATCCCTATGATGGTTGCTACGCCAGTCTTTACTTTAAGTGTATGCAAGGGGGACACTTGCTTGACCCTGATCTTGTAGCGCCAGTAGAGGACTGAGTCCATCTTTAAGAGAGCCTGTAGATCTGACCCCATGGCTGAGGATAAACAGTTGACCCGTCCCCTGAGGGAGTATTTCATTCTCAATGCTTATACTTCTGCCTCCTGCATCACGAGACCTGATGTAAGAGCAAATCAATTTGAGATTAAGGCCAATGCCATACAGATGCTATCCTCCTTTTACGACCTTAGCAACGAGGACCCCTACCATCATCTCAATGAGTTTCTCAAGATTTTCTCTATAGTGCATATCAATAATTTCGGAGATGATGCGTTGAGGTTAACCTTGTTTTCATTCTTCCTCAAAGATAAAGCCAAGCATTGGCATAAGTCTTTAGACACGATTCAGATTACCACTTGAGAATAGATGAAAAAGAGTTTTTCAAGAAGTACTTTCCAATTGGTAAGACGAACCAGTTTCGAAAGGCTATCACCAATTTTTCTCAGATTGAGAGAGAAGAGTTCCATGAGACCTGGGAGAGGATGAAAGATCTTCTTCGAAAGTATCATCATCACCAGTTATCCCATTGTCAACTGGTATAGTACTTTCATGATGGCCTGACTGAGAAGAATCATCAGATGGTTGATGTAGCCTGTGGGGGTACTTTCATGATAAAGAGTGAGGACAAAGTGCGGGCCCTGTTTGAGACCCTTAGCGAAAATTTAATGCACCATATTTTGGCCTCGTGCACTAAAAGGGAAACACCTTCCCCTGTTGGAGCCAAGAAGGCTGGTATGTTTGAGATATGGACACACCTTGAGTTGCATAATAAGGTCGACTTGTTGACCCAAAAATTGGATCAACTGTTGTTGAATATCTCATCAGCTATGCAGGTGTGCGCATTGTGTGCTAGCCCAACATATCATATTTTTGACTGCCTTGCAGTGACATAATACCCTAAGTTTGTTTAGGAGCAAGCTCAGATGGCGCAAGGTTTTACTAAACCCGTGCCGAATCTATTCTTCAACACCTACAATCTGAGTTGGTTAAACCACCCTAATTTCTCATAGAGAAATCCACAACAACCCCCCATCCCTTCTTATAACCAACTTAGGCAATTACAGACACCCAATTACCCTCCATCCCAACCCCCCTTTAGTCATCTTTCATCCCAGAAGCCTACTTCCACCAAGTCCTTCAAGGACAAGATGCTTCAGGCCTTCTCGGATATTAAGGCAAACCTGAGCTCCCATACTTAATCAATTGCCAAATTAGAGACGCAAATGGGATAACTCGTTGAGGCGCAGGCGAAGCGAGGGGACACTGCCTAGTCAGTCAGTGGTTAACCCTAGGAGGAAAGAACTGATACATGGCTTGTATATGACAGAGACATATCAAGAGTAGGTTCAGGCTATTATCACCCTTAGGAGCAGAAAAAAATACTGAGCGAGGGAGGCCGCAGAAGAAAGTGAGAGATCAAGTAACAAGTAACCAGTCCCTACTGAGACACCCCAAGAAAGCGGGAGGGCTCCCCCACCTGAGCCTTCTAGAGCCTATATATCCAAAGCCCCCTTTTCTGAGGCACTTGAAAGACCAAAGTAATTCGCCAAGCAAGGGGTGAAGATGCAAGAGATGCTTGAGATTTTCAAGCACGTTTAGATAAACCTCCCCTTGCTTGATGCCATCCAACAAGTCACTGCATACGTAAAGTTTTTGAATAAGCTTTGTATGCAGAAGAGGAAGTTACAGGCCAATGTGCCTAAGAAGATCTATCTTACTAAGCAAGTGAGTGTGGTATTACAACACCAAACTCCACCCAAGCTCAAAGACCTAGTGGCTCCTATTATCTTGTGTGTCATAGGGGACATCACTATCGAGCATGCTTTGCTCGACCTTAGGGAAAGTATGAACATCTTGCCAGCTTTCTTTTATGACAAGTTTGAATTAAAGGAGATGAAACTGACACCAATAACCCTGCAGTTGGCAGATAGATCGATAAAGGTTCTGCGAGGGATTCTTGAAGATGTTCTGGTCAAGGTGGAGGACTTCTACTTCCCTATTGACTTTATCATTTTAGATATGAAGGAAGTGGATGAAGTGAGGCAGACATCCATCATATTAGGTCGACCTTATCTGGCTACTACCAATGCATGCATCAATTGCCGCATAGGTTCAATGGATGTATTGTTTGGCAACAGAAAGATGATGTTGAACATCTTCAATGCAACGATGTGCGTTGTAGGAGCGAATGCTTCTTTCCAGGTCGATTTCGTTCAGAACCTGGTGAACGTAGAACCGATATGGACGTTGAGTGATCCACCTTAGAAGGAGGAGGATGAATCACTCGAGGGAGATAGTTGTTGACTGATTGATAGATTAATAGAAGAAGTATAGTGAACCTAGCAATGTGAACCCCTCCCTGATTTGGCAGAGAAATCTGCCAAACCTTCCATTGAGAGTCTGCCTGAACTTGAGCTAAAGCCTTTGCCCACTTTGCTTAAGTATGTCTTCCTAGGCAAAGATCAGACTCTGCTTATCATCATTTCAGTAGACCTGACTAGCACTCAAGAGTGTCAGCTACTATAGGTCTTGCATGAGTATAAAGATTAAATTCCACTAAAGCGGGGTGAATATTGAAATTCATTGCAGATCGATAATATATAAAAAATAAGACAATTAGGCACAACACAATAAACACATGATTTATACTAGTTCGGCCGCGTTACTGACCTACATCCAGTCCTCAAGTAAAACACTTAAGCCTTTCACTATAAAATCCGTGTTACGGGATAAATAGTACAACACCCTCTTCCTCAGAGGTCTACTTCTCTCAACAAAGAAGGGAAACACCTTCTTCCTCAGAGGTCTACTTCTCTAAACAGAGAAGGGAAACACCCTCTTCCTCAGAGGTTTACTTCTCTCAACAGAGAAGGGATACAGCAGGAAACAGAAAGTTACAACACTTTCCTATAGAACCTTCAGAATGATATGTAGAGTATGAATGCACATATGAAAATTCTCTCAGAATGTTCTCTCTTTTGAAAATAGGCAGAATAATCTTTCAGGAGAACATAATGTTCTTTTTCTCTTTTTCTTCAGACACACACTTGATTCTTTTGTTAGAGAGCTTTTCTTGTCTTTTTCTCTTTCTTTTTCTTTTTCTTTTTCTTTTTCTAAACTCTTTTTCAGTTGGTCGAGTAAGAATATTTCTTTTTGAAAGCTCACATGTATATCTTTTGAAATATTATTTTGTCTATATATATATAGATCTTCAAAAATAGTCGTTGCTTTTTGAAATGCTTTGAAATAATTGTCCTTTTGTGATGTGAGATGCCAGGTCATCTCAAAAACAAATTTTATGAGAAAAAGGTGTGAAATAATGTGTACTATATATTACTTTTTCAAAAATC
Source organism: Nuphar pumila (assembly GCF_984573655.1). Classification (NCBI taxonomy): domain Eukaryota; kingdom Viridiplantae; phylum Streptophyta; class Magnoliopsida; order Nymphaeales; family Nymphaeaceae; genus Nuphar; species Nuphar pumila. Next base: position 98,232,056 of record NC_143251.1, read on the forward strand.
GTCATTCCATAAATTAAATAATTGTTAAGTAATAAATGTTTGGTGTATTTAAATAATGATGGTTTCTTAATGTCGTCATTTCTAAATTAAATATTTTGAGGTATAATATATGTTGGTGTATTTAAAAATGAGATTTAATTTGTAATGGGTCTTTTCTCAAATAAATGTTTTGTAGTACATTGAACATTGAAGTATTTAGAAATGTAATTTATATTGTAATTTGTCTTTACTCAAATAAATGATTTATAGTACATCAATTGTTTGAGTTTATTTCTATTACAAATTGTCACTTCTTTATTTAAATGCATGAAAGTACAATAAATGCTTGTTTAGTACTTTATTTTACAAATGGTCATTTCTTGAGTAAATGCTTTTGAAGTACCATTTAATGCTTACTAAAAGAATGATGACTTCAAATATAAGTCGTCACTTTTTGAGTGAGTGTTTTTGAAATTATATTTAATGATTAAAGAAATAAATGGTCATTTCTTAAATTGATTGTTTTGTTCAACAATAAATGTTTGTGTTATAAAAATAATATTTATTTTCTCAAATTGTCATTTCTCAAGTAAATGCTTGTGTATTACGAACCAATACATCTTTTCACAATTTTTTTTTTCTTACATAAATGTTTATGTATTATGAACCAAAATTTCTTACGTAAATGTTTGTGTATTATAAACCAATACATCTTTTCATAATTTGTCTTTTCTTATATAAATGTTTATGTATTATGAACCAAAATTTCTTACGTAAATGTTTGTGTATTATGAACTAATGCATTTTGTCTTTTCTTACATAAATGCTTTTGAAATCATGAGCTTTTATATCTTATCAAATTGTCTTTTTCATAAATGCTTGTAGAAAGTACAATTAATGCTTTTGATTAAATCATGTTTTTTTTAGGGTTTCTTAGATTTTTGTATATTTTCATCTTGGATCCATAGAAAGCATGTTAGTTCATATTGAAATCTTTGTTAGAAATTGCTGATCTTTTTATATGTGATGTAAGGATATGTTATTGAGACTCTGTAAAAAAATCAAACATTTTGGGATTCAGGAACCCTATCAAAAAAATAAAAGATCAAACTGTGATTTTTAATCGTTAAAATCACTATTGAAATTCATAGGTAACTTGCAATTGCGTTATTTATTTTATCCGATATTTGATTTGAGATCCGTAAAGTGCAGTGGCTTTGTGTTGATGTAGGCTATTTATGTAAAATTTTTATAATTTTTTGTCTCTATTTGTTATTTTTCCTCTGTCATAAAGTTGGATCCATATTTTGAAACTTGTTATGATTTACTAAAACCCTAATTCAACTTGTGTTGATCATAGATCCTTAACCGTAGATTCGATTTATAATCTGTAAAAAAGAAAGTTGATTATTTTGTTGTATACTATTCACTGCTGAAATTTCAGAAATTTTTGATAAAGTCCTATTTTTTCCTATATTTGCAACCAGAAGGGCCTATTTTGATCAATTTTATATTTGTTAAATTTAGGTTCAGATTGCCGGAATGATATCTCCCTAACCGAAGATGATTTTTCCAATTTGTAAATAGGAGATTCTGTGTTTTTTTGTCTAGTTTGTCTTTGTAAAAGTTCAATAATTTCCATGGTGCATTGACCCCTGATTCGGGTCTGGCACTGAAACTGGTACGTGACCGTGGGTAAAAATAGCATATTTTAGAGTTTTAATGCAATTTTTGAATTGGAATAATGCCAAAAATATATTTTTATGATTGCAAACTAATTTTAGGGTGATAACAAGTGTAGATGCCTATTTTTATGAATTTTTGAATCCATTTGATTCTTGAATGGATTAAATTGCAAAATAGGGTGCCCGCAGGATCCCGAAACATTGCCAAAATCATGATTTTTTGTGATATTTTTAATTTTTTATGCATAAATTCATGTTTTTAGGGTTTGTTCATGTTTAAAATCATGTTAGGACACTTCATGGTCGATTTGCTTGTTATTTGATTTTATTTAAATCCTAAACCCAAAGTTTTTACCAAAATATTTTCTGAAAACTTTGATTTCAAGGTCAGTCTTGCTATCAGGGGCATTTTGGTTATTTGACCTCAATTTCGAAATCCATAACCTAAATTTTCTTATTTTTTATCATGTCATATCATCTTGTGTTTGATTTATTTTTATTTGAGTTCCAAAACCCCATTTTTACAAAATATCTTTCTGAAAACCCTCGTTTCAAGGCCATAGTCTTGCTATCAGGGGTATTTTGGTCATTTTGAACCCAATTTCAAATTTGCAAATATCATTTTCATATTTCTTCAATTTTATTTCTTATTTCATTATGTTTATCTCAGGGAATCATGAAAAAGGCTTATATCTAGCAAAATCCAGTAATTTCTAGATATTACTAGATAAATCTAGAAAAGCCAACATATCTTCACTAACAAGTTTTCTAGTTTTGCAATGATATTAAAGACTTTACTTTCCTTTAATTTCCTTTATTTAAATTAAATTAGTGATGTAAATTAAATGTAAACTTTGGAATAAGAATTTCAATTTCTGCTTAGATTAGGATTTGCATTGCATTTAGTTTGAACTTTGATATATAACTATTATGCTTGTCATTCATGTGCATATTTTTACAAATTCACCATGGTCTACACGAATGACACGTGCACTAGTTCTTAGGGAGTTGACAAACTCGGTGGAATTCTTATTTATGGCCATAGTCAGAATACGAATGAGACCCAGATTTGTGATCTTCGTATTAGCCACATTCAGCCTAAACTCTTAGGCTAACTTCAAAATGCACTGCATTTCTCAAAAATACAAAAGAATTTTCTCAATTCCTCAAAATCAAGTCTTTCAAATCTATATTCATTCATTTGCAAATTCCAATTCCATCCCAGAGAAATCGATTTTCTCAAAATTTTCCAAGTCTTACTCAGAAATTGATTTTCTCAAAATTTTGAGCTTTCAAATGGTATTTCAAGTATTTTTCAAAGTTCAAAATTTGATTTTCCAAGTTATATCTTCAATTTCAAAGTTTGAATTCAGGGAAATCAAATTTTCTAAAGTTACTTGAAATTTCTCAGAAATCGATTTTCCTAAAACACTTGAATTCTTCAGAAATCGATTTTCATTTTTTTTCAGAAATATTCTCTCACCATGATTCACGATTTTCCAAGTGACATCTTTTTCAAGAATTTTCTAAGTATTTTAGTTATTTTAAGCAAACATCATGTTTTCAAATCTTCATTTTCAGAAAATCATAGCTCATGCCTGATTCTTTGTGTATTTAGGAAATAGAACACGATTTAGACAAGTTGAGCAAAGCTAAGCACACAATTGATCCTTGGTTCAATTACCCCTGGTAAAGGCCCCAGAAATAGTTGAACCTTGTACCGACAGGCGAGTCCCATTCTACAGAATTTTTCCGTATTTTAAAAACGGAGGCGAGTTATTTTCAAAAACTTTTTCAAAGGTCAGTTTGACTTGTAAAAGTAAAATTTTGCGATGATAACAAGTGGGTTTCTCCCCCTGTCGATCATTCTCTAGCAGCGGGGCAGAGCCCCACTGCAGGAGAAGTCAAGAGGACAGGGGGGGCCTGTCAGCATTCGAAAGGACAAGGGCAAAGCCCCCTGTTCTGTCAGAGATCGGGGCAAGGGGAGGGCCTGGCAGAGGCAATCGGGGCCTCTGTCAGCCCCTGCCGACTATAGACGGGTGGGCAAGGCCCGACAGAGGCTGACGGGCCTCTGCTGGCCCTCCAGCAACCATAGGGGGAAGGGGGGGCTCCAGCATAAGGGAAAGGGGGAGGGTTACCTATCGACGGGTTGGGGTCGTCGGCCCTCCAGCAACGGGAGAGGGAATGAGAGGTCGTCAATAGAGGAGGTTTTCGGCAGGCAGGCGGGAGACGAGAGGTTGACGAGCGGTGGTAGGGTGGGCGACAGGAGGTCGACGGGCGGCAGTCGGGTGGGTGGGTGACGGGAGGTTGTGAACACCCCAAAATTTTCAAAATGTTGTAAATATTCCCTTTTTGCCCCTGACCCCATTTTCTGACAAAATTGAGTCGATTTCAATATAAATTTCATTTATTCTTTGGGTTTTCTGGAATAAGCTCCATCTTTATCCATCTGGCTCAATTTTGAATCCAGATCCATTGCCGAATTTCAAGACTCAGTCTCGTTATCCAATTTTCAAAATTAAATTCGCAAAAATACCAAAAAAAAGAATTTCCAAAAGGCTCAGACAGTCGATCTAATATCCATTTGGATTCGATGATCTGTATTTCTCGGTTTGAGGTTCAAAACTTGAAGATTTCCTCAAAATCCGAATTTAAACCCGTTGTCAGAGAAAATTTCAAAAGTTTTTCTCAGGAAACCCTTCTCTTTGTAAATATTTCTTAAAAAAATACAAAAATAGCTTTTAAATCTCTCATTTTGCCTAGATTTTAGAATTTTAATCCAAAACACACACACACACAATATATATATATATATATATATATATATAGAAAATACAAAAAGAACAAAAATCGCATGGAAAAGGAAAAGGGTTTTTAAAAGAACTTTTTTTTAAAGGGAGCCTTGTTTTTGGAAATTAGGGAAAAAAAACCTGCAACGGCCTCCTCCTACACGATCTCTCTCTCTCCCGCTCGATCAATATTCCCTCCATCGCATACCTTCTCTCCCGTTCATCCCCAACGGCCATCCATTGCGAGAAAGTCGGCAGAAGGAACGTGGAGACGATGGCCTTCCAACCCTCGGATCATCCTCACCTTCCTTAGCCATCTGATCCCCAACCGTCTCGCACCCTTCTCGATCTTTCTTCCATTCCTTATAAGAACGAGCACAGATCAGATTACATCCATCCATTGGCTCCATTCTTCCTTCAGACATCCATTAACTGCCTTCTTCCTCTCCTTCAATAACAAGAGATCTCGACGATAGAACGAAGAGAAGACTCCCGCTCTCATTTCAGTCCCACAGGCTTCAGTCATCTTAACACAAGGTTTGACAAGCTCTGATCTGTTGCCGGAAGCATAGCGGCAATGTTAAAAAGGGTAAAATCTCATGAGAATCCAAAAATGAAGGCGATATATTCCAACCTGAATCCACCAACATATGTCCTGACTGCTCACTGAGATTGAATGAATGACATTGTCTAGCGGGCAATCACCGTGATACTCTCACTATCAAATTCCTCAGGATTTCATTTCCCTGTGAGCATTGATTGAAAGTATGCTTATTTTTGTGCTATTCCTCTCCAGAATTTTTTTGCTTATGTATGGCTGCAGGATTGTTCACAAATTCCTACAAATATTTCTTTTTTTGTGAGCATTAATTAAAGGTATGTGTATAAAAATTTCTGCGCTATTAGTGTTTCTGAAAATTTTATTTTGAATGGCCACCCGAAATTCCTGCATTTGTACAAATTCTCTTTTTCCTGTGTTTCTTTTAGAATATTAATTGAAGGTATGTTCATAACAGTGTCATTGGGTGATAATGATTGTTAATAATTTGAACCTAAGTGATGATGTCATGCTGCCAATAGAAACTTTTTTTTTGGGGGGGTTTAGGCATGATGCGTAGAGTGAATATAAGCATTTGTATTGAAGATATAACATCCTCTATTGCCTCCATCTTGTGCTAACTTTAGTTTTGCAGGGATTAGGCGAAAGAGGCTACTTTTTACTTATTAAAATTAGGAATTTTAATTTCGATTCAATTCAAAATCTGTAATAGCTAGCTACTAATGGGAAATCTTTATTTTTAGCATTAGATTAGAATGAATGAGCATTGTAAATGTCATAAATTGCTTGTTTTCATACCTTTTGTCTTTATTTTCCAAAAATTCACGAATGACACATGGACCATTTTATAAAAGGTGATCAAATCCTAAGTTGATGATTTGCATCAATGGCCATAGTAAAGGTGTGAACAAAACTTAGGATTTTCATCTTTTATGGAATAACATTGGATCCACACTGAATCTTTTTTCAAAATCATCATATTTTCAAATATTTTCTTCTTTTATTAGAGTTTAATTTAAAATTAACTCAAGATATATATCAATGGCCATAGTCAGGATATATTGAGAGTTAATTTCATTTTAAAACTCTACAAAGGCACCAAAATTATTTTATTCTCCACTTGAATTTAAATATGATTACTATATAATACATTCAATGACCATAGTCAGGGATGTATTATATCTTCAATCTTATTTCAATTCATTTAAAGAATGAAATATGTTTTTCCAAAATCCAATTTCAAAATTTTCAATTCATTTCATCATTTAGGATAGAATTGCATCATATTTTCAAAATTCTTTTCAAAATTCAAGTGATTTTGAGATATATTTTCAAATATCTTCTTCATTTCTCAAACCAATCTTCAATTACTATTTTCATTCATCTTTCTATCTCATTTCAAAATTCAAAATCCAATTTCAAAGTCCAATTTGACTCTGAAATTTTGAATTCTCTTCTTATATTCAAAATTCAATTTCCAAATCAGGATTTCAAAGTTCCATTCGACTTTGCAATTCCAAATTCATTTTCAAATTCAATTTCAAATTTAATTTAATATCTCAGATCAAAATTCAAAGTTCAATTTAAACTTTGAAATTCCCTAATTCATCTTATGATTTCAAATTCAAACTTTAAAATCAAATTTATTTTTTATCTTCAAAGTGCTATCTAAAGATTGAGTCTTGATTCTCAATTCAAAATCAAGGTTTTGAGATTGATTCTGAGTCTCAAAATCTGATTTTTCCAAAAGTTTAAATCCCACTTTTAAATTCAAATATGGATTTCCAAAATCCAGATCCATCTTCAGAGTCCCATTTGGATCTTCAAAATCCAATCTCATCTCGGAGTCTAGATTTAGAACCCAATTTCATCTTGAATTCCAGACTTCGGATCCAATTCAATTTAGGATTCCAGATTTCGGATTCAACTCCATTTTGGATTCCAAATTTCGGATTCAACTCCATTTTGGATTATAGACTTCGGATCCAATTCCATTTAGGATTCCAGACTTCAGATCCAACCTCATTTTGGATTCCAGACTTCAGATCCAATTCCATTTAGGATTCCAAATTCCGAATTCAGTTTCATCTTGGATGCTAGACTTCAGATAAAAAATTCATTCTAGATTTCAGATTAAATTCTATTCCAGATTTACAATCCATTTCCATTTCCAATTCTCATTTCCAAGGCTAATTTCAAATCTGTGTCTTAAGTCTAAATTCAAATTCAATTCTTGTTTTAGGTCTTGAATCCAAAATCTCCTTCTCAAAATCAATTCTTGAAAATTGATCTAAATGCAAAGTCCATTATGACTTTGAAAATTCATTCTTGTTTTAAAACTCCAGTTCTAAATTCCTTTTTCTAAAAACTTATCTCTGCAAATCTCTGATCATTCCAAAACTTGGAAATTCATGTCTCTCCTTCCAGATATATTTTAAATTCTAAGTTAGATTCAGAAATCTAACTTGTTTTATATCAAATTCAACCCTCTGAATCATTTTTTCACTCCATTATCACATTCATTTCATAAACACTTGGAAATTTCCAAATCATTTTCTCAAAAGAGCATACATCTTTGCATTCACACAAGCATGATTTTTTGTGCATTTTAGACTTAGAATAAATTCTTAGATGATATTTTAGCAAAGCAAAAGGCATAAAATTTGATCCTTGGTTTGATTACCCTTGGTAAAGGCGCCAAGAACGGTCGAACCTCGTACCGACGAGCGAATCCCGTCTCTCCATTTTTTCACAAATTTTTAAAATTTTGGTCAGATGAGACCTTGCAAAAGAGTTTCTCTCTCTTCTTCCTTTTCTCATTCTCTTATCTTTTTTGTCTTTTATTCCCCTTTAAAAAGGAAATAGAGGCTAGAAAGGCGAAGAGAAGGAAAAGAGGAACGAGAGGAAAAAATTTGCATGATCGCCAAGAGTTGGCTACCGTGATGGGACCCGTCTTCGTTCGGTCGGATCTATACCTTTTGCTTTGCTTTGATATTATCTAAGTCTTTATTCTTCAAATGTCAGCTTCATTTTCATGAAAACCTTAGGAGCCTAGACTCTGTCCTGAGCTGACATAATGCATATAGGATTTAAGTATAGTTTGATAGGACCATATTGATGAGATTATTACACACTCACTTAAGACTTAGGTCTGAAATACAACACTCCTTAATTTTAGGGATTGAATGTAAACAATGTATGCAAGTGTATGTTTCTCTTCATTTAAATTCTATCTCTTTAGGACTTGCATTAGAGCTTTCTGGTTTTATTGCATGTTGAGTATGTTTTTGAAAACATCCCTACCTATATTGTCCCGGTCTTCACGTTGTTGGGCTGTCTCACTGAACCATAGTTCGGGAGAGAGCCTCACAACTGAGCCACTTATTTGGGTTCGTGCCCCCCTACCACGTACGTAAGGGCCATAGTCCGAGGTATATCGGTAGGTGCTCAAGGATGTTGGGAAGTCGTTACCTTAGAACCGGAGAAATATTTTTGTGCCACGTACTTTGAGCTTCGGCTTGAGTATATCAGCATACCTTGATTGGAATCAGATGATCTAAATCTTAGAGTTAGGATTAAGGTCCTATCAACCAATTCAAATATTGCATTTAGACTCAGCTTTAGGGAGTGCTGTTTGTGCATCCTTGTTTGTACATATGTGATTGTGTGATATTTTATATTTTCCTTATATTTTCTAAAACCCTGGGTATATATTATTCAAAATTTCCTCTTTGTTTTTGAAAACCTAGGTATATATTTCTTTTCTTCATCTGATTTCTTCAAATTCTTTTGATCCTGCCTGCAATTCTTCAAATTTTAAATCTTTACCATCTATCTTTAAATTTCTTTCCCTCTTATCTTTTCAATGTATCTTTTGATTCTATTTTTCTTGTATATCTTTTTTTATAAAAGAAATATCTTTTCGTCAAAAGATATCCTTTTTCAAAATAGCATTTTCCTTCGTGTTTTAGTTGTTTATTCCCCCTTATGAAGTAACAACGCAGTTGTCATGAATTCTGTGACGACTCAATCCCTAGTAATGGGATATCATTTTTTTAACCCATTTAACCTATTCCTTCTCTTGTCAAAAACTTCTCCTAAAAATTCTTCAGTCTAAACCCTCAATTTACTTCGCAGAAAAACATGGTTCAAACGTGGACAGGAAAGGAAACTGCTCAACAATACAGTGACAGTGAGATAGAAGGAATGGATTCTCCCCAAGCATCCAGAGGACAGGGTCAGAACAAAGGAGATGATATTGATCCCGCTATGTATGATCTATTCCAAAAGATGATGGCCAAAATGATGTCAGAGCAAGCCGAGGCCAATCTGAAAAGGGCAGTTCCTAAAAGCAAACTGAAGAAGAAGGTGGTGAAAAAGCAAGTCAGGATTGTCAGAAAGAAGGTTCAGCCAGAAACCACTTCTGAGGACACAGAATCAGCGGAGGAAGAGTCAGAAGGGGAAGAACGATTTGTGTTCAGTCGGAACCCTCCACGACAGTTCGTAAAGATCACTAAAGAGCCTGAGTCTGTGAATAAGCCCAAAACTGGGATCTCAGCTGAAGATCCGATGCACGAGCAATTGAGAGAAATGACTCGAGCAATCAAAGACATTCAGGCCAAGAGCAAAGGCAAGCAAACCTATTCTGGCGAAGATTTCTACAACGACCTAGACAGGGATGACAATCTAAAAAATCTTCCTCACAAATTCCTCAAGTTTGATAGAACGAGCAATCCAAAGGCTCATTTGGCCACATTTTATGCAGAGTGCGGCCGTTTCAAGAAAGACAACAGGGCTCTATTCATTTGCTTTACTTGCATCCTAGAAGGTACAATGGCCAGGTGGTATGCGGAGCAAATTAACTCTATCGAACTATGGGAGTTCGATAAAGTAGTGAACTTATTCATCGAGCGCTTCATGTTCAATATTGAGGCCTCACCCACTCTCAACCATCTGTATAACCTTAAGCAAAATGAGAATGAAAGGGCAGGAGAATTCATTCACAGGTGGAGAAGCACCTGTAACAAAATGAAGGTTCCCATTCCAGAGGAGCATGCACTGCAAATAATCCTCAACAATTTCTCTCAACCTCTGAGGAGTCTTATTGCCACTTCTTTGGAAAAATCCTTTATTAAATTGATTGAGCGAGCCCAATGGCTCGAGTCAGGAATGGAAAATGGGCTCTACAAGGGCATGCCTCTAGCCAAGAATATCCAAGACCAGAAAAAGAAGGCGTCGTTCACTCACTCACCTGATAGCTTCGACAATGATCATGGCAATAACAATAGGAGAAACAAAAATAACAGTAAAAGTGGCAAGAACCACAGTGCAACTCAACGGGAGAAGTCTTCCAAGCAGAATGACAAGCCGTCTCATTCTAACCTTCCACAAAAGGAAAAGATAAAACGTGAAGGTTGGAGTAATGATCATGTGTTCACTCCTCTGAAACAATCGCTCGAAGAAGCCCTTGAATTCATGCTTACCAAGGGATTGGTGAAACTCCCAAAGGCCACGAATCCTCCCACAGTCATGGGAAGGTTCATGAATCAATTCTGCAAGTTCCATCGAGCAGTGGGGCATGACACCGATCACTGCTTTGTCTTCAAAAATATTGTTCAAGACTGCATCGACAAGAGTCTCCTTGTTGAGGACGAAGAGGAAGATGAGCTGGCCATCATGACCAAGCCTTTCCCAGACTACTCAGAAGATTGATCATGCCAAAATTTTTTGCTTTCCTCCCCTTTTGCTAGTCACCTTGTAGGGGCCAGTCAGCCCAGTCTTTTGTGACCTTTTGGTCAAAGTACTTATAAATACTTAAGTCTTTGTTATCAGTTTTGCTCATCAATGAAATGTCAATTTTCTTCATATCTTTGATATCAAATACTTCTTTCCTTTGCCACACAGGGATATTTATTTTTGAAAAATTATATTTTTATTTCAAAAATCTTCTTCGCCATTGGCTTCTATTAAACCGCATTAAATCCCTATTCTTCTTAACAGGAGGGACGATCCCGACATTGTTCACAAGAGAAATGATATTACCTATGAGAGATTTTCAAAGTCATGAAATTTTGAAACTTTTTCGCAAAATCTTCGTTATGATCACCAAGGGTTCAATATTTTGGTCCAATCTTTTTTCAAAAACCAACCCTTGTGTGGGTCTTGTTTTCCAAAATTAGGTTTCGAACCATTATCTTCGAAAATCAACCCTTGTGTTGATTTTATTTTCCAAAATTGGTTTCAGACCATTATCTTCAAAAATCAACCCTTGTGTTGATTTTCTTTTCCAAAATTGGTTTCGAGCCATTATCTTCAAAAATCAACCCTTGTATTGATTTTCTTTTCCAAAATTGGTTTCAAGTCCTTATCTTCAAAAATCAACCCTTGTGTTGATTTTCTTGTCCAAAATTGGTTTCAAGCCATTATCTTCAAAAATCAACCCTTGTGTTGATTTTCTTTTCCAAAATTGGTTTCCAGTCCTTATCTTCAAAAATCAACCCTTGTGTTGATTTTCTTGTCCAAAATTGGTTTCGAGCCATTATCTTTAAAAAATCAACCCTTGTGTTGATTTCCTTTTCCAAAATCGGTTTCGAACCATTGTCTTCAAAAATCAACTCTTGTGTTGATTTTCTTTCAAAACTGGTTTCAGACCATTATCTTCAAAAATCAACACTTGTGTTGATCTTATTTTTCAAATTTGCTTTCGAACCATTATCTCCAAAAAAAAAAAAATCAACCTTTGTGTTGATCTCCTTTTCCAAAATTGGTTTTGAACCATTGTCTTCAAAATCAACCTTCATGATGATCTCTCTTCAAAATCAACCCTCATGTGGATTCCCCTTTCAAAGATCAGCTTTCACGCTGATCATTCTTCTTGCGGTTGATTTTTCTTCCCAAAATGATTTCTCACTTGTCTTTCAAATAAATATTTTCCTCTCAAGATCCCACGTGCAGGCAGGATCAGACAAACTCTTTTTCCTCAAAATCTTATCAATTTTCAGTCAATCTTGTTATCTTTATTAGTTTCATCCATTTTTCATTTTTCAATTTGATCAAATTTTCATCAATTTACTATCAAATTTTATCAATTTTATCAAATTTTCATCAATTTTATTAAATTTTATCAATCTTTTCCTTTTACCCTTTCAGGTTAAGGGATAAACCTGATGCCTCTTTTCCATGAGGTATTCCTTTCTCCTTTTTCCCTTTCAGGTTAAGGGATAAACCTTAACCTTGTCCTCCGAAGTATTTTCTTCTTTCCCATTCAGGATAAGGGATCATCTTGAGACCCCTCACAGGAGCAACAATGCTACCTGTGAGAATTCTTTTCAAAAACAAATTTTCAAATAAATTTATTCAATTTTTCCTCACTTTTATAAATTTTATTCTTTTTCCCTTTCAGGTTAAGGGATAAACCTGAACCTCGACATTCGAGGTATTCTTTCTTTTACCCTTTCAGGTTAAGGGATAAATCTGATGCCTCTTTTCCATGAGGTATTCCTTTCTCCTTTTTTCCTCTCAGGTTAAGGGACAAACCTGAACCTCGTCCTTTGAGGTATTCTTTTTCCTTTCAGGTTAAGGGACAAACCTGAACCTCGGCTTTCGACAAATTTTCTTCTTCCCTTGCAGGTTAAGGGATAAACCTGAACCTCGTCCTGCGAGGTCCTTCTTCCTTCAGAATAAGGGATAATCCTAAAGTCTTTTATCATTAATTTTTTTATCAAATTTCTACCAATTCTTCATAAGACTTTCGTAGAATTTATCAATTTTTGTTCCTTGTCAATTTTTATCAATTTTGTCGATTCTTTATTAGTTCTTATCAATTTTTGCTTTGTCAATCTTTATCAATTTTTTCTTTATTAAAATTTTTATCAATTTTATTCTTCATCAATTTTTATCACTTTTGTCAATTTATTTCCTTCTTCCCCTTCAAGATAAGGGATAATCCCGAAAACCTCAGCAATCATTCTCGCTTCAATTTTTAAATGTCTTAAAAATGTCGGTCTCCTCTTCCAACTCTCGGTCGGAAAGCCCAATGCTCATGCGGGTGCAATGCTCGTACTGGTACATTTTCAAAATCCAGTGCTCATACTGGTACAATTTCAAAACTCAGTGCTCACATTGGGGCATTTTAAAAAATCAGTGCTCGTACTGATACATTTTTGAAAATATAGTGCTCGTACTGGTGCAATTTCAAAACCCAGTGCTCATACTGGGGCATTTTTCAAAAAAAACTAGTACTCGTACTGATGCATCTTCAAAAATCCAGAGTTCGCATTGGTGCTTTATTTCAAAAATCCAGAGCTCGTACTGGTATATTTGCAAAATCCAGTGCTCGTGCTGGTATGACTAGTGCTCGTGCTAGCATCTGGTTGACTGATCAGTTAGCCCCCTAGGTTCAGTCTTTACACTAAACATTCCTCAAAAATCAAAGCTCTAATTCCAATTTCAACCTTCGGGTCATCCAATTCTCAATCTCAAGCCTTCGGGTTATAATCTTCATCAATCTTTCCTCAATTGTCTTTAATTTTTGTCAACCTTTCATCAATTCCCCTCAATTCTATTCGTCCCCGTTCAGGATAAGGAGATAATCCTGAAATCAGACCACATGCAATTAACCATGATGGTCTTCTTCATTACAAGTTGAATAACCCAGTCCTCGTACTGGCGATTTTCAAAATTCAATCTTCTGATTGAAGATTTTCCTTTGAGATTCAAGTTTTTGACCCAAACTTTTCAATTTTTTTTTTTAAGATTCGAGACCTAGCTCAAACTTTCCAGCTTTCTATTGAAAATTTGAGTCTTATCTCGAGTTTTCTTTCCTTCAATAAATGAACTTTCAAGTTTCCCTTTGAGATTCAAGCCCTGGCTCGAACTTTCCAGCTTTCCTTTAAAAATTTGAGTCTTATCTCGAGTTTTCTTTTCTTTAATAAATGAACTTTCAAGTTTCCCTTTGGGATTTAAGCTCTGGCTCAAACTTTTCAGCTTTCCTTTGAAAATTTGAGTTTTATCTCGAGTTTTCGTTCCTTCAATAAATAAACTTTCAAGTTTCCCTTTGAGATTTGAGCCCCGAATCGAATTTTCCAGCTTTCCTTTGAAGATTTTAGTTTTTAACTCGAGTCTTCTTTTCCTTCAAAAATCTGAACTTTCCAGTTTTCCTTTGAGATTCAAGCCTCGACTCGAACCTTCCAGCTTTTTTTTGAAGATTTGAGTTTTAACTCGAGTCTTCTTTTCTTCAAAATCTAAACTTTCCAGTTTTTCTTTGAGATTCGAGCCTTGACTCGAACTTTCCAGCTTTCCTTTGAAGATTTGAGTTTTAACTCGAGTCTTCTTTTCTTCAAAATCTAAACTTTCCAGTTTTCCTTTGAGATTCGAGCCTTAACTCAAACTTTCCAGCTTTCCTTTGAAGATTTGAGTTTTAACTCTAGTTTTTTTTCCATCAAAAATCTAAACTTTCCAGTTTTCCTCTTGAGATTTGAGCCTTGACTCAAACTTTCCAGCTTTCCTTCAAAGATTTGAGTTTTAACTCAAGTTTTCTTTTCTTCAAAATCTGAACTTTCCAGTTTTTCTTTGAGATTCGAGCCCCGACCCGAACCTTCCAGCTTTCCTTTGAATATTTGAGTTTCGACTCAAATTTTCTTTCCTTCAAAAATCTAAATTGGTCTAGTTTTTCCTTTAAAGATTTGGGTTTCGACTCAAACTTTCTCTTCTTAGAAACCAAACTTCTTAGCTTTCCTTCGAAGGCTCGAGTTTTGACTCGAATTTTCCAGTGTTCCTTGTAGAATCCGAGTCCTGATTCAGATGTTCTTTCAAAACCAACTTTTGAGTTGGGCTTACCTTCAAAATCCAGTTTTATGCCAAGCTTGCCTTCAAAACTCCAAATTTGTATTTATCTTCAGAATTCAGCTTCGTGTTGGATTTTCCTCCAGAATCCCACTGGTGTGTCAAAACTTGATGTTAAGCAAATTTTTCGTCATCAAGGATTTCAGGAATATTTTGTCAAATTGCCATAAAAAATATATTTTTTTGATCTCAAGCTTTTATTACATAAAGAATTTCCTCAAGTCTCCTTTAGTATTCTTTCCAAAAGGGTGAAGCTTTGTGAAGAAAGACCCAAAATTCAGATTTTCTGTTGGTCAACCAAGAGGATGAAAAAAATCTTCGATATGACCGACGAAGGAAAATTCAATAATGTTGAAAAGCCATAAGTGAACTGATATTGATCATAGCTATGGCACATTCATAAAGACCATTCTTCTGGCAGTAAGGCAGTGAAAATATCCTAAGCAATAAAAGAATCTACCCAATCCATATCTCCTAAGTCATTTAAGCTTCAAATCAAATATCTACAAAAGGGATCTCTCAATTGTCGTCAAGATGAAGACGAATATGCGAGCTAGACCCCCGAGGCCAAAGAAGATTTGGATCATCTCCGAGATGAAGGAGTTTGTGACGGGTCCTTCCAAAGAAAGTTCAGATCACCGTCAAGATGAAGGCGACTGCGATGAACCTCCCAACAAACCCTAAAAGATATTTGATTTATGCTACCATCTAGAGAGTTTTGACCAATGAGCTAATATCATCAATATAATTCCTGAGAAAAAGAAGGATCAGAGCATCTCTACGATGAAGGAGTTTGTGATATACCCTTCCCCGAAAAAGAGAGAAAAGTCAGGACATCTCCAAAATGAAGGATGATGTAATAAGCGTCTCGTCAAAGCCCAAGAAAGCTCCATGACTCAAAAGAGTGCAAAAAGATCATCATGGGAACAACCCCAGGATATCAAACTGCCCGAAACTGTCAGGAATCATCTTTATCTATGTGAAATTCTTCTGTCAATATCTTTTTATTCAATTGTTTTTGTGAAGCTAAGAATATTTTCTCTCCTTTCATATCAAGGAAATTGATAGCTTCCTTAAAGAAAACCAACAACAATAATTTGACCTTGATTCTAGATTCTACAGAGTTAGCCTATTTGGTGGTAATACTCTAGGTAGAAGAGAGAATATCTTTTAAACAAAATATGCTTGCTTTTAATCACCTTGAATCAACTATAATTTTTATCATTTTAACAATATTTTCAGCTTTCCTGATAATAAATAATAACTTGGTATCCGTTTTGATACATCTTGGTGTTGCCTTTTTCTTCTTTCGCATAGTCGAGAGAATTGCCTTCCCCTATTTCATAGAGTTGCCTTATCCATCTTTCTCTTTGTCGAGAGATTTTCCTTTCTCCTTTCTAAAAAGGATTGCCTTCCTCATCTTTCGCTTTGTCGAGAGATTCACCTTCTCCTTGCTAAAAGGATCGCCCTCCTCATCTTTCGCTTTGTCGAAAGATTCACCTTCTCCTTTCTAAAAGGATCGCCTTCCTCATCTTTCGCTTTGATGAGAGATTCACCTTCCACCTTTTTAAAAGGATTTCCCTCCTCATCTTTCGCTTTGTCGAAAGATGTGCCTTCCACTTGCTAAAAGGATCGCCTTACTCATCTTTCGCTTTGTCGAAAGATTTGCCTTCTCCTTTCTAAAAAGGATTGCCTTCCTCATCTTTTGCATCGCTAAAAGATTCGCCTTCTCCTTTCTAAAAGGATTGCCCTCCTCATCTTTCGCTTTGTTGAGAGTTTCGCCTTCTCCTTGCTAAAAGGATCACCCTTCTCATCTTTCACTTTGTCGAGAGATTCGCCTTCTCCTTGCTAAAAGGATCGCCTTATTCATCTTTCGCTTTGATCGAAAGATGTGCCTTCTCCTGTCAAAAGGATTGTCTTATTCATCTTTTTGCATTGTCGAAAGATTTGCCTTCTTCTTTCTAAAAGGATTGCCCTCTTCATCTTTCGCTTTGTCGAGAGATTCACCTTCCCCTTGCTAAAAGGATCGCCCTCCTCATCTTTCGCTTTGTCAAGAGATTTGCCTTCTCCTTGCTAAAAGGATCACCCTCTTCATCTTTCGCTTTGTCGAAAGATTTGCCCTTCTTCTGTCAAAAGGATCGCCTTACTCATCTTTCACTTTGATCGAAAGATTCACCTTGCTCTAGTTGAAAGGATCGCCTTATTCATCTTTCACACCATCGAAAGATTTACCTCCTGTTACCTTATTCCTCGTTCATCTTGTCGAAAGAATTGCCTCACATCTCCTTATTTTTCATCTCTCACATTCCCAAAAGAGTTGCCTCGTTCAGGCACGGTATCTCTCCCAGTCCCATCACGGTTTCTCCATTCAAGGATTCTGTATGGTACTTCCCGCTTACGCTCTTTGAGGATTCTATATCCATTCAGGATAAGGATTAAACCTGTTACCTCGCTCCTCGAGATTTCACCCAAACCTTCTGCGAGAGGTCGTCTGTTTTAAAAAAAGCTGATTAAGTCTCAGCAATGAGACGCCCAAGATCATTCCTTTTCCAAGCTTTAGGGAGCCCCAATTTTCTCTTCTTGTAAACCCCTTTCGGATTTGTTCGTCCAAACTCCGAAGGTCCCATTATGGTTTCTTCATCCAAGGATTCCGTATGGTCGCCCCTTTCATTAAAAGCCAAATGAAGAAGTTTTTGAAAGATTTTATCAAAACTAGTAAAAACAAGTTAAAAAATGCAGTCAGGGTTAGAGTTCTAACTCAACCGAAACTCTGACATAGAGTCCTGAATCAACCAAGACTCTACAAAATGACCTAATTTTCGAAAACAAATGGAAATGAATGAAAATAGAAGTGAAAATAAACTTCAGAATAGACTTCTAACTGGATTAGGACTTTGGGACAGAGTCCTGATCGAACTAAAACTCTAGATTTTTTTGGTATTTTCTGAAAAACAGATGAAAGAACTTGTGAAAATAGTGAAAACCATAACAAATATTGAAATAAAACAGAGTCCTGATTCAACTGGGACTTTGGGGACAGAGTCCTAATTGAACTAGGACTATCAGATTTTTGGATTTTCTGAGAAAACAAATGAGAGAATTTTGAAAAACAATTAAAAACAGGATAAAATTGAAGTTTTGGTTCAGAGTCCTGATCTGATTAAGACTCTAAAGAAGAGTCCTAATTCGACTAGGACTCTAAAAATTTTTGGTTTTCTGATAAGCAAATGATGAAATTTAAACAAAGCTTTGAAAATCAGTGAAAATAGAGTGAGAAAACAAACTTTGGATAGAGTCCTGATTTGACCAGGACTCTGGGGCAGAGTCTTGATTCTATCAGGACTCTAGGATAAAATCCCAGAATTTTGAATTTTTTTTATAAAAGAATAATAGTTTTGATAGACGGAAAGATTTTTGAAAGATTCTCTCAAAATTGAAATCAGGATCAGAGTCCTGATCCAACTAGGACTCTCTGAACAGAGTCCTGTTTTGACTAAAACTCTGAGTTTTTGACTCATTTTGAAAGATTTGGTTAAAAACAGGTAAAAATAGTGACAAAAGATAGATTCCTAATCCGACTGAAACTCTGAAGAAGAGTCCTAATCTGACTAGGATTCTTGAAGAAGAGCCCTAATCCAACTAGGACTCTGGGATTTTGGCCGAAATGAAAGATTTTGAAAGGTTTTCTCCAAAAACAGGTAGAAAATGTAGTAAAAAGTAGAGTTCTGATCCGACTGGGACTCTGGAAAAAGAGTTCTGATCCAACTAGGACTCTAAGATTTTGGCCAACATGAAGGAAATGGACAAAGGATATGACCATAACTGGTTTAAAATCAAAATGGAGTTTTGAAAATGTTTTAAAAGGATAAAAAGATAGAGTCCTGATCCAACTAGGACTCTGAAATTTTTGAGAAATTTGATAAATAAAAGAATCCAGAAGCAACACCACCTAAATGGGTCTTATCTGAGAATTGAAATCAGTTGAAAATTGGGTTTAAAATGAATCCAGATTGTTTTCTAAGAAAAACATTTCAAAATATATGGTCCTGGGGGTTGGCAAATGATAGAATGTTGATTAAAAACCCAGGTTTTAAAATTGTTTTTGAAAGAAAAGTTTTAAAACCCGAATCTGGATTAAATATTTTGAAAATAAGAGTGCTGGATCTCGAAAATGAGATGTAATGACATGCAATGCCATGCAATGCAATAAAATGGTATGCCGAATGCATGCAATGATATGCAATGACACATGAAATATATAAACATTGGAAGAGGGCGAAAATTTGGAGTGTTTACAGATGCCCCTCTTTGCTATTAAGCCGGTTGTAAGCCGAGATTAGTGGCAAAGAAAAAGACACCAAATTTGGACTATAAAAATGCCCCAGTTAGAAAATTTTGACAGGGTGTGAAAGAATTAATTCAGATGATGATGATAGATAGGGAATAGAGAACAAAGAAGAAGATTCACCTCATCGAAATGAGGCTCAGACTTATCCCTTAACCTGGATGGGACGGGAAATGAAATACCTCATAAGAATGAGGCACAAGTTTAACCCCTTGACCTGATCGGGGACGATACCTCATAGAAAAATGAGGTTCAGGCTTAACCCTTAACCTGAAAGGGGACGATACCTCGTGGAAAAATGAGGTTCAGGCTTAACCCTTAACCTGAAAGGGGCGATACCTCATGAAAAAACGAGGTTCAGGCTTAACCCTTAACCTGAAAGGGGCAATACCTCATGGAAAAATGAGGTTCAGGCTTAACCCTTAACCTGAAAGGGGACGATACCTCATGGAAAAATGAGGTTTAGGCTTAACCCTTAACCTGAAAGGGGACGATACCTCATGGAAAAATGAGGTTCAGGCTTAACCCTTAACCTGAAAGGGGATGATACCTCATGGAAAAATGAGGTTCAGGCTTAACCCTTAACCTGAAAGGGGACAATACCTCATGGAAAAATGAGGTTCAGGCTTAACCCTTAACCTAAAAGGAGACAATACCACATGGAAAAATGAGGTTCAGGCTTAACCCTTAACCTGAAAGGGGACGATACCTCATGGAAAAGTGAGGTTCAAGCTTAACCCTTAACCTAAAAGGGGACGATAAACAAAATCCTCAAATGAAGAAACCATGATGGGACCTTCGAATTTTGCACAATAAATCCTAGAGGGGTTTGTAAAAGAAAGAAAGGGGGTTCCCTAAAGCTTAAAAAAAGATTGATCTTGGGCGTCTTATCGCTGAAACTGAATGGCTTTTAAGACAAATGACCTTTTTGCAAAAAATTCAGGTTTAACCCTTACCCTGAACGGGAACTGTCTATGGTGGGACAGTGGGGAGCACAGGAAAGTGTGCGAATCTGAGAGCCCAGGCACTCAGATCAAAACAAGAAGGGAAGGATCTTGGACAACTCCCATCATCCGATCCTAAAAGGGATAACAACAACGCCTGGATACATCAAAATAGACATCAAGCTCTCACTTCATGTCAGTATAATTTGAAAAGATTTCCAATAAGATAAAAAGTGTAGTTGATTGAAAAATGATTGAAATGTAAGTATATTTATATGAAAAATATTTCCTCTTTTCTACCTGAAGTATTACCTCCAACGGGACTTAACTTCATAGAATTAAGATTCGAATTCAAATAGCTTGCAATTGACTTTTTTTTAAAGAGGCTAGCAATTTCCTTGATATGAACAAAAAAGAAAGGATTCTCATTGTGAAAGCAATTGGTGAAAGGATATTCATAAAAGAATTTCACAAAATTAAAGAAGATTCTTGGCAGATTCGGCAGTTTGATATCCTGAGATTCTTTTCTCAGAATGGTCTTTCTGCCTGTATTTTCTTTTTTTTTTCGACATAATTGGAGCTTTTTGGGTTTCTGGAGAATTCATTACATCATCCTTCATTTTGGAGATGTCCTAGCTTTTTCTCTCTTTTTATAAGGGTACGTCACAAACTCCTTCATCTTGGAGATGTTCGAATCCTTCTTTGCCTCAGGGATTATATTGACAATATTGGCTCATTGGTTGGTGGTTTCTTGATGATAGCTGAAATTAAATACCTTTTAGGGTTTGTCGGTAGGCTCATCGCAGTCGTCCTCATCTTGACGGTGCTTTGAACTTTCTCTGGAAGGATTCGTCACAAACTCCTTCATCTCAGAGATTATCTAAATCTTCTTTGGCCCCGAGGGTCTAACTCGCATAATTTGTCTTCATCTTGACGACAATTGAGAGATCCCTTTTGCAAATATTTAATTGCAACTTGGGTGATTGAGGAGATATGGAAATTGAATGTATTTTTCTGTATCACCCAGGATATTTCGACTGCCTTATTTTTACAAGAATGATCTTTAAAAATGTGCCATAGCTTCGATCAATATCAATCACTTATGACTTTACGACAACATTGAATTTTCTTTGCTGGCCATATCGAGGATTTATTCTTCATCCCTTTGGTTGGCCAATAGAAAGAATTTGGATTTTGAATCCTTTTTTGCAAAAGCTTCACTCTTTTGGAAGTAATACTGAAGGTAACTGTGATCATCGCAAAATTTTTCCTCTCTTTATGGTTTCTCTCTCTTCCTTCTCTTTTCTTTTTCTAACCTCTATTTTCCTCCCTTTTGAAGGGAGAAGAATAAAAGAAAGAAAAGAGAAAGAGAAGAGAAAAGAAAGAAAGAGAGAAAGAGAAGAGGAACTATTTCGCGCGGTCTCACTTGACCTTAATTTGAAAGCATTTAGAAATTTAACTCGCCTCCGTTTTTGAAAATATTGCGGGAAAATGGAGAGACGGGATTCGCTCGTCGGTACGAGGTTCGACCGTTCCTGGCGCCTTTACCAGGGGTAATCGAACCAAAGATCGAATCTATGCCTTTTGCTTTGCCTAAATATAATCTAAGAATTTATCCTAAAGATCTAAATGCACAAAGAATCATACTTGTGCAATGCAAGGATGTATGCTCTTTTGAAAATTGATTTAGAAATTTCCAAGTATTTTGAGATGAACTCGGTAAAGGAGTGAAGAAATGTTTGAATTTATCTTAGAACTTGAGATAGATCAGAGAAGTTCTAAGTTTTCAGAGTTTTGGGAAATAAATATTGATTTTGAAGAGAAAGATTTGAAGTTTTGAAATGAAATAAAATGGAATTTCAAAGTCAGAAATGGACTTTGAATTTAATCATGGATTTAGGAGAAGAAGATGAAGTTCTTTGAAGTGATATTGAAAATTTGAATCTTAGAATGAATCTGAGAAAAACCAAATGGTACTTAAGAATGGAAATGGATTTAGGGAGTTTTGGATGAGATCTGAAAATGGAATTGGATTTGAAATCTAGAATTGGGAATGGAGTTGGATCTAAAGATGGATTTAAAATCTGAAATCTGAGATCCGATATAAAATTGGGTTCTAGATCCTAAGATGGATTTGGATCTGAAGTCTGAGATCCAAATGTAGAATTGGGTTCTGGATCCTAAGATGGATTTGGATCTGAAGTCTGAGATCCAATGTAGAATTAGATTCTGGATCCTAACATGGATTTGGATCTGAAGTCTGAGATCCAAATGTAGAATTGGGTTCTGGATCCTAAGATGGATTTGGATCTGAAATCTGAGATTCTAATATGAATCCTGGATCCTAAAGTGGATTCGGAGTTGTTAAATTCAGGAGATGAATTAAGAACTTCCAAGTTTGAATTGAACTTGGGAAATGAATTTTAGAATTTGAATCTTGAATATAAAAATGAATTTTAAAGTCAAATTAGACCTTGAATTTTGAAGGGAATCTCAAAGTTAAATTGAACTTTGGATTTGATTTGGAGTATTTGAATTTGGAATTTAGAAGATGAATCAAGAGTCTCAAGGTTAAAATTGAATTTGGAGTTTGATTAGAGTTTTGAATATAAATTTGATTTGGAATTTCAAAGTCAAATTGAACTTTGAAATCTGATTTGAATTTGAATATAAAAATGACTTTGAAATCTCAAAGTTAAATTGAACTTTGAGATTGAAAATGAAATTGAATTTGAAAATGAAATGATCACTTGGAGTTTTTGAAAAAGGAATTTTGAAAATATGATGCAGTTCTATCCTAAGTGATGAATGAATTTAAAGAATTTGAAATTGGATTTTGGAAAGCTATTTCATTCTTTGGATGAATTAAAATAAGATTGAAGATATAATACATCCTTGACTATGGTCATTGAATGTATTATATAATAATCTATATTTAAATTCAGGTGAAGAATGAAACACATTTGGTGCTTTTATAGAATTTAAAATGAAATTAACTCTCAATATACCCTGACTATGGCCATTGGTATATATTTTGAATTAATTTTAAGTTAAATTCTGATAAAAGAAGGAAATATTTGAAAATATGATGATTTTTGGAAGACGGATCCAGTGTGGATCCAGTGTTTATTTCGTAAAAGTTAAAAATCCTAAGTTTTGTCCATACCCTGACTATGGCCATTGATATGGATCATCAACTTAGGATTAATTTACCTCTTACGAAATGGTGCACGTGTCATTCGTGTTTCACCATTGTGAGATTTTAAAAAATAAAGGAAAAATGTGTGAAGAACAAGTAATTCATGATATCTACAATGCTCATTCATTCTAGCTAAAACTGGAAATATAAATTTTCATTAAGCTCTAACTATTACAACACACCAAAATTGAATTTATAACTCCTAATGATGATATATTCCACATATTTCCTGCAAAACAGCTGAATTAGCACGAAAAATAGAAGAAAGTTATGCATATCACATAAATGGTATGATTGCTCACATGCCCAGATATACATGAAAAGATGGGTAATGACATATACACTTATATACATGTATCTATACATGCATACATATATATATGTATAGGTATATATATATATATATATATATATATATATATATATATATATGGTGAGTGAAACATCACAGCAACTGCTTAGACACTACCATGAATAAGTGAGGAATTACAGTAGTGAGTATTACTGTAAGTATATGGAGATTACAGCAATGTTTGGACATTGTTGTAGATGGGTGGAACATCACAGCAGCTAGGCATTGCTGTGAATGAGTGAGGGGTTTTATCTGTGAATAAAATAGGCTGGAGGTGAGGTAGTGTTGTGGAACGTGGTTGATAGGGGTGAAATTCCGGTGGCGATTATGGACTAAATGAAACAAAATGGGGATGGGGACAATGGACTGTGACATTTAGTGGGTTTGAGGCTATACAGAGACTGGGTACAAATGGTGCCTACATCAAGCTACCATATATACTGAGATAACATGGAGATTATGCTAAGTACATGAGGAACATAATGATAACGGGAAGTGAAGGTGGCAGGTAAGGGGCTGTGTGCCTGTAATGTGTGTATAATAGCAAAAAGAAAGAAAAAGAAGAAGGAAAATAAAGGTGGAAGATGGTATAATGATTTACTTGGTGGTGCTGGGTTATTGCAATGAATGGTGACGAACAATATACAGATGCGGAGCATGACTGACAGACAACATGCATGACATTTAACATTTAAGGTGTTGTACTAAAAAGGGGAAATGATAAACAGTAGAACCAGTGTGACCATGCTACAAGAAATATGAATTTGGAGGTGGTTTTAGACATATCTACTGAGAGTTTTATTACTTTCTTCCTGACTCAAAAGGGGTACTACAAAGGTATATACCAATCGATGGACCCTTCCTCCCACAGCAAAAGAAATTTTTCAATACAAGACACTGTGACATATGTGAATGCTAACCTTATGAGATTCTAAACGAGTCAACATACATCTGAGGGCAACCGGCAGATCAGGAATCTAAAGACATTTCTGGAGCCTATCCATTATGGAAAGAACTATGAGTACTTGGTTCACCATTCTTGGAATACGTGGATGAGACACGTTGTACAGAGGAATTGCAGAATATAAGCACAGTAATGCTATACTAATGAAACACAGGTACACTTCTCAACCTGAATATGATGGTGAAGCCACTATTGAGATTGGGGACTATATTAGATAGACAAAAGATGATATGTAATGCTGGATGGAGCATGCACGTTGTATCTGTGGTGACAGCTAAAAGGGAAAAGGAGAAACAGTGGACTTTTGCAGAAACAGATGACAGGGGAATGGCTGGGAATAATGAGAGTATAACGTTGCCAAGGAAATAATGTGAAATGATGATAGACATGAATGTTATTTGAGGGTAGCATACAGGTGCAATGAATGAAGATGGATGTCCGACCATAAGATGACCCACTCGACCAGCCTCCTTCATTAACTTAGGGACTGTCTTTACAGAAAACATTTGAAGTCTAAGGCATCGAAGTCCCATCAACAATTTTAGAAGCATTCAGGTTTATGGAGATGATCCCCCAACACATAAAGAAACAATAAGATCTTGTTTTTAACTATGACGAAGATCATCTGCTATTGACTACTTATTTACACCTAATATCAAGAAGCACAAGAAGCACTTACCTAATTTAGACACCTTCCTTTCAGCAGAGTGCAATTAAGTGGTTTAGCTGGGGGAACTAGACATCCCACAGAGCTACGGATGGAGCATCCATAAATCAAAGGCTATGGTTAGGTGAACCAGCATATCAGCTAACCTGTAACTTTTTATACTGCAACTATACAATGGAACACCCCCTTTTTAAACAAATGATCAAACTAAAAAAAAAAACCATATCGTGCATGCTTTATATACAATGGACACTATGATTTAAAAGTCATAATCTTTCATGGAGAATACAATTGGGCTTTCCATTTTCACGAATGCCATAGATAATCAGGAAATTTCAGATCGGCTGTTGCAGCAATAATACTAAAAAAAAAAAAAAAAAGAAATCTTGCCGTCATCACCAGTTATTGATATTAAAACAATTTATTACAGTGGTCTCTCTTTTTTTTGCCATCCATAGGTAGTGTTAGCAGGAGTTCTTGGGCTTGTTTTATAGCTAAATGATGAGATGATCCTAGCAAGTGCTTGTTTATAAGAGGCTAAGGGAGTCTTGATCATACTACTGTTGACCTATGTACCGTGAATCATGGAAACTGGATATAGAGATCGTCGGATTGATCTTTCTGGATAAACTTTATACAAACAGTTGTATTAAACTAAGAAAAACATGTAATGGAATAGAAGTAATGCTATCATATTAATAGGAACAAGGTAACAGGGAACATTGAACAAATCAAATCAACAAATAAAGTGAATGTAATATCAGAGGAATCGAAGATGTCATGGTGGGACATTGCCAAATGTTCCTATTGGATGCCATTCCAGACGCAGATTATACCAGAACCCTCGACCGGGGTATAGCTGAGGTATATATTGTGATATATAGAGGATGAAACCCACGTAAATTTTAAAGAGAATTAAAGAAAAAGAGAATGCTGAATAACAAATGTCAATAATAACACAAAAAAAAGAAGAGATGATAAACGAGAAATTTGCCAAGAGACTAAGAAAATGTCAGAATAATACTATTCTTGTTAATATCGCATTGAGGCAGGGTGTTCAGCTATAAGCAGATCACTCTTGCCATGGATGCTTTAAGAAAGAAAAGAAGGGGAGTGATAATTTAATATAGGATCAAATCATAAGACAAGCTTATAGAAAACGAAAGAGGGATGAATTACTTACCTCAAACGACCTTTGCTGGGCACTGGAGGCTCTCTGATCCACCGAAGGAGGAGCTTCAAAAGGAAGACAACGAAAAAGGATGGGAGTTCTGTAATGGATGGCGATTGAAGGAAGAAAAAGGGAGATGGATTGAAGGGATTAAGAGATAGAAAATGGGTGGCCGTGGGGAGGTAGGAGACGGATCGTTTTAGGGTTTCTTAAGCTACTTTTTAAAGAGGCAAAAAGGAGGTTCGGTTGAAGATGGGAGGCTAGAGAAGAAGTTTGTTGGCGATGGGTGGCTGGAGGCCTCGAGAAGTGGTTGGAGGCACATGGGTGCCTCCAGAAGGCTATGGAGAGGGGCCATCGGCCATGGAGGTTCAAGGGTGAGGGGTCGAGAGAGAGGCGAGAGTTAGGGTTTTCAAAACCCTAACTCGACTTTTTTTAAACATCGAGAATCAGATTTTCCAAAAAAAGGCCTTTTTGAAAAGTTTTCTCTAAAACGGGTTTCTAAAAACTATTTTGCAATTTTCTTCATTTATTTTTGATTTTTTTGGTTCTTTTCCGAGTATTTTTAATTTTTTTGTATTTTGGGAAATACAAAATCCTAAAATGTACGGCAAAACAAGGATTTAAATTTTTTTTTTGTATTTTTGAGAAATATTTACAAAAAGAAGGTTTTCAAGGCTATTTTGAGGAAATTTCTTCAGAAAATGGGTTCGGACCCGAGTTTTGAGAAAATGTTTGAGTTTTTGAAGCTCGAATTGAGAAATACATGTGATGGATCCAAACGGATGTCGAATGGACTGTTCGAGCTATTTAAAGACTATTTTTGGTATTTTCTATAATTTAAATTTAAAATTTGAACAAGGAGATTTAGATTTGGATCTGGACAATGGATCCAGATCTGAAATCAATTTAAATATATAAAATGAATTTGATTTCAGTAAAACTTGAGAAATGAACTGGAATTTATATTTAAAAATGACACATTTGCTCAAAAAATGAATTTAGGGGCAAGAAGGGAATATTTAAAAGATTTTGAAAAATTTGGGGTGTTCACAGTAACTTGAGATAATTTCTTGTGTAATAAAAGATTTTTGGAATCAACAACTATTTTTCATAACAAATTGGCAAATATTCTTGAAATTTTTGGTGAAAGAAATCGCTTGAGGTCTAAATGACACATCCGTGGCCAGATTCTCCTCTCATTTCCTTAAAGGAGAGACTCAGGCTTGACCCTTACCTGAACGGGTAACAAAAAGATACTTCTCTCTTCCCTAAAGAGGAGGTGTTTGCAAAACGAACTTTCGAAGAGAAATAAAGTTTTTGTCAAAACTCCCTACTTCTAGGTCCTCAATGACGAGGGTGGCCTAACAAAAGACATTCAGAGTTACAAGGAGGATGAGCTTTCGTCGAAACTCTCCCTCGAAAAAGGGTTCCTTGTATGACAATAAAGATTGTTTTGCAAACTGTTCATGAAGCACACATCCCTTCAAACTCTCCCTATAAAAAGGGGTTCAACGAATGAACAATAAAGACATGTGAAAAGAATGAGCTCCCTCGAACTCTCTTTGAAAAAAGGGTCTCTTGCAAGAGAAAATGATTGATGATTAATTCTGAACTAATTGGCGGACGAATTCGAAATAAAGGTCGAATCTTGAAAGACTATGATTGCAAGATACGACTCAAAGGTCAGACAAATATGATTGACATTGATAGGATTCGATAACCCAAAAGGTTTGCTTGGTAAAGTGGATGACCAAAGGCCTGTCAAAATTGGTGACCCAAAGGTCAGATTAACAGAATGGAGTGACCCAAAGGTCTGATAAAGATTGCTTGGTTCACAGATCTGAAGATTGGGTCGATCCTCAATGTGAGATTTATGTTGCGACCAGTATGAAGATCGAATTTTGACAAAGTACCAGTACAAGCACTGGATTTTTGAAAGATTATCAATACAAATACAAGATTTGGTAAAGCAACCAAGACGATGTTGGATTTCATAATAGGACCAATTTGAAAATTGGATTTAACCGGACCGGTGAAAAACTGGGTTCGGTTAGAAGCTTTGAATCGGAATTCAAATCTTCAAGGAAAGACTAGACGAATTGGATTTTGAAAGAGAATTCGAGTCAGAACTCAGATTTTCTAGACCAATTATGAATTGGATTTGGAAGAAAATTTGAGTCAGAACCCGAATCTTCTAGACCAATTCTAGAACCTGGAGGAAAGAAAATTAGATGAACTGGATTTGGAAGAAAATTTGAGTCGGGACTCAGATTTTTTAGACCAATTCTAAATTGTATTTGGAAGAAGATTCGAATCGGAACTCGAATCTTCTAGACCAATTCAATACATTTGAAAGAAAGAAAACTAAATGAATTGGATTTGGAAGAAAATTTGAGTCGAAACTCGAATTTTCTAGACCAATTCTGAATTAGATTTGTAAGAAGATTCAAATCAGAACTTGAATCTTCTAGACCAATTCAAAACATTTGAAGGAAAGAAAATTAGATGAATTGGATTTAGAAGAAAATTCGAGTCGGAACTCGGATTTTCTAGACCAATTCTGAATTGGATTTGAAAGAAAATTCGAGTCGGAACTTGGATTTTCTAGACCAATTCAAGACATTTGAAGGAAAGAAAATTAGATGAATTGGATTTGGAAGAAAATTTGAGTCGAAACTCGAATTTTCTAGACCAATTCTGAATTGGATTTGGAAGAAAATTCAAGTCGAAACTCGGATTTTCTAGACCAATTCAAGACATTTGAAGGAAAGAAAATTAGATGAATTGGATTTGGAAAAAAAATTGAGTCAGGACTCAGATTTTCTAGATCAATTCTGAATTGGATTTGGAAGAAAATTCAAGTCGGAACTCAAATTTTCTAGACCAATTCAAGACATTTAAAGGAAAGAAAATTAGATCAATTGGATTTGGAAGAAAATTCGAGTCGAAACTCGGATTTTCTAGACCAATTCTGAATTGGATTTGGAAGAAGATTCAAATTGGAATTTAGATCTTCTAGACCAATTCTGAATTTTGAAAGGATTAAATTTAGAATTAGTTCGACTAGTACGAGTACCAGATTTTAAAGGAGTACCAGTACGAGCACTGGATTTTAAAAGATTATCAGTACGAGCACTGGATTTTTGAAAGATTATCAATTGATTGTGATGGGAGATTTTTGGTCTTCACCCTCACGATGACTTGGACGACTGTCGGGGCCTCAGGATTTATCCGTTATCCTGAATGGGTATTGGACTGATGTAAATTGATGTAAATGAATGCGAATGAATGCAGATGTATGCAAATGAATGCAAAATGATATAAGTGGGTACACATGCGTGCCAAATGAGAGATTTGTTTGATCCTGCCTGCATACATAATGTTTTGAAGACAATTTTCAAAATAATGCCTCAGTGTAATGGGGGAGTAAGATATTGGACAAAAGGATAAATAATTGATATTTGAGGAATGTTCTCTGAAGATAACAATGAAAACATTGACGATGTGCTTCTTGATGGATTCGAGAGGCACTCTAAAAGAGGTTACTCCTTGTAAAAAGATATTTTGTAAAGAAGGAGAAATACAAAAGATGACGGCAAGCTGTGAGGAAGATTGATAATTTTATTAATGAAGAAGATGGGACCATGCCATCCATATAAAATGACAAAAGCAAAATGCAAACATGAAAGAATGTTGGCCTTGTCGCTCTTAGGGTGCTGATGAGCTGGCTGCTTCATCCTCTTCTTTGCCTTCCACAAGGATATTTTTATCGATATAGTCTTGGATAATATTCCTGAGAATGAAGCAGTACTCGGTATCATGCCCCATGGCCCGATGAAACTTGCAGAATTGATCTTTAAATCTTTCCCTAATGATAAGAGGATGATCAACTCTTGGGAGCTTAATCATCTCCATGGCCAACATATACTCAAGGATTTCTTCGCACGACTGATCTAGAGGAGCAAAGTCACGTTTAAAACTCCAGTTGTCGTGCTTCGACTTTTCTTGAGGTCTCGACCCTTGCTCAAAAGTTTGCTGAGGTTGCTTATCGTACTGGAGAATCGACTTACCTTTTTGCTCATTTTTGCTGGGTTTTGGTCCCCCTGAACCAAAGCTGTGATTTTTCACATTTTCCTTATGATGGTTCTTGTTGCTGCTAGTAGAGTAGGTAAAATGGGTTTTCTTGTTAGATTCTTGCTGACTGTTGTTCCTGGTGAACATGAAGTCCTCATAAGATCCATTTTCCATACTCAACTCAAGTCATTCGGCTCGTTCTGTCAGTTCTATAAAGGTCTTTGATGGAGAGGTGGAAATTAGTCCCCTTAGGGGTTGCGAGAAGTTACTCAGGATTAAAGATAATGCATGTCCCTCTGATATCGGATCACACATCTTGTTACAAGCGGATCTCCACCTATGAATAAAATCCCTGGTTTTCTCATTTTCATTCTGCTTCAGACTGCAGAGGTGGCTGAGAGTCGGGAGGGCTTCAACATTGAATAAAAAGCGCTCAATAAACAAATTGACTACTTTGTCAAACTCTTTCAACTCTATAGGGTTAACGTGTTTCGAATACCATTTCGCTGCAATACCTTCCAAACTGCGGGGAAAACAGAGGAACAAGGCTCGATTATTCCTTCTGAACTTGGAACACTCTGCAAAGAATAGGGCGAGGTGCGCTTTAGGATTGCCAGAGCCATCGAATTTGATAAATTTCTTGGGGAGATTGTCGAGATCATCATCCCCATCTAGTCCATCATAGAAGTCTTCACTGGTAAAGACCCTTTTTCCCTTGTCGCGGGCTTGCAGATCTTTAACCATCTTAACCACGTCTTTGAGTTGTGGCTGAGTAGGGTCACTGACATATTGATTTTTGGATTTATAGGCTGACCATTGTCCTTGAGTCGACTTTCTAAATACCTGTTGAGTTTCATATTCCTCATCAGTATCTCCCACTGATTCTGCCTCATCAGAGGTTTCTTCATGACGACTCTACTTTTTGGCGATCTTCACATTCTTCTTCACTGTTCGGCCTTTGACCTTTTTCTAATTGTGGGCCTTTCCTAAGCTGGCCCCTGTTTCCTCAGACAATAACTTACTCAGCATTTTCTGAAACAACGAATACATCTGTGGGTCGATGTTATCTTTAGCTTGCTGACTTCCATTTCTGTCGGATTATGAAGAGGCCATTTCTTGTACTGAGGCTGACAGAGAACTGATAAGCTGGACTGGCGCGGTTTTCCTTCCGGACCTCGTCTGAACCATATAAGGATGCAAATGCTCTCTGCAAGGCAAAACTGAGGATTAGCTGCTGAAAATGGTTTTGAATAGGAAATATTTGTTGAATATCTGGTAGACAATTTGAAGGATGTCCCATTACTAGGGACTGAGTCGTCGCTAGAGTTACGACAATTGTGTTGCTATTATTTGCAAAATAAACAACTGAAAATATGCCTTGTTACCTAGGCGAGGTTGTCAAACCAAGATGAAAAGTAAAGGGATTGTATTGAAGGAAAAACATGATTTTATTAATAATAAACTTGACAAAGGGAAGGGGGACGGACAATTTTTCACCACTCCTGATAATCAGAGGACACTCGAGGACTAGGAAAAATAAAAGAATCCCAGCCATGTCTGGCAGAATGGTATGCTCCTGACCATTGATCTGATGTGAGATCGAACTCTGGCAAGATCCCTAATAGTAGATGAATTTTTATGTGCTTCTGTCTCTGAGAGAACTGCCTGACACACTGCTCTGGATGGTAGTATGCGCAGAAGAATGGGCGAAGTATCCTAAACCACTTGCCGTATGCGTAAGTATATCTGGGAGGTGATTTTTGACGATCAAAATAGTCCCACACAACTTCTTCCTCTTGAAGGTTATCGATCAAGAATCAGTATCGCGCAACTGGAAGAAGTTTTTCACCATTGTATCTGAATGAACTGTCTCGGGCTGGCACATGTCGGAGGAACAAAGATTGCAATGCATAGGTGCACCCTTTGACAAGAATTGATTCTCCGAGTGTGAAACGGGTCAACCCTTGGTATAGAAAAGCAAGTGAGGCCATGGCTATGGAGAGGCGGTTGTTCTGTCGACTTCCCCACCTTCGCAGAAGTTGAACTATCCTGATATCCATATAATTTCGTCCGTCTAAAAAGAGAGCTAATTCCACAGTGCATAAGACCATCGCATGTTAGATTCTTTCTTGAGTTGTTCGAGATAAGGAACTGACTTCCACAAATTCCCCATACTGTCTGTAGATTTCGAGCAGGTTCACATATTCATTTTCATTCTCCTCGATCAATGGCCAAGACTTGCGTCCTGTCATGCAGGCTAAAACGTCTCAGGGATCTAGACCCTTGACATTGATCAAAAATTGCTTCTCCAATGGATCTCCAGGCTGACCAGCTGGTTCAGGTAATCCCATAATCTCTGAGAATTCGTCCATCAATAAAGTCATTTCCCCCCATGGGAACCAGAAGGTACTAGTGCTCGGATTCCACCGCCCTGCCAGTGCATGGATCAAATTGTCGTTAATTGTCTGCTTTCCCACTGCAGATGCCAATTCCAATCCATAATCGCTCAAATGGTTCAGAAACATACAAGAAAAGTTCTTGAGCCATGAATAATACCACCGGGGAATGAAGGATCCGATGCTGAGAGTTCGATGTTCTAGAAAACCTTGTCGCACCTTGTAGGAGATGTGACCCTCAGAAAAGACTGAATCAAGTTGACTGGATGCCATCATACTGGAAAACATGGAAAATTTGGAATAAAACTCAGGAAAATATAGGAATTTTGAAAAATTGCAGGCAGGATAAAAATGAAGCTGGAAAATTCGAGATCCAGAAGGATGGAAAATCACCTGGAGTTTTGAGGAAAATAAAGGAGAATTTGAAAAATTGTCCAGGGTTTGAATAAAACAGGAATTTTAGATAGTATATGGAAACAGATGAAAAAAATTAGGGAATTTTTAAAATCGTCTAGTATTTTAGAAAACTTGTAAAAAAATCTAATAAAAGAAACTGACATTCAATCACATCCTGTACAAACAAGTATGCACATACAACATTCTCTAAAAGCTGACTCTAGATGCACCAGTTTTGAAATAGCTTTAGGATCTTAATCCTAACTCTAAGGTTCAGATCATCTGTGTCCAATCATGCTATGCCTATATACTCGAGCCGAGGCTCGATGTACGTGGCATAAAATCAATTTCTCTGGTTCTAGGTTCAAGTTTTCCAACATCCTTGAGCGCCTGCCGATATACATTGGACTATGGCCCTTGGTACGTGGCAGGGGGGAGTTAACTCAAATAAGTGGTCCAGTTGTGAGACGTTGTCCCGAACTATGGTTCTGGAAGAAAGCCCAGCAATGTGAAGACCGAGTAGACATAGATGATGTGGTTTTTGAAAACATGAGCACATGTAGGCAAATCAGAAGGCTCTAAGACCTAAAGAGATAGAATTTTGAAAATTTTGAAGAAGCAAACAATGTTTTCATACAATTCCTAGATTGAGGAGTGTTGTATTTCAAACCTAAGTCTAAGTAAGCATGAATAATTCTCCTCAATATGGTCCTACCAAACCATGTCTAGTCTACATGCAATCCATGTCAGCTGGGTTCAAGTCTAGGCTCCTAGGTTTACATGATATCATGAAATAAAAACTGACATTCCATGGAATACGATTTTGACAATTTGAACTAAGTTAAGCACACAATTGATCAGGCGAAGACAGTTCCCATCACGGTCGCCAAACCTGTTATCATCGCAAAATTTTACTTTTGCAAGTCAAACTGACCTTTGAAAAAGATTTTGAAAATAACTCACCTCCGTTTTAAAATGCGGGATAATTCCGAAGAATGGGACTCGCCTGTCGGTACGAGGTTCAACCGTTCCTGGCGCCTTTACTAGAGGTAATTGAACCAAGGATCAAGAGTATGCTTAGCTTTGCTCAACTTGTCTAAATCGTGTTCTATTTCCTAAATACACAAAGAATCAGGTATGTGCTATGAATTTTCTGAAAATATAGTTTTGAAAACATGATGTTTGCTTCTGAGATTTGAAATACTTGGAAAATTCTTGGAAAAGATGTCACTTGGAAAATCGTGAATCATGGTGAAAGAATATTTCTGAGGAAAATGAAAATCGATTTCTGAAGAATATAGAGTGTTTTGTGAAAATGGATTTATGAGGAATTTCAAGTAACTTTGGAAAACTTGATTTTTCTAAATTTAAACTTTAAAATTGAATATATAACTTAGAAGATCGAATTTTGAACTTTGAAAAATACTTGAAATACCATTTGAAAGCTTAGAGTTTTGAGAAAATCAATTTCTGAGTAAGACTTAGAAAATTTTAAGAAAATCGATTTCTCTGAGTTGAAATTGGAATTTG
This sequence comes from Nuphar pumila, assembly GCF_984573655.1. Classification (NCBI taxonomy): domain Eukaryota; kingdom Viridiplantae; phylum Streptophyta; class Magnoliopsida; order Nymphaeales; family Nymphaeaceae; genus Nuphar; species Nuphar pumila. Next base: position 98,266,949 of record NC_143251.1, read on the forward strand.
TAAATGAATGAAATGAATGAATATGGATTTGAAAGAGTTGATTTTGAGGAATTGAGAAAATCCATTTGTATTTTTTTTTGAGAAATGCAGTGCATTTTGGAGTTAGCCTAAGAGTGTAGGCTGAATGTGGCTAATACGAAGATCACAAATCTGAGTCCCATTCGTATTCTGACTATGGCCATAAATACGAATTCCACCGAGTTTGTCAACTCCCTAACAGCTTGTGCATGTGCCATTCGTGTAGACCATGGTGGATTTGTAATATGTGCATGAATGATAAACATAGCAGTTATATATCAAAGTTTAAACTATATGTAATGAAAATCCTATTCTATGCAGGAATTGAAATTCTTATTCCAAATTTAATTACAATTTACATCACTAATTGAATTTAAATACAAAAAAAATTAAAGTCTTCAATATCCTTGCAAAACTAGAAAACTTGGTGAAGATATGTTGGCTTTTCTAGATTTATCCACTAATATCTAAAAATTACTAGATTTTGCTAGATATAATCCCTTTTTCCATGATTCCCTAAGATAAATATAAGAAATAAAATAGAATAAATATGAAATTTAGATTTGAAAATTCGAAATTGTGGTCAAAATGACCAAAATACCCCTGATAGCAAGACTATGGTCTTGAAACCAGGGTTTTCAGAAAGATATTTTGTAAAATACAACTTTTGAAATTCAAATGAGGATAACTTAAGCCAAAGATAATATGATATGATTAAAAATAAGAAAATCTAGGTTAGGGATTTCGAAATTGAGGTCAAATGACCAAAATACCCCTGATAGCAAGACTATGGCCTTGAAATCAATGTTTTTTGAAATAAATTTTGATAAAAACTTTAGATTTAGGATTGAAATAAATATAAAATCGACCATGAAGCATCTTAATATGATTCTAAACATGAACAAACCCTAAAAATATGAACTTATACACGAAAATCAAGAAATATCATGAAAATCATGATTTTAGCAGTGTTTCGGGATCCTATGGGCACCCTGTTTTGTAATTTGATAAATTCAAGCATCAAATGGATTCCAAAATTCATAAAAATCGGCACTTGCACTTGTTATCACCCTAAAATCAGATTGGAACCATAAAAATATATTTTGACATTATTCCAATTCAAAAATTGCATTAAAACCCTAAAATATGCTAGTTTTATCCATGGTCACATACAAGTTTCAGTGTTAGGCTCGAATCAGAGACAATTCACCATAAAAATTTCTGAAATTTTACAGAGGTAAATTAGACATAAAAACAAAGAATCTCCTATTTACAGATTGGAAAAATCATCTTCAATGAGGGAGAAACCCTTCCGACAATCTGGACTAAAATTTAATGAATATAAAATTTATTAGAACAGGTACTTCCAGTTATAAATACAGAAATAAATAACAGCCTTCATAAAAAATTTCTTACATTTCGGCAGTGAATAGTAGACAGAAAAATAATGAACTTTCTTTTTTACAAATCATGAATCAAATTTACGGTTTGAGATATATGATCAATACAAGTTGGATTAGCGTTTTTAAAAATCATAACGACTTTCAAAAGATGGATCCAACTTTCTGACAGAGGAAAAATACCAAACAGAAGCAAAAAATTATGAAAATTTTACAGTAAATATCCTACATCAACACAAAGTCACTTCACTTTACGGATCTTGAATCGAGTATTGGATGAAAGAAAGGACACATCTAAAAGTTATGCTTGAAATTAAACAATGATTTTAATCAACAGAAATCCCGATTTGACTTTATATTTTATTAACAGAGTTCCCGAATCCCAAAACATCTGAATTTTTTATAGTAGTTCACTGACATATCCGTGTATCACATATAAACAAATCAGTAATTTCTAACCATTATTTCAATATAAGCTAACATGCTTTCTACTGATCTGAAATTAAAATCTACAGAAATTTAAGAAACACTAAAAAAAATATGATTTAACCACGTCTCCCTATCACTATAATTTTTTTTATGAGGATGAGGAACCCATCAGGTGGATCTTGCGTTGTCACTTTTTAATCGGCTTCCATTTGTCAAATGCTGTTATTTTTTTTTATTTTCAAGTCTATGTGATTGATTGTTGTTCTGTTCTGCATTGGTGACGTTAAAATGAATGCAACTCATGTCTGGTGGTATTAATTTTAATGGTGTTTTGGAGAATGTGGAGAAAGGATACAATAAATCCTCCTGTACTTGGTACTTCTCTGATGATGATTGTTCCGCAAGTGATCCTATTACCTAACACAGAGGTGGTTTCAGCAGTTTTTGATCTGTGACTTCATCCATGGCATTTCTTTGAGTCTTCATGTCAGCATCTACAACCCAGGTAAGTGTAACAATGGCAGAAAACTGCGACACTGGAGCTAACAGCAAGCTCAAAAGAGGTCCATGTGAACCCTACGTAGCACATGTATATTATCCAAAACATTGTATCCATCTACCCCAACGTGCTCTGCTTTCTTCATAGTCGTATGGCAAATATATGTAGAGTCTATGAGGTATGCCTGTACAGCATCACCCAGGCCCACTTTCCAGCTTCCTGTGTATCCACATTCATGTCCTCTTGCTGTTCCCCCCCTTATTTTTTTTTAGTCACTTAAGTTAATTCTACCATCTGTAGCATCTTCTAATTTTTTTTTTTACTCTACTGACATACTGTTGTATCATTTCCATTGTTGTATCAGATAGTAAATACATAAGGTTTAATGGTATATTTTTTTTTGTGCTGTGTATAGGTCTTATTGTCACAGCCATAGTTGCTGGATTCCACGCATATTAGCTCTTTTGATGTCATAGATTTGCTCCTAGCATCTACTGAAAGCTCATTCCTCATGTCATTTCTGCACATTGCATGATTAATCCATTTCAGAAATACATTATTGGCCCAGCTCTAAGAAATTTTCTATATTTTGATCATCAGGACAGTGATTTGCTTTATCTATATGATAGGCCTGAAAAGATTCTTGTTACAAATATCCCAGTCCCACCAACACCAATTCGTCCTTCTGCTTTTGTAGATACTGGATTTGTGAGGGTTTAATAAGTTCATGTTGTCTGTATAGATGCTTTATTTCATGTGCTCATTGGTTTCTTTTTGCATATTGTAAAAATAAAAGGTTAAGCCTCATTCTACACAGATTGATGATACACCTGTTTGTTGGCAATAGTAAGAGTTATTAAAAGCTTGTGTTGCTCATAGTCTGATCGATTTTCCATCAATAAAGGAAATCTGTACCACAGATCCTGTATTAAAAAAAAAATTCAGTTCACCGAATCTGACTATTGGAGCAAAACAACCGTTATGCTCGCTTAGCATGAAAAACCCATGGTTAGGATATAAGACCCGCACCTATCTTGTATAAACATTTAAGAGAGATACCCGCCTCCATGACATCAATCCTTCCAGGTTATCCGATTAGGGTGTGTATACACCATTTTTTTGTTTTTTGTCCTTGATTTTAAGCAACTCTCATATGGAACATAGTGTCTGTATGTTGCATATTTTAGCATGCCCTTACTTCCCTTTTGTCAAATCATTGTCCCCCATTCATTTAATGCCATCATGACCTATACATTTCTCCTTTTGCATAAATGGTATTCTCAAGCATGGCCCTAAAAATCTCTTATTTAGCATAGGCACAAGCTTGGGTCATCACATACACATTTCATTAGCATAGATGCAATCATATGCGGTTTAGCACAAATGTAAGGCTTTCAATTTCTCTGCCTACTTTGTATTGCTATTTCTGGCATTAACTCATTTGCAGGAAAGTCTGGAGGATGCTGATTCTTTACATTATATATTTTGTTTATTTCATTTGTGTTGTTTTATGTCAGAAATGTAACAATTCAATTTGGAATAATACTTACTTTTACTGCTTAGATTAGGATGCATATCATGTAGTTTGATTTTCTAATATTCTGATCTTATGAATCATGCATTTTATTTCAAAATTCACTGTGGATGAACATGAATGGCACGTGCACCAACTCTTAGAGAGTTGATGAACTCGGTGGATTCCATATTTACGGCCCTAGTCGGAATATGGATGAGACCCAGATCCATCATCTTTCTACTAGTCACATTGCGCCTACACTCTTAGGCTATCTTAAAATGCACATCATATTTCTAATATTTTCAAAGTGTGGTGCATTAAATCAATTAAACTCTGAACATATTCATGGCCACAGTCAGGATATGTGAAGGATTTATTTTGGCCTAATGCACATTTTTCCAACACATTTCTCAGAAAATCTTTTCAAAGTTCATTCATTCACTCATATCATTTACATCATGAAATCATTGGTTTTCTCATGATTTTCTTAAGAAAATTTCATTCTCAAGAAATCGATTTCTCAAGAAACTCTGAAGATTTTCCAAAATCGATTTTCCCAAGACAAGTTTTTCCACAGTTTTCCATGGAAAAGGTTATTTTCTCAAGATTTTCAAAAGAAGTCTCTCACCTTTCTCAAAGATCAAAATCAATTTCCAAGTATTTCAAGGGTAAGATTCCCGAGATTTCAATTTCCTAAGTTCAGTTCCAATGAGTTTCCTATAAATTTTCCATCATTTTCCTTAGAAAATTCTCAAAGTCCGAGTTTTCTGAGAAGTGTTTCCCTTTTCAAATGTTCACTTTTTCTCAAGAATCACTTCTATTTTCCCAGGATTTTCAACTATTCATGCTTTTCCCATATCTTTATGAACTTTCTCATGATTTCAAAAACCTTTTTTTTTCATCTGAGTTTCCTGAGAAATTGACCTTTTCCTTGAGAAATATCTTTCAACTCCAAAGGTTTTTTGAGCATACATCATGTTTTCCAACTTACATTTTCCAAAATCTCATAGCACATGCCTGAATTCTCTGTGCATATAGGATAGAACATGATTTTGATGATTTAACTAAGTCAAGCACAATTTTGGTCCTTGGTTTGATTACCCCTGTTAAAGGCGGCAGGAACGGTCGAACCTCATACCGACAGGTCGAGCCCCATCCCACGGATTTTCCCGCAATTTTCAAAAACGGAGGCGAGTATTTCAAAACATTTTCCAAAATCTGGTCAAGTTTGAATCGCGAAAGCATTTCCCTCTCTCTTTCGCAAGGAAGGGAAGACGGGAAAAATTTCGCAACGATAACAGGTTTGGCGACCGTGATGGGACCTGTCCTTGTCTGATTAAAATTATACTTGACTTAGTTCAATTATTGAAATTATGTTCACAAAATGTCAGCTCTTTACTTTTTTCTATCATGAGAACCTAGGAGCCTAGATTCTAACCTAGCTGACATTGACTGCATATAGACTAAGCATGGTTTGGTAGGACCAGATTGAGGAGATATTTTCATGCTCACATAGACTTAGGTCTAAATACAACTCTCCTCAATTTAGGATCTAAATGCAAACAATGTATGCTTCTTCAAAGATTTTCAAAATCTATCTCTCTAGGTTTTAGAGCCATCTATTTCTTGCATGTGATCATTTTCCAAAACCTCCATTACCTATCATTACCCGGTCTTCACGTTGCTGGGCTCTCTTCCAGAACCCTAGTTCAGGATAGAGCCTCACAACTGGGCCACATATTTGGGTTAACACCCCCCTACCACGTACCGCGGGCCACAGTCCGAAGTATATCGATAGGCGCTCAAGGATGTTGGAAAACCTTACCTTAGAACCGGAGTTGAAATTATATGCCACGTACCGCGGGCCACATTCTGAGTCTTTCTCTATTTTCAGTTTAATGGCATCCAGTAAAGTCGATCTCATCTTTCCTGAAGGTCACATCTCCTACGAGGTGCGGCAAGGTCATCCTGAACATCGAGCCCTTAGCACCGGAACTTTCATTCCCCGGTGGTACTATTCCTGGCTAAAAAGCTTTTCCCGAATGTTCCCGGACCATTTGAGCGAGTGCAGATTAGAATTGGCGTCAGCAGTCGGAAAGCAGACCATCAACGACAACCTGATCCACGCAATGGTGGAACGATGGAATCCTCGGACATGTACATTCTGGTTCTCGTGGGGAGAAATGACCGTTTTAATGGATGAATTTTCAGAAATCATGGGATTACCAAAACCAGCCGGTCAACCAGGAGATCCGTTAGAGCATCAATTCTTGATCAATGTCAAGGGTTTGGACCCCCGAGACTCCTTAGCCCGTATGATAGGTCGCCGATTCTAGCCTTTGGTCCAGTTGGACGGAAATGAATATGTTGACCTGCTCGAGTTGTATCGCCAGTACGGGACCTTCGTTGAAGTCAGTTCGCTATCCAGGATAGCTGAAGAAAGGATTCAGAATGCAATGGTCCTGTGCACTGTAGGATTATCCCTCTTTCCAGATGGACAAAACTATATGGACATCAAAATAATCCAGCTTATGAGAAGATGGGGAAGTTGACAAACCAACCGTCTTTCCATAGCCATGGCAGCACTTGCCTTCCTATATCGTGGTCTGACTCGATTCTCACTTGGAGAATCCATCTTAGTTGAAGGATGCATTTACGCACTGCAATCCTGGTTCTTCCAGCATGTTCCAGCCCGAGCAAGCTCTTTCAGATACAATGGTTAAGAACTTCTCCCAGTGTCGCAGTACCGAACCATGATCGACAGCATTCAAGAAGATGACGTTGTCTGAGACTATTTTGATCGGCAACTGTCTCCTCCCAGATATACATACGCTTATGGCAAGCGGTTCAAGTTGCTGGGATCATTCTTCTGCACTTATTACCAACCAGAGAGATGTGTTCGACAATTCTCCCAAAGGCAGCAGTACGTCGAAGCCCGACTGTTATCAAGAGTCATGGCAGAGTTCGATCTCACTTCCGCACAATGGTCCGGGGCATATCATTCTGCCCGCTACAGCTGAGATTCTTTTGTTTCTCTTAAAATCTTTCCTGGTCCTAGAATGTCTGCCAACTATCGTGAATGGTGGCAAATTGTTTGTCCTTCACCTCTCTGTCAAGATCATTAAAGTCGTATTTTTCTCATTTCAATAAAATTCTCTCTCTTTCTATTATGGTTTGACGACCTCGCCTAGGTAACAAGGCATATTTTTGTTGTTTATTTCTCTTGCAAAAAGAATGACAACACAATGGTCGTGATTCTCCCGACGACTCAATCCCTATTAATGGGATATCTTTTTCAAATTGTCTACCATATTTTCAGCAAATATTTCTTCCAAAAACCAATTCCTACAGAATCTAATCAGGTCTTTGCCCTGTAGAGAGCATCCATAACATTTGATGGTTCGAACAAGATCAGGAAAAAGAACAACGACATCTCAGTACTCGTCAGCCTCAGAAGAAGAGATGGGCTCCCCCCGGTCCGAGAGGAGTCAAGAGCAGCAACAAGAAGACGATGGCATAGACCCTCAAATGTATGCCATGTTTAGAAAAATGATGAATAAAATGATGAATGAGCAGCCCGGGACTAGCTCAGAAAGGAATCCCTTCAGAGAGAAGTTCCATGGTCATAGGGATAGGAAAGCTTCCAAAAAGCAAGTTCAGCTAGAAGAGATCTCAGACGGAACCGATTCAATTGAAGATACTGATGAAGAATATGAAGTGCCTCCGGTATTTCAGAAGCGGGGCCAACAACAAAGAAAAGGCCACAAATCAAAGAGTCAGGATGCAAAAAAGCCTCTGCAAGCACAGTTCAGGGAAATGGCCCAAGTTGTCAAGGATCTGCAAGCCCGCGACAAGGGCAGGAAAGTCTTCACCAGTGAAGACTTCTACGATGGCTTAGAAGGGGATGATGATCTAGAGAATCTTTCCCGTAAATTCATCAAGTTCGATGGTTCTGGCGACCCAAAAGCTCATCTCGCCACTTTCTTTGCCGAGTGCTCGAGGTTCAAGAGGGACAACCAAGCACTATTTCTATGCTTCCCCCGCAGCTTGGAAGGAGTTGCAGCCAAGTGGTATGCTGAGCATATCAACCCCATCGAGCTCAAGGAGTTCAATAACGTTGTAAACCTATTTATTGAACGCTTCTTGTTCAACACAGAAGCGCTCTCTACATTGAGCCATCTCTGCAATCTAAGGCAGAATGAGAATGAAAAGGCACGGGACTTCATTCACAGATGGAGGTCAGCCTGCAACAAAATGAGAGATCCTATCTCGAAAAGGCACGCCTTGTCCCTAATCCTCAACAACTTTTCGCAGCCGTTAAGAAGATTGATCTCCACAGCACCTTCCAGGACATTCATTGAATTAACTAAGCGAGCAGAATGGCTCGAACTGAGTGTGGAGAATGGAGTCTACGAAGGCTTCACTTTTTCCAAAAACAACCCCCAAGGTGAGCAGAAGAAGAAAGGTCACTTCACCTATTCTGCCAATAACAACAAGAACAACAGCAGTCGGAATCAGTATAAAGGGCAGAAGAAAGATTACTGCTACGACACAAAAAATTCGAACAACAAGGGAGATCAGAAAGGAAAGCCTGCTCCTCAATACAACAAGCCTCCTCAGCAGGATCAAGGGCCGAAACTGCGTGAGAAGACTAAACATGAAGGATGGAGTTATGATAGAAAATTTACTCCTTTAGACCAATCACTCGAGGATGTACTCGAGTATATGCTGTCAAAAGAGATGGTTAAGTTGCCAAGATTGGCCGATCCCCCTGTGCCTATGGGAAAATGGAAAGATCAATTTTGCAAGTTCCACAAGATAGTGGGACACAACACTGAAAACTGCTTTGTTCTCAAAAACATCGTACAAGACCTCATTGAAAAAAATCTTTTAGTGGAAGGAGAAGAAGAAGAGAAAATGGATATTCTCAATCAGCCCTTTCCTTCGCACACCACGGCAGTAGTGTCTGCACAGCCATTCCTGCCTCACGAACACATCAAGCCGTGTTCCGCGCAAGATCTCCAAGTTCAGCACCACGTTTTAGTGCTACGGCAAGCAGTGTCAGCCACCAAGAAGATGGATCTAATTGCAGCTTTTGGCAAGCTAAAAGTAGCAGCGGAGCCAGCCGAAGTATTTCCTGCAGCAGCCAGTAAAATTCCGAGGCTCCCAGAGCATTTTCTCAAATCCCACCCAAAAAGGGGAGAAACTTCAATTCAGAAGCCTCTGACCGCTCTATCCAACATTTCCATCTTTGACTTGGCCAAGAATTCTAGCAAGCACCAACGAGTCCTGGATGATTTACTCAGGAAAATCAAAGTTAAGCCCAGTACCACTCCTGAAGACATGGCACAGATTGTAAACTCAGCCATGACCAATGTGCCAATCACCTTCTCAGATGAGGACCTTCCAAAGCCTCATTCATTTCATAATAATGCCTTGTACATTGTCGTTCGAGTTAGGGGAATGACAGTACCGCATGTGCTGGTCGATGGAGGCAGTAGCCTCAATATTTGTCCCGAGATGACCGCAAAAGCATTAGGGATCAAAGATGAAGAATATATTCTAGATCCCATCACAATCTATGGATTTGACAACCATGGTCAAACGGCAAAAGGCAAAATATTTTTGGAAGTGTTCATCAACTATTCGGTGCACTCCGTCCTTTTCCATGTGGTTAATGTGCCACCCACCTACAACTTGCTGCTCGGGAGAACATGGATTCATAATGCAAATGCAGTGCCTTCCACCCTGCATCAATGTGTAAAATGGTCAAAAGGTGGAATGATTACCACAATACTGGGAGAAGACTCAGAAGAAAGGCTCCCGCAGCCCATGATTCCCCAGCCATCATTCACTGCGGATATTTCCAGCATCAGGGAAAGTGAAGAAATCAGTCACGGAGAAAATCGAGAAATACTCCAGGCATCATCAGAACTGTCTCTGCACACGGTAGCCATGACCCGATGGAGAGGTCCTCAATTCTTCAAGGTTGGAGGCCGAATCAACTACAACGCTATTAAGGATCACCCGTTGTTTCCGCAATTCATGAAGGCAAGAAAGGGATTTGAGTTGCTCCTAAAACATGGTTATCAACCCTTCAAGGGACTAGGTAAAAATGAAGATGGCTGCATCGAGCCAGTGATCCAGAAGCATCGTCCCCACAGAGCAGGACTAGGGTTCTCCGGATAAAGCTCGTCAAAGAAGACTGTTTTTGTCAAAGGGGCACATTGAAGAACATTTGTCATTTTCTTTCTATTCTTTCCAAAATAAATGTCTCATTTTATCAATGTCTTTGATCAATTCAAAATCAATAAAATTCCAAGTTTCTTTGTCTATCTGGATGCCATCTATCTCCTTTCCGTCTATCTCTTCATTTTATAATTTTAATGCCATTTTATGCATAAGTTCTCTTCAAATGATTGCTTGTCTTATGGTGGACAATTTTATCTGAACCAAATCTCTTATCCAAAATTTCAGAATGACTTCTCGGACAATCAAAAAGATCGTTCTCAATCCCAAGGCTTTTCAGAAATCGACAGCAATTCACCGAGTCAAAGCAAGCACCGAAAATTGCAAGAGTGCAAAGCGATCAGATGATTGTGCAAAATATGATCAGTCTCTTCAGGAGTTACCAGAGTTCGCCGCAATTCAGAAGCAGGACGAACCATCTCCTCTAGTACAAGATCCGACTGAAGATGTCAATATCGGTTCAGAGGAAGATCCCAAAATTCTCCAGATCGGAGCCAGTCTGAGTCCGGAAGAAAAGAAAAGGCTTACAGATTTTCTCAAGCAATATGAAGAAGTGTTCACATGGACATATGAAGACATGCCAGGCTTAGACCCAAAATTAGTCGAACACCGACTCGTTCTAAAGCTAGATGCTAAGCCAGTCAAGCAGAAGCTGAGAAAAATGGATCCAAGAATAGAACAGCAGGTCAAAGAAGGACTCGAAGATCTGCTCAAAGCAGGATTTATCCGAGCTATTGACTACCCAGATTGGTTAGCCAATATCGTCGTTGTCCCAAAGAAAAGTGGTAAAGTGAGGATCTGCATAGACTTCAGAGACCTCAATAAAGCAACTCCGAAGGATGATTATCCACTTCCAAGCATCGATCTTCTAGTCGATAGCATGACAGGACATGCCATGTTCTCCTTCATGGATGGATATTCCGGCTACAATCAGATTAAGTTAGCCACCCGCGATCAATCAAAAACTTCCTTCACTACACCTTGGGGCACTTTCTGTTATACAGTCATGCCTTTTGGACTCAAGAACGCGGGAGCAACGTACCAAAGAGCAATGGTTGTTATCTTTCACGATCAGATGCGTATGTTGACGATATCCTCGTGAAATCCAAAGAGGAAGAAGATCACCTCGAAGCTCTTGATCAAGTCTTTAAGAGACTCATTCTTTATAAGTTAAGGCTTAACCCACAAAAGTGTGTTTTTGGAGTCAAATCGGGCAAACTATTGGGTTTTCTGGTCAGTAAAAAGGGAATTGAAGTAGACCCCGCCAAAGCAAAGGCTATCATCGATATGCCACTCCCGAAAAATCTCAAAGAATTGCATAGCCTTCAAGGACGTATGCAATCAATCCGGCGATTTATTTTCAACTTGGCAATGAGATGCGAACCTTTCAACCACTTGCTCAGAAAAGGAGTTAAGTTCGAATGGGGACCAGAATGCCAGCAATCGTTCGATCAAATCAAGAAGTATCTTCTTAATCCTCCCATCTTGAAGCTGCTAGAATTGCGAAAACCTCTTTTGCTATACATCTCAGTCAATCAAGTCGCATGCGGCGGATTCTTGGCATAGTACAAAGAAGGCAGCCTGATAGAGCACGCCATTTATTATGTGAGTAAGACTTTCATAGACTATGAAAAGAAATACTCCCACATAGAGAAGACCTGTCTAGCTCTGGTATGGATGTGTCAGAAGCTAAGACACTACCTGCTGGCATCCAAAGTCAAAATCTTGTCCAAACTCAATCCTCTAAAGTATATCTTAGAGCAACCTTTCCTCAGTGGACGAGTCGCAAAATGGCAAGTCTTACTGATGCAGTATGACTTAGAATATGTCTCGCAACAATCAATCAAAGGCCAAGCAATCGCTGATCAATTGGCAGATTTTCCTCTGGCAGAAGAAGTGAAAGCCGAAGATGACTTCTTTGATGAGCAAATTTGCAATATCCAACAATCTCCAGTCTGGAATTTATTTTTCGATGGTTCTAAAAATATGGATGGAATAGGCATTGGAATCCTATTAATCACTCCTGAGAAAGAGATGATTCCATTTTCCCTCAAGTTAGATTTCCAATGTACCCACAATATGGCTGAATATGAAGCCCTGATTCAAGGTCTAAAAATTCTACTAGACTTCAATGTTAAGAGAGTACATGCTTACGGCGACTCATTACTCGTTGTCAATCAAGTCTGAGCCGAATGGCAAGTGAAAGATCAAAAGTTATTTCCTTATCAGAAAATCGTTTCAGCTCTTGTCAGCAATTTTGAAGAATTTCAGCTCTTCCATATCAAGAGAGATTTTAATCAAGTGGCCGATAGCCTAGCCATTTTAGGCTCCATTATGGCATTCAAGAATGGAGAATCTTGTCGCTCATTCGAAATTGGCAGACTTGATTAACCTGCTTTCCTTCCAACAGAACAAGTTAATCAAGCCGAGCAAACAAAGAAGCCTTGGTATTACAACATCAAGAATTTCATAGAAACCGGGGAATTTCCTCCAGAACTCTCAAAGAAAGAGCAGCGAGCAATCCAACATATGTCTACCCGATATTTCATTCTGGCCAATGTCCTCTATCGTCGAGGATTCAGTTTAGAATATTTCAGATGTTTAGATGAAGACGAAGCCAAAGAAGTCGTGCAAGAAGCACATGAAGGCATTTGTGGTGTCCACGTCGGCTACCAAACCCTTGTCAAACAAATCATCAGAGCAGGTTATTACTGAAAGACCATGCAGCAAGACTGTTATCATTATGTGAAGAGGTGTGTGCAATGCCAGATACACGCACCTTCCATCCATGCTTCGGCAACTTATTTACAGTCTGTTGTTTCTCCATGGTCATTCTCCATATGGGCCTTCGATGTTGTAGGTCCCATCACTCCCTCTACTTCAAATGGCCACAAATATTTCCTTGCCGCAACGGAATATTTCACCAAGTGGGTAGAAGCTATCACTCTTCGCACAGTAGAAGGCCGACACGTGGTCTCTTTTATTCACAAGAGCATCCTCTGCCGATTCGGCATCCCACATGACATCGTGTCAGATAATGGCAGTCACTTTAAGAATGAAAAGATGAAGACATTCTGCTCAAAATTCAGGATCTATCATCATTTTTCTGCTCCCTACTATCCTCAAGGGAATGGTCAGGCAGAGGCCACCAACAAAATTTTAATTCATATCTTGGAGCGAACTATAGAAACAGGCCGCGACTGGCATGAGAAGATCCACGACGCACTATGGGCCTACCGGACCACCATTTGTACACCAACAAATGCTACTCCATCAGAACTAGTCTATGGAACAGAAGCAGTATTGCCGCTACATGTTCAAAAGCCCGCTTTGAAATTTGCATCACTGCTAGAATTACCCCTTGATCGATACCAGCAGCAACGACTGGTACAACTAGACTTACTCGACGAAAGAAGGCTAAAAGCAGCAGAGCATGCTCAATCCTATCGCCAGAGAGTAGCCAGGCAGTACGCAAAGTCGGTCATTGAAAGAAGATTCAAAGTCAATGAGTTAGTGCTTCGATCCACAGCCTATCTCAAGCATCATCCTGGAGGTAAATGGTCGCCAAATTGGGAAGGCCCATATGTCGTCAAAGAAGCATTACCCCGCAACTCATATCGGCTCATCAACACCGATGGGGTGGAATTACCAGATCCCATTAATGCTCGACATTTGAAAAAGTTTTATACTTGAAAATTTTATTCTCCTCTTGTAATTCTCCCATTTTTCAAATAATGATCAGACTTTCTTTTCCCAGTTACACTAGGGCATTTTAAAATTTTATTCTATATGCAGGCAGGATAAACAAATTTCTCATTTCACGCACTTGTGCATTCATGTGCATCAATTCACATTCATTTGCATTCAACTGCATTAACAACAATCCGGTCAGTATTGGGATTTCAACAAACAGTCCCATCACAATTTCTAATGAGTCAAAATTGAAAAATAATCACTAGTACTGAACCAAAACCCAGTGCTCGAACTGGTATTATTTCAAAATCTAGTGTTCAAACTGGTACATTTTCAAAATCCCAACTTTTCGGAAAACCGAGTTTCGACTCGAATTTTTTATTCAAATCATTTCCTTTTGTTAATCCGGGTTCCGACTCGTGATCTCTCTACATCATTCGAGCTCTTCATTTTCTTTTGTTGATCCGGGTTCTGACTCGTGATCTCTGTATTTTATTCGAGCTCTGACTCAAACTCATTATTCTCCTTTGTTAATTCAAGCCATTTCAATCATCAGGGTCTGTCAATTGCTCAAAGTTGATATTTTGCCCTCCAAATTCCAATCTAAATCTTCAAATCAGGCAATTCTCCAATTCCGATCTCTGGGTCACCCAATTCTCAATTTTAATTACCAATTTCCAATTTTCGACCTTCGGGTCACTCTATTTCTAATTTTCGACCTTCGGGTCACTCAATTTCCAATTTTCGACCTTCGGGTCATTCAATTTCCAATTTTCGACCTTCGGGTCACTCAATTTCCAATTTTTGACCTTCGGGTCACTCAATTCTCAATTTCGACCTTTTGGGTCAAACCAATTCTCAATTTCGACCGTCAGGTCATCCAATTTCGACCTCCGGGTCATTCAATTTCCAACAATCAATTTTCCAATTTCAAATTTTGACCTTTGGGTCAATCAATCTCAATATCCATTTTCAATCATTTTCTCTTGCGAGGCCCTTTTTAGGGAGAGTTCGAGGGAGCTCGTTCTTTTCGCATGCTATCCAATTCGTTCACTTAGCCCCTTTTCAGGGAGAGTTTGAAGGGACTGGCGTCTTTGTGAACCGTTTGCAAAACAATTTCAAATTTCACACAAGGAACCCTTTTATAGGGAGAGACTCGACGGAGACTCGCTTTTCTTGTGACCCCCCAATTTTCATACTAGGTCATTTTCGTCATGAAGGACCCTCTTTATAGGGAGAGTGTGATGGACTCGTTCTTTTCATGACCCAATTTTCAGACCTCACTATTATCGGCCCCTTTCCATAAGAGAAGCCTAATATTAGGGAGCTTTGACGAAAGCTTAATTTCTCTTCGAAAGTTCATTTTGCAAACACCTCCTCTTCAGGGAAGAGAGGAGTATTTCCCATTTCCCATTCAGGTAAGGGCTAAGCCTGAGTCTCTCTTTTTGGGGAAGAAGAGAGGAGAATTTTCGTCACGGATGTGTTGAACCGAACTTCAAATGCTCTCTTTCACCCAGGATTTCAAGAAAACCTTGTCAATGTGTCAATCAAATTATTTGTTGATTTCAGAATCTTTATTACATGAATCTTTACCTTAGTTTACCTTCAGCATTACTTCCCAAAGAGCAAAGCTTTTGCAAAAAGAGATTCAAAACTCAAATTCTTTTATTGGCCACCCAAAAGGATGAAGGATAAATCCTCGATATGGCCAGAAAAGAAGATTCAATGTTACCAAAAAGCCATAGCTGATTGATATTGATCGCAGTCAATGGCACATCTCTAAAGATTATTCTTATAAAGATAAGGTAGTGGAAATATCCTGAGCGCTAGAAAAGAGAGAATTCATCCAAGCCCTATCTTCTTAAAATCACCTAAGCTGCAATTAAATATCCGCAAAAGGGATCCCTCAATTGTCGCCAAGATGAAGGCGAATTAAGCAAGTAGACCTTTCGAGGCCAAAGAAGATTTGAAACATCTCCAAGATGACGGAGTTTGTGATGGATCCTTTCAGAGAAAGTCCAAAGCACTGTCGAGATGAAGGCAGATGCAATGAACCTCCCGACAATCCCTAAAAGATATTTAATTTCAGCTATCATCCAAAGATCTCTAGCCCATTAGCCAATATCACCCAAGAAGGATCAAAACATCTCCAAGTTGAAAGAGTTTGTGACGTACCCTTCCCAAAAGAGAGCAAGAGAGAAAAAAAAGAGAGAGAAAAAGTCAGAACATCTCCAAAATGAAAGAGAATGTAGCAAAAACCCAAGAGAGCCAAAAAGAGTGCAACAAGATTATCATGAGAGAAGCTCTCAGGATATCAAACTGCCAAATTTATCAAGAATCCTCTTTAAATTTGTGAAATTCTATTATCAATATTCCTTCATCAACTGCTTTCATAATATCAAATTCTCTTTCTTGTTCATATCAAGGAAATTGATAACCTCCTGGAAAAAGGTCAATTGCAAGCAATTTGGATGCTAAATCTTGATTCTACGAAGTGAATCTCGTTTGGAGGTAGTGCTTCAGGTATAAAAGAAGAAATATTTTTGCAACAATAGGCATCATTTTCAAATATTTTGAATCAACAACAAAATTTTCAACATTTTGATGATATTTTCTAGCTATCCTGACGTGAAGTGAGAGATTGATGTCCATTTTTGATACATCCTGACACCAATTTTGAATCCCTCTTAAGGACTTGATTCCTTCCCTTCTTTGAGAGCATGAGCTCTCAGATTCGCACACTTCCCTGTGTCCCCACTGTCCCACCATAGACAGTCCCATTTCAGTTCGAGGTCAAACCACCAATCATTTCTCGCAAAAGGCAATTTTAAAAGCTATTTAGTCTCAGCAATGAGACGCCCAAAATCAATCCCTTTTCAAGCTTTAGGGACCCCATTTTCCTTCCTTTTGCAAAAACCCCTGTCGGATTTACTGTGCAAAATCCGAAGGTTCCATCATGGTCTCCTACTTCGAGGATTCCATTTCATTTTCCGCCCAATCAGGATAAGGGTACAAACCTGAGCCTCATTCAAAGAGGTATTTCATTTTCCGCCCGATCAGGATAAGGGTACAAACCTGAGCCTCATCCAAAGAGATATTTCATTTTCCGCCCGATCAGGATAAGGGTACAAACCTGAGCCTCATCCAAAGAGGTATTCCATTTTCCGCCCGATCAGGTTAAGGGTACAAACCTGGGTCTCATTTTGATGAGATATTCCATCCCCCAATCAGGCCGAAGGTTAAACCTGAGCCTCTTCCCAAGCGAAGCATCTTCTGTCCCATCTAGGTTAAGGGCAAAAACCTGAACTTCGCTCTCACAGAGCAAATCTATTTCTCTTCATTCTTCGCTTCATATCTACCATCTTCCTCGGGCTAATTTCCTTATACCCAGTCAAATCCTTCTAACTGGGGCATTTTTTTATATATAGCCCAAATTTGGAGTGTTTTTCTTTGCCACTAAGCTCGGCCACAAGCCGTCTTAGTAGCAAAGAGGGGCATCTGTAAACACCCCAAATTTTCACTCACCTTCTTGACATCACCCTCAATCGACACATTTCAGTTCTCCGGAAGCAATAAAGGGCAAAATGGTCATTTTCTAAAATAGAACCTTGCAAAAAGTCTAAAATTTCATTATTGAGTCTCAAAACTTCTCTATTTAGACTCAGAGACATCTTCAAACTGCAAATCTTCAAAATCTCATGCTTAACCAAAAGTCAGAATTTTCAAATTCAAATTCAAAGGGGCAACTTTGTAGGACATGACTTTCGTATAGCATTGAATGAGCATTTCATAACATTTCACTGCACAGCATGCCATTTTGAGATCCGGAACTCCTGATTTTCAATATTATCAATCCAGATTTGATTTCTAAACTTTTCAAAATCGATTTTTTAAAACCCTGGGTTTTCAAAATTATCAATTCTTCCCATTTTACCCCCAGCACCCCGAAGTACGAAAAGTTTTCTCAAGAAAACAATCTGGATGGTTTTGACATTTTCAAAATTTCACCAGTTGGAAAGAGGGGGACACAATTTCAAAATTCATAAGATCTTATTTCAAACTTTTACAAAAAGGCTCCGAATTTCCCTACTTCTTTCAAAACTTCGCCCTGAAGAACCGTTTTCTTCCAAGTTTTGAAATCAAGCCAAATTTTGCTTCGTGTTTTCCCAAACTAGCCCATTATTGTGAAAAGTCCAAAATATCTCATTTGGCTCTTATTTCAAATAAAGGACGTGGGACCCGCCTCGAGGTGATGTCACACTCAAATTCTAAAAAATTTCCCTTATTTCCAAAATAGTGCCCACTCGAAAGTGGCATCGATTTACAAAACCTTGTTTTTAACTCAATTTTAATAAAATATTTATTGGGCCCACGTAGGTGGCGCCCCACTAAGGCTCCTTGCAAAAAAAAATCGATTTTTTTTTAGTTATTACTTTTCAGCCCCAAAATGGAGCTACCGTGAAACCATACCCAAGACCCCATTTTTACTTAAGTTTCAAATATCAACTGAAGAATAGGAGTCACCCCCTCTCAAAACGGCGAGCCCCCTTTCTCAAAAGGATTTCAAATTTTTTTAAAAGTTTGTTGTTAAAAGCTATCAAGATCGGCTAAAGGGGAGGAAAAGGAGGGGTTTTTAAAAGATCGGCTATTAAAGAAAGGGGGAGGCCCAGCAAAAGAGATCAGCGATTTCCCTTAACTTCAGTCATCTCTCGCTCAAGGGGTGCCTACTCTCATCCTCTTCAACCCAGTCGATTGCTTTCTCCCTCCTTTCAACCCATCAGCAGAAGACCAGCAGAGGCAGAGGCAGTCCAGCAGCACACTCCAAAGGAAGACAAGCCTCCAACAACTGAGATTTAGGGATTTTCTCATCTACTCCTGGAGGCTCAGCTCACCCTGTACGAAGTGCCTCTTCAACCTCTGCCGAACCAAGGTAAAGGCCCTTTCCTTTCTTTCTTTCTGTCTTACTCTGCATCTACAAGAATTAAATCTCAGGTTCATGTCATGTGCCCTGTAAACCCGTTTCAATGGTTGACGTGATTTACATTCCGGTTTAGTCAGTGCATTAAGAAATGATAACGCCCCTCAATGGCATTCTCATTTCAGTTCTAAAGGTCTTGGCTCCATCGAGTCCTTATTTCAAAACTCTAGCATGGTTCACTACGGTATCATGAGCTTTTCAAAATGATTTCTTTATTTCAGTTCAAGGCTTTCATGTGTATTTCTAATCCAGTCTGTTATGTGATTTCTTTTAGAGTAAATTTCAATTATCAATCTTTGAAAACGCAACAACGGGGACTTCAGGCATCGGCTGTGTCAATACTCTCATCGTCATATGTTTTTTTTTGTCTTAAATTAGTTTTGAAAACGTTGGCATGTCATCGGTTTTCATAGAATTACATGGGTTTTGCTGAAAATACCTATATACGATGGAATAAAATGATAGCTTACAGAGCTTATCATACAGTAAATAATGCTCTTAACCAGGGCATTAACATCCAGCCTAGCTGATTTTGCTTTCATTTCCCTATCCATCAGTATGGGCCTCTGGATTTTATTTTTTTTTCAGTCTTTGAAAACAACATCTTTGTCATTAGACTTTCCTGTTTTTATCTTGCAGAGCATCTTTTTAACAACATTAATACTTGATTTGAGTTCATTGTGATGCTAACTACAGGACATATCAGTCAACCATTCGGTTGACCATTCACTCCTTTTATTTTGTATCATTTGTTGTTTTGATAGCAACTTTTACTCATCTATGACTCATGTCTCCCTGTCACTATAATTTTTTTTATGAGGATGAGGAACCCATCAGGTGGATCTTGCGTTGTCACTCTTTAATCGGCTTCCATTTGTCAAATGCTGTTATTTTTTTTTTATTTTCAAGTCTATGTGATTGATTGTTGTTTCGTTCTGCATTGGTGACGTTAAAATGAATGCAACTCATGTCTGGTGGTATTAATTTTAATGGTGTTTTGGAGAATGTGGAGAAAGGATACAATAAATCCTCCTGTACTTGGTACTTCTCTGATGATGATTGTTCCGCAAGTAATCCTATTACCTAACACAGAGGTGGTTTCAGCAGTTTTTTATCTGTGACTTCATCCATGGCATTTCTTTGAGTCTTCATGTCAGCATCTACAACCCAGGTAAGTGTAACAATGGCAGAAAACCACGACACTGGAGCTAACAGCAAGCTCAAAAGAGGTCCATGTGAACCCTACGTAGCACATGTATATTATCCAAAACATTGTATCCATCTACCCCAACGTGCTCTGCTTTCTTCATAGCCGTATGGCAAATATATGTAGAGTCTATGAGGTATACCTGTACAGCATCACCCAGGCCCACTTTCCAGCTTCTAGTGTATCCACATGCATGTCCTCTTGCTGTTCCCCTTTTTTTTTTGTCACTTAAGTTAATTCCACCATCTATAGCATCTTCTAAAATTTTTTTTTTACTCTACTGACATACTGTTGTATCATTTCCATTGTTGTATCAGATAGTAAATACATAAGGTTTAATGGTATATTTTTTTTTTGTGCTGTGTATAAGTCTTATTGTCACAACCATAGTTGCTGGATTCCATGCATATTAGCTCTTTTGATGTCATAGATTTGCTCCTAGCATCTACTGAAAGCTCATTCCTCATGTCATTTCTGCACATTGCATGATTAATCCATTTCAGAAATACATTATTGGCCCAGCTCTAATAAATTTTCTATATTTTGATCATCAGGACAGTGATTTGCTTTATCTATATGATAGGCCTGAAAAGATTCTTGTTACAAATATCCCAGTCCCACCAACACCAATTCGTCCTTCTGCTTTTGTAGATACTGGATTTGTGAGGGTTTAACAAGTTCATGTTGTCTGTATAGATGCTTTATTTCATGTGCTCATTGGTTTCTTTTTGCATATTGTAAAAATAAAAGGTTAAGCCTCATTCTACACAGATTGATGATACACCTGTTTGTTGGCAATAGTAAGAGTTATTAAAAGCTTGTGTTGCTCATAGTCTGATCGATTTTCCATCAATAAAGGAAATCTGTACCACGGATCCTGTATTAAAAAAAAAATCAGTTCACCGAATTTGACTATTGGAGCAAAACAACCGTTATGCTCACTTAGCATGAAAAACCCATGGTTAGGATATAAGACCCGCACCTATCTTGTATAAACATTTAAGAGAGATACCCGCCTCCATGACATCAATCCTTCCAGGTTATCCGATTAGGGTGTGTATACACCATTTTTTTTGTTTTTTGTCCTTGATTTTAAGCAACTCTCATATGGAACATAGTGTCTGTATGCTGCATATTTTAGCATGCCCTTACTTCCCTTTTGTCAAATCATTGTCCCCCATTCATTAAATGCCATCATGACCTATACATTTCTCCTTTTGCATAAATGGTATTCTCAAGCATGGCCCTAAAAATCTCTTATTTAGCATAGGCACAAGCTTGGGTCATCACATACACATTTCATTAGCATAGATGCATTCATATGCAGTTTAGCACAAATGTAAGGCTTCCAATTTCTCTGCCTACCTTGTATTGCTATTTCTGGTATTAACTCATTTGCAGGAAAGTCTGGAGGATGCTGATTCTTTACATTATATATTTTGTTTATTTCATTTGTGTTGTTTTATGTCAGAAATGTAACAATTCAATTTGCAATAATACTTACTTTTACTGTTTAGATTAGGATGCATATCATGTAGTTTGATTTTCTAATATCCTGATCTTATGAATCATGCATTTTATTTCAAAATTCAGTATGGATGAACACGAATGGCACGTGCACCAACTCTTAGAGAGTTGATGAACTCGGTGGATTCCATATTTACGGCCCTAGTCGGAATATGGACGAGACCCAGATCCATCATCTTTCTACTAGTCACATTGAGCCTACACTCTTAGGCTATCTTAAAATGCACATCATATTTCTACTATTTTGAAAGTATTGTGCATTAAATCAATTAAACTCTGAACATATTCATGGCCACAGTCAGGATATGTGAATTATTTATTTTGGCTTAATGCATATTTTTCCAACACATTTCTCAGAAAATCTTTTCAAAGTGCATTCATTCACTCATATAATTTGCATCATGAAATCATTGGTTTTCTTATGATTTTCTTAAGAAAATTTCATTCTCAAAAAATTGATTTCTCAAGAAACTCTGAAGATTTTCCAAAATTGGTTTTCCCAAGACAAGCTTTTCCACAGTTTTCCATGGAAAAGGTTATTTTCTCAAGATTTTCAAAAGAAGTCTCTCACCTTTCTCAAAGATCAAAATCAATTTCCAAGTATTTCAAGGGTAAGATTCCCGGGATTTCAATTTCCTAAGTTCAGTTCCAATGAGTTTCCTATAAATTTTCCATCATTTTCTTAAGAAAATTCTCAAAGTCCAAGTTTTCCAGAGAAGTGTTTTCCTTTTCAAATGTTCACCTTTTCTCAAGAATCACTTCTATTTTCCCAGGATTTTCAACTATTCATGCTTTTCCCACATCTTTATGAACTTTCTCGTGATTTCAAAAACCTTTTTTTTTCATTTGAGTTTCCTGAGAAATTGACCTTTTCCCTGAGAAATATCTTTCAACTCCAAAGGTTTTTTGAGCATACATCATGTTTTCCAACTTACATTTTCCAAAATCTCATAGCACATGCCTGAATTCTCTGTGTATATAGGATAAAACACGATTTTGATGATTTAACTAAGTCAAGCACAATTTTGGTCCTTGGTTCGATTACCCCTGTTAAAGGCGGCAGGAATGGTCGAACCTCGTACCGACAGGTCGAGCCCCATCCCACGGCTTTTCCCGTAATTTTCAAAAATGGAGGCGAGTATTTCAAAACATTTTCCAAAATCCGGTCAAGCTTGAATCGCAAAAGCATTTCCCTCTCTCTTTCGCAAGGAAGGGAAGACGGGAAAAATTTCGCGACGATAACAGGATGCTGGCAGTGATGGGTGATTTAGCACATGTACTAGGTGCTATGTGAATGTAGTGACGCAGCAGGTGGGGCGTGCACACGGTGCATGTGCATATTGTGGGAGAAGATACAGGAAGTGTTGCTGCGAAAGGAGGAGAGACTACAAATGTAATGTTGCAGGTTAATGTGAAGGTGGTGGGAAGTAAAACAAAATGTATGAATGAGATGTTGCCTAGCAGGTGGCAGGTAATTGAATATAGAGGATGTAATGGAGCTACCTAATGTGAGTTTTTATTCATAATATAAACAAATGAATGCTAATTAACCTCTAGAATATACCTGTGAACTATATAACAAGCTAACATTTGAATTCATGAATCCTAGCATGATGGTGATTCAGTTTGACACAATTGAAAGACGACATCAAGAGATTGTTGACACAAACTCTAACTCTGTTCAGTGTACCACCCAGTTTGTTGGAATTTGAGACTTCAGCTATGACACTCTAAGGCTGACTCAACATAGAAACAGGTACATTATTTCTAATCATAACATAAATTTTATTGATATTGAATGGGCTGTTGTGAACACCCCAAAATTTTCAAAATCTTTTAAATACCGCCTTTTTGCCCTTGATTTCATTTTTTGAGAATTTGAGTCACTTTTGAATCTAAATTCCAATGCATTTCTCAAGTTTTTCTGAAATTAAATTCATTTTTTATATCTGACTCAATTTCGGATCCGGATCTAGATAAAAGATCCAAATCTGAGCTTCGTTGTCCAATTTTTGAATCAAATTTCTCAAAATTACCAAAATAACCTTTTAACAAGCTTCAGACCCAAAATCCATTCCAGGATCCAGAAACCAACTTCATCTTGGATCTCAGACTTCAGATCCAAAACCCATTTTAGGATCCAGAATCCAATTCCACACTGGATCTCAGACTTCAGATCCAATTCCATTTTAGGATCCAGAATTCAATTCCATCTCGGATCTCAGACTTTAGATCCGAATTACATCATTGGATCTCATATTTCAGATCCAATTCCCATTAAGGATTCTAAATTCAGCATTCAATCTCAAACTCTATTTAGAATCCAAACTTTTGATTCAAATTCCATTCTAAACTCCAAATTTCAAATCAAATTCTATCTCTAAATCTAAATTCCATTCCAAGTTTATCTTGAATCCAAAAACCAATTCTATTTCTCAATTCTATTTTGATTTCTCAAATCTTATTTTGATTTCAAGCTTTACAACTGAAATTCAAATTACATTCCAAATTTCATCTCTATCCTGATTCAAAATTCTAAATTCAAAGTCCATTTATGACTTTGAAATTTTCTTTCTTCTCCTTTTAATCTCAACTTCAAAAACCATTCCTTTCGAAGTTCAGATTTATTTTTCCCAAGCTCTGATTATTCCAAAAATTTAGAATTTTAAATCTTAAGTTCTAAAGTTAGAAATCATTTCTTCACTCTATTTATCGGAAACACTTGAAAATTTCCAAAATCATTTTTTGAAAGAGCATACATCCTTGCATTTGCACAAGCATGATTCTTTGTGCATTCAGACTTAGGATAAATTCTTAGATAATTTCTTAGCAAAGCAAAAGACATGAATTCAACCCTTGGTTTGATTACCCTTGGTAAAGGCGCCAGGAACGGTTGAACCTCGTACCGATAAGCGAATCCTGTCTCCCAGTTTTCTCGCAAATATTTCAAAATGGAGGCGAGTTATTTTCTTGAATATCTTCAAAATTAAGGTCAAGTGAGACCTCGCAAAAGAGTTCCTCTTTTTTTCTCTCCTTTTCTCTTCTCTCTTTCTTTCTTTCTTTTATTTTCTCCCTTCAAAAAGGAGGAAATAAGGATTAGAAAGGAAAAGAGAAGGAAGAAAGAGAATATTACGAGAGGAAAAATTTTGCGATGATCACAGTTTTGGCGACCAAGATGGGACCCGTCTTCGTTCGGTCGAATTTAATGTCTTTTCCTTCTGCTTTGATATTATCTAAGTCTGTATTCTATATATGTCAGCTTCATTTCCATGCAAAACCTTAGGAGCCTAGACTTTGTCCTAAGCTGACATCATTACATATAGGATCTAAGTATGGTTTGGTAGGACCATATTGAGGAGATTATTCCATGCTCACATTAGACTTATGTCTAAAATACAACTCTCCTCAATTCTAGGAATTGAATGCAAACAATGTATGCAAGTGTATGCTTCGCTTTCATTTTAAATCTATCTCTTTAGGACTTGCATTAGAAACATCTGATTTTATTGCATGCTGAACATGTTTTCGAAAACATCCCTACCTATATTGTCCCGGTCTTCACGTGTTTGGGTTATCTCACTGAACCATAGTTCGGGAGAGAGCCTCACAACTGGACCACTTATTCGGGTTCGCGCCCCCTACCACGTACCTAAGGGCCATAGTCCGAGGTATATCGGTAGGTGCTCAAGGATGTCGGGAAACCATTACCTTAGAACCGGAGAAATATTTCTATGCCACGTACTTCGAGCTTCGGCTTGGGTATAGCGGCATATCTTGATGGGAATCAGATGATTTGAACCCTAGAATTAGGATTAAGGTCCTACAATCCATTTCAAAATATTGCATTTAGAGTCAACTTTAGGGAATGTTGTTTGTGCATCTTTGTTTGTACATTTGTGATTGTATGATATTTTATATTCCTTATATTTTCTAAAAACCCTAGGTATATATTATTCAAAATTTTCTCTTTGCTTTCAAAACCCAGGTGTATTTTTCTTTTCTTCTCCTAATTCTTTTGATCCTGCCTGCAAATTCTTCAAATCTTAAATCTTTGCCATCTACTTTCGAAATTCTTTTTCTCTATATTCCTTACCTTCTTTTGCAATAAAATATCTTTTGTCAGGATATGTCCTTTTTCAAAGTTAATCTTTGTTCTCATTTTTACTTATTTATCCTTTTTTGGAAAAACAATGCGGTTGTCACGAATTTTGGCGACAACCCGATCCCTCGTAATGGGATATTTTCATTTTCAGATTATGATTTCCTCTTTTATTAAAATTTCTTCCTAGATCTTTTCTAAAAACCCTATTTTTTCTCTACAGAGAGCATTGGCATTATCAGTTGAGTCAGGCAAAGACCAAAGATTGCACTGCTCTAACATCCCAGTTACAAATAGAAAGTAAGGAATGGATTCTCAAAAGTCTTTCAGAGAGGGAGTTCTGGACAACAAGAGTGAGATTGATCCCGCGATATATCAATTATTCAAAAAGATGATGGTTGAGATATTATCTAAGCAAGCTGAAGCCAGTTGCAGAAAAGCTCCCACCAAAGAAAAGGCACCTGTCACCTTCCCCATAAATAAACGCAGCAATATCAGTGCAGGAAACTCTAAAGCCAGCAGGGGCAACAACCAAGGCAACCAGAGTAGCAACTTAGGGGAGTATAAAGGCCAGATTGAGAAATGTTGTGAAAACCATGACAGACTTCTTCAATACAGTCCTCAGTAAAAGGGCAAGAAGCAGGAAAGACCGAGGTGCAAGGATTGGAACAAAGGTCGAGATTTTACTCCTTTAGATGAGCCGCTCGACAAAATCCTCGAATATATGTTGTCTAGCGAATTACTCAGGCTCCCAAAAGCCGCCAGCCCTCCCACAATCATGGAAAAATATATAGACCAATTCTGTGGGTACCATCGAGCGACAGGGCATGACACTAAACATTGCTTTGACTTCAAGAATATCGTTCAGAACTGCCTTGATAAAAATCTCTTTGTCAAAAATGAAGAAGAAAAGCATCCAGATCTCCTAACCATGCAAGCTTAGTCCAGCTACCAGACAGGGGTCTGCACTCAGCAGAAGTCAAGCAAGCCAAAGAAAGCAAAGCATGAGGGTTGGGGTTATGATCGCAAGCTTACCTCTCTAGGTCAGCTGATCGAAGAAGTTCTACAATACCTGCTTGCGAAAGACATGATCAAACTCAAAAGCAGGATGACCCCTCTATCACCAAGGGGAAATGGAAAGATCGCTTCTGCAAGTTTCATCGAGCGAGGGGGCATGACACGGAGCACTGCTTCGTCCTCAAAAATATTGTGCAAGACTACATTGACAAAGAGATTTTGGTGCCAGAGGAAGGAAAAGAGCAGCCTGCAGTTCCACCTGAACCATTTCCAGACCACTCAGAGAATTGAGAATGGCACAAGTTGTTCGCTTTCATCCCTTTTCTATCAGTCGCTTTATAGGGGCAAGTTAGCCCAGTCTTTTGTGACCTTTTGGTTAAAATACTTGTAAATATTCAGTTTTGTTATCAACTTTTGCTTATCAATGAAATGTCGATTTTCTTTATATCTTTGAAATTCAACACTTCCTTCTTTTTTATTTTGAACCATGGCATTCAAAAATCAACCCTTGTGTTGATCATATTTTTCTAAAAATTGATTTCAAACCATTGCATTCAAGGATCAACCCTTGTGTTGATCATATTTTCTAAAAAAATGGTTTCAAACCATTGCATTCAAAGATCAACCCTTGTGTTGATCATATTTTCTAAAAATTGGTTTCGAACCATTGCATTCAAAGATCAACCCTTGTGTTGATCATATTTTCTAAAAATTGGTTTTTCGAACCATTGCATTCAAAGATCAACCCTTGTGTTGATCATATTTTCTAAAAATTGGTTTTTCAAACCATGGCATTCAAAAATCAACCCTCGTGTTGATCATATTTTTCTAAAAATTGATTTCAAACCATTGCATTCAAGGATCAACCCTTGTGTTGATCATATTTTCTAAAAAATTGGTTTCGAACCATTGCATTCAAAGATCAACCCTTGTGTTGATCATATTTTCTAAAAATTGGTTTTGAACCATTGCATTAAAAGATCAACCCTTGTGTTGATCATATTTTCTAAAAATTGGTTTTTCGAACCATTGCATTCAAAGATCAACCCTTGTGTTGATCATATTTTCTAAAAATTGGTTTTTCGAACCATTGCATTCAAAGATCAACCCTTGTGTTGATCATATTTTCTAAAAATTGGTTTTTCAAACCATTGCATTCAAAGATCAACCCTTGTGTTGATCATATTTTTTAAAAATCGGTTTCGAACCATTGCATTCAAAGATCAACCCTTGTGTTGATCATATTTTCTAAAAATTGGTTTTTCAAACCATTGCATTCAAAGATCAACCCTTGTGTTGATCATATTTTCTAAAAATTGGTTTTTCAAACCATTGCATTCAAAGATCAACCCTCGTTGATCGTATTTTCTAAAAATTGATTTCGAACCATGGCATTCAAAGATCAACTCTCGTGCTGATCATATTTTCTAAAAAATTGATTTCGAACCATTGCATTCAAAGATCAACCCTTGTGTTGATCATATTTTCTAAAAATTGGTTTTGAACCATTGCATTCAAAGATCAACCCTTGTGTTGATCATATTTTCTAAAAATTGGTTTTTCAAACCATTGCATTCAAAGATCAACCCTTGTGTTGATCATATTTTTTAAAAATCGGTTTCGAACCATTGCATTCAAAGATCAACCCTTGTGTTGATCATATTTTCTAAAAATTGGTTTTTCGAACCATTGCATTCAAAGATAAACCCTTGTGTTGATCATATTTTCTAAAAATTGGTTTTTCAAACCATTGCATTCAAAGATCAACCCTCGTTGATCGTATTTTCTAAAAATTGATTTCGAACCATGGCATTCAAAGATCAACTCTCGTGCTGATCATATTTTCTAAAAATTTGGTTTTTCGAACCATTGCATTCAAAGATCAACCCTTGTCTTGATCATATTTTCTAAAAATTGGTTTTTCAAACCATTGCATTCAAAGATCGACCCGTGTGTTGATCATATTTTTTAAAAATCGGTTTCGAACCATTGCACTCAAAGATCAACCCTTGTGTTGATCATATTTTCTAAAAATTGGTTTTTCGAACCATTGCATTCAAAGATCAACCCTTGTGTTGATCATATTTTCTAAAAATTGTTTTTTCAAACCATTGCATTCAAAGATCAACCCTCGTTGATCGTATTTTCTAAAAATTGATTTCGACCCATGGCATTCAAAGATCAACTCTCGTGCTGATCATATTTTCTAAAAATTGGTTTTTCGAACCATTTCATTCCAAGATCAACCCTTGTGTTGATCATATTTTCTAAAAATTGGTTTTTCGAACCATTGCATTCAAAGATCAACCCTTGTGTTTTTCATATTTTCTAAAAATTGGTTTTTCAAACCATTGCATTCAAAGATCAACCCTTGTGTTGATCATATTTTTTAAAAATCGGTTTCGAACCATTGCATTCAAAGATCAACCCTTGTGTTGATCATATTTTCTAAAAATTGGTTTTTCGAACCATTGCATTCAAAGATCAACCCTTGTGTTGATCATATTTTCTAAAAATTGGTTTTTCAAACCATTGCATTCAAAGATCAACCCTCGTTGATCGTATTTTCTAAAAATTGATTTCGAACCATGGCATTCAAAGATCAACTCTCGTGCTGATCATATTTTCAAAAAAATTGATTTTGAACCATGGCATTCACAGATCAACCCTCGTGTTGATCATATTTTCTAAAAAAATGATTTCGAACCATGGGATTTAAAGATCAACCCTTGTGTTGATCATATTTTCTAAAAAATTGATTTCGAACCATGGCATTCAAAGATCAACCCTCATGTCGATCATATTTTTCAAAAATTAGGTTTTTAAAATCATTGCTTCAAAAAATTAACCCTCATGATGATCTCTCATGAATGATCCCCTTTCAAAGATCAACTCCCGCGAGTAATCTTTCTTTCCAAAAATGATTTTCTCATATTCTCCTCTCATTTTAAAGATCCCACATGCAGGTAGGATCAAATAAACTCTTTTTCTCAACTTTTATCAAATTTTTCATTTATCAAATCTTCTTTCAGTCTTATTGGTTTTATTCATCTTTATCAAATTTTATTAAAATTTCATTCATCCATTTTTATTAATTCTTCTTGTCAATTCTTATTTCAAAAATTTCCCCTTTCAGGTTAAGGGATAAACCTGATGCCTCTTTCCCATGAGGTATTTCTTTTTCCTTCTTCTTTTCCCCCCCTTCAGGTTAAGGGATAAACCTGAAACCTCATCCTACGAGGTCCTTCTTGCTTCGGGACAAGGGATAGTCCTGAATGTTTTTCTTCCTCTTTTAAAGCTTCATTAATCTCTACCAAATCTTTTTCTTTATCCAATTTTATCAGTTTTATTTTCTTTTTCAAAATTTTGTCAACTTTTTTCGATCCTTTACCAAGCCTTTTACTAATTTCCCTTCCCATTCAGGATAAGGGATAATCCTGAAACCACTCATAGGAGCAACAATGCTACCTGTGAGAATTCTGTTATAAAGATAATTCCCTTAAAGTTTCCTTGATTCTTCTCTTTTGTCAATTATTTCATCAATTTCTATCTCTTCTCGTCAGTTCTTTTCAAATTTTATTTCTTCCGCAGTCAAGATAAGGGGGCAGTCAGATCACAATGCAAATAAATTCAATCCCCAAAATGGTCATTCTCAATCTTAGATCCGGTCCTCGCACTGGCAAATCTTCAAAATTCAGTATCCTGATTAAAACTTTCTGTCAAAAACCCGAGTTTCGACTCAGGCCTCTCCTTTTGGATCCAATGCTCGCGTTGGAACCATTCATTTCTTTAGAAATTCGAGTTTTTAAAACTCGGGTTTCTCTTTTATCTTTTATTTTCTGAAGATCTGAATCCCAGCTCAGGGTTTTTTTTCCTCTATTTATTCATTTGAAGTTTCGAGTTCCGACTAGGGCTTCCTTTTTAATCCAATGCTCACATTGGAATCAATCGTTGTGTTGAAGTTTCGAATTTTTCAAAATCATCTTTTATCTTCTGATTTGAAGATCCGAGTTCCCACTCGGGTTTTTCCCTCTATTATTTCATTTGAAGTTCCGAGTTCCGACTAGGACTTCCTTTTGAATCCAATGCTCGTGTTGGAACCAATCGTTGCATCAAAATTTCAAACTTTTCAAAATAAAAAATCTCTTTTATCTTTTGTTTTGAAGATCCGAGTTCTCACTCGGGCTTTCCCCTTTCTTTCGTTTGAAGTTCCGAGTTCCGACTAAGACTTCCTTTTAAATCCAATGCTCGTGTTGGAACCAATCATTTCTTTAGAAATTCGAGTTTTCAAAACTCGGGTTTTCTCTTTTATCTTTTATTTTCTGAAGATCCGAGTTCCAGGTCGGGTTTTTCCCCTTTCTTTCGTTTGAAGTTCTGAGTTCCGACTAGAACTTCCTTTTGAATCCAATGCTCATGTTGGAACCAATCGTTGCGTCGAGAATTTGAGTTTTCCAAAAAAAAAATGTCTCGTATCTTTTATCTTAAATATTCGGGTTCCGACTCGGGTTCTCCCCTTTTATTTCATCTTCCTTTTAAAAATACACAAGTCCCAACTTGGACTCTCTTCTTTTTCAAAAAAAACCCAATTGCCAGGCGGGACCTTCTTCCAAAATCCAGCCTTCCAGCTAGCCCATTTCAAAATTTCAAGATTCAGGTTTATTCTTTCCCTCCTTCCCCTTCAGTTTAAGGGATAAACCTGATGCCTCTTGCTAACGGGGTATTTCTTTCTTTCTTTCCCTGTTCAGGATAAGGGGATAAGTCCTGAAAGCCGACCACATGCAATTAAACTATGATGGTCCATTAATTTTCACCAAGGATCCTTGATTCCTCAATTCTTTTTGAAAATCTAGCTCTCTTCAAAATTCGGTCCTCGTATCGGTAACCT
Organism: Nuphar pumila; assembly: GCF_984573655.1. NCBI lineage: Eukaryota > Viridiplantae > Streptophyta > Magnoliopsida > Nymphaeales > Nymphaeaceae > Nuphar > Nuphar pumila. The sequence continues at coordinate 98,298,466 of NC_143251.1, forward strand.
TCTAAATTCAGTGTTCTGATCAAATTCTTTCCTTTTACAAAATTCAAGTTCTGACTTAAATCTGATATATTTCCAAAAGATCCAGCATCTCGCTGGTCATGTAATTCCAAGGGATCTAACTTTCGTTGGTCACGTATTTCCAAAAGATCCAGCTTTTGCTGGTCATATATTTCAAATGTTTCAGCTTTCGCTGGTCATGTATTTCAAATGTTCCAGCTTCTGCTGGTCATGTATTTCAAAGGCTCCAGCTTTTGCTGGTCATGTATTTCCAAAATCAAAGATTCAACTCAAGGTCTCATTAAAATATATATTGAGCGATTATCTCATAAAGAATTCGTGAAAACTTTGCCAATTTGCTAAAAGCGTTTGTTGATTCTAAAAATCTGACTACACAAAAGAAATTCCTCAGATTACCTCTAGTATTTTCTTTCCAAAAAGGTGAAACTTTTTGCGAAAAAGAGGAAAAACTCAAATCTTTTCCTGTTGATCAACCAAAAGGATATAAGAAATGTCCTCGATATGATCAATGAAAGAAATCTTTGATGATGTTGAAAAGCCAGAAGCGAATTGATATTAATCTTGGCTATGGCGCATGTTTAAAAATGACTTTCTGGCAATCAGGCAGTGAAAATATCTTAAGCTGTAAAAAGAATCCACTCAACCCATGTCTTCACATTCATTGAAAGTTGCAATCAAATATTTGCAAAAGGGATCTCTCAACTGTCTTAAAGATGAAGACGAATATGCGAGCTAGACCCCCGGGGCCAAAGAAGATTTGAATCATCTCCGAGATGAAGGAGTTTGTGAAGGATCCTTCCAGGGAAAGTTCAGATCACCGTCGAGATGAAGGCGAGTGTGATGAACCTACCGACAAACCCTAAAAGATATTTGATTTCTGCTATCATCTAAAGCCCCTTTTGAGCCAATACCATCAATATAATACCTGAGACAAGAAGAAGGATCGAAACATCTCCAAGATGAAGGAGTTTGTGGTGTACCCTTCCCTGAAGAAGAGAGAAAAGTCAGGACACATCCAAATGAAGGATGATATTAAAAACCCGAGAAAGTTCAGTGACTAAAAAAGAGTGCAAAAGGATCATCATGGGAAAACACCCAGATATCAAACTGCCAAAGTTGCCAGAAGTCATCTTTTCTCATGTAAAATTCTTTTATCAATATCTCTTCATTACTTGCTTTTATGAAATTAAGAATATTTCTTCTCTTCTCATATCAGGGAAATGGATAGCTTCCTTGAAGAAAATCATCAGCGCTAAAATTTTGAATTTGACTCTTAGAACTGAGGAGTTAACCTCATTGGAGGAAATACTCTAGGTAAAAGAGGGAATATCTTTGCACATACATGCACATTTCCAAGCGTTTGAATCAGCTATAATTTTATCTTATTGGCAAAAATTTTTAGCTATTCCAAGAATGAAATAAACATTCAATATTCATTTTGATGCAACCTAGCGTTGTTTATATCTTCTAGAAGAGTTGTCTCATTTAGTTGAAGTGTCTCTTCCCGTCCCATCATGGTTTTCTCATTGAGAAATCCATATGGTAAATTCTCACTCAGGTTAAGATCAAACTTGAACCCTCTGTGAGAGGTCATTTATTTCAAAAGCTATTTTAGTCTCAGCAATGAGAAGCCCAATTTCTTCCTCTTTTTAAAGCTTTAGAGAACCCTATTTTCCTCCTTTCGCAAAACCTCTTTCGGATTCGTTCGTCCAAATTCTGAAGGTCCCATCATGGTTTCTCCATTTAAGAAATCTGTATGGTAGATTCCCCACTCAAGTTAAGGGTCAAACCTGAACCCTCTGCGAGAGGTCATTCATTTCAAAAGCTATTTCAGTCTCAACAATGAGACTCCCCATTTCTTCCCCTTTTCAAAGCTTTAGAGAACCCTATTTTCCTCCTTTCGCAAAACCCCTTTCGGATTTGTTCGTCCAAATTTTGAAGGTCCCATCATGGTTTCTCCATTTGAGAAATCCGTATGGTAGATTTCTCACTCAGGTTAAGGGTCAAACCCGAACCTTCCGCGAGAGGTCATTGATTTCAAAAAGCTATTTCAGTCTCAGCAATGAGACGCCCCATTTCTTCCTCTTTTCAAAGCTTTAGGGAACCCTATTTTCCTCCTTTCGCAAAACCCCTTTCGGATTTGTTCATCCAAATTCCAAAGGTCCCATCATGGTTTCTCCATTTGAGAAATTTGTATGGTATATTTCCCACTCAGGTTAAGGGTCAAACCCGAACCTTCCGCGAGAGGTCATTGATTTCAAAAGCTATTTCAGTCTCAGCAATAAGACGCCCCATTTCTTCCCCTTTTCAAAGCTTTAGGGAACCCTATTTTCCTCCTTTCGCAAAACCCCTTTCGGATTTTGTTCGTCCAAACTCCAAAGGTCCCATCATGGTTTCTCCATTTGAGAAATCTGTATGGTAGATTTCCCATTCAGATTAAGGGTTAACCTTGAACCTCGCTTCGCGAGACATCTTCCTTTCTTAGGTTTGGGTTTCAACATTTGGAAGGGATTCTATCCCACAGAAACACAAGGAAGGAACCATTTCCCCTCATTGCTTCAAGTTCATAGTAAGCGTCCTTCGATTCCTTTTACCTTTATTGCTTTCTTTTTTCTGTTTCCTTCTTACTGTTTTTACGAATTTCTGAGTATTTCTTCGATTTTTTATAAACAAGCCCCCCTTGTAATGGCGATCTGCGCTTAGCAAAATCGACTTGCATGCGGCAACATCAAAGGAACATTCATGTGCCGACAATTTTTTCTTATTTTTTTTATTTATTTTTTTTATTTTATTTGATCTCCGATTTGCTGTTTGCATCTTGACTTCCCTTCTAAGTTTTAGTTTCTTGTTGGCATTTATATCTTTCTTCTAATGATCGATCCTCTGTATTCGTTTGATTGTCTTTTGATTGCTTTCTTTTTCTTTTAATTTGCACTATTACTTCCTGTTTCGTGCCATTCTCTTCATCTATGTTTTCTCAATACTGATATGTGTTTTGTATTCACGACATAGCATCCATTAGCATCTGTGTCATCATATCGAACATCATTTTTTTTTAGCATTCATCAGCATCATTCTTCATTGTAAATTTTAGATTTATGTTTCCTACCATTCCAGCATTTTATTTTCCCCATAGCCCCTTTTCTGAATTTCCCCATATTTATGTAATATGCTCAGCATTTTGTTTTAATTTCTCATTCGTAGCATTTTTCTTTTTCCTATTTATTTTCCTGCAATTGGTTTCTTTTCTCCTCTGTAATCTTATTTGACACGGTACACCATCCGATGCCTTCAGCTCAATGGACATCGGTTTTGAAAGGCCTCATCAGGTTCCTTGAGTTTGGCATCTCGTCATGAACTAAAGAATTTATCTGATCTCGATTTGAACTGTTGCATATCCATTCTGATCTGCTAAAAACAGGAGCTGGGCCTCTATGATATGAATGCAAGTTATAACCGGTTATACTGTGCAAATCCAAATTCGTTGGAATAGATCAATGTATTTGATTCTTTGAAATTAACCTGTTTATTTGAGTCCCAATTTGGGAAAAGTCTGATACATTGAAGTTAATGTGAAATCGATTTTAAAGGATTTGTTATATAGGTTCAATCTAAATTTTTAGTGATTCCCCAGTGTTATGAGATGGGTACACATGTATGGTGCCAACTGAGTAACATACCATCTTCAGATTTTTTTTTTAGTTGCAGGATTCGTATTTTATGGACCTTGATTATCGCAGGAATTGATAAATGGCCAAATGGCGTTCGGTGTCGCCAAACCGTGAAGGTAGTAACCAATGCCAATTTAAGTCGCGGGATCACTGCAGCATTAACCCCTTTTGCAAGAAAATGAGCAAAGCTCGAATCAAATTTGCATTAGATATGTTGAAATGTTTTATTGGAAGAAAAAGAAAATGAAGATGTCTGTGTCATTGATCAAAGAGCCTCCAGAAGAAACGAAGATCTAAAGTTCATATCGGGTTGCAAATCATCCCATCACTCGATGGTTGTAGTTTAATTTTCCTTTTCCCTTTTATTCTATTTCAGTTAATATTTGATAGATGGTAAACATAAGAATTGGCATCTAGTTGCTATGTGCTAATATTCTAACAGATAGCCTTCTTCTCATCTATGTTTTTTTTTTATTATTTCTTTCACCTGCATCCTCAGTTCCTCTATGATTATCATCATTCAATATCTCAAGTTTTATTGTTTTATCTATACTTTGTAATTGACATCTGCACAATACTTCTGAAAACCTCCCCTTCCAGATGATATAAAAGCTGCAGTCAAGAGACCTTCAGGGAAGTTCTATTTTGTTTAAAAAAATATATATAAATGTCAAGTTGAAGAGGTACCTTTCACAACAATTTCTTTTCTTGTATATTTTCAGGGCCTATATCATCTGGCAGCAAGATCCTACAATTAGAAATCCTAACACCTATTGTGATCATGAGTGATGAATTGAGAGTGACAAATGGGAACATGGTTTTTGCCTCTCGGTTCACTGACAATTGGCTTGGCTCATCACCGAGCATTACCATTCAAGTGATGTCTTTGAGGATCCTCGCTTACTGGCCATGCAAATGTCTTGGACTACCTTGAAACAAGAAATGTGCAGTACCAAAACATTTCATCAAGGAGGCACGTCTGGTTATACAAAACCTTTTTCTGACAATTTTATTAAGCTATGAGTTTGATGACTACATATAAAGAAGAGGACATGAATCTTGTAAAAGCTACAATGGCATGTTGAGGCATCTCTGAGAGTGGTGTTAAAGTTAATGCCAATAAAAAAATATCCAGGTCAACCTGGGAAGCAGGGTTTGAAATTTTACAGGGGATAACGTGACCATGAGATTTTATGTGTGATGATTCCTGTTGGAGATGTGATTGGAAAGGGAAGTAACAGAGTGAAAGTTTTATCCACTATAGCTTTCGTTAGCGGTGCATATAAATCAAAATATGTTAGCATATTGATACACAAATGTTATGCCTGCATATTAGTTTTGCTAAGGTACGTTGATTTACATGTTCCAACTAGTTCATTCAGGTACATTTCTTTTTCTTCTGGTTTAAGTACTATGTTTCAATGATTTGAATCCTATTTAACCTATATATTTGTGGTCTTCCATCCCAAGAACATAATCGATCCAAGAGTCGCAGGCCTATGTGTGAAATATGGATTAAATGGGGGTATAATACAAGTTTAACTCACGTGGAACTAGTAATATTCCCTGAAAAGGAATGTGGCGGTGCAACCACACGACATTGATTTCATCATATCTATCAGATATGATCGTTAGATTTTTTTTTTGATGCTTGTTTGGAATCTGCTAAAAGTTCTCCTCAGAATCAAGAAGATGGTTGACAGGCTGGATGAAGGTGCAGTGCCTGCAAAGCTTGGACTATTAGATTATCAGGGGCTTCACAAAGTTGTAGCCTTAGCCTTTTCAATGCTCATGTAGAAGGGCTGCTTAAGAGTGAGATTGTTAATGAACCAGAGCGTTTTGTAATACCTGATCCAGATCTTCCTTTAGCTCTTTTGGACCAAAAAGAGGCAGGTAAGAAGTTGTTGTTGATTACCAATTCAGACTACCACTATACAAATAAGATGATGCAGCATGCACTAAATAGGTATCTCCCAAATGGCATGGGTTGGAGAGATCTTTTTGATATGTTTATTGTTTCTACAAGAAAGCCAGAGTTTTTCCAAATGTCTCACCCAATATATGAGGTTGTGACAGATGAAGGGTTGATGAGGCCCTGCTTCAAGGCTCACACCGATTTTTTTTTTTTGCTAATCTATATTCGATGATTGTTTGGAATCTGCTAAAAGCTCTCCTTAGAATCAGGAAGGTCCGTATGACTGTGAGTATTATGGAATTGTAGAGATATATTTTCCTCTTTATATTCTCTCAAAAATTCGCTATTGCCATTCTTCCAGAGTCCACCATCGCTTACATGTATTTCTTGCACATTACTGCACCAACATCTCTGTATTTGAATTATTGCACATCAATATAATACCCTGCTGCAACACTTCAGTTCACCCTACATATACAAGCATTTCATGGCAGTTTCAATTTTATATTTGATACTCACAGGACCATCAATCTCCCTAAATTTGTATCTCCAATGCCATGGTTGTTGCATACAGCCAACTCATTACATAGTGAATAGTTACTTCGGGAAATCCCGTCGTAGAAACTGATCTATTAATTGATCTTATGGTGTTGTGTGTCATCAATTGGCACAATCAACTTATTTCAACCAGCTTGCTGAAACTATGTGGACCTGTGGCATCCACTTGATTGAATTAATTTGTATATTTGATCTTTGAGTTATGTAATCAATTCAATCTACTGGTTAGGTAACCAAGTTAGGGAACCTACTGTGTTTTCACAGCGGTTCATTATGTTCCCCTTTCTTCTATGGTAGTTTATCAAAAACTACCATAGTTGTTGTGTATTCACAGTGGTTCACAATGAACCACTGTGTTCCCCTTTTCTCTATGGTAGTTCATCAAGAACTACCATAGCTGCCATGTTTCACAGTGGTTCACGATGAACCACCGTGTCTCTTCCTTTCTATGACGGTTCATCAGGAACTACCATAGTTCATGATGGTTCACCTTGGACCATCCTGGTTCTTGCTTTCATCCATCGCGTATGCCCTCTCAAATATAGATCTTCATCAGTCTAGGGTATGGTTTATATATATGAATTTTCTTGTCAGTATAGAGCATGCCATATGCTTTTATCATGAGTATAATATTTTGTATATGCGTTTTTCATTAGAATAAGTGTAATCATATGCAATTCTGCTTCCAGTGTAGTATTCTCTTTTTGCATTCTGCTTTGTGCTAATTCATTTGCTTGCAGGAAAATCATGAAAAACTTGTATTACATCAGAGATTTTATTGCTTTAAATGTTAGTTTAAGATTGTAATAGTTAGATCTTAATGAGAATTTACATTTCCTGTTTTAGATAGAATGAATGAGCATTGTAAATATCATAAATTGCTTATTTTCACGCCTTTTGCCTTTATTTTTCAAAATCTCACAATGGTGAAACACGAATGACACATGCAACCATTTCGTAAGAGGTAATTAATCCTAAATTGATGATTTACATCAATGGCCATAGTCAGGATGTAAACAAAACTTAGTATTTTTATCTTTTATAAAATAACACTGGATCCTTTTCAAAATTCATCATATTTTCTTTAAATATTTTCCTCTTTTATCAGAGTTTAATCTAAAATTGATTCAATACATATATCAATGGCCATAGTCAGGATATATTGAGAATTAATTTCATTTTAAACTCTATAAAAGCACCAAAAACATATTTTATCCTTCAGTTGAATTTAGATATGATTATTATATAATACATTCAATGACCATAGTCAGGAGTGTATTATATCATTAATCTTATTTACATTCATTTAAAGAATGAAATATGATTTTTAAATCCAATTTCAAAATTACTTAAATTCATTCATCATTTAGGATAGAATTGCATCATATTTTCAAAACTTCCTTTTCAAAATTCCAAGTAATTCTTTTTCTTCATTTCTCATATCTAATCTTATTTATGGATTCAAATTCAATTCTATTTCTCAAAATTCAAAAATTCAATTTCAAAGTCCAAATTGACTTTGAAATTTCAAAATCATCTTGTACTTCAATTTCCAAATTCAAAATTCAAACTTCAATTTAACTTTGAAGTTTCTGATTCATCTTCTAATTCAAAATCAAGTTTATTTTCTTATCTTCAAATTCAAAATCAAAGTTTGAGATTGATTTTGAATCTCAAAACTTGACTCTTCTTAAATTTTAAATTCAATCTGGGTTTTCAAAAACCCAGATCCACCTTTAAAAGTCCTATTTTGACTTTTTCAGAATCCAAATCCAAAATTAGATCCTAATCCCAACTTGGATCCAGATTTTCAAGTACAATATTGTGATCATCGCAGATTTTTTCCTTTCTTGTGGTTTCTTTCTCTTCCTTCTCTTTTCCTTTTCTAACCTCTATTTTCCTCTTTTTTGAAGGGAGAGAAAATAAAAGAGAGAAAAGAAAGAGAGAAGAGAAAAGAAAGAAAGAAAGAGAGAAGAGGAACTCTTTTGCGGGGTTTCACTTGACCTTAATTTGAAAATATTTAGAAATTTAACTTGCCTCCGTTTTGAAAATTTACGGGAAAAATGGAGAGACGGGATTCGCTCGTCGGTATGAGGTTCGACCGTTCCTGGCGTCTTTACCAGGGGTAATCAAACCAAGGATCGAATCTATGTCTTTTTGCTTTGCCTAAATATCATCTAAGAATTTATCCTAAAGATCTAAATGCACAAAGAATCATACTTGTGCAATGCAAGGATGTATGCTCTTTTTGAAAGATGTTTTGAAAAATTCCAAGTATTCTGAGATGAACTTGATAAGGGAGTGAAGAAGTGATTGAATCTAACTTAGAACTTGAGATAGATCAGAGAAGTTTTAAGTCTTTGAAGTAAATCAGAGTTGGAAGAATAAATCTTGATTTTGAGAAAGAATGATTTGAAGCTTTGAAATAAAAGAAAATGAAGTTTTAAAGTCAGAAATGGACTTTGAATTTAATCATGGATTTAGGAGAAGAAGATGAAATTTTTGAAGTGATATTGAATTTGAATCTTAGAATGGATCTAAGAAAATCAAATGGTATTTAAAAATAGAAATGGATTTAGGAAGTTCAGATGAGATCTGAAAATGGAATTGGATTTGAAATCTAGAATTGGGAATGGAATTGGATCTTAAAATTGATTTAAGATCTGAAATCTGAGATCCAATGTAGAATTGAGTTCTAGATCCTAAAATGGATTTGGATCTGAAGTCTGAGATCCAAAGTGAAATTGGATTCTGGACCCTGAAATGGATTTGGATCTGAAGTCTGAGATCCAATGTAGAATTGGGTTCTGGATCCTAAAATGGATTTGGATATGAAGTATGAGATCCAAAATGAGATTGGATTCTAGATCCAAAAATGGAATTGGATCTGAAGTCTGAGATCCAAGATGAGATTGGATTCTGGATCTTAAAATGGAATTGGATCTGAAGTCTGAGATCCAAGATGAGATTGGATTCTGGATCTTAAAATGGAATTGGATCTTAAGTCTGAGATCCAAGATGGAATTGAGTTCTGGATCCTAAAATGGATTTGGATTCAAGGTCTAGAGACCAAGATGTAATTTGGATCTAAAGTCTAAGATCCAAAAGTAGAATTGTATTTAGAAAACTAGATCCAAGTTGATCTAATTTTAGATTTGGGCTTTGAAAGTCCAAATGGGACTTTTGAATATGGATCAGGGTTTGAAAACCCAGATTGAATTTAAAATTTAGGAAGGATCAAGCTTTGAGATTCAAAATCAATCTCAAACTTAGATTTTGAATTTGAAGATAGGAAGATAAACTTGGTTTTGAATTTGAAGATGAATCAGAAACTTCAAAGTTAAATTGGACTTTGAAGTTGAATTTTATGGAATTTTGAATATAAAGATTGAATTTGAAATTTCAAAGTCAAATTGGACTTTAAAATTGAAATTTAAATATTTGAAATAAGATAGAAGAATGAATTGAAATAGAGATTGAAGAAAGATATTTGAGATCACTTGGATTTTAAAAAGGAATTTTGAAAATATGATGCAGTTCTATCCTAAATGATGAAATGAATTTAAAGATTTTGAAAATTGATTTTAAAAAGCATATTTTATTCTTTAAATGAATTAAAATAAGATTAAAAATATAATACAGCCTTGACTATGGTCATTGAATGTATTATATAATGATCTATATTTAAATTCAGGTGAAGAATAAAACATATTTTGTGCTTTTATAGAGTTGAAAATGAAATTAACTCTCAATATACCGTGACTATGACCATTGGTATATATTTTGAGCCAATTTTAAGTTAAACTCTAATAAAAGAAAGAAATATTTGAAAATATGATGATTTTTGAAAAGGATCCAGTGTGGATTCAGTGTTATTTTATAAAAGATAAAAATACTAAGTCTTGTTTACATCCCGACTATGGCCGTTGATGTAAATCATCAACTTAGGATTAATTTACCTTTTACGAAATGGTGCATGTTCCATTCGTGTTTCACCATTGTGAGATTTTTTTGAGAAATAAAGGTAAAAGCATGAAAAACAAGCAATTTATGATATTTACAATGCTCATATATACTAATCTAAAGTTGAAAAATGGAAAGATTCTTATTAATGCCCAGCTATTACAATTTTTGAATTGCAATTGAAAGGATAAATCCCTAATTTTAGGAAGGAAACCAATATTTTCTCATTCATTCCCTGCAAAACAGAGTTAGCATAGGCAAGAGATGTATATCATAAGAGATGTCATAGTTGAAACTTCGGATAGAATGATGGGATGCTTACACCTAAGTCATATATATATACATGATGTCACTGCAATGCTGCTATATATGTGTTGAACCAACCTATAGGTGGTACTCTAATTCTGCAGAGGGATAGTTGGAGGAGCTAGGAGCTGTAAAAGGCAGTGAGGAAAAGATGCAGCAATGGGGCTGAAGGCTGCTAGTTTGCTGGAAAAGTGTCAACAACCACTATGTTGTATAGTGGTGGCATGTGCTTGTGAAGGAAGTTGTGCTTACAGTAGGTGTCATGAAAGTGTTGGAGGTGTGTGTGTGTGCTGGAATGTAGTAATTGTAACAATAGTGAATGTGATAGGAGGGGATGAAGGTGTAACCGGCTGGTAGGCTGAAGTGTTTGTTGGTGGCAATGTGAATGGGTTGGGAAAACTACAGGAGTAGCTGGTGCAAGCTGGATGGTAAGGGGATGCAAGTGATGAAGGGACTGGTGATGGTGCTTAGTAATATAAGAGGTACTGGTGAAACATAATAGTGATGACATAAATATGTTATAACACTGATATCTGTATTCATACACAGATTAATGCATCAATGGTATGCATGCTAAACATTATCGGCTATGTGGGAATTAATCTGGTTGTTACAGGAAAATAAGGTGAATATAAACATAAGGGATGGTAGGTAATGACAGGAATTAACATGGGTGTCGACCACCGGGAATGGAATGAACTGTGTTCATATGAGTGCAGCAGTGGTATATACTGTGAACGGGATGATACTGAGGTGAGACATAGAGGGTAATGGGTAGCTGTGAACACATAGTAAACAGTGAATGATGTGAAGACAAAAGGGCTGGAATGAATCTGCTGTAGGCACAACGATGTGCAGGGGCTGTAGGGAAATCAAATGGCAGGTTGGTGATACAGGTGATAATGAAGTGGATAGTGCAGTATATAAGTGTTACACGGGTATACAAGGTATCGTGATTTGAATTGATGAAGTATATGTGAAAGAAACGGAAATGGTGGAATGATAATAGGTAGTAAGTCATGTAAGTAAATGATATACAAAATATGGAGTGTTGTGCAGGTGACAGGAAATGGTGTGTCTTGCAGAAAAAGATACAAGATGTGAGGATGTGGTGCTTTTGCAACAATGAACAATGGAATTTTGCAATAAATGCAAAGAAGGTGAGATGGAGGCTGGATGTGTATAGGCCTACTATTTGCTTGAAATGGCTCAAAAACGATTTCATACTTAAGAAAGCTGGGGCCTAAGCATGGTCTAAATTTGTCATATAAGCACAGAAAAGGGAGCAGAAAAACCAAGCCCATATACATGCAGATAACAGAAATACACATGATATTTGAAGTTCACTAAAATATCAAAAGGACCCAACGTGGAGTGCTTCCTGAATTTCTCTTACTTGCTTCTTCAGGTAATATATTTGACTACCTTTGCTGCTTAGGGTGCAGTTCTAGCCCGCTCGTTTTGATCACATCATCATATTCTTGCAGGAGATTGTTCAGGATATCTACTTCAATACCTTCCTGTAAACACCCCAAATTTTCACCCTCGTCCAGTGTTCATGCATTTCATGTGTTGTTGCATATCACTGCATGCATTCGGCATATCATTTCATCACATTGCATAGAATTGCATGTCATCACATCTCTTTTTCGAGATCCAGCACTCCTGTTTTTAAAATATTTAATCCAGATTCGAGTTTTTAAAACTTCTCTTTCAAAATTAATTTTAAAACCTGGGTTTTTAATCAACATTATGTCATTTGCCAACCCCCGGGACCTTATATTTTGAAATATTTTCTCAGAAAACAATCTGGATTCATTTCAAACTCAATTTCAATTGATTTCAATTCTCAGATGAGGCCCATTTAGGTGGTGTCGCTTCTGGATTCTTTCATTTATCAAAAATCTCAAAAATTTTAGAGTCCTAGTTGGATCAGGACTCTGTATTTTCATCAGTTTGAATCTTTTTGAACCTTTTTAAAACATCATTCTGATTTTGAACCAGTTATGGTCCTATCCCTTGTCCATTTCCTCCATTTTGGCCAAAATTTTAGAGTCCTAGTTGGATCAGGACTCTTTTTCCAGAGTCCTAGTCGCATCAAAACTCTAATTTTTACTACCTTTTTACCTGTTTTCGAAAAAAACCCTTTCAAAATCTTCTGTTTTGGCCAAAATTTCAGAGTCCTAGTTGGATCAGGACTCTTCTTCAAAGAGTCCAATCGGATCAAGACTCTTCTTTAGAGTTTTAATTGGATTGGGACTCTAATCTTTTATAGCTATTTTATCTATTTTCAATCAAATCTTTCAAAATCTTTCAAAATCTTTCAAAATGAGTCAGAAACCCAGAGTTTCAGTCAAAACAGCACTCTGTTCAGAGAGTCCTAGTTGGATCAGGACTCTGATCCTGATTTCAATTTTGAGAGAATCTTTCAGAAATCTTTCAATCTACCAAAACTATTGCACTTTTATCAAAGAATTTCAAAATTCTGAGATTTTATCTCAGAGTCCTGATCAAATCAGGACTCTACCTCAGAGTCCTGATCGAAGTAGGACTCTATCCAAAATTGATTTTTATACTTCATTTTCACTGGTTTTCAAAAAGCTTTACCCAAATTTCATCATTTGCTTATCAGAAAACCAAAATTCTTAGAGTTCTGATCGAATCAGGACTCTTTCTTAGAGTTCTGATCGAATCAGGACTCTTTCTTAGAGTCCTAATCAGATCAGGACTCTGAACCAAAACTTCAATTTCATCTTATTTCTAACTGTTTTTCAAAATCCTCTCATTTGATTTCTCAAAAAATAAAAAAATTGGAGTCCTAGTTCAATTAGGACTCTGTCCCCAGAGTCTCAGTTGAATCAGAACTCTGTTTTATTTCAATATTTGTTATTGTTTTCACTGTTTTGACAAGTTCTTTCATTTGTTTTTCAGAAAATACCAAAAAAGTCTAGAGTTTCAGTCCAATCAGGACTCTGTCCCAGAGTCCTAGTTCAGTTAGGAGTCTGTTTTGAAGTATGTTTTTATTCCATTTTCATTTATTTCCATTTGTTTTCAAAATTTAGGTCATTTTATAGAGTCCAGTTAATTCAGGACTCTATTTCAGAGTTCGGTCGAGTTAGGAGTCTGACCCTGATTAGATTTTTTGACTTATTTCACCATTTTCTGATAAATTCTTTTAAAAATTCTTTCACTTGGCTTTTAAAATCCAAAATCTCAGAGTTCTAAGAGTTCAGGACTCTAACCCAGAGTTCCAGTTCGCTTGAGACTCTGTTTTCAAAAATCTTGAATTTCAATTATTGATTTTAACCCCTTTTCAAAGCTGTTTTCAGTGTTTATTTCAAAATTTTCAAAAATCGATGTGGGCCCACTCAGTTGGAACCATATCCAGAGGAATTCTGACCCAGTTAGAACCCTATTCCATTTCAAAAAATTTAATTTTAAAGTTTACTTTTGAAAATCTTTTGAAAATCTTTTGAAAACTTTCTCAATTTCAAGTTTTAAAATCATTTTTTTTTTTAAAACTCAAGTAGGGCCCACTCGGGGTGGCACCATATTCGAGTAAGTCAGGGCTAGACTAGGATTAGTCATTGTCCTAGTTAGGTTAGAGGTTTAGAGAAGTCAAAATCAATTTTAAAAATCCATTTTATTTAAGTTTTAAACCATTGGTTTTTAAAGCTTTTAAATTCAGGTTTTAAAAACCAAATGTGGGTCCATAATAGGTGGTGCCACATTTGGACTTTTTAGGGTTTAATTAGGTGTTAATTAATGTTTAGTTAGAGTTCATTTAGGGTTAGAAAACCACAAAAAATCGTCCTCCCTTGGTGGTTTTAGATAGAGATTGAAAAAGTCAAAGTTAGGTATTAATTAGTCCTAATTACATGGGTTTTGAAAAACTATAAAAAGGGGTCTTTAGAGGAGCAAAAGGGAGCTCTTTTTCTCTTAAAGTTTTTTGTGTATTCTCTCTCTTCTCCATCACCTCCACCTTTCTCCATTGCAGTTGCAGCCCCAAGGAACCCTGTCAGAAAAATCAGACATCAAATCGGGGTTTTAAAGCTTTAAAATCGTTGTTAAAATCAGGAAGGTAATTTGCCGTGATGATATTTTTCTCATCTTATATCAGATTTGAGATCTGTAAAGTGCCATGGATTCATATTGATTATATCTATCTACTGTGAAATTTTGAGATTTTTTGATATCTGTTTAGTATTTTTCCTCTGACAGAAAGTTTGATTTTAAATTTAAAACTCGTTAGAGTTTACCAAAACCCTAATCAGACTTGTGTTATTTATATATCCCAAACCACAAATCCGATTTCTGATCTGTAAAAAGTGAGTATTGTTATTTTTTTGTTCACTGTTCACTGCTAAAATTTCAGAAAGTTTTGATTATGTTTGCTATTTGTTTCTGTATTTTCAATCTTAAGTAGCCGTTTTAACCCCTGTTAAATTTGTTAGATTTTAGTTCAGATTGCCGGAAGGGTTTCTCCCTAACCGGAGATGATTTTTCCGATCTGTAAATTGGTAAATATCTTTTTTTCTGTCTAATTTAGGTATGTAAAAATTCATAAGTTTTCATGGAGGATTGACCACTGATTCTGGTCTAATTTTGAAACTAGTTTATGACCTAGGTTAAAAATAGCTTATTTTAGGTTGTTAATGCAATTTTTGGATTAAAATAATGTCAAAAAATTATTTTTGCAATTCCAATCTGATTTTAGGGTTATAATAAGTGTCTCTGCCAATTTTTATGAAATTTAGAATTCATTTGATGTCTGAATTAATCAAATTGCAAAACACGGTCCCTGAAAGATCCAAAAACACTGCCAAAATCACAATTTTTGTGATATTTCTTGATTTTCATGCATAAGTGTGTGTTTTTAGGGTTTTTTCATGTTTATAATCATATTAGGGTGTTTCATGTTTGATTTTGTGTTTATTTCAATCATAAATCCCAAGTATTTACCAAAATCTATTTCAAAAAACCCTGATTTCAAGGCCATAGTCTTGCTATCGGGGCAATTTGGTCATTTGACCTCAATTTCGAAATTCTAAACCCTAATTTCCATATTTTTAATCATGTCACATCATATGTAGTTTGATTTATCTTCATTTGAATTTCAAAACTTGCATTTTATAAAATATTTTTCTGAAAACCTTGATTTCAAGGCCATAGTCTTGCTATCAGGGGTATTTTGGTCATTTTGACCCCAATTTCGAAATTTCATATCTTATCTTTCATATTTATTCAATCTTATTTCATATTTTATCAATTTTTATTTAAGGGAATCATGAAAAAGGCTTATATCTAGCAAAATCTAGTAATTTCTAGATATTACTGGATAAACCTTGAAAAACCAACGTATATTCACTAACCAAGCTTTCTAGTTTTGCAGGTACATTGAAGATTTTATTTTTCATGTATTTAAATTCAATAGTGATGTAAATTAAATTAAATTTGGAATAAGAATTTAAATTTCAGCTTAGACTAGGATTGCATTGCATATACTTTAATTCTGCAAATATTAAATGTCTGATGAATGTATCATTCATGCATATTTTCATAAATTCACTATGGTCTACACGAATGGCACGTGCACTAGCTCTTATGGAGTTGACAAACTTGGTGGAATTTGTATTTATGGCCATAGTCAAAATACGAATGATACCCAGATTTGTAATCTTCGTATTAGCCACATTCAGCCTACACTCTTAGGCTAACTTCAAAATACACAGCATTTCTCAAAAATACAATAAGGATTTCCTCAATTCCTCAAAATCAAGTATTTCAAATCCATATTCATTCAATTCATGCATTTACAAATTTCAATTTAAATTCAGAGAAATCAATTTTCTCAAAAATTTCCTAAGTCTTATTCAAAAATCGATTTTCTCAAAATATGGATTTGCCAATGATATTTCAAGTATTTTCCAAGTTCCAAATTCGATTTTTCTAAGTTATATTTTCAATTTCAAAGTTTGAATTCAAAGAAATCAAGTTTCCAAAGTTATTTCACATTTCTCAGAATCGATTTTTATAAAATCCTTATATTTCTTCAGAAATCGATTTTCACTTTCTCAAATACAACATCTCAACCATGATTCACGATTTTCCAAGTGTTATATTTTCCAAGAATCTCTAAATATTTTCCAAGTATTTCAAATCTTAAAGCAAACATCATTTTTTCAAATATGCATTTTCAGAAATTCATAGCACATGCCTGATTCTTTGTGCATTTAGGAAATAGAACATGATTTAGACAAGTTGAGCAAAGCTAAGCACACAATTGATCCTTGGTTCAATTATCCCTGGTGAAGGCGCCAGGAACGGTTGAACCTCGTACCGACAGGCGAGTCCCATTCTTCGAAATTATCCCGCATTTTAAAATGGAGGCGAGTTATTTTCAAAAACTTTTTCAAAGGTCAGTTTGACTCGCAAAAAGTAAAAATTTTGCGATGATAACAGGTTTGACGACCGAGATGGGACCTGTCTTCGCCTGATCAATCTAAATGCTTTGCTTAGTTCAAATTGTCAAAATCGTGTTCCATGGAATGTCAGCTTTTATTTCATGATATCACGTGAACCTAGGAGCCTAGACTTGAACCCAGCTGACATGGATTGCATGTAGACTAGGTATGGTTTGGTAGGACCATATTGAGGAGAATTATTCATGCTCACATAGACTTAGGTCTAATACAACACTCCTCAATCTAGGTTTGATTGGAAACAATGTTTGCTTCCTCAAATATTTCAAAATTCTATCTCTTCAGGATTTAGAGCCTTCTGATTTGCTTGCATGTGCTCATGTTTTCAACAACCACCCCACCTACTTTTACCCGGTCTTCACGTTGCTGGGCTTTCTTCTAGAACCATAGTTCGGGACAAAGCCTCACAACTGGGTCACCTACTTAGGTGAAAACCCCCCTGCCACGTACCAAGGGCCATAGTCCAACGTATATCGGCAGGTGCTCAAGGATGTTGGAAAACTTGAACCTAGAACCAGAGAAATTGATTTTATGCCACGTACATCAAGCCTTGGCTTGAGTATATAGGCATAGCATGATTGGACACAGATGATCTGAACCTTAGAGTTAGGATTAAGGTCCTACAGCTATTTCAAAAATTTGTGCATCTAGAGTCAGCTTTTAGGGAATGTTGTATGTGCATACTTGTTTGTGCAGAATGTGATTAAATGTGTTGTAGTCATTTCTTTTTATTTCCCATATTTTCCCAATTTTTTAAAATACTGGACGATTTTTCAGAAATCCCCAATCCATTTCCATATACTGTCCATGTTTTAAATCTTGGACGATTTCTCAAATACTTCATTTCTTCATATTTCATCAAACCCTGGACGATTTTCCAAATTTTCCTTAATTTTCTTCAAAACTCCAGGTGATTTTGCATCCTTTCTCTCTTCTGGATCTCGAATTTCTACTTCATTTTATCATACCTGCAATTCTCTTTCAAAATTCTTGTATTTTTCCAAGTCTTATTCCAATTTTCTATGTCTTCTAGTCTGATGGCATCCAGTCAGCTTGATTCAGTCTTCTCTGAGGGTCACATCTCCTACGAGGTGCGACAAAGTCTTCCCGAGCATCGAGTCCTCAGCATCAGATCCTTCTTTCCCCGGTGGTACTATTCATGGTTCAAGAACTTCTTACGTATGTTTCCGGACCACTTGAATGATTGTGGGTTAGAACTGGCGTCCGCAGTGGGAAAACAGACAGTTAACGACAATTTGATCCATGCACTAGAAGAACGATGGAATCCGAGCACTTCTACTTTCTGGTTCCCATGGGGCAAGATGACAGTGCTGATAGATGAATTTTCAGAAATCATGGGATTGCCCGAGCCAGCCGGTCAGCCTGGAGATCCATTGGAGAAGCAGTTTCTGATTAATGTCAAGAGTCTGGACCCTAAGGATGCTTTAGCCCGCATGACAGGACGTAAGTCTTGGTCTTTGATCGAAGAAGATGGAAATGAATATGTGAGCCTGCTCGAAATCTACAAACAATATGGGACATTTGTGGAAGTCAGTTCCTTATCTCGAACAGCTCGAGAAAGAATTCAGCATGCGATGGTTCTGTGCACGGTGGGATTAACTTTCTTTCCCGATGGACGGAATTACATGGATATCAGAATAGTTCAGCTTCTAAGGAGATGAGGAAGTCGACAGACCAGCCGCCTCTCGATAGCCATGGCCGCACTCGCTTTTCTATACCAAGGGTTGACTCGTTTCATGCTCGGAGAATCTATTCTAGTCGAAGGATGCACTTATGCATTGCAATCCTGGTTCCTCCGGCATGTGCCAGCCCGAGCCAGTTCATTCAGATATAATGGTGAAAAGCTTCTGCCAGTTGCGCTCTACCGGTTCTTGATCGATAACCTTCAGGAGGAAGAAGTCGTATGGGACTACTTTGATCGTGAGGAATCACCACCCAGATACACATACGCTTATGGCAAGCGGTTCAGGCTACTTGGCCCCTTCTTCTGTGCCTACTACCATCCGAAGCGGTGTGTCAGGCAGTTCTCTCAGAGACAGAGGCATGTAGAGATTCGTCCACTATCAGGGGTCTTGCCAGAGTTCGATCTCACATCAGATCAGTGGTCCAGAGCATACCATTCTGCCAGACATGGCTGATATTCTTTTGTTATTCTCACTATTTTTCCTGGTCCTTGAGTGTCCTCTGATTATCAGGAGTGGTGGAAAATTGTTTGTCCCCCTCCCCTTTGTCAAGTGTATTATTAAAATCATATTTTCAATAAAATCCCTTTAATCTTCATTTCATCTTGGTTCGATGACCTCGCCTAGGTAACAAGGCATATTTCCAGTTGTTTATTTTGCAAAGAATGGAAACGCAATTGTCGTAATCCCAGCGACGACTCAATCTCTAGTAATGGGATACTCTTTCAATTGTCTATCAAAATTCTCAATAAATATCTTCCTCCAACCCAATTTCTTTCAAAAGCCTAATCATCAGTTCTGCCTTATAGAGAGCACCAATGACATTCAGAAGAATATTTGTGATATTCGATGATTCATACAAGGTCCGGAAAGAAAACCACATCAGTTGAAGGCATTGCATACCCAACAGCTTCAAAAGAGGAAATGAACTCACCCCATAGTCAAGGTCAGCAAGCAGAGGATGACATGGATCCCCAGATGTACGTCATGTTCAAGAAAATGATGACCAAGATGCTGGCAGAGCAAGCTGAAGCCAGTGCTGAACAAACTCAGATCAAACAGAAGGATAGGGGCCACACAGCCAGGAACGTGAAAATCAGTAAAAAGCAGAATCGTCATGAGGAAATGTCTAATGAGTCAGAATCAGCAGATGATACTGACAAAGAGTATGAAAACAAGCAAGAATTCAAAAGGTCGACTCAGGGGCAGGGGTCGGCGTACAAATCCAAGAATCAGTCTGTTGACGACCCTACGCACTCACAACTCAAAGATGTAATGAAGATGGTTAAGGATCTTCAAGCTCGTGACAAGGGCAAAAGAGTCTTTACAAGTGAAGACTTCTATGATGGACTGGATGGGGATGATGATCTTGACAATCTCCCCAAGAAATTTATCAAGTTTGACGGTTCAGGTGATCCGAAAGCACATCTCGCCCTATTCTTCGCAGAATGTTCCAGGTTCAAGAGGAACAATCATGCCTTATTTCTCTGCTTTCCTCACAGTTTGGAAGGTGCCACAGCAAAGTGGTACTCAGAGCACATTAATCCGATAGAACTGAAAGAGTTCGACAAAGTGGTTAATTTATTTATTGAGCGCTTTCTATTCAATGTTGAAGCACTCCCAACTCTCAGTCATCTCTGCAGTCTGAGGCAGAAGGAAAATGAGAAGGCCAGGGATTTCATTCATAGATGGAGATATGCTTGCAATAAGATGCGTGAGCCAATAGCAGAAGGACACGCACTATCTTTGATCCTGAGCAACTTCTCACAACCCCTGAGGGGACTGATTTCTACATCTCCATCGAAGAGCTTCATAGAACTGATAGAACGAGCCGAATGGCTTGAGTTGAGTATGGAGAACGGATCTTATGAAGGTTTTATGTTTACAAAGAATAACAGTCAACAAGAATCAAAGAAGAAAACCCATTTTACCTACTCTGCCAGTAACAGCAAGAATCAGAACAAAGGAAATGGGAAAAATCACAGTTATGCTTCAGGAGGGTCAAATCCCAACAAAAGTGATCAGAAAGGCAAGTCGATTATTCAATATGATAGGCAGCCACAGCAGACCCTCGAACAGAGATCAAGACCACAGGAAAAGCCGAAGCGGGAAGGATGGAGTTATAACCGCAAGTTTACTCCTCTAGACCAGTCCCTCGAGATAGTATTAGAATATATGCTCGGCAGTGATATGATTAAGCTTCCAAGGGTAGCTGACCCGCCAGTGGTATTGGGAAAATGAAGGATAGATTCTGCAAGTTCCACCGAACTGTGGGACATGATACCGAGAACTATTTCGTTCTAAAAAACATCATACAAGATTATATTGACAAAAATCTGTTGGTAGAAGGGGTCGACGATGAGAAAATGGGAATTCTAAATCAGTCTTTCTTGCAGCACTCAACAGCAATGATATCTGATCATCCCTTTCAGCCACAAGATCATATCCAACCATGCCCTAGCAGCGATATCAAGGTACAACATCAGGTATTAGTGTTGCGTAAGGCCCAGTCCAGTTCTCAAAAGATGGACCTCGTTTCAGCATTCAGTAAGCTGAAAGTTTCGAGAGAGCCCACTGGAGTATCTCCAGAGGTAGCCATAAGAATGCCGTGGTTACCCAAAAGCTTTGTCAAATCTACTTCGGAAAAAGGGAAAACATCAGAAGAAAAGGTCGATACAGTGCAAAGACCAATCATTGCATTGCCCTCTCTAATATCCCTATCCTTGAGTTGGCACGTGCCTCTCCTAAGCATCAGCAAGTCTTGGACGATTTACTGCGAAAAATCAAGGTCAAGCCAGGCACCACACCTGAAGACATGGCTCAGATCGTTAATCAGGCCATGACCAATGCTCCCATAACCTTCTCAGATGAGGATCTACCAAAACCTCACGCATTCCATAACAATGCCCTGTACATTGTAGTGCGAACCCAGGGAATGACTGTACCCCACGTGCTTGTAGATGGAGGCAGTAGCCTCAACATTTGTCCTGAAATGACTGCCAAGGCTCTGGGTATAAAAGAAGAAGAGTATACACCAGATCCGATCACCATTTATGGGTTCGATAATCATGGACAGACAGCTAATGGTAAGATCTTCTTGGAAATATTTATCAACTACTATGTTCATACAGTGCTTTTCCATGTCGTTAACGTGCCGCCAACGTATAATCTTCTACTGGGAAGAACATGGATTCATAATGCCAACGCCGTACCATCCACTCTGCATCAGTGCATCAAATGGTCTAAAGGTGGCATGATAACTACTGTTTTGGGGGAAGATCCTGAAGAGAGGCTACCTCAGCCTATGATCCCTAGGCCAACTTACACTGCTGATATCCCCAGCATTAGGGAAAGTGAAGAGGTTGTTCTTAGTGAAAGCCTTGAAATGCTAAAGTTAGAAGCAACATCAGAGACAAACCACACAGTAGCGATGGTCCAATGGCAAGGACCACATTTCTTTAAGATTGGAGGTCGTCTCGATTACAGTACTTTCAAGGACCATCCTCTTTTCCCGCAGTTTGTTAGAACCAAGAAAGGGTTTGACCTGTTACTGAAGCATGGTTATCAGACTTTCAAAGGATTGGGCAAGAACGGAAATGGCCGGCTAGAGCCAGTGGTCCCTGATCATCATCCGCGCAGAGCAGGATTGGGATTCATGGGCAAAAGATCTCACAAAAATATTGTCTTCATTAAAGGGATCCATTAAAATTTTTTTACCATCTGTCTTTTCTATTTCATTCATTTGATTTTGGTAGTTTGTAGGGACAATGTTCCATTTCGGTTCATTTTAAATGTCTTCATTTCAAGTCTTCAATAAAGTTATCAATTTTCTCGTCCATTTGGATGTCATCTTTCTCTTATTCTTCTGCAATTTGTCTTCAAAATTCATTGTTCTTATCTTTTTTATTCTCATGCAATTTATGTCATAGTGAATGAATTTTTTCTAAAAGCTATTCCTTTTCAAAATTTCAGAATGTCTTCTCAACCGATAAAAAGATTAGTCATCAATCCTTTAATCCTATCAAAACCGGCAAAGATACATCAGGTCCGGGCAAGAGCAGAGGACAGTAAGGTCACAAAGCAGTCAAAGGAAATGGCAGAATTTGATTCATCGCTTCCAGAGTTGCCAGAATTTGCAGCAATTCAGAAACAAGATGAACCATCGACCCTAGTGCAGGATCCGACTGAGGACATCAATATTGGTTCAGAAGATAGTCCGAAAATTCTCAAGATCGGCACCAGCCTAAGTACAGATGAGAAGGAAAGGCTCATCGACTTTCTCAAGCAGTACCAAGAAGTATTCGCATGGACTTATGAAGATATGCCAGGTTTAGATCCTAAATTGGTGGAACATCGACTCGTTCTGAAGCCTGATGCGAAACCTGTTAAGAAGAAGTTAAGAAAAATGGATCCTCGAATCGAGCAGCAGGTCAAGGAAGGAATTGAGGACTTGCTTAAAGTAGGATTCATTCGAGCAATAGATTATCTGGACTGGTTGGCGAATATCGTTGCAGTTCCCAAGAAAAATGGCAAAGTGTGAATTTGTATTGACTTTTGCGATCTCAATAAAGCTACTCCGAAGGATGACTATCCGCTCCCAAATATTGATCTCCTAGTTGATAGCACGGCTGGGCATGCCATATTCTCCTTCATGGATGGATACTCCGGATATAATCAGATCAAGTTGGCCGCTCGTGACCAATCCAAGACATCCTTCACTACGCCATGGGGCACTTTCTGTTATACAATCATGCCGTTTGGGCTCAAGAATGCTGGGGCAACCTATCAGCGTGCAATGGCTGCCATTTTCCATGATCAGATGCACAAGACTATGGATGCATACGTTGATGACATCCTGGTCAAATCCAAAGAAGAAGAAGATCATATTGATGCTTTAAGTCAAGTCTTCAAGCGACTCATTCTTTACAAAATGAGACTCAATCCTCAGAAATGTGTCTTTAGGGTTGAATCAGGCAAATTGTTAGGCTTCTTGGTCAGCAAAAAAGGGGATAGAAATGGATCCCGCTAAAGCAAAGGCCATCATTGACATGCCACCTCTAACTACTCTTAAGGAATTGCGTATTCTTCAGGGACGTATGCAATCAATTCAGAGATTCATATCCAACCTGGCCATGAGATGTGAACCTTTCAATCATCTACTCAGAAAAGGAGTGAAATTTGAATGGGGACCAGAGTGTCAGCAATCGTTTGAACGTATCAAGAAATATCTTCTTAATCTGCCCGTTCTGAAGCCACCAGAATTGGGAAAGCCTCTTTTGCTATACGTTTCAGTTAACCAAGCCGCTTGTGGCGGATTCTTGGCACAGTATGAGGAAGGCAGTTTGATTGAACATGCCATCTATTATGTAAGCAAGACTTTCATTGATGACGAGAAGAAATATTCTCAGATAGAGAAGACATGCCTAGCACTGGTATGGATGTGTCAGAAGTTGAGACATTACCTGTTAGCATCAGAAGTCAAGATTCTCTCAAAACTTAATCCTCTCAAGTATATTCTCGAACAACCATTTCTCAGTGAACGGATTGCTAAGTGGCAAGTCCTGTTAATGCAGTATGATCTGGAATATGTCTCCCAACAATCTATCAAAGGCCAAGCAATTACAGATCAATTGGCAGATTTTCCTCTAGTAGAGGACGTTAAAGCCGAAGATGATTTCTCCGATGAGCGGATCTGCAATATTCAACAATCCCCAAGTTCGAATTTATTCTTCGACGGTTCCAAGAACATGGCCGGCATAGGGATCAGAATCTTGCTGATCACACCAGAGAAAGAGATGATCCCCTTTTATCTGAAACGGGATTTTCAATGTACCCATAATATGGCTGAGTATGAAGCTTTAATACAAGGTATGAGAATTTTGCAAGACTTCAATGTTAAGAGGGTACATGCTTTCGGCGATTCATTGCTCATCGTCAGCCAAGTCAAAGTTGAATGGCAGGTAAAAGATCAGAAGTTGCTCCCTTACCAAAAGATCGTTTTAGCCCTCATCAACAATTTCGATGAATTTCAGCTTTTTCATATCAAAAGAGAGTTTAATCAAATAGTTGACGGTTTGGCCAGCTTAGGCTCCATTATGTCTTTCAGAAATGGAGAATCCTGTCGCTCTTTTGAAATCGGTAGACTTGACCAACCTGCCTTCGTTCCGGTAATGCAAGTCAACCAGGCGGAACAGAAAAAGAAGCCTTGGTACCAAGATATTAAAAACTTTATTGAAACTGGTGAGCTTCCACCAGAACTATCAAAGAAGGAGCAAAAAGCAATCCAGCATATGTCCACCCGCTATTTTAGCCTTGCCAATGTTCTTTATCGTCGTGGGTTCAATTTTGAGTATTCCAAGTGCTTAGACGAAGAAGAAGCCAAAGAAATCGTGCAAGAAGCGCATGAAGGTATTTGCGGTGGTCATGTCGGCTACCAAACCCTTGTTAAACAAATCATTCGAGCATGATACTATTAGAGAACCATGCAGCAAGACTGCTATCGTTTTGTGAAGAAGTGCATTCAGTGTCAGATGCACGCACCTTCCATTCATGCGCCAGCCACGTACTTGCAATCAGTCGTGTCTCCATGGCCATTTTCTATGTGGGCCTTCGACGTCGTAGGACCCATCACTCCTTCAGCTTCCAATGGTCCTTGCCGCAACAGAGTATTTCACCAAATGGGTTGAAGCTGTCACTCTGCGTACAGTGGAAGGTCGAGATGTAGTCTCGTTCATTCATAAGAACATTCTTTGTCATTTCGGTATACCGCACGACATCGTGTCAGATAATGGTACTCATTTCAAGAATGAGAGAATGAAGATCTTTTGTTTAAAATTCAGAATTCATCATCATTTTTCAGCTCCTTATTATTCAAAAGGAAATGGTCAGGCAGAAGCAACCAACAAGAGTTTGATTCGCATCTTGGAAAGAACCGTTGAGACGGGTCGTGATTGGCACGAGAAAATCCATGATGCACTTTGGGCATATCGAACTACCATTCGAACCCCAACCAATGCGACTCCTTCAGAACTTGTTTACGGGACTGAGCTGGTGTTACCTCTTCATGTTCAGAAGCCCGCCCTTAAGTTCGCATCTCTTTTAGAGTTACCACTCGATCAGTATCAGCAACAGAGATTGGTACAGTTGGATTTACTCGATGAGAAAAGACTCAAAGCAGCAGAGCATGCTTAGTCTTATCGTCAAGGGATAGCAAGGCAATATGCCAAGTCAGTCATCGAAAGGAGATTCCAAGTTAATGACTTGGTCCTTAGATCAATGGCTCATCTCAAGCATCGTCCACGTGGCAAATGGTCACCAAACTGGGAAGGTCCCTACGTGGTGAAAGAAGCGTTGCCCCGTAATTCATATCGTCTGATTAATGCAGACGGGGTAGAACTATCCGACCCCATTAATGCTCGACATTTGAAGAAATTCTATACCTAGAAAATCTCTATTCTATCTTTTGTATTCTTCAAAAATTCCTATCAATAAATGATCAATTATTCTTTTATCAAAATATCTCTCTTCCCCAGAATATATTGGAGCATTCTTGTTATAAAGTTGCCTTTTATTCAAAACAACCTGTGTGCAGGCATGATCAAATAAATCTCTCATTTTGCATGCATGCGCATCCATTTACATCATTTTGCATTCATTTGCATTTGCATGCATTCATATGCACCAAATTCATAAGTTTCCCATTTAGGATAAGGGATAAAATCCTGAGACCCCGGCAAGTCGTCTGAGCCATCGTCAATTGATAACCTTTTAAAATCCAGTGCTTGTACTGACAATCTTTTTAAAATCCAGTGCTCGTACTGGTAATCTTCCAAAATCCAGTGCTCGTCCTGGTAATCTTCCAAAGCCCAATGCTCGTACTGGCAAACCTTTTAAAATCCAGTGCTCGTACTGGTATTTTTCCCAAATCCGGTGCTCGTGCTGATACTTTTCTAAAATCCTGTTGAAACTCTTTTGGTTTTCTTCCTAGTCAACGTTTCCAAACACAAAACATATTCATCTAGTTTTCTTTCCTTCAAATGTCTTGAATTGGTCTAGAAGATCCGAGTTCCGACTCAAATTTTCTTTCAAATCCAATTCAGAATTGCTCTAGAAAATCAGAGTTTCGACTCGAATTTTCTTCCAAATCCAATTCATCTAGTTTTCTTTCCTTCAAATGTCTTGAATTGGTCTAGAAGATCCGAGTTCCGACTCGAATTTTCTTCCAAATCCAACTCAAAATTGGTCTAGAAAATCAGAGTTCCGACTCAAATTTTCTTCCAAATCCAATTCATCTAAGTTTTCTTTCCTTCAAATGTCTTGAATTGGTCTAGAAGATCCGAGTTCTGACTCAAATTTTCTTCCAAATCCAATTCGCTAATCTTTCCTTTAAAAGTTCAAACTTCTACTCAAGCTTTCCTGCAAATTTGGCAATTGGTCTAGAAGATCCGAGTTCCGACTTGAATTCTCTTTCAAAATCCAATTCATCTAGTCTTTCCTTGAAGATTTGAATTCCGATTCAAAGCTTCCGACCGAACCCAGTTTTCCACTGGTCCGGTTAAATCCAATTTTCAAAAAATCCAACATCGTCTTGATTGCTTTACCAAATCTTGTGTTTGTATTGATGATCTTTCAAAATCCAGTGCTCGTACTGGTAACCTTTAAAAATCCAGTGCTCGTACTGGTAGTCTTTTAAAATTCAGTGCTCGTACTGGTAATCTTTCAAAATTCAGTACTTGTACTGGTAGTCTTTTAAAAATCCAGTGCTTGTACTGGTATCCTTCAAAAATCCAGGGTTTGTACTGGTAATCCTTTAAAATTCAGTGCTCATACTGGTATTTCTATCAAAGTTCGATCTTCATACTGGTCGCAATATAAATCTCATATTGGGGTTCAGACTCAATGTTAATCTTCAAACCTGCGAACCAAACAATCTGTATCAGACCCTTGGGTCGTTCCATTCTGTTAATATGACATTCGGGTTGCCAATTTTGTCAGACCTCTAGTCATTCGTGTTATCAAGCAGTTCTTTGAGTTATCAAAATCTATCAAAATCAATCGTCAAGTACTTCTCTTGCGAGGGACCCTTTCTTCAGGGAGAGTTCGAGGAAGCTCGTTTCTTTTCGCATGTCTTTTTTGTTCGTTCGTTGAACCCCTTTTTCTAGGGAGAGTTTGAAGGGACTCGTGCTTCACGAACAGTTTGCAAAATAATCTTTATTGTCACGCAAGGAACCCTTTTTCCAGGGAGAGTTTCGACGGAAGCTTGTCCTCCTTGTAATCTTAAATGTCTTTTGTTAGGCCACCCCCATCATCGAGGACCCTTTTTTTCAAGGAGAGTGTGATGGACTCGCTCCTCTATGATATCCTTCCAATCTTTGTTAGCGCCCCACTTTTTATAAGAGAAGCCTAGAAATAGGGAGTTTTGACGAAAGCTTAATTTCTCTTCGAGAGTTCATTTTGCAAACACCTCCTCTTTAGGGAAGAGAGGAGTATCTTTTTATTACCCGTTCAGGTAAAAGTCAAGCCTGAGTCTCTCCTTTGGGGAAAGGAGAGGAGAATCTAGCCACAGATGTGTCATTTAGATCTCAAGTGACTTCTTTCACCAAGGATTCCAAGAATATTTTGCCAATTTGTCATGAAAAATAGTTGTTGATCTCAAAATCTTTATTGCATAAAATTGTACCTCGAAATACCTTCAGTATTACTTCCGAAAGGACAGCTTTCGCGAAAAAAGATTCAAAGTTCAAAACCTTTCTATTGTCCACCCAAGCGGATGAAGAATAAATCCGCGATATGGCCAGCAAAGAAAATTCAATGTTGTTGCAAAGCCAGAAGTGATTGATATTGATCGCAGTCAATGACATATTTTTAAAGATCATTCTTGAAAAATAAGCAGTCGAAATATCCTGGGTGATACAGAAAAATCCACTCAACCTTCATATCTCCTCAATCACCTAAGCTGCAATTAACTATCTGCAAAAGGGATCTCTCAATTGTCGTCAAGATGAAGACGAATTATGCGAGTCGACCCCCGGGGCCAAAGAAGATTTGGATCATCTCCAAGATGACGGAGTTTGTGACGGATCCTTCCAGGGAAAGTCCAGATCACCGTCGAGATGAAGGCGAGTGTGATGGACCTACCGACAAACCCTAAAAGATATTTAATTTCTGCTATCATCAATAGATTCCCAACCAATGAGCCAATGATCGTCAAGATAATCCCTGAGAGAAAAGAAGGATCAGAACATCTCTGAGATGAAGGAGTTTGTGACGTACCCTTTACCCTTCCCAAAAAGAGAGAAAAGTCAGGATATCTCCAAAATGAAGAATGATGTAATTCCCGAAAAATCCAAGAGAGCTCCAATTCTGTCAAAAAGAGAGTGCAGAAAGATCATCATGAGAAAAGAATCCCAGGATATCAGATTGCCGAATCTATCAAGAATCTTCTTTAATTTTGTGAAATTCTTTTATCAATATCCTTTCACCAATAGCTCTCGCAATATCAAGAATATATTCTTTTCCGCCCATATCAAGGAAATTGATAGCTTTCTTGAGAGAAAGTCAAAGGCAATGATATTTGAATTCGAATCTTGATTCTATGGAGTTAAGCCCAGTCGGAGGTAACACTTCAGGTAGACAAGAGGGAATATTTTTCATATATATGCTTATCATTCTTGAATTAACCACAATTTTTATCTTATTGGCAATCTTTTCAAGTTATCCCGACATGAAGTGAGAGCTTGATGTCTATTTTGATGTATTCAGGAGTTGTTGTTATCCCTTTTAGGATCGGATGATGGGAGTCATCCAAGATCCTTCCCTTCTTGTTTTAATTTGAGCGCCTGGGCTCTCAGATTAGCACACTTCCCTGTGTTCTCCATTGTCCCACCATAGACAGTCCCCGTTCAAGGTAAGGTTTAAACCTGAATTTTTCTGCAAAAGGTCATCAGTCTTAAAAGCCATACAGTCTCAGCAATGAGACACCCAAGATCAATCCCTTTTCAAGCTTTAGGGAAACCCCCTTTCTTCCTTTTGCAAACCCCTCTCGGATTTGTTGTGCAAAATTCGAAGGTCTCATCATGGTTTCTTCATTTGAGGATTTCATTTATCGTCCCCTTTCAGGTTAAGGGTTAAGCCTGAACCTCGTTTTTCCATGAGATATCGTCCCATTTCAGGTTAAGGGTCAAGCCTGAACCTCATTTTTCCATGAGGTATCATCCCCTTTCAGGTTAAGGGTCAAGCCTGATCTCATTTTTCCACGAGGTATCGTCTCCTTTAAGGTTAAGAGTCAAGCCTAAACCTCGTTTTTCCATAAGGTATCGTCCCTTTTCAGGTTAAGGGTCAAGCCTGAACCACATTTTTCCACGAGGTATCGTCCCCTTTCAGGTTAAGGGTTAACCCTGAGCCTCGTTTTTCCACAAGGAATCATCCCCTTTCAGGTTAAGGGTTAAGCCTGAACCTTGTTTTTCCACGAGGTATCGTCCCCTTTCATGTTAAGGGTCAAGCCTGGACCTCGTTTTTCCATGAGGTATCGTCCCCTTTCAGGTTAAGGGTCAAGCCTGAACCTCATTTTTCCACGAGGTATCGTCCCCTTTCAGGTTAAGGGTCAAGTCTGAACCTCGTTTTTCCACGAGGTATCGTCCCCTTTCAGGTTAAGGGTTAAGCCTGAACCTCATTTTTCCATGAGGTGTCGTCCCCTTTCAGGTTAAGGGTTAAGCCTGAACCTCGTTTTGCCATGAGGTATCGTCCCCTTTCAGGTTAAGGGTTAAGCCTGAGCCTCGTTTTTCCATGAGGTATCGTCCCCTTTCAGGTTAAGGGTTAAGCATGAACCTCATTTTTCCATGAGGTATCGTCCCCTTTCAGGTTATAGGTTAAGCCTGAACCTCGTTTTTCCACAAGGTATCGTCCCCGATCAGGTCAAGGGGTAAAACCTGAGCCTCATTCTGATGAGGTATTTCATTTGTCATCCCATCCAGGTTAAGGGCTAAGCCTGAGCCTCATTTCGATGAGGTGAATCTTCTTCTTTATTCTTTGTGCTATATCTACCACCATCATTTGAACTAATTCTTTCATACCCAGTCAAATTTATCTAACTGGGGCATTTTTATAGTCTGAATTTGGTGTGTTTTCTTTGCCACTAAGCTCGACCCTTGTGATCATCGCAAAATTTTTCCTCTCATAATATTCTCTCTCTTTCTTCCCTTTTCCTTCTCTAACCTCTTATTTTCCTCCTTTTTGAAGGGAGAAGAATAGAAGACAGAAAAAGAAAGAGAGAAGAGAAAAGAAGAGAAAAGAAAAAGAGAGGAATTCTTTTGCGGGGTCTCACTTGACCTTAATTTTAAAAATATTTGAGAAAATGACTCACCTCCATTTTTGAAATATTTGCGGGAAAACTGGGAGACGGGATTCGCTCGTCGGTACGAGGTTCGACCGTTCTTGGCACCTTTACCAGTGGTAATCGAACCAAGGGTCAAATTTATGCCTTTTGCTTTGCTAAAAAATTATCTCAGAATTTATTCTAAGTTTAGATGCACAAAGAATCATGCTTGTGCGAATGCGAAGATGTATGCTCTTTTTGAAAATGATTTGAAATTTTCCAAGTGTTTCTGAGATGAATCTGATGAGGGAGTGAAGAAATGGTTTCTAACTTAGAATTTAAGAATTAAAGTTCTAAGTTTTTGGAATAATCAAAGCTTGGAAATAAATCTTGGCTTTGAAAGGAGTAATTGAGACAAAATGAGAAGAAAGGAAATTTCAAAGTCATAAATGGACTTCGAATGAGAATAGAGATGAAATAGAATTGAATTCTAACTTTTAAAGTTTGAAATCAGAATGAAAATGTGGAAAAATAGAATTGAGAAATATAATTAATTTGAAAGTTGGAATTTCAAGATGAAATCTGAATCCAAAGTCTGGATTCTAAATAAAGTTCAAAATTGAATTCTGGATTTAAAATTTGGAAATAGAAATTGGATCTGAAATGAAAATGGAATTGGATTTGAATTTTTGGAATGAAATGGAATTGGATTTGAATTTTTGGAATGAAATGGAATTGGATCTAAGATCTGAGATCAAAAAGTGGAATTGGGTTCTGGATCCTAGAATGGATTTGGGTATGAAATCTGAGTTCCAAAGTAGAATTGGGTTTTGGATCCTAGAATGGATTTGGATATGAAGTCTGAGATCCAAAGTAGAATTGGGTTCTGGATCCTAGAATGTATTTTGGATCTGAAATTTGAGATCCAAAGTAGAATTGGAATCTGGATCCTAGAATGAATTTGGATCTGAAATCTGAGATCCAAAGTAGAATTGGAATCTAGATCCTAGAATGGATTTTGGATCTGAAATCTGAGATTCAAAGTAGAATTGAAATCTGGATTCTAGAATGGATTTTGGATCTGAAGTCTGAGATCCAAAAAGTGGAGATCGATACTTGGAAATCTGGATCCAAGCTGAGATTAGGATCTAACTTTGGATTTTTAGAATTTCAAAATTGATTTTTGAGAATGAATTTCAAAGTCAATTTGGACTTTGAACTTCAATTTGGAATTTATAAAATGAATCAAGTTGAATTTTAAACTTTGAATTTGATTTCAAAGTTTTGGAAATGAGATAGAATTGAAATAGGGATTTGAAGAAGAGATATTCACAATCACTTGGATTTTAAAAGGGAATTTTGAAAATATGATGCAATTCTACCCTAAATGATGAATGAATTTGAATAAGTTTGAAGTTGGATTTGAAAATCATATTTCATTCTTCAAATGAATTTAAATAAGATTAATGATATAATACACTCCTGACTATGGTCATTGAATGTATTATATAATAGTCATATCTAAATTCAAATGAAGAATAAAATACCTTTTTGGTGCTTTTATAGAATTTAAAATGAAATTAACCCTCAATATACCCTGACTATGGCCATTGGTATATATATTGAGTTAATTTTAGATAAAATTCTGATAAAAGAAAAAATATTTAAAGAAAATATGATGATTTTGAAAAAGGATCGAGTGTGGATCTAGTGTTATTTTATAAAAGATAAAAATACTAAGTCTTGTTTACATCCCGACTATGGCCGTTGATGTAAATCATCAACTTAGGATTAATTTACCTCTTACGAAATGGTGCACGTGTCATTCGTGTTTCACCATTGTGAGAATTTGAGAAATAAAGGCAGAAAGCATGAAAATGAGCCATTTATGATATTTACAATGCTTATACATTCTATCTAAAACAATGAATGTAAGTTCTCATTAAGACCTAACTTTTACAACACATAAAATTGAATTTACAACTCTCAATAATGATCTTTTCCACATATTTCCTGCAAAAGTGGGTTAATATAATCACAAGGAAAGATGTCAATATCACATGAGATCAAGAAAGCAAGTAGTGAAATGGATTTAAGATGTATGTGAGAGTCTATATATATATATACTGAAAGACAAGACTTAGATCCCATGAGGAAAGACACATGATCATGCTTACTCTATGATGGAGATATCCAAATTAATGATGATGCCCAAATTTTAAGATCTATTGCAAGGATTGAACTCACACACATTCATCTAAATGTGATACCTAAGTTTGATAGAGGTGATGCTTGTGAATTTTAGCAACAGTGAGCTGTCATGAAAAGCTCATGGTAGAGTAAAGGCTGAATGAAGGTTATGTAAACCTGGATTAAGTAACTAGAGTGAGCATATCATAATATGCTGGGTGAATTGAGAGAGTGATGGCTGTGGCAAATGAATATACAGGTGAGTATAAGGGGTTGTGTTGTTAATGAGTACACGTTGGGGAGAATGAAGGCATAACAAAGTTGGAAATATCAAGTGACCAGTGGTAATGTAGGTTGTACAGGGTTGTTAGGCTGCTGGGAAAAAGTGGACATCAGATGAATGTTGTTGTGCAGCAACAGGTAAAGAAGGTGGATAATATGTGGGTTAATAAACAAAAAAATGTGACAAGGGGTGGCCTTGTTACAACGGGAGGTGCTGTTGTGGGATATTGATTGAAAGTGTTGTAATGAAGAACAAGGATATTTGCAGATGGTTTAAACGGTGTATGTAGTAGGTGGTGTAATGAGGATGGTAAAAACAATAAAGAAGATGGGAAATGCATAGCTGATGAAACAAGGGAAGATGATGGTTCCCAAATGAATTCATAAATTCAAACTGTGATGCATTAGCTTAATAGTTGACAGATATCCCTAGAGTTTTGTAAAAAAAAATATCTCCAAAATTCAGTTGGAGAACATATCACTTTGCAGAATACGAGAACAGAGATTACCAGATTCCCTTAGAAATTAAACCGATGGTCCAGCTCAGCCATTAATTCTTCATAACTAATGAACCTTGCAAAATCCATCGAGGTTCCAAATGCACCATCCTTCCCTTGGTTTCTGCCACTGTGTTAAAGTATATACCTTATGACGAATGAACACTAACAGTGATTACATAGCAACTGATCTTCCCCTTTGACTTTACAAGTTCAATCACCTTCAACATATTGAATTTGCACAACAGTTGAGGTCTCGAGTTGGTTCATCACTGCGTAATGTGCTGATGAAAACTGCTCACAGGAACAAGGGAAAACTTCTGATCGAAGTCCGAAGACAACATGCCAGCAACACTTAGGCAAGCGAAAGTTAACAAGAATGGTGGTAAATGGAGATGGAATGCCCTAATGAGACTGGAAGTGGGCTGGACAATGTCATTATCCCTGAGCTTACAAGTTATAATGCAAAGTTCTTCCTAGATCAAAATAGGGATGTGATCTCCAGGATATTCAGAATTAGGCTCACATGCGGAGGGTCTGTTTTCTTCTCTCTTTTTTTGGACTATCCAGCGTTCTGTGTTGCTACTGTCAACACACTGCTGAGTAGGGAAACTACCTTTGCAACCTCATCTGCCATTATACTCAGTGTGAGTGTATCGGTTTCAATAGAGAGATGGGGATCAACAGTCATAACTGGGTTGGCCCCAATTCCAAAACCCCTAATAACGTGGACACAACATATGACTAACAATAGACCCCCATGTCATAGGGTACTTGGATGCTTTCAGTCA
Organism: Nuphar pumila; assembly: GCF_984573655.1. Lineage (NCBI taxonomy): Eukaryota > Viridiplantae > Streptophyta > Magnoliopsida > Nymphaeales > Nymphaeaceae > Nuphar > Nuphar pumila. The sequence goes on from NC_143251.1 coordinate 98,333,155, forward strand.
AGGTAAACAAAATGAAATGATATATGCATGTATGATGAGAATGTCGATGAGCAATGCCCAGATATTCATATACAGAGGATGATAGCTCATGTTATGGACATTGTGCAAACAAAAGAAATGACATGTATATGATATGAACTATACATAAAATGGATGCAACAGGCTAGTGAAATGAGAGGAGTGGAACCTGGTGTTGTAGATAAATGCAACAATGACTATATAAGTGAACACATTGATATTAATTAAAAAAAAATCACAATAGGGAAAAGTGCCATAACAGAGAATTGCAAATACACTTAGTCATGAAAGAAGAAGAAAACAAACAATGCCATACCACCCATCTCATCTGAATTTAGGAAAAAAAAATGTAAAGAAACAGGAAACCAAGGAAACCAAATTGTAATAGGCCATCTAAACGATCCAAAGCAAATGCGTAATCAAGGAATTAGGATTAAAACCGCGAAAATCAACATATATACATGGGATGTTCATGTTGTGGATGGGATTGTGGAGAAAGAGAGGCGCAGAGATATAGACCACAACAACCATCATGTTGTCATGGTTGCGAATACACAAGGAGCTGCTGACATCATAGGTTAGGAAGCTAAACAAAACGATGATAATCAAATTAATAAGAAAAACTAATGCAGAAGAGATTCTTTAGGAGGCACCCGATTATCTCATTATTCTCAATTTTTAAATGTTCAACGATGGTAGTGGAATCTGAGGGATTTGTAGAATGCAGAGCCTCCGTACCCAATATAGCATACTGAAGATATTGGGTCTACGAGGATGATTTCCTCCAAACAATCCCAACAGTGCCCAATCAAACCCATTGTGAGCAAAGCCCCTACTAGATTGAATCAGCACTATTGGGTATCCGAGCTGATAGAACAACGAATCGAGTAAAACATTTGAATGTCGTCGTTCATCATGTCTTTGAGAGAGAAGATTATGATGCTATATAAGCATATACAAGGAAATGTATAGAACAAAATCGAGGATTTAATAAAAATTGGAAATCAAAGTAAGCATAGGGAATCAAAAACACGGGTAAGGAGCAGATGATAATAATAATAAAAAAATATCGGAACATGCATGTTCCATTGCTGTCGCACGGGGTGGGTTGATTCTGCTATATGCAGGTCGATTCCACACCTTTGCTTATATATAAAAAAAAAGAAATGATGAAGAATGGAAATTAAGAAAAAGAAATGCTATGAAAGAGAAATTTCTACAGAGAATCAAAGAGAGAAGGGGCGATCACTTACCTGTAATTGTAGGGATAGCCGATTGGATTCCTTCAGTAGGTGAGAGGAGGACCAGAGAGAAAGGGGATCTTCTTGATCTTTGTGATGAGCTTCCCCACTTGATTTTTCTTGCGAGGTTCTCGAAGGAGGGAACTCGGATGAAGGCTGGAGCTCTTGGTTTTTGCAGTTGATCGTTCCTCCCCTCCGATGAAAAAAAAACAGAAGAGGAGATAATAGGAAGGAGAAGAAGAAGGAAAAAAAAACTTTTGTGAAAGAGGGGTGCGGGGGTGAAGATGGATGAGAAAGAGAGAGCCCTGCGTGCCCTTTTAAGAAAGGGGAAGAGGATTCGGGAAGGGTCCAGGCCGTTGGACATCAACGATGGAAAGAGAGGAGAGTTCAATCGGTGGATGATGGAGGGTGCGATCGGCAATGGAGGAGAGAGAGAGAGAGAGAGAGAGAGAGAGAGAGACTTCTCGCCCCTCTTCCCCTTACGAGGGTTTCTCAGAAAAAAAAAAACCCTAAAAGGATTTTCGATGGGGCCCTCTCATTTTCAAGTTTTTACAAAGAGGGTCCCTCCCCTTTAAAACTGTTTTATTTCAAATGATTTTAAAAGGAGGTTTTTAGAAAAGGATATTTTTAAGAAGGAAATTTTCAAAACTTTTTTCCTTTTCTATATTTTCCATTTTTTTTGGTATTTTCTATCATTTTTAATTTAAAATTGGACAATGAGACTCAGATTTGGATCCGGACAATGGATCCGGATCCAAAATCAATTTAAACATATAAAACAAATTTAATTTCAGTAAAACTTATGAAATGTATTGGAATTTAGATTTAAAAGTGGCTCAATTGCTCAGAAAATGATATCAGGGGCAAAATGGGAATATTTAAAAGATTTTGAAAAATTTGGTGTGTTCACAGATGCCCCTTTTTGCTACTAAGCTGGTTGAAAGCCGAGCTTAGTGGCAAAGATAACACTCCAAATTTTGAAAATGCCCCAGTCAGCAGATCTGAACTGGGTGTGGAAGAATTTATTTGAAAGGCATGGTTCTTCAGGTTTTAAAACTTTATCCTTGAATGGCTTGGGGGAGATGAAATCCTTGTAAATGATATGACTGAATAATAGAGATGAGGAAATCGTGATGGGACTTTTGAATGAAAATCCCGAAATGGTGGAAAATCAGAATTTTTTATCAGGTCTCATGGGTGAGACAAGATACTATTTTCAGAATGATTCAGGTTTAGCCCTTAACCTGGATGGGACGAAGATATATTAAAATGAACTGAATGAGGAAAGGATTATGCGAAGACCTTGATGGGACATTTTTGGAAAATGTCTCATGAAATGAAGCTCAAATAGGATCCTATCCTGGATGGATATACAAAGCATGAATTCCTTGATGGGAAGAGCCATGATGGGACTGGAAAGAAACATCTCATTTAGAACAAGGAATCTCGTTTGGAATGAGACTCAGGTTTAACCCAAACCTGCAAGGAAGATACTTCGCGAGGCGAGGTTCCAGGTTAACTCTTAATCTGAATAAGAAATCTACCATACGAGTTTCTCAAATGGAGAAAACATAATGGGACCTTCGGAATTTGGACGAACAAATCCGAAAAGGGGTTTTGCGAAAGGAGGAAAATATAGGGTTTCCTGAAGCTTGGAAAAAGGGAGGATTTTGGGCGTCTCATTGCTGAGACTGAAATAGCTTTTTGAAATCAAATGACCTCTCGCAGAAAATTCAGGTTTTGACCCTTAACCTGAGTGGGAACACCATACGGAATCCTTGACTGAAGAAACCACGATGGGACAGGGAGAGATACTTCAACTGAATGAAGCAACCCTTCTGGAAGATATAAACAATGCTAGGTTGCATCAAAAAATGGGTATTGAATGTTTATTTCATTCTTGGAATAGCTAGAAAATTTTGCCAATAAGATAAAATTATAGCTGATTCAAACGCTTGGAAATGTGCACGTATGTGCGAAAGATGTTCCCTCTTTTACCTAGAGTATTTCCTCCAATCGAGGTTAACTCCCTGGATTTCAGAGTCAGATTCAAATTTTAAGGCTGTTGAGTTTCTTTAAGGAAGTTATCCATTTACTTGACATGAATAGAGAAGAAATACTCTTAATTTCATAAAAGCAAGCAGTAAAAAGACATTGATTAAAGGATTTCGCATAAGAAAAGATGATTCCTGGCAACTTTGGCAGTTTGATATCTTGAGGCTTTTCCCATAATGATTTTTTTGGCACTCTTTTAAGGACATTGAGCTTTCTTGGGTTTCAGGGGAAGTTTATTACATCATCCTTCATTTTGGAGATGTCCTGGCTTTTTCTTTTTTCTTCGGGGAAGGGTACGTGTTATCGTCGCGAAATTTTTCCCCCGCCTTCCCTTCCTTGCGGAAGAGAAAAAGAGAGAAACGCTTTCGCGATTCAAACTTTGACCGGATTTTGGAAATTGTTTTGAAATACTCGCCTCCGTTTTGAAAATTAAGGGAAAATCCATGGGATGGGGCTCGACCTGTCGGTACGAGGTTCGACCGTTCCTGCCGCCTTTAACATGGGTAATCGAACCAAGGACCAAAACTATGCTTGATTTAGCGAAATTATCAAAGTTATGTTCTATCCTAAATGCATAGAGAATTCAGGCATGTGCTATGAGATTTTGGAAAATGCCAGCTGGAAAACATGATGTATGCTTAGAAAAACATTTGGAGTTGGAAAGAATCTCTCAGGAAAAAGGTCAATTTCTTAGGAAACTCAGATAAAAAAGGGGTTTTTGAAAACATGAGAAAGCTTATAAAGATGTGGAAAATTCAGAAATAGTTGAAAATCTTGGGAAAATGGAAGTGATTCTTGAGAAAAGATGGACTTTTTTAAAATGGAAGCACTTCTTAGGAAAACTTGGACTTTGAGAGTTTTCTTAGGAAAATGATGGAAATTCATAGGAAAGCTCATTGGAGAAGGAAATTCAAAACTTGGGGAATCGAAATCTTGGGAATTTTACCTTTTTGAAATACTCGGAAATCGATTTTGGATCTTGAAGAAAGATTGGAAAACTCTTTTGAATATCTTAAGAAAATATCATTTTCTTGGGAAAACTGTGGAAAAGCTTGTCTTTGGAAAACCGATTTTGAAAAATCCTTAGAATTTCTTGAGAAATCGATTTCTTGAGAATGAAGTTTTCTTGAGAAAATCAATGATTCTATGATGCAAATGACATAAGTGAATGAATGCACTTTGAAAAGATTTTCTAAGAGATTTGTTGGAAAAATATGCATTAAGTCAAGATAAATCCTTCACATATTCTGACTGTGGCCATGAATATGTTCAGAATTTAGTTGATTTGATGCACATGATTTTGAAAACTTTGGAAATATGATGTGCATTTTAAGATAGCCTAAGAGTGTAGGCTCAATGTGACTAGTAGAAAGATGACGGATCTGGGTCTCGTCCATATTCCGACTAGGGCCGTAAATATGGATCCCACCGAGTCCATCAACTCCCTAAGAGTTGGTGCACGTGCCATTCGTGAACATCCATAGTGCTTTTGAAATAAAATGCATGAATCATATAATCAGGATATTGCATAAATTCAAACTATATGACATGCATCCTAGTCTAAGCAGGAAATTAACTCTCTTATTCCAAAATTATTACATCACTAAATAAAGGAAATAAAAGAAATTTGCAGACTTCAGCTCCTTCTTTTGATTGTTCCTGCCAAACTTGAAATTGGGTTAGCTCAAATATGTGGGTTTTTCCAAGATTTTCCAATAATATTATGAAATTATTGGATTTAATTGGATATAAACCATATTCTCGTGCTTCCTTGATATTTTGAAATGATGAAAATGCTAGAAATTCAGTGAAAAACAATTTGAAATTCGGAATTGAGGTTAAAATGACCAAAATACCCCTAAAATTAAAGTTACATCTTTAAAATCAGGGTTTTTTGAAGGAAAACTTGGTAAAATTGAGATTTTGAAATTCAAATTGAATCAAATGATGATGAAATGCACTAAGAGATATGATGACATGCTGCTAGACACATTAAGACAGTAAAATCAGAATTTGGTATTTTGCAATTTATCAAAAACAACGAATTTCGCTTGTTTTTCGCTTGGATCGGGGTCCTGCGGGACCCTATTTTGGTATTATGGATGATCCGAACCTCAAATGGATTCCAAATTGCACAAAATTCGGTATTAAGCATCTAAACACTCTGATAAACAACCTAGAATGCTAAAAATCACGAAATGATATGATTTAAATGCTAAAATTCAAGGAAAGTCCTAAAATGATGGATTTTGCATATGGATCCGAACCAAATGCAATGCCTAATATGATAATGCAAGATTTACACCATGGAAACTTCTGATATTTTGCAAACTGCTAAAAGACCGGAAATGAAACATTTTTGATTTTTACAGCCTTGGGATTTGAGCCATGGTGAGTTCAATAACAGAGATTTAGTTCTGACAGAGGTAAAAATCATACTAATCTGATGAAAAATGCTAAAGAAATACAAAACGGCCATGGAAATTTATGAAATTAATCAGAGTTATGCACGACATCTACATGAACAGCTTTCATGTTTATGACTTCAGCATTTGATCAACGGAAACACAGATAACAATATAACTATTCCTGCCTAAACTAACAGAACAGACAAATGTAGCAAAACATAGGGCTGACAAGAAAAATCCGAAACAGGGGTCAACACTGTTCTAAAAATTACAGGCTTTTAGATTCAAACAGAGGACATCTCGGACACCACTTTCACTTTTTACAGTTTCGGATTTGGAGCAACACACAAATAGAAACCATAGCCCTAAGTCGATCCAAGATCTCAGAGGCCCAAATTAGGCTTTGACAGGTGTACCGACATTTCGGATTTTTGTCAGACATTAAAAAAAATCATAAAAATCTGATAAAATCATATTACAAACTAGACATTCTCCCGCGTTCAAAACATCTTTCGGATCGAAAATCGGATCTGCCATGAGGGATATCTCGATTTTACAAGTCGGAAAATGATTTTCAAAACGTATCCCGGGTAACAAAACCCGACTTGCCATTTTGAATGTTTACCGCAGTAAACAAATTCAAATACCTCCGAATTTTTGGAAAAATTTCAGGGACATCTAAGGGCGCATTCCGTGATTTTTTTGGGATTTTTAATAAAAAAAAAATGCATGAAATGACGTGTGGACTGACTGACAAAAATAGAGACCTACTGAAAATAAGCAGAATTGAAATAAAGGCTAAATTAATCCTAATTAATTCATGAAATATGCTAAATGAATGAAATAAAATGCAAATTAAACCTAGCTAACTATATGAATGTTAAAAATCATCAAGAAAGCATAACAAAACATTTTTATATATGTCGTTTTATGAGAATAGCTCAATCCATCCCTCGGATGAGCTCTTTCTTCAAACGACTCCCGATTCGAATTATAGAATCACATCAAGGGGAAAAGAAGTGCACCTTGCTTCGTTACGCGGCGTAGGAGCTCTTGAAAGGGGCAGCTATCACGAGCTTCCTTCGTCCTTTGCTCCGGGCTTCGGATGGTTCACAAAAATCGACCTCTGTTGGAATCGAATTCGCCACAGCACGAGCTTTACTCGACCTTCTTCAATGCGCCAAAGGGGGCACGATTTCCAAATTTCAAAATCGGATTTTAGGAAGGCTAGGTCGGATTTTGCAAGTTCACAAGAGCTAAAAAAAATGATCTCCTATGCTGGACATGGAGCCTTGTTTTTATAGATTTTCTGAAAAAAATTTGAATTTCAAACAGGCTGGATCTGAGCCCTCCATGTGGCGCCATCTCAGGGGGTGTCATCTGAGGGGTTTGAAATTCTAATTTTTCTTCTGCAGGGAGCCCTCAGGTGGCGCCACCTCAAAAGGCTATTTTGATTTTTTGAGAAAATAAAAAAATGGAAATTTTGTGGGTGAGACACCTCAGCAGGGGGAATTTGGAATTTTTCAAAAGTTAGCTTGATTCTCTCTGCAGGGAGCTCCCAGAAGGCGCCATCTCAGAGGGTGCTCTCTTGGAATTTGAAATTCAAACTCTCCTTTTGTAGGGAGTCCTCAGGTGGCGCCACCTCATGGTGGGCTACCTTTATTAAAAATAAGATAAAAAATGAAAATGGAGCCAAGTGGAGTCCTAGAATGGTGCCACCTCAAAAGGTGTTTGACACATGTCAGAAGGACAGAGCAGTGGGCTCAGAAGGCGCCACCTCAGAGGAATTTGAATTTTGCTTTTTCTGGTGAAAGGAGATCTGGACATGTGGTAGTCTAGGATGGTTCCAAGTGTCAGCCTGCTGGAGGAGGTTCTTCAGATGGCGCCACCTCAGAGGAGAAGTTTGAAATTCAAATGGAGGTTGGCCCTGGAGGAATGGAGGGTGGACATGTGGCGCCACCTCACGGTGGCTCCTACAATGCCATGTGGCAAGAGGGAGGAAAAAGAGGGCAGTGACATGTGTCTCCTACTTTTCTGAAAAAAGTAGGGAGAGGACATGTGTCCTCTACTTTTTCTGAAGGAATGAGAAGGAGACATGTGTCACCTTCTTTTCCTGAAAGAAGTAGAAGATGACACGTGGCAGAGGGGTGAGAAGGAGGGAAGGGACATGTGGCGCCCTCATAGGCCATCTGGAAAAATCAGAGCTCCGGATTTTCGCCACCTAATGCCTTGTTTGAATTTTAAATGGTTTGCTTTTTCTGAAGAAGGCCATGAGTGACATGTGTCTCCTACTTTTCTGAAAGAGGTAGGGAGAAGACATGTGTCCTCTACTTTTTCTGAAAGAAGCAGAGAATGACACGTGGCAGAGGGGAGAGAAGGTGGGCCAAGCCATGTGGCGCCATCTCAGATAAGATGAAAAAGGTAGAAGTTCAGGATTTTCGCCACCTATGAGGAGTTTTGAACTTTTGAATTCTAGTTTTTCTGAAGAAAGCAGGAAATGACACATGGCACTTGCTTTTTCTGAGGAAATGAGAACTTGCCATGTGTCCTCTGCAGGAGACACTCCAGATGGCGCCACCTCAGAGGAGACAAGCCTACCTTTTTTGTAGGAATTTAGGAGTGACACATGTCTCCTACTTTTCTAAAAAAAAGTAGGAAGAAGACATGTGTCAGGCTACTTTTCTAGAAGGAAGGAGGGGTTGACACGTGTCCTCTGCAGGAGACACACTTCAAGTGGCGCCACCTCAGAGGAGACAAACTCCACTTTTTCTAGACAGGACAACCTATGACACTTGGCATCTTCTGGTAGTCTTTGAAATGACACATGGCGCAGGATGGATAGGGTGACACATGGCAGATAAATGGGATGACATGTGGCGGCTTCTGAAGGTAGCCCCACACTGACACGTGGCATGTGGATGAGAGGAGAGAGAAAGGACAAGTGGCACCAATCCAAGGGACAAGGCTCCTATATTTTTGGGTTTTTCGAAATTCAAATTTTCAAAAGGAAAGCTTGTGTGACACCACCTCAGTGTGGGTCCCACATTGCTTCTTTATTGAAATAAGGATAAAACCACAACTTCTTTTTTTTTTGGAATTTTCATAAAATCTGAAGTAATGGGCAAAATAGGAATTTTGGAAAGAGTTGGCCCTTGTAGGGCGATTTTGTAAAAGAAAGATATTTGAAATTGTCAAAAAGGGCAAAATCTAAGGTGAAGTGACTGAAATCTACATTGAAAACTATCCAGATGGTTTTCCTGAGGAAATATTTTGAAATTCAGAGTCCTGGGGGTAAAATGGGAAAAATTGATAATTTTGAAGACCCAGGGTTTTGAAATCAATTTTGAAAAGAATTAAAATTCTAATCTGGATTGAAGATTTTGAAATCGAGAGTTCTGGACCTCGAAATGACATGCTGTGCAGTGCAGTGATTTGAAATGCTCATGCAATGATATGCAATGATATGCAATGTCATGTCTTATGAAATGCAATCTTGAATCAAGACTTGGAGATGTCTGTCTCCTGTCAGGAATAAAATTTTGAACATCTGAGTTAAAATTAGAGAAATTTTGAGAGTTGCAGATGAAATTTGGACTTTTGCAAGGTCTGGCTCAGAAAATGACCATTTTGCCCTCCAGCGATTTCAGAGGCTGGATGTTGATGCTTGGTGGAAATGTTGGGGAGGTGAGTGAAAATTTGGGGTGTTTAGAGATGCCCCTCTTTGCTACTAAGCCGGCTCATGGCCGAGCTTAGTGGCAAAGAAAAACACACCAAATTTGGGCTATACATAAAAAAATGCCTCAGTTAGAAGGATCTGACTGAGTGTGAAGAAATTAGCCCGAGGAAGATGGTAGATATGAAACGGAGAATGAAAAGAAAAGATTTGCTCTGTGAGAGCAAAGTTCAGGTTTATGCCCTTGACCTGGATGGGACAAAAATACCTCGCATGGAACGAAGCTCAGGTTTGACCCTTAACCTGATGGGACAGAAATACCTCGCATGGAACGAAGCTCAGGTTTTGACCCTTGACCTTATTGGGGAATGGAATATCTCATCGAAATGAGACTCAGGTTTGTACCCTTAACCTGATCGGGCGGAAGATGAAATACCTCTTTGATTGAGACTCAGGTTTGTACCCTTATCCTGATCGGGCGGAAAATGAAATACCTCTTTGATTGAGGCTCAGGTTTGTACCCTTATCCTGATCGGGCGGAAAATGGAATACCTCTTTGATTGAGGCTCAGGTTTGTACCCTTATCCTGATCGGGCGGAAAATGAAATACCTCTTTGATTGAGGCTCAGGTTTGTACCCTTATCCTGATCGGGCGGAAAATGGAATGGAATCCTCGAAGGAAGAGACCATGATGGAACCTTTGGATTTTGCACAATAAATCCAATAGGGTTTTTGCAAAAGGAAGGAAAATGGGGTCCCTAAAGCTTAAAAAGGGATTGGTTTTGGGCGTCTCATTGCTGAGACTAAAATCAGCTTTTGAAATTGCCTTTTGCGGGAAATGATTGGTGGTTCGACCTCGAACCGAAATGGGACTGTCTATGGTGGGACAGTGGGGACACAGGGAAGTGTGCAAATTTGAGAGTTCATGCTCTCAAAGAAGGGAAGGAATCAAGTCCTTAGGAGGGATTTAAAATTGGTGTCAGGATGCATCAAAGACGGATATCGAGCTCTCACTTCATGTTAGGATAGCTAGAAAATATTGTCAAAATGTTGGAAATTTTGCTGTTGATTCAAAATATTTGAAAATGTTGCACATTGTTGCAAAGATATTCCTTCTTTTCTACCTAAAGCATTACCTCCAAACAAGGTTCACTTTGTAGAATCGAGACTTGAAATCCAAATTGCTTGCAATTGACCTTCTTCAAGGAAGTTATCAATTTCCTTGATATGAGCAGGAAAGAGAATTTGATATTATGAAAGCAATTGATGAAAGAATATTGATAATAGAATTTCACAAAGTTAAAGAGGATTCTTGATAAATTTGGCAGTTTGATATCCTGGGAGCTTCTCTCTTGACAATCTTTCTGCACTCTTTTGGCTCTCTGGGTTTTTGCTACATTCTCCTTCATTTTGGAGATGTTCTGACTTTTTCTCTCTTTCTTTTTCCTCTCTTTCTCTCTTTTGGGAAGGATACGTCACAAACTCCTTCAACTTGGAGATGTTTCGATCCTTCTTGGATGATGGGTTCGGAGATCTTTAGGCGATAGCTGAAATTAAATATCTTTTAGGGATTGTCGAGAGGTTCATCGCATCTGCCTTCATCTCGACAGTGCTTTGGACTTTCCCTGGAAGGATCCGTCACAAATTCCGTCATCTTGGAGATGTTTCGAATCTTCTTTGGCCCCGGGGGTCTACTCGCCTAATTCGCCTTCATCTTGACGACAGGTGAGAGATCCCTTTTGCGGATATTTAATTGCAGCTTAGGTGATTCTGAGGAGACAGGGTTTGGGTGAATTCTCTCTTTTCTAGCACTCAGGATATTTCCACTGTCTCGTCCTTACAAGAATAGCCTTTAACGATGCGCCATTGACTGCGATCAATATCAATCATCTACGGCTTTTCAATAACCTTGAATCTTCTTTTCTGGCCATATCGAGGATTTATCCTTCATCCTTTTGCTTGGCCAATAGAAAGAATTTGAATTTTGAATCCCTTTTCGCAAAAGCTTCGCTCTTTTGGAAGTGATGCTGAGGGTAAACTGACTAGTGCAATAAAGATTCTGAAATCAGCAAATAATTTGACAAATTGACAAAATTTTCTTGAAATCCTTAGTGAAAGTGAGTATTTGAAATCCGGCTCAACGCATCCGTGACGAAAATTCTCCTCTCTTTTTCCCCAAAAAGAGAGACTCAGGCTTAGCCCTTACCTGAATGGGAAATGGGAAATACTTCTCTCTTCCCTAAAGAGGAGGTGTTTGCAAAACGAACTTTCGAAGAGAAATTGAGCTTTCGTCAAAGCTCCCTAATATTAGGCTTCTCTTATGGAAAGGGGGCCGATAATAGTGAGGTCTGAAAATTGGGTCATGAAAGGAACGAGTCCATCACACTCTCCCTGCAAAGAGGGTCTTTTCATGACGAAAAATGGCCTAGTATGAAATTGGGGGGGTAACAAGAAAACGAGTCTCCGTCGAGCCTCTCCCTTAAAAAGGGTTTCTTGTGTGAAATTGGAAATTGTTTTGCAAACGGTTCACAAAGACGCGAGTCCCTTCAAACTCTCCCTGAAAAGGGGCTAAGTGAACGAATTGGATAGCATGCGAAAAGAACGAGCTCCCTCGAACTCTCCCTAAAAGGGTCTCTCGCAAGAGAAAATGATTGAAATTGGATATTGAGATTGATTGACCCAAAGGTCGAAATGGAAAATTGGTTGCTGGAAATTGAATGACCCGAAGGTCGAAATTGGATGACCTGATGGTCGGAATTGAGAATTGATTTGACCACAAAGGTCGAAATTGAGAATTGGTTGACCGAAAGGTCGAAATTGTGTGACCTGAAGGTCGAAATTGAGAATTGAGTGACCTAAAGGTCGAAATTGTGTGACCCGAAGGTCGAAATTAAGAATCGATTTGACCAGAGGTCGAAATTTGGAAATTGATTGACCCGAAGGTCGAAAATTGGAAATTGGTTGACCCGCAGGTCGAGAATTGGAAATTGGTAATTGAAATTGGAAATCAGAGGTCTAAATTGGAGAATTGCCTGATTTGAGGATTTAAATTGAAATTTAGAGAGCAAAATATCAAATTTGAGCAATTGACAGACCCTGATGATTGAAATGACTTGGATCAATAAAAGAGAATGATGAGTTCGAGTCAGAGCTCGAATAAAATATAGAGATCACGAGTCGGAACCCGAATCAACAGAGGAAAATGAAAGGCTCGAATCAGAGCTCAAATAAGATAATGAGATCACGAGTCGGAACCCGGATCAACAAAGGAAAATGAAGGACTCAAATTAGAGCTTGGATAAGATAAAGAGATCTCGAGTCGGAACCCGGATCAACAAAAGAAAATGAAGAACTCGATTCAGGGTTCGAGTAAGGTAATGAGATCACGAGTCGGAACCCGGATCAACAAAAGAGAATGACAAGCTCGAAAAGATCTCGAGTCGGAACCCGGATCAACAAAGGAAAATGATTTGTTCGAGTCAAGGCTCGAGTAAAGTAGAGAGATCACGAGTCGGAACCCGGATCAACAAAGGAAAATGAAGAGTTCGAGTCAAGGCTCAAGTAAAGTAGAGAGATCACGAGTCGGAACCCGGATCAACAAAGGAAAATGAAGAAATCGAGTCAAGGCTCGAGTAAAGTAGAGAGATCACGAGTCGGAACCCGGATCAACAAAGGAAAATGAAGAAATCGAGTCAAGGCTCGAATAAAGTAGAGAGATCACGAGTCGGAACCCGGATCAACAAAGGAAAATGAAGAGTTCGAGTCAAGGCTCGAGTAAAGTAGAGAGATCACGAGTCGGAACCCGGATCAACAAAGGAAAATGGAGAGTTCGAGTCAAGGCTCGAATAAGGTAGAGAGATCACGAGTCGGAACCCGGATCAACAAAGGAAGATGAAGAGTTCGAGTCAAGGCTCGAATAAAGTAGAGAGATCACGAGTCGGAACCCGGATCAACAAAGGAAAATGAAGAAATCGAGTCAAGGCTCGAATAAAGTAGAGAGATCACGAGTCGGAACCCGGATCAACAAAGGAAGATGAAGAGTTCGAGTCAAGGCTCGAGTAAAGTAGAAAGATCACGAGTCGGAACCCGGATCAATAAAGGAAAATGAAGAAATCGAGTCAAGGCTCGAATAAAGTAGAGAGATCACGAGTCGGAACCCGGATCAACAAAGGAAAATGAAGAGTTCGAGTCAAGGCTCGAGTAAAGTAGAGAGATCACGAGTCGGAACCCGGATCAACAAAGGAAAATGGAGAGTTCGAGTCAAGGCTCGAATAAGGTAGAGAGATCACGAGTCGGAACCCGGATCAACATAGGAAGATGAAGAGTTCGAGTCAAGGCTCGAATAAAGTAGAGAGATCACAAGTCGGAACCCGGATCAACAAAGGAAAATGAAGAAATCGAGTCAAGGCTCGAATAAAGTAGAGAGATCACGAGTCGGAACCCGGATCAACAAAGGAAGATGAAGAGTTCGAGTCAAGGCTCGAGTAAAGTAGAGAGATCACGAGTCGGAACCCCGATCAACAAAGGAAAATGATTTGAATAAAAACCCGAGTCGGAACTCGGTTTTCCTAAAAGTTGAAAATGTGCCAGCTTGAATACTGGATTTTTGAAATAATACCAGTTCGAGTGCTGGGTTTTGGTTGAGTATTGGCGATGATCTTTGGATCATTTAGGAATTGTGATGGGACTGTTTGTTGAAATCCCAATACCGACCGGATTGTTATTAATGCAATTGAATGCAAATGAATATGAGTTGATGCATGAATGCACAAGTGCATGAAATGAGGAATTTGTTTATCCTGCCTGCATATAGAATGCTTGAAAACAAATTTTCAAAAAGATGCCCTAGTGTAATGGGGGAGAGAGAATAATAACAAAACAGAACAACCACAAGAAGAATGTCATAATTAAATGAGAAAAGTTGATGATTTTATTGATGCCTAAAAAAGGATGATGACTTGAAAAAGGAAAACCACTAGGACTATATCGTCCTGACAAAATGAGAAGGCATTGGCATTGGCATTGTCATTCTTCAGAGTGATCTGGGAGAGGCTTGGTCAGGACTGCAACTCGTCCCTCCCTTTCTTCTGGCACCAAAAGCTCTTTATCGATGTAGTCCTGTACAATATTTTTTAGAACGAAGCAACGTTCAGTATCGTGCCCCATTGCCCGATGGAACTCGCAGAAACAATCTTTCCATTTCCCCATGGTGACGGGAGGATCCACAATCCTTGGAAGTTTGATCATATCCTTTGCGAGCAGATATCCAAGAATTTCTTCGATTGGCTCACCTAAAGGAGTAAACTCGCGATCATAACTCCAACCATCACGCTTTATCTTCTTCAGATTGTTGGATTTCTGTTGAATGCTGACTTCTTTGACTTCTTTCTTGGTTAGGGCTACTGGATGTTCTTCTTCTTTGCCTTCAACAAAAAGGTTCTTATCAATACAGTCTTGTACAATATTTTTGAGGACAAAACAATGATCCGTGCCATGCCCTACTGCCCGATGGAATTTGCAAAACTGATTCTTGAACCTTCCCATGATGGTGGGAGGACTTGTGGCCTTTGGGAGCTTCACTAATCCCTTAATCAACATGTATTCAAGGACTTCGTCGAGTGGCTTGTCTATAGGAGTGAAATCTCGATCGCCGCTCCAGTTTCCGCGCTTTGGTTTTCTTTGATTTTTTTCCTTTTGCTGAGGGCTGGATTGAAAAGGTCTATTCTGGATTCTAGAATACTTTCCTTTCAAATCTTTAGACTCTTCTAACTTGCTGCTTTGACTGCCTCTGTTGTTGCTGGGTTTAGAACTGGTTGCCCTGTTGTGATCTCTAATGATGCTCATAGGGATGGTGATCGATGCCCCTTCTTTAACAGGAACTTTTCCGAAATTGGCTTCAGCTTGCTCGGATAATATCTCAATCATCATTCTTTTGAACAACCGATATATGGCGGGATCAATCTCCTCCTTGATGGTCTGAGCTCCCTCTTTGACAGACTTTATGGAATCCATTTCTCACTCACTGTATGTAACTAATGTGCTGAAGTAGCACGCACGGTCTTTGATCTTGTCAGGATCACACAACTATGCCAATGCCCTCTGCAGAACCACATGGGATGTTTAGCATGATGGAAAAAAAGAATTTTGAAACCAACACTCTTGAGGGAAAAACAAATGATGGAATTGGAAAGACATGTCAAAAATTTGGATAAAATTTGGAAGATATACTGGGAGATATGGAAAAGTTTTTGAAGCAAAATTTGAAATTTCAAAAATTTGCAGGTAGGATTGGAATAAGGCTGGAAATCTGAGATCCAGTAGAACGAGAGAATGGGAAATCACCTGGAGTTTTGAAAGAAATGGGATATTTGAGAAAATCATCCAGGGTTTGAGAAAAAGACCTTGTGGAAAATAAGGATATTTGGAAAAAGACCTAATGAGTTGAAAAACATTGGGAAACATAAAGAATTGAGAAAATCATACATACAATCACATCCTGCACAAACATTTATGCACATTCAGCACTCCCTAAAAGGCTGACTCTAGATGCATCAATTTGAAAACAGCTGTAGGACCTTAATCGTAACTCTAGGTTCAGATCATCTTTGTCCAATCCAGTTATGCCGATATACCCGAATCGAAATCCAAGGTACGTGGCATAGAGTTTTAACTCCGGTTCTAAGGTAAGGTTTTCCAACATCCTTGAGCGCCTACCGATATACTTCGGACTGTGGCCCGCGGTACGTGGTAGGGGGGTGTTAACCCAAATAGTTGGCCCAGTTGTGAGGCTCTGTCCCGAACTATGGTTCTGGAAGAGAGCCCAGCAACGTGAAGACCGGGTAATGATAGGTAATTGAGGTTTTGAAAAAATGATCACATGCAAGAAATAGAGGGCTCTAAGTCCTAGAGAGATAGATTTTGAAAACTTTGAAGAAGCATACATTGTTTGCATTCAGATCCTAAATTGAGGAGAGTTGTATTTAGACCTAAGTCTATGTAAGCATGAAAGCTTCTCCTCAATATGGTCCTACCAAACCATGCCTAAACTATATGTAATCAATGTCAGCTAGGTCAGAATCTAGGCTCCTAGGTTCACATGATATTGAAAGTAAAAGAGCTGACATTTTATGAACATAATTTTGATAATTGAACTAAGTCAAGCATAATTTAGGTCAGACAAGGACAGGTCCCATCACGGTCGCCAAACCTGTTATCGTCGCGAAATTTTTCCCCCGCCTTCTCTTCCTTGCGGAAGAGAAAAAGAGAGAAACGCTTTCGCGATTCAAACTTTGACCGGATTTTGGAAATTGTTTTGAAATACTTGCCTCCGTTTTGAAAATTGCGGGAAAATCCATGGGATGGGGCTCGACCTGTCGGTACGAGGTTCGACCGTTCCTGCCGCCTTTAACAGGGGTAATCGAACCAAGGACCAAAACTATGCTTGACTTAGCGAAATTATCAAAGTTATGTTCTATCCTAAATGCATAGAGAATTCAGGCATGTGCTATGAGATTTTGGAAAATGCCAGTTGGAAAACATGATGTATGCTTAGAAAAACATTTGGAGTTGGAAAGAATCTCTCAGGAAAAAGGTCAATTTCTTAGGAAACTCAGATAAAAAAGGGGTTTTTGAAAACATGAGAAAGCTTATAAAGATGTGGAAAATTCAAAAATAGTTGAAAATCTTGGGAAAATGGAAGTGATTCTTGAGAAAAGATGGACTTTTTGAAAATGGAAGCACTTCTTAGGAAAACTTGGACTTTGAGAGTTTTCTTAGGAAAATGATGGAAATTCATAGGAAAGCTCATTGGAGAAGGAAATTCAAAACTTGGGGAATCGAAATCTTGGGAATTTTACCTTTTTGAAATACTCGGAAATCGATTTTGGATCTTGAAGAAAGATTGGAAAACTCTTTTGAATATCTTAAGAAAATATCATTTTCTTGGGAAAACTGTGGAAAAGCTTGTCTTTGGAAAACCGATTTTGAAAAATCCTTAGAATTTCTTGAGAAATCGATTTCTTGAGAATGAAGTTTTCTTGAGAAAATCTTGAGAAAATCAATGATTCTATGATGCAAATGACATAAGTGAATGAATGCACTTTGAAAAGATTTTCTAAGAGATTTGTTGGAAAAATATGCATTAAGTCAAGATAAATCCTTCACATATTCTGACTGTGGCCATGAATATGTTCAGAATTTAGTTGATTTGATGCACATGATTTTGAAAACTTTGGAAATATGATGTGCATTTTAAGATAGCCTAAGAGTGTAGGCTCAATGTGACTAGTAGAAAGATGACGGATCTGGGTCTCGTCCATATTCCGACTAGGGCCGTAAATATGGATCCCACCGAGTCCATCAACTCCCTAAGAGTTGGTGCACGTGCCATTCGTGAACATCCATAGTGCTTTTGAAATAAAATGCATGAATCATATAATCAGGATATTGCATAAATTCAAACTATATGACATGCATCCTAGTCTAAGCAGGAAATTAACTCTCCTATTCCAAAATTATTACATCACTAAATAAAGGAAATAAAAGAAATTTGCAGACTTCAGCTCCTTCTTTTGATTGTTCCTGCCAAACTTGAAATTGGGTTAGCTCAAATATGTGGGTTTTTCCAAGATTTTCCAATAATATTATGAAATTATTGGATTTAATTGGATATAAACCCTATTCTCGTGCTTCCTTGATATTTTGAAATGATGAAAATGCTAGAAATTCAGTGAAAAACAATTTGAAATTCGGAATTGAGGTTAAAATGACCAAAATACCCCTAAAATTAAAGTTACATCTTTAAAATCAGGGTTTTTTGAAGGAAAACTTGGTAAAATTGAGATTTTGAAATTCAAATTGAATCAAATGATGATGAAATGCAGTAAGAGATATGATGACATGCTGCTAGACACATTAAGACAGTAAAATCAGAATTTGGTATTTTGCAATTTATCAAAAACAACGAATTTCGCTTGTTTTTCGCTTGGATCGGGGTCCTGCGGGACCCTGTTTTGGTATTATGGATGATCCGAACCTCAAATGGATTCCAAATTGCACCAAATTCGGTATTAAGCATCTAAACACTCTGATAAACAACCTAGAATGCTAAAAAACACGAAATGATATGATTTAAATGCTAAAATTCAAGGAAAGTCCTAAAATGATGGATTTTGCATATGGATCCGAACCAAATGCAATGCCTAATATGATAATGCAAGATTTACACCATGAAAACTTCTGATATTTTTCAGACTGCTAAAAGACCCGAAATGGAACATTTTTGGTTTTTACAGCCTTGGGATTTGAGCCATGGTGAGTTCAATAACAGAGATTTAGTTCTGACAGAGGTAAAAATCAAACTAATCTGATGAAAAATGCTAAAGAAATACAAAACGGCCATGGAAATTTATGAAATTAATCAGCGTTATGCACGACATCTACATGAACAGCTTTCATGTTTATGACTTTGGCATTTGATCAACGGAAACACAGATAACAATATAACTATTCCTGCCTAAACTAACAGAACAGACAAATGTAGCAAAACATGGGGCTGACAAGAAAAATCTGAAGCAGGGGTCAACACTGTTCTAAAAATTACAGGCTTTTCGATTCAAACAGAGGACATCTCGGACACCACTTTCACTTTTTACAGTTTCGGATTTGGAGCAATACACAAAGAGAAACCATAGCCCTAAGTCGATCCAAGATCTCAGAGGCCCAAATTAGGCTCTGACACGTGTACCGACATCTCGTATTTTTGTCAGACATTAAAAAAAATCAGAAAAATCTGATAAAATCATATTAAAAACTAGACATTTTCCCAAGTTTAAAACATCTTTCGGATCTAAAATTGGATCTGCCATGAGGGATATCTCGATTTTACAAGTCGGAAAATGATTTTCAAAACGTATCCCGGGTAACAAAACCCGACTTGCCATTTTGAATGTTTACCGCAGTAAACAAATTCAAATACCTCCGAATTTTTTACAAAATTTCAGGGACACCTAAGGGCGCATTCCGTGATTTTTTTGGGATTTTTAATAAAAAACAAATGCATGAAATGACGTGTGGACTGACTGAAAAAAATAGAGACCTACTGAAAATAAGCAGAATTGAAATAAAGGCTAAATTAATCCTAATTAATTCATGAAATATGCTAAATGAATGAAATAAAATGCAAATTAAACCTAGCTAACTATATGAATGTTAAAAATCATCAAGAAAGCATAACAAAACATTTTTATATATGTCGTTTTATGAGAATAGCTCAATCCATCCCTCGGATGAGCTCTTTCTTCAAACGACTCCCGATTCGAATTATAGAATCACATCAAGGGGAAAAGAAGTGCACCTTGCTTCGTTACGCGGCATAGGAGCTCTTGAAAGGGGCAGCTATCACGAGCTTCCTTCGTCCTTTGCTCCGGGCTTCGGATGGTTCACAAAAATTGACCTCTGTTGGAATCGAATTCGCCACAGCACGAGCTTTACTCGACCTTCTTCAATGCGCCAAAGGGGGCACGATTTCCAAAGTTCAAAATCGGATTTTAGGAAGGCTAGGTCGGATTTTGCAAGTTCACAAGAGCTAAAAAAAATGATCTCCTATGCTGGACATGGAGCCTTGTTTTTATAGATTTTCTGAAAAAAATTTGAATTTCAAACAGGCTGGATCTGAGCCCTCCATGTGGCGCCATCTCAGGGGGTGTCATCTGAGGGGTTTGAAATTCTAATTTTTCTTCTGCAGGGAGCCCTCAGGTGGCGCCACCTCAAAAGGCTATTTTGATTTTTTGAGAAAATAAAAAAATGGAAATTTTGTGGGTGAGACACCTCAGCAGGGGGAATTTGGAATTTTTCAAAAGTTAGCTTGATTCTCTCTGCAGGGAGCTCCCAGAAGGCTCCACCTCAGAGGGTGCTCTCTTGGAATTTAAAATTCAAACTCTCCTTTTGTAGGGAGTCCTCAGGTGGCGCCACCTCATGGTGGGCTACCTTTATTAAAAATAAGATAAAAAATGAAAATAGAGCCAAGTGGAGTCCTGGAATGGTGCCACCTCAAAAGGTGTTTGACACATGTCAGAAGGACAGAGCAGTGGGCTCAGAAGGCGCCACCTCAGAGGAATTTGAATTTTGCTTTTTCTGGTGAAAGGAGATCTGGACATGTGGTAGTCTAGGATGGTTCCAAGTGTCAGCCTGCTGGAGGAGGTTCTTCAGATGGCGCCACCTCAGAGGAGAAGTTTGAAATTCAAATGGAGGTTGGCCCTGGAGGAATGGAGGGTGGACATGTGGCGCCACCTCAGGGTGGCTCCTACAATGCCATGTGGCAAGAGGGAGGAAAAAGAGGGCAGTGACATGTGTCTCCTACTTTTCTGAAAAAAGTAGGGAGAGGACATGTGTCCTCTACTTTTTCTGAAGGAATGAGAAGGAGACATGTGTCACCTTCTTTTCCTGAAAGAAGTAGAAGATGACACGTGGCAGAGGGGTGAGAAGGAGGGAAGGGACATGTGGCGCCCTCATAGGCCATCTGGAAAAATCAAAGCTCCGGATTTTCGCCACCTAATGCCTTGTTTGAATTTTAAATGGTTTGCTTTTTCTGAAGAAGGCCATGAGTGACATGTGTCTCCTACTTTTCTGAAAGAGGTAGGGAGAAGACATGTGTCCTCTACTTTTTCTGAAAGAAGCAGAGAATGACACGTGGCAGAGGGGAGAGAAGGTGAGCCAAGCCATGTGGCGCCATCTCAGATAAGATGAAAAAGGTAGAAGTTCAGGATTTTCGCCACCTATGAGGAGTTTTGAACTTTTGAATTCTAGTTTTTCTTAAGAAAGCAGGAAATGACACATGGCACTTGCTTTTTCTGAGGAAATGAGAGCTTGCCATGTGTCCTCTGCAGGAGACACTCCAGATGGCGCCACCTCAGAGGAGACAAGCCTACCTTTTTTGTAGGAATTTAGGAGTGACACATGTCTCCTACTTTTCTAAAAAAAAGTAGGAAGAAGACATGTGTCAGGCTACTTTTCTAGAAGGAAGGAGGGGTTGACACGTGTCCTCTGCAGGAGACACACTTCAAGTGGCGCCACCTCAGAGGAGACAAACTCCACTTTTTCTAGACAGGACAACCTATGACACTTGGCATCTTCTGGTAGTCTTTGAAATGACACATGGCGCAGGATGGATAGGGTGACACATGGCAGATAAATGGGATGACATGTGGCGGCTTCTGAAGGTAGCCCCACACTGACACGTGGCATGTGGATGAGAGGAGAGAGAAAGGACAAGTGGCACCAATCCAAGGGACAAGGCTCCTATATTTTTGGGTTTTTCGAAATTCAAATTTTCAAAAGGAAAGCTTGTGTGACACCACCTCAGTGTGGGTCCCACATTGCTTCTTTATTGAAATAAGGATAAAACCACAACTTCTTTTTTTTTTGGAATTTTCATAAAATCTGAAGTAATGGGCAAAATAGGAATTTTGGAAAGAGTTGGCCCTTGTAGGGCGATTTTGTAAAAGAAAGATATTTGAAATTGTCAAAAAGGGCAAAATCTAAGGTGAAGTGACTGAAATCTACATTGAAAACTATCCAGATGGTTTTCCTGAGGAAATATTTTGAAATTCAGAGTCCTGGGGGTAAAATGGGAAAAATTGATAATTTTGAAGACCCAGGGTTTTGAAATCAATTTTGAAAAGAGTTAAAATTCTAATCTGGATTGAAGATTTTGAAATCGAGAGTTCTGGACCTCGAAATGACATGCTGTGCAGTGCAGTGATTTGAAATGCTCATGCAATGATATGCAATGATATGCAATGTCATGTCTTATGAAATGCAATCTTGAATCAAGACTTGGAGATGTCTGTCTCCTGTCAGGAATAAAATTTTGAACATCTGAGTTAAAATTAGAGAAATTTTGAGAGTTGCAGATGAAATTTGGACTTTTGCAAGGTCCAGCTCAGAAAATGACCATTTTGCCCTCCAGCGATTTCAGAGGCTGGATGTTGATGCTTGGTGGAAATGTTGGGGAGGTGAGTGAAAATTTGGGGTGTTTACAGTACATTACAAACTCCTTCATCTTGGAGATGCTCCGATCCTTCTTTTTCTCAGGGATTATACTGGGGATATTGGCTCATTGGTTAAAAATCTCTTGATGATAGCAGCAATCGAATATCTTTTAGGGTTTGTCGGTAGGTTCATCACACTCGCCTTCATCTCGACGGTGATCTGAACTTTCCCTGGAAGGATTCGTCACAAACTCCGTCATCTTGGAGATGTTTCGAATCTTCTTTGGCCCCGGGGGTCTGCTCACTTAATTTGCCTTCATCTTGATGACAATTGAGAGATCCCCTTTGCGGATATTTGATTGAAGCTTAAATGAATGAATGAGGAGATATGGATTGAGTGGATTCTTTTTATCGCTCAGGATATTTCCACTGCCTGATTGCCAGAAAGTCATCTTAAAACATGCGTCATAGCTATGATCAATATCGATTCGCTTCTAGCTTTTCAACATCATTGAATATTTCTTTCGCTAATCATACCAAGGATCTTTCTTACATCCTCTTGGTTGACCAACAGAGAGAAGATTTGAATTTTACTCTTTTTCGCAAAGAGTTTCACCCTTTTGAGAAGAATACTAGAGGTACTCTGAGGTGATTTTTTTGTGCAATAAAATATTGGAATCAATGCATTTTTAGCAAATTGGCAAAGTTTTTGAGAATCTTTTATGAAATAATCACTCAATATAGATTTTGATAGGACATTTAGCTGAAATTTGAAAGAAATATCATGAAAACATTGGTTTTATCACAAAACATTGGCTCAATAGGGACTCAACCTAAGAGCCGTAAAGAATACTGGATCTGTAAGGATTCAATCCTACAGACTGGATTTTTGAAAAATGAAGTTAATTTAATAAGGATTCAACCTAAGAATTTACAAAAGAATTTATCTATAGACTGAATTTTTTTGAAGAATGAATTTGGTTCAGTAGGAATTTAACCGGAAAACCGCAAAAGAATATGGATCAGTAGGAATTCAACCTGCGGATTGGGTTTTTAAAGAATGAAGTTTGGTTCAATAGGAATTCAACCTGAGAACCACAAAAGAATATTTGATCAGTAGGAATTCAACCTACGAACTAAAGTTTTGAAAAAAATGAATTTTGGTTCAATAGGAATTCAACCTAAGAACCGCCAAAATATAGATTAGTAGAAATTCAACCTACAGATTTACTTTTTGACAGAATGAATTTGGTTTGATAGGAATTCAATCTAAGAACCATAAAAAGAATATGGATTGGTAGGATTTCGACCTACATATTTACTTTTTGAAAAATGAATGTGGTTCGATAGGAATTTAACCTAAGAACAATAAAAAGAATATGGATTAGTAGGATTTCAACCTACAGATTAAAATTTGGAAAAACGAATTTTGGTTTAATAAGAGTTCAACCTAAATACTGCAAAAGAATATAGATTGGTAGGAATTCAACCTACAGACTGAAATTTTGGAGAAAAATGAATTTTGGTTCAGTAGGAATTCGACCTAAGAACTGCCAAAGAATATAGATTAGTAGGATTTCAACCTACAGGTTTACTTTTTGAAAGATGAATGCGGTTTGATAGGAATCCAACCTAAGAACCGTAAAAGAATATGGATTGGTAGGATTTCAACCTAGAAATTTACTTTTTGAAAAATGAATGTGGTTCGATAGGAATTCAACCTAAGAACCGTGAAAAGAATATAGATTAGTAGGAATTCAGCCTACAGATTGACTTATGAATGGTCTGAAGGGGATTCAAAATGAGAACTGCGAATTAGTAGGAATTCAACCTAAAGATCGTGGATCAGTAGGATTTCAAAAGATTGAATGAAATGGTCCTAAAGGATTTCAACCTAAAGACTGCGAATTAGTAGGATTTCAACCTAAAGCTCGCTGATCAGTAGGGGTTCAGCCTAAAGATCGAAGGAAGGAATGGTTCTAAAGGATTTTAACCTAAGGACTGCGAATCAGTAGGAGTTCAGCCTAAAGATCAATGGAAATGGTCTTAAAGGATCTCAACCTAAGGACTGCGAATCAGTAGGATTTCAACCTAAAGCTCGTTGATCAGTAGGGGTTCATCCTAAAGATCGAAGGAAGGAATGGTCCTAAAGGATTTCAACCTAAGGACTGCGAATCAGTAGGATTTCAACCTAAAGCTCGCTGATCAGTAGGAGTTCAGCTTAAAGATCGATGGAAAGAATGGTCCTAAAGGATTTCAACCTAAGGACTGCGAATCAGTAGGATTTCAACCTAAAGCTCGCTGATCAGTAGGAGTTCAACCTAAAGATCGATGGAAAGAATGGTCCTAAAGGATTTCAACCTAAGGACTGCGAATCAGTAGGACTTCAACCTAAAGCTCGCTAATCAGTAGGGGTTCAGCCTAAAGATTGAAAGAAAAGATCCTAAAGGATTTCAACCTAAGGACTGCGAATCAGTAGGATTTCAACCTAAAGCTCGCTGATCAGTAGGGGTTCAGCCTAAACATCGAAGGAAGGAATGGTCCTAAAGGATTTCAACCTAAGGACTGCGAAACAGTAGGATTTCAACCTAAAGCTCGCTGATCTGTAGGAGTTCAGCCTAAAGATCGATGGAAAGAATGGTCCTAAAGGATTTCAACCTAAGGACTGCGAATCAGTAGGACTTCAACCTAAAGCTCGCTGATCAGTAGGGGTTCAGCCTAAAGATCGAAAGAAAAGATCCTAAAGGATTTCAACCTAAGGACTGCGAATCAGTAGGGCTTCAACCTAAGGCTCGCTGATCAGTAGGGGTTCAGCCTAAAGATCGAAAGAAATGGTACTAAAGGATTTCAACCTAAGGACTGCGAATCAGTAGGATTTCAACCTAAAGCTTGCTGATCAGTAAGAGTTCAACCTAAAGATCGATGGAAAGAATGGTCCTAAAGGATTTCAACCTAAGGACTGCGAATCAGTAGGACTTCAACCTAAACCTCGCTGATCAGTAGGGGTTCAGCCTAAAGATCGAAAGAAAAGATCCTAAAGGATTTCAACCTAAGGACTGCGAATCAGTAGGGCTTCAACCTAAATATTGCTGATCAGTAGGGGTTCAGCCTAAAGATCGACGGGTTAAGAAGGAATTTTGGTTTGAGAAGGGATGTAACCTACGAGCCATATTGGTTTGACAGGAGTTCGACCTATGGGCTTTTGATTCTATAGGAATTCAACCTAAAGATCTCAATTTGAGAAGAAAGGATTCAACTTGTGGATTAAAATAGACCATCATAGTTAAGCTGTATGTGGCCTGATTTTCAGGATTAACCCCTTATCCTGAACGGGGAACAAAGAAGGAAAAAGAAATACCTCATGGGAAGGAGGCATCAGGTTTATCCCTTAACCTGAAAGGGTAAATTTTTGAAATAAGAATTGACAAGAAGAATTAATAAAATGGATAAACAATCAATAAAAATGAATAAAAGCTGATAAAACTGATAAAGATTGATAAACAAAAAGTTGAGAAAAAGAGTTTGATCCTGCCTGCATGTGGGATCTTCAAAATGAGAGAAGAATATGAGAAAATCTTTTTTGGAAAGAAAGATTAACCACGGGAGCTGATCTTTGAAAAGGGATCATTCACGAGAGATCATCATGAGGGTTAATTTTTCAAAGCAATGATTTGAAAATCAATTTTTTAGAAAATATGACCAACACGAAGGTTGATCTTTGAAATGTAATGATTCGAAATCAATTTTTAGAAAATATGATTAATACGAGGGTTGATTTTTGAAATGCAATAGTTCAAGAACCAAATTTTTAGAAAATATGATCAACACGAGGGTTGATTTTTGAATGCAATGGTTTGAAAACCAAATTTTTAGAAAATAAGATCAACACGAGGGTTGATTTTTGAATGCAATGGTTTGAAAACCAAATTTTAGAAAATATGATCAACCCGAGGGTTGATTTTTGAATGCAATGGTTTGAAAACCAAATTTTTAGAAAATATGATCAACACGAGGGTTGATTTTTGAATGCAATGGTTTGAAAACCAAAGTTTTAGAAAATATGATCAACACGAGGGTTGATTTTTGAATGCAATGGTTTGAAAACCAAATTTTTGGAAAATATGATCAACCCGAGGGTTGATTTTTGAACATAATGATTCGAAAAACCAATTTTGGAAAATATGATTAACACCAGGGTTGATCTCTGAATATAATAGTTGAAAACCTATTCTTTTGGAAAAGAGAATCAACACGAGGGTTGATCTTTAAAAAGGTCGGGGAAATAGAGGTTGGACTAAAATATGAAAAAATTTCATGATTTTTTAAAGACTCTCATAGGTAATATCATTTCTCTCATGAATGATGTCAGGATTGTCCCGCGTTTTTGAAAAGAATAGGAATCTGATAAAAAAGAATATTTTGAAGTGTAAATGAAAATTTAAACAATAAAAGATTCCCCAATATTGCGAAAAAAAATAAGAATTAAACCTCAAAGATAGAAAGGAAATTGATATTTCATTTATAAGTAAAACTGATAGAAAAGACTAAAATATTTACAAGCATCTTTGACCAGAAGGTCGTAAAAAGACTCGGGCTGACTTGCCCTTACAAGATGGTTTGATAAAGAAAATGGAGGATAACAGAAAATACTCTAGTGTCATTGGCCTTTTGAACGATCTGAAAAAGGCTATGTCAGGACGACAGGCTGCTCTTTAGTTTTCTCTTCTATCAGAAGGTGTTTATCGATGCAGTCCTGGACGATATTTTTCAGAATGAAGCAATGCTCTGTGTCGTGCCCCACTGCTCGGTGATACTTGCAGAACTGTTCCTTGAAGCTGCCCAAGACTACTGAAGGATCATCGACTTTTGGCAGACAAATCATATTCTTTGTGAGCATATATTCCAGAACCTCATCGAGTGTCTGCTTCAAAGGGGTGAATTCGCGATCAGGACCCCAATTCTTGCGCTTTGGTTTTTCCTGATTCTTCTCCCGCTGTTGGGAAGACTTATTGTTGTTGGAAGACCTTCCCTTTTGACCTCTGAATCCTTCTGAATTGCTGACATGATCATCTTTGTTACCCTTGTTTTCAGATGAGGGATCAGCGGAAAGAGTGAAATGGGCTTTCTTCTTTGCATCTTGATTGCCCCTTGCCAGGGTGGTACCGTCATAGACTCCGTTATCTATTCCCATTTTGAGCCATTCAGCTCGCTTAGTCAACTCAATAAATGACTTGGAAGGGTATGGGAAAATGAGGCTTTTTAGAGGTTGAGAGAAGTTATTGAGGATGAGTTGAAGGGCATGCTCTTCTGAAATTGGGGTTCTTATCTTGTTGCAGGTATCTCTCCACCTACGGATGAAATCTATGACCTTTTCCTTGTCATCCTGCCTCAAATTGCATAAGTGATTGAGGGTTGGCGGTGCCTCAGTATTGAACATGAATCTCTCTACAAACAGGTTGACAACTTTATCGAAATCTCGTAGCTCGACAGGGTTGATGTGCTATGCATACCACTTAGCTGCTATGCCCTCCAAACTGCGAGGAAAGCACGAGAAGAGGCCACGATTGTCTTCACTGAATCTGACACATTCGGCAAAGAACATCGCGAGATGGGCCTTTGGGTTGCCGGATCCATCCAACTTAATAAACTTTCGGGGGAGATCTTCCAAGCTGCTGTCCCCATCTAAACCAAGGTAGAAGTCTTGTCTGGTATATACCCTCTTTCCTTTATCTCGGATCTGCAGATCTTTGACCATCTTAGTCAATATTTGAACTGAATCTTCTGTCGAGACCCCATCTTTAGGTTTGTTGACTGATTCAGGTTCTTTTGCCACTTTCTTGGGATGTCGCAGATGTTTTGGGATGAACACAAATTGTTCTTCCTCGGAATCCTCTTCTGCTGATTCTGTGCCCTCAGATGTGCTGTCCTGCTGGACCCTCTTCTTGTTAATCCTGGCATGCTTCTTTACTGGCTTTCTCTTGGTCTTGCTTTTAGAGGATGTCTTCTTTGAACTTGCCCCAGCTTGCTCGAACATCATTTTTGCCATCATCTTTTGAAAGATCTTATACATTGCCGAGTCAACATCATCTTTCTCTGAATTACGTTTTCAGGATAGTCTGGAAGAGTTTATTTCTTCCACTTCGCTGTCATTGTGCCGCTGAGCTGCCCTTCTTCCCGCTCTTGTTTGAACCATGATGAAATGTTTTCTGTTAGAAATAAATGAAGGGTTCAGGACAAAGATTTTTTTTTTTTTTGAAAGGAAGAGAGATAGTGAAAAAGAATTTTTTTAAAAGATCTCTCGATAAAAAGGATTTTATATGGAGAAGGTAGAATGTATGAAGAAGAGTATCTTGAATATAAATGTCAAGACCTTGAATACTTTTGAAAAATTGCAGGCAGGATAAAAAAGATTTAAAATAAATCAGAAGAAAAGAAAGAAATATGCCTGGACTTTTTGAAAGATAGGAAGATTTAAAAGACATGTCCAGGTTTTTAAGAAATGAAAGAATAAAGAGATGAGAAATATACAATCCTGGATTTGAGAAAAGAATTTTTATGAAATACATATCCAGGGTTTTAAAAAAAATAAGAATTTTCAAGATGATATCTATAAAAGAATTAATTTATACAAGCAATAATGCACAGAATAGCACTCCCTAGAAGCTGACTCTAAAATGCAATAATTTGAAATGGCTTGTAGGACTTTAATCCTAACTCTAAGGTTCAGATCATCTGATTTCAATCAAGATATGCCGATATACTCAAGCTGAAGCTTGAAGTACGTGGCATAGAAATATTCCTCCGGTTCTAAAGTAATGGCTTCCCAACATCCTTGAGCACCTACCGATATACCTCGGACTATGGCCCTTAGGTACGTGGTAGGGGGGCGCGAACCCAAATAAGTGGTCCAGTTGTGAGGTTCTCTCCCGAACTATGGTTCAGTGAGACAGCCCAGCAACATGAAGACCGGGGCAATATAGGTAGGGAGGTTTTCAAAATATGCTCAATATGCAAGAAATCAGATGGCTCTAATGCAAGTCCTAAAAGAGATAGATTAAAAATGAAAGAAGCATACACTTGCATACATTGTTTGCATTCAATCCCTAGGATTGAGGAGAGTTGTATTTCAGACCTAAGTCTAATGTGAGCATGGAATAATCTCCTCAATATGGTCCTACCAAACCATACTTAAATCTTATATGCAATGATGTCAGCTTTAGGACAGAGTCTAGGCTCCTAAGGTTTGCATGAAAATATAGCTGACATTTGAAGAATAAAGACTTAGATAATATCAAAGCAAAGAAAAAAAGACATTTAAATTCGACCGAACGAAGACGAGTCCCATCACGGTCGCCAAAACTGTGATCATCGCAAAAATTTTCTTCTCGTAATATTCTCTCTCTTTCTTCCCTTTTCCTTCTCTAACCTCTTATTTTCCTCATTTTTGAAGGGAGAAGAATAGAAGACAGAAAAGAAAAGAGAGAAGAGAAAAGAAGAAGAGAGGAATTCTTTTGCGGGGTCTCACTTGACCTTAATTTTAAAAATATTTGAGAAAATGACTCGCCTCCATTTTTGAAATATTTGCAGGAAAACTTGGAGACGGGATTCGCTCGTCGGTACGAGGTTCGACCGTTCCTGGCGCCTTTACCAGGGGTAATCGAACCAAGGGTCGAATTTATGCCTTTTGCTTTGCTAAAAAATTATCTAAGAATTTATTCTAAGTTTAGATGCACAAAGAATCATGCTTGTGCAAATGCGAAGATGTATGCTCTTTTTGAAAATGATTTGAAATTTTCCAAGTGTTTCTGAGATGAATCTGATGAGGGAGTGAAGAAATGGTTTCTAACTTAGAACTTAAGATTTAAAGTTCTAAGTTTTTGGAATAATCAGAGCTTGGAAATAAATCTTGACTTTGAAAGGAGTAATTGAGATAAAAGGAGAAGAAAGGAAATTTCAAAGTCATAAATGGACTTCGAATCAGAATAGAGATGAAATGGAATTGAATTGTAACTTTTGAAGTTGAGAAATAGAATTAATTTGAAAGTTAGAATTTCAAGATGAAATCTGAATCCAAAGTCTGGATTCTAAATAAAGTTCAAAATTGAATTCTGGATTTAAAATCTGGAAATAGAAATTGGATCTGAAATGAAAATGGAATTGGATTTGAATTTTTGGAATGAAATGGAATTGGATTTGAATTTTTGGAATGAAATGGAATTGGATCTAAGATGTGAGATCAAAAAGTGGAATTGGGTTCTGGATCCTAGAATGGATTTAGGTCTGAAATCTGAGTTCCAAAGTAGAATTGGGTTCTGGATCCTAGAATAGATTTGGATCTGAAGTCTAAGATCCAAAGTAGAATTGGGTTCTGGATCCTAGAATGTATTTTGGATAAGAAATTTGAGATCCAAAGTAGAATTGGAATCTGGATCCTAGAATGAATTTGGATCTGAAATCTGAGATCCAAAGTAGAATTGGAATCTGGATCCTAGAATGGATTTTGGATCTGAAATCTGAGATTCAAAGTAGAATTGAAATCTGGATTCTAGAATGGATTTTGGATCTGAAGTCTGAGATCCAAAAAGTGGAGATCGATACTTGGAAATCTGGATCCAAGCTGAGATTAGGATCTAACTTTGGATTTTTGGAATTTCAAAATTGATTTTTGAGAATAAATTTCAAAGTCAATTTGGACTTTGAACTTGAATTTGGAATTTATAAAATGAATCAAGTTGAATTTTAAACTTTGAATTTGATTTCAAAGTTTTGGAAATGAGATAGAATTGAAATAGGAATTTGAAGAAGAGATATTCACAATCACTTGGATTTTAAAAGGGAATTTTGAAAATATGATGCGATTCTACCCTAAATGATGAATGAATTTGAATAAGTTTGAAGTTGGATTTGAAAATCATATTTCATTCTTCAAATGAATTTAAATAAGATTAATGATATAATACACTCCTGACTATGGTCATTGAATGTATTATATAATAGTCATATCTAAATTCAAATGAAGAATAAAATACCTTTTTGGTGCTTTTATAGAATTTAAAATGAAATTAACTCTCAATATACCCTGACTATGGGCATTGATATATATATTGAGTTAATTTTAGATTAAATTTTGATAAAAGAAAAAATATTTAAAGAAAATATGATGAGTTTGAAAAGGGATCGAGTGTGGATCCAGTCTTATTTCATAAAAGATAAAAATACTAAGTCTTGTTTACATCCCGACTATGGCCGTTGATGTAAATCATCAACTTAGGATTAATTTACCTCTTACGAAATGGTGCACGTGCCATTCGTGTTTCACCATTGTGAGAATTTGAGAAATAAAAGCAGAAAGCATGAAAATGAGTCATTTATGATATTTACAATGCTCATACATTCTATCTAAAACAATGAATGTAAATTCTCATTAAGACCTAACTTTTACAATACATAAAATTGAATTTATAACTCGCAATAATGATCTTTTCCATATATTTCCTGCAAAAGTGGGTTAATATAATCACAAGGAAAGATGTCAATATCACATGAAATCAAGAAAGCAAGTAGTGAAATGGATTTAAGATGTATGTGAGAGTCTATATATATATATACTGAAAGACAAGACTTAGATCCTATGAGGAAAGACACATGATCATGCTTACTATATGATGGAGATACCCAAATTAATGATGATGCCCAAATTTTAAGATATATTGCAAGGATTGAACTCACACACATTCATCTAAATGTGATACCTAAGTTTGATAGAGGTGATGCTTGTGAATTTTAGCAACAGTGAGCTGCCAAGAAAAGCTCATGGTAGAGTAAAGGCTGAATGAAGGTTATGTAAACCTGGATTAAGTAACTAGAGTGAGCATATCATAATATGCTGGGTGAATTGAGAGAGTGATGGTTGTGGCAAATGAATATACAGGTGAGTATAAGGGGTTGTGTTGTTAATGAGTACACGTTGGGGAGAATGAAGGCATAACAAAGTTGGAAATATCAAGTGACCAGTGGTAATGTAGGTTGTACAGGGTTGTTAGGCTGCTGGGAAAAAGTGGACATCAGATGAATGTTGTTGTGCAGCAACAGGTAAGGAAGGTGGATAATATGTGGGTTAATGAACAAAAAATGTGACAAGGGGTGGCCTTGTTACAACGGGAGGTGCTGTTGTGGGATATTGATTGAAAATGTTGTAATGAAGAACAAGGCTATGTGCAGATGGTTTAAACGGTGTATGTAGTAGGTGGTGCAATGAGGATGGTAAAAACAATAAAGAAGATGGGAAATGCATAGCTGATGAAACAAGGGAAGATGATGGTTCCCAAATGAAATCATACATTCAAACTGTGATGCATTAGCTTAATAGTTGACAGATATCCCTAGAGTTTTGTAAAAAAAATATCTCCAAAATTCAGTTAGAGAACATATCACTTTGCAGAATACGAGAACAGAGATTACTAGATTCCCTTAGAAATTAAACCGATGGTCCAACTCAGCCATTAATTCTTCATAACTAATGAACCTTGCAAAATCCGTCGAGGTTCCAAATGCACCATCCTTCCCTTGGTTTCTGCCACTGTGTTAAAGTATATACCTTATGACGAATGAACACTAACAGTGATTACATAGCAAATGATCTTCCCCTTTGACTTTGCATGTTCAATCACCTTCAACATATTGAATTTGCACAACAGTTGAGGTCTCGAGTTGGTTCATCACTGCGTAATGTGCTGATGAAAACTGCTCACAGGAACAAGGGAAAACTTCTGATCGAAGTCCGAAGACAACATGCCAGCAACACTTAGGCAAGCGAAAGTTAACAAGAATGGTGGTAAATGGAGATGGAATGCCCTAATGAGACTGGAAGTGGGCTGGACAATGTCGTTATCCTTGAGCTTACAAGTTATAATGCAAAGTTCTTCCTAGATCAAAATAGGGATGTGATCTCCAGGATATTCAGAATTAGGCTCACATGCGGAGGGTCTGTTTTCTTCTCTTTTTTTGGACTATCCAGCGTTCTGTGTTGCTACTGTCAACACACTGCTGAGTAGGGAAACTACCTTTGCAACCTCATCTGCCATTATACTCAGTGTGAGTGTATCAATTTCAACAGAGAGATGGGGATCAACAGTCATAACTGGGTTGGCCCCAATTCCAAAATCCCTAATAACGTGGACACAACATATGACTAACAATAGACCCCCATGTCATAGGATACTTGGATGCTTTCAGTCAAGGTAAACAAAATGAAATGATATATGCATGTATGATGAGAATGTCGATGAGCAATGCCCAGATATTCATATACAGAGGATGATAGCTCATGTTATGGACATTGTGCAAACAAAAGAAATGACATGTATATGATATGAACTATACATAAAATGGATGCAACAGGCTAGTGAAATGAGAGGAGTGGAACCTGGTGTTGTAGATAAATGCAACAATGACTATATAAGTGAACACATCGATATTAATTAAAAAAAAATCACAACAGGGAAAAGTGCCATAACAGAGAATTGCAAATACGCTTAGTAATGAAAGAAGAAGAAAACAAACAATGCCATACCACCCATCTCATCTGAATTTAGGAAAAAAAAATGTAAAGAAACAGGAAACCAAATTGTAATAGGCCATCTAAACGATCCAAAGCAAATGCGTAATCAAGGAATTAGGATTAAAACCGCGAAAATCAACATATATACATGGGATGTTCATGCTGTGGATGGGATTGTGGAGAAAGAGAGGCACAGAGATATAGACCACAACAACCATCATGTTGTCATGGCTGCGAATACACAAGTAGCTGCAGACATCATAGGTTAGGAAGCTAAACATAACGATGATAATCAAATTAATAAGAAAAACTAATGCAGAAGAGATTCTTCAGGAGGCACCCGATTATCTCATTATTCCCGATTTTTAAATGTTCAACGATGGTAGGGGAATCTAAGGGATTTGTAGAATGCAGAGCCTCCATACCCAATATAGCATACTAAAGATATTGGGTCTACGAGGATGATTTCCTCCAAACAATCCCAACAGTGCCCAATCAAACCCATTGTGAGCAAAGCCCCTACTAGATTGAATCGGCACTATTGGGTATCCGAGCTGATAGAACAACGAATCGAGTAAAACATTTGAATGTCGTCGTTCATCATGTCTTAGAGAGAGAAGATTACGATGCTATTTAAGCATATACAAGGAAATGTACAGAACAAAATCGAGGATTTAATAAAAATTGGAAATCAAGGTAAGCATAGGGAATCAATAACACGGGTAAGGAGCAAATGATAATAAAAAAAAAATATCGGAACATGCATGTTCCATTGCTGTCTCATGGGGTGGGTTGATCCTGCTATATGCATGTTGATTCCACACCTTTGCTTATATAAAAAAAAAATGACGAAGAATAGAAATTAAGAAAAAGAGATGCTATGAAAGAGAAATTTCTACAGAGAATAAGAGAGAGAAGGGGCGATCACTTATCTGTAATTGCAGGGATAGCCGATCGGATTCCTTCAGTAGGTGAGAGGAGGACCAGAGAGAAAGGAGATCTTCTTGATCTTCCTGATGAGCTTCCGCACTTGATTTTTCTTGCGAGGTTCTTGAAGGAGGGAACTCGGATGAAGGCTGGAGCTCTTGGTTTTTGCAGTTGATCGTTCCTCCCCTCCGATGAAAAAAAACAGAAGAGGACATAATAGGAAGGAGAAGAAGAAGGGAAAAAAAACTTTCGTGAAAGAGGGGTGTGGGGGTGAAGATGGACTTCTCACCCCTCTTCCCCTTACGAGGGTTTCTCAGAAAAAAAAAACCCTAAAAGGATTTTCGATGGGGCCCTCTCATTTTCAAGTTTGTACAAAGAGGGTCCCTCCCCTTTAAAACAGTTTTCTTTAAAATGATTTTAAAAGGAGGTTTTTAGAAAAGGATATTTTTAAGAAGGAAATTTTCAAAACTTTTTTCCTTTTCTATATTTTCCATTTTTTTTTGGTATTTTCTATAATTTTTAATTTAAAATTGGACAATGAGACTCAGATTTGGATCTGGGAAATGGATCCGGATCCAAAATCAATTTAAACATATAAAACGAATTTAATTTCAGTAAAACTTAAGAAATGTATTGGAATTTAGATTTAAAAGTGGCTCAATTGCTCAGAAAATGATATCAGGGGCAAAAAAGGAATATTTAAAAGATTTTGAAAAAATTGGGGTGTTCACAGCCCTATACCGGCTTAGCAGCAAAGAGGGGCATCTGTAAACACCCCAAATTTTTACCCTCGTCCAGTGTTCATGCATTTCATGTGTTGTTGCATATCACTGCATGCATTCGGCATATCATTTCATCACATTGCATAGAATTGCATGTCATCACATCTCAATATCGAGATCCAGCACTCCTGTTTTTAAAATATTTAATCCAGATTCGAGTTTTTAAAACTTCTCTTTCAAAATTAATTTTAAAACCTAGGTTTTTAATCAACATTATGTCATTTGCCAACCCCCAGGACCTTATATTTTGAAATGTTTTCTCAGAAAACAATCTGGTTTCATTTCAAACTCAATTTCAATTGATTTCAATTCTCAGATGAGGCCCATTTAGGTGGTGTCGCTTCTGGATTCTTTTGTTTATCAAAAATCTCAAAAAATTTAGAGTCCTAATTGGATCAGGACTCTGTATTTTCATCAGTTTGAATCTTTTTGAACCTTTTTAAAACATCATTCTGATTTTGAACCAGTTATGGTCCTATCCTTTGTCCATTTCCTACATTTTGGCCAAAATTTTAGAGTCCTAGTTGGATCAGGACTCTTTTTCCAGAGTCCTAGTCGGATCAAAACTCTAATTTTTACTACCTTTTTACCTGTTTTCGAAAAAAACCTTTCAAAATCTTCTGTTTTGGCCAAAATTTCAGAGTCCTAGTTGGATCAGGACTCTTCTTCAAAGAGTCCAGTCGGATCAAGACTCTTCTTCAGAGTTTCAATTGGATTGGGACTCTAATCTTTTACAGCTATTTTATATATTTTCAATCAAATCTTTCAAAATCTTTCAAAATGAGTCAGAAACCCAGAGTTTCAGTCAAAACAGGACTCTGTTCAGAGAGTCCTAGTTGGATCAAGACTCTGATCCTGATTTCAATTTTGAGAGAATCTTTCAGAAATCTTTCAATCTACCAAAACTATTACACTTTTATCAAAGAATTTCAAAATTTTGAGATTTTATCTCAGAGTCCTGATCAAATCAGGACTCTATCCCAGAGTCCTGATCGAAGTAGGACTCTATCCAAAATTGATTTTATACTTCATTTTCACTGGTTTTCAAAAAGCTTTACCCAAATTTCATTATTTGCTTATCAGAAAACCAAAATTCTTAGAGTCCTAATCAGATCAGGACTCTGAACCAAAACTTCAATTTCATCTTATTTTTAACTGTTTTTTAAAATCCTCTCATTTGATTTATCAGAAAATCCAAAAATTGGAGAGTCCTAGTTCAATTAGGACTCTGTCCCTAGAGTCTCAGTTGAATCAGAACTCTGTTTTATTTCAATATTTGTTATTGTTTTCACTGTTTTGACAAGTTCTTTCATTTGTTTTTCAGAAAATACCAAAAAAATCTAGAGTTTCAGTCTGATCAGGACTTTGTCCTAGAGTCCTAGTTCAGTCAGGAGTCTGTTTTGAAGTATGTTTTTATTCCATTTTCATTTATTTCCATTTGTTTTAAAAAATTAGGTCATTTTGTAGAGTTCAGTTAATTCAGGACTCTATTTCAGAGTTCGGTCGAGTTAGGAGTCTGACCCTGACTAGATTTTTTGACTTATTTCACCATTTTCTGATAAATTCTTTTAAAAATTCTTTCACTTGGATTTTAAAATCCAAAATCTTAGAGTTCTAAGAGTTCAGGACTCTAACCCGAAGTTCCAGTTCGCTTGAGACTCTATTTTCAAAAATCTTGAATTTCAATTATTGATTTTAACCCCTTTTCAAAGTTGTTTTCAGTGTTTATTTCAAAATTTTCAAAAATCGATGTGGGCCCACTCAGTTGAAACCATATCCAGAGGAGTTCTGACCCAGTTAGAACCCTATTCCATTTCAAAAAATTTAATTTCAAAGTTTACTTTTGAAAACTTTCTCAATTTCAAGTTTTAAAATCATTTTTTTTGAAAAACTCAAGTAGGGCCCACTCGGGGTGGCGCCATATTCGAGTAAGTCAGGGCTAGACTAGGATTAGTCATTGTCCTAGTTAGGTTAGGGGTTTAGAGGAGTCAAAATCAATTTTAAAAATCCATTTTATTTAAGTTTTAAACCATTAGTTTTTAAAGGTTTTAAATTCAGGTTTTAAAAACCAAATGTGGGTCCATACTAGGTGGTGCCACATTTGGACTTTTTAGGGTTTAATTAGGTGTTAATTAAGGTTTAGTTAAAGTTCATTTAGGGTTAGAAAACCACAAAAAATCGTCCTCCCTTGGTGGTTTTAGATAGAGTTTGAAAAAGTCAAAGTTAGGTATTAATTAGTCCTAATTACATGGGTTTTGAAAAACTATAAAAAGGGGTCTTTAGAGGGGCAAAAGGGAGATCTTTTTCTCTCAAATTTTCATGGATTCTCTCTCCTCTTCAACACCTCCACCTTTCTCCATTGCAGCTGCAGCCCCAAGGAACCCTGTCAGAAAAATCAGACATCAAATCGGGTTTTTAAAGCTTTAAAATCGTTGTTAAAATCAGGAAGGTAACTTGCTGTGATGATATTTTTCTCATCCTATATTTGATTTGAGATCTGTAAAGTGCCATGGATTAATATTGATTAGATCTATCTACTGTAAAATTTTGAGATTTTTTGATATCTGTTTAGTATTTTTCTTCTGACAGAAAGTTTGATTTTAAATTTAAAACTCGTTAGGGTTTACCAAAACCCTAATCAGACTAGTGTTATTTATATATCCCAAACCACAGATCCGATAAGTGATTTGTAAAAAGTGAGTATTGTTATTTTTCTGTTCACTATTCACTGCTAAAATTTCAGAAGGTTTTGATTATGTTTGCTATTTGTTTTTGTATTTTCAATCTGAAGTAGCCGTTTTAACCCCTGTTAAATTTGTTAGATTTTAGTTCAGATTGCCGGATAGGTTTCTCCCTAACCGGAGATGATTTTTCCAATCTGTAAATTGGTAAATCTCTGTTTTTCTGTCTAATTTATCTATGTAAAAATTCAGAAGTTTTCATTGAGGATTAGCCCCTGATTTGGGTCTAACTCTGAAACTGGTTTATGACCTAGGTTAAAAATAACTTATTTTAGGTTGTTCATGCAATTTTCGGATTAAAATAATGTCAAAAAATTATTTTTGCAATTCCAATCTGATTTTAGGGTTATAATAAGTGTCTTTGCCAATTTTTATGAAATTTAGAATTCATTTGATGTCTGAATTAATCAAATTGCAAAACAGGGTCCCTGAAAGATCCAAAAACACTGCCAAAATCACAATCTTTGTGATATTTCTTGATTTTCGTGCATAAGTGTGTGTTTTTAGGGTTTTTTCATGTTTATAATCATATTAGGGTGTTTCATGTTTGATTTTGTGTTTATTTCAATCATAAATCCCAAGTATTTACCAAAATCTATTTCAGAAAACCCTGATTTCAAGGCCATAGTCTTGCTATCGGGGGCAATTTGGTCATTTGACCTCAATCTCGAAATTCTAAACCCTAATTTCCATATTTTTAATCATGTCACATCATATTTAGTTTGATTTATCTTCATTTGAATTTCAAAACTTGCATTTTATAAAATATCTTTCTGAAAACCTTGATTTCAAGGCCATAGTCTTGCTATCAGGGGTATTTTGGTCATTTTGACCCCAATTTCGAAATTTCATATCTTATCTTTCATATTTATTCAATCTTATTTCATATTTTATCAATTTTTATTTAAGTGAATCATGGAAAAGGCTTATATCTAGCAAAATCCAGTAATTTCTAGATATTACTGGATAAACCTAGAAAAGCCAACATATATTCACTAAACAAGCTTTCTAGTTTTGCAGGTACATTGAAGATTTTATTTTTCATGTATTTAAATTCAATAGTGATGTAAATTAAATTAAATTTGGAATAAGAATTTAAATTTCAGCTTAGACTAGGATTGTATTGCATATAGTTTAATTCTGCAAATATTAAATGTCTGATGAATGTATCATTCATGCATATTTTTATAAATTCACTATGGTCTACACGAATGGCACGTGCACTAGCTCTTATGGAGTTGACAAACTTGGTGGAATTTGTATTTATAGCCATAGTCAGAATACGAATGATACCCAGATTTGTAATCTTCGTATTAGCCACATTCAGCCTACACTCTTAGGCTAACTTCAAAATGCACTGCATTTCTCAAAAATACAATAAGGATTTCCTCAATTCCTCAAAATCAAGTATTTCAAATCCATATTCATTCAATTCATGCATTTACAAATTTCAATTTCAATTTAGAGAAATCAATTTTCTCAAAAATTTCCTAAGTCTTATTCAAAAATCGATTTTCTCAAAATATGGATTTGCCAATGATATTTCAAGTATTTTCCAAGTTCCAAATTCGATTTTTCTAAGTTATATTTTCAATTTCAAAGTTTGAATTCAAAGAAATCAAGTTTTCAAAGTTATTTCACATTTCTCAGAATCGATTTTTATAAAATCCTTATATTTCTTCAGAAATCGATTTTCACTTTCTCAAATACAACATCTCAACCATGATTCACGATTTTCCAAGTGTTATATTTTCCAAGAATCTCCAAATATTTTCCAAGTATTTCAAATCTTAAAGCAAACATCATTTTTTCAAATATGCATTTTCAGAAATTTATAGCACATGCCTGATTCTTTGTGCATTTAGGAAATATAACATGATTTAGACAAGTTGAGCAAAGCTAAGCACACAATTGATCCTTGGTTCAATTACCCCTGGTGAAGGCGCCAGGAACGGTTGAACCTCGTACCGACAGGCGAGTCCCATTCTTCGGAATTATCCCGCATTTTAAAACGGAGGCGAGTTATTTTTAAAAACTTTTTCAAAGGTCAGTTTGACTCGCAAAAAGTAAAAATTTTGCGATGATAACACTTCCTTTTGCCTATAGTCACATTATCATGAAGCCATCTTGATCTACCATTTGGCTTTAATCTGCAACTTACACGAGTGATGGTGAAGGGTATATGCCAGATAATCAACATACATCATATTAGGCAATTGTGTTGTTGCTTTTATCATGCTGAAACATGATGGTGACATACCTAATCCACGCCAAACCTAAATAAAAAAAAAGAAATAATTGAGATATATAGATGAAATTTCCAACTGTACCGAAAGTGAAGGATAACGAAAATGGATGACACTATCATATACTCTAATTGATGCTGATGCAGCGATGCCAACATTATTTGAAATGGAGGGGATAGGTAATATTGAATAAAGAACGAACAAAACTGAAGGTGTTATGGAAAAAGTGAAATACCTGTGTTGAGAGGAATACCTTATGATGAACAAGTACTAATGGTACCTGCACAGCAAATCGATCCTTCCATCTAGCTTTATATGACCCATTACCAGCAAGGTTGGACATGGTAAACAGAATTATGAAGGCGTATGCTCTCTGTTGAATTGATCATATAACAAATGTTGCTATAGAATTAGATTCTCACAACAGATTTGTCGAGCATGACTTTGAAATGTCTCTCTTAAAAATACTTGACATCCGTGATCTCCCTTTTACCCAGTGAGATTGTACCAGGTGGGATGAATTCAGCCTTTAACTATCTTACAGTAAGGATCGACTTACATAAAAAATGTCGGACACAGCCTTAAATTTGCAATATTGATCCCTTTACACAGAAATAAGATGTTAACAATGGAATAAAAATTGAGATGAAAAGTCATCTCATTCAAGGTACTCGAAATACATCTGGTACATTCCGTGATGGTTTTATGATTACGACATTGTTCCCACAGTAAAAAAAAAGGGATGATATATATTAACAGGTATGAAATGGGAAAACATTAACGTAACAGATGATTAAGGTCAGCAGGCCTTCAGAACCGAAACAAGAAATCAAAAAAAATGATAGCCGACGTTAAGGAATGGGTCGACTTATTAAAATCAGAATGAATGCTAAAAGGGAAATTCTAAAACGTGAAGAGGGAAAGAAAAGGGGTAAGCCATGAGATGCAAAATGATGTTATGCCGAATCAAAACGCACAAATAATGAACGTGAGAATGTACAGAAGATATAGATGATGAAGATACAAGAAATACAATATAGAAAACGATGTTGTTGTTGATGCTTTTAGATAAATCATAAAAAAAAATGGCATGAACAAAAGTAAACCGAACAAAATTCAAAGAAATAAATCACAGAAAATGAGGGAATTGTCGGATTTATTCCATTGATATCGCACAGATGCAGGTCGATTTTACCACAGGTAAATCGGCACTACATGGTGCTTTGATAAAAAAAAGGAAAATATAGAAAAATCAAGAAGAATAGGGGAAATGAAAGAAGAAGAAGACACTCATCGTGGCTACTACTGGAGGTTTCCTTTGCTTAATCCGGGGAGGATCCGAGGAAAAGAAAATTAGAAACAGAGGGGTGAAGACGGATGGTGTGGGAAAAAGAGGAGGCTATGTACAGGAAAGGGGAGGGGTGAAGACG
Source organism: Nuphar pumila (assembly GCF_984573655.1). NCBI lineage: Eukaryota > Viridiplantae > Streptophyta > Magnoliopsida > Nymphaeales > Nymphaeaceae > Nuphar > Nuphar pumila. The sequence goes on from NC_143251.1 coordinate 98,375,225, forward strand.
ATCCCTTTCTTCTCCTGTGTGATTCCCTCTTAAAGATGAAGAGGAGCCTTCGAGAGGGGATTTGTTGGAGATGGAGGGCCATCCAGTGGGAGAGGGAGCGATAGATGGTGCTCAGGAGAATGGCCGTTATGAAGTTTTCTAAATTCCCAAGAGAGGCTTCCTTCAAGAGCTTTTCTAAAATAGTGGTTTTTGATTTTCAAAAGGGGGTTTTAAGAGAGGTTTTTAGCAAAGTTCAACTTTTTCAAGCTTAAAAACAATTTGATTTCTTTATTTTTTTCCATTTTTTTTATTTTTGTGTTATTTTTCATTTTTTTGTATTTTTGGAATAAAAATCTAAGATTTTACGAGAAAACAAAGATTAAACACTATTTTTTTTGTATTTTTCTGAGAAATATTTACAAAAGTATTTTTCTGAGAATTTCTGACCATTTCGGGGAAATTTCTTCAGAAGAATGGGTTCAGACCCGAGTTTTGAGAAAATGTTCAAGTTTTGGAACTCGAATCGAGAAATACAACATGATGGATCCAAACGGATGTCGGAGGGACTGTCCGAGCTATTTAAAAATGATTTTTTGTATTTTCTATAATTTTAATTTAAAAGTTGGACAATGAGACTCAGATTTGGATCTGGACAATGGATCTGGATCCGAAATCGAGTCAAACATATAAAACGAATTTAATTTAAGTAAAACTTGAGAAATGAATTTGGAATTTAGACTTAAAAGTGGTTGAATTGCTCAGAAAATGATATCAGGGGCAAAAAGGGAATATTAAAAAGATTTTGAAAATTTTGGGGTGTTCACAAATATCTACTTTTGGATCTCAGACTTCAGATCCAAATTTCATTTAGGATCCAGAATTCAACTTCACCTTGGATCTTAGACTTCAGATCCAAATTCCAGTTAGGATCCAGAATCCAATTTCCGTATTGGATCTCAGACTTCAGACCCAAAATCCATTCCAGGATCCAGAAACCAACTTCATCTTGGATCTCAGACTTCAGATCCAAAACCCATTTTAGGATCTAGAATCCAATTCCACACTGGATCTCAGACTTCAGATCCAATTCCATTTTTTAGGATCCAGAATTCAATTCCACACTGGATCTCAAACTTCAGATCCAATTCCATTTTAGGATCGAGAACTCAATTCCATCTCGGATCTCAGACTTCAGATCTGAATTACATAATTGGATCTCAGATTTCAGATCCAATTCCCATTAAGGATTCTAAATTCAGCATTCAATCTCAAACTCTATTTAGAATCCAAACTTTTGATTCAAATTCCATTCTGAACTCCAAATTTCAAATCAAATTCTATCTCTAAATCTAAATTCCATTCCAAGTTTATCTTGAATCCAAAAACCAATTCTATTTCTCAATTCTATTTTGATTTCTCAAATCTTATTTTGATTTCAAGCTTTACAACTGAAATTCAAATTACATTCCAAATTTCATCTCAATCCTTATTCAAAATTCTAAATTCAAAGTCCATTTATGACTTTGAAATTTCCTTTCTTCTCCTTTTAATCTCAACTTCAAAAACCATTCCTTTCGAAGTTCAGATTTATTTTTCCCAAGTTCTGATTATTCCAAAAATTTAGAATTTTAAATCTTAAGTTCTAAAGTTAGAAATCATTTCTTCACTCTATTTATCGGAAATACTTGGAAATTTCCAAAATCATTTTTTGAAAAAGTATACATCCTTGCATTTGCACAAGCATGATTCTTTGTGCATTCAGACTTAGGATAAATTCTTAGATAATTTCTTAGCAAAGCAAAAGGCATGAATTCAACCCTTGGTTTGATTACCCCTGGTAAAGGCGTCAGGAACGGTCGAACCTCGTACAGACGAGCGAATCTCGTCTCCTAGTTTTTCCGCAAATATTTCAAAACGGAGGTGAGTTATTTTCTTGAATATCTTCAAAATTAAGGTCAAGTGAGACCCCGCAAAAGAGTTCCTCTTCTTTTCTCTCCTTTTCTCTTTTCTCTTTCTTTCTTTCTTTTATTTTCTCCCTTCAAAAAGGAGGAAATAAGGATTAGAAAGGAAAAGAGAAGGAAGAGAGAGAATATTACGAGAGAATTTTTTTTAAGAAATTCGTATGGTAGATTTCCTCACTCAGGTTAAGATCAAACCTGAACCCTCTGCGAGAGGTCATTCATTTCAAAAGCTATTTCAGTCTCAGCAATGAGAAGCCCAATTTCTTCCCCTTTTTAAAGCTTTAGGGAACCCTATTTTCCTCCTTTCGCAAAACCCCTTTCGGATTCGTTCATCCAAATTCCGAAGGTCCCATCATGGTTTCTCCATTTGAGAAATCCGTATGGTAGATTCCGTACTCAGGTTAAGGGTCAAACCTGAAGCCTCTGCGAGACGTCATTGATTTCAAAAGTTATTTCAGTCTCAGCAATGAGACGCCCCATTTCTTCCCCTTTTCAAAGCTTTAGGGAACCCTATTTTCCTCCTTTCGCAAAACCCCTTTCGGATTTGTTCGTCCAAATTCCGAAGGTCCCATCATGGTTTCTCCATTTGAGAAATCTGTATGGTAGATTTCCCACTCAAGTTAAGGGTCAAACCCGAACCTTCCGCGAGAGGTCATTGATTTCAAAAGCTATTTCAGTCTCAGCAATGAGATGGCCCATTTCTTCCCCTTTTCAAAGCTTTAGGAAACCCTATTTTCCTCCTTTCGCAAAACCCCTTTCGGATTTGTTTGTCCAAATTCCGAAGATCCCATCATGGTTTCTCCATTTGAGAAATCCGTATGGTAGATTTCTCACTCAGGTTAAGGGTCAAACCCGAACCTTCCGCGAGAGGTCATTGATTTCAAAAGCTATTTCAGTCTCAGCAATGAGACGCCCCATTTCTTCCCCTTTTCAAAGCTTTAGGGAACCCTATTTTCCTCCTTTCGCAAAACCCCTTTCGGATTTGTTCGTCCAAATTCTGAAGGTCTCATCATGGTTTCTCCATTTGAGAAATCCGTATGGTAGATTGACCACTCAGGTTAAGGGTCAAACTCAAACCTTCCGCGAGAGGTCATTGATTTCAAAAGCTATTTCAGTCTCAGCAATGAGACGCCCCATTTCTTCCCCTTTTCAAAGCTTTAGGGAACCCTATTTTCCTCCTTTCGCAAAACCCCTTTCGGATTTTTTTCGTCCAAACTCCTAAGGTCCCATCATGGTTTCTCCATTTGAGAAATCCGTATGGTAGATTTCTCATTCAGATTAAGGGTTAACCCTGAATCTCGCTTCGCGAGACATCTTCCTTTCTTAGGTTTGGGTTAAACCTGAGTCTCGTTGCAACGAGATCCCTCGTTCTGATGAGATGTTTCCTCACTGTCCCATCATGGCTCTTCCCATCAAGGAATCCATGCTTTGTATATCCATGCAGAAAGGATTTTACTTGAGCTTCATCCCACGAGGCACTCTCCTCAAAAATGTCCCATCAAGGTCCGCTTATATTTCTTTACCCATCCAAATTATCTTGATATATCTTCGTCCCATCCAGGTTAAGGGCTAAACCTGAGTCATTCCAAAAGCTGCTCTTGTCTCACCCACAAGACTTGATCTAAATTCTTATCTTTCATCACTTCAGGATTTTTCACCCAAAGTCCTATCACGATTTCCTCACTTTCTACTCAATCATATCATTTTTGAGGATTTCGTCTCCCCAAACCATTCAGGATAAGGTTTTAAGCCTGAGAAGTCATCTTTCAAATAAATTTTTCCGCACCCAGTTCAGATCTGCTGACTGGGGCATTTTTTCAAAATTTGGAGTGTTATCTTTGCCACTAAGCTCGGCTTTCAACCAGCTTAGTAGCAAAGAGGGGCATTTGTGAACACCTCAAATTTTTCAAAGTTTTGTAAAAATGACCTTTTTGCCCCTGGTTCCATTTTCTGAGCAATTGAGTCACTTTTAAATCTAAATTCTAGTGCATTTCTCAATTTTTTCTGAAATTAAATTCATTTTTTATATCTGACTCAATTTCGTATCCGGATCTAGATAAAAGATCCAAATCTGAGCTTCGTTGTACAATTTTTGAATCAAAATTCTCAAAATTACCAAAATAACCTTTTAACAGACTTCAGACCCAAAATCCATTCTAGGATCCAGAAACCAACTTTATCTTAGATCTCAAACTTCAGATCCAAAACCCATTTTAGGATCCAGAATCCAATTCCACACTGGATCTCAAACTTCAGATCCAATTCCATTTTTAGGATCTAGAATTCAAATCCACACTGGGTCTCAGACTTTAGATCCAATTCTATTTTAGGATCCAGAACTCAATTTCATCTCGGATCTCAGACTTCAGATCTGAATTACATTATTGGATCTCAGATTTCAGATCCAATTCTCATTAAAGATTCTAAATTCAGCATTCAATCTCAAACTCTATTTAGAATCCATACTTTTGATTCAAATTCCATTCTGAACTCCAAATTTCAAATCAAATTCTATCTCTAAATCTAAATTCCATTCCAAGTTTATCTTGAATCCAAAAATCAATTCTATTTCTCAATTCTATTTTGATTTCTCAAATCTTATTTTGATTTCAAGCTTTACAACTGAAATTCAAATTACATTCCAAATTTCATCTCTATCCTGATTCAAAATTCTAAATTCAAAGTCCATTTATGACTTTGAAATTTCCTTTCTTCTCCTTTTAATCTCAACTTCAAAAACCAATCCTTTCGAAGTTCAGATTTATTTTTCCCAAGCTCTGATTATTCCAAAAATTTAGAAATTTAAATCTTAAGTTCTAAAGTTAGAAATCATTTCTTCACTCTATTTATCGGAAACACTTGGAAATTTCTAAAATTATTTTTTGAAAGAGCATACATCCTTGCATTTGCACAAGCATGATTCTTTGTGCATTTAGACTTAAGATAAATTATTAGATAATTTCTTAGCAAAGCAAAAGGCATGAATTCAACCCTTGGTTTGATTACCCCCCGTAAAGGCGTCAGGAACGGTCGAATCTCGTACCGACGAGCGAATCCCGTCTCCTAGTTTTCCCGCAAATATTTCAAAATGGAGGTGAGTTATTTTCTTGAATATCTTCAAAATTAAGGTCAAGTGAGACCCCGCAAAAGAGTTCCTCTTATTTTCTCTCCTTTTCTCTTCTCTCTTTCTTTCTTTCTTTTATTTTCTCCCTTCAAAAAGGAGAAAATAAGGATTAGAAAGGAAAAGAGAAGGAAGAGAGAGAATATTACGAGAGAAAAAATTTTGCGATGATCACAGTTGTCTCTAAGGAAGAGACATGAGGTGGAGATGTTGTGAAGCCAAATGATAGACCCCTAATAGGCTCCTCAATTATAAATTCTCTGACCTCTCTGAATTATGTAAATGGTCAGATTACAACTTGTCATGCATTCAGAAAAATTGAGATCAAATGGTCATAAAGCATGATATGTATAAATATGTAATGTATACATTGTTTCTGCACTCAACTTTGCAGAGCCATACCTTGCAAAGTATAAAATATTCTTCAACAAAATTCAATATATGGACTTACTATATGTCAGTGAATGTACATACAAGAGATGGTCCCAAAATCATGAATGGGCTTTGATATATTTGAATGAGAGCATGGCTCGAAATCAAAACTGCACACCTGCAAAAAAAAAAAAGTTATATCCATCCTGCAGTTCTACCAAAAGTTGATCAGTTATGCCAATCTTTCTTCTTCTCCTTCTTTTTTTTTTTTAGCAGCAAACCTTTATTCATGCCTACCTACAAACTCGGACATATGAGGGCCAAAACTTTATCCTTTTAGCAGTGTATGGATTGGTTAGGATTGGCCTTCAAGGGTGACGATTCTTGTGTGTACAGAAACAGTGAATGGAATGGACAATGGGTATTTATGAAAAAAAAAATCAGATGAAATGAAGTGTGAAGATGTTGTTATGCATGAGAGAGTGATGTGAGAAAGGAGAGTGTTTGATGGATGCAAGTGCAATGGTGGTAAGTACATCAGATGCCTCAATTAAGTGTTGAATGTAAAGTGTGCCAGGGAATAAACATTGTGACTGAAGATTGATGCAGGATGACAGTGAGTGCAGTACACCTACAGTGGAATGCTGAGATAGTTATGAATAATATTATTTGCAGCCTGTAGATGCTCCAGATCCCAATTTGTACTAACACTTGTCTAGATTGTGAAAATTTGTAATTGAGTAAGGTGAAATGAGAACTATCCCTAGTCAGAGGACAATTTCACAAAATATCTCTTGCGACACATCAAAATTTTGAGGTTTTTGATAGTGTGCATTGGCCCCAACATATTCCAATTTGTTCATGTCAAGAGATACCTTGATTCTTTTGGTGTTTCTGTTGCACAATGGCTTCCCACCAACGTAGTTGGTACTGGGGGTTATGGCTATGCAGGAGATTACAAGTCCATGTTAGGACCTTTCAGCAAACCCAGATATTCCTGCAAATATTTCAAGTGTCGGCTTGGCGCCACCGTCATCTAAAATATAACAAGCAAACTTTTGAACAGGGTAGTCCGCGACAAGAATGGACAGAGCAGTGTTTGCAGCGACCAATGGAGGTTCCTCCATGATACCCACCATACTGATAAAAAAAAAAACGTCAAACACCAGCAAGTTCTAATGGTTTTTGCCATCACTTTCATACCTTGATGAGAGTCGATCCAGGTATGTCTCTCCTTCAGTAGGGGACTGTTATGAAACTGGTCCAAAACCATTGCTGGAGCAGAACAGTTTTGATTATTGTTTGTATTACAGTGATATAAAGCACAACTTGCACTCGTAAGTCTACTTGGCCCTTACACACTTAGGCCACCAGCATTATTCATTAGCAATCAGATCTACACATGTGGTCATTGTAAGCATATTTAATGGAAGTTACTAGTTCAGGAGCAACATCTTGGTTGCCTGCGTGCGTATATGTACACTTCTGCTCATGCAGTCTCTCTATCTTCAATCGTTTGGGGCTTGGCTTAGTAAAATGGTGAATCAAACACCCATAAGCAAATGTAAATCACATTGTTCTAACCCTTAAAAACATGATAGACTCTCCCATGTGAAGAATCTGGCGTTTCATGATAAGGACAAAGAAGATTGTTCAGCACTCAGCAGTATAGGCCAGAAAACTTAGAGCACCAGATGCTGGAAAGAACATTATAGCATAAAAAAAAAAGAACGCCTTTTGCTCTAGAGCACCAAAACTTGAACTCAGAGAGAGACCGAATGAAGGGCTTAACACGCCACCAGGGGATGTTTTAGCAGGGATGATGCTAATGGAGCGACGATGAAGCATAGCGAGATGCTATTAGTGAGATGTTAAAAAATAAAATAAAACAACTGAAAAAGAGATATGAAAATCATGAATCTGAATGGAAGTATAGGATGAATAGATGAGCAAGGGTACATATATAAAAAAACAAAACAAAATGCAAAGCCTTAAAGCATGATCCATAGATGTGTGCACACTATAGTTCCAAGATTGCGATGGAGAAGACACAAATCTTAACGGATAGATGGTTCCATAGACACCTAAATTATGTTAATGAAAATGGAATCCTGTATACTGAACCGATAATGATGCTAAATGATTCTTACGACCGATGGTCATTCCTTAAATTAATAAGAAAGAGATTCAAACAGGAAGAGATTGTCATATTCATAAAACAACACGAGGAAACATAGTGAATGAAAATGATGAAAGAAAGAGAATGTAATGTACGAAATGTAAATTGCCTCAGGGAAAACATTGAGTAGAAAATAGATAAACTTAGCAAACAAATGAAAATAAAATAAGAACAATAATGATAAAAGAACAGGGAAACTCGAAACCAGATACAATATAAAACTGAATATAAAGAAGAGGAAATAAGATGTTGGGACCATATGTTCCATTTGCTGTAACACAAGGGTGGGTTGGTGTTGCACAAGCAAACCAACACCACCACTGGTGTGTGAAGGGGTCGAAAATGAAAGAACGAGGAAGAAATTAAAAAAAAACTTCGGAAGAAAATCAAAAGGGAAAAGAGTAGAATAGATACAGAAACAATAATAAAAATAAAAAAATAAAAAATAAAAAAAAACAAAACTGAAATTCCAAGCCAGATGAATTGGCGATACCATTGCGAGGCATCGTCGATCATCTATGTATAGGGAAAATATTCAACAGAAATCTACAGAAACAAAACACTGGAAATAAACAAAATGCAAGTGAAGAGTCACATATAACGGATAGTGAAAACGAAGAACATGCGCTAAAATTTAAAAAAATGAAGGGGAGGGGTTCTTTACCTTAGTTATGTAGAAACTCAGAAGAAGATATCATGAAATGGAAGAAAAGGAGCACATGGAGAGGTGTGTCGCGGATGGCGAAGAGGAGGAAAAGAAGTTGTGGAGGTGAAAGCGGACAACCGATGGTGGGGTGAAGCTGGATTTCATTCCTTCAGCCGATCAAAGGAGAAAACAAGGCTTGCTTGACTCTGTTGCAGGGTTCTCTTCAATCGATCAAAAGTGAGAAAAGGTGAAAGGAGAAGCTGAGAGAGAGAAGAATGGTGCGGGGGTGAAGAGGCGGTGACTTGAGGGTTCCCCTGCGTGCCCATCTTATGGAAAGGGAGTGGAAGAATCGGGAATGGAAAAGGTTAGGGATCAATGGCTGATGAGGGGGGGAGACGATTGGAGGGCGATGGGGGGGTTCGTGAAGGGAGGCAGAGAGAGAGAGAGAGAGACCCCATTTTATGAAAAATCGAGTAAGGATTTTCTCCTTTTTCAAAACAAGTCCTTCAATTTTATAAAAAATTCCAAAACAAGTCACTTTTATAAGATTTTTTTCAAAAAAAAGATAGATTTAAAAAGATGATTTTTCAAAAGGTGTTTCTAAGAGTTTATTTTTTCGTATTTTCTTTGTGTGTTTCTGATTTTTTGTGTTTTTAAAAATAAAACTCTAAAAAACTAAGAATTTTAAACTAATTTCGCAAAATTTTAAAAATATTTACAAAAGAAGGGTTTTCTGAAAAATCAGGGTTATTTTTGGAAAATTTTCTTCAGAAAATGGGTTTGGATCCAGATTTTGAGAAAATATTCGAGTTTTGAACCTCGAATCGAGAAATACAACGCGGTGGATCCAAACGGATACCGGACAAACTGTCTGAGCCTTTCAAAAAGTTATTTTGATAATTTTGATAATTTTGGTTTAAAAATTGGATGACAAAGCTCAGATTTGGATTATGATATTGGATTCGGATCTGAAATCGAGTCAGATATATAAAATGAATTTAATTTTAGTAAAATCTGAGAAATAAACTGGAATTTACATTTAAAAGTGACTTAATTACTTAGAAAATGGGGTCAAGGGCAAAAAGAGGAATATTTATAATATTTTGAAAAATTTGGGGTGTTCACAGTAGCTAAAGACAAAATTCAGCATGCCATGATCCTATGCATAGCGGGATTAGCGTTCTTCCAGAATGGTCAGAATTTCATCGATGTCAGAGTCGCCCAGCTCTTTCGAAGATGGGGAAGCAAGCTGACCCGTCAACTTTCAGTTTCCATGACAGCTTTAGCCTTTCTCTACCGAGGCTTAGCTTGCTTCGCCCTTGAAGAGACCATTTTGGTGGAAGGATGCACGTACGCCCTGCAGTCTTGGTTCCTGCGACACGTGTCGTCAAAAGCCAGTTCTTTCAGGTTCAACAACAAGAAGCCAAAATCGATCATTCAGTATCGAGCTTTGATCGAGAGTCTACATCAGAAGGAGATCCTTTGGGACTACTTTGATAGGCGAGAGTCAGTTCCTCGCTACACTTATGCTCGTAGCAAGCGCTACAGATTGTTGGGCCCCTTCTTTTGTGTCGAATATCAGCCAGAGAGGTGTCTCAGACAGTTCTCGCAGTAACAGATTTGTGTCAACACTCGCTTCCCGGCGGGCCACATGCAAGAATTCAATTTACAGTCGGATCAGTAGTCTGGGGCATGCCATGCAGCCAAATACACTTGGGGCTGTAAACACCCCAAATTTTTACTCTTATTCAGTGTCTACATTTCTTGTGTCATTGCATATCACTGCATGAATTTGACATACCATTTCATTGCATTGCATAGCATTGCATGTCGTTGCATCCCATTTTCGAGATTCAGCACTCATGTTTTCAAAATATTTAATCCAGATTTGAGTTTTAAAACTTTTTCTTTCGAAATCAATTTCAAAACCTGGGTTTTTATTCAACGTTCTGTCATTTTCCAACCCCCAGGACCTTACATTTCGAAATGTTTTCTCATAAAACAATCTGGATTCATTTCAAACTCAATTTCAATTGATTTCAATTCTCAGATGAGGCCCATTTAGGTGATGTCGCTTCTGGATTCCTTCATTTATCAAAAATCTCAAAAATTTTAGAGTCCTAGTTGGATCAGGACTCTATTTCCAGAGTTCAATCGGATCAAAACTCTATTTTTCACTACCTTTTTACCTGTTTTCGGAGAAAACCTTTTAAAATCATCTGTTTTGGCCAAAATTTCAGAGTCCTAGTTGGATCAAGACTCTTCTTCAAGAGTCCAGTCGAATCAGGACTCTTCTTCAGAGTTTTGATTGGATTGAGACTCTAATCTTTTACAGCTAATTTATCCATTTTCAATCAAATCTTTCAAAATGAGTCAGAAACTCAGAGTTTCAGTCAAAACAAGACTCTGTTTAGAGAGTCCTAGTTGGATCAGGACTCTGATCCTGATTTTAATTTTGAGAGAATCTTTCAGAAATCTTTCAATCTACCAAAACTATTACACTTTTATCAAAGAATTTCAAAATTCTGAGGTTTTATCTCAAAGTCCTGATCAAATCAGGACTCTACCCCAGAGTCCTGATCGAAGTAGGACTCTATCCAAAATTGATTTTGTCACTTTATTTTCACTGGTTTTCAAAAGCTTTGCCCAAATTTCATCATTTGCTTATCAAAAAGTCAAAATTCTTAGAGTTCTGATCGAATCAGGACTCTTTCTCAGAGTCCTAATCAGATCAGGACTTTTAACCAAAATTCAATTTCATCCTATTTTTAACTATTTTTAAAAATTCTCTCATTTGTTTTCTTAGAAAATCCAAAAATCTGAGAGTCCTAGTTCAATCAGGACTTTGTCCTCAGAGTCTCAGTTGAATCAGAACCCTGGTTTATTCCAATATTTGTTATTGTTTTCACTGTTTTGACAAGTTCTTTCATTTGTTTTTCAGAAAAATACCAAAAAAAAAATCTAGAGTTTCAGTCCGATCAGAACTCTGTCCCGGAGTCCTAGTCTAGTCAGGAGTCTGTTTTGAAGTCTGTTTTTATTCCATTTTCATTTATTTCCATTTGTTTTAAAAAATTAGGTCATTTTGTAGAGTCCAGTTAATTCAGGACTCTATTTTAGAGTTCTGATTGAGTTAGGAGTCTAACCCTAACAGTATTTTCTGACTCATTTCACCATTTTCTGATAAATTCTTTTAAAAATTCTTTCACTTGGCTTTTAAAAACCAATATCACAGAGTCCTAAAAATCCAGGACTCTAACCCGGAGTTCCAGTTCGCTTGAGACTCTGTTTTCAAAAATCTTGAATTTCAATTATTGATTTTAACCCCTTTTTAAAGTTGTTTTCAGTGTTTATTTCAAAATTTTCAAAAATCGATGTGGGCCCACTCAGTTGGAACCATATCCAGAGGAATTCTGACCTAGTTAGAACCCTATGCCATTTCAAAAAATTTAATTTCAAAGTTTACTTTTGAAAATCTTTTGAAAACTTTCTTATTTTCAAGTTTTAAAATCTTTTTTTTTTTTGGAAAAACTCGAGTAGGACCCACTCGAGGTGGCGCCATATTCGAGTAAGTCAGGGCTAGACTAGGGTTAGTCAGTGTCTTGGTTAGTGTTAGAGGTTTAGAAGAGTCAAAAGTTATTTTAAAAACTCATTTTGAAGTTTGAATTTTAAAACTAGTGTTTTTAAAGGTTTTTAAAGGACTTTAAAAACCCAAATGTGGAAAATGCCAAGTGGCATCACATTTGGGAATTTTTTAGGTTTAGCTAGAGGTTAATTAAGTATTAATTAGGATAATTTAGGTCAAGGGCATATAGGTAACTCCACCCAAAAATCGCCCCCCCCCCCTTTAGAGTCCAAAATTTTCAAAACTTGTCATTTTTTTAAAACCTAAAAAAATATTATAAAAGGCCCCTATGGGGGGCGATTTGAGTCATCTTTTGCAAATATTGGAGCCTCTCTCTCCTCTTCAGCCTTCCTCCATTGCTGCAACACCAAGGTAAGAAATTTTATTAATTTCTTAGTTTTATTTAATAGTTTTCATTATTTTAAATCAATTTTAGCCATTAATACCATCTATTCCATGGATTAAACCATGGATTCAAGTCCAAGAACCTCAAGAACAGTCCAAGAAGATGATCTAACTCTGTTTTTTGTGTTTTACAGGGATTCTAATCCATTAGAATCAATTTTAGCATTGTCTTTTGTATTATTAACCAATAAAACATGTGATTTACCCTTTTAAAGGGTTAAATCCATGCTTTTAAAGGTAACATCAAATTTCAGCCATTGATTCCCTGTATTTTATTTATTTATTTATTTATCCATATTTATTACATGTTTTCCAGCATAGAAATAATTTTTATTTTACTGTTTTAGTGTTTATTTTATTGTTTTTCATTAGTTAATGCATGTTTTCTCAAGTTTCTTAGATTTCTGTGTGTTTTTAGTTTAGAACAGAAAAGAGCATGCTGTTTTGGATTGAAATATTCACTGTTAATTGCTGATTTTTTTATATGTGATACATGCATATGTAAATGAACTACTATAAAAAAATCAGAGTTTTTGGGATTCGAGAACTCTGTCATAAAAATCAGACATCAAATCGGGTTTTTAAAACTTTGAAATCATTGTTAAAATCAGGAAGGTAACTTGCTGTGATGATATTTTTCTTATCTTATATACGATTTGAGATCTGTAAAGTGCCATGGATTCATAGTGATTAGATCTATCTATTGTGAAATTTTGAGATTTTTTGATATCGGTTTAGTATTTTTCCTTTGTCAGAGGATCAGGTTTTTATCTCCAAACTCGTTAGGGTTTACCAAAACCCTAATCAGACTTGTGTTATTCATAGATCCCAAACCACAGATTCGATTCATGATATGTAAAAAGTGAGTATTGTTATTTTTCTGTCTACTGTTCACTTAAAAAAATTTAGAAATTTTTTATTAAGTTTGCTATTTATGTCTGTATTTTCAATCTGAAGTAGTTGTTTTAACCCCTGATAGGTTTGTTAGATTCTAGTTCAGATTGCCGGAAGGGTTTCTCCCTAACCGGGGATGATTTTCCGATCTGTAAATTGAGAAATCTCTGTTTTTCTTCTTAGTTTATCTCTGTAAAAATTCAAAAGTTTTCATGGAGGATTGACCCCTGATTCGGGTCTAACTCTGAAACTGATATGTGACCTAGGTTAAAAATAGCTTATTTTAGGTTGTTAATGCAATTTTTGGATTAAAATAATGTCAAAAAACTATTTTTACAATTCCAATCTGATTTTAGGATGATAATAAGTTTCTGTGCCAATTTTTATGAAATTTAGAATTCATTTGATGTTTGAATAGATCAAATTGCAAAACAGGGTACCTGAAAGATCCAAAAACACTGCCAAAATCACAATTTTTGTGATATTTCTTGATTTTCGTGCATAAGTGTGTGATTTTAGGGTTTATTCATGTCTAGAATCATGTTAGTATGTTTCATGTTTGATTTTGTGTTTATTTCCATCATAAATCTCAAGTTTTATCAAAATCTATTTTAGAAAACCCTGATTTCAAGGCCATAGTCTTGCTATCAGGGGCAATTTGGTCATTTGACCTCAATTTTGAAATTCTAAACCCTAATTTTCATATTTTTAATCATGTCACATCATATTTAGTTCAATTTATTCTTATTTGCATTTCAAAAATTATATTTTACAAAATATCTTTCTGAAAACCCTGATTTCAAGGCCATAGTCTTGCTATCAGAGGTATTTTGGTTATTTTAACCCCAATTTTGAAATTTCATATCTTATCTTTCTTATTTATTCAATTTTATTTCATATTTCATCATTTTAATTTAAGAGAATCATGGAAAAAGGCTTATATCTAGTAAAATCCAGCAATTTTCAAATATTGCTGGATAAATCTAGAAAAGCCAACATGTCATCACTAACAAAGTTTTCTAGTTTTACAGGGACATTGAAGACTTTACTTTCCTTTAATTTTCTGTATTTAAATTCAATAGTGATGTAAATTAAATTAAATTTGGAATAAGAATTTAAATTTCAGCTTAGACTAGGATTGCATTGCATATAGTTTAATTCTGCAAATATTAAATGTCTGATGAATGTATCATTCATGCACATTTTCATAAATTCACTATGGTTTACACGAATGGCATGTGCACTAGCTCTTATGGAATTGACAAACTTGGTGGAATTTATATTTATGGCCATAGTCAGAATACGAATGATACCCAGATTTGTAATCTTCGTATTAGCCACATTCAGCCTACACTCTTAGGCTAACTTCAAAATGCACTGCATTTCTAAAAAATACAAAAGGATTTTCTCAATTCCTCAAAATCAAGTCTTTCAAATCCATATTCATTCATTTCATTCATTTGTAAATTCCAATTCCAATTCCAAGAAATCGATTTTCTCAAAATTTCCTAAGTCTTATTCAAAAATCGATTTTCTCAAGACATTGATTTGCCAATGATATTTCAAGTATTTCCCAAGTTCCAAATTCGATTTTTCTAAGTTATATTTTCAATTTCAAAATTTGAATTCAAAGAAATCAAGTTTTCCAAAGCTATTTCACATTTCTCAAAATCGATTTTCATAAAAACCTCTAGATTCTTCATAAATCGATTTTCACTTTCTCAAATACAATATCTCAATCATGATGCACGATTTTCAAAGAGTATATTTTCCAAGAATTTTCTAAGTATTCCAATATTCAAAGCAAACATCATTTTTTTCAAATATGCCTTTTCTGAAATCCATAGCACATGCCTGATTCTTTGTGTAATAGGAAATAGAACATGATTTAGGCAAGTTGAGCAAAGTTAAGCATACAATTGATTCTTGGTTCAATTACCTCTGGTAAAGGCGCCAGGAACGGTTGAACCTCGTACCGACAGTCGAGTCCCATTCTTCGGAATTTTCCCGCATTTTAAAACGGAGGCGAGTTATTTTCAAAGGTCAGTTTGACTCACAAAAGTAAAAATTTTGCGATGAAAAGAGGTTTGGCGACCGAGATGGGACCTGTCTTTGCCTGATCAATCTAATGCTTTGCTTAGTTCAAATTGTCAAAATCGTGTTCCATGGAATGTCAGCTTTTATTTCATGATATCATGTGAACCTAGGAGCCTAGACTTGAACCCAACTGACATGGATCTCATATAGACTAAGTATGGTTTGGTAGGACCATATTGAGGAGGAAATTTTCATGCTCACTTAGACTTAGGTCTAATACAACCCTCCTCAATCTAGGTTTGATTGAAAACAATGTTTGCTTCTTCAAATTTTTCAAAATTTCTATCTCTTTAGGTTTTAGAGCCTTCTGATTTGATTGCATGTGTTCATGTTTTCAAAAACCACCCTACCTATATTGTCTCGGTCTTCACGTTGCTGGGCTCTCTTCCAGAACCATAGTTCAGGACAGAGCCTCACAACTGGGCCACCTATTTAGGTTAACACCCCCCTGCCACGTACCAAGGGCCATAGTCCAACATATATCGGCAGGTGCTCAAGGATGTTGGAAAACTTGAACCTAGAACCGGAGAAATTGATTTTATGCCACGTACATCGAGCCTTGGCTTGAGTATATAGGCATAGCATGATTGGACACAGATGATCTGAGCCTTAGAGTTAGAATTAAGGTCCTACAGCTATTTTAAAACTTGTGCACCTAGAGTCAGCTTTTAGGGAATGTTGTATGTGCATACTTGTTTGTGCAGAATGTGTTATAGTCATTTCATTGTTATTTTCCATATTTTCTCAATTTAACAAAATACTGGACGATTTTTCATAAATCCCCAATCCATTTTCGTATACTGTCTATGTTTTAAACCCTGGACGATTTTCATAAAATTCCTCTATTTTTTTCAAAACTCGAGGTGATTTTCATTCTTTCGTTCTTCTGGATCTCGAATTTTCTACTTCATTTTATCCTGCCTGCATTTTTTTAAAATCTCTATATTTTCCCAAGTCTTATTCCAATTTTCCGTATTTTCCAGTCTGATGGCATCCAGTCAGCTTGATTCAGTCTTCCCTGAGGGTCACATCTCCTATGAGGTGCGACAAAGTCTTCCCGAGCATCGAGTCCTCAACACCGGATCCTTCTTTCCCCGGTGGTACTATTCATGGTTCAAGAACTTGTCTCGTATGTTTCCTGACCACTTGGACGATTGTGGGTTAGAACTGGCGTCTGCAGTGGGAAAGCAGACAGTCAACGGCAATTTGATCCATGCACTAGCAGAGCGGTGGAATCCGAGCACTAGTACCTTCTGGTTCCCATGGGGGGAAATGACTTTGTTGATGGACGAGTTCTCAGAGATTATGGGATTACCTGAACCAGTTGGTCAGCTTGGAGATCCATTGGAGAAGCAGTTTTTGATTAATGTCAAGGGTCTGGACTTCCGAGACGCTTTAGCTCACATGACAGGACGCAAGTCTTGGCCATTGATAGAGGAGGATGGAAACGAATATGTGGACCTGCTCGAAATCTACAGACAGTATGGGGCATTTGCGGAGGTCAGCTCATTGTCTCGAACAACTCGAGAGAGAATCCAGCATGCGATGGTCTTATGCACTGTGGGATTAGCTCTCTTTCCCGATGGACGAAATTACATAGATGTGAGGATAGTACAACTTCTGCGAAGGTGGGAAAGTCGACAGACCAGCCGCCTCTCCATTGCCATGGCCGCACTCACCTTTCTGTACTGGGGGTTGACCTGCTTCACACTTGGAGAATCGATTCTAGTCAAAGGGTGCACTTACGCATTACAATCTTGGTTCCTTCGGCATGTGCCAGCCTGAGCCAGCTTGTTCAGATACAATGGTGAAAAGCTTCTTCCAGTTGCTCGATAGCGATTCTTGATCGATAACCTTCAGGAGAAAGAAGTCGTATGGGACTACTTTGATCGTTAGGAGTCACCTCTCAGATATACGTATGCATACGGCAAGCGGTTCAGACTACTTGGCCCATTCTTCTGTGCATACTACCATCCAGAGCGGTGTGTCAGGCAGTTCTCTTAGAGACAAAAGCGTGTAGAGATTCGTCCACTATGAGGGGTCTTGCCAGAGTTTGATCTCACATCAGATCAGTGGTCCGGAGCATACCATTCTGCCAGACATGGCTGGGATTCTTTTGTCACTCTCACTATTTTTCCTGATCCTCGGGTGTCCTCTGATTATCAAGAGTGGTGGAAAATTGTCTGTCCCCCTCCCCTCTGTCAAGTGTATTATTAAAATCATACTTTCAAGAAAATTCCTTTAATCTTCATTTCACTTTGGTTTGACGACCTCGCAAGTAACAAGGCATATTTTCAGTTGTTTATTTTGCAAAGAATAGCAGCGCAATTGTCGTAACTCCAGCGATGACTCAATCCCTAGTAATGGGATATTATTTCAATTGTCTACCAAAATTCGCAACAAATATGTTTCTTTAACCAAATTTCCTTCAAAAGCCTAACCATCAGTTCTGCCTTGCAGAGAGAGCATCAGTGACATTCAAGAGAGAGCATTTTGTGATACTTGATGGTTCATACAAGGTCCGAAAGGAAAACCTCATCAGTTGAAGGCATGGCATACTCGATCGCTTCAGAAGAAGAAATGGACTCGCCCCGATCAGCCAAAAGTCAAGGACAACAGGTTGAGGATGACATTGATCCTCAAATGTATGTTATGTTTAAGAAAATGATGACCAAGATGCTGGCAGAGCAAGCTGAGGCCAGTACGGAGCAGACCCAGATCAAGCAGAAGGATAAGGGTCATACAGCCAAGAATGTGAAAATCATCAGAAAGCATAATCACCATGAGGAAATGTCAGACGGGTCAGAATCAGCAGATGGCACTGACCAGGAATATAAAACTAAGCAAGAATTCAAGATGTCAACTCAGGGGCAGGGGTCGGCTTGTAAGTCCCGGAATCAATCTGTGGACGACCCTACTCAGTCACAACTCCGAGATGTGATGAAAATAGTCAAGGATCTGCAGGCCCGTGATAAGGGTAAAAGGGTCTTCACCAACGAAGACTTCTGTGACGGTTTGAAGGGAGATGACAATCTGGATAATCTCCCTAGGAAATTCATTAAATTCGATGGTTCTGGTGATCCCAAAGCACACCTCGCTATGTTCTTTGCTGAATGTTCCAAATTCAAGCAAGACAACTGGGCACTTTTCCTTTGTTTCCCTCGCAGTCTGGAGGGAACAACAGCCAAATGGTATTCAGAGCATGTTAACCCAATCGAGCTGAAAGAATTTAACAAGGTGGTGAACATGTTCATTGAACGATTCCTCTTTAACGCTGAGGCGCTTCCCACTCTCAGTCATCTCTGCGGCCTCAAGCAGAGAGAAAATGAAAAGGCCAGAGATTTCATTCATCGCTGGAGGTAAGCTTGCAATAAGATGAGAGACCCCATATCAGAAGGGCATGCTTTGTCCTTGATTCTAAGCAATTTCTCGCAGCCTCTAAAAGGCCTCATCTCTACTGCACCATCCAGATCTTTTATTGAATTAACAGAGCGGGCCGAATGGCTCGAGTTAAGGATGGAAAACGGTTTTTATGAAGGCTTCACTTTTGCTAAGAACAACAATCAGAATGAGTCAAAGAAGAAGACTCATTTCGCTCACTCTGCCAGCAATAATGAATGGAATCATCGCAAGGGGCAGAATAAAGACTTTTGTTATGGGGCAGGAAATTCAAGCAAGAACGATCAGAAAGGGAAGTCGATCCCACAATTCAGCAAGTCACTTCAGTTAGAGCAGGGACCGAAACCCCGAGAGAAAGTAAAACACAAAGGATGGAGTTATGATAGGAAGTTCACTCCACTAGACCAATCACTCAAGACTGTGCTCGAGTACATGTTGACCAAGGAGATGGTCAAATTGCCTAGGTTGGTCGATCCTTCCGCTCCTATGGGAAAATTCAAAGACCAATTCTGCAAATTTCACATAACAGTGGGACATAATACCGTGAATTGCTTTGTTTTGAAGAATATCGTTCAAGACCTTATTGACAAAAATCTTCTGGTAGAGGGTGCTGAAGATGAAAATATGAACATCATAAAACAACCATTTCCCCCTCATAATACAACGGTCATCTCTGAAGGAATGCACTAAGGGCATTTGCTTGTCTTTTCATTTCCATTCTTTTGGGATGATACCCCATTTCATTTTCATCACTGTCATTTTGATCAATTCTATCTTTCAATAAAGTTGCAAGTTTTCTTTATCTATCTGGATGCCATTTGTCTCTTTACTTCTCATTATCAAATCTTTGCAAAATTGTCATTACCTTGATCTCTTATTTTTCTAATTATCTTCTCAATAAAAGCAATTTGTTTTGTGATGGGCGATTTCCCTGAATTAATTTACTCTCCAATTTTCAGAATGTCTTCTCGATCTATCAAGAAGCTCGTCATTAATCCGAATGCCTGTTCGAAATCAGCAGTAATTCATCAGGTCAAAATAAGAGTAGAATGCAGTCAGACTACAAAGCAGTCAGAAGAGTCCATAGAGTTCGATTCAGTCCTTCAAGAATTGCCAGAATTTGCATCAGTTCAGAAACAAGATGAGCCATCATCCTTAGTTCAGGATCCGACTGAGGACATCAATATCGGATCAGAAGATGATCCTAGGATTCTCAAGATTGGCAGCGGTTTGAGCCTAGGAGAGAAAGAAAGGCTCATTAATTTTCTCAAGCAGCATGAAGAAGTATTCGCATGGACTTATGAGGATATGCCAGGTTTAGATCCTAAATTAGTGGAACATCGCCTCGTTCTGAAACCTGATGCGAAACCAGTTAAGCAGAAGTTAAGAAAAATGGATCCTCGAATCGAGCAACAGGTCAAGGAAGGACTTGAGGATCTGCTCAAGGCGGGATTCATTCGAGCAATAGATTATCCGGATTGGTTGGCAAATATCGTAGCAGTTCCCAAGAAGAATTGTAAAGTTCGAATCTGTATTGACTTCCGTGATCTCAATAAAGCCACTCCATAGGATGATTATCCGCTCCCAAATATTGATCTCCTAATTGATAGCACGACTAGACATGCTATGTTTTCCTTTATGGATGGATACTCCAGATATAATCAGATCAAATTGGCCGCTCGTGACCAATCCAAAACGTCCTTCACCACTCCTTGGGGCACTTTCTATTATACGGTCATGCCATTTGGGCTTAAGAATGCTGGAGCCACTTATCAGCGTGCTATGGCCGTCATTTTCCATGATCAGATGCATAAAATCATGGACGCATATGTCGATGATATTCTAGTGAAATCCAAAGAAGAGGAAGATCATATTGAAGCTCTCAATCAAGTATTCAAGCGACTCATTCTTTACAAGCTAAGACTCAATCCATAAAAATGTGTTTTTGGAGTCGAATCAGTCAAGTTGTTAGGCTTTCTGGTCAGCAAAAAGGGGATAGAGATGGATTCCGCTAAGGCTAAGGCTATCATTGGCATGCCGCCCTTGACTAATCTCAAAGAATTGCGTAGTCTTCAGGGACGCATGCAATCAATTCGGCGATTTATTTCTAATTCGGCCATGAGATGTGAGCCTTTAATCATTTGCTCAGAAAAGGAGTGAAGTTCGAATGGGGACCAGAGTGTCAGCAATCGTTCGAACGCATAAAGAAATATTTGCTCAATCCTCTTGTTTTAAAGCCGCCAGAATTAGGGAAGCCCCTATTGCTATACATTTCAGTCAATCAAGTTGCTTGCGGCGAATTCTTGGCACAATACGAGGAAGGCAGTTTGATTGAGCATGCCATTTACTATGTGAGCAAAACCTTCATTGATTATGAGAAGAAATACTCTCAAATAGAGAAAACATGTCTAGCTCTGGTTTGCATGTGTCAGAAATTGAGACACTATTTGCTGGCGTCTGAAGTCAAGATTCTATCCAAATTAAATCCTCTCAAGTACATTCTAGAGCAACCATTCCTCAGTGGGCGGATTGCCAAATGGCAAGTTCTGTTAATGCAGTATGATCTGGAATATGTCTCTCAGCAATCTATCAAAGGCCAAGCAATTGCAGATCAATTGGCAGATTTTCCTCTAGCAGAGGATGTTAAAGCTGATGATGATTTTCCCGATGAGCAGATATGCAATATTCAACAGTCCTCAATTTGGAATTTATTCTTCGACGGTTCCAAGAATATGGCAGGCATAGGAATCAGGATTCTGCTAATCACACCAGAGAAGGAGATGATTCCCTTTTCTCTCAAACTGGATTTTCAGTGCACACATAATATGGCCGAGTATGAAGCTTTGATACAAGGTCTGAAAATTCTATAGGACTTCAATGTCAAAAGAGTGCATGCTTATGGCGACTCTTTGCTCATCATCAATCAAGTCCTAGCCGAATGGCAAGTGAAGGATCAGAAATTACTTCTTTATCAGAAGATCATCTCAGTTCTCGCCGACAAATTCGAAGAATTCCAACTTTTCCATATTAAGAGAGACTTCAATCAAGTTGCAGACAGTTTAGCCAATCTGGGCTCCATTATGTCTTTCAAGAACGAAGAATCTTGTTGCTCATTTGAAATTGGCAGACTTGATCAACCCGCTTTCATCCCAGTAGAGTAGATAAACCAGGCTGAGCAGAAGAAGAAGCCTTGGTATCATGATATCAAAAATTTCATTAAAACTGGTGAATTTCCTCCAGAATTCTCAAAGAAAGAGCAGCGAGCAATTCAGCGCATGTCTGCTCAATATTTTATTCTTGCCGACATCCTTTATCGTCGTGGATTCAGTTCTGAATATTCCAAATGTTTGGACGAAGACGAAACCAAAGAAATTATGCAAGAAGCGCACGAAGACATTTGCGGTGGTCATGTTGGCTACCAAACTCTTGTCAAACAAATCATCCGAGCAGGATATTACTGGAGGACCATACAACAAGATTGCTATCAATTTGTGAAAAAGTGTGTTCAATGTCAGATGCATCCACCCTCTATTCATGCGCCAGCGATATATTTACAATCTGTCGTCTCTCCATGGCCGTTCTCTATGTGGGCCTTCGATGTCGCAGGTCCCATCACTCTGTCTGCCTCAAATGGTCACAAGTATTTTTTTGCCGCAACAGAATATTTTACTAAATGGGTAGAAGCAGTCACTCTACGCACAGTAGAAGGTCGACACGTAGTCTCATTCATTCACAAGAATATCTTATGTCGTTTCGGCATACCGCATGATATTGTGTCAGACAATGGCAGTCATTTCAAGAATAAGAGAATAAGAACATTCTGCTCAAAGTTCAGAATTCATCATCATTTTTCCGCTCCTTATTATCCTCAAGGGAATGGTCAAGCAGAGGCCACCAATAAGATTCTGATTCAAATCTTGGAGCGAACCTTGGAAACAGGCCGTGACTGGCATGAAAAGATTAATGATGCGTTGTGGGCGTATAGAACCACCATTCGAACTCCAACTAATGCTACTCCGTCAGAACTTGTCTATGGAACTGAAGTAGTACTGCCTCTACATGTTCAGAAACCTGCTCTGAAATTTGCATCACTTCTAGAATTACCTCTTGATCAATATGAGGAACAACGGCTAGTACAACTTGATTTGCTAGATGAGAAAATGCTCAGAGCAGCGGAGCACGCTCAATCATATCGTCAAAGGATAGCCAGACAATATGCAAAATCTGTCATTGAAAGAAAATTTTGAGTCAATGATCTAGTGCTCAGATCAATGACTTATCTCAAGCACCGCCCATGTGGCAAGTGGTCACCAAATTGGGAAGGTTCCTATGTTGTCAAAGAGGCATTATCCCGCAATTCATATCGGCTCATCTATGCCGATGGAGTAGAATTACCAGATCCCATCAATGCTCGGCATTTGAACAAATTCTATACTTAAATCATGTCTTATCCTTTGTAATTCCTCCAAAATTTTCTTCGAATAAGGATCAAGATTCTCTTTTTCCAGTTACACTGGGGCATTTTTTAATTTTTTATTTTATCTACAAATACCCTGTATGCAGGCAGGATCAAACAAATCTCTCATTTTGCACGCATGTGCACCCATTTACATTCATTTGCATTTGCATGCATTCATTTGCATTCATCTGCATCAATTTGCATTTGCATCGAACTACCCATTCAGGGTAAGGGATAAATCCTGAGGCCCCGACAGTCGTCCAAGTCATCGTGAGGGTGAAGACCAAAAATCTTCTATCAGAATCAATTGATAACTTTTCAAAATCCAGTGTTCGTGCTGGTAATTTTTCAAAAACCAGTGTTCGTGCTGGTAATTCTCCAAAACCCAGTGTTCGTGCTGGTAATTTTTCAAAAACCAGTGTTCGTACTGGTAATTCTCCAAAACCCAGTGTTCATGCTGGTAATTTTCCAAAATTCAGTATTCGTGCTGGTAAATTTTTCTTCAAAATGTAGTGCTCGTACTGGCAATCTTTTTAAAATCCAGTGCTTGTACTGGTAATCTTCCAAAATCCAGTGCTCATACTGGTAATCTTCCAAAATCCAGTGCTCGTACTGGTAATCTTCCAAAACCCAGTATTCATACTGGTAATTTTTCAAAACATAATGCTTGTATTGGTACATCCTTAAAATCCGATGTTCGCACTGGTACACTTTAAAATTCAGTGTCCACATTGATCTAGTTTTCCTTCGGGATTTGAGTTCCGACTCTAATCTTCTTTCCTTCTAGTTGATCTAGTTTTCCTCCGGGATTCGAGTTCCGACTCGAATTTTCTTTCCTTCTAACCGGTTTAGTTTTCCTTCGGAATTTGAGGTCCGACTCGAATCTTCTTCCCTTCCAGTTGATCTAGTTTTCCTCCGGGATTCGAGTTCCGACTCGAATTTCCTTTCCTTCTAACCGGTTTAGTTTTTCTTTGGGATTTGAGTTTCGACTCGAATCTTCTTTCCTTCTAGTTGATCTAGTTTTCCTCCGGGATTCGAGTTCCGACTCGAATTTCCTTTCCTTCTAACCGGTTTAGTTTTTCTTCGGGATTTGAGTTCCGACTCGAATCTTCTTCCCTTCCAGTTGATCTAGTTTCCTTTGGGATTCGGGTTCCGACTCGAATTTCTTTTCCTTCCACAATGGACCTAGTTTTCCTTCGAAGATTCGGGTTCCGACCCGAGTTTTCTTTTCCTTCAGAGTTGGTCTAGAAAATTAGAGTTCCGACTTGAATTTTCTTCCAAATCCAATCTGCCTAGCTTTCCTTTAAAAGTTTGAACTTCTACTCAAACTATCCTACGAGTTGGTCTAGAAGATCCGAGTTTCGACTCGAATTTTCTTTCAAAATCCAATTCATCTAGTTTTTCCTTGAAGAGTTGAATTCTGATTCGAATCTTTCCTCAAAAACCCAGTTTAACACCTGGTCCATTCAAAGCTCACAAGTTGGAATCATTCCTTCTTAAACTATGAAACTTAGGTTAAATCCCTATGGAATTGATAGTTCGTAGGTCGAACCCCTGCGGAACCAATGTCGTTCTCAATTGAACCAATGTCGTTCTTAGGCTGAATACCTATCGAACCCATGTCGTTCCTAGTGAACCAATGTCATTCTCAATTGAACCAATGTCGTTCTTAGGCTAAATCCCTACAGAACCCATGTCGTTCCCAATGAATCAATATCGTTCTCAACTAAAGCAATGTCATTCTTAGGCTGAATCCCTATAGAACCCATGTAATTCCCAATGAACCAATTCTCAATTTTCAATTTTCAAAATTCCAAATTTCCAATTTCGACCTTCGAGTCAATCAATTTCCAACTTCAAATTTCAAATTTTCAAATTCGACCTTTAGGTCAATCAATTTCAAATTTCAAATTTCAAATTTCAAACTTCAAATTTCAAATTTCCAATTTCGACCTTTAGGTTAATCAATTTCCAATTCCAAATTTCGAAATTCAAATTTCCAATTTCCAAATTCGACCCTTTTAGGTCACCAAATATCAATTTCCAAATGTCTAATATCAAATTTCAAATTTCAAAATTTCAAAACTTCCAATTCCAATACCAATTTCAAAAATTCCTCTTGCGAGAGACCCTTTTTATAGGGAGAGTTCGAGGGAGCTCGTTCTTTTCGCATGCTATCCAATTCGTTCACTTAGCCCCTTTTCAGGGAG
The DNA here is from genome assembly GCF_984573655.1 of Nuphar pumila. NCBI lineage: Eukaryota > Viridiplantae > Streptophyta > Magnoliopsida > Nymphaeales > Nymphaeaceae > Nuphar > Nuphar pumila. Next base: position 98,400,569 of record NC_143251.1, read on the forward strand.
AGTTTGAAGGGACTTGTGTCTTTGTGAACCGTTTGCAAAACAAAATTCCAATTTCATACAAGGAACCCTTAGTTTAGGGAGAGCTTCGACGGAAGTTCGCTTTCCTTGTGACCATAATTTTAGACTAGGCCATTTCATCGTGAAGGACCCTCTTTTTAGGGAGAGTGTGATGAACTTGCTCCTTCATGACCAATTCACTGACCTCACCAATACCGGCCCCTTTCCATAAGAGAAGCCTAATGTTAGGAAGTTTTGACGAAAGCTTAATTTATCTTCGAAAGTTCGTTTTGCAAACACCTCCTCTTCAGGGAAGAGAGGAATAATTTCTAATTCCAATTTCTAAATCTTCTCCTTTGGGCAAAGGAGAAGAGAATTCCTGTCATGGATGTGTTGCGTTGCGCCTCAAATGCTCGCTTTCACAAAGAATTTCAAGAAAATTTTGCCAATTTGTCGTCGAATATTTATTGATTTCAAAAATCTTTATTGCACAAAATTATTACCTCAAAATACCCTTAGTATTACTTCCGAGAGGACAAAGCTTTCGCGAAAAAGGATTCAAAATTCAAAATCTTTCTATTCGCCAACCAAAAGGATAAAGAATAAATCCGCGATATGGCCAGCAAAGAATATTCAATGTTGTTGTAAAGCCATGAGTGATTGATATTGATCGCAGTCAATGGCACATTTTTAAAGACCATTCTTGAAAAATAAAGCAGTCAAAATATCCTGGGTGACACAAAAAAATCCATACCATCTCTATATCTCCTCAATCACCTAAGCTACAATTAAATATCTGCAAAAAGGATCTCTCAATTGTCGTCAAGATGAAGGCGAATTAAGCGAGTAGACCCCCAGTGCCAAAGAAGATTTGAATCATCTCCAAGATGACGAAGTTTGTGACGGATCCTTCCAGGGAAAGTTCAGATCACCGTCGAGATGAAGGTGAGTGTGATGAGTCTACCGACAAACCCTAAAGGATATTTAATTTCTGCTATCATCAAGAGATTTCCCGCCAAAAAGCCAATAACTGTCAATATAATCCCTGAGAGAAAAGCAGGATCGGAACATCTCCGAGATGAAGGAGTTTGTGACGTACCCTTCCAAAAAAAAGAAAAGAGAGAAAAGCCAGGATAAAATCCTAAAGTTTGTGAGAAAACAAAGATTAAAACTATTTTTTTTTGTGTTTTTGCAAAAAATATTTACAAAAGGAATTTTTCTGAGAATTAAAAGCTAGTTTTAGGGAAATTTCTTCAGAAAATGCGTTTGGATCCGAATTTTGAGGAAATATGGATTTAAAGCACTGGGTTCGGCTCCGAAATCGATTTTGAATAAAATTTGATCCAAAAAAATTAAAGGATAACTGAAAATTAGCTTTGATTTTCTCAGAAAAATGGGGTAAGGGGTAAAAGGGTCATTTTTGCAAATCTTTGAAAAATTTGAGGTGTTCACAGATGCCCCTCTTTGCTACTAAGCCGGTTGGAAGCCGAGCTTAGTGGCAAAGATAACACTCCAAATTTTGAAAATGCCCCTAGTCAGCAGATCTGAACTGGGTGTGGAAGAATTAATTTTGAAAATATGGCTTCTCAGGCTTAAAACCTTAATCTGAATGGTTTTGGGGAGATGAAATCCTTGAAATGATATGATTGAGTAAAATATGAGGAAATCGTGATGGGACTTTGGGTGAAAATCTCGAAATGGTGGAAATAAAAATTTTGATCAAGTCTCATGGGTGAGACAAGATACTCTTTTTGGAATGATTCAGGTTTAACCCTTAACCTGGATGGAACGAAGATATATCAAGATGAATCAGGTGAGGAAAGGAATACATGAGAATCTTGATGGGACATTTGGAGAATGCCTCGTGAAATGGAGCTCAAGTAGGATCCTATCCTGGATGGATATACAAAGCATGGGTTTCTTGATGGGAAGAACCATGATGGGATTGGAGGGAAACATCTCGTTAGAACGAGGAATCTCGTTGGAACGAGTCTCAGGTTTAACCCAAACCTGAAAGGAAGATACCTCGCAAAGCGAGGTTCCGGGTTAATTCTTAGCCTGAAATAGGAAATCTACCATACGGGTTTCTCAAATGGAGAAACCATAATGGGACCTTCGGAACTTGGACGAACAAATCCGAAAGGGGTTTGACGAGAGGAGAAAAATATAGGGTTCCCTAAAGCTTTGAAAATGGGAAGAAATTGGGCGTCTCATTGCTGAGACTGAAATAGCTTTTGAAATCTATGACCTCTCGCAGGGGGTTTAGGTTTGGGCCTTAACCTGAGTGGGGGAAATCTACCATACGGATTTCTCAAAAATGGAGAAACCATAATGGGACCTTCGAAATTTGGACGAACAAATTTGAAAGGGGTTTTTGCGAAAGGAGAAAATATAGGGTTCCCTAAAGCTTTTGAAAAAGGGAGAAGAAATTGGGCGTCTCATTGCTGAGACTGAAATAGCTTTTGAAATCAAATGATCTTTCGTAGATGGTTCAGGTTTGACCCTTATCCTGAGTGGGGGAAATCTACCATACGGATTTCTCAAAAATGGAGAAACCATAATGGGACCTTCAGAATTTAGACGAACAAATTCGAAAGGGGTTTGACGAGAGGAGAAAAATATAGGGTTCCCTAAAGCTTTGAAAAGGGAAAGAAATTGGGCATCTCATTGCTGAGACTGAAATAGCTTTTGAAATCTATGACCTCTCGCAGGGGGTTCAGGTTTGGCCCTTAACCTGAGTGGGGGAAATCTACCATATGGATTTCTCAAAAATGGAAAAACCATAATGGGACCTTCGGAATTTGGACAAACAAATTCGAAAGAGGTTTTTGCGAAAGGAGAAAATATAGGGTTCCCTAAAGCGTTTGAAAAAGGAAGACGAAATTGGGCATCTCATTGCTGAGACTGAAATAGCTTTTGAAATCAAATGATCTTTCGCAGATGGTTCAGGTTTGACCCTTATCCTGAGTGGGGGAAATCTACCATACGAATTTCTCAAAAATGGAGAAACCATAATGGGACCTTCGGAATTTAGACAAACAAATTCGAAAGGGTTTTTTGCGAAAGGAAAAAATATAGGGTTCCCTAAAGCTTTTGAAAAAGGGAGAAGAAATTGGGCGTCTCATTGCTGAGACTGAAATAGCTTTTGAAATCAAATGATCTTTCGCAGATGGTTCAAGTTTGACCCTTATCTTGAGTGGGGGAAATCTACCATACAAGTTTCTCAAAAATGGAGAAAGCATGATGGGACCTTCGGAATTTGGACGAACAAATCCGAAAAGGGTTTTTGCGAAAGGAGGAAATATAGGGTTCCCTAAAGCTTTTGAAAAAGGGAGAAGAAATTGGGCGTCTCATTGCTGAGACTGAAATAGCTTTTGAAATCAAATGAACTTTCGCAAGAAATTTCAGGTTTTGACCCTTATCCTGAGTGGGTCGTCCATACGGAATTCTTCAATGAGAAAACTGTGATGGGACAGGAAGAGATACTTCCTTCAGAGGCAACTCTTTTGGAAAATATAAACAACGCTAGGTTGCATCAAAAATGGATATTGAATGTTTATTTCTTTTCTTGGAATAGCTAGAAAATTTTGCCAATAAGATAAAAATTATAGCTGATTCAAACGCTTGGAGATGTGCACGTATGTGCAAAAAGATATTCCCTCTTTTACCTAGAGTATTTCCCCCAAATGAGGTTAATTCCTCTGTTCTAAGAGTCAGATTAAAATTTTTAGCGCTGATGATTTTCTTCAAGGAAGCTATCCATTTTCCTGATATGAGAATAGAAGAAATATTCTTAATTTCATAAAAGCAAGTAATGAAAAGATATTGATAAAAGAATTTTGCATGAGAAAAGATGACTTCTGGCAACTTTGGCAGTTTGATATTTGGGTGTTTTCCGACGATGATCTTTTTGCACTCTTTTTGAGTCATTGGGCTTTTTCGGGCTTTTACATCATCCTTTATTTGGAGATGTCCTGACTTTTCTCTCTTTTTCAGGGAAGGGTACGTCACAAACTCCTTCATCTTGGAGATGTTCTGATCCTTCTTTTATCTCAGGGATTCTATTGATGACATTGGCTCAAAAGGTCTTTAAATGATAGCAGAAATCAAATATCTTTTAGGGTTTGTCGGTGGGCTCATCACACTCGCCTTCATCTTGACGGTGATCTAAACTTTCCTTAGAAGGATCCTTCACAAACTCCTTCATCTCGGAGATGATCCAAATCTTCTTTGGCCCCGGGGGTCTGCTCGCATATTCGTCTTCATCTTGACGACAGTTGAGAGATCCCTTTTGCGGATATTTGATTGCAACTTTAAACGAATGAGAAGATATAGGTCGAGTGGATCCTTTTTATAGCTCGAGATATTTCCACTGCCTGATTGCCAGAAAGTCATTTTAAAACATGTGCCATAGCCAAGATCAATATAAATTCACTTCTGACTTTTTAACATCATTGAACATTTGTGTCATTGATCATATCAAGGATATTTCTTTCATCCTTTTGGTTGATCAATAGGAAAAAGATTTGAATTTTATCCCCTTTTCGCAGAAAGTTTCACCTTTTTTGGAAAGAAATACTAGAGGTAATCTGAGGAAATTCTTTTTGTGTAGTCAGATTTTTAGAAACAACAAATGCTTTTAGCAAATTGGCAAAGTTTTTACGAATTCTTTGTGAAATAATCACTCAATATAGATTTTGATGAGACCTTAAGTTGCAATCTTTGATTTTGAAAATACATGACCAGCAAAAGCTGGAACTTTTGAAATACATGACCAGCAAAAACTGAAATGTTTGAAATACATGACCAACAGAAAGCTGGAACATTTGAAATACTTGACCAGCAATAGCTGGTGAAAGTGCACTAGGATCAAGACAACGAGCACTAGAGGGGGGGGGTGAATAGTGCTTTTTAAAACTTTTTGCGGAATATTGAAGGATTTTGCAAATCTCAAAGCAAACACACAAAGAACACAAGATTTTATCCTGGTTCGGTCAAACCCAACCTACATCCAATCTCCAAGCAAAACCCGCTTGAGATTTTCCACTATCAACCTTGTAAACTACAAGATCACACAGACCATAACCGGTCTCACTTTCAGTAACAATCCCACTGAAAGCAAACAATTCCTTTACACCAAGGAGTCCTTCTTTTTACACAAAAGAAATAACAACTTACAATACAACCTATGAGCCTTCCTTTTGAATGCAAATGAGATGCAATTGGCTTTTGAGGTTGTTGAAACACTCTACTCACGAATTCACTATCTCTCAAAGTGATTTGAGTAAAAAACTGAAGTGAAAATATCACGTGAGTGAGAAAACAAATACTTGAATAAATAGGAGTGAAAAGCAAGATTCAAATCGATTGAATTGTTGTTTTTGAGTGTAAAATGCACTCATATTTATAGTTAAAAGATTTCATACGTTGAGAGTATGAAAGGGTGTCAAAACTGTCCATTTCGAACGATCAAAATGTTTGAAAAATGAAAAGATACGCCTTTTTGAAGTTTCAGGAAAATGGCAAAATTAGTCGACTGAAAGATCAATTAGTCGACTAATAGTTAGTTATTAGTAGACTGACAGTTATCGTTGGTCGACTGATCTGTTAATCGAGCCGTTTGAAAATCTGAACTTTTGAAACTTAGTCGACTTAAGAAAAGTTAGTCGACTGATAATATCATCAGTAGACTGAAAAATCTTTTAGTCGACTGCTGCTAAAAACTTCTAAAAAACAAACATTCTGTTCGGTCGACTGATAAAAAGCATTAGTCGACTGCTGCTAAATTTTCAGAAAACACATGTTCTATTCAGTCGACTGATAAAACCATTAGTCGACTGCTGCTAATTTTCCAGAAAACAGACATTCTGTCCAGTCGATTGATAAAACCTTCGGTCGACTAATTTGACACGAATGACTTTTTAGAAAATATGGCGCGAAAGGATTAGTCGACTGATAAGTCTATTGGTCGACTAATAAACATGAAATTTTAAGAAAAGAGTTTTCTAAAAAGATTTTCAAAAGAGTTTCTTTTAGAAAAGTTTTTCTAAAGACTTTTAAGGTGAAATGCAACCTAAATATGCACTCTAAGTAAGGCTCTTACAAGAATCTAAGACTTTTAATGAATTAAACATTTGCACACTAGTCTTCAAGGATTCTTCACCGAATTCTTTAATTTCTTCATAGCCTTAGCTGAAATGCAGTTGATTCTACTTGCTCATCATCAAAACCTTGTACTTGAAGTATCATGTATGGCTTCATTGTCGTAACAATCTCCCCCTTTTTGATGATGACAAACTTAATCAAAGATGAAGCATTTAGATACATAGATGGAGATTTTACTCCCCCTATCAATATGCTGCAAAACATTAAAAGTTAGCACATTTAAAGCACATATAATACATATTGATTGGTTTGCATTTCCATCCATCATGCATTTAGAAATACATTCATTCAAAGCTTTCTTTTTCTCTTAATTTTGCATTTCTCATGCAAGATCTCCTGTAATGTAATTGCTATCATCTTTTTCTCAAGATCTCCTTGCAATTTCAAAGTAATGCTATCTTTATCTTTTTCTCCCCTTTTGTCAGAATAAAAAAGAGTAAGGGCAAAAATAGCATAAGCAGATAAATTTAAAATATTACAACCCATAAAGTATGTTTTTCAAAGATTAAAGATCAGAAAAGAGAGTTTAGCAAATCCTTAATGGCAGTTACATCCTTCTGAATTGAAGCAAGTTGTTGAGTCACATCTTCACGAAAGGTGTGTTGATGCAGCTCCAAAGCTTCCAGTCTCTTCATAACTTCATCATGGTCTTGATTTGTCGAAAATTTCTTTCTTTTTGCATGAGATGAAGGTGTTGCAGAAGGTGAAGGTTCAGAAATAGATGGTTTATTAGGATCAGATGGTTCAGTTTGATCAACATTTAAGGGAGGCAGATATTTAATTTTCATTCTTTTAAAAATTGTTTGATCAAAGAACTCTTTTTGCTCAATGTACTTTTCATTTGTTAAAGAAACTTTAAAATGTCTAAAAATACGGGTTAAAAGACAACCATAAGGAAGAAATGGTTTTTGTTTCCACAAGTTTGTAAAATACACATTGGCCCAGTTGACAGAAAAATTTTCGAAATAAAACATAAAGAGTCGTAGATAGATCTGTGGAATAATAATCAAAATAACCAGTTTTGGGTAGAACATTGTGGGCAAGGATTCATCCAGCAATGCGTGCACGAGTTTGAAGATTAGTATTTTTGAAAGGAGGGCAGTGAGGTGCTTCTGGAAGAAGAATTTGTTCAAAAACTCTTTCATCATTCAATTCAATAGTGTTGAAAAGAGTGTCTGAAGGTGGAATTTCAAGAATTTCTCCAAGCAATTTCGAATCAAACTCGATTTCAACATCACAAACAAGAGAAGACAAAACTCCAGTTTCATGATTCATTTGTAAATTTGTGTAAAACAAGTGAATAAGAAAAGGATAGTGAAGGGTATCTGCACAAGCATCAAAAAGATGTGAAATACCAGGAAATAATTCTCTTATTTTGTAACGAGAAAATAAGTGAAATAGAACATTTTGGCCTGGTAAAATAGGTAGTGCAGAAATTGATCCAAAAGTGTCATAGAGAAGAGGGTTGCGAAGTAATCTTAGTGAAAAACCATGTCTTGAAGTAGGTGTAGGAGGAGGAGAACCTAAACCTTTTGCAGATGCAGACTTCGTGCGAGGCATGGTTACCAAAATGTCGGCTTCCAAATAACGTCTGGCAAGGGGAAAAAGCTTTCCGGCGATCAAAAAACGAAGGACAATGCGGTGGCTGACGGTGAGGAGAGGTCGGCCAAAAGGGGATTCCAGCGTTTAAAGATTACGGCCACAAGATTCCGGCGTCTCCCTGTTACGGTAAGAAAATCCCGACGATGATGGAGTCGAACGACACTCCGAGGGTTTTTCAGAAAAGAGAGAGAGAGGCAAAAGAGAAAGAGGGGTTTTTGGTTTAAGGGTTTCGTTTTTAAGAAAAAAGGAAAAGGTACGAAGTGAAACGCTGCCTCTTTTTTTTTAAAAAAAAAACGGGTTTTAAAACAAATCCAAGGGGTGTCGGGTCCCTTCACTTAAATTTTTTTTAAAAAAAATTTAGTCGACTAAAACTTTATCGGTCGACTAAAAAGTGCGACTTATTCTAAAAAAATATCATCAGTCGACTAGAAATATATCGGTCGACTAATATGGTGCGATACATTCCAAAATATAAAACATCAGTCGACTAGAATTTTATCGGTCGACTAATATAGTGCGATTTTGAGATTTTGTTCAAAAATCAGCATTTTTATAAATCCAAAAATGAGCAAATACCTAGTTCTCTCCTAATTCTCATAAAATCTTCATTTTTAAGAGGTTTAGTGAAGATATCGGCATGTTGTTCTTTAGTGGAAATAAAATTTAACGAAATATCTCCTTTTAACACATGATCTCTTAAAAAATGATGTCTAACTTCAATATGCTTAGTTCTTAAGTGCTGAATAGGATTTTTCGAAAGATTTATAGCACTAGTGTTATCACAATAAATAGTTGTTGTGGAGTAATTCAAACCAAAATCTTTTAAGGTCTGTTTCATCCAAAGTACTTGTGAACATGCTAAACTAGCCGCTATATATTCAGCTTCAGTTGTTGAGAGTGATACTGAATTTTGCTTTTTACTAAACCAAGAGACTAAGGAATTTCCCAAGAAATGACAAGTTCCACTAGTACTCTTGCGATCAGATTTACTTCCTGCAAAATCTGCATCACTATATGAAACTAAATCAATGGAAGATGATTTTGGGTAAAACAAACCGAAATCTGAAGTATCTTTCAAATAACGAAGAATTTGTTTTACTGCAGTTAAATGAGATTCCTTTGGATTAGCTTGAAATCTTGCACACATACAAACACTAAACATAATATCAGGTCGACTAGCAGTTAAGTATAATAGAGATCCGATCATACCTCTGTAGAGCTTAGTATCTACACTTTTACCATTTTCATCTTTATCAAGAGAAGTAGTTGTACTCATAGGATTCCTTCTTGATTTCGATGAGTCCATCCCAAATCTCTTGAGAAGTTCTTTTGTATACTTAGCCTGATTGATGAAGATTCCTTCTTCAGTTTGCTTTATTTGAAGTCCAAGGAAGTAGTTTAATTCGCCCATCAAGCTCATTTCAAACTCTTCCTGCATAGCCTTAGCAAATTCTTTACAAAGAGAATCATTAGTAGAACCAAATATTATGTCATCAACATAAATTTGCACAATAAGAATATCTGAATTAAAATGTTTAATAAATAAAGTGGAGTCTACCCGATCAATGGAAAAACCAGATTGTTCTAGAAAATTTCGTAGTCTTTCATACCACGCTCTTGGTGCTTGTTTGAGTCCATACAAAGCTCTTTTCAATTTGTAGACCTTTTCTGGATATTTCTCATTTTCAAAGCCTGGAGGTTGCTCTACATAAACTTCTTCATTGATGTATCCATTTAAGAATGCACTCTTAACATCAATTTGATATAACTTGAAGTTCATGTAACTAGCAAAAGCAAGCATCATACGAATTGACTCTAATCGAGCCACTGGTGCATAGGTTTCATCAAAATCTATGCCTTCTTCTTGATTATAGCCTTATGCCACTAGCCTTGCTTTGTTACGAATGACTTCACCATTTTCATCCAGCTTATTTCGGAAGACCCATCTTGTTCCAATTACTGGATGATCCTTTGGTCTATCAACTAGATCCCAAACATCATTCCTAGTAAATTGGTTAAGTTCTTCAGACATGGCTAAAAGCCAAAATTCATCATCACATGCCTCATTGATATTCTTTGGTTCTAATTTAGATATGAAAGCAACATTTGCAATATATTTTTCTAACTGCCTTCTAGTTTGGACACCACTCTTTATTTCACCAATAACTTGTTCATGTGGATGATTAGGAACTTCTTTCCAAACCGGTTGAAGAGGAATATTTTCTTGAGAAGTACTCTCTATCAAGGGTTCTTCTTGAAGTATTGCTTCTTCTTCTTCGCTTAGAGGAATAACCTGCTCACAATTCTCATCAAATGCAACATGTAAAGATTCTTCAATACACGATGTTCTTTTATTGAAAATACAATATGCTTTACTTCTAGAAGAATATCCAAGAAATAATTATTCATCTGATTTTGAATCAAACTTATCAAGATTATCTTTGGTATTTAACAAGAAACATTTACTACCAAAAATTTTGAAATATGAGATCTTTGGTATATGATCATAATACAATTCAAAACATGTTTTATGTAAAATTGGTCGAATAAGAACACGATTTAAGACATAACATGCTGTATTAATTGCTTCAGCCCAAAAATATTTTGGTAAATTTTTATCTTGAAGCATAGTTCTAGCACATTCTTGCAAAGTTCTATTCTTTCTTTCAACAACTCCATTTTGTGGAGCCGCTCTAGGAAAAGCAAAGTTGTGAGATATACCATGTAAATCACAAAACTTTAGAAAAGATTCATTTTCAAATTCACCACCATGATCACTACGAATTTTAATAATAGATGTAGATTTTTCATTTGTAATTCTTCTACAAAGTTTAGAAAATTCTGAAAAAGCACCATTTTTGCTTTTTAGAAAAATCACCCATGTAAATCGAGAATAATCATCTACTATAACAAAAGCATACTTGCTACCATTCAAACTTTGAATTCTAGATGGTCCAAATAGATCTAAATGTAAAAGTTCAAGAGGACGTTTTGTTGAAACTATATCTTTAGCTTTAAAAGAACTCTTGATTTGTTTACCCCTTTGACAAGCATCACATAAGTGATCCTTTTTATATGGTATTCTAGGTAGGCCTCTTACAAGATCATTCTTGGATAATTTTGAAATAATTTTAAAATTAACATGTTCAAGTCTCTTGTGCCATAACCATTGAATTTCATTTGAAACAATAAGACATTTTTCATTAAAAGAGGGTAATTCATCTAGATATAGTTCATACACATTGTTTCTTCTTTTACCTTTAAAAATGATCTTTTTAGATTGAAAATCAGAAATTAAGCATAAATCATTTTCAAAAGAAACATGAAAACCTTTATCACATAATTGACTAATAGATATTAAATTATGCATTAAACCATCTACTAAAAGAACATTTTCTATCAAGGGAAATTTTGGATTACCAATATTACCAATACCTATCACTTTTCCCTTGTTATTGTCACCAAAGGTGATGGTTCCTCCATCCTTATTTTGGAGGGTTGAAAATAACTCCGGCCTTCCAGTCATATGTTTGGAACAGCCGCTGTCCAATATCCATTTGCTTCTTATGTTGTGTACCTACAACAAAATCAGAAAACAGAGCATTTGACCCCTTTCTATTTTCGGGTCCATGAGAGTTAGTCTTAGGAACCCATATCCATTTGGATTTTGGTTTCCTTTGATAATAAATATTCTTTCTTTAAAAGAATTTAGAATAAACATTTCTAGAATAATCATTTCTAGATGCATTTCTATTAGAACTAGAAAATTTAGTTTTATGAACAAAAGGTTGAGAATAATGTCTTTGATTTTTCACCACATAGTTTGGTCTATTTTGAATATCAAAGAAGCTATATCCCAATCCGGTTTTATTAAACGAGCATCTTTGAGATCCAAGAAGTTTTTCTAGATTCTCTTGACCATTTGTGAATTTGGTCGCTATAGAAAGAAGATCATTTGACTTTTCTTTAAGACTAGATATTTCCTTTTGTAAGAGCTTGGTTCTATCTCCAATTTCTTTTATCTCAAGTGCTTGGCAAGAATTTTCCTTCTTGAGATATTCTATTTCTTGAAGTAACACTTTATTTTGAGAGTCAAGAGTTAAATTTTCAGTTTTTAACTCTTTATTTTTAGAACTAAGACTCTTAAATTTAGCATATAAATCATTAAATGCTTCAAATAACTCATCATAGTCAAATTGACTTACCGAATCTTCTTGTGCTACAAAACACATGTTGGCGACTTCTTCATTTGATTCTTCATCGGAAGAGGAGTCACTATCATCCCAACAGGCTTGAAATGCCTTTTTCTTCTTGAATTGGTCCTTGGGCTTGAATTTGAGAAGAGGACAATCTTTCTTGATATGTCCTGCCTTTTTGCAGTTAAAGCACTTTACTTCATTGGGAATGGAAGAATCTGCTTTCTTTGAAATCTTCCCTTTTTTATGAATCTTCTGAATTGCCTTGTGATGAGGGCAATATCTTCATCATCATCTTCTTCAGAATCTTCTGAGTCAGAAGTAGCCTTAAAAGCAAGAGACTTCTTTTTAGGCTCTTCTTCTTGTCTGTCTTGAAGTTGTACCTCATATGCCATTAGGTTACCAACTAAGTCTTCAAGAGTGAGAGTATTGAGATCATTTTCTTCTTCAATAGCAGTGGTTTTTCTCTCCCATTCAGGAGTTAAACACCTTAGAATTTTTCTGACTAAATCCACTTGTGAATATTCTTTTCCAAGGGATTTCAAAGTATTAGTTATATCGGTCATTCTAGTTACCATGTCCGATATAGATTCATTTTGCTTCATTTTGAACAATTCAAATTTATGAACTAAAGAAGCAATTTTAGATTCCTTTACCTTTGACATACCTTCGTGTGTTACGAGAAGAGTATGCCAGATTTCATTAGCTGTAGAACATTGAGAGATGCGATTGAACTCTACCTTGTCAACGCCACAATATAAGGCATTCATTGCCTTGGCATTAAGTGAAGCAGTCTTCTTTTTATCATCGGTCCATCAGCTGAAATCAGTTGATGGAGTTTGGTCCTTTTCTGAAACAACTCTCCAGATATCGAGATCCATGGATTGCAGAAAAATTGTCATTCTTACTTTCCAGTATCCATAGTTTGTTCCATCGAAGAGAGGAGAACGAACATAGGAGCTTCCTTCTTTGTGCTGAGATGTTGTAGTTGCCATGCTAGATGATGGTCAAATCAAAGTAATAGCAAACCTGTGCTCTGATACCAAATGAAAGTGCACTAGGATCGAGGCAACGAGCACTAGTGCTTTTTAAAACTTTTTGCGGAATATTGAAGGATTTTGCAAATCTCAAAGCAAACAAACAAAGAACACAAGATTTTATCCTGGTTCGGTCAAACCCGACCTACATCCAGTCCCCAAGCAAAACCCGCTTGAGATTTTCCACTATCAACCTTGTAAACTACAAGATCACACAGACCATAACCGGTCCCACTTTCAGTAACAATCCCACTGAAAGCAAACAACTCCTTTACACCAAGGAGTCCTTCTTTTTATACAAAAGAAATAAAAACTTACAATACAACCTATGAGCCTTTCTTTTGAATGCAAATGAGATGCAATTGGCTTTTGAGGTTGTTGAAACACTCTACTCACGAATTCACTATCTCTCAAAGTGATTTGAGTGAAAAACTGAAGTGAGTGAGAAAACAAATACTTGAATGAATAGGAGTGAAAAGCAAGATTCAAATCGATTGAATTGTTGTTTTTGAGTGTAAAATGCACTCATATTTATAGTTAAAAGATTTCATACGTTGAGAGTATGAAAGGGTGTCAAAACGGTCAATTTCGAACGATCAAAACGTTTGAAAAATGAAAAGACACGCCTTTTTGAAGTTTCAGGAAAACGGCAAAATTAGTCGACTGAAAGATCAGTTAGTCGACTAATAGTTAGTTATTAGTAGACTGACAGTTATCGTCGGTCGACTGATCTGTTAATCGAGCCGTTTGAAAATCTGAACTTTTGAAACTTAGTCGACTTAAGAAAAGTTAGTCGACTGATAATTTCATCAGTAGACTGAAAAACCTTTTAGTCGACTACTGCTAAAAACTTCTGAAAAACAAACATTCTGTTCGGTCGACTGATAAAAAGTATTAGTCGACTGCTGCTAAATTTTCAGAAAACACATGTTCTGTTCAGTCGACTGATAAAACCATTAGTCGACTGCTGCTAATTTTCCAGAAAATAGACATTCTGTCCAGTCGACTGATAAAACCTTCGGTCGACTAATTTGACACGAATGACTTTTTAGAAAATATGGCGCGAAAGGATTAGTCGACTGATAAGTCTATTGGTCGACTAATAAACATGAAATTTTAAGAAAAGAGTTTTCTAAAAAGATTTTCAAAAGAGTTTCTTTTAGAAAAGTTTTTCGAAAGACTTTTAAGGTGAAATGCAACCTAAATATGCACTCTAAGTAAGGCTCTTACAAGAATCTAAGACTTTTAATGAATTAAACATTTGCACACTAGTCTTCAAGGATTCTTCACCGAATTCTTCAATTTCTTCATAGCCTTAGCTGAAATGTCGTTGATTCTACTTGCTCATCATCAAAACCTTGTACTTGAAGTATCATGTATGGCTTCATTGTCGTAACAGCTGGAACGTTTGAAATACATGACCAACGAAAGCTAGAACGTTTGAAATACATGACCAGCAGAAGCTGGATCTTTTGGAAATACATGACCAACGAAAGTTGGATCTTTTTGACATGACCAGCGAGATGCTGGATCTTTTGGAAATAGATCAGATTTAAGTCAAAACTTGAATTTTTTGTAAAAGGAAAGAATTTGATCAGAACAATGAATTTAGAAGGTTACCGGTGCGAGAATCAGATTTTCCAAATGAGCTCAACATATGATTGAGAATTTTGAGAAATAAGATGAGCTAGAAAAGTAAAATTTGATGAGAGATTCTGAATTCAATTGACCATTGCATCCTAACTGCATGTGGTCTGTTTTCAAGATTTATCTCTTTATCCTGAGCTGGAAAGGGAGGAAAGGAATACCTCATTAGCAGGAGGCATCAGATTTATCCCTTAACCTGAAGGGGATAGGAGAATTTTCAAAAAGAATAAACCTGAATTTTTGAATTTTGAAATGGATTAGCCGGAAGGCAAGAATTTGGAAGAAGGTCTCGCCTGGCAGTTGGGTTTTTTTGAAAAAGAAGATAGTCCGAGTTGGGACTCGAATCTTGAGAAAAATAAAAGATAAAGAGAAACCCGAGTTTTGAAAACTTGAATTTCTAAAGAAATGATTGTTTTCCAATGCGAGGATTGGATTCAAAAGGAAGTCCTGGTCGGAACTCAGAACTTCAAACGAAAAATAATAGAGGAAAAACCCGAGCTAGAACTCGGATTTCTAAGAAATGATTGATTTCCAATGCGAGGATTGGATTCAAAAGGAAGTCCTGGTCGAAACTCAGAACTTCGAACGAAAAATAATAGAGGAAAAACCCGAGCTGGAACTCGGATTTCTAAGAAATGATTGATTTCCAATGCGAGGATTGGATTCAGAAGGAAGTCATGGTTGGAACTCAGAACTTCGAAAAAATAATAGAAGAAAAACCCGAGCTGGAACTCGGATTTCTAAGAAATGATTGATTTCCAATGCGAGGATTGGATTCAAAAGGAAGTCCTGGTCGGAACTCAGAACTTCGAACGAAAAATAATAGAAGAAAAAACCGAGTTGGAACTCGGATTTCTAAAGAAATGATTGATTTCCAATGCGATGATTGGATTCAAAAGGAAGTCCTGGTCGGAACTCAGAACTTCGAACGAAAAATAATAGAGGAAAAACCCGAGCTGAAACTCGGATTTCTAAAGAAATGATTGATTTCCAATGTGAGGATTGGATTCAAAAGGAAGTCCTGGTCGGAACTCAGAACTTCGAACGAAAAATAATAGAGGAAAAACCCGAGCTGGAACTCGGATTTCTAAAGAAATGATTGATTTCCAATGCGAGGATTGGATTCAAAAGGAAGTCCTGGTCGAAACTCAGAACTTCGAATGAAAAATAATGGAGGAAAAAAACCCGAGCTGGAACTCGGATTTCTTAAGAAATGATTGATTTCCAATGCGAGGATTGGATTCAAAAGGAAGTCCTGGTCGGAACTCAGAACTTCGAACGAAAAATAATAGAGGAAAAACCCGAGCTGGAACTCGGATTTCTAAAGAAATGATTGATTTTCAATGCGAGGATTGGATTCAAAAGGAAGTCCTGGTCGGAACTCAGAACTTTGAACGAAAAATAATAGAGGAAAAACCCGAGCTGGAACTCGGATTTCTAAAGAAATGATTGATTTCCAATGCGAGGATTGGATTCAAAAGGAAGTCCAAGTCGGAACTCGGAACTTCAAATGAAAGAACAGAGGGAGAAGCCTGAGTGGAGACTCGGGTTTTTGACAAAAAGTTTTTAATCATAAGATTGGGTTTTGAAAATTTGCCAGTGCGAGGACCGGACCTAGGATTAAGAATGACCTTTTTGCGGACTGAATTTATTTGCATGTGATTTGATTGCCTCCTTATCTTGACTGGGGAAGAAATAAAATCTGAGAAGGAACTGATGAGAAGAGATAGAAATTGATGGAAGTTTGGACAAAAGAGAAGAATCAAGGAAATTTTATGGAATTTTATCTTTGTAAAAGAATTCTCAAAGGTAGCATTGTTACTCCTATGAGGGGTTTCAGGATTATCTCTTATCCTGAATGGGAAAGGAATAAAATTTAGTCAAAAGTTGATGAAAAAGCTTTGATAAAGAATTGGAAGAATTAAAATTTAATTAAGAAATAAAATTGATAAAATTGGATGAAGAAAAAGGTTTAGCAAAGATTAATGAAGCTTTAAAAGAGAAAGACATTCAGGACTATCCCTTATCCTGAAGAAAGAAGGACCTCGTAGGATGAGGTTTCAGGTTTATTCCTTAACCTGAAGAGGGGGAAATAAAGAAAAAAAGAAGGAAAAAGAAATACCTTATGGGAAAGAGGCATCAGGTTTATCCCTTAACCTGAAAGGGTAAAATTTTGAAATAAGAATTAAGAAGAATTAATAAAATGGATGAATAATTTAATAAAAATGAATAAAATTGATAAAATTGACAAAGATGGATAAACAAAAGGTTGATAAAAGTTGAGAAAAAGAGTTTGATCCTGCCTGCGTGTGGGATCTTTAAAATGAGAGAAGAAGATGAGAAAATCATTTTTGGAAAGAAAGATTAACCGCGAGAGCTAATCTTTGAAAGGGGATCATTCATGAGAGATCATCATAAGGGTTAATTTTTTGAAGCAATGATTTGAAAACCAATTTGTAGAAAATATGATCAACACGAGGGTTGATATTTGAATGTAATGAAATCAATTTTTGGAAAATGAGATCAACACAAGGGTTGATCTTTGAATGTAATGAAATCAATTTTTTGGAAAATGAGATCAACACAAGGGTTGATCTTTGAAATGCAATGATTCGAAATCCATTTGTAGAAAAATATGATCAACACAAGGTTTGATCTTTGAATGTAATGAAATCAAATTTTAGAAAATGAGATCAACACAAGGGTTGATCTTTGAATGTAATGGTTCGAAACCAATTTTTAGAAAATATGATCAACACCAGGGTTGATCTTTGAATGTAATGATTCGAAGTCAAATTTTTGGAAAATATGATCAACACAAGGGTTGATCTTTGAAATGCAATAATTTGAAATCAATTTTTAGAAAATATGATCAACGCAAGGGTTGATCTTTGAAATAAAATGATTTGAAATCAATTTGTAGAAAAATATGATCAACACAAGGGTTGATGTTTGAATGTAATGAAATCAAATTTTTGAAAATGAGATCAACACAAGGGTTGATCTTTGAATGCAATGGTTCGAAACCAATTTTTAGAAAATATGATCAGCACAAGGGTTGATGTATGAATGTAATGAAATCAAATTTTTGAAAATGAGATCAACACAAGGGTTGATCTTTGAATGTAATGGTTCAAAACTAATTTTTAGAAAATATGATCAACACAAGGGTTGATCTTTGAATGTAATGATTCAAAGTCATTTTTTTGAAAAATATGATCAACACAAGGGTTGATGTATGAATATAATAAAATCAAATTTTTGAAAATGAGATCAACACAAGGGTTGATCTTTGAATGTAATGGTTCGAAACTAATTTTTAGAAAATATGATCAACACAAGGGTTGATCTTTGAATGTAATGATTCAAAGTCAATTTTTTGAAAAATATGATCAACACAAGGGTTGATCTTTGAAATGCAATAATTTGAAATCAATTTTCAGAAAATATGATCAACGCAAGGGTTGATCTTTGAAATGCAATGATTTGAAATCAATTTGTAGAAAAATATGATCAACACAAGGGTTGATCTTTGAAAAATGTTGTAATAAAATATTTGAACTAAAATTTTCATGATTTTAAAAGACCCTCATAAGTAATATCATTTCTCTCATGAATGATGTCAGGATTGTCCTGCATTTTGAAAAAGAAAAGGAATTTAATGCCCCAATATAGCAAAAAGAAGAAAGTATTGAATATCAAAGATATAAAGAAAATCGACATTTCATTGATAAGCAAAAGTTGATAACAGAACTGAATATTTACAAGTATTTTAACTAAAAAGAAGTCACAGAGGCTGGGCTGACTTGCCCCTATAAAGTGACTGACAGAAAGGGGTGAAAGCGGAAAATTCTTAGCATTCTCAATTCTCTGAGTAATCTGGAAATGGTTCGGGCGGAACTGCAGTCTGCTCTTCTTCTTTCTCTGGCACCAGAAGCTCTTTATCAATGTAGTCCTGCATAATGTTTTTGAGGACGAAGCAGCACTCCGTGTCATGCCCCCTCGCTCGATGAAACTTGCAAAAGCGGTTCTTCCATTTTCCTTTGGTGACAGAGGGATCATCCTGCTTTGGGAGTTTGATCATTTCTTTCTCGAGTAGGTATTGGAGAACTTCTTCGATCGGCTGACCTAGAGGAGTAAGCTGACGATCATAACCCCAACCTTCATGCTTTGCTTTCTTCGGCTTGCTTGACTTCTGCCGAGTGCTGACCCCTACCTGGTAGCTGGACTAAGCTTACGTGTTTAGGAGATCTGGATGCCTTTCTTCTTCGTTTTTGACGAAGAGATTCTTATCAAGGCAATCCTGAACGATATTCTTGAAGATGAAGCAATGCTCAGTGTCATGCCCTGTTACTTGATGGTATCTGCAGAACTAGTCTATATATTTTCCCATGACTGTGGAAGGGCTGGCGGCTTTTGGGAGCTTGAGTAATCCGCTAGACAACATGTATTCGAGGACTTTGTCGAGCGGTTCATCCAAAGGAGTGAAATCTCGATCCCTGCTCCAATCCTTACGCTTTGGTTCTTCTTGCTTCTTGCCTTTTTGCTGAGGACTGTATTGAAGAGGTCTATCATGGTTTTCACAATATTTCCCAATCTGGCTTTTATGCTCTCTCAAGTTGCTGCCCTGGTTGCCTTGATTGCTGCCCCTGTTGGCTTTAGAGTTTTCTGCACTGATGTGGCTGTATTCAGTCATGGGGAAGGTGACAGGTGCCTTTCCTTCTGTGGGAGCTTTTCCGTAATTTGCTTCAGCTTGTTCATACAATATCTCAACCATCATCTTTTTGAATAATTGGTATATCGCGGGATCGATCTCACTTCTGCTGTCCTGAACTCCCTTTCTGACAGATTTTTGAGAATCCATTCCTTACTCTTTCTGCTTATAACTGGGATGTTAGAGTAGTGTAATCTCTGAGCTTTGCCTGGCTCAACTGATAGCGTCGATGCTCTCTGTAGAGCATAAATGGGTCTTTTTAGAAAAGATCTAGGAATAAAGGAGGAAATCATAATCTGAAAATGAAAACATCCCATTACGAGGGATCGGGTTGTCACCAAAATTTGTGACAACCGCACTATTTTTCTGAAAAAGGATAGACAAGTAAAATGCGAATAAAGATAAATTTTGAAAAGGACATATCCTGACAAAAGATGTTTTATTGTAAATGAGAGTAAGGAATAGAATATAGAAAAGAAAAAAATTTGAAGAATTGCAGGCAGAATAAAAAAAGAATTAGAAGAAATCAAGAGAAGAAAAGGAAAGATACACCTAGGTTTTAAAATAAAGAGGAAATTTTGAATAATATATACCCAAGGTTTTGAAAAATATAAGGAATATAAAATATCATACAATCATAGATATACAAACAAGGATGCACAAATAGCAATCCCTAGAGGCTGACTCTAAATGCAATATTTTGAAATGGCTTGTAGGACCTTAATCCTAACTCTAGGGTTCAGATTATCTGATTCCAATCAAGATAAGCCGATATACTCAAGCCGAAAGCTTGAAGTACGTGGCATAAAAATATTTCTCTGGTTCTAAGGTAATGGCTTCCCAACATCCTTGAGCACTTACCGATATACCTCGGACTATGGCCCTTAGGTACGTGGTAGGGGGGCGCGAACCCAAATAAGTGATCCAGTTGTGAGGCTCTCTCCCGAACTATGGTTCAGTGAGACAGCCCAGCAACGTGAAGACCAGGACAATATAGGTAGGGATATTTTCAAAAACATGATCAACATGCAATAAAATCAGAAGGCTCTAATGCAAGTCCTAAAGAGATAGATTAAAATGAAAAGAAGCATACACTTGCATACATTGTTTTGCATTCAATCCCTAAAATTGAGGAGAGTTGTATTTCAGACCTAAGTCTAATGTGAGCATGGAATAATCTCCTCAATATGGTCCTACCAAACCATACTTAAATCCTATATGCAATGATTTCAGCTTAGGATAGAGTCTAGGCTCCTAAGGTTTGCATGGAAATGAAGCTGACATATGTAGAATAAAAACTTGGAAAATATCAAAGCAAAGGAAAAGGCATTAAATTCGACCGGACGAAGATGGGTCCCATCACGGTCGCCAAAACTGTGATCATCGCAAAATTTTTCCTCTCGTAATGTTCTCTCTCTTCCTTCTCTTTTCCTTTCCAACCTCTATTTTCACCTTTTTGAAGGGAGAAAATAAAAGGGCAGAAAGAAAGAGAGAAGAGAAAAGAAAAGAAAAGAAGAAAAGAGGAACTCTTTTGCGGGGTCTCACCTGACCTTAATTTGAAAAATATTTGAGAAAATGACTCGCCTCCATTTTTGAAATATTTGCGGAAAAACTAGGAGAAGGGATCCGCTCGTCGGTACGAGGTTCGACCGTTCCTGGCGCCTTTACCAGGGGTAATCGAACCAAGGGTCGAATTTATGCTTTTTGCTTTGCTAAGAAATTATCTAAGAATTTATTCTAAGTCTAAATGCACAAAGAATCATGCTTGTGCAATGCAAGAATGTATGCTCTTTTTGAAAATGTTTTGAAATATTCCAAGTGTTTCTGAGATGGATTTGATGATAGAGTGAATAAAATGGTTTCTAACGTAGAACTTAAAGTTCTAAGTTTTTGGAATAATCAGAGCTTTGGAAAAATAAATCTGGATTTTGAAAGAGATGATTTTGAAGTTTGGGAAAAAAAGAAGAAGAAAGGAAATTTCAAAGTCATAAATGTACTTTGAATTAGAATAGAGATGAAATGGAATTGCATTCTAATTTTTGAAGTTTGAAATCAGAATGAAATATGGGAAATCTAAATAGAATTTGGGAAATAGAATTTGATTTTAAAGTTGGAATTGAAAGATGAAATCTGAATCTAAAGTCTGGATTCTAAATAAAGTTCAAAATTGAATTCTGGATTTAAAATCTGAAAATAGAAATTGGATCTGAAATGAAAATGGAATTGGATTTGAATTTTTGGAATGAAATGGAATTGGTTTTAAGAATTGGAATTGAAGTTGATTTGAAATTTGGAATTCAAGATGGAATTTGAATCCAAAGTCTGGATTCTAAATAGAGTTGAGATTTCAAAATTGAATTATGGGTTTAGAATCCTAAATGGGAATTGGATCTGAGATTTTGAGATCCGAGATGAGATCGAATTTCTGGATTTTAGAATGGATTTGGATCTGAAGTCTGAGATCCAATGTAGAGTTGGATTCTGGACCCTAAGATGGATTTTGGATACGAAGTCTGAGATCCAATGTAGAATTAGATTCTGGATCCTAAGTGGAATTTGGATCTATAATCTGAGATCCAATGTAGAATTGGGTTCTGGATCCTAAGATGAATTTGGATCTGAAATCTGAGATCCAAAGTAGAACTGGGTTCTGGATCCTAAATGGAATTTGGATCTGTAATCTGAGATCCAATGTAGGATTGGGATCTAGATCCTAAATGGAATTTGGATCTTAAGCATGAGATTCAATGTAGGATTGGGATCTAGATCATAAATGGAATTTGGAACTTAAGCCTGAGATCCAAAGTGAAATGGGGGTCTGGATCCTAGAATGGATTTTGGAATTTCAAAATTGATTTGAGGATGAAATTTCAAAGTCAAATTGGACTTTGAATTTGAATGTGGAATTTATAAAATGAATCAGGTTGAATTTTAAACTTTGAATTTGATTTCAAGGTTTTGGAAATGAGATAGAATTGAAATAGGAATTTGAAGAAGAGATATTCACAATCACTTGGACTTTAAAAGGAATTTTTGAAAATATGATGCAATTCTATCCTAAATGATGAAATGAATTTAAATAATTTGAATTTGGAATTTGAAAAGCTATTCCATTCTTTAAATGAATTAAAAATGAGGTTGAAGACATAATACATCCCTGACTATGGTCATTAAATGTATTATGTAATAACTACATTTAAATTCAAGTAAAGAATAAAATACATTTTGGTGCTTTTATAGAATTTAAAATGAAATAAACTCTCAATATACCCTGACTATGGCCATTGGTATATATATTGAATTAATTTTAGATTAAATTCTGATAAAAGAGAAAATTATTTAAAGAAAATATGATGATTTTTTAAAAGAATCTAGTGTTATTTCATAAAAGATAAAAATACTAAGTTTTGTTTACATCCTGACTATGGCCATTGATGTAAATCATCAACTTAGGATTAATTACCTCTTACGAAATGGTGCACGTGCCATTCACATTTCACCATTGTGAGATTTTGGAAAATAAAAGTAAAAAGCATGGAAATAAACAATTTATGATATTAACAATGCTCATTCATTCTATCTAAAAGCTGGAAATGTACATTCTCATTAAGACCTAGCTTATCACAATAATTAAAATGGAAAATACAATTCCTAAGTAATAACATTTTCCACATATTCCCTGCAAAACATCATGGTTAGTATGGAAACAAAAGAGAATTGCATATTTTAAATGAGCCAAATGTGAGGTGCTCATATGCCAAAATATTTATGATGGAAAAAGTAGAAAATGATGTATACCCGTATACATACCTATGTATAGATACATATATGCATATATATATATATACATATAGGTATATATATATATACATATATATATATATATATATATATATATATATATATATATATATATATATATGACATGTATCATTCTTTATGAAACAAGAAAGATGAGAATTGGGGGTAGTATGGATGTTAATGCATTCAATACTAACGCTAGTATAAAGGTTTTACAAAGAACCAATGCAAAGCACCTAATATACCAACTATCTTAAATCAGCTAAGTCAGACAACTAACAATTATTAACAGCTAAGCTAAACAGTTGGAAATTAGAAGAGGGACTAAGAATCGTAAACTGAGCAAGAATATGAAACCACAATCAGGAAATTAATGAGTGAATATGAGATTAGAAAATGAATATGCTGTTATGATATAAATATAACAAGATGGTGAAACAATGTGCTGATGTGCAAAGTATACAAGGGATGATAATGGTGAATAAGATAACATACAGATGATATGCTAGTATACAACAGGTGCATGCCAAAAAAAAAAAAACACAGCATAATACAGTAGGAGAAGGTTTTAATGTGCAGCTAACTAACATGCAGGTGATATGCACTAAGTAGAATGCAATGAGCATAGTGAATGTGCTATGTAAGATGATGCAGGGATGAGATATTAACAGTGGCTGAAAGCATGTCAAACCTGGAAGCATCGTTTAATAGTCAACAAACTTTTATGAGAGATCAAATACATACCTTTTTTCTTTTTTCTTTTTTTTTTAGATCAACAATATAGGCGACGATATATATATTGAAGCAAGAGCATCGGAAATGCAGGCAGTGAGCTGGAAGCA
Organism: Nuphar pumila; assembly: GCF_984573655.1. Lineage (NCBI taxonomy): Eukaryota > Viridiplantae > Streptophyta > Magnoliopsida > Nymphaeales > Nymphaeaceae > Nuphar > Nuphar pumila. The sequence continues at coordinate 98,424,570 of NC_143251.1, forward strand.
TCGTCTTGAGAACTTTTTCAAGATTGACAGTAACACAAACTACTAATATAACAGTTTCTTGCACTTTTTACCCGTCGACTTTAGAATCCAAACATGGTTACACCTGACCCCAACGTTATCTTAGCAAGGAGACATCTCATAAGGCTTTATTGCCTTATGGATCATAATAGCTGATGAGTGGTACAGCCATCATACTGATATAGCACACTTGGAAATCATAAATACAGCTGAAGTGTTGAGCTTCTGTGAGAAAAGGTGCCATAAGATGAGTTGTCATGCAGTTTTTGAGAATACACTTTGTCCACCTTATGAGGTCTGTGAAGAGTAACTGAATACGACCAATGGCATGCATCCTTCTCAGATTCTTTCATTGGCTGCCAATCAAAGTCTGTGAGTCGTGGATCAGTTGACCGTTTCTCATTTCTCCAGTAGGCACAAAAGGAGAAGAAATCACACCCTGCACTTCATCATCAGCTTTGATAAAAAAAAACTTTTGGGCATTAGAACAATGTGAGCATAAATGCATTGTGTATAAAAGAACATTTTCAATGTGCTTTCAAATTCTGGTAATTAACATATTTGATATTATTTAGAAACTCATTCCTACTTCACAATTGCATAGCCCTGATGACAAGGCAAAAACCTCCAGCTCTGGTATTCTGAATTTGCAGAATTACATGTATTTCTAATGATGAAAATGGATACAGCATCAGTAACATTTTAATCATCTCCCACCCTTCTGCAAGAAAAGAATGACCTTGCTTGAATTCTCAGCAACAACAGATGAACATGACCAACATCCATGAGTGCTCATTCTTCGCAAATGACAGGACAATTCTCAACCAGATATGCATCTAAGCATGAGACAAAAATGCAAGCCATGTTACATTGATATATGGCCATAGATACTAGGATACACACATTTTTTTTTTGAGATTTTCTGCTCTTGGTAGCATATAAAGGGATTCAGAAAGGTAGCAATAATTGAGCACGCAAGCAGTCATTTGAAATGAACAGTCATATCCAACAATATACAGACATACACTCATTCAAAAATAACAGAAACCATAATACTACTGAATTTTAAAAGACACTCATAATGCATATTATTTTAGTAACCTGTCTCAGACGTCCTTCATCTCTGAATGAAACCATGCCCAGAACAATAGGTGTTGCAGCATCTGTGCTCATGAAGATGGGATACTTGAGAATGGAATACAGGGAAAGATGCAAGAACAATATCAGGGAATACCCCTGCGAAAACCTTCAGCAATGTCCTGTGCAAATGATTTGACATGTCATCATATGCTATGTGCGGGAAAATGAAATTTAACAACATTCATGATCCTGAAGCTGCATTAATCAAAGAAATGATATTCAATCGTCTTACATCAAATGCTGGTGAATTCATATTCAATCACCTTACCTCAGGTGGGTGTTAATAAGTTCGTTGCCTTGAAGTCTATCCAGTTGGAGTACATCATCACCAAAAATTAGGTAAAAGTATAAATAAAAAAAAATGTATATCAACATGGCTTACCTTTCACCGCTGCCCATGAATCTGGTTGTTACACCTCAGCAACAAGATGAATCTTGTATTTGCATCTTAACCTGGGCCATTTGGAACATGACCACTGATTGTGACAGCCCATATAACCATGAATCTGTCCAACGAAGAGCTAGAAATCCCTGTTGAGGCGAACAAAATTTCTGCAGACTCCATATGCTATACATGTTGATAAGAGCATTATTCAGCATGTCATTTCAAATGAGACCTTTCGCAGTAAGTCTGGATTTAATCTCAGATTCTTTATCGGGGGAGATTCAACTAACAACTGAGGGATGGATTCAACACAGCCGTTAACCAAGATAATTTAAATAGAGAGTTCAAGACAAAGAAACCTCATCTTGATTCCACCAAGCGGGATGGGATATTAACAACAACATTAACATGTCATGAGATAATGATGGACACAACAAACGACCTTTTGTCATTTACACAGCGATTGGATTCCAATCTAATTACTTACCAACCAAAGTGCAACCAAAACAACACAAATAGATATCCTCAAATCTCGTATCCAGTCTCTCATGGGAGCAAACGTTAATCCGATGGATATATCCCTAATATTTTGGATAAAGATAGTCAAGACCCGGCTTCAATAGGTATAGATGCTTACAGCGGAATAAAATGATGAGCAAGAATACAGAAGATATTACATCAGGGAGATAAAACAGCTAATAAAATGAAAAATAACAGGTGAAATGTAAAATTAATCAATGGCTATGGCAGAATAAAACCTAATTGAAAAGGGGACAGCCCAAAATCAGCAGATCATTAAATCATAAGGTGTATATAAACCACAAATACTCATCAATTAATCACAAAAGGAAGAGAGAAGCCAGGCACGAACAAAAGACTACAGTGAGTGAATGAGAAGGGAAATAACATGAGTCATAGATTGAAATACAAGGCTGAATAAAGCATCAAAACATAAAAGAAAATGAAAAGGAGGATAAAAAAAAACTAAGAAATCAGAACCAAAAGAAAATATGAGAAAAAAAGAAAAAAAAATAAAATAAAAATAAAATAAAAAAAATGTTGGAACACGAATGTTCCATCAATATCGCACATATACGACCGATCTTGCTGCACGCAAGCCGACCCTTTATGGGTGCTTAGATGAGAGAGGCGAAAACCAAAAAATAAGGAAGGCTATAGAAGAGTGAGGGTATTTACCGGGTTATTTCGTTTTGCAGGGAATCAGAGGGAGCTTCCTTCTTCTTTCGTCGAGATTCTTCCAGATGAGGGAAAGAGTGGGTAATGAGAGGAAAGCGGATCAGAGGGGAGGTTAATGGCCGATGTTCGCAGGATAGGCAGGGACTCAATCTTGATTTTATAGGGTTTTTGAAGGGAGAGATGAATGGCACGCCGCTCTGGAGCTTTCTTCAGGACCAAAATAAAGGAAAAGAGAGGGTGAGGAAAGTCGAAGAGGGAAATGGTGAGGCCGAGTGGAGAGTTGAGGAAAGATGATGCGTGAAGGAGAAAAGTTTCATGAAAGAGGGATGTTGGGGTGATCACCGGGTTGCTGAAGGAGGAAGGAGAAGGTGCAGGGGTGAAAAACGGATGGGAAGAAGGAGCCCTGCGTGCCTCCTTTTAAGGAAGGAGAGGAAGGTTCGTGAAGGGCCGTTGGAGATCGAAGGTGGAGAGAGAGGTGGTTTCGGTGGGTAATGGAGGCTAAGGGTTTCGACGAGAGAAGGGAGAGAAAAGGAGAGAGAAGCGTCAGCCGGCTGGCCTCCTTTCTTCCTTACGAAGATTTTTTTTTTTAAAACCCTAAAAAGAGTTTCTTGCGGAGGAGCCATTCTAACTTTCGATATTTTGCGAAGAGGGGGCTCTCGAGGCTTTTAGAAAAAAAAATTAAATTAAAAAAGGCTCAAAATTATTTGCTTTTTCTCGTAGTTTTTCCAATTTTTTTGGTGTCTTGTGTTATTTTTCAATTTTTTTGTATTTTTAGAATAAAATCCTAAAGTTTGTGAGAAAACAAAGATTAAAACTATTTTTTTTTTGTGTTTTTGCAAAAAATATTTACAAAAAGGATTTTTTTTGAGAATTAAAAGCTAGTTTTGGGGAAATTTCTTCAGAAAATGCGTTTGGATCCGGATTTTGAGGAAATATGGATTTAAAGCACTGGGTTTGGCTCCGAAATCGATTTTGAATAAAATTTGATCCAGAAAATCCGAAGAATAACTGAAAATTAGCTTTGATTTTCTCAGAAAAAGGAGGTCAAGGGTAAAAGGGTTATTTTTGCAAATCTTTGAAAAATTTGGGGTGTTCACAGGGTACAAACCTGAGCTTCATTTTGATGAGGTATTTCATTTCTCGGTCAGGTTAAGGGTCAAACCTGAGCTTCGTTTCTACATGAGGTATTTTCTGTCACATCCAGGTATAGGGCAAAACCTGAATCTCACTTCCTTTTGAAATAAAATTTTCTTCTTATTCTCCATTTCATATCTATCATCGTCACTTGGATTAATTCCTTCATACCCAGTCAGATTCATCTAACTGGGGCATTTGAATAGTCTGAATTTGCTGTGTTTTCTTTGCCACTAAGCTCGGCTTTCAACCGGCTTAGCAGCAAAGAGGGGCATCTGTAAACACCCCAATTTTTCACTCTTATTCAGTGTCTACATTTCTTGTGTCATTGCATATCACTGCATGAATTCGACATACCATTTCATTGCATTGCATGTCGTTGCATCCCATTTTCGAGATCCAGCACTCATGTTTTCAAATTATTTAATCCGGATTTGAGTTTTAAAACTTTTTCTTTCGAAATCAATTTCAAAACCTGGGTTTTTATTCAACGTTCTGTCATTTTCCAACCCTTGGGACCTTACATTTCGAAATGTTTTCTCAGAAAACAATCTGGATTCATTTCAAGCTCAATTTCAATTGATTTCAATTCTCAGATGAGGCCCATTTAGGTGATGTCGCTTCTGGATTCCTTCATTTATCAAAAATCTCAAAAATTTTAGAGTCCTAGTTAGATCAGGACTCTATTTCCAGAGTTCAATCGGATCAAAACTCTACTTTTCACTACCTTTTTACATGTTTTCAGAGAAAACCTTTTAAAATCTTCTGTTTTGGCCAAAATTTCAGAGTCCTAGTTGGATCAGGACTCTTCTTCAAGAGTCCAGTCGAATCAGGACTCTTCTTCAGAGTTTCGATTGGATTAGGACTCTAATCTTTTAAAGCTATTTTATCCATTTTCAATCAAATCTTTCAAAATGAGTCAGAAACTCAGAGTTTCAGTCAAAACAGGACTCTGTTTAGAGAGTCCTAGTTGGATCAGGACTCTGATCCTGATTTCAATTTTGAGAGAATCTTTAAGAAATCTTTCAATCTACCAAAACTATTACACTTTTATCAAAGAATTTCAAAATTCTGAGGTTTTATCTCAGAGTCCTGATCAAATCAGGACTCTACCCCAGAGTCCTGATCGAAGTAGAACTCTATCCAAAATTGATTTTCTCACTTCATTTTCACTGATTTTCAAAAGCTTTGCCCAAATTTCATCATTTTCTTATCAGAAAGCCAAAATTCTTAGAGTTCTGATCGAATCAGGACTCTTTCTCAAAGTCCTAATCAGATCAAGAATCTGAACCAAAATTCAATTTCATCCTATTTTTAATTGTTTTTCAAAATTCTCTCATTTGTTTTCTTAGAAAATCCAAAAATCTGAGAGTCCTAGTTCAATCAGGACTCTGTCCTCAGAGTCTCAGTTGAATCAGAACCCTAGTTTATTCTAATATTTGTTATTGTTTTCATTGTTTTGACAAGTTCTTTCATTTGTTTTTCAGAAAAATACCCAAAAAAAAAAATCTAGAGTTTCAGTCCGATCAGAACTCTGTCTCGGAGTCCTAGTCCAGTCAGGAGTCTGTTTTGAAGTCTGTTTTTATTCCATTTTCATTTATTTCCATTTGTTTTCAAAAATTAGGTCATTTTGTAGAGTCCAGTTAATTCAGGACTCTATTTCAGAGTTCTGATCGAGTTAGGAGCTGACAGTATTTTCTGACTCATTTCACCATTTTCTGATAAATTCTTTTAAAAATTCTTTCACTTGGCTTTTAAAAACTCCTAAAAATCCAGGACTCTAACCCGGAGTTCCAGTTCGCTTGAGACTCTGTTTTCAAAAATCTTGAATTTCAATTATTGATTTTAACCCCTTTTCAAAGCTGTTTTCAGTGTTTATTTCAAAATTTTCAAAAATCAATGTGGGCCCACTCAGTTGAAACCATATCCAGAGGAATTATGACCCAGTTAGAACCCTATGCCATTTCAAAAATTTTAACTTCAAACTTTACTTTTGAAAATCTTTTGAAAACTTTCTTATTTTCAAGTTTTAAAATTATTTATTTTTTTTTGGAAAAACTCGAGTAGAGCCCACTCGGGGTGGCGCCATATTCTAGTAAGTCAGGGCTAGACTAGGATTAGTCAGTGTCTTGGTTAGTGTTAGAGGTTTAGAAGAGTCAAAAGTTAGTTTAAAAACTCATTTTGAAGTTTGAATTTTAAAACTAGTGTTTTTAAAGGTTTTTAAAGGACTTTTAAAACCCAAATGTGGAAAATGCCAAGTGGCATCACATTTGGGGATTTTTTAGGTTTAGCTAGGGGTTAATTAGGTATTAATTAGGATAATTTAGGTCAAGGGCATATAGGTAACTCCACCAAAAAATCGCCCTCCCCCCCCTTTAGAGTCCAAAATTTTCAAAACTTGTCATTTTTTTAAAACCTAGAAAAATATTATAAAAGGCCCCTATGGGGGGCGATTTGAGGGAGTCATCTTTTGCAAATCTTGGAGCCTCTCTCTCCTCTCCAGCCTTCCTCCATTGCTGCAACACCAAGGTAAGAAATTTTATTAATTTCTTAGTTTTATTTAATAGTTTTCATTGTTTTAAATCAATTTTAGCCATTAATACCATCTATTCCATGGATTAAACCATGGATTCAAGTCCAAGAACCTCAAGAACAGTCCAAAAAGATGATCTAACTCTATTTTTTGTGTTTTACATGGATTCTAATCCATTAGAATCAATTTTAGCACTGTCTTTTGTATTATTAACCAATAAAACATGTGATTTACCCTTTTAATGGGTTAAATCTAGGCTTTTAAAGGTAACATCAAATTCCAGCCATTGATTCCCTGTATTTTATTTATTTATTTGTTTATGCATGTTTATTACACGTTTTTCAGCATAAAAATAAATTTTTTTTTACTGTTTATTTTATTGTTTTTCATTAGTTAATGCATGTTTTCTCAAGTTTCTTAGATTTCTGTGTGTTTTTAGTTTAGAACAGAAAAGAGAATGCTGTTTTGGATTGAAATATTCACTGTTAATTTCTGATTTTTTTATATGTGATACATTCATATGTAAATGAACTACTGTAAAAAAATCAGAGTTTTTGGAATTCGGGAACCCTGTCAGAAAAATAAGACATCAAATCGGGTTTTTAAAACTTTAAAATCATTGTTAAAATCAGAAAGGTAACTTGCTGTGATGATATTTTTCTTATCTTATATCCGATTTGAGATATATAAAATGCCATGGATTTATAGTGATTATATCTATCTACTGTGAAATTTTAAGATTTTTTAATATCTGTTTTATATTTTTCCTATGTCAGAGGATCAGGTTTTTAATTCCAAACTCGTTAGGGTTTACCAAAACCCTAATCAGATTTGTGTTATTCATAGATCCCAAACAACAGATTTGATTCATGATCTGTAAAAAGTGAGTATTATTATTTTTTTGTCTACTGTTCACTGCTAAAATTTTAGAAATTTTTTATTAAGTTTGCTATTTATGTCTGTATTTTCAATCTGAAGTAGTTGTTTTAACCCCTGTTAGGTTTGTTAGATTCTAGTTCAGATTGCCGGAAGGGTTTCTCCCTAACCGGGGATGATTTTTCCAATCTGTAAATTGGGAAATCTTTCTTTTTCCTCCTAGTTTATCTCTGTAAAAATTCAAAAGTTTTCATGGAGTATTGACCCCTGATTCGGGTCTAACTCTAAAACTGACATGTGACCTAGGTTAAAAATAGCTTATTTTAGGTTGTTAATGCAACTTTCGGATTAAAATAATGTCAAAAAAATATTTTTATAATTATAATCTAATTTTAGGGTGATAATAAGTGTCTGTGACAATTTTTATGAAATTTAGAATTCATTTGATGTTTGAATAGATCAAATTGCAAAACAGGGTACCTGAAATATCCAAAAACACTGCCAAAATCACAATTTTTGTGATATTTCTTGATTTTCGTGCATAAGTGTATGATTTTAGGGTTTATTCATGTCTAGAATCATGTTAGGATGTTTCATGTTTGATTTTGTGTTTATTTCCATCATAAATCTCAAGTTTTATCAAAATCTATTTCAGAAAACCCTGATTTCAAGGCCATAGTCTTGCTATCGGTGGCAATTTGGTCATTTGACCTCAATTTCGAATATCTAAACCCTAATTTTCATATTTTTAATCATGTCACATCATACTTAGTTCAATTTATTCTTATTTGCATTTCAAAAATTATATTTTACAAAATATCTTTCTGAAAACCCTGATTTCAAGGCCATAGTCTTGCTATCAGGGGTATTTTGTTCATTTTAACCCCAATTTCGAAATTTCATATCTTATCTTTCTTATTTATTCAATTTTATTTCATATTTCATCATTTTAATTTAAGGGAATCATGGAAAAAGACTTATATCTAGTAAAATCCAGCAATTTCTAGATATTGCTGGATAAATCTAGAAAAGCCAACATGTCATCACTAACAAAGTTTTCTAGTTTTGCAGGGACATTGAAGACTTTACTTTCCTTTAATTTCCTGTATTTAAATTCAATAGTGATGTAAATTAAATTAAATTTGGAATAAGAATTTAAATTTCAGCTTAGACTAGGATTGCATTGCATATAGTTTAATTCTGCAAATATTAAATGTCTGATGAATGTATCATTCATGCACATTTTTCATAAATTCACTATGGTCTACACGAATGGCACGTGCACTAGATCTTATGGAGTTGACAAACTTGGTGGAATTTGTATTTATGGCCATAGTCAGAATACGAATGATACCCAGATTTGTAATCTTCGTATTAGCCACATTCAGCCTACACTCTTAGGCTAACTTCAAAATGCACTGCATTTCTCAAAAATACAAAAGGCTTTTCTCAATTCCTCAAAATCAAGTCTTTCAAATCCATATTCATTCATTTCATTCATTTGTAAACTCCAATTCCAATTCCAATTGCAAGAAATCGATTTTCTCAAAATTTCCTAAGTCTTATTCAAAAATCGATTTTCTCATGACATTGATTTGCCAATGATATTTCAAGTATTTCCCAAGTTCCAAATTCGATTTTTCTAAGTTATTTTCATCTTTAAAATTTGAATTCAAAGAAATCAAGTTTTCACAAGCTATTTCACATTTCTCAAAATCGATTTTCACAAAAACCATTAGATTCTTCATAAATCGATTTTCACTTTCTCAAATACAATATCTCAATCATGATGCACGATTTTCAAAGAGTTTATTTTCCAAGAATTTTTCAAGTATTCCAATATTCAAAGTAAACATCATTTTTTTCAAATATGCATTTTCTGAAATCCATAGCACATGCTTGATTCTTTGTGCATTTAGGAAATAGAACATGATTTAGGCAAGTTGAGCAAAGTTAAGCATACAATTGATCCTTGGTTCAATTACCCCTGGTAAAGGCGCCAGGAACGGTTGAACCTCGTACCGACAGGCGAGTTTCATTCTTCGGAATTTTCCCGCATTTTAAAACAGAGGCGAGTTATTTTCAAAATCTTTTTCAAAGGTCAGTTTGACTCGCAAAAGTAAAAATTTTGCGATGAAAACAGGGACTCCTTCATTCCTTTGTCTATATTTTCTGGACCAAATGTATCTTGTGAATATCAAGAATGGTGGCAAACTGTCTATCCACCCTCTCTTTGTCTTTGAATCTGTCATCAAATAAAATTTATTTTTGCTCTACTGAAAAGCTTTTTTTGGGCCAAATTTTATTCTATTATTTATTTTATAGCATAAATTGTCACGATTCTTATGACGATCAGAACATTTTTTATTTCCCTCATTCTTCTTCAATATCTTTTATCATGGTTGACGACCTCGCCTAGGTAATAAGGCACATTTTCAGTTGTCATGAAAATGATGACGCAATTGTCACAAGTCCTATGATGACCCAATCCCTGGTAATGGGATAATCTTTTGATTGTCTACCAAACCCTCCATTCTTGTCTCTTCCTCAAAATTTTGCTTTAAAAAGTTCTTCCTTGCCCTAACCATTCCCTTATTCTGCAGAAAACATTGACATTGTCAGAATGGTTTAGACAAGGACTGGGAAAGAAATAGTTCCTCAGCACAACGGCAGTGAGATCGAAGGAATGGATTCTCCTAAATCAGTCAAAGGACATGGACAATGCAAGGAAGATGACATTGATCTCGCTATGTATAGTATATTTCAGAAAATGATGGCCAGGATGATGTCGGAACAAGCTGAGGCCAGTTTGAAAAATGCCATTCCTAAGAGCAAACTGAAAAAGAAGGCTGTGAAAAAGCAAGTCAAGATTATCAGAAAGAAGGTTCAGCCTGACACCACTTCTGAAGATACAGAATGAGCAGAAGAAGAATCTAAAGAGGAAGAGCAGTTTGTGTTCAGTCAAAATCCTCTACGACAGTTTGTGAAGATCACTTAAGAGCCTGAATCTGTGAACAAGCCTAAGTTTGAAACCTCAGCTGAAGATCCGATGCGCGAGCAATCAAAGGAGATGACTTGAGCAATCAAAGATATCCAGGCCAAGAGCAAAGGCAAGCAAACCTATGCAGGCGAAGATTTCTATAATGGCCTAGACGGGGATGATAATTTGGAAAATCTTCCTCAAAAATTTCTTAAATTTGATGGAGCAGGTAATCCAAAAGCCCATTTGGCCACGTTCTATGCAAAATGCGGTCGCTTCAGAAAGGACAACAGGGCCTTGTTCATCTGCTTTCCTCGCAGCTTGGAAGGAGTAGCAGCCAGATGGTATGCAGACCACATCAATCCTATCGAACTATGAGAGTTCGATAAAGTCGTGAACCTGTTCATCGAGCGCTTCATGTTAAATATTGAACCCTTGCCCACTCTCAATCATTTGTATAACTTGAAACAAAATGAGAATGAGAGAGCAGGAGAGTTCATCCATAGGTGGAGAAGCACCTGTAACAGAATGAAGGTTCCTATCCGAGAGGAGCATGCGCTGCAGATCATCCTAAATAACTTTTCCCAGCCTCTAAGGAATTTCATCTCCACATCTCCTGCAAAATCATTCATCAAATTGATTAAGAGAGTCGAATGGCTCGAAACAGGACTGGACAATGGCCTTTATGAAGGCTACCCGTTCTGAAAGTGCACTAGGATCGAGGCAACGAGCACTAGAGGGGGGGGTGAATAGTGCTTTTAAAACTTTCTGCGGAATATTGAAGGACTTTGCAAATCTCAAAGCAAACACACAAAAAACACAAGATTTTATCCTGGTTCGGTCAAACCCGACCTACATCCAGTCCCCAAGCAAAACCCGCTTGAGATTTTCCACTATCAACCTTGTAAACTACAAGATCACACAGACCATAACCGGTCCCACTTTCAGTAACAATCCTACTGAAAGCAAACAACTCCTTTACACCAAGGAGTCCTTCTTTTTACACAAAAGAAATAACAACTTACAATACAACCTATGAGCCTTCCTTTTGAATGCAAATGAGATGCAATTGGCTTTTGAGGTTGTTGAAACACTCTACTCACGAATTCACTATCTCTCAAAGTGATTTGAGTGAAAAACTGAAGTGAAAATATCACGTGAGTGAGAAAATCAATACTTGACTGAATAAGAGTGAAAAGCAAGATTCAAATCGATTGAATTGTTGTTTTTGAGTGTAAAATGCACTCATATTTATAGTTAAAAGATTCCATACGTTGAGAGTATGAAAGGGTGTCAAAACGGTCCATTTCGAATGATCAAAACGTTTGAAAAATGAAAAGACACGCCTTTTTGAAGTTTCAGGAAAACGGCAAAATTAGTCGACTGAAACATCAGTTTGTCGACTAATAATTAGTTATTAGTAGACTGACAGTTATCGTCGGTCGACTGATTTGTTAATCGAGCTATTTGAAAATCTGAACTTTTGAAACTTAGTCGACTTAAGAAAAGTTAGTCGACTGATAATATCATCAGTAGACTGAAAAACCTTTTAGTCGACTTGTAAACACCCCAAATTTTCACTCTCTTTCAGTGTTTGTCCATTTCATAAGTCATTACAGATCATTGCATGTCATTGCATGTATTCTGCATAGCATTGCATGTCATTGCATAGCATTGCATGTCATTGCATCTCATTTTCGAGATCCAGCACTCCTATTTCAAAACATTCAATCCAGATTTGAATTTTAAAGCTTTATTTCAAAATCAATTTCAAAACCTGGGTTTTTATTCAATACTCTGTCATTTTCTAACCCCAGGACTTTATATTTCGAAATATTTTCTCAGAAAACAATCTGGATTCATTTCAAATTCAAATTTTAATCGATTTCAATTCACAGATGAGACCCATTAAGGTGGTGTCGCTTCTGAATTCCTCTATTCATCAAAATTCTCAAATTTTTGAAAGTTTCAGTCCGATCAGGACTCTGTCTCAGAGTCCTAATCTGGTCAGGAGTCTGGTTTTTAAGTCTGTTTTACTTTCATTTTCAGTCTTTTTCGATTATTTTCAAAATTTAGGTCATTTTACATAGTCCAGTTAGTTCAGGATTCTATTTTAGAGTTCGGTTGAGTTAGGAGTCTAACCCTGACTGTGTTTTCTGACTTATTTCATCATTTCTTGATAAAATCTTTTGAAAATTCTTTCATTTGGCTTTTAAAATCTAAAATCTCAGAGTCCTAAGAGTTTAGGACTCTAATCCGGAGTTCCAGTTCGCTTGAGACCCTATTTTCAAAGATCTTGAATTTCAAATATCGATTTTAACCCCTTTTCAAAGCCATTTTCAGTGTTTATTTCAAAATTTCTAAAACTCGATGTGGGCCCACTCAGTTGGCACCATATCCAGAGGAATTCTAATTCAGTTAGAACCCTATGCCATTTCAAAAATCCTAATTTTAAGATTACTTTTGAAAATCCTTTTGAAAACTCCTTCAATTTCAAGTTTTAAAATCATCTTTTTGTAAAAACTCAAGTAGGGCCCACTCGGGGTGGTGCCATATTCGAGTCAGTCAGGGCTAGACTAGGGTTAGTTGATGTCTTGGTCAGTGTTAGAGGTTTAGAAGAGTCAAAACCATTTTGAAAAACTCATTTTTGAAAGTTAGTTTTTAAAACTAGTGTTTTTAAAGGTTTTTAAAGGTGTTTTAAAAACCCAATGTGAGAAAATGCCAAGTGACACCACATTTGGGGATTTTCTATGTTTAGCTAGGGGCTAATTAGGACTTAATTAGGATAATCTAGGCTAGGGTTAGTTAGGTAAACTCTCACCAAAATCGCCCCCCTTAGAGAGTCCAAGATTTTCAAAAGTGTTAAAATTTAAACCTAATTTTTTTATTATAAATAGATGCATAAGGGGGGTCGATTTTTCCCATCTCTCTCCTATTGGATTCTTGGAGCTTCTCTCTCTTCTTCAGCCCTTCCTCCATTGCAGCAACCTCAAGGTAATTATTTTCTTTAATTTTTAGTTTTTATTTAATATTTTTCATTATTTTAAACATGATTTAGCCATTGGCACCATCACCTTCATGGACTAAACCATGGATTCAGCCTCAAGAACCATCAAGAATCAGCAAGAACAATCCAAGAAGGTGATCTAACCTTGTTTTGGATGATTTACAGGGATTTTAATCAATTAGAATTGATTTTAATATGATTCTTTACATTATTAACCAATAAAATATATGAGTTACCCTTTGAATGGGTTAAATCTATGTTTTAAAGGTGATATCAAATTCCAGCCATTGATTCCCTATTTTTATTTTATTTTCATAGTTTATTCATGTTTGTTTTACGTTCTACAGCATAGAAATAATTTTTATTTGCTGTTTTATGGTTTATTTTATTGATTTACATTAGTTAATGCATGGTTTTCCAAGTTTCTTAAATTTCTGTGTGTTTTAGGTTTAGAACAGTAACAATAATGTGATTTCGGATTGAATTACTCATTGTTTATTTCTGATTTTTTTATATGTGATGCATGCATGAGTTATTGAGCTACTGTAGAAAAATCAGAGGTTTTGGATTTCGGGAACCTTGTCAAAAAAATCAGACATCAAATCTGGTTTTTAAAGCTTTAAAATCGTGGTTAAAATCAAGAAGGTAACTTGCTGTGATGATATTTCTCTCATCTTATATCCGATTTTAGATCTGTAAAATGATATGGATTCACATTGAGTAGATCTGTCTTCTGTGAAATTTTCGGATTTTTTGACCACTGTTTAGTATTTTTCCCCTTTCAGAGAATCTGTTTTTAAATTTAAAACTCGTTAGAGTTTACCAAAACCCTAATCAGACTTGTGTTAGTCATGAATCCAAAACCACAGATCCGATTTTATATCTGTAAAAAGTGAGTATTTTTATTTTTATGTCTACTATTCATCACTAACATTTCAGAGATTTTTGTTTAGAATTGCTATTTATGCCTGTATTTTCAATCTGAAGTAGCCGTTTTAATCCCTGTTAAAAGTGATATATTTTAGCTCAGATTGCCGGAAGGGTTTCTCCCTAACCGGAGACGATTTTTCCTATCTGTAAATTGGGAAATCTCTGTTTTCCTTCCTAGTTAGTCTCTGTAAAATTTCATAAATTTCCATGGAGATATGAGCCCTGGTTCGGGTCTTGGACTGAGACTGGTTGGTGAACTAGGTCAAAAATAGCATATTTTTAGGGTTTAATGCAATTTTCGGATTAATTTAATGTCAAAAAAATATTTTTATAATTCTAATTTGATATAACAAGTGCAGGTACCGAATTTGATGAATTTTGGAATCCATTTGATGTCTGAATTAATATAATTACAAAACAGGGCATCCGAAGAATTCCAAAAAACTGCAAAAATCACAAAATTTGTGATATTCTTGGATTTTCGTGCACAAGCATATATTTTTAGGGTTTAATCATGTTCATAATCATATTAGGATGCTTTAGGTTTAATTTTGTGCTCATTTGATTTCATTTAGTGCATAAAACCTAAGTTTTTACCAAAATCTATTTCTAAAAACCCTGATTTCAAGGCCATAGTCTTGCTATCGGGGGCAATTTGGTCATTTGACCTAAATTTCGAAATCCCTAACCCTAATTTTCATATTTTTAAGCATGTCACATCATATTTAGCTTAGTTTATTCCATTCAAATTTCAAAACTCGCATTTTATCAAAATATCTTTCTAAAAACCCTAATTTCAAGGCCATAGTCTTGTTATTAGGGGTATTTTGGTCATTTTCATACCAATTTCGAAATTTCATATTATCTCTTCCTTATTAATTTAATTTTATTTCATATCTTATCATTTTGATTTAAGGGAATCATGGCAAAAAGGCTTATATCTAGCAAAATCCCACAATTTCCTGATATTGTTGGATAAATCTAGAAAAGCCAACATATTTTCATTAATCAAGTTTTCTAGTTTTGCAGGTACATTGAAGACTTTATTTTCCATGTATTTAAATTTCAATAGTGATGTAATTTGTAATTAAACTTTGGAATAAGAATTTACATTTCCTGCTTAGCTTAGGTTGCATTGCATATAGTTTATTTTTATAATTTTAATGTGTGATGGATGATGATTCATGCATATTTTTACAAATTCACCATGGTCTACACGAATGGCACGTGCACTAGCTTCTATGAAGTTTATAAACTTGGTAAAATTTGTATTTATGGCCATAGTCAGAATACGAATGATACTTAGATTTATGATCTTCACATTAGCTACATTCAGCCTACACTCTTAGGCTAACTTCAAAATGCACTGCATTTCTCAAAAATACAAAAAGTATTTCTCAATTCCTCAAATCCATATTCATTCATTTCATGCATTTGCCAATTCCAATCTCAATTCAAAGAAGTTGATTTTCTCAAAATCTCCCAAGTCTTATAGCAAAATCGATTTTCCGAAAAGCATTGAATTTCAAAGAATATTTCAAGTGTTTCTCAAGTTCATAAACTCAATTTTCCAAAGTTATGCAGTCAATTTCAAAGTTTGAAGTTAGAATTTTTCTAAGTCTTATTCAAAAGAATATCGATTTGCCAATGATATTTCAAATATTTCCCAAGTTCCAAATTCAAATTTTCTAAGTTAGAATTTCAATTTCCAAGTTTGAATTCAGAGAAACCAAGTCTCTCAGAATCGATTTTCACTAAATGTCAAGTATTTCTCAAAATCGATTTTTACTTTTCTCAGAAGTACATTTCAAATCCCAATTCACGATTTTCCATGTGATACCTATTCTAAATATTTCAATCATTCAAAGCAAACATCATGTTTTCAAATGTGCATTTTTTGAAAATTCATAGCACATGCCTGATTCTTTGTGCATTTAGAAATTAGAATATGATTTAGACAAGTTGAATAGAGTAGAGCATAAGATTGATCCTTGGTTCAATTACCCCTATTAAAGGTGGCAGGAACGGTTGAACCTCGTACCGACAGGCAAGTCCCATTCTACGGATTTTTCCCGCATTTTAAAAACGGAGGCGAGTTATTTTCAAAATCTTTTTCAAAGGTCAGTTTGATTTGCAAAAGTTAAAAATTTTTGCGATGATAACAGGTTTGGCGACCGTGATGGGACATGTCTTTGCCTGATCAATCTAATGCTCTACTTAGTTCAAATTGTCAAAATCGATTTCCATGGAATGTCAGCTTTGCTTTATGATATCATGTGAACCTAGGAGCCTAGATTTGAACCCAGCTGACATGGAATGCATATAGACTAGGTATGGTTTGGTAGGACCATATTGAGGAGGAAATTTTCATGCTCACATAGACTTAGGTCTAATACAACACTCCTCAATTTAGGAATTGTATGAAAACAATGTTTGCTTCTTCAAATATTTCAAAATTCTATTTCTTTAGGACTTAGAGCCCTTTGTTTTCTTGCATGTGCTCATATTTTAAAAAAATCACCCTACCTATATTGTCCCGGTCTTCACGTTGCTGGGTTCTCTTCCAAAACCATAGTTTGGAACAGAGCCTCACAACTGGGCCACCTATTTGGTTGAAAACCCCCCTGCCACGTACCAAGGGCCATAGTCCAACGTATATCGGCAGGTGCTCAAGGATGTTGGAAAACTTGAACCTAGAACCAGAGGAATTAATTTATGCCACGTACATCGAGCCTTGACTTGAGTATATAGGCATAGCATGATTGGACACAGATGATCTGAACCTTAGATTTAGGATTACGGTCCTACAGCCATTTCAAAATTTGTGCATCTAGAGTCAGCTTTTAGGGAATGCTGTATGTGCATACTTGTTTATGCAGAATTTGATTGAATATGTTACTTCCTTTTTATTTTCGATATTTTCCCCAATTTTCTAAAAATACTGGATGATTTTTTTTCAAAATTCCCCAATCTATGTCCATGTACTGTCCATGTTTTAAACCTTGGATGATTTTCCAAATACTTCATTCTCCACATTTCATCAAACCCTGGACGATTTTCCAAATTTCCCTTAATTTCCTTCAAAACTCCAGGTGATTTCCCATCTTTCCTTTCTTCTGGATCTCGAATTTCCTGCTTTATTTTTATCATGCCTGCATTTTTCTCAAATTTCCTGTATTTTCCCAAGTCTTATTCCAATTTCCATGTCTTCCAGTCCGATGGCATCCAGTCAGCTTGATTCAGTCTTCCCTGAGGGTCACATCTCCTACGAGGTGCGACAAAGTCTTCCCGAACATCGAGTCCTCATCACCGAATCCTTCTTTCCCCGGTGGTACTATTCATGGTTCAAGAACTTCTCTCGTATGTTTCCGGACCATCTGAACGAGTGTAGATTGGAACTGGCGTCCGTAGTGGGAAAGCAGACAGTCAACGGTAACTTGATCCATGCACTAGCAGAGCGGTGGAATCCGAGCACTTCTATTTTCTGGTTTCCGTGGGGCGAGATGACAATACTGATGGATGAATTTTCAGAGATTATGGGATTGACCGAGCCAGCCGGTCAGCCTGGATATCCATTGGAGAAACAGTTTTTGATTAATGTCAAGGGTCTGGACCCAAAAGATGCCTTAGCTCGCATGACGGGACGCAAGTCTTGGCCTCTGATTGAAGAAGATGGAAATGAATATGTGGATCTGCTCGAAATCTACCGACAGTATGGGACATTTGTGGAAGTCAGCTCGCTGTCCAGAACAGCTCGAGAGAGAATTCAGCACGCGATGGTTCTGTGCACGGTGGGATTAGCTTTCTTTCCCGATGGACGGAATTACATGGATATCAGAATAGTTGAGCTTCTAAGGAGATGGGGATGTCGACAGACCAGCCGCCTCTCAATAGCCATGGCCGCACTCGCTTTTCTATATCGAGGGTTGACTCATTTCGCACTCGGAGAGTCGATCCTAGTCGAAGGGTGCACCTATGCCTTGCAGTCTTGGTTCCTCTGACATGTGCCAGCCCGAGCCAGTTCCTTCAGATACAATGGTGAAAAGCTTCTTCCAGTTGCACGATACCGGTTCTTGATCGACAACCTTCAGGAGGAAGAGGTCGTATGGGACTACTTTGATCGCCAGGAATCACCTCCCAGATATACTTATGCATACGGCAAGCGATTCAGACTACTTGGCCTGTTCTTCTGCGTATACTATCATCCCGAGCGGTGTGTCAGGCAGTTCTCTCAGCGGTAGAAGCACGTAGAGATTCATCCACTAGCAGGGGTTCTGCCAGAATTCGATCTCGCATCAGATCAGTGGTCCGGAGCATACCATTCTGCCAGACATGGCTGGGATTCCTTTGTCAGTCTTACTATTTTTCCTGGTCCTCGTGTGTCTTCTGATTATCCGGAGTGGTGAAAAATTGTCTGTCTCCCTCCCCTCTGTCAAGTGTATTATTGATAAAATCATATTTTTCCCCTCAATAAAATTCCTTTATTTTACGTTTCACTTTGGTTTGGCGACCTCGCCTAGGTAACAAGGCATATTTTCAGTTGTTTATCTTGCAAAGAATAGCAACGCAATTGTCGTAATCCCAGCGATGACTCAATCCCTAGTAATGGGATATTATTTTAATTGTCTACCAAAGTTCTCAACAAATATTTTCCTCCAACCAAATTTCCTTCAGAAGCCTAACCATCAGTTCTGCCTTGCAGAGAGAGCATTAATAACATTCAAAAGAGCATTCGTGATACTCAGTGGTTTAGACAAGGTCCGAAAAGAAAACTGCATCAGTAGAAGGTGTGGCATACTCGATCGCTTCAGAAGAGGAAATGGACTCACTCCGATCAGTCAGAAGTCAGAGTCAGCAAGCGGATGATGGCATCGATCCCCGAATGTATGTTATGTTCAAAGAAATGATGACCAAGATGCTGGCAGAACAAACTGAAACTAGTATAGAAGAGACTCGGGTTAAGCAGAAGGCAAAAGACCAGGCAGTCAAGAAAGTTCTGAAGCTATCCAAGAAACATATCCAACAGGAAGATACATCGGATGAATCAGGATCGGTAGGTAACACCGATGAAGAGTATGAAGTTCAGCAAGCATTTCAAAGATCCCCTCAAAGACAAGGGACAACCTATAAATTGAAAAATCAAGCAATGGATGATCCAATCCAAATACAACTGAAGGAAATGGCAAAGAAGATTAAAGATTTGGAACCCCGCGACAAGGGCAAGAAGGTCTTCACGGGCAAAGATTTCTACAAGAGCATCACTCCCGTCAGGAATAATCAAGATTCAAAAAAGACAAATTCTGTCAAGGCCCACCGCGAGGGGTGCAAGGATAACAAAGGCAATCACACAAGTCAGAAAGAAAAATCTTTAAAGCAGAGTGGAAAATTGAGTCAGCAGAAAGAAAAGATAAAGCGGGACGGTTGGGATTGCAATCGCCAGTTTACTTCTCTCGAGCAGCCTCTCGACGAAATCCTTGAATATATGTTGGCCAAGGAATTGGTAAAACTCCCAAGAGTCGCAAATCCTCCCACAGTCATGGGAAAATTCAGGGATCAATTCTGTAAATTTCATAGGGCAGTAGGACATGATACTGACCATTGTTTCGTCTTCAAGAACATTGTCCAAGATCATATCGACAAGAACTTCTTCGTTGAGAATAAGAAAGAATACCAATCGACTGTCTTATCCAAGTCTCAGCAGAAATCAAACACTCGACAAGAGGTGCAGTGTGATGATCCGAACCAGGATCGCAAGATAGCCCCATTGGATCAAATATTTGATACTTTTCTGAAATACATGCTTACAAAAGATACAGTCGAATCTCTGAAGTCTCATTTCACTCTCTCTGCCAATGATAGCAAAAGCAACAAGAAAGATCATGATCATCCTTCAGAGGGATCCAAGGGCCAAAAAGGAAAGTTCTCCAACAATGATAAGCCTCTTCAATCTAGTCCTCAGCATAAAGAGAAAGATCAAGAAAAGCCAAAGCACAAGGATTGGAATACGGATCGAAAGTTCACCCCTCTAGATCAGACACTAGAGAATGTTCTGAAATACATGCTCGCAAAAGATATGATCCGTTTACCTAAAGTAGCTGATCCCGCAACAGCCATGGGAAGGTTTAAAGATCAGTTCTGCGAATTTCATCAGGCAATGGGTCACGATACCGAGCATTGTTTTGTCCTTAAAAATATTGTTCAAGACGGCATTGACAAGAATCTCCTCGTTGGAGATGAAAAGGAGGACCATTCATCTTGATCATGTTTCTCCCCAATCATTCAAAAGTTGATAACACTAGTGCTTTCCCAATTTCTCATCTTGCTTTTATTATTTCAAAGGGATGATGTAATCCCGTCTGTCTTTCCCTTATTTGTTACATTTTCTTCAATACATCAATAAAGTTTCAATTTTTCTCGCAAGCTCGGTGCCATTTTTTTTTATTCTCCTCGACAAAATGTTCTTTTATGAGGAATAACCTCTTCTGAGTCTCTTCTGAATCAATTAAAAGCCAGTTGCCGTGTCACCTTCGGAGAGCGCTCTTCGAACATCAATCATTTATCCTTTTGTTCAAATTCTTCTTTCCCAGTTACACTGGGGCATTTTTAAATTTTCATTTTATCTTCAAAACTTTCTGTATGCAGGCAGGATCAAACAAATCTCTCATTTTGCACGCATGTGCACCCATTTACATTCATTTGCATTCATCTGCATCAATTTGCATTTGCATCGATTACCCATTCAGGATAAGGGATAAATCCTGAGACCCCGATAGTTGTCCAAGTCATCGTGAGGGTGAAGACTGAAAATTTTACATCAAAATCAATTAGTAATTCTTCAGAATCCAGTGTTGTGCTGGTCATTTTTCAAAAATCCAGTGTTCATGCTGGTAAATTTCCAAAACACAGTGCTCGTACTGGTAACCATTTAAAATCCAGCGGTCGTACTGGTAACCTTTTAAAATCCAGTGCTCGTACTCGTAACCTTCCAAAATCCAGCGCTCGTACTGGTAATCTTCCAAAACCCGGTATTCGTACTGGTAATTTTTCAAAACATAATGCTTGTATTGGCACATTTTCAAAATCCGGTGTTTGCACTGGTACACTTTAAAATTCAGTGTCCACTAATTTAGTTTTCCTTTGGGATTCGAGTTCCGACTCGAATTTCTTTTTCATTCTAACCGGTTTAGTTTTCCTTTGAGATTCGAGTTCCGACTCGAATTTCCTTTCCTTCCACACTGGTTTAAGTTTGCCTTTGGGATTCGAGTTCCGACTCGAATCTTCTTTCCTTCTGGTTAACCTAGTTTTCCTTCAGAATTCGGGTTCCGACTCGAATTTCCTTTCCTTCCACACTGGTTTAAGTTTTCCTGCGGGATTCGAGTTCCGACTCGAATCCTCTTTCCTTTTGGTTAACCTAGTTTTCCTTTGGAATTCGAGTTCCGACTAGAATTTCCTTTCCTTCCAACCGGTCTAGTTTTCCTTCGGGATTCGAGTTCCGACTCGAATCTTCTTTCCTTCTAGTTAATCTAGTTTTCCTCCGGAATTCGAGTTCCGACTCGAATTTCCTTTCCTTCTAACCGGTTTAGTTTTCCTTCGAGATTCGAGTTCCGACTCGAATATTCTTTCCTTCTAGTTGATCCAGTTTGCCTTTGGGATTCAGGTTCCGACTCGAATTTCTTCTCATTCCAAATTGATCTACCTTTCCTTCAGGATTCGAGTTCTGACTCAAATTTCTTCTCCTTCCACGATGGATCTAGTTTTCCTTCAAAGATTCGGGTTCCGATCCGAGTTTTCCTTTCCTTCAGAGTTGGTCTAGAAGATTCGAGTCCCGACTTGAATCTTCTTCTAAATCCAATTCAGAACTGGTCTAGAAGATTCGAGTTCCGACTCAAATTCTCTTTCAAAATCCAATTCATCTAGTTTTCCTTGAAGAGTTGAATTCCGATTCGAATCTTCCCTCAAAAACCCAGTTTAGCACCTGGTCCATTCAAAGCTCACAAGTTGGAATCATTCCTTCTTAAACCATGATCCTTAGGTTAAATCCCTATGGAATAGATAGTTCGTAGGTCGAATCCCTACAGAACCCATGTCATTCCCAGTGAATCAATGCCATTCTCAATTGAACCAATGTCATTATTAGGCTAAATCCCTATAGAACCCATGTCATTCTCAGTAAACCAATTCACAATTTCGACTTTTTTAGCCAATCAATTCCCAAATTTCCAATTTTCAGTTTCCAATTTCCGAATATCAAATTCCAAATTCCAAACTTCCAATTTCTAATTTCAAATATCAAAATTCCAATTTCAAAAATTCAAAATTCCAAATTTCGACCTTTTGGTCACTCAATACCAATTCAAAAAATTTCTCTTGCGAGAGACCCTTTGTATAGGGAGAGTTCGAGGGAGCTCGCTCTTTTCGCATGCTATCCAATTCGTTCACTTAGCCCCTTTTTAGGGAGAGTTTGAAGGGACTCGTGCCTTTGTGAACCGTTTGCAAAATAAAATTCCAATTTCATACAAGGAACCCTTAGGTCAGGGAGAGCTTCGACGGAAGTTCGTTTTCCTTGTAACCATAATTTCATACTAGGCCATTTCATCATGAAGGACCCTCTTTTCAGGGAGAGTGTGATGAACTCGTTCCTTCATGACCAATTTACCAACCTCACCAATTCCGGCCCCCTTTCCATAAGAGAAGCCTAATGTTAGGAAGTTTTGACGAAAGCTTAATTTCTCTTCGAAAGTTCGTTTTGCAAACACCTCCTCTTCAGGAAAGAGAGGAGTAATTCCCAAATTCCAATTTATGAATCTTCTCCTTTGGGGAAAGGAGAAGAGAATTTATGTCATGAATGTGTTGCGTTGTGCTTCAAATGCTCGCTTTCACAAAAGGATTTCAAGAAAATTTTGCCAATTTGTCATTAAATATTTGTTGATTTCAAAAATCTTTATTGCATAAAATTATTACTTCAGAATACCTCCACTATTACTTCCGAAAGGGCCATGCTTTCATGAAAAAGGATTCAAAGTTCAAAATCTTTCTATTGGCCAACCAAAAGGATGAAGAATAAATCCGCGATATGGCCAGCAAATAGAATTCAATGTTGTTGCAAAGCCATGAGTGATCGATATTGATCGCAGTCAATGGCACATTTTTAAAGACCATTCTTGAAGAAAAAAACAGTCGAAATATCCTGGGTGATACAGAAAAATCCACTCAATTTTTATATCTCCTCAATCACCTAAGCTGCAATTAAATATCTGCAAAAGGGATCTCTCAATTGTCGTCAAGATGAAGGCGAATTAAGCGAGTCGATCCCCGGGGCCAAAGAAGATTTGGATCATCTCCAAGATGACGGAGTTTGTGACGGATCCTTCCAGGAAAAGTTCAGATCACCGTCGAGATGAAGGCAAGTGTGATGAGCCTACCGACAAACCCTAAAAGGTATTTAATTTCTGCTATCATCAAAAGATTTCCTACCAAAGAGCCAATAACTATTAAGATAATCCCTGAGAGAAAAGAAGGATCGGAACATCTCTGAGATGAAAGAGTTTGTGACGTACCCTTCCAAAAAAAAAGAGAGAGACAAGTAAGGACATCTCCAAAACGAAGGATGATGTAATTCCCGAAAAATCCAAGAGAGCTCCAATCTGCTAAAAAAAGAGTGCAGAAAGATCATCATGAGAAAAGAATCCCAGGATATCAGACTGCCAAATCTATCAAGAATCTTCTTTAATTTTGTGAAATTCTTTTATCAATATTCTTTCACCAATAGCTCTCGCAATATCAAGAATACTTTCTTTTCCGTCCATATCAAGGAAATTGATAGCTTCCTTGAAAGAAAGCCAATCACAAGCAATTTGAATTCGAATCTTGATTCTACGGAGTTAAGCCCAGTCGGAGGTAATACTTCAGGTAGAAAAGAGAGAATACTTTCAAAACAATGTGCATCACTTTCAATTATTTTGAATAAACAATAATTTTCAATATTTTGACAATATTTTCTAGCTATCCTGACGTGAAGCGAGAGCTTGAGGTTCATCTTTGGCGCATCCTGACATCAGTTGTTATCCCTTTTAGGACTTGATTACGGGAGTTTTCAAGATTCCTTCCCTTCTTTGGTATAATCTGAGCGCACGGGCTCTCAGATTCGCACACTTCCCTGTGTCCCCACTGTCCCACCATAGACAGTATAATTTCGGCTTGAGGTTAAGCCACCAATTTCAGCAAAAGGCAATTTCAAAAGCTATTTAGTCTCAGCAATAAGACGCCCAAAATCAAACCCTTTTCAAGCTTTAGGGACCCCAATTTCCTTCTTTTTGCAAAACCCCTATCAGATTCATTGTGCGGAAATCCGAAGGTTCCATCACGGTCTCTTCTTTCGAGGATTCCGTTCATTTTTCTGCCCAATCAGGTTAAGGGTATAAACCTAAGCCTCATTTGATGAGATATTCCATTTTCTGCCCAATCAGGTTAAGGGTATAAACCTGAGCCTCATTTGATGAGGTATTCCATTTTCTGCCCAATCAGGTTAAGGGTATAAACCTGAGCCTCATTTGATGAGGTATTCCATTTTCTGCCCGATCAGGTTAAGGGTATAAATTTGAGCCTCCTTTCATGAGGTATTCCATTTTCATTACCCGATCAGGTTAAGGGTACAAACCTGAGCCTCCTTTGATGAGGTATTCCATTTTCTGCCCGATCAGGTTAAGGGTATAAACCTGAGCCTCATTTGATGAGGTATTCCATTTTCTGCCCAATCAGGTTAAGGGTATAAACCTGAGCCTCATTCGATGAGGTATTTCATTTTCCGCCCGATCAGGTTAAGGGTTAAACTTGAGCTTCACTTTGATGAGGTATTTCATTTCCCGGTCAGGTTAAGGGTCAAACCTGAGCTTCGTTTCTACACGAGGTATTTTCTGTCCCATCCAGGTTAAGGGCAAAACCTGAATCTCACTTCTTTTCGAAATAAAATTTTCTCCTTATTCTTCATTTCATATCTATCATCATCACTTGAACTAATTCTTTCATACCCAGTCAGATTGATCTAACTGGGGCATTTTTATAATCCAAATTTGGTGTGTTTTCTTTGCCACTAAGCTCGGCTTTCAACCGGCTTAGCAGCAAAGAGGGGCATCTGTAAACACCCCAAATTTTCACTCTCTTCCAGTGTTTGTCCATTTCATAAGTCATTACAGATCATTGCATGTATTCTGCATAGCATTGCATGTCATTGCATAGCATTGCATCTCATTTTTTAGATCCAGCACTCCTATTTCAAAACATTCAATCCAGATTTGAATTTTAAAGCTTTATTTCAAAATCAATTTCAAAACCTGGGTTTTTATTTAATACTCTGTCATTTTCCAACCCCAGGACTTTATATTTCGAAATATTTTCTCAGAAAACAATCTGGATTCATTTCAAATTCAAATTTTAATCGATTTCAATTCATAGATGAGACCCATTGAGGTGGTGTCTCTTCTGAATTCCTCTATTCATCAAATTTCTCAAATTTTTGAAAGTTTCAGTCCGATCAGGACTTTGTCTCAGAGTCCTAATCCGGTCAGGAGTCTGGTTTTTAAGTCTGTTTTACTTCCATTTTCAGTCTTTTTAGATTATTTTCAAAATTTAGGTCATTTTACATAGTCCAGTTAGTTCAGGATTCTATTTTAGAGTTCGGTTGAGTTAGGAGTCTAACCCTGACCGTGTTTTCTGACTTATTTCATCATTTCTTGATAAAATCTTTTGAAAATTCTTTCATTTGGCTTTTAAAATCTAAAATCTCAGAGTCCTAAGAGTTCAGGACTCTAACCCGGAGTTCCAGTTCGCTTGAGACCCTATTTTCAAAGATCTTGAATTTCAAATATCGATTTTAACCCCTTTTCAAAGCCATTTTTAGTGTTTATTTCAAAATTTCTAAAACTCGATGTGGGCCCACTCAGTTGGCACCATATCCAGAGGAATTCTAATTCAGTTAGAACCCTATGCCATTTCAAAAATCCTAATTTTAAGATTACTTTTGAAAATCCTTTTGAAAACTCCTTCAATTTCAAGTTTTAAAATCATCTTTTTTATAAAAACTCAAGTAGGGCCCACTCAGGGTGGTGCCATATTCGAGTCAGTCAGGGCTAGACTAGGGTTAGTTGATGTCTTGGTTAGTGTTAGAGGTTTAGAAGAGTCAAAACCATTTTGAAAAACTCATTTTTGAAAGTTAGTTTTTAAAACTAGTGTTTTTAAAGGTGTTTTAAAAACCCAATGTGAGAAAATGCCAAGTGACACCACATTTGGGGATTTTCTATGTTTAGCTAGGGGCTAATTAGGACTTAATTAGGATAATCTAGGCTAGGGTTAGTTAGGTAAACTCTCACCAAAATCGCCCCCCTTAGAGAGTCCAAGATTTTCAAAAGTGTTAAAATTTAAACCTAATTTTTTTATTATAAATAGATGCATAAGGGGGGTCAATTTTTCCCATCTCTCTCCTATTGAATTCTTGGAGCTTCTCTCACCTCTTCAGCCCTTCCTCCATTGCAGCAACCTCAAGGTAATTATTTTCTTTAATTTTTAGTTTTTATTTAATATTTTTTATTGTTTTAAACATGATTTAGCCATTGGCACCATCACCTTCATGGACTAAACCATGGATTCAACCTCAAGAACCATCAAGAATCAGCAAGAATGATCCAAGAAGGTGATCTATCCCTGTTTTGGATGATTTACAGGGATTTTAATCCATTAGAATTGATTTTAATATGATTCTTTACATTATTAACCAATAAAATATATGATTTACCCTTTTAATGGGTTAAATCTATGTTTTAAAGGTGATATCAAATTCCAGCCATTGATTCCCTGTTTTTATTTTATTTTCATGGTTTATTCATGTTTGTTTTACGTTCTACAGCATAAAAATAATTTTTATTTTCTGTTTTATGGTTTATTTTATTGATTTACATTAGTTAATGCATGGTTTTCCAAGTTTCTTAAATTTCTGTGTGTTTTAGGTTTAGAACAGTAAAGATAATGTGATTTCGGATTGAATTACTCATTGTTTATTTCTGATTTTTTTATATGTGATGCATGCATGAGTTATTGAGTTACTGTAGAAAAATCAGAGGTTTTGGATCTCGAGAACACTGTCAAAAAAATCAGACATCAAATCGGGTTTTTATAGCTTTAAAATCATGGTTAAAATCAAGAAGGTAACTTGCTGTGATGATATTTCTCTCATCTTATATCCGATTTTAGATCTGTAAAGTGCTATAGATTCACATTGAGTAGATATGTCTTCTGTGAGATTTTCGGATTTTTTGACCACTGTTTAGTATTTTTCTCCTTTCAGAGAATCTGTTTTTATATTTAAAACTCGTTAGAGTTTACCAAAACCCTAATCAAACTTGTGTTAGTCATAAATCCCAAACCACAGATCTGATTTTATATCTATAAAAAATGAGTATTTTCATTTTTCTATCTACTATTCACCACTAAAATTTCAGAGATTTTTGTTTAGGATTGCTATTTATGTCGGTATTTTCAATCTGAAGTAGCCGTTTTAATCCCTGTTAAAAGTGATATATTTTAGCTCAGATTGCCGGAAGGGTTTCTCCCTAACCGGAGATGATTTTTCCAATCTGTAAATTGGTAAATCTCTGTTTTTCTTCCTAGTTAGTCTTTGTAAGATTTCATAAATTTCCATAGAGATTTGACCCCTGGTTCGGGTCTTGGACTGAGATTGGTTGGTGAACTAGGTCAAAAATAGCATATTTTTAGGGTTTAATGCAATTTTTGGATTAATTTAATGTCAAAAAAATATTTTTATAATTCTAATTTGATATAACAAGTGCAGGTACCGAATTTGATGAATTTTGGAATCCATTTGATGTCTGAATTAATATAATTGCAAAACAGGGCATCCGAAGAATTCCAAAACATTGCAAAAATCACAAAATTTGTGATATTCTTGGATTTTCGTGCACAAGCATATATTTTTAGGGTTTAATCATGTTCATAATCATATTAGGATGCTTTAGGTTTAATTTTGTGCTCATTTGATTTCATTTAGTGCATAAAACCTAAGTTTTTACCAAAATCTATTTCTAAAAACCCTGATTTCAAGGCCATAGTCTTGCTATCGGGGGCAATTTGGTCATTTGACCTAAATTTCGAAATCCCTAACCCTAATTTTCATATTTTTAAGCATTTCACATCATATTTAGCTTAGTTTATTCCATTCAAATTTCAAAACTCGCATTTTATCAAAATATCTTTCTAAAAACCCTAATTTCAAGGCCATAGTCTTGTTATTAGGGGTATTTTGGTCATTTTCACACCAATTTCGAAATTTCATATTTTCTCCTCCTTATTTATTCAATTTTATTTCATACCTTAGCATTTTGATTTAAGGGAATCATGGCAAAAAGGCTTATATCTAGCAAAATCCCATAATTTCCTGATATTGTTGGATAAATCTAGAAAAGCCAACATATTTTCATTAATCAAGTTTTCTAGTTTTGCAGGTACATTGAAGACTTTATTTTCCATGTATTTAAATTTCAATAGTGATGTAATTTGTAATTAAACTTTGGAATAAGAATTTACATTTCCTGCTTAGCTTAGGTTGCATTGCATATAGTTTATTTTTATAATTTTAATGTGTGATGGATGATGATTCATGCATATTTTTACAAATTCACCATGGTCTACACGAATGGCACGTGCACTAGCTTCTATGAAGTTTATAAACTTGGTAAAATTTGTATTTATGGCCATAGTCAGAATACGAATGATACTTAGATTTATGATCTTCACATTAGCCACATTCAGCCTACACTCTTAGGCTAACTTCAAAATGCACTGCATTTCTCAAAAATACAAAAAGTATTTCTCAATTCCTCAAATCCATATTCATTCATTTCATGCATTTGCCAATTCCAATCTCAATTCAAAGAAGTTCATTTTCTCAAAATCTCCCAAGTCTTATAGCAAAATCGATTTTCCCAAAAGCATTGAATTTCAAAGAATATTTCAAGTGTTTCTCAAGTTCATAAACTCAATTTTCCAAAGTTATGCAGTCAATTTCAAAGTTTGAAGTTAGAATTTTTCTAAGTCTTATTCAAAAGAATATGGATTTGCCAATGATATTTCAAATATTTCCCAAGTTCCAAATTCAAAATTTCTAAGTTAGAATTTCAATTTTCAAGTTTGAATTCAGAGAAACCAAGTCTCTCAGAATCGATTTTCACTAAATGTCAAGGATTTCTCAAAATCGATTTTTACTTTTCTCAGAAGTACATTTCAAATCCCAATTCACGATTTTCCATGTGATACCTATTCTAAATATTTCAATCATTCAAAGCAAACATCATGTTTTCAAATGTGCATTTTCTGAAAATTCATAGCACATGCCTGATTCTTTGTGCATTTAGAAATTAGAATATGATTTAGACAAGTTGAATAGAGTAGAGCATAAGAATGATCCTTGGTTCAATTACCCCTGTTAAAGGTGGCAGGAACGGTTGAATCTCGTACCGACAGACGAGTCCCATTCTACGAAATTTTCCCGCATTTTAAAAACGGAGGCGAGTTATTTTCAAAATATTTTTCAAAGGTCAGTTTGATTTGCAAAAGTTAAAAGTTTTTGCGATGATAACACGACTGCTGCTAAAATCTTCTGAAAAATAAACATTCTGTTCGGTCGACTGATAAAAAGCATTAGTCGACTGCTGCTAAATTTTCAGAAAACACACGTTCTGTTCAGTCGACTGAAAAACCATTAGTCGACTGCTGCTAATTTTCCAGAAAACAGACATTCTGTCCAGTCGACTGATAAAACCTTCGGTCGACTAATTTGACAAGAATGACTTTTTAGAAAATATGGCGCGAAAGGATTAGTCGACTGATAAGTCTATTGGTCGACTAATAAATATGAAAATTTAAGAAAAGAGTTTTCTAAAAAGATTTTCAAAAGAGTTTATTTTAGAAAAGTTTTTCTAAAGACTTTTAAGGTGAAATGCAACCTAAATATGCACTCTAAGTAAGGCTCTTACAAGAATCTAAGACTTTTAATGAATTAAACATTTGCACACTAGTCTTCAAGGATTCTTCACCGAATTCTTCAATTTCTTCATAGCCTTAGCTGAAATGCAGTTGATTCTACTTGCTCATCATCAAAACCTTGTACTTGAAGTATCATGTATGGCTTCATTGTCGTAACAATCTCCCCCTTTTTTATGATGACAAACTTAATCAAAGATGAAGCATTTAGATGCATAGATGGAGATTTTACTCCCCCTATCAATATGCTGCAAAACATTAAAAATTAGCACATTTAAAGCACATATATCACATATTGATTGGTTTGCATTTCCATTCATCATGTATTCATGTATTTAGAAATACATTCATTCAAAGCTTTCTTTTTTCTCTCAATTTTGCATTTCTCATGCAAGATCTCCTGTAATGTAATTGCTATCATCTTTTTCTCAAGATCTCCTTGCAATTTCAAAATAATGCTATCTTTATCTTTTTCTCCCCCTTTGTCAGAATCAAAAAGAGTAAGGGCAAAAATAGCATAAGCAGAAATAGAGATAAGTTTAAAATATTACAACCCATAAAGTATGTTTTTCAAAGATCAAAGATCAGAAAAGAGAGTTTAGCAAATCCTTAATGGCAGTTACATCCTTCTGAATTGAAGCAAGTTGTTGAGTATAGTTGTTGAAGATGTGACTCATTCTAAAAACATCATCAGTCGACTAGAAATATATCAGTCAACTAATATGGTGCGTTACATTCCAAAATATAAAAACACCAGTCGACTAGAATTTTATCGGTCGACTAATATAGTGCGATTTTGAGATTTTGTT
The DNA here is from genome assembly GCF_984573655.1 of Nuphar pumila. NCBI lineage: Eukaryota > Viridiplantae > Streptophyta > Magnoliopsida > Nymphaeales > Nymphaeaceae > Nuphar > Nuphar pumila. Next base: position 98,455,626 of record NC_143251.1, read on the forward strand.
CAAAAATCAGCATTTTTATAAATCCAAAAACGAGCAAATACCTAGTTCTCTCCTAATTCTCATAAAATCTTCATTTTTAAGAGGTTTAGTGAAGATATCGGCATGTTGTTCTTTAGTGGAAATAAAATTTAACGAAATATCTCCTTTTAACACATGATCTCTTAAAAAATGATGTCTAACTTCAATATACTTAGTTCTTGAGTGCTGAATAGGATTTTTCGAAAGATTTGTAGCACTAGTGTTATCACAATAAATAGTTGTTGTGGAGTAATTCAAACCAAAATCTTTTAAGGTCTGTTTCATCCAAAGTACTTGTGAACATGCTAAACTAGCTGCTATATATTCAGCTTCAGTTATTGAGAGTGATACTGAATTTTGCTTTTTACTAAACCAAGAGACTAAGGAATTTCCCAAGAAATGACAAGTTCCACTAGTACTCTTGCGATCAGATTTACTTTATGCAAAATCTGCATCACTATATGAAACTAAATCAAAGGAAGATGATTTTGGGTAAAACAAACTGAAATCTGAAGTATCTTTCAAATAACGAAGAATTTGTTTTACTGCAGTTAAATGAGATTCCTTTGGATTAGCTTGAAATCTTGCACACATACAAACACTAAACATAATATCAGGTCGACTAACAGTTAAGTATAATAGAGATCCGATCATACCTCTGTAGAGCTTAGTATCTACACTTTTACCATTTTCATCTTTATTAAGAGAAGTAGTTGTACTCATAGGATTCCTTCTTGATTTCGATGAGTCCATCCCAAGTCTCTTGAGAAGTTCCTTTGTATACTTAGCCTGATTGATGAAGATTCCTTCTTCAGTTTGCTTTATTGGAAGTCCAAGGAAGTAGTTTAATTCGCCCATCAAGCTCATTTCAAACTCTTCCTGCATAGCCTTAGCAAATTCTTTACAAAGAGAATCATTAGTAGAACCAAATATTATGTCATCAACATAAATTTGCACAATAAGAATATCTGAATTAAAATGTTTAATAAATAAAGTGGAGTCTACCCGACCAATGGAAAAACCAGATTGTTTTAGAAAATTTCGTAGTCTTTCATACCACGCTCTTGGTGCTTGTTTGAGTCCATACAGAGCTCTTTTCAATTTGTAGACCTTTTCTGGATATTTCTCATTTTCAAAGCCTGGAGGTTGCTCTACATAAATTTCTTCATTGATGTGTCCATTTAAAAATGCACTCTTAACATCAATTTGATATAACTTGAAGTTCATGTAACTAGCAAAAGCAAGCATCATACGATTTGACTCTAATCGAGCCACTGGTGCATAGGTTTCATCAAAATCTAAGCCTTTTTCTTGATTATAGCCTTGTGCCACAAGCCTTGCTTTGTTACGAATGACTTCACCATTTTCATCCAGCTTATTTCGGAAGACCCATCTTGTTCCAATTACTGGATGATCCTTTGGTCTATCAACTAGATCCCAAACATCATTCCTAGTAAATTGGTTAAGTTCTTCAGACATGGCTAAAAGCCAAAATTCATCATCACATGCCTCATTGATATTCTTTGGTTCTAATTTAGATATGAAAGCAACATTTGCAATATATTTTACTAACTGCCTTCTAGTTTGGACACCACTCTTTATTTCACCAATAACTTGTTCATGTGGATGATTAGGAACTTCTTTCCAAACCGGTTGAAGAGGAATATTTTCTTGAGAAGTACTCTCTATCAAAGGTTCTTCTTGAAGTGTTGCTTCTTCTTCTTCGCTTAGAGGAATAACCTGCTCACAATTCTCATCAAATGCAACATGTAAAGATTCTTCAATACAAGATGTTCTTTTATTGAAAATACGATATGCTTTACTTCTAGAAGAATATCCAAGAAATATTGATTCATCTGATTTTGAATCAAACTTATCAAGATTATCTTTGGTATTTAACAAGAAACATTTACTACCAAAAATTTTGAAATATGAGATCTTTGGTATACGATCATAATACAATTCAAAAAAATGTTTTATGTAAAATTGGTCGAATAAGAACACGATTTAAGACATAACATGCTGTATTAATTGCTTCAACCCAAAAATATTTTGGTAAATTTTTATCTTGAAGCATGGTTCTAGCACATTGTTGCAAAGTTCTATTCTTTCTTTCAACAACTCCATTTTGTGGAGCCGCTCTAGGAAAAGCAAAGTTGTGAGATATACCATGTAAATCACAAAACTTTAGAAAAGATTCATTTTCAAATTCACCACCATGATCACTACGAATTTTAATAATAGATGTAGATTTTTCATTTGTAATTCTTCTACAAAGTTTAGAAAATTCTAAAAAAGCATCATTTTTGCTTTTTAGAAAAATCACCCATGTAAACCGAGAATAATCATCTACTATAACAAAAGCATACTTGCTACCATTCAAACTTTGAATTCTAGATGGTCCAAATATATCTAAATGTAAAAGTTCAAGAGGACGTTTTGTTGAAACTATATCTTTTGCTTTAAAAGAACTCTTGATTTGTTTACCCCTTTGAAAAGCATCACATAAGTGATCCTTTTTATATGGTATTCTAGGTAGGCCTCTTACAAGATCATTCTTGGATAATTTTGAAATAATTTTAAAATTAACATGTCCAAGTCTCTTGTGCCATAACCATTGAATTTCATTTGAAACAATAAGACATTTTTCATTAAAAGAGGGTAATTCATCTAGATATTGTTCATACACATTGTTTCTTCTTTTACCTTTAAAAATGATCTTTTTAGATTGAAAATCAGAAATTAAGCATAAATCATTTTCAAAAGAAACATGAAAACCTTTATCACATAATTGACTAATAGATATTAAATTATGCTTTAAACCATCCACTAAAAGAACATTTTCTATCAAGGGAAATTTTGGATTACCAATATTACCAATACCTATCACTTTTCCCTTGTTATTGTCACCAAAGGTGACGGTTCCTCCATCCTTATTTTGGAGGGTGGAAAATAACTCCGGCCTTCCAGTCATATGTTTGGAACAGCCGCTGTCCAATATCCATTTGCTCCTTATGTTGTGTACCTATAACAAAATCAGAAAACAGAGCATTTGACCCCTTTCTATTTTCGGGTCCATGAGAGTTAGTCTTAGGAACCCATATCCATTTGGATTTTGGTTTCCTTTGATAATAAGTATTCTTTCTATAAAAGGATTTAGAATAAACATGTCTAGAACAATCATATCTAGATGCATTTCTATTAGAACTAGAAAGTTTAGTTCTATGAACAAAAGATTGAGAATAATGTCTTTGATTTTTCACCACAAGGTTTGGTCTATTTTGAGTATCAAAGAAGCTATATCCCAATCCGGTTTTATTTACCGAGCATCTTTGAGAACCAAGAAGTTTTTCTAGATTCTCTTGACCATTTGTAAATTTGGTCACTATAGAAAGAAGATCATTTGACTTTTCTTTAAGACTAAATATTTCTTTTTGTAAGAGATTGGTTCTAACTCCAATTTCTTTTATCTCAATTGCCTGGCAAGAATTTTCCTTCTTGAGATCTTCTATTTCTTGAAGTAACACTTTATTTTGAGAGTCAAGAGTTAAATTTTCAGTTTTTAACTCTTTATTTTTAGAACTAAGACTCTTAAATTTAGCACACAAATCATTAAATGCTTTAAATAACTCATCATAGTCAAATTGACTTACTGATTCTTCTTGTGCTACAAAACACATGTTGGCGACTTCTTCATTAGATTCTTCTACCTTTGACGTACCTTCGTGTGTCACGAGAAGAGTATGCCAGATTTCATTTGTTGTAGAGCATTGAAAGATGTGATTGAATTCTACCTTGTCAACGCCACAATATAATGCATTCATGGCTTTGGCATTAAGTGAAGCAGTCTTCTTTTCATCATCGGTCCATCGGCTGAAATCAGTTGATGGAGTTTGGTACTTTTCTGAAACAACTCTCCAGATATCGAGATCCATGGATTGCAGGAATATTGTCATTCTTACTTTCTAGTATCCATAGTTTGTTCCGTCGAAGAGAGGAGGACGAACGGAGCAGCTTCCTTCTTTATGCTGAGATGTTGTAGTTGCCATGCTAGATGATGGTCAAATCAAAGTAATAGCAAACCTGTGCTCTGATACCAAATGAAAGTGCACTAGGATCGAGGCAACGAGCACTAGAGGGGGGGTGAATAGTGCTTTTAAAACTTTCTGCGGAATATTGAAGGATTTTGCAAATCTCAAAGCAAACACACAAAGAACACAAGATTTTATCCTGGTTCGGTCAAACCCGACCTACATCCAGTCCCCAAGCAAAACCCGTTTGAGATTTTCCACTATCAACCTTGTAAACTACAAGATCACATAGACCATAACCGGTCCCACTTTCAGTAACAATCCTACTGAAAGCAAACAACTCCTTTACACCAAGGAGTCCTTCTTTTTACACAAAAGAAATAACAACTTACAATACAACCTATGAGCCTTCCTTTTGAATGCAAATGAGATGCAATTGGATTTTGAGGTTGTTGAAACACTCTACTCACGAATTCACTATCTCTCAAAGTGATTTGAGTGAAAAACTGAAGTGAAAATATCACGTGAGTGAGAAAATCAATACTTGATTGAATAAGAGTGAAAATCAAGATTCAAATCGATTGAATTGTTGTTTTTGAGTGTAAAATGCACTCATATTTATAGTTAAAAGATTCCATACGTTGAGAGTATGAAAGGGTGTCAAAACGGTCCATTTCGAACAATCAAAACGTTTGAAAAATGAAAAGACACGCCTTTTTGAAGTTTCAGGAAAACGACAAAATTAGTCGACTGAAACATCAGTTAGTCGACTAATAGTTAGTTATTAGTAGACTGACAGTTATCGTCGGTCGACTGATTTGTTAATCGAGCCATTTGAAAATCTGAACTTTTGAAACTTAGTCGACTTAAGAAAAGTTAGTCGACTGATAATATCATCAGTAGACTGAAAAACCTTTTAGTCGACTGCTGCTAAAATCTTCTGAAAAATAAACATTCTGTTCGGTCGACTGATAAAAAGCATTAGTCGACTGCTGCTAAATTTTCAGAAAACAGACGTTCTGTTCAGTCGACTGAAAAACCATTAGTCGACTGCTGCTAATTTTCCAGAAAACAGACATTCTGTCCAGTCGACTGATAAAACCTTCGGTCGACTAATTTGACAAGAATGACTTTTTAGAAAATATGGCGCGAAAGGATTAGTCGACTGATAAGTCTATTGGTCGACTAATAAATATGAAATTTAAGAAAAGAGTTTTCTAAAAAGATTTTCAAAAGAGTTTATTTTAGAAAAGTTTTTCTAAAGACTTTTAAGGTGAAATGCAACCTAAATATGCACTCTAAGTAAGGCTCTTACAAGAATCTAAGACTTTTAATGAATTAAACATTTGCACACTAGTCTTCAAGGATTCTTCACCGAATTCTTCAATTTCTTCATAGCCTTAGCTGAAATGCAGTTGATTCTACTTGCTCATCATCAAAACCTTGTACTTGAAGTATCATGTATGGCTTCATTGTCGTAACAATCTCCCCCTTTTTTATGATGACAAACTTAATCAAAGATGAAGCATTTAGATGCATAGATGGAGATTTTACTCCCCCTATCAATATGCTGCAAAACATTAAAAATTAGCACATTTAAAGCACATATATCACATATTGATTGGTTTGCATTTCCATTCATCATGTATTCATGTATTTAGAAATACATTCATTCAAAGCTTTCTTTTTTCTCTCAATTTTGCATTTCTCATGCAAGATCTCCTGTAATGTAATTGCTATCATCTTTTTCTCAAGATCTCCTTGCAATTTCAAAATAATGCTATCTTTATCTTTTTCTCCCCCTTTGTCAGAATCAAAAAGAGTAAGGGCAAAAATAGCATAAGCAGAAATAGAGATAAGTTTAAAATATTACAACCCATAAAGTATGTTTTTCAAAGATCAAAGATCAGAAAAGAGAGTTTAGCAAATCCTTAATGGCAGTTACATCCTTCTGAATTGAAGCAAGTTGTTGAGTATAGTTGTTGAAGATGTGACTCATTCTAAAAACATCATCAGTCGACTAGAAATATATCAGTCAACTAATATGGTGCGTTACATTCCAAAATATAAAAACACCAGTCGACTAGAATTTTATCGGTCGACTAATATAGTGCGATTTTGAGATTTTGTTCAAAAATCAGCATTTTTATAAATCCAAAAACGAGCAAATACCTAGTTCTCTCCTAATTCTCATAAAATCTTCATTTTTAAGAGGTTTAGTGAAGATATCGGCATGTTGTTCTTTAGTGGAAATAAAATTTAACGAAATATCTCCTTTTAACACATGATCTCTTAAAAAATGATGTCTAACTTCAATATACTTAGTTCTTGAGTGCTGAATAGGATTTTTCGAAAGATTTGTAGCACTAGTGTTATCACAATAAATAGTTGTTGTGGAGTAATTCAAACCAAAATCTTTTAAGGTCTGTTTCATCCAAAGTACTTGTGAACATGCTAAACTAGCTGCTATATATTCAGCTTCAGTTATTGAGAGTGATACTGAATTTTGCTTTTTACTAAACCAAGAGACTAAGGAATTTCCCAAGAAATGACAAGTTCCACTAGTACTCTTGCGATCAGATTTACTTTATGCAAAATCTGCATCACTATATGAAACTAAATCAAAGGAAGATGATTTTGGGTAAAACAAACTGAAATCTGAAGTATCTTTCAAATAACGAAGAATTTGTTTTACTGCAGTTAAATGAGATTCCTTTGGATTAGCTTGAAATCTTGCACACATACAAACACTAAACATAATATCAGGTCGACTAACAGTTAAGTATAATAGAGATCCGATCATACCTCTGTAGAGCTTAGTATCTACACTTTTACCATTTTCATCTTTATTAAGAGAAGTAGTTGTACTCATAGGATTCCTTCTTGATTTCGATGAGTCCATCCCAAGTCTCTTGAGAAGTTCCTTTGTATACTTAGCCTGATTGATGAAGATTCCTTCTTCAGTTTGCTTTATTGGAAGTCCAAGGAAGTAGTTTAATTCGCCCATCAAGCTCATTTCAAACTCTTCCTGCATAGCCTTAGCAAATTCTTTACAAAGAGAATCATTAGTAGAACCAAATATTATGTCATCAACATAAATTTGCACAATAAGAATATCTGAATTAAAATGTTTAATAAATAAAGTGGAGTCTACCCGACCAATGGAAAAACCAGATTGTTTTAGAAAATTTCGTAGTCTTTCATACCACGCTCTTGGTGCTTGTTTGAGTCCATACAGAGCTCTTTTCAATTTGTAGACCTTTTCTGGATATTTCTCATTTTCAAAGCCTGGAGGTTGCTCTACATAAATTTCTTCATTGATGTGTCCATTTAAAAATGCACTCTTAACATCAATTTGATATAACTTGAAGTTCATGTAACTAGCAAAAGCAAGCATCATACGATTTGACTCTAATCGAGCCACTGGTGCATAGGTTTCATCAAAATCTAAGCCTTTTTCTTGATTATAGCCTTGTGCCACAAGCCTTGCTTTGTTACGAATGACTTCACCATTTTCATCCAGCTTATTTCGGAAGACCCATCTTGTTCCAATTACTGGATGATCCTTTGGTCTATCAACTAGATCCCAAACATCATTCCTAGTAAATTGGTTAAGTTCTTCAGACATGGCTAAAAGCCAAAATTCATCATCACATGCCTCATTGATATTCTTTGGTTCTAATTTAGATATGAAAGCAACATTTGCAATATATTTTACTAACTGCCTTCTAGTTTGGACACCACTCTTTATTTCACCAATAACTTGTTCATGTGGATGATTAGGAACTTCTTTCCAAACCGGTTGAAGAGGAATATTTTCTTGAGAAGTACTCTCTATCAAAGGTTCTTCTTGAAGTGTTGCTTCTTCTTCTTCGCTTAGAGGAATAACCTGCTCACAATTCTCATCAAATGCAACATGTAAAGATTCTTCAATACAAGATGTTCTTTTATTGAAAATACGATATGCTTTACTTCTAGAAGAATATCCAAGAAATATTGATTCATCTGATTTTGAATCAAACTTATCAAGATTATCTTTGGTATTTAACAAGAAACATTTACTACCAAAAATTTTGAAATATGAGATCTTTGGTATACGATCATAATACAATTCAAAAAAATGTTTTATGTAAAATTGGTCGAATAAGAACACGATTTAAGACATAACATGCTGTATTAATTGCTTCAACCCAAAAATATTTTGGTAAATTTTTATCTTGAAGCATGGTTCTAGCACATTGTTGCAAAGTTCTATTCTTTCTTTCAACAACTCCATTTTGTGGAGCCGCTCTAGGAAAAGCAAAGTTGTGAGATATACCATGTAAATCACAAAACTTTAGAAAAGATTCATTTTCAAATTCACCACCATGATCACTACGAATTTTAATAATAGATGTAGATTTTTCATTTGTAATTCTTCTACAAAGTTTAGAAAATTCTAAAAAAGCATCATTTTTGCTTTTTAGAAAAATCACCCATGTAAACCGAGAATAATCATCTACTATAACAAAAGCATACTTGCTACCATTCAAACTTTGAATTCTAGATGGTCCAAATATATCTAAATGTAAAAGTTCAAGAGGACGTTTTGTTGAAACTATATCTTTTGCTTTAAAAGAACTCTTGATTTGTTTACCCCTTTGAAAAGCATCACATAAGTGATCCTTTTTATATGGTATTCTAGGTAGGCCTCTTACAAGATCATTCTTGGATAATTTTGAAATAATTTTAAAATTAACATGTCCAAGTCTCTTGTGCCATAACCATTGAATTTCATTTGAAACAATAAGACATTTTTCATTAAAAGAGGGTAATTCATCTAGATATTGTTCATACACATTGTTTCTTCTTTTACCTTTAAAAATGATCTTTTTAGATTGAAAATCAGAAATTAAGCATAAATCATTTTCAAAAGAAACATGAAAACCTTTATCACATAATTGACTAATAGATATTAAATTATGCTTTAAACCATCCACTAAAAGAACATTTTCTATCAAGGGAAATTTTGGATTACCAATATTACCAATACCTATCACTTTTCCCTTGTTATTGTCACCAAAGGTGACGGTTCCTCCATCCTTATTTTGGAGGGTGGAAAATAACTCCGGCCTTCCAGTCATATGTTTGGAACAGCCGCTGTCCAATATCCATTTGCTCCTTATGTTGTGTACCTATAACAAAATCAGAAAACAGAGCATTTGACCCCTTTCTATTTTCGGGTCCATGAGAGTTAGTCTTAGGAACCCATATCCATTTGGATTTTGGTTTCCTTTGATAATAAGTATTCTTTCTATAAAAGGATTTAGAATAAACATGTCTAGAACAATCATATCTAGATGCATTTCTATTAGAACTAGAAAGTTTAGTTCTATGAACAAAAGATTGAGAATAATGTCTTTGATTTTTCACCACAAGGTTTGGTCTATTTTGAGTATCAAAGAAGCTATATCCCAATCCGGTTTTATTTACCGAGCATCTTTGAGAACCAAGAAGTTTTTCTAGATTCTCTTGACCATTTGTAAATTTGGTCACTATAGAAAGAAGATCATTTGACTTTTCTTTAAGACTAAATATTTCTTTTTGTAAGAGATTGGTTCTAACTCCAATTTCTTTTATCTCAATTGCCTGGCAAGAATTTTCCTTCTTGAGATCTTCTATTTCTTGAAGTAACACTTTATTTTGAGAGTCAAGAGTTAAATTTTCAGTTTTTAACTCTTTATTTTTAGAACTAAGACTCTTAAATTTAGCACACAAATCATTAAATGCTTTAAATAACTCATCATAGTCAAATTGACTTACTGATTCTTCTTGTGCTACAAAACACATGTTGGCGACTTCTTCATTAGATTCTTCTACCTTTGACGTACCTTCGTGTGTCACGAGAAGAGTATGCCAGATTTCATTTGTTGTAGAGCATTGAAAGATGTGATTGAATTCTACCTTGTCAACGCCACAATATAATGCATTCATGGCTTTGGCATTAAGTGAAGCAGTCTTCTTTTCATCATCGGTCCATCGGCTGAAATCAGTTGATGGAGTTTGGTACTTTTCTGAAACAACTCTCCAGATATCGAGATCCATGGATTGCAGGAATATTGTCATTCTTACTTTCTAGTATCCATAGTTTGTTCCGTCGAAGAGAGGAGGACGAACGGAGCAGCTTCCTTCTTTATGCTGAGATGTTGTAGTTGCCATGCTAGATGATGGTCAAATCAAAGTAATAGCAAACCTGTGCTCTGATACCAAATGAAAGTGCACTAGGATCGAGGCAACGAGCACTAGAGGGGGGGTGAATAGTGCTTTTAAAACTTTCTGCGGAATATTGAAGGATTTTGCAAATCTCAAAGCAAACACACAAAGAACACAAGATTTTATCCTGGTTCGGTCAAACCCGACCTACATCCAGTCCCCAAGCAAAACCCGTTTGAGATTTTCCACTATCAACCTTGTAAACTACAAGATCACATAGACCATAACCGGTCCCACTTTCAGTAACAATCCTACTGAAAGCAAACAACTCCTTTACACCAAGGAGTCCTTCTTTTTACACAAAAGAAATAACAACTTACAATACAACCTATGAGCCTTCCTTTTGAATGCAAATGAGATGCAATTGGATTTTGAGGTTGTTGAAACACTCTACTCACGAATTCACTATCTCTCAAAGTGATTTGAGTGAAAAACTGAAGTGAAAATATCACGTGAGTGAGAAAATCAATACTTGATTGAATAAGAGTGAAAATCAAGATTCAAATCGATTGAATTGTTGTTTTTGAGTGTAAAATGCACTCATATTTATAGTTAAAAGATTCCATACGTTGAGAGTATGAAAGGGTGTCAAAACGGTCCATTTCGAACGATCAAAACGTTTGAAAAATGAAAAGACACGCCTTTTTGAAGTTTCAGGAAAACGACAAAATTAGTCGACTGAAACATCAGTTAGTCGACTAATAGTTAGTTATTAGTAGACTGACAGTTATCGTCGGTCGACTGATTTGTTAATCGAGCCATTTGAAAATCTGAACTTTTGAAACTTAGTCGACTTAAGAAAAGTTAGTCGACTGATAATATCATCAGTAGACTGAAAAACCTTTTAGTCGACTGCTGCTAAAATCTTCTGAAAAATAAACATTCTGTTCGGTCGACTGATAAAAAGCATTAGTCGACTGCTGCTAAATTTTCAGAAAACAGACGTTCTGTTCAGTCGACTGAAAAACCATTAGTCGACTGCTGCTAATTTTCCAGAAAACAGACATTCTGTCCAGTCGACTGATAAAACCTTCGGTCGACTAATTTGACAAGAATGACTTTTTAGAAAATATGGCGCGAAAGGATTAGTCGACTGATAAGTCTATTGGTCGACTAATAAATATGAAATTTAAGAAAAGAGTTTTCTAAAAAGATTTTCAAAAGAGTTTATTTTAGAAAAGTTTTTCTAAAGACTTTTAAGGTGAAATGCAACCTAAATATGCACTCTAAGTAAGGCTCTTACAAGAATCTAAGACTTTTAATGAATTAAACATTTGCACACTAGTCTTCAAGGATTCTTCACCGAATTCTTCAATTTCTTCATAGCCTTAGCTGAAATGCAGTTGATTCTACTTGCTCATCATCAAAACCTTGTACTTGAAGTATCATGTATGGCTTCATTGTCGTAACAATCTCCCCCTTTTTTATGATGACAAACTTAATCAAAGATGAAGCATTTAGATGCATAGATGGAGATTTTACTCCCCCTATCAATATGCTGCAAAACATTAAAAATTAGCACATTTAAAGCACATATATCACATATTGATTGGTTTGCATTTCCATTCATCATGTATTCATGTATTTAGAAATACATTCATTCAAAGCTTTCTTTTTTCTCTCAATTTTGCATTTCTCATGCAAGATCTCCTGTAATGTAATTGCTATCATCTTTTTCTCAAGATCTCCTTGCAATTTCAAAATAATGCTATCTTTATCTTTTTCTCCCCCTTTGTCAGAATCAAAAAGAGTAAGGGCAAAAATAGCATAAGCAGAAATAGAGATAAGTTTAAAATATTACAACCCATAAAGTATGTTTTTCAAAGATCAAAGATCAGAAAAGAGAGTTTAGCAAATCCTTAATGGCAGTTACATCCTTCTGAATTGAAGCAAGTTGTTGAGTATAGTTGTTGAAGATGTGACTCATTCTAAAAACATCATCAGTCGACTAGAAATATATCAGTCAACTAATATGGTGCGTTACATTCCAAAATATAAAAACACCAGTCGACTAGAATTTTATCGGTCGACTAATATAGTGCGATTTTGAGATTTTGTTCAAAAATCAGCATTTTTATAAATCCAAAAACGAGCAAATACCTAGTTCTCTCCTAATTCTCATAAAATCTTCATTTTTAAGAGGTTTAGTGAAGATATCGGCATGTTGTTCTTTAGTGGAAATAAAATTTAACGAAATATCTCCTTTTAACACATGATCTCTTAAAAAATGATGTCTAACTTCAATATACTTAGTTCTTGAGTGCTGAATAGGATTTTTCGAAAGATTTGTAGCACTAGTGTTATCACAATAAATAGTTGTTGTGGAGTAATTCAAACCAAAATCTTTTAAGGTCTGTTTCATCCAAAGTACTTGTGAACATGCTAAACTAGCTGCTATATATTCAGCTTCAGTTATTGAGAGTGATACTGAATTTTGCTTTTTACTAAACCAAGAGACTAAGGAATTTCCCAAGAAATGACAAGTTCCACTAGTACTCTTGCGATCAGATTTACTTTATGCAAAATCTGCATCACTATATGAAACTAAATCAAAGGAAGATGATTTTGGGTAAAACAAACTGAAATCTGAAGTATCTTTCAAATAACGAAGAATTTGTTTTACTGCAGTTAAATGAGATTCCTTTGGATTAGCTTGAAATCTTGCACACATACAAACACTAAACATAATATCAGGTCGACTAACAGTTAAGTATAATAGAGATCCGATCATACCTCTGTAGAGCTTAGTATCTACACTTTTACCATTTTCATCTTTATTAAGAGAAGTAGTTGTACTCATAGGATTCCTTCTTGATTTCGATGAGTCCATCCCAAGTCTCTTGAGAAGTTCCTTTGTATACTTAGCCTGATTGATGAAGATTCCTTCTTCAGTTTGCTTTATTGGAAGTCCAAGGAAGTAGTTTAATTCGCCCATCAAGCTCATTTCAAACTCTTCCTGCATAGCCTTAGCAAATTCTTTACAAAGAGAATCATTAGTAGAACCAAATATTATGTCATCAACATAAATTTGCACAATAAGAATATCTGAATTAAAATGTTTAATAAATAAAGTGGAGTCTACCCGACCAATGGAAAAACCAGATTGTTTTAGAAAATTTCGTAGTCTTTCATACCACGCTCTTGGTGCTTGTTTGAGTCCATACAGAGCTCTTTTCAATTTGTAGACCTTTTCTGGATATTTCTCATTTTCAAAGCCTGGAGGTTGCTCTACATAAATTTCTTCATTGATGTGTCCATTTAAAAATGCACTCTTAACATCAATTTGATATAACTTGAAGTTCATGTAACTAGCAAAAGCAAGCATCATACGATTTGACTCTAATCGAGCCACTGGTGCATAGGTTTCATCAAAATCTAAGCCTTTTTCTTGATTATAGCCTTGTGCCACAAGCCTTGCTTTGTTACGAATGACTTCACCATTTTCATCCAGCTTATTTCGGAAGACCCATCTTGTTCCAATTACTGGATGATCCTTTGGTCTATCAACTAGATCCCAAACATCATTCCTAGTAAATTGGTTAAGTTCTTCAGACATGGCTAAAAGCCAAAATTCATCATCACATGCCTCATTGATATTCTTTGGTTCTAATTTAGATATGAAAGCAACATTTGCAATATATTTTACTAACTGCCTTCTAGTTTGGACACCACTCTTTATTTCACCAATAACTTGTTCATGTGGATGATTAGGAACTTCTTTCCAAACCGGTTGAAGAGGAATATTTTCTTGAGAAGTACTCTCTATCAAAGGTTCTTCTTGAAGTGTTGCTTCTTCTTCTTCGCTTAGAGGAATAACCTGCTCACAATTCTCATCAAATGCAACATGTAAAGATTCTTCAATACAAGATGTTCTTTTATTGAAAATACGATATGCTTTACTTCTAGAAGAATATCCAAGAAATATTGATTCATCTGATTTTGAATCAAACTTATCAAGATTATCTTTGGTATTTAACAAGAAACATTTACTACCAAAAATTTTGAAATATGAGATCTTTGGTATACGATCATAATACAATTCAAAAAAATGTTTTATGTAAAATTGGTCGAATAAGAACACGATTTAAGACATAACATGCTGTATTAATTGCTTCAACCCAAAAATATTTTGGTAAATTTTTATCTTGAAGCATGGTTCTAGCACATTGTTGCAAAGTTCTATTCTTTCTTTCAACAACTCCATTTTGTGGAGCCGCTCTAGGAAAAGCAAAGTTGTGAGATATACCATGTAAATCACAAAACTTTAGAAAAGATTCATTTTCAAATTCACCACCATGATCACTACGAATTTTAATAATAGATGTAGATTTTTCATTTGTAATTCTTCTACAAAGTTTAGAAAATTCTAAAAAAGCATCATTTTTGCTTTTTAGAAAAATCACCCATGTAAACCGAGAATAATCATCTACTATAACAAAAGCATACTTGCTACCATTCAAACTTTGAATTCTAGATGGTCCAAATATATCTAAATGTAAAAGTTCAAGAGGACGTTTTGTTGAAACTATATCTTTTGCTTTAAAAGAACTCTTGATTTGTTTACCCCTTTGAAAAGCATCACATAAGTGATCCTTTTTATATGGTATTCTAGGTAGGCCTCTTACAAGATCATTCTTGGATAATTTTGAAATAATTTTAAAATTAACATGTCCAAGTCTCTTGTGCCATAACCATTGAATTTCATTTGAAACAATAAGACATTTTTCATTAAAAGAGGGTAATTCATCTAGATATTGTTCATACACATTGTTTCTTCTTTTACCTTTAAAAATGATCTTTTTAGATTGAAAATCAGAAATTAAGCATAAATCATTTTCAAAAGAAACATGAAAACCTTTATCACATAATTGACTAATAGATATTAAATTATGCTTTAAACCATCCACTAAAAGAACATTTTCTATCAAGGGAAATTTTGGATTACCAATATTACCAATACCTATCACTTTTCCCTTGTTATTGTCACCAAAGGTGACGGTTCCTCCATCCTTATTTTGGAGGGTGGAAAATAACTCCGGCCTTCCAGTCATATGTTTGGAACAGCCGCTGTCCAATATCCATTTGCTCCTTATGTTGTGTACCTATAACAAAATCAGAAAACAGAGCATTTGACCCCTTTCTATTTTCGGGTCCATGAGAGTTAGTCTTAGGAACCCATATCCATTTGGATTTTGGTTTCCTTTGATAATAAGTATTCTTTCTATAAAAGGATTTAGAATAAACATGTCTAGAACAATCATATCTAGATGCATTTCTATTAGAACTAGAAAGTTTAGTTCTATGAACAAAAGATTGAGAATAATGTCTTTGATTTTTCACCACAAGGTTTGGTCTATTTTGAGTATCAAAGAAGCTATATCCCAATCCGGTTTTATTTACCGAGCATCTTTGAGAACCAAGAAGTTTTTCTAGATTCTCTTGACCATTTGTAAATTTGGTCACTATAGAAAGAAGATCATTTGACTTTTCTTTAAGACTAAATATTTCTTTTTGTAAGAGATTGGTTCTAACTCCAATTTCTTTTATCTCAATTGCCTGGCAAGAATTTTCCTTCTTGAGATCTTCTATTTCTTGAAGTAACACTTTATTTTGAGAGTCAAGAGTTAAATTTTCAGTTTTTAACTCTTTATTTTTAGAACTAAGACTCTTAAATTTAGCACACAAATCATTAAATGCTTTAAATAACTCATCATAGTCAAATTGACTTACTGATTCTTCTTGTGCTACAAAACACATGTTGGCGACTTCTTCATTAGATTCTTCTACCTTTGACGTACCTTCGTGTGTCACGAGAAGAGTATGCCAGATTTCATTTGTTGTAGAGCATTGAAAGATGTGATTGAATTCTACCTTGTCAACGCCACAATATAATGCATTCATGGCTTTGGCATTAAGTGAAGCAGTCTTCTTTTCATCATCGGTCCATCGGCTGAAATCAGTTGATGGAGTTTGGTACTTTTCTGAAACAACTCTCCAGATATCGAGATCCATGGATTGCAGGAATATTGTCATTCTTACTTTCTAGTATCCATAGTTTGTTCCGTCGAAGAGAGGAGGACGAACGGAGCAGCTTCCTTCTTTATGCTGAGATGTTGTAGTTGCCATGCTAGATGATGGTCAAATCAAAGTAATAGCAAACCTGTGCTCTGATACCAAATGAAAGTGCACTAGGATCGAGGCAACGAGCACTAGAGGGGGGGTGAATAGTGCTTTTAAAACTTTCTGCGGAATATTGAAGGATTTTGCAAATCTCAAAGCAAACACACAAAGAACACAAGATTTTATCCTGGTTCGGTCAAACCCGACCTACATCCAGTCCCCAAGCAAAACCCGTTTGAGATTTTCCACTATCAACCTTGTAAACTACAAGATCACATAGACCATAACCGGTCCCACTTTCAGTAACAATCCTACTGAAAGCAAACAACTCCTTTACACCAAGGAGTCCTTCTTTTTACACAAAAGAAATAACAACTTACAATACAACCTATGAGCCTTCCTTTTGAATGCAAATGAGATGCAATTGGATTTTGAGGTTGTTGAAACACTCTACTCACGAATTCACTATCTCTCAAAGTGATTTGAGTGAAAAACTGAAGTGAAAATATCACGTGAGTGAGAAAATCAATACTTGACTGAATAAGAGTGAAAAGCAAGATTCAAATCGATTGAATTGTTGTTTTTGAGTGTAAAATGCACTCATATTTATAGTTAAAAGATTCCATACGTTGAGAGTATGAAAGGGTGTCAAAACGGTCCATTTCGAACGATCAAAACATTTGAAAAATGAAAAAATACGCCTTTTTGAAGTTTCAGGAAAACGGCAAAATTAGTCGACTGAAACATCAGTTAGTCGACTAATAGTTAGTTATTAGTAGACTGACAGTTATCGTCGGTCGACTGATTTGTTAATCGAGCCATTTGAAAATCTGAATTTTTGAAACTTAGTCGACTTAAGAAAAGTTAGTCGACTGATAATATCATCAGTAGACTAAAAAACCTTTTAGTCAACTGTTGCTAAAATCTTCTGAAAAATAAACATTCTGTTCGGTCGACTGATAAAAAGCATTAGTCGACTGCTGCTAAATTTTCAGAAAACACACGTTCTGTTCAGTCGACTGAAAAACCATTAGTCGACTGCTGCTAATTTTCCAGAAAACAGACATTCTGTCCAGTCGACTGATAAAACCTTCGGTCGACTAATTTGACAAGAATGACTTTTTAGAAAATATGGCGCGAAAGGATTAGTCGACTGATAAGTCTATTGGTCGACTAATAAATATGAAATTTAAGAAAAGAGTTTTCTAAAAAGATTTTCAAAAGAGTTTATTTTAGAAAAGTTTTTCTAAAGACTTTTAAGGTGAAATGCAACCTAAATATGCACTCTAAGTAAGGCTCTTACAAGAATCTAAGACTTTTAATGAATTAAACATTTGCACACTAGTCTTCAAGGATTCTTCACCGAATTCTTCAATTTCTTCATAGCCTTAGCTGAAATGCAGTTGATTCTACTTGCTCATCATCAAAACCTTGTACTTGAAGTATCATGTATGGCTTCATTGTCGTAACAATCTCCCCCTTTTTTATGATGACAAACTTAATCAAAGATGAAGCATTTAGATGCATAGATGGAGATTTTACTCCCCCTATCAATATGCTGCAAAACATTAAAAATTAGCACATTTAAAGCACATATATCACATATTGATTGGTTTGCATTTCCATTCATCATGTATTCATGTATTTAGAAATACATTCATTCAAAGCTTTCTTTTTTCTCTCAATTTTGCATTTCTCATGCAAGATCTCCTGTAATGTAATTGCTATCATCTTTTTCTCAAGATCTCCTTGCAATTTCAAAATAATGCTATCTTTATCTTTTTCTCCCCCTTTGTCAGAATCAAAAAGAGTAAGGGCAAAAATAGCATAAGCAGAAATAGAGATAAGTTTAAAATATTACAACCCATAAAGTATGTTTTTCAAAGATCAAAGATCAGAAAAGAGAGTTTAGCAAATCCTTAATGGCAGTTACATCCTTCTGAATTGAAGCAAGTTGTTGAGTATAGTTGTTGAAGATGTGACTCATTCTAAAAACATCATCAGTCGACTAGAAATATATCAGTCAACTAATATGGTGCGTTACATTCCAAAATATAAAAACACCAGTCGACTAGAATTTTATCGGTCGACTAATATAGTGCGATTTTGAGATTTTGTTCAAAAATCAGCATTTTTATAAATCCAAAAACGAGCAAATACCTAGTTCTCTCCTAATTCTCATAAAATCTTCATTTTTAAGAGGTTTAGTGAAGATATCGGCATGTTGTTCTTTAGTGGAAATAAAATTTAACGAAATATCTCCTTTTAACACATGATCTCTTAAAAAATGATGTCTAACTTCAATATACTTAGTTCTTGAGTGCTGAATAGGATTTTTCGAAAGATTTGTAGCACTAGTGTTATCACAATAAATAGTTGTTGTGGAGTAATTCAAACCAAAATCTTTTAAGGTCTGTTTCATCCAAAGTACTTGTGAACATGCTAAACTAGCTGCTATATATTCAGCTTCAGTTATTGAGAGTGATACTGAATTTTGCTTTTTACTAAACCAAGAGACTAAGGAATTTCCCAAGAAATGACAAGTTCCACTAGTACTCTTGCGATCAGATTTACTTTATGCAAAATCTGCATCACTATATGAAACTAAATCAAAGGAAGATGATTTTGGGTAAAACAAACTGAAATCTGAAGTATCTTTCAAATAACGAAGAATTTGTTTTACTGCAGTTAAATGAGATTCCTTTGGATTAGCTTGAAATCTTGCACACATACAAACACTAAACATAATATCAGGTCGACTAACAGTTAAGTATAATAGAGATCCGATCATACCTCTGTAGAGCTTAGTATCTACACTTTTACCATTTTCATCTTTATTAAGAGAAGTAGTTGTACTCATAGGATTCCTTCTTGATTTCGATGAGTCCATCCCAAGTCTCTTGAGAAGTTCCTTTGTATACTTAGCCTGATTGATGAAGATTCCTTCTTCAGTTTGCTTTATTGGAAGTCCAAGGAAGTAGTTTAATTCGCCCATCAAGCTCATTTCAAACTCTTCCTGCATAGCCTTAGCAAATTCTTTACAAAGAGAATCATTAGTAGAACCAAATATTATGTCATCAACATAAATTTGCACAATAAGAATATCTGAATTAAAATGTTTAATAAATAAAGTGGAGTCTACCCGACCAATGGAAAAACCAGATTGTTTTAGAAAATTTCGTAGTCTTTCATACCACGCTCTTGGTGCTTGTTTGAGTCCATACAGAGCTCTTTTCAATTTGTAGACCTTTTCTGGATATTTCTCATTTTCAAAGCCTGGAGGTTGCTCTACATAAATTTCTTCATTGATGTGTCCATTTAAAAATGCACTCTTAACATCAATTTGATATAACTTGAAGTTCATGTAACTAGCAAAAGCAAGCATCATACGATTTGACTCTAATCGAGCCACTGGTGCATAGGTTTCATCAAAATCTAAGCCTTTTTCTTGATTATAGCCTTGTGCCACAAGCCTTGCTTTGTTACGAATGACTTCACCATTTTCATCCAGCTTATTTCGGAAGACCCATCTTGTTCCAATTACTGGATGATCCTTTGGTCTATCAACTAGATCCCAAACATCATTCCTAGTAAATTGGTTAAGTTCTTCAGACATGGCTAAAAGCCAAAATTCATCATCACATGCCTCATTGATATTCTTTGGTTCTAATTTAGATATGAAAGCAACATTTGCAATATATTTTACTAACTGCCTTCTAGTTTGGACACCACTCTTTATTTCACCAATAACTTGTTCATGTGGATGATTAGGAACTTCTTTCCAAACCGGTTGAAGAGGAATATTTTCTTGAGAAGTACTCTCTATCAAAGGTTCTTCTTGAAGTGTTGCTTCTTCTTCTTCGCTTAGAGGAATAACCTGCTCACAATTCTCATCAAATGCAACATGTAAAGATTCTTCAATACAAGATGTTCTTTTATTGAAAATACGATATGCTTTACTTCTAGAAGAATATCCAAGAAATATTGATTCATCTGATTTTGAATCAAACTTATCAAGATTATCTTTGGTATTTAACAAGAAACATTTACTACCAAAAATTTTGAAATATGAGATCTTTGGTATACGATCATAATACAATTCAAAAAAATGTTTTATGTAAAATTGGTCGAATAAGAACACGATTTAAGACATAACATGCTGTATTAATTGCTTCAACCCAAAAATATTTTGGTAAATTTTTATCTTGAAGCATGGTTCTAGCACATTGTTGCAAAGTTCTATTCTTTCTTTCAACAACTCCATTTTGTGGAGCCGCTCTAGGAAAAGCAAAGTTGTGAGATATACCATGTAAATCACAAAACTTTAGAAAAGATTCATTTTCAAATTCACCACCATGATCACTACGAATTTTAATAATAGATGTAGATTTTTCATTTGTAATTCTTCTACAAAGTTTAGAAAATTCTAAAAAAGCATCATTTTTGCTTTTTAGAAAAATCACCCATGTAAACCGAGAATAATCATCTACTATAACAAAAGCATACTTGCTACCATTCAAACTTTGAATTCTAGATGGTCCAAATATATCTAAATGTAAAAGTTCAAGAGGACGTTTTGTTGAAACTATATCTTTTGCTTTAAAAGAACTCTTGATTTGTTTACCCCTTTGAAAAGCATCACATAAGTGATCCTTTTTATATGGTATTCTAGGTAGGCCTCTTACAAGATCATTCTTGGATAATTTTGAAATAATTTTAAAATTAACATGTCCAAGTCTCTTGTGCCATAACCATTGAATTTCATTTGAAACAATAAGACATTTTTCATTAAAAGAGGGTAATTCATCTAGATATTGTTCATACACATTGTTTCTTCTTTTACCTTTAAAAATGATCTTTTTAGATTGAAAATCAGAAATTAAGCATAAATCATTTTCAAAAGAAACATGAAAACCTTTATCACATAATTGACTAATAGATATTAAATTATGCTTTAAACCATCCACTAAAAGAACATTTTCTATCAAGGGAAATTTTGGATTACCAATATTACCAATACCTATCACTTTTCCCTTGTTATTGTCACCAAAGGTGACGGTTCCTCCATCCTTATTTTGGAGGGTGGAAAATAACTCCGGCCTTCCAGTCATATGTTTGGAACAGCCGCTGTCCAATATCCATTTGCTCCTTATGTTGTGTACCTATAACAAAATCAGAAAACAGAGCATTTGACCCCTTTCTATTTTCGGGTCCATGAGAGTTAGTCTTAGGAACCCATATCCATTTGGATTTTGGTTTCCTTTGATAATAAGTATTCTTTCTATAAAAGGATTTAGAATAAACATGTCTAGAACAATCATATCTAGATGCATTTCTATTAGAACTAGAAAGTTTAGTTCTATGAACAAAAGATTGAGAATAATGTCTTTGATTTTTCACCACAAGGTTTGGTCTATTTTGAGTATCAAAGAAGCTATATCCCAATCCGGTTTTATTTACCGAGCATCTTTGAGAACCAAGAAGTTTTTCTAGATTCTCTTGACCATTTGTAAATTTGGTCACTATAGAAAGAAGATCATTTGACTTTTCTTTAAGACTAAATATTTCTTTTTGTAAGAGATTGGTTCTAACTCCAATTTCTTTTATCTCAATTGCCTGGCAAGAATTTTCCTTCTTGAGATCTTCTATTTCTTGAAGTAACACTTTATTTTGAGAGTCAAGAGTTAAATTTTCAGTTTTTAACTCTTTATTTTTAGAACTAAGACTCTTAAATTTAGCACACAAATCATTAAATGCTTTAAATAACTCATCATAGTCAAATTGACTTACTGATTCTTCTTGTGCTACAAAACACATGTTGGCGACTTCTTCATTAGATTCTTCTACCTTTGACGTACCTTCGTGTGTCACGAGAAGAGTATGCCAGATTTCATTTGTTGTAGAGCATTGAAAGATGTGATTGAATTCTACCTTGTCAACGCCACAATATAATGCATTCATGGCTTTGGCATTAAGTGAAGCAGTCTTCTTTTCATCATCGGTCCATCGGCTGAAATCAGTTGATGGAGTTTGGTACTTTTCTGAAACAACTCTCCAGATATCGAGATCCATGGATTGCAGGAATATTGTCATTCTTACTTTCTAGTATCCATAGTTTGTTCCGTCGAAGAGAGGAGGACGAACGGAGCAGCTTCCTTCTTTATGCTGAGATGTTGTAGTTGCCATGCTAGATGATGGTCAAATCAAAGTAATAGCAAACCTGTGCTCTGATACCAAATGAAAGTGCACTAGGATCGAGGCAACGAGCACTAGAGGGGGGGTGAATAGTGCTTTTAAAACTTTCTGCGGAATATTGAAGGATTTTGCAAATCTCAAAGCAAACACACAAAGAACACAAGATTTTATCCTGGTTCGGTCAAACCCGACCTACATCCAGTCCCCAAGCAAAACCCGTTTGAGATTTTCCACTATCAACCTTGTAAACTACAAGATCACATAGACCATAACCGGTCCCACTTTCAGTAACAATCCTACTGAAAGCAAACAACTCCTTTACACCAAGGAGTCCTTCTTTTTACACAAAAGAAATAACAACTTACAATACAACCTATGAGCCTTCCTTTTGAATGCAAATGAGATGCAATTGGATTTTGAGGTTGTTGAAACACTCTACTCACGAATTCACTATCTCTCAAAGTGATTTGAGTGAAAAACTGAAGTGAAAATATCACGTGAGTGAGAAAATCAATACTTGACTGAATAAGAGTGAAAAGCAAGATTCAAATCGATTGAATTGTTGTTTTTGAGTGTAAAATGCACTCATATTTATAGTTAAAAGATTCCATACGTTGAGAGTATGAAAGGGTGTCAAAACGGTCCATTTCGAAGGATCAAAACGTTTGAAAAATGAAAAAATACGCCTTTTTGAAGTTTCAGGAAAACGGCAAAATTAGTCGACTGAAACATCAGTTAGTCGACTAATAGTTAGTTATTAGTAGACTGACAGTTATCGTCGGTCGACTGATTTGTTAATCGAGCCATTTGAAAATCTGAATTTTTGAAACTTAGTCGACTTAAGAAAAGTTAGTCGACTGATAATATCATCAGTAGACTGAAAAACCTTTTAGTCAACTGTTGCTAAAATCTTCTGAAAAATAAACATTCTGTTCGGTCGACTGATAAAAAGCATTAGTCGACTGCTGCTAAATTTTCAGAAAACACACGTTCTGTTCAGTCGACTGAAAAACCATTAGTCGACTGCTGCTAATTTTCCAGAAAACAGACATTCTGTCCAGTCGACTGATAAAACCTTCGGTCGACTAATTTGACAAGAATGACTTTTTAGAAAATATGGCGCGAAAGGATTAGTCGACTGATAAGTCTATTGGTCGACTAATAAATATGAAATTTAAGAAAAAAGTTTTCTAAAAAGATTTTCAAAAGAGTTTCTTTTAGAAAAGTTTTTCTAAAGACTTTTAAGGTGAAATGCAACCTAAATATGCACTCTAAGTAAGGCTCTTACAAGAATCTAAGACTTTTAATGAATTAAACATTTGCACACTAGTCTTCAAGGATTCTTCACCGAATTCTTCAATTTCTTCATAGCCTTAGCTGAAATGCAGTTGATTCTACTTGCTCATCATCAAAACCTTGTACTTGAAGTATCATGTATGGCTTCATTGTCGTAACAATCTCCCCCTTTTTTATGATGACAAACTTAATCAAAGATGAAGCATTTAGATGCATAGATGGAGATTTTACTCCCCCTATCAATATGCTGCAAAACATTAAAAATTAGCACATTTAAAGCACATATATCACATATTGATTGGTTTGCATTTCCATTCATCATGTATTCATGTATTTAGAAATACATTCATTCAAAGCTTTCTTTTTTCTCTCAATTTTGCATTTCTCATGCAAGATCTCCTGTAATGTAATTGCTATCATCTTTTTCTCAAGATCTCCTTGCAATTTCAAAATAATGCTATCTTTATCTTTTTCTCCCCCTTTGTCAGAATCAAAAAGAGTAAGGGCAAAAATAGCATAAGCAGAAATAGAGATAAGTTTAAAATATTACAACCCATAAAGTATGTTTTTCAAAGATCAAAGATTAGAAAAGAGAGTTTAGCAAATCCTTAATGGCAGTTACATCCTTCTGAATTGAAGCAAGTTGTTGAGTATAGTTGTTGAAGATGTGACTCATTCTAAAAACATCATCAGTCGACTAGAAATATATCAGTCAACTAATATGGTGCGTTACATTCCAAAATATAAAAACACCAGTCGACTAGAATTTCATCGGTCGACTAATATAGTGCGATTTTGAGATTTTGTTCAAAAATCAACATTTTTATAAATCCAAAAATGAGCAAATACCTAGTTCTCTCCTAATTCTCATAAAATCTTCATTTTTAAGAGGTTTAGTGAAGATATCGGCATGTTGTTCTTTAGTGGAAATAAAATTTAACGAAATATCTCCTTTTAACACATGATCTCTTAAAAAATGATGTCTAACTTTAATATGCTTTGTTCTTGAGTGCTGAATAGGATTTTTCGAAAGATTTATAGCACTAGTGTTATCACAATAAATAGTTGTTGTGGACTAATTCAAACCAAAATCTTTTAAGGTCTGTTTCATCCAAAGTACTTGTGAACATGCTAAACTAGCCGCTATATATTCAGCTTCAGTTATTGAGAGTGATACTGAATTTTGCTTTTTACTAAACCAAGAGACTAAGGAATTTCCCAAGAAATGACAAGTTCCACTAGTACTCTTGCGATCAGATTTACTTCCTGCAAAATCTGCATCACTATATGAAACTAAATCAAAGGAAGATGATTTTGGGTAAAACAAACCGAAATCTGAAGTATCTTTCAAATAACGAAGAATTTGTTTTACTGCAGTTAAATGAGATTCCTTTGGATTAGCTTGAAATCTTGCACACATACAAACACTAAATATAATATCAGGTCGACTAGCAGTTAAGTATAATAGAGATCCGATCATACCTCTGTAGAGCTTAGTATCTACACTTTTATCATTTTCATCTTTATCAAGAGAAGTAGTTGTACTCATAGGATTCCTTCTTGATTTCGATGAGTCCATCCCAAATCTCTTGAGAAGTTCTTTTGTATACTTAGCCTGATTGATGAAGATTCCTTCTTCAGTTTGCTTTATTTGAAGTCCAAGGAAGTAGTTTAATTCGCCCATCAAGCTCATTTCAAACTCTTCCTGCATAGCCTTAGCAAATTCTTTACAAAGAGAATCATTAGTAGAACCAAATATTATGTCATCAACATAAATTTGCACAATAAGAATATCTGAATTAAAATGTTTAATAAATAAAGTGGAGTCTACCCGACCAATGGAAAAACCAGATTGTTCTAGGAAATTTCGTAGTCTTTCATACCACGCTCTTGGTGCTTGTTTGAGTCCATACAGAGCTCTTTTCAATTTGTAGACCTTTTCTGGATATTTCTCATTTTCAAAGCCTGGAGGTTGCTCTACATAAACTTCTTCATTGATGTGTCCATTTAAAAATGCACTCTTAACATCAATTTGATATAACTTGAAGTTCATGTAACTAGCAAAAGCAAGCATCATACGAATTGACTCTAATCGAGCCACTTGTGCATAGGTTTCATCAAAATCTATACCTTCTTCTTGATTATAGCCTTGTGCCACAAGCCTTGCTTTGTTACGAATGACTTCACCATTTTCATCCAGCTTATTTCGAAAGACCCATCTTGTTCCAATTACTGGATGATCCTTTGGTCTATCAACTAGATCCCAAACATCATTCCTAGTAAATTGGTTAAGTTCTTCAGACATGGCAAAAAGCCAAAATTCATCATCACATGCCTCATTGAGATTCTTTGGTTCTAATTTAGATATGAAAGCAACATTTGCAATATATTTTTCTAACTGCCTTCTAGTTTGGACACCACTCTTTATTTCACTAATAACTTGTTCATGTGGATGATTAGGAACTTCTTTCCAAACCGGTTGAAGAGGAATATTTTCTTGAGAAGTACTCTCTATCAAGGGTTCTTCTTGAAGTGTTGCTTCTTTTTCTTCGCTTAGAGGAATAACCTGCTCACAATTCTCATCAAATGCAACATGTAAAGATTCTTCAATACAAGATGTTCTTTTATTGAAAATACGATATGCTTTACTTTTAGAAGAATATCCAAGAAATATTGATTCATCTGATTTTGAATCAAACTTATCAAGATTATCTTTGGTATTTAACAAGAAACATTTACTACCAAAAATTTTGAAATATGAGATCTTTCGTATACGATCATAATACAATTCAAAAAAATGTTTTATGTAAAATTGGTCGAATAAGAACACGATTTAAGACATAACATGCTGTATTAATTGCTTCAGCCCAAAAATATTTTGGTAAATTTTTATCTTGAAGCATGGTTCTAGCACATTCTTGCAAAGTTCTATTCTTTCATTCAACAACTCCATTTTGTGGAGCCGCTCTAGGAAAAGCAAAGTTGTGAGATATACCATGTAAATCACAAAACTTTAGAAAAGATTCATTTTCAAATTCACCACCATGATCACTACGAATTTTAATAATAGATGTAGATTTTTCATTTGTAATTCTTCTACAAAGTTTAGAAAATTCTAAAAAAGCATCATTTTTGCTTTTTAGAAAAATCACCCATGTAAACCGAGAATAATCATCTACTATAACAAAAGCATACTTGCTACCATTCAAACTTTGAATTCTAGATGGTCCAAATATATCTAAATGTAAAAGTTCAAGAGGACGTTTTGTTGAAACTATATCTTTTGCTTTAAAAGAACTCTTGATTTGTTTACCCCTTTGACAAGCATCACATAAGTGATCCTTTTTATATGGTATTCTAGGTAGGCCTCTTACAAGATCATTCTTGGATAATTTTGAAATAATTTTAAAATTAACATGTCCAAGTCTCTTGTGCCATAACCATTGAATTTCATTTGAAACAATAAGACATTTTTCATTAAAAGAGGGTAATTCATCTAGATATTGTTCATACACATTGTTTCTTCTTTTACCTTTAAAAATGATCTTTTTAGATTGAAAATCAGAAATTAAGCATAAATCATTTTCAAAAGAAACATGAAAACCTTTATCACATAATTGACTAATAGATATTAAATTATGCTTTAAACCATCCACTAAAAGAACATTTTCTATCAAGGGAAATTTTGGATTACCAATATTACCAATACCTATCACTTTTCCCTTGTTATTGTCACCAAAGGTGACGGTTCCTCCATCCTTATTTTGGAGGGTGGAAAATAACTCCGGCCTTCCAGTCATATGTTTGGAACAGCCGCTGTCCAATATCCATTTGCTCCTTATGTTGTGTACCTATAACAAAATCAGAAAACAGAGCATTTGACCCCTTTCTATTTTCGGGTCCATGAGAGTTAGTCTTAGGAACCCATATTCATTTGGATTTTGGTTTCCTTTGATAATAAGTATAATTTCTATAAAAGGATTTAGAATAAACATGTCTAGAACAATCATATCTAGATGCATTTCTATTAGAACTAGAAAGTTTAGTTCTATGAACAAAAGATTGAGAATAATGTCTTTGATTTTTCACCACAAGGTTTGGTCTATTTTGAGTATCAAAGAAGCTATATCCCAATCCAGTTTTATTTACCGAGCATCTTTGAGAACCAAGAAGTTTTTCTAGATTCTCTTGACCATTTGTAAATTTGGTCACTATAGAAAGAAGATCATTTGACTTTTCTTTAAGACTAAATATTTCTTTTTGTAAGAGATTGGTTCTAACTCCAATTTCTTTTATCTCAATTGCCTGGCAAGAATTTTCCTTTTTGAGATCTTCTATTTCTTGAAGTAACACTTTATTTTGAGAGTCAAGAGTTAAATTTTCAGTTTTTAACTCTTTATTTTTAGAACTAAGACTCTTAAATTTAGCATACAAATCATTAAATGCTTTAAATAACTCATCATAGTCAAATTGACTTACCGATTCTTCTTGTGCTACAAAACACATGTTGGCGACTTCTTTATTAGATTCTTCTACCTTTGACGTACCTTCGTGTGTCACGAGAAGAGTATGCCAGATTTCATTTGTTGTAGAGCATTGAGAGATGCAATTGAATTCTACCTTGTCAACGCCACAATATAATGCATTCATGGCTTTGGCATTAAGTGAAGCAGTCTTCTTTTCATCATCGGTCCATCGGCTGAAATCAGTTGATGGAGTTTAGTACTTTTCTGAAACAACTCTCCAGATATCGAGATCCATGGATTGTAGGAATATTGTCATTCTTACTTTCCAGTATCCATAGTTTGTTCCGTCGAAGAGAGGAGGACGAACGGAGGAGCTTCCTTCTTTGTGTTGAGATGTTGTAGTTGCCATGCTAGATGATGGTCAAATCAAAGTAATAGCAAACCTGTGCTCTGATACCAAATGAAAGTGCATTAGGATCGAGGCAACGAGCACTAGAGGGGGGGGGTGAATAGTGCTTTTAAAACTTTTTGCGGAATATTGAAGGATTTTGCAAATCTCAAAGCAAACACAAAGAACACAAGATTTTATCCTGGTTCGGTCAAACCCGACCTACATCCAGTCCCCAAGCAAAACTCGCTTGAGATTTTCCACTATAAACCTTGTAAACTACAAGATCACACAGACCATAACCGGTCCCACTTTCAGTAACAATCCTACTGAAAGCAAACAACTCCTTTACACCAAGGAGTCCTTTTTACACAAAAGAAATAACAACTTACAATACAACCTATGAGCCTTCCTTTTGAATGCAAATGAGATGCAATTGGATTTTGAGGTTGTTGAAACACTCTACTCACGAATTCACTATCTCTCAAAGTGATTTGAGTGAAAAACTGAAGTGAAAATATCACGTGAGTGAGAAAATCAATACTTGATTGAATAAGAGTGAAAATCAAGATTCAAATCGATTGAATTGTTGTTTTTGAGTGTAAAATGCACTCATATTTATAGTTAAAAGATTCCATACGTTGAGAGTATGAAAGGGTGTCAAAACGGTCCATTTCGAACGATCAAAACGTTTGAAAAATGAAAAGACACGCCTTTTTGAAGTTTCAGGAAAACGACAAAATTAGTCGACTGAAACATCAGTTAGTCGACTAATAGTTAGTTATTAGTAGACTGACAGTTATCGTCGGTCGACTGATTTGTTAATCGAGCCATTTGAAAATCTGAACTTTTGAAACTTAGTCGACTTAAGAAAAGTTAGTCGACTGATAATATCATCAGTAGACTGAAAAACCTTTTAGTCGACTGCTGCTAAAATCTTCTGAAAAATAAACATTCTGTTTGGTCGACTGATAAAAAGCATTAGTCGACTGCTGCTAAATTTTCAGAAAACACATGTTCTGTTCAGTCGACTGAAAAACCATTAGTCGACTGCTGCTAATTTTCCAGAAAACAGACATTCTGTCCAGTCGACTAATTTGACAAGAATGACTTTTTAGAAAATATGGCGCGAAAGGATTAGTCGACTGATAAGTCTATTGGTCGACTAATAAATATGAAATTTAAGAAAAGAGTTTTCTAAAAAGATTTTCAAAAGAGTTTCTTTTAGAAAAGTTTTTCTAAAGACTTTTAAGGTGAAATGCAACCTAAATATGCACTCTAAGTAAGGCTCTTACAAGAATCTAAGACTTTTAATGAATTAAACATTTGCACACTAGTCTTCAAGGATTCTTCACCGAATTCTTCAATTTCTTCATAGCCTTAGCTGAAATGCAGTTGATTCTACTTGCTCATCATCAAAACCTTATACTTGAAGTATCATGTATGGCTTCATTGTCGTAATAGTTCGTCCAAGGTAACTCTGAGCAGAAAAAGAAGGCACACGTTGCTTATTCTACAGAATTTTCACGCAATAGCAGCAACGCTAGAGGCAAGAAAAACAAGAAGAATTGCAACAAGAGCTCAGAAAGCTCTAAAGTTGAAAGAACAAACTCTGCAGCCTAGAGGAAAAAGTTCGTCAAGTCGCTGTCTGTTCAGCCAGTGCCACAGCCTAAAGCAAAGCAGCAATTAAAACCAAAACATGATGGATGGAGTTATGATAGAGAGTTCACCGCCCTAGAACAATCCTGGGAAGATGTCCTGGAATATATGTTGTCGAAAGGGATGGTCAAACTCCCTAAGGTGGCCGATCCTTCAGTTGTTATGGGTAAATGGACGGAAAAATTCTGCAAGTTCCACCGGACTGTAGGACATGACATAGAGTATTGTTTTGTCCTCAAGAATATCATCTAAGACTATATCGACAAAAATCTATTGATCGAGGATGAGGACGAAGAACAACCTAAGATCTTGTCCAAACATTTTCCCAAACATTCAGCTTCAATTATTTCAGAATAGGTAGTATTTAGCCATGTTCCAGCCAGGACATTCATGATCAACATCAGGTCCTAGTCCTACGTCAGGCATAGTCTTCCACAAAGTGGGTGGATATTACTTCAATTCTCAGCAATAAGAAACCAGTCGATGAGTCAGCAAAGGTGATGGCAAAAGCCACCAAGCAAACTCCCAGGATTCTGAAGCACTTTATCAAGTCCGCTTCAAAGAAAGGTGAGATATCGGAATCAGTTCAGAAACCAATCACCACTCTATCAAACATCTCTATTTTGGATTTGACACTTGCTTCCCCAAAACATCAACAAGTTTTGAATAACCTATTGAGAAAGATCAAGGTCAAGCCAAGCACAACCCCACAGGATATGGCACAGATTGTCAATCAATCAATGACCAATGCACCAATTACCTTCTCAGATGAGGATTTACCAAAACCTCATACATTCCACAATAATGCTTTATACATAGTGGTGTGAACCAGGAGCATGGTTGTCCCTCATGTACTCGTCGATGGAGGCAGAAGCCTCAACATTTGTCCGGAGATGACAACCAAGGTCTTGGGTCTGAAAGAAGAGGAATATACCCCAGATTCGATAACGATCTACGATTTTGACAACCATGGGCAGACAGCTAAGGGGAAAGTCTTCCTTGAAATCTTCATCAATTATTTGGTACACACTGTGTTGTTTCACGTGGTGAATGTGCCACCCACGTATAACCTTCTGCTAGGGCGTACTTGGATTCATAATGCCAATGTTGTCCCCTCTACTCTTCACCAGTGCATCAAGTGGTCAAAGGGAGGCATGATTACCACCGTCTTGGGGGAAGATCCAGAAGAGAGACTCCCGCAGCCCTTGATTTCTCATCCTACTTTCACTGCATACATCCCAAGCATTCAAGAAGTCAATGAGATTAATTTGAGTGACAGTTTGGACATGCTGAAACTGAAAGAAGTTCATCCATCAGAGAACGTCACAGCAGTGGTTCAGTGGCAGGGACCTCATTTTTCAAGCTAGGAGGGCGCCTCAATTGCACTTCTCTCAAAGATCACCCTCTTTTTCCTCAGTTTTCTAAAGTCAAGAAGGGATTAAACCTTCTGATGAAGCATGGCTACCAACCCTTCAGGGGTCTTGGAAAGAATGAGGATGGCATCTTGGAACCGATCATTCCCATTCAGCATATCACTGGCACAAGATTGGGTTTCACAGGTCAGTCATCAGGCAGAGGAACCACCTTTGTCAAGGGAGCATAATGAGGAAGATAATGTCATTGTTTTCTGCTTTATTTTCTCTTCATCTTGTAGGGACAACTTTGTCCCAGTTTTCCTTCCTTTATCAAATCATCTATATATATAAAGTTGCTTAATCAATGAAATTTTGATCTTCTCTTCACATCTTAGCATATATCATTCTCTCTTTATATTTTGTCTACGTCATCATTCTCTGTTTTTATATAAAAGGCTATTTTGAATCTCTTACCTTTTTCTCAAAAGCCTTCTTTGTGCTTTACAGGATCGCCAAAATTATGGCTCCTAAATCGCTCAAAAGGCTCATTGTCAATCCCAACTTTTCTCAAAATAACTCCAAACCGACCAGGATCTGCAAGGCAAAGGCAGGGGCAGAGGTCAGCAAGATGGCAGAACAGATTGAAGAGCTAGCAAAGTTTGATTCATCGATTCAAGAGTTGCCAGAATTTGTCAGTATTTAGAAGCAGGATGAGTCGTCACCTTTGGTTCAGGATCCAACAGAGGATGTCAATATTGGTTCAGAAGATGACCCAAAAAACCTCAAGATTGGCTTCAACTTAAGTTCAGATGAGAAGGAAAGGCTCACCCATTTTCTCAAACAACATCAAGAAGTCTTCGCTTAGACCTATGAGGATATGTCAGGCTTAGATCCCAAACTGGTCGAGCATCGTCTTGTGCTAAAGCCAAATTTCAAGCCAATCAAGCAGAAGCTAAGAAAAATGGATCCCCGAGTGGCACCGTAAGTTAAAGAAGGACTTGAGGAGTTATTAAAGGCAGGATTCATCCGGTCCATTGATTATCCAGATTGGTTGGCGAACATCGTGGTAGTTCCCAAAAAAGAATGACAAGGTCCGAATTTGTATTGATTTCAGGGATCTGAACAAGGCTACCCCAAAGGATGATTATCCACTCCCCAATATCGATCTTCTGATCGACAACACAGTAGGCCATGCCATGTTTTCCTTTATGGATAGGTACTCAGGTTACAACCAAATCAAACTGACCGCTCATGACCAATCAAAAAATTCTTTTACCATGCCTTGGGGTACTTTTTGCTACACAGTCATGCCGTTTAGGCTCAAGAATGCTGGAGCAACCAATCAAAGAGCAATGGTGTTTATTTTCCATGACCAGACGCATAAGAACATGGATGCCTATGTGGATGACATGCTGGTCAAATCCAAAGAAATAGAGGATCATCTCGATGCTCTCGGCCAAGTATTTGAAAGACTCATTCTGTACAAGTTGAGACTCAATCCGCAGAAGTGCGTCTTCAGAGTAGAGTCAGACAAACTGCTAGGTTTTATAATCAACAAGAAAATAATCGAGGTGGATCCAGCCAAGGCAAAAGCAATCATTGATATGCCGCCTCCTACCAATCTCAGGGAGCTGAGGAGCCTTCAAGGGTGCATTCAGTCAATTCACCGCTTCATCTCTAATTTGGCCATGAGATGCAAGTCCTTCAATCACTTGTTGAGAAAAGAAGTGAAATTTAAGTGGGCACCAGAATGTTAGTTTTCATTTGAGCGCATCAAGCAGTATCTCCTCAATCCACCCGTTCTGAAGCCACCAAAACTTAGAAAACCACTTCTCTTGTATATTTTCGTCAACCAGAATGCTTGTGGCGGATTTCTTGCGCAGTATGAGGAAGACAGCCGGATAAAGCATGTCATCTACTACATAAGCAAAACCTTTATCAATTATGAGAAAAGATGTTCTCAGATGGAAAAGATATGTCTAGCTCTAGTATGGTTGTGTCAGAAGCTGAGACATTATCTGTTGGCCTCAGAAATCAAAATTCTATCAAGGCTCAATCCTCTCAAGTACATCCTTGAGCAGCCTTTTCTTACTAGATGGATTGCGAAGTGGCAAGTCCTCCTGATGCAATACGACTTAGAGTATGTGTCTCAAAAGTCGGTCAAAGGTCAGTCTATCGCAAATCAGTTGGCAGATTTCCCGTTGATAGAAAAGATCAAGGCGCAAGATGATTTTCCTGACGATCATATCTGCGACGTTCAGGAATCCCCAGTTTGGACCCTATTCTTCAACGGAGCCAGGAATATGTTCGGTATAGGGATTGGGATCTTGTTGATCACTTCTGAAAATGAGATGATCCCTTATTCTCTCAAACTTAGCTTTCAATGTACTCATAACATGGCCGAGTATTAAGTTCTAATACAAGGCCTCAAGATTCTGCAAGACTTCAACGTCAAGACGGTACATGCTTTTGATGATTCATTGCTTGTTGTCAGTCAAGTTAATGCTGAATGGCAAGTCAAGGATTCAAAATTGATCCCCTATCAAAAGATCACCTTAGCTCTCATAGGCGATTTCAAAGAATTTCAGCTCAATCATGTCAAAAGGGAATATAATCATATCGCAGATGGCCTAGCCTGCCTGGGCTCTGTTTTGTCATTCAAAGACAGTAAATCTTGTTGTTCCTTCGAAATCGACAGACTTGATCAACCTGCTTTCATTTCAGTTGAGCAAGTGAACCAAGCCACTCAGAAAGAGAAGCCTTGGTACCAGAACATCAAAGATTTTATTGAAACCGGTGAATTCCTGCCGAAAATGTCAAGAAAGGAGAAGTGTGCGATCCAGCGTATGTCTGCCTGCTATTTCATCCTTGCCAATACTCTCTACCATCGTGGGTTCAATTCTGAGTATGTCAGATGCTTAGACAGAGACGAGGCGATGGAAGTTGTCCGAGAGGCAGACGAGGGAATTTGTGGTGGTCATGTCGGCTACCAAAACGCTCGTCAAACTGATCATCCGAGCAGGATATTACTAGAAAACCATGCAGCAGGACTGCCATCGATTTGTGAGGAAGTGTGTCAAATGCCAAATGCACACACCTTCTATTCATGCGCTAGCCGCATACTTGCAGCTCGTAGTTTCTCCTTGGCCTTTTTCAATGTGAGCCTTCGATGTGGTGGGTCCAATCACTCCTTCGGCTTCTAATGGCCATAGATATTTCCTCGCAGCTACAAAATACTTCACCAAATGGGTCGAAGTTGTAACTCTACGAACAGTAGAAGGCCGACATGTGGTTTCTGAAAGTGCAGTAGGATCGAAGCAACGAGCACTAGAGGGGGGGTGAATAGTGCTTTTAAAAATTGTCTGTGGAATATTAACGAATTTTGCAATTTGAAAAGCAATCACACAAAGAACATAGAATTTATCCTGGTTCGGTCTTTCGCGACCTACATCCAGTCCCCAAGCAAAACCCGCTTGAGATTTCCACTATCAACCTTGTGTAACTACAAGATCATACAGACCAAATCCGGTCCCACTTCAAGTAACACACCTACTGAAAGCAAACAACTCCTTTAAACCAAGGAGTCCTTCCTTTTACAAAAAATAAGTAACAACTTACAAAACAACCTATGAGCCTTTCTTTTGAATGCAAATGAGATGCAATTGGCTTTTGAGGTTGTTGAAATACTCTACTCACGAATTCACTATATCTCAAAGGAATTTGAGTGAAACACTGAAGTAAAAATATCACGTGAGTGAGAAAACAAATACTTTGAATGAATAGGAGTGAAAAACAAGAAGTAATTCAATTGGATTTGATGTTTTTGAGTGTAGAAAGCACTCATATTTATAGTTGAAAGTTTCCATACGTTGAGGGTATGAAAGGGTGTCAAAATACTCCATTTTAAATGATCAAAATGTTTGAAAAACGAAAAGACACGCCTTTTTAAAGTTTCAGGAAAAACGACAAAATTAGTCGACTGGAACAGTAGTTAGTCGACTAATAGTTAGTTATTAGTAGACTCACAGTTATCGTCGGTCGACTGATCTGTTTATCAAGCCGTTTGAAAATCTGAACTTTTGAAACTTAGTCGACTAGAGATAAAATTAGTCGACTGATAATATCATTAGTAGACTGAAAAATCATTCAGTCGACTGCTGCTAAAATCTTTTGAAAAACATACATTTTGTCTGGTCGACTGATAAAAGCATTAGTCGACTGCTGCTAAATTTTCAGAAAACACATGTTCTGTCCAGTCGATTGATAAAACCATTAGTCGACTGCTGCTAATTTTCCAGAAAAGAGACATTATGTCCAGTCGACTGATAAAACCTTCGGTCGACTAATTTGACAAAAATGACTTTTTAGAAAATATGGCGCGAAAGGATTAGTCGATTGGTGAGTCTATTGGTCGACTAATAAACACGAAAATTTAAGAAAAGAGTTTTCTAAAAAGATTTTCATGAGGGGTTCTTTTAGAAGAGTTTTTTTTAGGTGAAATGCAATCTAAATATGCACTCTAAGTAAGGCTCTTACAAGAATCTAAGACTTTTAATGAATTAAACATTTGCACACTAGTCTTCAAAGATTCTTCATCGAATTCTTCAATGTCTTTATTGCCTTAGCTGAAATGCAGTTGATTTCACTTGCTCATTATCAAAACCTTGTACTTGAAGTATCATGTACAGCTTTATTGTCGTAACAATCTCCCCCTTTTTGATGATGACAAACTTAATCAAAGATGAAGCATTTAGATGCATAGATGAAGATTTTACTCCCCTTATCAATATGCTGCAAAACATTAAAAGTTAGCACATTTAAAGCACATATATCACATATTGATTTGTTTGCATTTCCATTTATCATTACTTCATGCATTTAAAAACTTTTTCATAAATGCAATTTTCAATGCTTTCTTGTTCTCTTAATTTCGCATTTCTCATGCAAGATTTCCTGCAATTTCAATTTTCTCATGAAAGATCTCCTACAATTTCAATGTAATGCTATCTTTTATCTTTTTTGTCCCCCTTTGTCATAATAAAAATGAATAAGGGCAGAAATAGCATAAGCAAAATGGAGATACAAGTTTAAAATATTACAACCCATAAAGTATCAAAGTTTAGTAAAGACAGAACATAAAGATCAGAAAAGTGAGTTGAGCAAGTCCTTGATTGAAGTAATCTCTTTCTGAATCGAAGATAGTTGTTGAGTCACATCTTCACGAAAAGTGCGTTGATGCACCTCCAAGGCTTCCAGTCGCTGCAAAACTTCATCATTGTCTTGACTTGTAGAAAATGTCTTTCTTTTTACATAAGATGAAGGTGTCACAGAAGGTGAAGGTTCAAAAATTGATGGTTCAGTAGGATCAGATGGTTCAGTTTGATCAACATTTAAAGGAGGCAGATATTTAATTTTCATTCTTTTAAAAATTGTTTGATCAAAGAACTCTTTTTGCTCAATATATTTTTCATTTGTTAAAGGAACTTTGAAATATCTAAAAATACGAGTTAGAAGACATCCATAAGGAAGAAATGGTTTTTGTTTCCACAAATTTGTAAAATACACATTAGCCCAATTTACAGAAATATTTCCAAATAAACATAAAGAGCTGTAGATAGATATGAGGAATAGTAATCAAAAGAACCAGTTTTAGGTAGAACATTGTGGGCAAGGATTCTTCCAGCAATGCATGCACGAGTTTGAAGATTAGTATTTTTGAAAGGAGGGCAGTGAGGTGCACCTGGAAGAAGAATTTGTTCAAAAATTCTCTCATCATTCAGTTCAACTGTGTTGAAAAAGTGTCTGAAGATGGAATTTCTAGGATTTCTCCAAGTAATTTTGAATCAAATTCGATTTCAACATCACGAACAAGAGAGGACAAAACTCCAGTTTCATGATCAAAATGTAAATTCGTATAAAATAAGTGAATCAGAAAAGGATAATGAAGGGTATCTGCACATGCATCAAAAAGATGTGAAATTCTTGGAAATAATTCTCTTATTTTGTAACGAGAAAATAGGTGAAACAGTACATTTTGGCCTGGTAAAATAGGTA
Organism: Nuphar pumila; assembly: GCF_984573655.1. Taxonomy (NCBI): domain Eukaryota; kingdom Viridiplantae; phylum Streptophyta; class Magnoliopsida; order Nymphaeales; family Nymphaeaceae; genus Nuphar; species Nuphar pumila. The sequence continues at coordinate 98,493,460 of NC_143251.1, forward strand.
GTGAAGAAATCGATCCAAAAGTATCATATAAAAGAGGATTTTGGAGTAATGTGAGAGAAAATCCATGTCTTGAAGAAGGTGTAGGAGGAGGAGAACCTAAACCTTTTGCAGATGCAGACTTCGAACGAGGCATGGTTAAAAAAACAGATTTACCAAAAAGAATGTCGACTTCCAAACGATGTCCGACAGAAGGAAAATGTTGTCCGGCGTTGTGAAACAGAAACAGAGGAGGATATGGTGGCTGACGGCGAGTGTGAAGGCTGCCACAAGGGGATTCCGACAATGGTTGAAGATACACCGTCACGACAAGAGTGTTCCGGCGTGATTTGAAGATGCGCCAGTTCCAGCATTTCCCGACCACGGCCAGAAGATTCTGGTGTCTCCCTGTCACAACAAGAAAATCCATGTGAGGATAGGATCGAACGACACTCCAAGGGTTTTTCAGAAGATAGAGAGGAAAGAGAGTTTTCGTTTTAAGGGTTTCGTTTTTAAGAAAAACGAAAAGGTGTGAAAATAAAATGAATCGATGCTTTTTAAAAAAAACGGGTGTTAAAAAAAATCCAAGGGGTATCGGGTCCCTTCAGTTAAAATTTTAAAAAAAAAATTTAGTTGACTAAAACTTTATCGGTCGACTAAGAATGTGTGACTCATTCTAAACATCAGTCGACTAGAAATATATCGGTTGACTAATATGATGCGGATCATTCTAAAATTTTAAAGCATCAGTCGACTAAAATTTTATCGGACGACTAATATAGTGCTATTTTGAGATTTTGTTCAAAAATTAGCATTTTTATAAATCCAAAAATGAGCAAATGCCTAGTTCTCTCCTAATTCTCATAAAATCTTCATTTTTAAGAGGTTTAGTGAAGATATCGGCATGTTGTTCTTTAGTGAAAATAAAATTTAACGAAATATCTTCTTTTAACACATGATCTCTTAAGAAATGATGTCCAACTTCAATATGCTTAGTTCTAGAGTGCTGAACAGGATTTTTAGAAAGATTTATAGCACTAGTGTTATCACAATAAATAGTTGTTGTGGAGTAATTCAAACCAAAATCTTTTGAGGTCTGTTTCATCTATAGTACTTGTGAACACGCTAAACTAACTGCTATATATTCTGCTTCAGTTGTTGAGAGTGACACTGAATTTTGTTTTTTAGTAAACCAAGAGACTAAGGAATTTCCTAAGAAATGACAAGTTTCACTAGTACTCTTGCGATCAGATTTACTTCCTGCAAAATCTGCATCACTATATGAAACTAAATCAAAGGAAGATGATTTTGGGTAAAACAAACCGAAATCTGAAGTATCTTTCAAATAACGAAGAATTTGTTTTACTGCAGTTAAATGAGATTCCTTTGGATTAGCTTGAAATCTTGCACACATACAAACACTAAACATAATATCAGGTCGACTAGCAGTTAAGTATAATAGAGATCCGATTATACCTCTGTAGAGCTTAGTATCTACACTTTTACCATTTTCATCTTTATCAAAAGAAGTAGTTGTACTCATAGGATTCCTTCTTGATTTCGATGAGTCCATCCCAAGTCTCTTGAGAAGTTCCTTTGTATACTTAGCCTGATTGATGAAGATTCCTTCTTCAGTTTGCTTTATTTGAAGTCCAAGGAAGTAGTTTAATTCGCCCATCAAGCTCATTTCAAACTCTTCCTGCATAGCCTTAGCAAATTCTTTACAAAGAGAATCATTAGTAGAACCAAATATTATGTCATCAACATAAATTTGCACAATAAGAATATCTGAATTAAAATGTTTAATAAATAAAGTGGAGTCTACCCGACCAATGGAAAAACCAGATTGTTCTAGAAAATTTTGTAGTATTTCATACCACGCTCTTGGTGCTTGTTTGAGTCCATACAGAGCTCTTTTAAATTTGTAGACCTTTTCTGGATATTTCTCATTTTCAAAGCCTGGAGGTTGCTCTACATAAACTTCTTCATTGATGTGTCCATTTAAAAATGCACTCTTAACATCAGTTTGATATAACTTGAAGTTCATGTAACTAGCAAAAGCAAGCATCATACGAATTGACTCTAATCGAGCCACTGGTGCATAGGTTTCATCAAAATCTATGCCTTCTTCTTGATTATAGCCTTGTGCCACAAGCCTTGCTTTGTTACGAATGACTTCACCATTTTCATCCAGCTTATTTCGGAAGACCCATCTTGTTCTAATTACTGGATGATCCTTTGGTCTATCAACTAGATCCCAAACATCATTCCTAGTAAATTGGTTAAGTTCTTCAGACATGGCTAAAAGCCAAAATTCATCATCACATGCCTCATTGATATTCTTTGGTTCTAATTTAGATATGAAAGCAACATTTGCAATATATTTTTCTAATTGCCTTCTAGTTTGGACACCACTCTTTATTTCACCAATAACTTGTTCATGTGGATGATTAGGAACTTCTTTCCAAACTGGTTGAAGAGAAATATTTTCTTGAGAAGTACTCTCTATCAAGGGTTCTTCTTGAAGTGTTGCTTCTTCTTCTTCGCTTAGAGGAATAACCTGCTCACAATTCTCATCAAATGCAACATGTAAAGATTCTTCAATACAAGATGTTCTTTTATTGAAAATACGATATGCTTTACTTTTAGAAGAATATCCAAGAAATATTGATTCATCTGATTTTGAATCAAACTTATCAAGATTATCTTTGGTATTTAACAAGAAACATTTACTACCAAAAATTTTGAAATATGAGATCTTTGGTATACGATCATAATACAATTTAAAACATGTTTTATATAAGATTGGTCGAATAAGAACACAGTTTAAAACATAACATGTTGTATTTATTGCTTCAGCCCAAAAGTATTTTGGTAAATTTTTATCTTGAAGCATGGTTCTAGCACATTCTTGCAAAGTTCTATTCTTTCTTTCAACAACTCCATTTTGTGGAGCCGCTCTAGGAAAAGCAAAGTTGTGAGATATACCATGTAAATCACAAAACTTTAGGAAAGATTCATTTTCAAATTCACCACTATGATCACTACAAATTTTAATTATAGATGTAGATTTTTCATTTATAATTCTTCTACAAAGTTTGGAAAATTCAGAAAAAGCATCATTTTTGCTTTTTAGAAAAATCACCCATATAAATCAAGAATAATCATCTACTATAACAAAAGCGTACTTTCTACCATTCAAACTTTGAATTCTAGATGATCCAAATAGATCTAAATGTAAAAGTTCAAGAGGATGTTTTGTTGAAACTATATCTTTTGCTTTAAAAGAACTCTTGATTTGTTTACCCTTTTGGCAAGCATCACATAAGTGATATTTCTTATATGGTATTCTAGGTAGGCCTCTTACAAGATCATTCTTGGATAACTTGGAAATAATTTTAAAGTTAACATGTCCAAGTCTCTTGTGCCATAGCCATTGAATTTCATTTGAAACAATAAGACATTTTTCATTAAAAGTGGGTAACTCATCTAGATATAGTTCATACACATTGTTCATTCTTTTACCTTTAAAAATGATCTTTTTAGATTGAAAATCAGAAATTAAGCATAAATCATTTTTAAAAGAAACATGAAAACCTTTATCACATAATTGACTAATAGATAATAAATTATGCATTAAACCATCTACTAAAAGAACATTTTCTATCAAGGGAAATTTTGGATTACCAATATTACCAATACCTATTACTTTTCTCTTGTTATTGTCACCAAAGGTGACGGTTCCTCCATCCTTATTTTGGAGGGTGGAAAATAACTCCGGCCTTCCAGTCATATGTTTGGAACAACCGCTGTCCAATATCCATTTGCTCCTTATTTTTTGTACCTACAACAAAATTAGAAGACAATGCATTTGACCCCTTTCTATTTTCGGGTCCATGAGAGTTAGTCTTAGGAACCCATATCCATTTGGATTTTGGTTTCCTATGATAATAAATATTCTTTCTATAAAAAGATTTAGCATTTGTAGAATAATCATGTTTAGGCTTATAAGTATTATAAGTTCCATGATTAGATGCATTTCTACTAGAAAATTTAGTTCTTTGAACAAATGGTTGAGAATATTGTCTTTGATTTTTCACAACATAGTTTGGTCTATTTTGAGTATCAAAGAAACTATATCCCAATCCGGTTTTATTAACCGAACATCTTTGAGAACCAAGAAGTCTTTCTAGATTCTCTTGACCATTTGTGAATTTGGTCACTATAAAAAAAAGATCATTTGATTTTTCTTTTAGACTAATTATTTCTTTTTGTAAGAGATTGGTTCTTGTTCCAATTTCTTTTATCTTAAATGCTTGGCAAGAGTTTTCCTTCTTGAGATCTTCTATCTCTTGAAGTAATGCTTTATTTTGAGAGTCAAGAGTTGAATTTTCAGTTTTTAACTCTTTATTTTTAGAACCTAGACTCTTAAATTTAGCATATAAATCATTAAATGCTTCTAATAACTCATCATAGTCAAATTGACTTACCGAATCTTCTTGTTCTACAAAGCACATGTTGGCGACTTCTTCATTTGATTCTTCATCGGAAGAGGAGTCACTATCATCCCAACATACTTGAAATGCCTTTTTCTTTTTGAATTGGTCCTTGGGCTTGATTTTGAGAAGAGGACAATCTTTCTTGATATGTCCAGCCTTTTTGCAATTAAAACACTTGACTTCATTTGGATTGGAAGAATCCGCTTTCTTTACCTTTCTTTGAAATCTTCCCTTTTTGATGAATCTTCTGAATTTCCTTGTAATGAGGGCAATATCTTCATCTTCATCTTCATCTTCATCTTCATCTTCTTCTGAATTTTCTGAGTCAGAAGTAGCCTTAAAAGCAAGAGATTTCTTCTTGGGTTCTTCTTCTTGTCTGTCTTGAAGTTGGACTTCATATGTCATTAGGTTACCAACCAAATCTTCAAGAGTGAGAGTGTTTAAATCGTTTGCCTCTTCAATAGCAGTGGTTTTTCTCTCCCATTCAGGAGTTAAACACCTTAGGATCTGTGAACACCCCAAATTTTTCAAAGTGTTGTAAATACCCCTTTTTTTGCCCCTGACCCCATTTTCTTAGTCATTGAGTCAATTTTAAGTCTAAATTCCAATGCATTTCTCAAGTTTTACTAGAATTAAATTCATTTTGTATATCTGACTCAATTTCGGATCCGGATCAATTATCAAAATCACATCTGAGCTTCGTATCCAATTTTTAAAACAAATTCTCAAAATTACCAAAATAACTTTTTAAAAGGCTCAGACACTTCGTTCAGTATCTGTTTGGATCCATCATGTTATATTCCTCGATTCGAGGTTTAAAACTCAAATATTCTCTCAAAACTTGGGTTCAAACCCATTTTTTGAAGAAATTTCCCCAAAATAGCCTTGAATTCTCGAAAAAATCCTTCTTTTGTAAATATTTTTTCTCAAAAATTATAAAATGATTTCTAAATCCCTTATTTCTCCCTAGTTTCACAGTTTTATTTCAAAAAATACAAAAAATGGAAAATACAAAAAAAACAAAAAAAAATAATATACATAATAGAAAAGAAACAAAAATCGTTTTTTGAAAAAAACCTCTTTTTGAAAAAAACAACCTTTTAACTAAAACCATTCTTTTGCCAAACTTTTTGAAAAGACCACCATTTTGAAAATTTTTCAACAGGGAACCGCCTTTTGCAAAAAGCCTTTTCACGAAAAAACTTTTTTTTAGGGTTTTGCATAAAACGTTTTCCAGAACTTTCTCCCTCACTCGCTAACTTCCTCTCCTTCAGCCGCACTCCCCTCTCCCGCAGGTTTTTTTTCTCTGGAAGCCTCCATCGCAGGATGGCTCCCCCACCATTGATCTTCAACAAACCTCCTTCGTTCTCCTCCATTCATCCTCAACCGATTTCCCTTCAGGAACCTTCCCTCCTCTCTTTAAGAAGAGCCATTCAAGCCTCTTCCAGGCATCGAGTTTTTCTAATCCATCATCTACGCTCATACATCGACCTTTCCTTTAACATTTCATATCATAACAGACCTTCACGCAGCAACCCTAGAGACACCCCCTTTCTTCCATCGATCATCCACTATCGCTATCCATTAACATCCACTGCACATCCTACGTCCAGAGAGAGTTCTCAGCACCAACAACAATGATCGAGGGTAGACGAATATCAATAGAGTTGCAGGTAAGAGAATATCCCTCCTCTTTTTCAGTTTACGGCCTCTAAATCTCTGCTTACCTTAGAAGTTCCTTTGGTCTACCATCAATTCCATTGTATTTCGTCATAGTTGTGCTATCTCTGTTATGTATATACATATATATTTAGTTTTCATTCACAGATTTTTTTTTTTTCCTTTTCTTTCCTCTCTTTTTGTTCCCTTTAGCCATCTTCATAGCCAATATTCACATCCGAGTATAGTGTAAACACATGCTTCTACTTCTTGATTTCTGTTGAAAATGTGTGTTTGGATTCTGCCACAGCATGGATGTGAGTTCATAAGCATCTAATTTCACTATGACACTCATTTATGCTCTGCTATAGCATAAGCGAGTCTGTTATTTCCTTTGACCTATACCTAAATATCCTCTCCTGCTCAATTTATGGATCCCCTGTTATTTTCTATAGTTTTTTTTTCTTCTTTCTTTTATTATTCCAATTTTGCATAGTTTACTGCTTTATTTCCCATTCATTAGATGCACAATCCGCAATGTCGATCTGCATATAGCAGAATTGACCTGCATGCTGCAAAATCACAGGGATATATATAGTCCTACATTTTTTTTTCTTCTCTTTTATTTTCTTTTTCTCTCGATTTCAGCATTTCTTCTTGCCGATTTCTCATTTTGAATTTCTGGTACGCCATTCATAGGTATTTATTCAGCATATTTTTTTTTCTGGTGCAATCTACGTGTTCATCACGATGCTTATTTTATTCCCAATAGTTTTAGTGATCACATTTCCTTGTTTATCTTGAACCGAAATTATGCCTTTCATCAAAATAATGTGATAAAATTTGCAGTAGGACGCCTTCGTTATATCTGGGTCTCTTCCAGATTGACCTCACGTTATCATCCAATGTTAAATGCATGATTCAATTTCACTCTCTGCCTCGATCTATTGTAGATTCTCTTGATTCAAAGCCTTTGAACGATAGTTTGAAACTCCTCTCATCGGATGTTGTTCTGTGGAGGATAATGATTTCAGTAATATTGATTCAATCTAGCCGAGCTGATTCAACATAGCATTCTACAGGTTGATCATTCCTGGCTTAAGTTAAAGGTGTACAAGGGATCTGTCATCCCTATCATCTTTTTTTTTTCTTTTCGCTCACCACCATCTTCAGAATTCAAAAAAAAAAATATAAGAGTAAGCAAGTGAATGTCTGATTATTGCTGATTGATGAAACTTGTCTTGATTTCTTTTTTTTTAGTAGGTGGCCCAAATGATATTTCGAATTAACTAAAAACCTTTCCCAGCAACAGAAATTTTTGCCCAAGAACGATCGTGTAGCACTTCCATCTTGGTTGTTCGATTTTACCTCTGTGTTAAGACAAATAGATTCTGAGAGTATAGCCCTCTCTTTCATCTGTCTAAGAAGTCAAATACTCTGATCAATATGCCTGGGGTTGGAGCATTAATATTGTCTCATGCAGTTGTGAAATAAGTGCTAAGAGGAGCTCTGATGCTCTCATACATGTGTTTGACTCACTCAGAGGGAGCAATACGTGATCCCTGAGTGAAGTTTCTTTTTTGTTGTTGTTTTACTTGTTCTCATGATACAGAAGGCACTCATGGTACAACACCTCCATCTTTGTTGCACTATTCACAATGATGCACATATCTTCACACACCATCATGACGTCAGACATTATTTCTTGTTATCCACAAGTTCATACTATCTATCACTTCTTCATGTAACATATCCTGTAATTACCCTGTTGTGCATTCAACCCCCCTCATGTTAGTATGATCAATACATATAAAAGAGTAAGGAAGCAACAGTAGATCAGGATGCACAGAACCAGATTTTTTTTTTTAAACCCATCAAGATTAATCTGACAGATTCATTGGCAATCGATGATTAGGATTGATTCGTGCATTTACATTTTAGAATGGAAGGTCGTTCTTGCCTCTCATGATCATATCTATTCGTTGTATATTCATGAATCTTCTGGTTGGATAAAGATTTTCATTAGAAATTAACCTAACTTTTGCATTTAGAGGTCTGTTTGTGACATTTACAATCCCATTGGTGCAATACATCTGTGTACATTTTTTTATTGCATCTACTTCAATATAGCTACCTGCATTTTGTCAAATGACACTTGTAATTTAGCCTTGCTCACAGCAATTGGGTTCGGTTGGGCACGACATCCAAGGTCAAGCCTGAAGCTTCAGTATTCTTCATTATTAAGATAGTAATCAGGCACCCTGATGTTCAATTATTTTTTTTTTTAGATTCCTATTATCTCATGTCCTGTTGTTAGTAGTATAGTCACATGCTGCCATCATTCCTGAGACATTTTAGCTGCTTTTCTATGGAAAAGTTGTTTAGGTAGCTGGATTGCTACAGCTTGTCAAACGCAGGGGCATCCTTTGCCATCTATGCTCATGCACTATCTACATCATATTCAAAGTTTCTATCTTGTTTGCAATCAGAATCCTTGATTTGTCGCATGACAATAGGCATTACCATTTCGCTGTAGTCCTCCATTACCCTGTTATAGCCGTTGTAGTCTCCTGTGCTCCAACCGCACAACAGTCGTTAGGCTAATATAGCCTTCTATATCTCGTAATCTGCTGTTTCCCATCATTTCACAGAACTCATATCCTCCATTGTTGCATTTATTTCACTTTACCTGTAATATTTGATACATTTACCACCAACATGTATTGCATAACTCCATAAGCCACAATGCACTCGCTGTAGGCATCATACATGTCACCAGTATCCCCTTGTGTCTCCACTTGTACAGATATAACAGCCTAGTATACTGCTGCAACACTTTTGCATTTTTTTTAATCACATTTTTGCTGCAATTAGAACAGCATGTCATATATCTTTTACTAAGTACAGGCCCCATCATTGGCGTACCCTTGTACCCGCCATTGCATGTCAATACTCATGCCCCCATGCTTGTAAATCCACACTTTCATTACACCCTGCCGATGGATTGTTGATCCTTGTGCTATCATTTTCACTCCCACCACCAGCACCTTAATACTATGTCCCTTGTATTTTCTATTTGCACTAGCATCCCGATACTTCTTATTTCAGCCACATCCACCCCTTTTTTTTTTAGCAGCACCCTGCTATATCCATTTCCATATATTGTGCACAACCAATGCACATTGTTTGCATTTGCCACAACACTGCTGTCATTATCCAATATTTGCAGTTTCCTGCATTTTCACCACTTTACTCTCATTTGTGTCTATATCATATAGAACACATGCATATATACATAGATATATGTATATATATCCATATATATATATATGAAATTCCACTAGAGGGGGGAGTGAATAGTGAAATATGATAATGATCGATAAAATAAAATAATTAAGCAATAAGGCACAACACATAAAACACAGAAGTTATACTGGTTCGGTCAATATCCAGACCTACATCCAGTCCCCAAGCAAACCACTTGAGATTCCACTATAACATCCGAGTTACCGGATAAATAGTACAACACCCTCTTCCCAAGAGGTCTTCTTCTCTCAACAGAGAAGGGGCACACCCTCTTCCCAAGAGGTCTTCTTCTCTCAACAGAGAAGGGCAACACCCTCTTTCACAGAGGTCTACTTCTTTAAACAAAGAAGGAATACAGTGAATTACAGAGTTACAATACTTCCTATAGAACCTTCAGAATGATATGAATGCACGAATGAAGGATTCTAAGAATGTTCTGTTTGTCACTCAGAGGATACTCTTTGTCAAAGAGCTGGACTTGACTTTTTCTCTTTTCTTCCTTTTTCTTTTTCTCTTTCTTTTTCAAGGCTCTCTTTTCAAATCACGAATAGAAAATTTTCTCTTTGTAAGCTCACACGTCTATTCCATTCCTCTTGTTTGAATAGTTTATGTGTGTGTGTTTATATAGCTTATAAAAAGTAGTCGTTACATTTTGGAATTGTAACTTTTTGAAATGTGAAATGTTAGGTCATTTCAAAACCATCTTTTAGAGAAGTTCGAGAATGCCTTTTTCCATAAAGGTGAAATAGAGGGTACACTAGTCGTTGTATTGTTTTAGGTAATACATATTTTATGTAAAAAGTCTATTTCTTACAATAGTACATTTGAACGTTGGGTTGTAGTTTTGTCTTTATTCTAATTAATGATTTGAGGTACATTAGTACTTCTTTACTTTAAATGAGTGTAAGTACTATGAGTGCTTTGAGATATTTATTTGTACATAGTCATGTCAAGTGTATTCTTTATGTAGTGTATTTCAAAGTCTTCAGAGAGAATGAGGACCAAAAAGAAGGTCGACATTCTTTGGGAAGGATATTTAGAAAGGATTTGTTACAGAAGGCATTTAATGCTTTGTAGAGAGAATGATGACTTCAAGTAAGTCGACATTCTATGGTTATAAAAAAAGGTAACTAGAGTCCCTTTAAAAAAACATCTTTTTCTTATGTGTAGCCGATTTATGTTTTTGTCTTCTTCTTGTATTAAGAACCATTTCATTAAAGAAGATAACTAAAGTCTTTTCAAAAACATATTTTATTTGTTTTTCTTATGTAGCCGATTTTATGTTTTTGTCTTTTTCCTACATTCCTTTTTTCATGTTGTCTTATATATAGTGTAAGGTACAATGACAAAATGTCTTTTTCATAAAAGGTTGTAAGAAGGTACAATTATTATATGACAAAATATCTCTTTCATAAAAGGTTGTAAGAAGGTACACTTATTGGTTTTCAAAAAAGAAGCTTTTTGAAACTATCGTATACTTTTATGATATAGTATGTATGAATGAGTATGTAATATGCAAAATGCAAGTTCCTGAAGGTTCTGTTACATATGACTCTAAAGAAGAAGAAAATCTTCATCTTGAGGTAGCCGATTTCTTCATTTGAGCTTTAGGAAAGCATGGCTCATCAAGCTTTTTCTTCAAGGAGTATGATTGCACCATAGTTGTACTTGAACAGGAAGTCTCCATCGTTATTGGGTGAGATATCCTTGCATCAAATACTCGTTAGATTTAAGGCAAAACATATTCAGTCATAATATAACATTATTTCAAGAGAACATATTATCATATCATATAAAATCAAATAAGACAGTGTATCATATTATGTGACATCAAAACCGAGTTTCTCAATAATATATACTTATATATATGGATATATGTATCTCCAGGTGTGCGTGTATATACATATATATGTATACATCATCTCTCATAGCTTGAATTGTGAAAATCGTGGCATAGGAACATCTTATTTTGCATCTCTGAAATCAAAGTGATATTTTCTTCCATTTTTATACTCACCAAGTGTTTTGCAGGGAACTGGTGGAAGATGTCATTTCTTGAGGATTGTAATTTCAATTTATTGTAATAGATCTTAATGAGAATTTATATTTTCTGTCTTAGATAGAATGAATGAGCATTGTTAATATCATAAATTATTTATTTTCATGCTTTTTACCTTTTTCCAAAATCTCATGATGGTGAAACACGAATGGCACGTGCACCATTTCGTAAGAGGTAATTAATCCTGAGCGCTAGAAAAAGAGAGAATTCACTCAAGCCCTGTCTTCTCAAAATAACCTAAGTTGCAATTAAATATCCGCAAAAGGGATCTCTCAATTGTCATCAAGATGAAGGCGAATTAAGCGAGTAGACCCCTGTTATCATCACAAAATTTTTCCCCTCCCTTGCGAGAGAGAAACGAATTTCGCGAGTCAAACTCGACCAAAGTTTTGAAATTGGTTTTTTGAAAATTAACTCGCCTCCGTTTTGAAAATTTGTGGGAAAATTCCATGGAATGGGATCCGCCTGTCGGTACGAGGTTCAACCGTTGCTGGCGCCTTTACCAGGGGTAATTGAACCAATGAACAATTATGTGCTTTAACTTAACTCAAATAGCTAAATTATGCTCTATTTTTCCTAGAATGCACAAAGAATCAGGCTTGTGCTATGAAATTTTGAAAATAATGCAAGTTTGAGAAAATATGATGTTTGCTTTGGAAAATTGAAATATGCTTGAAAATTGATTGGAAAAGTACTTGAAAATTGAATTCTTGAGAAAATCATTGAATTTCATTGGAAATCAGAAATTTGCATTGGAAAGTGATTTCTCAAGAAAATTTGAACTTTAGAAAATTGATTTTGAAATTTGGAATTGCTTTTCTGAGGAAATGGATTTGAAAATTCTGAGAAAATCAGGAAGTTCATTGGAAAAAGGGATTTCTGAAAGGGAAAATGAATTCTCAGGAAAATGGGAATTCTGAGAAAATGGATTTCTGAAAACTTGGGATTTTGAAATTTGAGAATTTTAAAGCATAGTAAAATCTTGATTTAAACTTGGGAAATGCTTTGAAATGTCATTTGAAAACTTAGGATTTTGAGAAAATCAGATCCTGAGAAATTCTTGGAAATTCTTAAGAAAACTGATTTTTCTGAAATTGAAATTGAAATTGGAAAATGAATTTGAAAATAATGCAATTTGAATGATATGAATGAATGAATATGAATTTGAAAAGGGAATTTCATTGAGGGATTGAGAAATTCTTTTGAAGTTTTGAAAAATGCAGTGCATTTTTGAAGTTAGCCTAAGTGTGTAGGCTGAATGTGGCTAATATGAAGATCATAAATCTTGGTTTTCTTCGTATTCTGACTATGACCATAAATACGAATCCCACCGAGTTTATAAACTCCATAATAGCTTGTGCACGTGCCATTCGTGTAAATCATAGTGAATTTGAAAGAAATATGCATGAATCATACATCAAATATTGGAATTTTGCAGAAATTAAACTATATGCAATGCAACCCTATTCTAAGCAGAAAAGTAACTCTTATTCCAAATATTACATTGATTTTTACATTGAATTGAAATAAAAGAAATAAAAGAAATAAAAGCTAAATCTTCTTCTTGAATGTTCCTGCAAAACTGGAAAACAAGGTTAGCACAAAAATGAAGGTTTTTTCTGAATTTATCCAAAAATATGGGAAATTATCGGATATTATTCAGATATAAACCCAAATTCATACCCTGTTTGATATAAACATGATAAATAATGAATAAATTTTGAAAATAAACTTGAAAATTCGAAATTAGGGTCAAAATAACCAAAATACCCCTGATGACCTTGAAATCAGGGTTTTCTGGAAGAAATTTTGTAAATTTTAGAATTTTGAAAATCAAATGAAATAAATCAAACATAATATGATAGAATATGATTATATGCATAAAATTTTGGAGAATTAGAAATTGAACTTTCAAAATTTAGGTCAAAATGACCAAAATACCCCCGATAACAAGACTATGGCCTTGAAACCAGGGTTTTCTTAAATAAATTTTGCAAAAATGAAAACTGTGAAATGAAAATGACATTAAAATTAACCCTAATATGACATGACATGCTTATTTACATGAATAAAACCCTAAAATGGCAAAAATATCATAAAATATCAATTTTAACCTGATTATCGCTTGATTTTCGCTTCTGAATTTAAAGATAAACTAACACTTAGAGCAAATGAACTTGGAATTAAATCAAATTTGGAATGGACACCTAAAATAACCCTAAAAACAGAATGGAACTCGAAAATCTATTTTTTTTGTATTTTTAAATATAGAAATTAAAAAAAAAAAACCTAAATTTTGTGATTTATGCCTAAAATGTTGATTCTAAAGGAGATTTAGGATATCAAACTTCCATAAAATTTTCCCAAATTTTGTGGGGGGACATAGGACAGTTAGAAAAGGATTTTTTTCTTTTATACTTTCGGGTTTTGACCTATGGTTGGATCTGTACAGTTCCGGCAAGTCGGATTGGAATCCGGCGACTCTAGGATTTAGGGAAAACAGACAGGTTTCAGTAGAAAACATGGGAAAAATAGCAGACAGATGGGAAAAAGGCTAAAATTGTGGAAACATGTGCCTGACAAACAGAGAAAGATTTGATTTTTTGACACCATTGAGATTTGGGTTACGGTTTGGAAAAGGACATATTGTTATCAGAGACCTAAATCTCTTAGATTTCTGGATATTGAAATCTGTCTCACAGTAATTACAAATCCGTAAAAAATACTGCAAGAGATCAAAAAATTCCCAAATTTTGGGAAATGACAGTAAAACATGTTAGAAACAACTTTTGTGTTAAAAGTTTTTGCAGAAGAGCTACGGATTGAGCGGACTCAGTGTATTAAGGTCTGTCTATACCCTGACAAAGGAAAATCAAGATTTTCTCAGAGGTCTGGGAAATCTGATTTCTGACAAAGGTCAAAACTAATTGTAAAAATCTCAAAATATCCAGATATTTAGTAGATTTAATCGTGAATCTACTGTAATTTTTGAAGGACGATTCGGATCTTCCACAATGGTGGTGCCGGAGGTTCTTTTCTGTTAAAACAGAATTTGAGCTTTCTGAAGGGTTCAAAACCCGATTTAGGGATTGATTTTGTCCATGAGATTATAAAACTCAAATTAAACCAAATTTTTAGCATGAAACTAGTGACACATAAATATAATAATAATTAAATTTACAGAATTTATTGATGAAAGAATTCACATGAAATAATGCATGGACTTCATATAAGAATGAAATCTAATGAATTCTAAGTTAAATAACAATGAAACATATAAAATGAATGAAACAACCAACAAAGTGACCTAAATGCATGTTTTAATGAAATTTTATAAAATATAATGCTTAAAACAAAATCCAATGGGGATATGATTCATTTTTTATGTTGGCTCTCTAAAAAAAGGGGGATTCAATCCATTGAGTGGATGAATCCCCTCTCTTAGATGGCATAAACCCATAAGATGAAAATCTAGCCATTTTGGCCATTCAAGGGCAACCAAATCATTCTCTTTGCGGTAGGCTTACCCATTTTGGGCTGATTTTGCATAACCATCATAGGCATCAAGCCTAAGAATCTAAAATCCGATGGATGATAATGGTGAAAAATGTGTGATCTTGATAAAATTCAATAATAACACCCAAGTGAGCAAAGGAGATTACCTTAAGTTGGTTTGGATTCGATTGGAGAAATATTTCAAGGCTGAGATCACTGCACCTAATGAGGGGTATTGGAAATAGCAATGGTCGGAGGTAGGGAGTCGGAAGTTCGATTCTTGCGTTGGCTGGACCAATGACTGCAAAAGGGAAGGAGCTAGAAGAGATGACGCCGGTTGGGGTAGCTGGTTCAAGGCTGCCACTACGAAAAAAACCTTCGTTGTTGCTGGAAATGGCGGTGGCTGCGACTGTCAGCGGCTGGAGGTGTCTTGGAGATGGTGTTGAAGTGGCTGCAGGTGGTGATGAACCGGCTGGAGTTGAGAATGATCAGCCGGTTGGATTGTTGGAGGTGGAAATGGTAGAAAAGTTGCAACACAGTTGGTTGCTGCCTTGATAGAAGGAAGTTGTTGACTCCCAAGGGTAGCTGAACCTTGTAGATGCGATGGCTGCTGTTGGAGCAAAGGGGGAACCAGGGGAGAGAGAGAGAGAGAGACCTTGAATGGGGAGAGATAGCAGCCGTATGTTTTTTTTTAGCTTTTATGCTAACTTAGGTTTTGATGAAAATCAAAACCTAAGTTCCTAAAGATATTCTATGAATCCCATGTACGTGAATGGCTGTAGCCATTTTTCTTTGGAAGAAAATAGGGAGGGAATAAGAAAGAAAGGGGAAAGAAGGAAGGGAAGGAAAAGGAAAGAAGAAGGGAAGAAGGAAAAGGAAAGGAAAGGAGGGAAAGGAAGAGAAGGGGCTGGAAAGGGAGGTATATGTGAGTGGCTGGGAGAGGAAAGAAAGAGGAGGAAAAAAAAGAAAGAAAGAAAAAGGAAGAAAAAAAAAGAAAAAAAAATGGAAAAAAAAAAGAAAATGGAGGAAGAAAGAAAGGAAATGTGCGACCCACTCGCGGGTCCCACCTCACAAAATAAAATAAAATAATAAAATAATAAAATAAATAAAATAAAAAGAAATAAATAAAAAGAAAATTGAAAAGAAGCACAATTTTTTTTAATAAAAGGGAATTGTAAATGGATGGGACATCTCAGAGCGGGTCCAAATTCCAGTTTTGAAATTTATTTTGATGATTAGAGGGGTAAAATAATATTTTCAAAAAAATTTCCAGATGAAACGAGCTATTTTTGACAGTTTTTGAAACAAGCTTGGATTTTGAAGTTCAATACCCCGTTGCGAAGCAAATCCAGTGTAGAATTTGAAAATTTGATTTTGAAAGAAATCCAGATTGTTTTTCTTGAGAAAATATTTCCAAACGAAATGAGCTATTTTTGGCAGTTTTTGAAACAAGCTCGGATTTTGAAGTTCAATACCCCGTTGCGAAGCAAATCCAGTGTAGAATTCAAAATTTTGTGTTTGAAATAAATCCAGATTATTTTTCTTGAGAAAGTATTTCCAAATTTAGACTCCCAGGGGTAAAAATGTTAATTTTGGAAACCCGGGGTTTGAAATTGATTTCTGAAAGCTTTTAAAACTCGATCTGAATTGAAATTTCTAAAACTGGAGTTCTGGACTTCGAAAATGGAATGAAATGTTATGAAATGCTGAGAAATGATATGAAATGATGAGAAATGACATGCGAAATGCAGACCCTGAATGAAGAATTTTGGATTTTAAACCCCGATTGGCAGCTGTACCAGTTTAAAAAGCATTAGAATTGATAAAATTTGCAAAATAGCTCAAGAAATGGTTTTCGGGACTCTACTGGGTCAGAGTGATACTGAAAATTGGGGTTCGAGCTGGATTAAACTGAGATGAGCTAGATTGAGCTGGGTTTTAGAGTTTCAGAACTTCAATGAGCTGACAATGATACTGGCTCAACTGAT
Source organism: Nuphar pumila (assembly GCF_984573655.1). NCBI lineage: Eukaryota > Viridiplantae > Streptophyta > Magnoliopsida > Nymphaeales > Nymphaeaceae > Nuphar > Nuphar pumila. Next base: position 98,510,442 of record NC_143251.1, read on the forward strand.
CTTTCCGATTGAATTTTCAAGAAAAACTGTCATTTTTAAAGAAATGGTATGGAATGGTCACTGGAGCGAAGTGAATTACGAACCTGAGTTGACTTTAAGCCTAAAAAAAAAGGTCAGTAATACTTACATGAACTAAAATCGAAGCTCGAACACTAGCTCAATTGACTGAACTCAACTTAATTTCAGCTGAAAGAGCTGAAATGGACCAAAATGGGCTCTTAGACACTTGGAAATGGTTTTGAACTGAAACTAGAGCGTTTGAACTCCTGGTGTGCTCAAGTTAGACTTTGAGGAATATGACTGACTGTGAATGACTGACTCAGAGACAATTGGCTTAGATTTGAGTGAGAAATGAGTTCATTTCTGAAGAAATGATCCCATTGTGGCAGGAATGGTCAGAAATGAAAATGGTCTGTTCATTGTGAGCTCGGATGAGCTTGAGATGACTGATATTCTAACTGTTCTGAACTGACCAATGAGCTTGGTTGACTCCGATTGACTGGGGTCCGGGATGACCTAGGGGTAAAATGGTAATTCTCCGTTTTTTAAAATTCATGAGAAAAAATGGAGAGATAGGATTCGCTCATCGGTACGAGGTTCAACCATTCCTGGCCCCTTTACCAGGGGTAATTAAACCAAGAATCAAACTTATGCCTTTTGCTTTGCCTAAATAATGTCTAAAAAATTATTTTAAGTCTAAAATGCACAAAGAATCATGCTTGTGTAATGCAAATGCAAAGATGCATGCTTTTGAGAAGAATAATTCAGAAATTTTGTGATTTTTCAAGTGATTTTGAAAATATTTTGAAGCAATGGTTTTTACAGAGTTGAAATCGATTTGGAAGAGTTAAGCTTTGAATCTAAGCTTAAGACTTGAAATAGTTTTGAGAGAAGAGACTTTGAACTTTTAAGTCTTGGAATAATCAGAGATTGGAAAATGGGTTAGGATTTGAATTGAAGTAGAAAGATTGGGTTTAGAGTCTGATAAATTGAGAGAAAATATTGATTTTGAAATTTCAGACTTGGAGTCTGAAGGGAATTTAATTTTGGAACTCAAAAAATCGATTTTTTATTTTGAAATAGAGCTTCGATCTTTGAATTTCATATTTGAACTCAGACTTTGGATTTTGGAAATTCAATTTAAAACTTTGAATTGATTCGAAATTGAATCTTGATTCAGAAATGGGAAATAAATTTGGGAATTGGATTTGGAGTTGAAATTAGAAATAAAATTGAATTCTGGAACTGGAAATAGAATTTGAATTTGAAGAATCATGATGGATTTTGAAAATGGAATTGGATTTGAAAAATCAAGATGGAATTGGATTTGGAAATGGATTTTGGTTTTTGAGATCGAATTCCAAATCTAGAATTTGGAATTGAATTTGAAATGAATTTTGAATTTGATATTGAATTTATGATCTGAAATTGAAATTGAAATTGAAATTGAAATAGAAATAGAAAAAGGATTTAGAAATTAAAATTTTCATTGGAAATAGAATTTGGATATGAATTTGAAATTTCAAAGTTGATTTTGAATTTTGAAATTGGATCTGGAATATTGAATCAATTTTGGAATTGAATCTTGAATTTGGAATTCTAAAGTTGAATTGAACTTTAAAATTTGATTTGGTTTTGGAAATTGAATCTTGAATTTGAAAATGAATGTTAAATTTTAAAGTTGAATTGAACTTTGAAATTGGATCTAGAATATTGAATTGATTTTGGATTTGAATCTTGAATTTGGAATTTCAAAGTTGAATTGAACTTTGAAATTTGATTTGGTTTTGAAAATTGAATCTTGAATTTGGAAATGAATTTGAAATTTCAAAGTTGAATTGAACTTTGAAATTGGATCTAGAATATTGAATTGATTTTGGATTTGAATCTTGAATTTGGAAATGAATTTGGAATTCCAAAGTTAAATTGAACTTTGAAATTTGATTTGGTTTTGGAAATTGAATCTTGAATTTGGAAATGAATTTGAAATTCCAAAGTTGAATTGAACTTGGAAATTGGAATATTGAAGTTTGAATTTTGAAATACTATAGAATTGAGAATAAAAAGACGAATTTGAATTTATAAATAAGAATTGAATATTGATTTGAGAAATGAGGAAAATATTCAGGAATTTATCTCAAAATCACTTGGATTTTTTAAGATAACTTGAAATAATTTGAAAAATGAAGTAATTCTACCCTAAATGATAAATGAGTTAAAAGAATTTTAAAAATTGGATTTGAAAAGCATATTTCATTCTTTAGGAGAATTAAAATAAGATTAAAGTTATAATACATTCATGACTATGGTCAGAGATGTATTATAAAATAATCTATATTTAAATTCAGATAAAGAATAAAATACATTTTGGTGCCTTTATAGGGTTTGAAATGAAATTAACCTTCAATATATTCTGACTATGGCCATTAATATATATTTTAAGTTAATTTACAAGTCAAACTCTGATAAAAGAAGAAATTTTTTAGAAAATATGATGATTTTTAAAGAGATCCAAATGTGGATCCAATGTTATTTCATAAAAGATAAAAATCCTAAGTATTGTTCACATTTTAACTATGGCTATAAATGTGAATCATTTACTTAAGATTAATTATCTCTTATTAAAAAGGTGCACGTGTCATTCGTGTTTCACCATCGTGGATTTTTGAAAATAAAAGTAAAATGATATGAAACAGGTAATTCATGATATTTGCATGCTCATGCATTCTACTCTAATACTGGAAATGTAAAGAATTCTCATTATCATCTAACTATTGCAACATTCAATTGAAATTCAAATTCCTAAACTAAGAAGGAAAATCGCCTTTTCTACCTAATTCCTGCAAAATTCAAGTTAGCATAAGATGAAAGATATATAGAGAAGGTAGTTTACAAAACATCACATTGAACCTAAAATGCAACTAATGAGATGCTTAGGTATGTACTTTATGCTAATAGAGATGCCATTCAAATGACAAAATATACATTTGAATAATGTATTGAGTGAATATTAAAATATATATGCAATACCCTAAAATAATGGTGAAAAATAGATGTTGAAATGAATGATATCCTAAGTCCATTAGAATACATATATATACCATTTAAGTGGGAGTGTAATGCTTAAATGTTGTGCATGAGCTAATAGAGGGGTTTATGCCTAGCGAGGGATAAAAATGTAGGTGAATATGAAAGTAAAGTAGTGTGGTAGCTTGGGGTTGGTGTGATGCCATGTAATGTTGTAGATAAATTGAGATGGAAGGTGGTAAGTGCAGTGTAAAGACAGTGGGTACTGTGCTGGAAGCAAAGGAGTGCTGCTATACTACTGTGAAATAGAGATGTTGCTGGAATGAAGTAGGCTAAATAAAGGAAAGGATGGTTGTTAGTGGTACAACAGGTAGAGGTGAATGCAAAATACCACTAACAGGGTGTGCAGGTGAAAGGTTGTGTGTGACAGCATAGGAAATGATAAGTATAATGGGAGTTAGGTGATCAACACCTCAGCAGGTACCTGTAATGAAATCACAACAGTGCCTAAGCACTACTATAACGTTAAGAGGGGCAAGACACAACAGTGCATTGGCACTGTTGTAGGCATGCAAGAGGTTACAGCAGTGCCAGGCACTGCTATAGGCGTGTGGATACTGTAATAGGTGGCACAATGTAGGGTAAGATGGTGCTCATCTACAGTGGAGGAAGTGGCATGTTGTGTGCAGGGTGATGAGGTGAAGGTGTGCAGGGGGTGTAAGTGTTGAAAACGTGATAGGTGTAACTAGAAGTGTATGCCAGGGAAAATGTATATAACAGGGTGCAGAGGGGAAGTAGTGGGTGATTGATGGATTGTAGTGAAGTGAATGAGTGTTGGAGTAAGGGCAAAGTGGGATCTGAATAGTGTTGTTGCCATGGGGTGTAAGTAGGCAGCAAGGTGAAGTATTGTTATGCTACTGAAGTAGGATGCTGAAGGTGATAGTACAATGATATGTGCTGGACAACAGGTGGCACAGTGGATATAAATATATGTTGTTGTACAGAATAAAATGCAGGGAAAAAATGAAGTGACTGGATGTTATAGATGGGGATATAGGGTAGTGAATATGCATCAAGTAGTTACTATGCTGAAGCTATTAACTGTAATAGGTATGCAAGGTGAAATGGTAAGATGCCTTGTGCTGTAAAAGATAAAAAATGGCATGCCTAAATGAAAAGATTTTTATATGAAAAGCATGTGAAAACCAGACATCAAATAATAAAAACCGGTTCTCACTAGTGGATGAGACCGGGTCGAACTCAGGGAACGGAAATATTTCGTATTCAAGTACACAAATCTAAACTATTCTTTATTGCCGAATTATTGAAATGTAAAAATGTTCATAAAAAGTAAAAACAACTAACTATTACAACAAATGAATACCCTTCGCAGAGGGCGTAAAGTGCAATATTTACAAACCCAATTAAATGCCTAATTCTAAACTAAAAAGTAAAAATTCTTCTATTCTTGCACTTTGTGTCACATAATCGCTTCTGCTCCAATCCTGTGCGATCCTGCACAAATAAAATGAACACGAGCAGTACCAGAGATAGAAGTAAAAACAGTATTAAGCAAATTATACTAATTATTTGCTAAAACAAAATATACTATGAAAGAAATCTAATGGCATTCTTAACTAAAATTAACTTCTAATTAAAACTAACTACTATCTAATTAATTACAAGGCAATTAAAAGCTAATTCATTCACTTAACTAATACCTAACTACTTAACTATATTCTTGACTAACAATTACAAAATGAAGAAAACAAACAATAGATGATGAACAAAAATTGCATAGAAAGAAGAAACATAAAAGGAAAATGCAATGAATGAACAAATAAGAAAATGAACGGATACACAGTAAAAACAAATCAACACAGGAAATCGAAAATTGTAACAGTGAACAAAATCAGATGCATGACATTGCGAGAATGAGAAAAAAAATACAGAACTGGCATAATCGATAACATGAAATTAAAAACTAAACAACAGAAACTTATTTTGTGCAGTAAATGAAAACAGAATTTAACAAATAACTAATGGACTAAATTTATGAAACGCAATTTGCAAACAATTAGATCTAATGCATTAAAGAAATCCACATAACTAATCAAAGAAACAAACAATTGGGCGATGATGAACAGAAAAAATCTGACATAGCAACTATTTAGATTTTCTTTTTTTTTTTCGTTTTTTTCTTTTTCACACAGAATTTAATTGAAGAAGAAGATAATGAAGTAGAAGAAGCTGATGCTGAAATCAAACTCGATGTATTTATTTTTTTTCCTTTTTCTGAAACAAAACAGACACAGTTAGATGATCGATTGAGAAGAAAGAAAAAAAACAAAGAAGTAGAAGATCAAAAGAAGAAGAAGAAGAAGAAGAAGAAGATGAAGATCGGAGGAAGAAGAAGAAGAATCGGAGATGATGAAGAAAGAAGAAATTGAAAGAAGAAGAAATAAAGAAGAAGAAGAATAAGTAGGAGAAGAAGAAGTTCTGAACTTACCGTAACTGGAGAGAATCGGGGGAAGAAATGGCGGTCATCCACCGTGCGCCGTCGCCTGACTGAAGATGTCACCACCACCACCGGCTGGAATATCATTAGATGAAAAGGGAGAAGGGGAAGGTAGGGTAAGGAAGGGCCGGTGATGGTGGAGAAGGGGAAGGTAGGGTAAGAGAAGGAAAAGAGGGGAAAAAGGGGAATGGTTCAAGCATACAAAGGAGACGCCTAATTTTTACGATTTGGGGTTTTTTAAAAGCTACAAACCGGTTTGTAACAGATGCAAACTGGTTCAAGCCGGTTTACTATTATTATTTTTTTTTTCAGTTTTAAGTCAAAAACCGTGTAAACCGGTTTAGAAAAATTTTCAAAAACTTTATTTCATTTATAAGGAAAATAAAAACTATTCTACTAAAAAAAAAATTTTCTTTTCTAAAAACAAATACTTAAAATGAATATAAAACTATTTACTCTATATATATTTTTATTTTTATTAAAAAAAAAAAACTAAAACTAACTACTATGATTATAACAAAAACTAAAATATGTATAAAATTGTAAAATCAAACTATTTTTCATGCATTTTCTATTTTTAAATCATTTTAGCACATTTACTCAAAAACTAACATAAAATTGGGTTTTTGAAACATTATTTCATAAAATCATGCATATTTAAATGTTAATAAACCCTGAATTATATGCATGATCAAATACCCCCATGCTTATGTTTTGCTAGTCCTCGAGCAAACTAGAAAAATGTAAGAAATCAAACTATCACCTAACTCACTTTCGTAGGAATCACGGTTGCATTTAGCTCATGCAACAAGCCCTTTCAACCCCTGGGTTACCCCAGTGGACGAGTAAGGTCTCGTGAGGGTTTGCAGTGATGCTACCCACAAACATCTCTGTCATGTATGCATAATATTACACATCCTCACAAGTAGTAGGTAATTAAAGATTTTATTTTCACAAATATTTCCTGTTATTTTAAAATCAAAATATAATTAGAGTTTTTTATGTACCACCACAGAAAAAGAATTTCTTTCACTTTTCTAAATATCACAGTTATTTATGTTTTATTCTTAGAAAATCCAATAAAAACATATTATTATTTACTTATCCTCACTCATATGTTTTCTACACAGGTTTTCTCAATTACACTTCTAAGCATTGAACTTTTCTTTCTTTTTAAGCTCTTTTATCTTCTTTTTTTCTTTTCACGCTTTTTCTTTATGCGCACTTATTTTTCTCATATAGCTTGTGTGTGGTCTGCTTTTATGCCTTGTGCAATGTCAATATCTTCTATACTTTTTCAATACATACCAAAAGATATCAACTAAGACATACAAGTGACTTCCTTCATTCACCTTTATAACATGAGAGTCAAATATTTCAACTTGTATCTGTTCTCAGTTACTTAGGATCACGAAGTTTTCCACTATCCTTTTCGAAACTGGAATTAAAAGTTTCAACTTACATCTAAGTTCCATCTACTAAGGATTGTGGAATTATCCAAACAACCTAACACATGCTATATTTTTTCTTTTGAGCTCATTTGTTTACACTTTTGTTCATTTGCTTAGTTTTTCAAAAATAAAACTGTGCATATTCATATTTATGATTCAAAATAAACTCTAACATGTCTCTATCATCATTTTCTCGAAATCCACATAAACAACCATAATTTTTAGATCTATGTCAGAAAAAATTGTTCGTGGGGCTTAAAAATCCTCTAAAAACATCAGATTTGAAATAACATTCATATAAGTTCAAACTATTTCTTTAAAAATCTACTTTTCATGAGAGATGTGTAAACATGTGCAAGAACGTAAACAGAAATATCAAGGTGTGCATTCTACACCCTCCCCCATGCTTGAATGACACTGTCCCAGTGGCACTCCCCCATGCTTATATGAAACTAAGTGAATGCACATGAGAGAAATAAATGAGGGAAAAGAGTAGAATGACCTGACATGAATTAAAAATGCACATTCTATGAATGTAATGAATGCAATGTATACATGACAAACCATGAATAACCATGAATGAAAAAAAAAAACATGAAAAACTCATGAATAAAACTAAAAAGTAAAAACAAAATAAAATCTATAAATTCTAAGCAAATCTAATAATATACAAGATATGGGTTGCCTCCCATAAAGCGCTAAGTTTCACGTCCCCAGCCAGACGGATCCTTGGAAAAACCTTCATCGTCCATGAGATCAATGGACATGAAGTCAGGCTCAACCGGGCTCTATGAAGAAAAGAGTGTCATCTGTGACACTACGCACTGTGTTTCCATCCCTTCTACCTCCAAATGTAGTATCATGACTCTCTTGACATGAAGAACGAACATTAGTCTCATCTGAGAGACTGGTCAGGAAATGAGAGTCTAGGATCGACCGACTATCAATGAATGCAACTTCAGACAAGTGGTGAATATGATCTGGCTTGACTTGGTCAAGCACCTTCTGCATCTGCACCTCTTGCTTACTCAAAACGATTGGTGATCCTAAAGGCTGAGGAAATGGGGCTTTATATGACGAAAATGTATGTTGTGAGTAAAGCCCCTTCTGCTGAGGTAATATGGAAATCGACTCGTCAGTAGAAGTAATATGGGGCTCATGAGTCGATTCCTGAGTGGAGTGACACGCCTTCCCATACTGAAGGGATGTAATAGATTTGACTTGCTCATGATGTGAATCAGTTGGTTGTAAGTCAAATGACATGGAATCCTCTCCCTTAGGGACAACAGATTGACTATGAAGGTTCCCCTGACTTTGTTTACTCAATGTCTGAGCTAATTGTCCCATTTGAGTCTCTAGCTTGGCTATTGACTGCGTATGGGAACAAAGAGTGGCCTTGATATCAGAAAAGGCTTCTAACATCTTCTCTTGAAATGATGAACTTGGAATGGGCTCCTGAGGTGAAGGTAGACAATACTGGGGATGAACCTGTGGAAATATAGGATGTGAGTAACCTTGTGAAGGGTTACTGGGTCTATACTGTGTCTGGGAGGGCTGATGGGATGGAGAAATAGACTGGTTTTGCCAACCTGGGTTATATGATGATGTAAACGAATCAGGCATGGGTCTAGCAAAACCTTGGGCAGCATTCACCTGCTCCTGAACGAATTCAGGATATAATGGTGCTGTCGGACAATCTGTAACACAGTGTGCAGGGCTAGCACATAGCTCGCACACTCTTTCTACTGGATTTCTCGAAGAATTGGCTAGGAATTGATCTAACTTCCTAGTCAATTGGTCAACCTTGGTACGCAATTCTAATTCGGACCCAACTTCGGAAATCCCAACCTTCCTAGGACCACTATGCAGAGATGTAGTCCTATCGAGCCGTGAAGACAAATTATGATGCATCGTGTTTTCACTCAAGGTCTCGAATAGAGACCACGCCTCGTCCTCACTTTTGAGCATAAAAGTGCCCCCATAAGACGAATCAACCATTTGACGATGCTTTTCAGTAAGCCCGTCATAAAAATACTGCACCAACTGCCAACGAGGCACCTGGTGATGGGGACACTTGCGGAGAAGATCTTTCAATCTCTCCCAAGACTCGTGAAATTGTTCTCCCTCAATTTGAGAAAAACTGGTTATAGCTTTACGAAACTGATTCGTTTTACTAATTGGGAAATATTTTTTTAAAAATTCTTTTTGCATTCCTTCCCAATTAGTAATACGAACTGTCTCAAGAGATTTTAACCAGTGCTTGGCTTTATCTTTGAGAGAGAACGGAAACAAAGTTAACCTCATAGCATCATCTCCAAAGTTATTGATTCGCACAGTCGAGCAAATCTCAAGGAATTCGTCGAGATGACGATATGGGTCCTCATTGCTAAGGCCATAAAACGAAGGTAACATTTGAATCACACTGGCCTTAATCTCAAAATGGCTCGCTCCTACATCAGGTCTCGTGATGCAAGAGGCTGGAGTATACGTATTTGGCATGAAGTACTCCCTCAAAGGACGGATCAATTGATGATCGTCAGCCATTGCGTACACCTTAGAGTAGACCGGTGTAGCACACGTCCTAACTTTGGGTTTTCTACCTAACTAAAGCACTAAGCGGCCAAACCACGCAAACCACAAAGCGAGTGAACTAAAAACAACACAAAATTAAACAAACATCACGCAATTACACATAAAAGAGATTATGCATAAGAAATATAAAATCTATGTGTACGGTACCAATCGTACACAGTCACCTCTAAGGGAATCCTAATAGGTGGGCTGTGCAGAAAAGTAAGCTCGTCTCTAAGATATGCACATACGTGGTTCTAAACCTAAATGCACACAAACACTAGGCAATAAAGTGAATACTAATATTACGCCGTTCCCCGGCAACGGCGCCAAAAATTTCATGTCTTCTTTTAATCGTTGTAAATTTTGAAAAGATTTTTATATGAAAAGCATGTGAAAACCAGACATCAAATAATAAAAACCGGTTCTCACTAGTGTATGAGACCGGGTCGAACTCAGGGAACGGGAATATTTCGTATTCAAGTACACAAATCTAAACTATTCTTTATTGCCGAATTATTGAAATGTAAAAATGTTCATAAAAAGTAAAAACAACTAACTATTACAACAAATGAATACCCTTCGCAGAGGGCGTAAAGTGCAATATTTACAAACCCAATTAAATGCCTAATTCTAAACTAAAAAGTAAAAATTCTTCTATTCTTGCACTTCGTGTCACATAATCGCTTCTGCTCCAATCCTGTGCGATCCTGCACAAATAAAATGAACACGAGCAGTACCAGAGATAGAAGTAAAAACAGTATTAAGCAAATTATACTAATTATTTGCTAAAACAAAATATACTATGAAAGAAATCTAATGACATTCTTAACTAAAATTAACTTCTAATTAAAACTAACTACTATCTAATTAATTACAAGGCAATTAAAAGCTAATTCATTCACTTAACTAATACCTAACTACTTAACTATATTCTTGACTAACAATTACAAAATGAAGAAAACAAACAATAGATGATGAACAAAAATTGCATAGAAAGAAGAAACATAAAAGGAAAATGCAATGAATGAACAAATAAGAAAATGAACGGATACACAGTAAAAACAAATCAACACAGGAAATCGAAAATTGTAACAGTGAACAAAATCAGATGCATGACATTGCGAGAATGAGAAAAAAAATACAGAACTGGCATAATCGATAACATGAAATTAAAAACTAAACAACAGAAACTTATTTTGTGCAGTAAATGAAAACAGAATTTAACAAATAACTAATGGACTAAATTTATGAAACGCAATTTGCAAACAATTAGATCTAATGCATTAAAGAAATCCACATAACTAATCAAAGAAACAAACAATTGGGCGATGATGAACAGAAAAAATCTGACATAGCAACTATTTAGATTTTCTTTTTTTTTTTCGTTTTTTTCTTTTTCACACAGAATTTAATTGAAGAAGAAGATAATGAAGTAGAAGAAGCTGATGCTGAAATCAAACTCGATGTATTTATTTTTTTTCCTTTTTCTGAAACAAAACAGACACAGTTAGATGATCGATTGAGAAGAAAGAAAAAAAACAAAGAAGTAGAAGATCAAAAGAAGAAGAAGAAGAAGAAGAAGAAGAAGATGAAGATCGGAGGAAGAAGAAGAAGAATCGGAGATGATGAAGAAAGAAGAAATTGAAAGAAGAAGAAATAAAGAAGAAGAAGAAGAAGTAGGAGAAGAAGAAGTTCTGAACTTACTGTAACTGGAGAGAATCGGGGGAAGAAATGGCGGTCATCCACCGTGCGCCGTCGCCTGACTGAAGATGTCACCACCACCACCGGCTGGAATATCATTAGATGAAAAGGGAGAAGGGGAAGGTAGGGTAAGGAAGGGCCGGTGATGGTGGAGAAGGGGAAGGTAGGGTAAGAGAAGGAAAAGAGGGGAAAAGGGGGAATGGTTCAAGCATACAGAGGAGACGTCTAATTTTTACGATTTGGGGGTTTTTAAAAGCAACAAACCGGTTTGAACCGGTTTGTAACAGATGCAAACCGGTTCAAGCCGTTTTACTATTATTATTTTTTTTTTCAGTTTTAAGTCAAAAACCGTGTAAACCGGTTTAGAAAAATTTTCAAAAACTTTATTTCATTTATAAGGAAAATAAAAACTATTCTACTAAAAAAAAAATTCTTTTCTAAAAACAAATACTTAAAATGAATATAAAACTATTTACTCTATATATATTTTTATTTTTATTAAAAAAAAAAAAAACTAAAACTAACTACTATGATTATAACAAAAACTAAAATATGTATAAAATTGTAAAATCAAACTATTTTTCATGCATTTTCTATTTTTAAATCATTTTAGCACATTTACTCAAAAACTAACATAAAATTGGGTTTTTGAAACATTATTTCATAAAATCATGCATATTTAAATGTTAATAAACCCTGAATTATATGCATGATCACTAAATGATGCTAAGTGAAAGAAATGCAGATTATCTTCCTTTAAGAGCAAAAAGAATCAAAGGACCTTCCTTTTGTAATTTTCTAACCATGTTTTCTCTGCGCTTTGCTTTAGGAACAAGAGGGACATCTCCTGGACTGCATAGAAAAGATTTCATACCATCCAAAAAGCTGAGGCTGTAAAAAAAAAAAGAAATCATGATTTTGCAGATGAATGTTTTCCCCATTGCATGTTGATGATCTCTTCATATGCTTTTGCATCCTGTTTTCTTCTTCTTCTTCTTTTGGTTTCAGCAGTGGCTTCAGAAGAATGGGTACACTTCTTTTCATTAAACCTCCAGAACCTCTCACCACCGAAAATCAACTTTAGGAACCCTGATGCGGGACTGGAGCTATCCTCAGTTATTTCAGACCCCTTTTCCATCAAATCATATCTACTAAAATCAAGGGAGCTTGAAGTCAATTTTGCAAAACCAGAGAAATGAGAAATTGGTTGGTTCTCTGAATTCCTACTAGAAGAATTACCCATTTCTATAACACTTTTGTCACCAGAAGCATTATTTTCCTTTCTGAAGAAAAATACTCTTTATTCTTTGAAGGGGACTCTCTTTAGATTCTTACACATGCATAGATGGGGAACAGCTACCAGAGGGGTGTACTGATGATGCACAATGTTGCAGAGAAATACATGCAGTGGGTGGGACTATATAATGAATACACAGGGGCAGTCGTGTATTGTGATATGTGTAGGTGATTAACAAAGAATAAAAGGAGAGCGTGTTAAAAAAATGTTGATGCAAAGGATGCAACAGGGCATTGCAAATGAATTGACGCTGCATAAAAATCCACTGCAACTGCATTCTAACTATTTGCGGAAGATGGTGACGTTACAAGTATAAATGCTGAAAGAGATGAAATAACATGATATGCACAAATCGATGAATTCAACAGGCAAAATACCCATAAATTGTTGAACTGAATATGATGAAACGCATGACTGCTGAGTGATGAAATCAAATGAAGGAAGGGATTTTAAATCATCAACGGGTGATGATTTAAAATTTTCCCTATAACTCTAGAGATGTATTCACGATGAAACAAAAAAGCATCTTATAGCAAATCAGAAGACTAATGAATCATATGTTGAATAAAATGTGAATCATAAAATCGCAAATGCTGAATGGTGGAAAGAAGAAGATATAACATAAATGGGTAGATCGGGGGGAATTGAACTGAAAAAAAAAACTCAGGTGCGATGACCCATTAAATATATACATAAAGAAAACACAATACGGTGAGTGAGATGAACAAAATGTAATTGAGAGGTCAATCAAACACGATCCCAAGCAGAAAATCGAAATGTAAACAAGGAACTGAAATGCAATAGACAATCTAAACAATCAAAACAAATATAAAAGATAGGAATGTTGCGATGAGTGTGTAAATCAAATGATGATGCTATAAAAAGAAGAATGGATAAAACACAGGTCTCAAACTGGATTAAGAATGCAAAAATGGAAAATCAGAGCATGGAAATCATGTAAAATTGCAAAAAAAAAAAATCAACAGAAAATGTTGGAATTCGAGGACTCCATTGATATTGCACGGAGGTAGATCGATATTGCCATAGGAAATCTGATGTCTTCTTGCAATCGTTGTAAATTTTGAAAAGATTTTTATATGAAAAGCATGTGAAAACCAGACATCAAATAATAAAAACCGGTTCTCACTAGTGGATGAGACCGGGTCGAACTGAGGGAACGGGAATATTTTGTATTCAAGCACACAATTCTAAACTAATCTTTATTGCTGAATTATAGAAATGTAAAATGTTCAGAAAAGTAAAAACCACTCTCTATTACAACAAATGAATACCCTTCGCAGAGGGCGTAAAGTGCAATATTTACAAACCCAGAATTAAATTCCTAATTCTAACTGAAAAGTAAAAACAATCTTCTATCTTTATGTACTTCGTGTCAAAGATGCGCTTTAGCTCCACTTCTGTGCAATCCTGCACAAATCAAGAGAAACACGAGCAGTACAAAATAAAAGAATAAAACTATACTAAAAAAATTATTTATAAAATCTAAATGACACTTCAAATTAAAATTCATTACTAACTACTAATTGACATGAAATAAAATGCTAATTATACTGAAATCTAATTAAATCTAACTACTAACTAATTGATGAACTGACAACTAACTATTGGTAGATTAAACTGAAATCTACAAGTTAATGAACTAATACTCAACAATTAAAACTCAGCAAAACTCAAATTTTCTCCAGCTAACACTTAATAACAACATGCAATGACACTCATTGAAAATCAATAGTGAAATTCATAGAAAATACACTATGAAACTTAGCATTTCATGCATTTGATATGTACTGGATTTACACAACATTATAATTCACAGATATTTCAAACATCTACTGAAATTTTTACTCCAATCTCAACACTCTTCAATCAATACAAGATTGCTAAAAATTATTTTCAAGACTGCCAGATTTCACTCAACTTCAATTGCCGGAAGACTTTTGCCAGAAAACATTGATTATTAGTAAAGTTCAGACATTTTTTTTTTTTTAAATCGCGATGAACTTAGAGGAATCACGATTCCTCTGTAATTCATGGATGAAACTCTTGATTTTACAGCTTACGCACGATGGAATCAATTGGAAATCAACCAGGCAATTACAAGAATTCCCTTTATCATGATCGGTGATCAAAAGATTACTTGCCAGAAAACAGTAAAAGCACGGTGATTACAGATCAGACACTTGCCGGAAAAACAATCACTTACCGATATTCCAACCAGCAACAGAGATCAAATGTTTAGTAACTTCAACGAACGACGATAAAAAAAAACAGTAACAGCCATCGGAGATCAGTAAGACACGACACTCAATTGAATTTTAAACAATCGATCACCGAAAAACAATCAATCAGTCACCAGAAAAACAGTAAAACTGATTCAAAAATCAGTATCTCTCTGGCTAAAGCAGGGGATTCTGATAGGAGAATATCAGATATTAGTAAACACAATTCAAATTTTTGGATGACAGAAGACACAGTGATTTCCAAAGAGATCAGACCTTCACCGGAAATCTACTGATCAACATCGTTCAGAAAAATTTTGGCGGAGATTCAGCCGATTGCTGGAGCTACTTTGGTCAACAATCCGATATTGTCAAATTGAAGTTCAAACAATTTAAACCAGGAATCAATTGAAGATACTCGATCCAGACATCTAATCGTTCAAACTCAAGCAATCGAGCACCGGAAAACTCATTCAGGCTGGACTTCACTCGCCGGAAGTCAGATTTCAGTCATGACGATCAACAGAATTTTGAAAACAATTTGTCTACTTCTGATATTGATTCAGATAATCAATATACAGAAATTACTCCATCAGATCCAGATCAAGATTTTGATCAAGAATTACTGCAAGTATTTATCAAAACGATTCCTCAGAACAAATATTTCGGAAGATCCCTGTTGATCGTCGGAATTCCTTTGCAGACATTTTTTTCTTTTCTTTTATGTTTTCTTGTTTTTTTATATTTTCCACATCAATATTCAAACCTTATGATTCAGAAAGAATTAAACCGAAGAAGAAGAAGAAGAAGAAGAAGTAGATGACTTACCAGGAATTGAAGGAGGAGGTGGCTTCCACTTCAGGCACCGCAATCGACGGGAGTTTTCTTGCCACCGGATGAGGATCGACTGCTGGAAGAAGAAGAAGAAGAAGTGAGATGAAGAAATCCGGCAACTAAGAGAAAGGGGGTAAAGAAAGAAAATCAGAAGGAGAAGAGGAAATTTTGGCGCACAAAATGAAAAGCACCGATCGATTCTGTTTTTTGGGTTTTTAAAAGGGTTCAAACCGGTTGGAACCGGTTTGTAACAGCAAGTATTCAGTTTCAAAACTTCCAAACCGGTTCCAGCCGGTTTGGTTTTCAATTTTCTTCTTTTTACAAACCGGTTCCAACCGGTTTGTATTATTATTTATATATAATTTTTTTAGTTTTCCATTAATTTCAAAAATTACAAACCACAAAATGGTTTGTTTTTATTATTATTATTATTTTTTTTTTATTTTTTCAAAAGTAAAGAAAACCGTATGAATCGGTTTATTATGAAAATTTTCAAAAACAAAACTATTTATAAAAGAAATTTCAAAAACTAATCTACTATATTTTTTCTTTTAATAACAACTAAAACCAACTACAAAAACTAAAATAGGCATAAGAATGTAAAGTAAAACTATTTTTCATGCATTTTCTAATTTTAAATCATTTTAGCACATTTACTAAAAAACTAACATAAAATTGGGTTTTTGAAACATTATTTTATAAAATCATGCATATTTAAATGTTAATAAACCCTGAATTATATGCATGATCAAAATCCGATGCTACCGAATGTGCTTTAATGGAATAAAAGTAGGAAAAATCAGGAAATCAAAAATAAAGGGTGGAAGATCGATGAATGATGCAATGGAAAACAGGAGATCAAATATAGATTAGAAATTAAAATACAGAGAAAGAGAGAAAATATTGAATAAAGATAATGCAGAGGAATTAAAACATGAACAACTAATCAAAGGTAAAAGATAATAATATTAAAGTAAGAAATCAAACATTACAAGAGAAGCCAAAAACATAAACAAAAGATCAAAACTAGGAAAGAAATTAAGCTACAAACAAGGATCATAATGTAAACAAGGAATTAAAAATTCACAGGAAGATCAAAACGGAAGCAAAGTTGAAAATCAGCAGAAAAATCGGATTGGGATTCAGATGAACCATAGAGGATTATTGAATCTGATCGCATGAGCAAAGCAAGAATAAATCGCAGAATAACAAATAAAACAAAAACAAAAAGAAATGTTGAAACACAATTGTTCCTTTTTATATTGCACATTTATGTTGATTGATATTTGCTATATGCAAAATTGATGCTACATGGATGCTCTAATGGGGCAAAATGAAGAAAAACCCACAGAAAATATAAAGACAACAGAGAGATGAGGGAGGAATTCTTACCCTATTTGCAGAGATTCTGAAGGAGGGAACCTACCCGATTTCTGCAATCGATCAGAAGAGGCAATGTGAATAAGCTCTCTGCTGCAAGGTCCTCTTCAGCCGATCGAAGGTGAGAAAAGGGGAAAGGAGGAGGCAATGGGAAGAAGAGGAGGAAAGGTAGAAGATAGATGCCTTGATCGAAGATGGAGGGGTGGAGACGGATGAGAAATCAGGGGCCTTCGGCTTCTGTTTTATAACAGAAGGCCGTTAGGCCGTTTTCAAAAAAGGTCCTCTAAAATTTAATCATTTTCAAAATGGTGGTTTTAGAAAAGGGGTTTTTCGAAAATGAGTCCTTATTCAAGGAAAAAGTTTTCAGAAAGAGAGGATAAACTACTTTTCCGAAATTTTGAAAGAAAAACCCGAAAGAAAATATAAGGGAAACATAAAGACTTTTTAACAAAATGGACCCAAACGAGGTTTTAAAAGTTTTTTGTAAAATTATTATTTTGGAATATTCAAGATTTTCTGAAATGAAGTTTTTGAGAAAAGTAGGGTTAATTTTAGAAATTTCTTCAGAAAACAGGTCTGGATCCAGAGTTTTGAGAAGATATTCAATCGAGGAATACAGAGCAGTGGATCCAAATGGATATCGGATGAACTGTCTAAGCCATTCAGAAACTATTTTTGTATTTTTATAATTTTTGAATTGAAAATTGGATAACAGGGCTCAGAATTGGATTTGGTTATCAGATCCAGATCCGAAATTGGGTCAGATATGAAATTTGATTTGGATTTTAGATCTTCAACCAGTGCATTTGAGAAATAATAGGAATTTGATGAGAAATTGACCTAAATTATTCAGAAGGTGTGGCCAGGGGCAAAGAGGGAAATTTTGCATTTTTTAAAAAAATTTAGGGTGTTCACAGTTTCAAAACAGACCTATATCTAAAATTTTGAGCAAATATCGAGTTTGGATCTCGAATTGCGGAAACATGAGAAGAGTGGATCCAAATGGAGATTGGATCTGGATGAAATACCTGAGCCATACAGAGAATTGATTTTGTTTTTTTTTAGATTTTGAATTGAAAATAGAAGATCTAGGCTTAGAATTTGATTTGGATACCTGACCTGGATCCGAGGTTGAATCAAGTATAGAAAATGAAATTGGATTTTGGATCTTCAGCAAGTGAATCTGAGAAATGATTAGAAATTGACCCAATTGCTCTTCTGAATAACTCAGAAGTTGGGTGCTAGGGGCAAAATAGAAATTTTGAAATTTTGAAAGATTTGGGGTGTTTACATATACCCCTCTTTGCTTCTAAGCTGGTTGAAAGTCGAGCTTAGTAGTAAAGAAAAACATGCCAAATTTTAAAATGCCCCAGTCAGAAAATCTGAACTGGGTGTGAAAGAATTGTTTTGTGAAAATGATTCTCAGGTTTAGCACCTTATCCTGAATGGCTTGGAAAAAGATGAAATCCTCAAGAATGAAATAATTGGATAAAAGGAAATGAGGAAATAGTGATAAGACTTTTGGATGAAGATCCCAAAATTATGAAAAGTAGATTTTGAAGAGGTTTTATGGCTGAGACGAAATAAGTTTTTTTTGAAAAGACTCAGATTTAGCCCTTAACTTGGATGGGACAACAAATACCTCATGGAATGAGGCTCAGGTTTTAACCCTTACCTGAACGGGAATGAAAGAAATATGGATTCCTCATCAGAATGGGGAAACCATGAAAGAAATACCTCATTAGAATGAGGTTCAGGTTTAACCCTTACCTGAACGGGGATGAAAGAAGTATGGATTCCTCGTCAGAATGGGGAAACCATATTGAAAATGAAAGAAATACCTCAGCAGAATGAGGTTCAAGTTTAACCCTTACTGAACGAGAAATGAAAGAAATATGGATTTCTCTTCAGAATGAGGAAACCATTAAGGGACATTTCTGAAAAATACCTCGTGAGACGAGGCTCAGGTATAATTTTTACCTAAATGGATATGAAAAATATGGATTCCTTGTCATAATGGGAAAACCATGATGGGACTAAAAGAAATACCTCATCAGAATGAGACTCAGGTTTAACCCTTACCTGAACGGAAAGAAAGAAATATATACCTCGTCAGAATGAGGTTCAGGTTTAACCCTTACCTGAAGGAGAATGAAAGAAATATAGATTCCTCATCAGAATGGGGAAACCATATTGAGAATGAAAGAAATACCGCGTTAGAATAAGGTTCAGGTTTAACCCTTACCTGAATGGGAATGAAAGAAATATGGATTCCTCGTCAGAATGAGAAAACCATATTGAGAATGAAAGAAATACCTCGTCAGAATGAGGCTCAGGTTTAACCCTTACTTGAATGGGAAGAAAGAAGTATATACCTCGTCAGAATGAGGTTCAGGTTTAACCCTTACCTGAACGGGAATGAAAGAAATATGGATTCCTCGTCAGAATGGGAAACCATATTGAGAATGAAAGAAATATCTCATCAAAATGAGATGCAGGTTTAACCCTTACTTGAACGGGAATGAAAGAAATATGGATTCCTCGTCAGAATGGGAAAACCCTATTGAGAATGAAAGAAATACCTCATCAGAATGAGGCTCAGATTTAACCCTTACCTGAATGGGAAATAAAAGAAATACAAATTCTTTATCAGAATGGAAAAACCATATTAAGACGATTCTGAAAAATATCTCATGAGACGAGGCTCAGGTACAATCCTTACCTGAATGGATATGAAAAATATAGATTCTTCGTCATAATGGGGAAACCATGATGGGACTTCCAGATTGTGCACAAAGGATCCGAAAGTGGTTGCAAAAGGTAGAAAAAAATGGGGGTCCCTAAAACTTTGAAAAAGGGATGCAGAATGGGGCGTCTCATGACTGAGACTCAAAATGAGCTTTTGAAATGACCTTTTGCAAAACTAGGTTCAATCTTGAACCTAAAAAAATGAGTAGTCTATAGTGGGACAGTGGGGACAAATTGGGAAATGTGCAGATCTGAGAGCCCAGGCGCTTAGATCAAACAGAAGAGAAGGACCTTGAAAAATCTTGTTATCAAGTCCTAATGAGGGATAAAACAACGCTAGGATATATAAAAATGGACATCAAGTTTTTATTTCATATCAGGATAGCCAAAAAATATTGCCAATGAGATGAAAATTGTAGTTGATTCAAAATGATTGAAATGTGTGCATATGTGTGAAAGATATTTCCTTTTTCTACCTAGAGTATTACCTCAAATTGGGCTAACTTCATAGAATCAAGAATTAAATTCAAATTTGTTGTTGTTGAGTTTCTTCAAGAAAGCTATCAATTTTCTTGATATAAAAAGAAAGAAAAGATACTCTCAGTATCGTAAAAACAATTTATGAAAAGATATTGATAAATTAATTTTACCTAAATAAAGAAGACTCTTGGCAGTTTGATATCTAGGATTTTCCCATGATGATCTTTTTGCACTCTTTGAGACACAGAAATTTGAAATTCCACTAGAGGGGGGGTGAATAGTGAAATACGATGCAAGTTGATATAATAAAAAATAAAACAATAAGGCACAACACAATAAACACAGGATTTATACTGGTTCGGTCAAAACCCTGACCTACATCCAGTCTCCAAGCAAACCACTTGAGCTTTCCACTATAACATCCAAGTCACCGGATAAATAGTACAACACCCTCTTCCTCAGAGGTCTTCTTCTCTCAACAGAGAAGGGGCACACCCTCTTCCACAGAGGTCTTCTTCTCTCAACAGAGAAGGACAACACCCTCTTACACAGAGGTCTTCTTCTCTCAACAGAGAAGGGCAACACCCTCTTTCTCAGAGGTCCACTTCTTTCAATAAAGAAGGAATACAGTGAATAACAGAAAGTTATAATACGTCCTATAGAACCTTCAGGATGATATGAATGCACGAATGAAGGATTCTCAGAATGTTCTGTTTGTCACTCAGAAGATACTCTTTGTCAAAGAGTTATTTTTGACTTTTTCTCTTTCTTTTCTCTTTCTTTTTCTAGGCTCTCTTTCAAATATCGAATAGGTATTTTTCTCGTTGTAAGCTCACTTGTCTATTCCATTCCCTTCCTTTTTGAATAATTCATTTGAGTGTAAAAAATAGTCGTTGGCTTTTTGAAATCGTAGCCTTTTTGAGATGTGAAATGTCATGTCATTTCAAAAAAACATCTTTAGAGAAATTCGAGAAAGTCTTCTTTCCATAAAAGTAAAATATAAGGTACACTAGTCGTTGTAATATTTTAGGTAATACATATTTTATGTAAAAAGTCTATTTCTTACAATAGTACATTGAACGTTGGATTGTAGGCTATTATGTAGTTTTGTCTTTATTCTAATTAATGATTTGAGGTACATAAGTACTTCTTTATTTTAAATGAGTGTAAGTACAATGAGTGCTTTGAGATATTTATTTGTACATAGTCATGTCAAGTGTTTTCTTTATGTTGTGTTTTTCAAAGTCTACAGAGAGAATGAAGACTACAAGTAAGTCGACATTCTTGAGAAGGATATTTAACAAGGATTTCTTACAGGAGGTATTTAATGCTATACAAAGAGAATGATGACTTCAAGTAAGTCGACATTCTATGAGTTTGTAAAAAGGTAACTAGAGTCTTTTCAAAACCAATATTATATTTGTTTTCTTTGTGTAGCCGATTTCATGGTTTGTCTTTTTCCTATATTTGAAATCATTTCTTTAAAGAAGGTAACTAGAGTCTTTTCAAAACATATTATATTTGTTTTCTTTGTGTAGCCGATTTCATGTTTTTTCTTTTTCCTATATTTGAAATCATTTCTTTAAAGAAGGCAACTAGAGTCTTTTCACCTTAAACATATTATATTTGTTTTCTTTGTGTAGCCGATTTCATGTTTTGTCTTTTTCCTATATTTAAAATCATTACTTTTCAAGTTGTCTTGTATATGATATAAGGTACAATTATTACATTTTGAAATCATGTCAAAATACCTTTTTCATAAAGGGTTGTAAGAAGGTACAATTATTTGTTTTCAAAAAGGAGCTTTTTGAAACTATCGTATACTTTTATGAAATAGCTTTTATGAGTGAGTATGTAATATGCAATATGCATGCTTCTGAAGGTTCTGTTACATATGACTCTAAAGAAGAAAAAATCTTCAACTTGAGGAAGTCGATCTCTTTAGATGGACTTTAGGAGTGCATGGCTCAACAAGCTTTTTCTTCAAGGAGTATGATTGCATCATAGTTGTACTTGAACAGGAGGTCTCCATCCTTTTTGAGTGAGATATC
The DNA here is from genome assembly GCF_984573655.1 of Nuphar pumila. Classification (NCBI taxonomy): domain Eukaryota; kingdom Viridiplantae; phylum Streptophyta; class Magnoliopsida; order Nymphaeales; family Nymphaeaceae; genus Nuphar; species Nuphar pumila. Next base: position 98,532,743 of record NC_143251.1, read on the forward strand.
CTTGCATCAAATACTCATTAGATATATGGCAAAAACATATTCAGTCATTATATAACATTTTTCAAGAAGACATATTATCATATCATATGAAATTAAATAAGACAGTGTATCATATTATGTGACATCAAAACAGAGTTTCTCAACATTCTCCCTGTTTGAGAATGGATGTGGAAAATTTGGGATGTTTACAGATGCCCCTCTTTGCTACTAAGCCGGCTTGAAGACGAGCTTAGTGGCAAAGAAAAACACACCAAATTTGGGCTATAAAAATTCCCCTGTTAGAAGGATCTGACAGGATATGAAAATATTAACCTTGATGAAAATGGTAGATATGAAATGGAGAACAAAGAAGAAAATTTTTACTTCAAAAGAAGTGAGATTCAGGAATTCCCTTAACCTCGATGGGACGAGAAATACCTCGTGTAGAAACGAAGCTCAGGTTTGACCCTTAACCTGACCGGGAAATGAAATACCTCATCAAAATAAGGCTTAGGCTTATACCCTTATCCTGATTGGGTGTAAAGTAAAATATCTCATCAAAGGAGGCTCAGGTTTGTACCCTTATCCTGATTGGGCGGAAAATGAATGGAATCCTCGAAGGAAGAAACCATGATGGAACCTTCGGATTTCCGCACAATGAATCCGATAGGGGTTTTGCAAAAGGATGAAATTGGGGTCCCTAAAGCTTAAAAAGGGGTTTGATTTTGGGCGCCTCATTGCTAAGACTACATAACTTTTGAAATTGGTGACCTTTTGCGAGAAAACCTCAAGTTGAAATTGGATTGTCTATGGTGGGACAGTGGGGACACAAGGAAGTGTGCGAATCTGAGAGCCCATGCGCTCAGATTATACCAACAGAAGGGAAGGAATCTTGAAAACTCTCGTTATCAAGTCCTTAAAAGGGATAACAACTGATGTCAGGATGCGCCAAAGATGAACCTCAAACTCGCGTTTCACGCCAGAATAGCTAGAAAATATTGTCAAAATATTGAAAATTATTGTTGATTCAAAATAATTGAAAATGATGCATATTGTTTTGAAAATTTTCCCTCTTTTCTACCTGAAGTATTACCTCCGACTGAGCTTAACTTTGTAGAATCAAGATTCGAATTCAAATTTCTTGCAATTGACTTTCTTTCAAGGAGGCTATCAATTTCCTTGATATGAATAGAAAAGAGAGTATTCTTGATATTGTGAAAGCAATTGGTGAAGGAATATTGATAATAAAATTTCACAAATTTTAAAGAAGATTCTTGACAGATTCGGCAGTCTGATATCTTGGGATTCTTTTCTCATGGTGATCTTTCTGCCCACTTTTTTTTTTCTTTTTTGGCAGAATTAGAGCTCTCTTAGGCTTTTGGGGATTTTATTACATCATCCTTCATTTTGGAGATGTCCTGACTTTTCTCTCTTTTTTTTTTTGGAAGGGTACGTCACAAACTCCTTCATCTTGGAGATGTTCCGATTCTTCTTTTTCTCTCAGGGATTATATCGACGATTATTGGCTCATTGATTGGAAATCTCTTGATGATAGCGGAAATTAAATATCTTTTAGGGTTTGTCGGGAGGCTCATCGCAGTCGCCTTCATCTTGACGGTGCTCTGAACTTTCCCTGGAAGGATCCGTCACAAACTCTGTCATCTTGGAGATGATTCAAATCTTCTTTGGCCCCAGGGGTCTACTCGCCTAATTCGCCTTCATCTTGACGACAATTGAGAGATCCCTTTTACAGATATTTAATTGCAGCTTAGATGATTGAGGAGATATAGGGATTTAATGGATTTTTCGGTATCACCAAGGATATTTCGACTACTTTATTTTCCAAGAATGATCTTTAAAAATGTGCCATTGACTGCGATCAATACCGATCACTTATGGCTTTGCAACAACATTGAATTTCCTTTTGCTGGCCATATCGAGAATTTATTCTTCATCCTTTTGGTTGGCCAATAGAAAGAATTTGAATTTTGAATCCTTTTTCACGAAAGCTTTGACCTTTCAGAAATAATACTGAAGGTATTCTGAGGTAATATTTTTGTGCAATAAAAATTTTTGAAATCAACAAATATTTAATGACAAATTGGCAAGATTTTCTTGAAATTTTTTATGGAAGCGAGTATTTGAAGCACAATGCAATGCATCCATGACAGAAATTTTCTTCTCCTTTCCCCAAAGGAGAAGATTCAGAAATGGGAAATAGAAATTACTTCTCTCTTCCCTGAAGAGGAGGTGTTTGCAAAACGAACTTTCGAAGAGAAATTAAGCTTTCGTCAAAACTTCCTAACATTAGGCTTCTCTTATGGAAAGAGGGTCGGTAATGGTGAGGTCGGTGAATTGGTCATGAAGGAGCGAGTCCATCATACTCTCCCTGAAAAGAGGGTCCTTCACGATGAAATGGCCTAGTACGAAATTATGGTCACAAGGAAAGCGAACTTCTGTCGAAGCTCTCCCTGAACTAAGGGTTCCTTGTATGAAATTGGAATTTTGTTTTGCAAACAGTTCACATAGACACGAGTCCCATTAAACTCTCCCTAAAAAGGGGCTAGGTGAACAAAGGATAGCATGCAAAAAGAACGAGCTCCCTTGAACTCTCCCTGTAAAAAGGGTCTCTCGCTAGAGGAAATGACTAAAATTGGTATTGGGTGACCAAAATGGTCGAAATTGGAAATTGAAATTTTGAAATTTTGAAAATTTGAAATTTGATATTTGAAATTGGAAATTGGAAATTGATATTTGGAAATTGGAAATTGATTGACTCGAAGGTCGAAATTGGAATCTATTGACCCAAAGGTCGAATTTGAAAATTTGACAATTGGTTGCCCTGGAGTTCGAAATTGGAAATTGATTGACCTGAAGGTCAAAATTAGAAATTTGGAAATTGGTTGACCCGGAGGTCTGAAATTGGAAATTTGGAAATTGATTGACCCGAAGGTCGAAATTAGAAATTTGGTAATTGGGTGGTCCAAGGGCCGAAATTGGAATTGGAATTGGAAATTGGAAATTGGAATTTTGAATTTAGAAATTGGAAATTGGAAATTTTGAAATTGATTGACCCAAAGGCCGAAATTGGAAATCAGTTTATTGGGAATAACATGGGTTCAATTGGAATTCAGCCTAAGAACGTGGATCAGGAGGACTTCAACCTACAGATCAAATATCTGAAAAATACCAATCCAAAAGGAGTTCGACCTAAGGACTGTAAAGAATATTGGATCAGGAGGACTTCAACCTACAGATCAAATTTTTGGCAGTGGGATTAGTTCTGAAGGGGTTCAACCTAAGAATCGGGGATCAATAGGAATTCAACCTACAGATCAAATTTTTTTGAGGATGAGACTGGTTTGAAAGGGGTTCAACCTACAAATCATATTGGTTCCGCAGGGGTTCAACCTACGAACTATCAATTCCTTAGGGATTTAACCTAAGGATCACAGTCTAAGAATGAAGGATTCAACTTGTGAGCTTTGAATGGACCAGGTGCTAAACTGCGTTTTGAGGAAAGATTCGAATCAGAATTCAAATCTTCAAGAAAAAGCTAAATGAATTGGGTTTTGAAAGAAAATTCGAGTCGGAACTCTAATTTTCTAGACCAATTCTAGATATTTTGAATTGGATTTAGAAGAAAATTTGAGTTGAAACTCTAATTTTCTAGACCAATTCAGAAGGAAAAGAAAATTCAGGTCGAAACTCGAATCTTCGAAGGAAAACTAGATCCATTGGAAGGAAAGAAAATTCGAGTCGAAACTCGAATCCTGAAGGAAAACTAGATCGGTTAGAAGGAAAGGAAATTCGAGTCGGAACTCGAATCCCGAAGGAAAACTAGACTAATTAGAAGGAAAGAAAATTCGAGTCGGAACTCGAACCCCGAAGGAAAACTAGACCGGTTAGAAGGAAAGAAAATTCAAGTCGGAACTCGAATCCCGAAGGAAAACTAGACTAATTAGAAGGAAAGAAAATTCGAGTCATAACTCAAATCCCGAAGGAAAACTAGACTAATTAGAAGGAAAGAAAATTTGAGTCGGAACTCGAATCCCGAAGGAAAACTAGACCGGTTAGAAGGAAAGGAAATTCAAGTTGAAACTCGAATCTCGAAGAAAAACTAGACTAGCATGGATTAGGTTTGAAAACATTAACCAGTAAACCAGATTTAGAAAGTTTGACAAATAAAAATCGGATTTTGAAAGTCCGACCAATAACAATTGGATTTTGAAAGATGTACCAGTGTGAATACCGGATTTTGGAAATGAACCAGTATAAGTACTGGATTTTGAAAATGGATCAGTACGAATACTGTTTTTGGAAGAATTACCAGCACGAACACTGGATTTTGAAGATTTACCAGCATAAACACTAGATTTAGAAAATTTTACCAGCACGAACACTGGTTTTTGAAAATCTTACCAGCACGAACACTGGATTTTGAAAATTTACTAGCACGAACACTAGATTTAGAAAATTTTACGAGCACGAACGCTGATTTTTGAAAATCTTACCCAACTGATTCTGATGAGAGATTTTCAATCTTCATCCTCACGATGACTTAGACAACTGTCGAGGTCTCAGGATTTATCCCTTATCCTGAATGGGTAGTTCAGGTTTATCCCTTAACCTGAAGGGGAAGTGAATTTGATGCAAATGAATGTAAATGGATGCAAATGAATGCATGTAAATGCAAATGTATGCAAAATGATGTAAATGAATGCACATGCATGCAAAATAAGAGATTTGTTTGATCCTGCCTGCATACAGGATGTTTTGAAGACAATTTTCAAAATAATGCCCCAGTATAACTGGGGAGTGAGAAGTTGGATGAAAGGATAAGTAATTGATATTTGAAGAATACTTTTTTTGGATTGATTCTGGGACTCTCAAGAGGGTCATTCTTCATGAAAGAACATTTTGCAGAGAAGGAGAATAAAAGGTGACTTCAAGTTTATGAGGAAAATGGGTTATTTATTCAATCATTGAAGAGAAATAAAAAGTTGGTAAGAAAATTGGGATTGTATTGTTCTTTTAAAATGACCAAAAGCAAAATGATTAAAGATGACATAGCCTTGACGTTATCAGTTTCTTGGAAAACTTGATCATGATGGTCAACTGGTATCTTCCTCATTTTCAACAAAGATCTTGTCGTTGCGATCTTGAATGATGTTCTTCAGGATGAAACAATTTTCAGTGTCATGCCCTACTGACCGATGAAATTTACAGAATTTTCTTTGGATCTGCCCATGATTGTTGCAGGATCAACTACTTTAGGTAAACGGATCATATCTTTTGCGAGCATGTATTCCAGAACACTCTCTAGTGTCTGATCCAGAGGGGTGAACTTTCGATCATTTCTCCAATCTTTGTGCTTTGGCTTTTCTTGACCTTTCTCTTTATGTTGAGGACTAGATTGAAGAGGCTTATCATTATTGGAGAACTTTCCTTTTTGGCCCTTAGATCCCTCTGAATAGTTATCATGATTGCAATCATCGGCAGAAAGAGTAAAGTGAGCCTCTGGAGATCCGACCATATCTTTTGTGAGCATGTATTCCAGGAAACTCTCGAGTATTTGTTCCAATGGGGCCATCTTGCGGTCCTGGTCCCGATCGTCATGCTGTACTTTTTGCTGATTGCTTGACTTATATTGAGACTTGGCTAAGATAGTTGACCAATATTCTTTCTTATTCTCAACGAAGAAATTCTTGTCGATATAATCTTGGACAATGTTCTTGAAGATAAAACAGTGGTCGGTATCATGCCCTACCGCCCGATGGAATTTGCAGAACTGGTCCATAAATCTTCCCGTGATTGTGGGAGGATTTGTGACTTTTGGGAGTTTTACCAATTCTTTGGCCAACATATATTCAAGGATTTCATCAAGAGACTGCTCGAGAGGAGTAAACTGGCGATCACAACCCCAACTGTCCCGCTTTATCTTTTCTTTCTGTTGACTCAATTTTCCACTCTGCTTAGAAGATTTCTCTTTCTGACTTGTATGATTGCCTTTGCTATCTTTGCAATCATCGCGGTTGGCATTAACGAAGAAGGCGGAGTTCATCTTCTTTTTTGGATCTTGATTATTCCTGACAGGAGTGATGCCTTCGTAGAGGTTTTTGCTCGCGAAGACCTTCTTGCCCTTGCCACGGTCTTGCAAATTTTTAATCACCTCAGCCATTTTCTTCAACTGCACTTGGACTAGATCATCCATTGCTTGACTGTTCAATTTATAGGCTATCCCTTGTCTATGAGGGGATATTTGAAATGCTTGTTGAGCTTCATATTCTTCATCAGTGTCCTCTACTGATTTCCCTTCATTTGTTGTATCAGCATCCTGAATAAGCTTCTTAGACAACTTCAAAACCCTTTTGACTACCTGGCCCTTTGCCTTCTGCTTGACTTGGGTCTTCTTTGCACTGGCTTCAGCTTGTTCTGCCAGCATCTTGCTCATCATCTTTTTAAACATGGCATATATCTGAGGATCCATGTCATCCTCAACTTGCTGCCCTTGATTTTTGCCCGAGCGCGGGGAATCCATCTCTTCGTCCGAGGCTGTTGAATATGCGATGCCTTCGACTGGTGCAGTTTTCTTCCCTGACCTTGTCTGAACCATCGAATATCACGAATGCTCTCTGCAGGGCAAAATTGATGATTACACTTTTGAAAGAGATTTTGATTGGAAGAGAATATTTGCTGAGAATTTTGGTAGACAATTAAAAGAATATCCCATTACTAGGGATTGAGTCGTCGTTGGGATTAAGACAATTGCGTTGTCATTCATTTACAAAGAAAATAAACAACTAAAAATTATGCCTTGTTACCTAGGCAAGGTCGTCAAACCAAGAATTGAAGAATTTGCAAGATTTTTATTTATTGAAAGGAAAACATGATTGTATCAATAATAAACTTGGGAAAGAAGGGGTGGATAGACAATTTGCCACCACTCTTTATAACTAGCAGAGACACAAGGGCTGGGAAAAAGTGGAAGAGTAACAGAAGAGTCTCAGCCATATCTGGCAGAATGGTATGTTCCGGACCACTGTGTTGATGTAAGGTCGAACTCTGGCATGACTCCTGATAGCAGCCGCATCTCTATGTACTTCTGTCTCTGAGAAAACTATCGAACACACCGCTCTGGATGATAGTAAGCATAGAAGAATGGACCAAACAACTTGAATCTCTTGCCATATGCATAGGTGTATCTGGGAGGCGATAATTCTCGATCAAAATAGTCCCATACCACTTCTTCTTCCTGCAGATAATCGATCATGAATCGGTACCGCGCAACTGGAAAAAGTTCCTTGCTGTTGTATCTGAACGAACTAGCTCTAGGCACATGCTGAAGGAACCAAGACTGAAGAGCATAGGTACATCCCTCGACTAGGATGGACTCTCCAAGTGTGAAGCGGGTCAGTCCTCTGTATAGAAAAGCAAGCGCGACCATGGCTATCGAGAGACGGCTGGTCTGTCGACTTCTCCATCTTCTCAAAAGCTGAACTATTCTGACATCCACATAATTTTGTCCATCTGGAAAGAAAGCAAGTCCCACAGTACACAAAACCATCGCATGCTGAATTCTCTCTCAAGTTGTCCTGGACAACGAGCTGACTTCTGCGAATTCTCCATACTGCCGGTAGATCTCGATCAGGCTCACATACTCATTCCCATTTTCTTCAATCAGTGGCCAAGACTTACGCCCTATCATGCGAGCCACGACATCTTTAGGGTCCAGACCCTTGACATTAATTAGAAACTGCTGCTCTAACGGATCTCCAGGCTGACTGGCTGGCTCAGGCAGTCCCATGATCTCTGAAAATCCATCTATCAGTAGTGTCATCTCGCCCCACGAAAACCAGAACGTGCAGGTACACAGATTCTATCGCTCTGCCAACGCATGGATCAGATTGTCGTTGACTGTCAACTTTCCCACTGCAGATGCGAGTTCCAACCCGCAATCACTCAAGTGGTTCGGAAACATATAAGAGAAGTTTTTGAACCAGACATATTACCACCGGGGGAAGAAGGGCTCGGTGCTGAGAGCTCGATGCTCAGGAAGACTTTGTCGCACCTCGTAGGAGATGTGACCCTCAGGAAAAACAGAGTCGAGCTGACTGGATGCCATTGGACTGAAAGATAGGAAAATTGAAATTTAGACATTGGAAAAATACAAGAATTTTGAAAATTGCAGGCAGGATAAAAAGCTAGAAATTCGAAGTCCAGAGGAACGAAAGAATGGGAAATAACCTGGAGTTTTGAAGAAAAGGTGGATAATTTGAAAAAAAATCATCCAGGGTTTTTAAGAAAAAGGAGATATTTCATAAAAGATGAAAAATGAGGTATTTTGGAAAATTGTTCGGTATTTTGGAAAAATTGGGAAAAATATGAGAAAATAAGGCGAAAATGAATATCATACATTCAATTACAAACAATTATGCACATACAACAATCCCTAAGAAGCCAACTCTAAATGCATTGATTTTGAAAGAGCTTTAGGACCCTAATCCTGACTCTAGGCTCAGATCAACTGTGTTCAATCATGCTTTGCCGATATACTCGAGCCGAGGCTCGATGTACGTGGCATAAAACTCATCTCCGGGTCTAGGCTTGTGTTTTCTCAACATCCTTGAGCGCCTGCCGATATACGTTGGACTATGACCCTTGGTACGTGGCAGGGGGGCATTAACCCAAATAAGTGGCCCAGTTGTGAGGCTCTGTCCCGAACTATGGTTCTGGAAGAGAGCCCAGCAACGTGAAGACCGGGTAGACATAGGTGGGGTGGTTTTTGAAAAATGATCACATGCAGACAAATAGAGAGCTCTAAATCCTAAAGAGATAAAATTTTGAAATATTTGAAGAAGCAAACATTGTTTTCATACAAGTCCTAGATTGAGGAGTGTTGTATTTTAGACCTAAGTCTAAGTGAGCATGCATAATTCTCCTCAATATGGTCCTTCCAAACCATGCCTAGTCTACATGCAATCCATGTCAGCTGGGTTCAAGTCTAGGCTCCTAGGTTCACATGATATCAGGAATTAAAGCTGACATTCCATAGAACATAATTTTGATAATTGAGCTAAGTTAAAGCACATAATTGATCAGGCGAAGATAGGTCCCATCTCGGTCGCCAAACCTGTTATCATCGTAAAATTTTTCCCCTCCCTTGCGAGAGAGAAACGAATTTCGCGAGTCAAACTCGACCAAAGTTTTTAAATTGGTTTTTTGAAAATTAACTCGCCTCCGTTTTGAAAATTTGTGGGAAAATTCCGTGGAATGGGATCCGCCTGTCGGTACGAGGTTCAACCGTTCCTGGCGCCTTTACCAGGGGTAATTGAACCAATGAACAATTATGTGCTTTAACTCGATTCAAATAGCTAAATTATGCTCTATTTTTCCTAGAATGCACAAAGAATCAGGCTTGTGTTATGAAATTTTAAAAATAATGCAAGTTTGAGAAAATATGATGTTTGCTTTGGAAAATTGAAATATGCTTGAAAATTGATTGGAAAAGTACTTGAAAATTGAATTCTTGAGAAAATCATTGAATTTCATTGGAAATCAGAAATTTGCATTGAAAAGTGATTTCTCAAGAAAATTTGAACTTTAGAAAATTGATTTTAAAATTTGGAATTGCTTTTCTGAGGAAATGGATTTGAAAATTCCGAGAAAATCAGGAAGTTCATTGGAAAAGGGATTTCTGAAAGGGAAAATGAATTCTCAGGAAAACGGGAATTCTGAGAAAATGGATTTATGAAAACTTGGGATTTTGAAATTTGAGAATTTTAAAGCATAGGAAAATCTTGATTTGAACTTGGGAAATGCTTTGAAATGTCATTTGAAAACTTAGGATTTTGAGAAAATCAGATCCTGAGAAAGACTTGGAAATTCTTGAGAAAACTGATTTTTCTGAAATTGAAATTGGAAAATGAATTTGAAAATAATGCAATTTGAATGATATGAATGAATGAATATGAATTTGAAAAGGGAATTTCATTGAGGGATTGAGAAATCCTTTTGAAGTTTTAAAAAATGCAGTGCATTTTTTAAGTTAGCCTAAGTGTGTAGGCTGAATGTGGCTAATATGAAGATCATAAATCTTGGTTTTCTTCGTATTCTGACTATGGCCATAAATACGAATCCCACCGAGTTTATAAACTCCATAATAGCTTGTTCACGTGCCATTCGTGTAAACCACAGTGAATTTGAAAGAAATATGCATGAATCATACATCAAATATTGGAATTTTGCATAAATTAAACCATATGCAATACAACCCTATTCTAAGCAGAAAAGTAACTCTTATTCCAAATATTACATTGATTTTTACATTGAATTGAAATAAAAGAAATAAAATCTTAATCTTCTTCTTGAATGTTCCTGCAAAACTGGAAAACAAGGTTAGCACAAAAATGTAGGTTTTTTCTGAATTTATCCAAAAATATGGGAAATTATCGGATATTATTCAGATATAAACCCAAGTTCATACCCCGTTTGATATAAACATGATAAATAATGACTAAATGTCAAAAATAAACTTGAAAATTCGAAATTAGGGTCAAAATGACCAAAATACCCCTGATGACCTTGAAATTAGGGTTTTCTGAAAGAAATTTTATAAATTTTGGAATTTTGAAAATCAAATGAAATAAATCAAACATAATATGATATAATATGATGATATGCATAAAAATTTGGAGAATTAGAAATTGAAATTTCGAAATTTAGGTCAAAATGACCAAAATACCCCCGATAACAAGACTATGGCCTTGAAACCAGGGTTTTCTGAAATAAATTTTGCAAAAATGAAAAATGTGAAATGCAAATGACATTGAAATTAACCCTAATATGAAATTACATGCTTATTTACATGAATAAAAGCCTAAAATGCAAAAATATCATAAAATATCAATTTTAACCTGATTATCGCCTGATTTTCGCTTCTTAATTTAAAGATAAACTAACACATAGAGCAAATGAACTTAGAATTAAACCAAATTTGGAATGGACACCTAAAATAACTCTAAAAACAGAATGGAACTCTAAAATCTAATTTTTTGTATTTTTAAATATAGAAATTCAAATAAAACTCTAAATTTTGTGATTTATGCCTAAAATGTTGATTCTAAAGGGGATTTAGGATATCCAACTTCCATAAAATTTTCCCAAATTTTGTGGGGTGACATAGGACAGTTAGAAAAGCATTTTTTCCGTTTACACTTTCTGGTTTTGACCTATGGTCGGAGCTGTACAGTTCCGGCAAGTCGGATCGGAATCCGGCGACTCTAGGATTTAGGGGAAACAGACAGGTTTCGGTATAAAACATGGGAAAAATGGCAGACAGATGGGAAAAAGGCTGAAATTATGGGAACATGTGACTGACAAACAGAGGAAGATTTGATTTTTTGACACCATTGGGATTAGGGTTACGGTTTGGAAAAGGCCATACTGTTATCAGAGACCTAAATCTCTGAGATTTCTGGATATTGAAATCTGTCAGACAGCAATTACAAATCCATAAAAAATACTGCAACAGATCCAAAAATTCCCAAATTTTGGGAAATGACAGTAAAACATGTTATAAACAACTTTTGTGTTTAAAGTTTTTGCAGAAGAGCTACGGATTGAGCTGACTCAGTGTATTAAGGTCTGTCTATACCCTGACAAAGGAAAATCAAGATTTTCTTAGAGGTCTGGGAAATCCGATTTTTGACAGAGGTCAAAACTAGTTGGAAAAATCTCAAAATCTCCATATATTTAGTAGATTCAATCGTGAATCTACTGTGATTTTTGAAGGACGATTTGGATCTCCCACGATGGTGGTGCCGAAGGTTCTTTTCTGTTAAAACAGAATTTGAGCTTTCTGAAGGGTTCAAAACCCGATTTAGGGATTGATTTTGTCCATGAGATTATAAAACTCAAATTAAACCAAATTTTTAGCAGGAAACTAGTGAAACATAAATATAATAATAATAATTAAATTTACAGAATTTATTGATGAAAGAATTCACATGAAATAATGCATGAACTTCATATAAGAATGAAATCTAATGAATTCTAAGTTAAATAACAATGAAACATATAAAATGAATGAAACAGCTAACAAAGTGACCTAAATGCATGTTTTTAATGAAATTTTATAAAATATAATGCTTAAAACAAAATCCAATGGGGATATGATTCATTTTTTATGTTGGCTCTCTAAAAAAAGGGGGATTGAATCCATTGAGTGGATGAATCCCCTCTCTTAGATGGCATAAACCCATAAGATGAAAATCTAGCCATTTTGGCCGTTCAAGGGCAACCAAATCATTCTCTTTGCGGTAGGCTTACCCCTTTTGGGCTGATTTCGCATAACCATCATAGGCATCAAGCCTAAGAATCTAAAATTTGATGGATGATAATGGTGAATAATGTGTGATCTTGATAAAATTCAATAATAACACCCAAGTGAGCAAAGGAGATTACCTTAAGTTGGTTTGGATTCGATTGGAGAAATATTTCAAGGCTGAGATCACTGCACCTAATGAGGGGTATTGGAAATAGCAATGGCCGGAGGTAGGAGTCGGAAGTTCGATTCTTGCGTTGGCTGGACCAATGACTGCAAAAGGGAAGGAGCTAGAAGAGATGACGCCGGTTGGGGTAGCTGGTTCAAGGCTGCCACTACGAAAAAAAACTTCGTTGTTGCTGGAAATGGCGGTGGCTGCGACTGTCAGCGGTTGGAGGTGTCTTGGAGATGGTGTTGAAGTGGCTGCAGGTGGTGATGAACCGGCTGGAGTTGAGAATGATCAACCGGTTGGATTGTTGGAGATGGAAATGGTAGAAAAGTTGCAACACAGTTGGTTGCTGCCTTGATAGAAGGAAGTTGTTGACTCCCAAGGGTGGCTGAACCTTGTAGATGCGATGGCTGCTGTTGGAGCAAAGGGGGAACAAGGGGAGAGAGAGAGAGAGAGAGAGAGAGAGAGATAGCAGCCGTATGTTTTTTTTAGCTTTTATGCTAACTTAGGTTTTGATGAAAATCAAAACCTAAGTTCCTAAAGATATTCTATGAATCCCATGTACGTGAATGTTTTGCAACAATATGCATCATTTTCAAATACTGTGAATCAACAACAGAATTCTCAGCATTTTGACAATATTTTCTAGCTATCCTGACGCGAAGCGAGAGCTTGATGTCCGTTTTTGATACATCCTGACACCAATTTTAAATCCCTCTTAAAGACTTGATTCCTTTCCTTCTTTGAGAGCATGAGCTTTCAGATTCGCACACTTCCCTGTGTCCCCACTGTCCAACCATAGACAGTCCCATTTCGGTTCGAGGTCGAACCACCTATCATTTCTCACAAAAGGCAATTTCAAAAGCTATTTAATCTCAGGAATGAGACGCCCAAGATCAATCCCTTTTCAAGCTTTAGGGACCCCATTTCCTTCCTTTTGCAAAACCCTTGTCGGATTTATTGTGCAAAATCTGAAGGTTTCATCATGGTCTCTTCTTTCGAGGATTTCATCCATTTTCCACCCGATCAGGTTAAGGGTACAAACCTGAGCCTCCTTTGATGAGGTATTTCATTTTCCACCCGATCAGGATAAGAGTATAAACCTGAACCTCATTCAAAGAGGTATTTCATTTTCTGTCCAATCAGGATAAGGGTATAAACCTGAGCCTCATTCAAAGAGGTATTTCATTTTCTGCCCAATCAGGTCAAGGGTTCAAACCTAAGCTTCGTTCCATGCGAGGTATTTCTGTCCCATCCAGGTTAAGGGCAAAAACCTGAACTTCACTCTCATAGAGTGAATCTTTCCTCTTTATTCTCCATTTCATATCTACCATGATCACCGGGCTAACTTCCTCACACCCAGTCAGATCCTTCTTACTGGGGCATTTTATATGGCCCAAATTTGGTGTGTTTTTCTTTGCCACTAAGCTCGGCCACAAAACGGCTTAGTAGCAAAGAGGCTCAGCTGTAAACACCCCAAATTTTCACTCACCTCCCCGACATTTCCACCAAGCATCATCATCCAGCCTCTGAAATCGCCGAAGGGCAAAATGATCATTTTCTGAGCCTGGAACTTGCAAAAGCCCAAATTTCATCTGCAACTTTCAAAATTTCCCTATTTTAGCTCAGATGTTCAAAGTTTTATCCCTGATACGAGACGAGAATCCCCAAGTCCTGGTTCAGGATTACATTTCATAAGACATGTCATTACATATCATTGCATGAGCATTTCATATCACTTCACTGCACAACATGACATTTCGAGGTCCAGAACTCTCAATTTCAAAATTTTCAATCCAGATTCGAATTTCAACTCTTTTCAATATCAATTTCAAAACCCTGGGTTTTCAAAATTATCAATTCTTCCCATTTTACCCCCAGGACTCTGAATTTCAAAAGAATTTCTCAAGAAAACGATCTGGATAGTTTTCAATATGGATTTCAGCCACTTTATTTCAGGTCTTCTCCTTTTGTTAACAATTTCAAATATATTTCTTTTGCAAAATCACCCCACAGGGGCCAAATCCTTTCAAAATGTTTGTTTTGCCAATTGGTCTAGATTTTTATTAAAATTCCAAAAAGAGGTTTATTGTCTTGTCCTTATTTCAATAAAGAAGCAATGTGGGGCCCACCCTGAGGTGCCGTCACAAAGGCTTTTCTTTTGAAAAACCTAAATTTTGAAAAAACCCAAAAATATAGAAGCCTTGTTCCTAGATCGGCGCCACTGGACCTTTTTCTCTCTCCTCCCATTTCCCTGCCATGTGTCAGCGTGGGGTTCACCCAGAGGGTGGCGCCACTTGTCATTTTCTCTCTCCTTCCATCCTCCGACACATGTCAATATGGGGACACCTTAAGATGCCGCCACATGTCATTAGACATTCTCTTTATTCTATGCCACGTGTCAGTATCCACCATCTTCACCCTGTGCCATGTGTCATTCCAATGCCACCATGAGATGCCACGTGTCATGTGCTGCCCTGTCCAGAAAAAGTAGAGCTTGTCTCCCCTGAGGTGGCGCCATTTGAAGTATGTCTTCTGCAAGAGACACGTGTCACTCTCTCCCTTCTTCAGAAAAAGCAGACTGACACATGTCTCTCCCTACTTTTCTCAGAAAAGTAAGTGACACATGTCATTCTTAGCTTTCTTCAGAAAAAGTAGAGGACACATGTCACTCTTGGCCTCTTTCAGAAAAAGCAATAATTCAAAAAAAATCAAACACAGGCTTATGTGGCGCAAATGCTGATTTTCCTCCATAAATTTATTTTTTATTTTAATTTTTGAGGTGGCGCCATATGGCTCTTCTCCTCCTTCTCTTCCCTCCCGCCATGTGTCACTGCAAGATCTCCCAGAGGTGCTGCCACATGTCCACCCTCCATTCTTTCAGAGCCAGCCTCATTTGAATTTCAAATCCTACCCTAAAGTGGCGCCATTTGAGAAGACTCCTCCAGCTAGCTGACACTTGTCAGAAGCAAAGCCATCCTGAACTGCCACATGTCCAGACCTCCCTGCATCAGAAAAAGTGGAAACAACCCCTTTCTGAGGTAGCGCAGTCTGCTTCCTCTATTCCTGTCCTCTTGCCACATGGCAGTGTGGAGCCACCCTGAGGTGGCGCCACATGTCAGCCCCTGTTCCCTCCAGAAAAAGCAGAAATTTGAATATTCAAACTCCTCAGAGGTGGCGCAATTTGAGTGTTGCTCTGTCCTTCTAACACGTGTCAGTGTGGAGCCACTCTGATGTGGTGCCACATGGCATGCTCCTACTTCTTCTAGATTCAAATCTCAAACTCCTTTTTGAGGTGGTGCCATTCCAGAGCTCCCACTTGGCTTCATTTTCTTTTTTTTATTATTTAAAATAAAAGTAGCCCACCATGAGGTGACGCCATATGAGAAGCCTCAGAAAAAGCAGATTTCAAATTTCAAACTCCCCTACTGAGGTGTCTCCCCCACAAAATTCATATTTCTTTTATTTCAAAAATTCCACATGGCATGCTCTGAGATGGTGCCACGTGGAGGGCTCAGATTAAGCCTGTTTGAATTTCAAAAAATTCCAAAATGGCTACAAAAACCACAGCCCACGCCCAGCTTAGGGAGGCTCCTTTTGGATTTTGAACTTCAACCTAAATTTTCTTCAGAACTCAACTTTGCTTTTCTGAATTCACGCCCCCCTGGGCTCAGTTGAGAGGGTGCATTGAATCACCAACCTTGTTCGCATCAATTCCAACTCAACCTATGCGTGTGGATCGAATTTTGTGAACCTGCCGAAGCTCGGATTGAAGGATGAGAGAAGCCATTCATAGCCACTCACCTCGGGAGTTCCAAAGCTGCAGGAAAACACAAGGTGCACTTCTATTCCTATGAATTTCATTATAGTAATATCATTGCTCGATTTGTATTGTCGTTTTGAAGAAAGAGCTCATCCGAGGGATGGATCGAGCTATTCTCAGAAAATGACACATATCAAAAGATGTTTCTTATGCTTTCTTGATTATATTTTCGCATTTCATCATGTTCATGCATTAAAATAAGTTAGATTTATGTTTGATTTCATTAAAATAGCATGTTTCATGAATTTATTTGATATTTCATGCATTCAACTTCATTTATGTAATTTTTTTGTTTTTGTCAGTCAGTTCACACATAATTTCATGTATTTATTTTTCATTAAAAATGCTAAAAAAATCAAAGTACATGCCCTTAGGTGTCCATAACAATCTGAAAAAAAATCGGAATGATTTGAATTAGTTTACTGTGTTAAACGTTCAAAAGAGTAGGTCGGGTTTTGTTACCCGGGATACGTTTTGAAAATTTATCTCCGACTTGTAAAATTAAGATATCTCTCATATGAGATCCAATTTTCAATCCGAACAATGTCCTGAACTCGGGATGATGTCTAGTATTTAATCTGATTTTCCCAAATGTTTCTAAATTTTTTGACGTCTGAAAAAAATCCGAGAGTTCGGGACACGTGTCAGAGCTTGATTTGAGTCTTTGAGACTCTGGATCGACTTAAGTCGATGTGTTATCTTTGGGTATTGCGCCGAATCCGAATCTGTAAAATGTGAATGTCATGTTAGGGATGTCCTTTATTTGCATCTGAAATGTTATGATTTTTAGAATAGTCTTAATATCAGTTTCGGATTTTTCTTGTCAGTCTCCTTTTTTGTTATATTTATCTGTTATGTTGATTTAGCAAGTAATGTCATATTTTTATCTCTGTTCCTGTTGATCAAATGCCAAAATCATAAAAATGAAAGTTGTTTAGGCATCTGTCAGTAGTTTCTCATTTAAATATCAGAAATTTCCATGGCCGGCTGCTATTTGTTAGGCAATTTTACATCAGATCAGGTTGATTTTACCTCCATCAGAGCCAAATTCCCGTTACCGAACTCACCGTAGTTCAAATCCCGGGGCTGTAAAAGCCAAAAGTGTTCAATTTCATGTCATTTAGCAGTCTGCAAAATATCAGATGTTTCTATGCTAGAATTTGCATATTATCACATTAAGTGTTACATTTGGTTCGGGTCCGTAGGCGAAATTCGCCCATTTTAGGATTTTCTGTAAATTTTCGCATCCAAACCATGTCATTTTGTAAGTTTTAGCATTCTAGGCTGTTTATAAAGGCTGAGGGATGTTTCATACCTAATTTGGTGTGATTTGGAATTCGTTTGATGCTCGGTTTAACCGTATCATCAAAACAGGGCCCCGCGGTACCCTGATCCAAGCGAAAAACAAGCGAAATTCATTAATTTTGATGAATGGTAGCATGTCAAAATCCTGATTTTACATTTTTAATGTGTTTATCAGCATGTCGTCATGTCTCATCATGCATATCATCATCATTTGGTTCAATTCAAATTTCAAAATCTCAATTTTACCAAAATTTCCTTAAAAAAACCCTTATTTTAAAGGTGTAACTTCAATATTAGGGGTATTTTGGTCATTTTGACAATAATTTCGAATTTCAAACTAGTTCTTACTAATTTTTTTTGCATTTACATCATTTCAAATATCAAGAAAGCATGAGAATATGGTTTTTATCCAACTAAGTCCAATAGTTTCAGAATATTATTGGAAATCCATATTTACTGCCCTAGTCGGAATATGGACGATACCCAGATCCATCATCTTTCAACAATCACACTGAGCCTACACTCTTAGGCTATCTTCCAAAATTTCACTGCATATTTTCAATTCTACAAAATATTTTAGAATTGACTAAGTAAATTATAAACATATTCACGGCCATAGTCGGAATATGTGACAATTCTACTTAGTTTAATTCTAAAATAGCATATTTTCTGAAAAGAGACTTTTACAAAGTGACATTCATTCATATCATTTACATCATGAAATCATCTGATTTTCTCAATAAAATTTCATTCCATGGAAATCGATTTCTCTAGAAACTTTGAAAATTTTCAAAATTGGATTCCCCAAATCAAGTTTTCCATGATTTTCTCTGGAAAATATTCCTTTCTTAAAATTCATTTTCAAAAGGAATTTCTCATCTTTCTCCAGAATAAAAAAAATCGATTTTCAAGGGTTTCGATGATAAGATTCTCAGGATTTCAGTTTCCCGAGTTTTGATTTTCCATCTCCAAAGAATTCTCCAATGAATTTCAACCATTTTCCAAAGAAAGCTTTCAAAACTTGAAGTTTTTCCTGACAAGCATTTTTCCCTTCAAATGTTTACCTTTTTCTCAAGAATTCTTTCCATTTTCCCAGGATTTTCATTCATTCACAATTTTTCCACACCTCTATGAACTTTCTCGTGATTTCAAAACCCTTTCATCTGAGTTTCCCAAGAGATTGATTTTCATCCTTTTCTTGAGAAATGCTTTTCCAACTCCAAAGCATTTTCTAAGCATACATCATGTCTTTCCAATTTGCATTTTACAAAATCTCATAGCACATGCCTGAATTCTCTGTGCATCTAGGATAGAACATGATTTTGATAATTTAGCTAAGTCAAGCACACTTCTGGTCCTTGGTTCGATTACCCCTGCTAAAGGCAGCTGGAACGGTCGATCTTCGTACCGACAGGTCGACCCCCATCCCATGGATTTTCCCACTAATTTCAAAAATGGAGGCGAGTATTTCAAAACGATTTCCAAAAATCCGGTCAAGTTTGACTCGCGGAAAGCACGTTTTCTCATCTCTCCCGCAAGGAAGGGAAGACGGAAAATTTTTGCGATGATAACAGGTTTGGCAACCGTGATGGGACCTGTCCTTGTCTAATCAAAATTGTGCTTGACTTAATTCAATTATCAAAACTGTGTTCCAAAAATGTCAGCTCTTTACTTTCTAATATCATGCGAACCTAGGAGTCTAGATTCTGACCTAGCTGACATTGATTGCATATAGCTTAGGCATGGTTTGGTAGGACTATATTGAGGAGATATTTTCATGCTCACATAGACTTAGGTCTAAACACAACTCTCCTCAATTTAGGATCTGAATGCAAACAATGTATGCTTCTTCAAAGATTTTCAAAAATCTATCTCTCTAGGACTTAGAGCCCTCTATTTCTTGCATGTGATCATTTTTTTCAAACCTCACTTACCTACTTTTACCCGGTCTTCACGTTGCTGGGCTCTCTTTCAGAACCCTAGTTCGGGACAGAGCCTCACAATTGGGCCAATTATTTGGGTTAACGCCCCCCTACCACGTACCGCGGGCCACAGTCCGAAGTATATCGGTAGGTGCTCAAGGATGTTGGAAAACCTTACCTTAGAACCGAAGTTGAGAATATATGCCACGTATCTCAGATTTTAATTCGGGTATATCGGCATAACTGGATTGGACAAAGATGATCTGAACCTAGAGTTAGGATTAGGGTCCTACAACTGTTTTCAAAATAATGCATCTAGAGTCAGCCTTCTAGGGAGTGTTGTATGTGCATAAATGTTTGTGCAGGATGTGATTGTTTGTATGTTACTTTTATTTCCCTCATATTTTCCCAAAATATTTTCAAATTTCCATATTCTTATCCTTTCCCTTTACTTTCTCAAACCCTGGATGACTTTTCAAAATGTCCAATTTCTTTCAAAACTCCAGGCGATTTTCTATTCTCGCTTTCTACTGGATCTCGAGTTTCCAACTGCATTTTATATCCTGCCTGCAATTTTCAAAATTTCTTACATTTTCCTAAGTCTAATCTGAGTCTTTCTCTATTTCAGTCTGATGGCATCCAATCAAGTCGATCCTATCTTTCACGAAGGTCACATCTCCTACGAGGTGCAACAAGGTCGTCCCGAACATCGAGCCCTTAGCACCAAAACTTTCATTCCCTGGTGGTATTATTCTTGGTTTAAAAGTTTTTCCCGCATGTTCCCGGACCATTTGAGCGAGTGCGGATTAGAAGTGGCATCAACAGTCGGAAAGAAGACAGTAAATGACAACCTGATCCATGCAATGGCAGAGCAATGGAATCCTCGGACGTGTACATTCTTGTTCCCATGGGGGAGAAATGACCCTTTTAATGGATGAATTTTTAGAAATCATGGGATTACCAGAACCAGCCGGTCAACCAGGAGATCCATTAGAGCATCAATTCTTGATCAATGTCAAGGGTTTTGACCCCCGAGACTCTTTAGCTCGTATGACAGGCCGCCGATCTTGGCCCCTGATCCAGTTGGACGGAAATGAATATGTCAACCTGCTTGAGTTATACCATTAATATGGAACCTTCGTTGAAGTCAGCTCATTATCAAGGACAGCTAGAGAAAGGATTCAGAATGCAATGGTTTTATGCACTGTAGAATTAGCCCTCTTTCCAGACGGACAAAACTACATGGACATCAGAATAATCCAGCTTATGAGAAGATGGGAAAGTCGACAGACCAATCGTTTTTCCATAGCCATGGCAACTCTCGCTTTCTTGTATCGGGGTCTGACTCGTTTCTCACTCGGAGAATCCATCTTAGTTGAAGGATGCATCTACGCACTCCAATCCTGGTTCTTTCAGCATGTTCCAACCCGAGCGAGCTCTTTTAGATACAATGGTCAAGAGCTTCTTCCAGTGGCACAATATCAGTCCATGATTGATAGCGTTCAAGAAGATGACATAGTCTGGGACTATTTTGATCGACAATTATCTCCCCCCAGATATACATATGCTTATGGAAACCAGTTCAAATTGCTGGGACCATTCTTCTGCACTTACTATCAATCGTAGCGGTGTGTTCGGCAGTTCTCCCAGAGGCAACAGTACGTCGAAGCCCGATTGCTATCAAAAGCTAAGGCAGAGTTCGATCTAACTTCCGCATAATGGTCCGGGGCATATCATTCTGCCCGCTACGGCTGAGATTCCTTTGTTTCTCTCAAATTCTTTCCTGGTCCTAGAGTGTCTGCCGACTATCATGAATGGTGGAAAATTGTTTGTCCTCCACCTCTTTGTCAAGATCAATAAAAGTTCCAAATTTTTCATTCCAAGAAAATTCTCTCTCTCTATTTGTGGTTTGACGACCTCGCCTAGGTAACAAGGCATATTTTTGTTGTTCATTTCTCTTGCAAAAAAATGACAACACAATTGTCGTGATTCTCGCGACGACTCAATCCCTAGTAATGGGATATCTTTTTCAAATTGTCTACCATATTTCCAGCAAATATTTCTTCCAAAAACCAAAATTCCTTCAGAATCTAATCAGGTCTTTGCCCTACAGAGAGCATCCACAACATTTGATGGTTCAGACAAGATCAGGCAAAAGAACAACGGCATCTCAATACTCGTCAGCCTCAGAAGAAGAGATGGGCTCCCCGCGATCCGAGAGGAGTCAAAAGCAGCAACAAGAGGATGATGACATAGACCCACAAATGTATGTCATGTTCAGGAAAATGATGAACAAGATGATGAATGAGCAGCCCGGGACCAACTTAGAAAGAAATCCATTCAGAGAGAAGTTCCACGGGCACAAGGATAAGAAGGCTTCCAAGAAGCAGGTCCAGCCAGAGGAGATTTCAGATGAATCAGACTCAACTGAAAACACCAATGAAGAATATGAAGTGCCTCCGACATTTCAGAAATGGGGCCGGGAGCAAAGGAGGAGTAAAAAATCAAAAAGTGAGGTCACAGAAGAGCCCTTGCAAGCACAATTCAAGGAAATGGCCAAAGTAGTTAAAGATCCGCAAGCCCGTGACAAGGGCAAGAAAGTCTTCACTAGCGAGGACTTTTATGATGGCTTAGAAGGTGACAAAGACCTCGAGAACCTTCCTCGTAAATTCATCAAGTTCGACGGTTCTGGCGACCCAAAAACTCATCTTGCCACATTCTTTGTTGAGTGCTCAAGGTTCAAGAGGTACAACAAAGCACTTTTTCTATGTTTCCCCCGCAGCTTGGAAGGAGTTGCAGCTAAATGGTATGCTGAGCATATCAACCCCATCGAGCTCAAGGAGTTCGACAAAGTGGTAAATTTATTCATTGAACGCTTCCTATTCAACACGGAGGCGCTCCCAACACTAAGTCATCTCTGCAATCTGAGGCAGAATGAGAATGAAAAAGCACATGATTTCATTCACAGATGGAGGTCAGCCTGCAACAAAATGAGAGATCCTATATCAGAAAGGCATGCCCTATCGTTGATCCTCAACAATTTCTCGCTGCCATTAAGAGGACTAATCTCTACTGCACCATCTCGGACTTTCATCGAGTTGATTGAATGAGCCGAATGGCTCGAGCTGAGTGTGGAAAATGGAGTCTACGAAGGCTTCACATTTCTCAGGCATAACCCCCAAGGTGAACAGAAGAAAAAGACACATTTCACCTATTCTACCAACAACGGCCACAACAGTCGAAATCATTACAAAGGGCAGAAGAAAGACTACTGCTATGGCGCATGCAATTCTAACAACAAAGGAGATCAGAAAGGAAAGCTTGCTCCTCAATACAGCAAGCCTCCTCAGCAGGATCAAGGGTCAAAACTGGGTGAGAAGACTAAACATGAAGGATGGAGTTACGATAGAAAATTCACTCTTTTAGACCAATCACTCGAAGATGTGCTCGAGTATATGCTGTCAAAGGAAATGGTCAAATTGCCTAGACTGGCCGATCCTCCTCTGCCTATGGGGAAATGAAAAGATCAATTTTGCAAGTTCCACCGGACAGTGGGACACAACACTGAGAACTGCTTTGTTCTCAAGAACATTGTACAGGAGCTCATTGACAAGAATCTGTTGGTAGAAGGAGAAGAAGAAGAGAAAATGGATATTCTCAATCAGCCATTTCTGCCATATACTATAGCAGTAGTATCTGAACGGCCATTCCTACCTCATGAACACATCAAGCCATGTTTTGTTCAAGGCCTCCAGATGCAACATCAGGTGTTAGTGCTACGACAAGCAGCTCCAACTTCCAAGAAGATGGACATAATCTCAACATTTGACAAGATGAAAGTGTCTGAAGAGCCCACAAAGTCATCCCCTAAGTTAAAAGGAATTCCTGATTTCTTTAACCAGTTCATCAAGCCCAGGCCAGAAAATTCAAGTCAGAAGCCTCTAACTGCTCTGTTCAATGTTTCCATTCTTGACTTGGCCAAGAATTCCCACAAGCACCAGCAAGTACTGGATGATATGCTCTGAAAGATTAAAGTCAAGCCTAGTACCACACCCGAAGACATGGCACAAATTGTGAATTCAGCCATGACAAATGCGCCAATCACTTTCTCAGATGAGGACCTTCCAAAGCCTCACTCCTTTCATAATAATGCCTTGTACATTGTTGTTCGAGTGAGAGGAATGACGGTACCACATGTGGTGATTGATGGAGGCAGCAACCGCAATATATGTCCTGAAATGACCGCAAAAGCGTTGGGTATCAAGGACGATGAATACATTCCAGATCCTATCAATATCTACAAATTTGACAACCATGGTCAAACAGCTAAAGGAAAGATATTTCTGGAAGTATTCATCAATTACTTTGTGCATTCAGTCATCTTTCATATGGTTAATGTACCACCCACCTACAATCTGCTGCTCAGAAGGACATGGATCCATAATGTGAATGCAGTGCCTTCCACCATTCATCAATGTATAAAATGGTCAAAAGGTGGAATGATTACAACAGTACTGGGAGAAGACCCAGAAGAAAGGCTCCCTCAGCCCATGATCCCTCGACCATCATTCACTGCAGATATCCCTAGCATCAGGGAAAGTGAAGAAATCATTCTCGGAGAAAGTCGAGAAATACTCTAGACAACTTCAGAATTAGCTCTGCACACTGTATCCATGACCTGATGGAGAGGTCCTGAATTCTTCAAAATTGGAGGTTGAATCAACTACAGTGCCATCAAATATCATTTATTGTTCCCGCAATTCATGAAGGCAAGAAAGAGATTTGATTTACTCCTGAAGCATGGATATCAACCCTTCAAAGGACTAGGCAAAAATGAAGATGGCCGCATTGAGCCAGTGATCCAGAAGCATCGTCCCCATAGAGCAGGACTAGGGTTTTCCGGCGGAAGCTCACCAAAGAAGACTATTTTTGTCAAAGGGACACATTGAGAACCATTCATTATTTTTTTTCTATTCTTTTCAATAAATGTCTCATTTTGTCAATGTCCCTGATCAATTCAAAAACAATAAAATTTCAAGATTCTTTGTCTATCTCGATGTCATCTGTCTCCTTTCTCTCTATCTCTTCATTTTACAAATTCTATGCATAGCTCTTTTCAAATGATTGTTTGTCTTATGATAGGCAATTTTTCCTGAATCAAATTTCTTATCCAAAATTTTAGAATGTCTTCTTGTGAAAACCCCAAATTTTCCAAAAGTTTGTAAATATTACCTTTTTGCCCTTTATCTTCATTTTCTGAGCAATTAAGTCACTTTTAAATCTAAATTCCAGTTCATCTCTCAAGTTTTATGGAAATTAAATTCATTTTTATATGTCTGACTCAATTTCGGATTTGGATCCAGATAAGAGATCCAAATCTGAGCTTCATTGTCCAGTTTTTAAATCAAATTCTTAAAATTACCAAAATAACCTTTTAAAAGGCTCAGACAGTTCATCTGGTATCTGTTTGGATCCATCACGTTGTATTTCTCGATTCGAGTTTCAAAAACCCGAACGTTTTCTCAAAACTTAGGTCCAAACTCATTCTTCTGAAGAATTTTCCCCAAAATGGCCTGAAATTCTCGGAAAAACATTTTTTTCTCACAAAAATACAAAAATTTAATGTTAAAACTTTGTTTTTCATAAAATCTTAGTTTTCTATTACAAAAAAAATATAAAATATGGAAAAATAACATAAAAAACAAAAAAAAATTTGGAAAAATATAAGGAAAGAAAATGGTTTTAAAGCTTGAAAGAGATGAATTTTGCTGAAAACCTCATTTTAAAACCACTTTACAAAAAACTTTTCTTAAAAGGGACCCTTCTTTTAAAAAGGGGAAAATTCTGCAAACGGCCATCTCCCGCGCACTTCTCTCTCTCATTTCTATCCTCCATCTTCAAACGGCCTCCTCTTCTCTCAGCCTTCGATCCTTAACAAACTCCCTCTCTCGAATGATCCAAGCTCCCTTTAAAGAAGAAGCTATCCCAGCTCCAAGGAGGATCGCATTCTCTACTAACCAAGGCCTCCTGTTTCCTTGAAGCATCCCTTATCTTCATTCATTTTTTTTCTCTCACAGCAACTCTCCTTCAGCACCCATCGATTCTCCACAATCGGGCGTCCGTCTTCACCCCTTCTGGCTGAGGCATCACCAAGTTTCATCAGCATCTCCTTCCCCTCTTTTCAGAACCTCTGCAAAATCGGGTAAGTTTTCTTCTCCTTCTTCTGGGTTTCCCCTTTTATTTACCTGTTGTGGATCTGCCATTGATGCATCATGGAGGGTGTCGGTCTGCTTATCGCAGTATTGACCCACCAAGTGCTACAGCCACCGGAATCAAGTGATTCCAACATTTTTTTTTGTTTTATAAATGTGAACGGTAGTTTATAATCAATGTTCCTTAATCATCCTTTCTATTTACTCTTCCATTTCTTTGTGCTATTCTATATCCTGATTCTCGCATTCATGCATGGTTTAAATTTTATCTGATCATTCCATTTTGATTATAATGCAATTTCAGCCTTTACTTATGATAGTTATTTGGTTTCCCTTCATATCGCATGTTACAGCATCCGTATATGGCATTTCCCTGCTCTGATCTTTGTAAGCTTCATTCATTCATTTGTTTCGATTTAATCATTTTTGGGGTTCATCGTTGCTGGTAAAGATACACTGACAGTCAGATTCAGTGTGAATCAGGCTTAAGGTCTATTTCACAAGTATAACATTGGCTCACGTTTCATCACCATTGGGTGTTCCGATTCCATCCTTACCCCAGTCGAGTGATATTTCCACCACGACCTCCAGTTTGGATTCTCGAACTCAATAGGCTTTGAGATGGTCTTTTGTTGCGCTTTTTGTCTGACCGAGAGGAGTTTTGTCTCCCTTTTTTTTTAAATCTAATACAATTTCTTTTAACATTTGAAGGCTAGTGATTTAAAATCCTCGGCCCTGGATAAACTTTCAATCCAAGGTAAGATCTCTGAATGCTATCGACCATCAGGATGGTCAAGAAAATAATGAATATTGCTGAGGATTTAACCATCGATATCACTGAGAGTTTTTCTAGACTCTTGATTTCTGAATGCTGATTGTCACTGAATAATTTCCAGTAGAATGTCGGGCAAGTATTTACTGCTATTCGCCCTATGGTTTGGATTTGCTGTGGAGTCAATTCTGTACATGATTAAATTCCGTCTGAATCACGATTCGAAGGATTGAACTCGTTTTTCTCAAATAGAAATCACTCATTCTGCGCTTGAAAATCCATGTATTATTTAAACTTTGGGGGTTCGATGTTAGATTCACTGGACAGTCTGTTGCTAAAAATCCCGCATCTGAGATCGATTGGCCAATCCAGTTGTTAGCTGAATTTCAGAAGTCTGATAATTAAAACTGATGTGTTGCAATCTGTTTGGTGGGACCAATATCTGCACCTGTGAGATCTTCTTGCAATTACTGAAAATTTCCATTCTCCTCTATTACTCGTTATGAGTCAACATGAAAATTGGCTCGCTGATAGGACCTGCGGATCATGGCCGTGAAAGTTTTTTTTTTTTTGCCTAAAAACTCGAGTATATTGTAAACATGATCTGATTTGGTAGTCTGCCAGGCCTGGAAGTTGATGCTTCATTTGCATCACACCCTCAAGAAGATAAAGTTACCTTTTACAGGAAGTATTGCAAGCAAGAAGGGCAACCAGGATAGTTGTTCCTCAAACGATTGAATCAGTTTTGCTGGAATTGGGCATGCAGCATCCCATCTTCTAGATGCAGATACTAAAAAGGAAATCTGTGTTAGTTGAGCTGGAGGCATGAGATTTTTAGAAGCCATCTCGAAGAAGCCGTAGGGGACATAGATGCTATTACAGTTTGCTTTGAGTGCCATATCAGTCTCAGAGAGGCATTAGGCGAAAAGGAAAAGAAAAAGAGAGACTCGCTTTCTTTTAGAAATCTTTCAAAAGTCATGAGCTCTAGAAACCAATCACGACAGGAGATTTAAACATACCATGACTTCATTACCCTGCTATATTTATTGTTTGCTGCATATGTTTTCTGCAAATGTTCTCATTTCCTTCATTCATCCATTATATTATTATAGTTTTATTGCATGCTTTGCACATCTATAGTATCCATGCATCCCATGTTTGTAAAAACATAGGTATATGGCTGCACCTGTTGCTTCTCACAACAACAATACCTCTCTTGTTCTATATGCTGCATTCACCTGTATTACTAATGCTTTTTATCCTCATGTATGTAATTGTTGATCTTATTATGGAAATTTCTGATTTTTTTTTGTATATATACATTCAACAAGCATCTTCATATTTTTTCCCCTTTTTGGTGTGACCACCACAGGCTTATAACAGTGCCTGTTAGCCTTTATAGCAGTAGTAGACACTGCCACAGCCCTCGGTTGCCTGTAGCAATGCCCAGCCTTGTTGTGGCTGTTCTTTCAGGATATCTATAACAGTGCTCAGCACTGTTGTGATCCTCATGTGTCCACAGTCATGCCAACACTGATGTGGCTTTCATTTTTTTTTTTTTTGCACCTTTAGCAGTGTTTAACCCTGTTGTGACTCTCCTGTGTATACAAGTAGTGTCAAACCTTAACCCAAATGCCCAGCCAGGTTCTTGCTGCCTCCTTCCGCCTATAGTAGGTATCTCAACAACCCCTGCCATTACCAGCAATAGCATCACAACTCCATCCTAGCCTTCATTATGTGTCATCTCACAAACATTTGGATGTGCTGATTGAAGCCAATTTGCTAACACTGTTAAGTCTGTTCAATATATCAGCAAGCTGAAATAGTTCAACTCATCATCATAGTATGAGTGTGCATCCCAACTCTCATCCTTCTTATAAGGTAGAGTATACGTCATATATATATATGTACATATACATGGGTATATATATACAAGTGTATATCGTTTTCCACTTTCTCGATCATAAACATCTTGGCGTATGATCATTTTTACCATTAACCTCCATATGATATATGCACCTTTTTTTTTCTTCTATCTTCATATTAACTTAGTTGTTTTTGCAGGAAATATATGGAAAAGGTCATTATTTGGAGTTGTAAATTCAATTTTATATTTTGTAATAGTTAGATCTTAATGAAAATTTATATTCTCTGTTTTAGATAGAATGAATGAGCATTGTAAACATCATGAATTGCTTGTTTTCATGCATTTTCACCTTTATTTTTCAAAATCTCACAAATGGGAACTAGAATGACACGTGCACCATTTCGTAAGAGGTAGATTAATCCTAAGTTGATGATTTACATCAATGGCCATAGTCAGGATGTAAACAAGACTTAGTGTTTTTATCTTTTATAAAATAACACTGGATCCCCACTGGATCCGTTTTCAAAATTCATCATATTTTTCCTTAAATATTTTCTTCTTTTATTAGAATTTAACTTAAAATTAACTCAAAACATATACCAATGGCCATAGTCAGGGTATATTGAGAATTAATTTCATTTTAAATTTTATAAAAGCACCAAATGTATTTTATTCTTCCTTTGAATTTTAATAAAGATTATTATATAATACATTCAATGACCATAGTCAAGGATGTATTATATCTTCAATCTTATTTTAAGTTCATCTAAAGAATGAAATAGCTT
This sequence comes from Nuphar pumila, assembly GCF_984573655.1. NCBI lineage: Eukaryota > Viridiplantae > Streptophyta > Magnoliopsida > Nymphaeales > Nymphaeaceae > Nuphar > Nuphar pumila. Next base: position 98,561,902 of record NC_143251.1, read on the forward strand.
TTTAAAATCCAATTTCAAAATTCTTTAAATTCATTCATCATTTAGGATCGAATTGCATCATGTTTTCAAAATTCATTTTTCAAAAACTCCAAGTAATGTAAATATCTTCTTCAATCAATCCTCAATTCTTATAAATTCCAATTCATCCTTTCATTTTCAAATTCTATTTCATTTTTCAATCTCAAAGTTCAAATTAACTTTGAGATTTCAAATTCATTTCATATTCAAATTCAAAAGTTCCAAATTCATTTTATATTCAAAACTCCAATCAAATTCAAAGTTCAATTTTACTTTGAGAGTCTTGATTCATCTTCTAAATTCCAAAAATCAAGTTTTTCAAATTCAAAGTCCAATTTGACTCTGAAATTCATTTATATATATTCAGAGTTCAAAATCTCAAATCAAAATTCCAAGTCCAAAGATAGATCTCAATCTCAACTTGGATCCAGATTTCCAAGTATAAATCTCCACTCTTTGGATCTCAGATTATAGATCCAAAATCTATTCTAGGATCCAGAACCCAATCCACTTTTAGATCTCAGACTTTAGATTCAATTCCATTTTAGGATCCAAGAATTCAACTTCTACTTTGGATCTCAGACTTCAGATCCAAAATCCGTCTTAGGGTCCAGAGTCCAACTCTCTTTTGGATCTTAGATTTCAGATCCTAAACCCATTCTAAAGATTCAAAATCCATATTAGGATCCAGAATTCAATTCTACTTTGGATCTCAGACTTCAGGTACACATCCAGGTTAGGATCCAGAACCCAATTCCACCTTTGGATCTCAGACTTCAGATCCAAACCCATTTTAAGATCCAGAATTCAATTTCATCTTGAATCAGATTCAAAATCCATTTCAAATGTCAGATCCAATTCAGATTTCAGATTCAAAGATCCAGACTTTGGGTTCAAATTCCATCTTGAAATCCAGATTTCAAATCAAGTTCTATTTTCAATTCCAACTTTCAAAACCAATTCCACTCCATTTCCAGATTTCAAAATCCACTTACAGATCATATCTGGATTTCTTAAATTCATTTCTATACCATTTAGATTTCTCAGATCCATTCCAAGTTCAAACTTCAAGTTCAATTCCATTCCAAGTATTCATTTCAAAATCCAAGTTCAACTTCAAAAGTCCATTCCTGACTTTGAAGCCTCATTTCCTCTTGTTATCATCTGCAAATCATTCTCTTTCTCAAAATCAAGATTTATTCTTCCAACTCTGATTTACTTCAAAGACTTAGAACTTTTCTGATCTATCTCAAAGTTCTAAGTTAGATTCAATAATTTCTTCACTCCCTTACCAAGTTCATCTCAGAAGACTTGGAAATTTTCAAAACATCTTTTAAAAAGAGCATACATCCTTGCATTGCACAAGCATGATTCTTTGTGCATTTAGATCTTTAGGATAAATTCTTGGATAATATTTAGGCAAAGCAAAAGACATAGATTCGATCCTTGGTTCGATTACCCCTGGTAAAGGCGCCAAGAACGATCGAACCTCGTACCGACGAGCGAATCCCGTCTCTCTATTTTTCCCGCAATATATTTCAAAACGGAAGCGAGTTATTTTCTAAATATTTTCAAATCAAGGTCCAGTGAAAACCCGCGAAAGAGTTCCTCTCCTCTTTTTCTTTCTTTCTTTTCTCTTCTCTTTCTCTTTTTCTTTCTTTTATTCTTCTCCCTTCAAAAAAGGAGGAAAATAGAGGTTAGAAAAGGAAAAGAAAAGGAAGAGAGAGAAACCACAAGAGAGGAAAAATTTTGCGATGATCACAGTTTTGGCGACCGTGATGGGACACGTCTTCGTCCGGTTGAATCTATGCCTTTGCTTTGCTTTTACATTATCTAAGTCTTTATTCTTCTATGTCAGCTTCATTTCCATGCAAACCTTAGGAGCTTAGACTCTGTCCTAAGCTGACATTATTTGCATATAGGATTTAAGTATGGTTTGGTAGGACCATATTGAGGAGATTATATCCATGTTCACATTAGATTTAGGACTGAAATGCAACACTCCTCAATTTTAGGGATTGAATGCAAAACAATGTATGCAAGTGTATGCTTCTCTTTATTTTAATCTATCTCTTTAAGACTTGCATTAGAGTCATCTGATTTCTTGCATGTTGATCATATTTTGAAAACCTCCTTACCTATATTTGTCTCGGTCTTCACGTTGCTGGGTTGTCTCACTAAACCATAGTTCGGGAGAGAGCCTCACAATTGGACCACTTATTTGGGTTCGCGCCCCCTACCACGTACCTAAGGGCCATAGTCCGAGGTATATCGGTAGGTGCTCAAGGATGTTGGGAAGCCCTTACCTTAGAACCGGAGAAATATCACTATGCCACGTACTTCGAGCTTCGACTTGAGCATATCGGCATACCTTGATTGGAATCAGATGATCTGAACCATAGAATTAGGATTAAGGTCCTACAAGCTATTTCAATTATTGCATTTAGAGTCAGCCTTTAGGGAGTGTTGTGTGCGCATCCTTGTTTGTGCAGCTATGGTTGTCTAATATTTTTCTTGTATTCTCCTGTATATATCAAACCTTCTTCAAAACCCTGGGTGTGCTATTCAAAATTTCCCTCTATTTTTAAAAACCTCAGGTGCATATTTTTCCTTTACCTACATTCTTTTCTCTTTTGTGTCAAAATTAAAAAAAAAAAAAACCGTGGAAAGTCTTTTTCCACGTCCCTTGATCTTTCCAAAATTTCCAGGATTTTTATCTATCTTCTTCTTTCATCAAAGTATGTTCGTAAATCCTGCAGTCTATCTAATTCTCTTCCTCTTTTGCCTCAGTATCATTACGATGGCATCCGAATCTCTTGATGCTATCTTTCCCAAAGATCATGTCTTCTATCAAATAAAGGATGGAACCCCGGATCATCGGGTCATCCAGTCTCATACCTTCTTCCCTCGGTGGTACTATTCTTGGTTTGCCACCTTCTCGCGTATGTTCCCAGACCACTTGGATGACTGCAGATTGGAGATGGCATCGGCAGTCTGATTCAAGCTATGGCAGAACGGTGAAATCCACGTACCTGCACATTTTGGTTTCTGTGGGGAGAAATGACTCTGCTAATGGACGAATTCAGCGACATCATGGGATTGCCAAAGCCAGCTGGTCAGCCAGACGACCCGGTCAAGCAGCAGTTCTTGATCAACGTCAAGGGGATAGATGTTCGAGAAGCATTGGCCAGAGCTACAGGGAGCAGATCCTGGCCTCTCACGGAGATCAACGGAAGTCAGTTCATCAACCTGTTCGGACTCTATCGCAAGTATGGGGCCTACGAAGAAGTCGATACCTTGTCTCGAGCAGCGAAAGAAAGAATCCAACATGCCATGGTCCTATGCACAGTGGGACTAGCGTTCTTTCAGGATGGTCAGAATTTCATCGATGTCAGAGTCGCCCAACTCTTTCGAAGATGGGGAAGCAAGCAGACCCGTCAACTTTCAGTGTCCATGGCAGCACTAGCCTTTCTCTACAGAGGCTTAGCTCGTTTCGCCCTCGGGGAAACCATCTTGGTTGAAGGATGCACGTATGCCTTGCAGTCATGGTTCCTGCGACATGTACCGTCAAAAGCCAGTTCCTTCAGGTTCAACAGCAAGAAGCTGAAGTCCGCCATTCAGTGTCGAGCATTAATCGAGAGTCTGCACCAGGAAGAGATCCTCTGGGACTATTTTGACAGACGAGAGTCAGTTCCTCGCTACACTTATGCTTGTAGCAAGCATTATAGATTGCTCGACCCTTTCTTCTGCGTCGACTATCAGCCAGAGAGGTGTCTTAGGTAGTTCTCGCAGCGGCAGATTCGTGTCAACACTCATTTCCTGATGGGCCGCACGCCAGAGTTCGATCTACAGTCGGATCAGTGGTCTGGGGCATACCATATAACCAAGTACACTTGGGACTCCTTTATTCCTTTGTCTATATTTTCTGGTCCTAATGTATCTTTGGGATATCGAGAATGGTGGCAAACTGTCTGCCCACCTTCTCTCTGTATTTAAGTTTTGTCATCAATAAAAATGCAATTTTTGTTCTGATAAAAAGCTCTTTATAGCCAAATTTTATTCTTCTATTTTTGTTTTATATAGTCACAATTCCCGTGACGACCTCATCCCTAGTGGTGAGACTTCTTTCTTATATTCTTCTTCGATTATCTCTCATCGGGGTGGACAACCTCGCCTAGGTCATAAGGCGCATTTTTGTCACCGCAAAATGGTGGCACAATTATCACAAAACTTGTGATGACCCAATCCCTGGTAATGGGATAACTTGTCTAAATTGTCTATCAATTCCTTCTTTCATGTCTTTTTCTCAAAATGTCGCATTTTCAAAAATTCCTCCAGGCTCTAACCATTCCCCTATTTATGCAGAAATCATCTGGCATTGTCAAAATGGTTCAAACCAGAGCAGGAAAGGAAACTGCCCCTCAGCACAGTGACAGCGAAATCGAAGCAATGGATTCTCCTAAGACAGTCAGGGGGCAGAATCAGAACCAAACCGATGACATAGACCCTGCCATGTATAACCTGTTCAAAAGAATGATGACCAGAATGATGTCAGAACAGGCTGAGGCCAGTCAGAAGGAGGTTGCTCCAAAAAGCAAAGCAAAAAAGAAGGCTATAAAGAAGCCAATCAAGATCATCAGGAAGAAAGTCCAGTCTGACACCACTTCTGAAGAAACAAAATCAGTTGAAGAGGAGTCAGAAGAAGAAGAACAATTTGTTTTTTATCAGAATCACCCGCAACTTGTAAAGACTACTGCAGAGCCCGAATCAATAAACAAGCCCATTCTGGCTAATGATCCGATGCAAGAGCAGATGAAAGAAATGAATCGGGCCATCAAGGATATCCAGGCCAAAAGCAAGGGCAAGCAGACCTACTTCGGTGAAGATTTTTACCATGGCCTAGATGGGGATGACAATCTGGAAAATCTCCCTCGCAAGTTCCTTAAATTTGACGGAACAAGCAACCCTAAGGCTCATTTGGCCACTTTCTATGCTGAATGCAGCCATTTCAGGAAAGACAACCGGGCGTTGTTCATTTGCTTTCCTCGCAGCCTAGAGGGGGTAGCAGCCAGGTGGTATGCGGACCACATTAATCCTATCGAACTACGAGAGTTCGATAAAGTTGTTAACCTGTTCATTGAGCGCTTCATGTTCAATGTTGAAGCCTCACCAACCCTCAATCATCTGTACAATCTAAAGCAGAATGAGAAAGCCAGCGAATTCATCTACAAGTGGAGAAGCACCTGTAACAGAATGAAAGTTCCCATCCCAGAGGAGCACGCCCTACAGATTATTTTAAACAACTTTTCCCAGCCCCTGAGGAACCTCATTTCTACCTCGCTCGCTAAATCATTCATCAAACTAATAGAGAGAGCCGAATGGCTCGAGACTGGTTTGGACAATGGTCTGTACGAAGGATATCCTTTTGTCAGAGGGAATCCTGATCAGAAGAAAAAGGCGCACGTCGCCTATTCTGCAGAATTTTCAGATCATGGCAGTGGCTCCAACAGCAAAAAAGAGCAAGAAAAATCGCAGCAAGAACTCAGGGCAGTCCAGGGCCGAAAGGACAAACTCTGCAGCTCAGAAGGGGAAGTTTGTCAAGCCGCAGCCTGTTCAGTCAGCACCGCAGCCAGAAGCGAAACAGTCAGAAAAGTCAAAACACGAGGGTTGGAGTTATGACCGAGAGTTCACAGCTCTGGAACAGTCCCGCGAAGACATCTTGGAATATATGATGTCTAAGGGAATGATCAAACTCCCCAAAGTGGCAGATCCTCCAGTCACTATGGGCAAATGGACGGATAAAATCTGCAAGTTTCACCGGACTGTTGGACATGATACCAAGCACTGTTTTGTCCTTCAAAACATCATCCAGGACTGTATTGACAAGAACTTGATAATTGAGGATGAAGAAGAACAACCGAAAATCTTGTCCAAGCCATTTCCCAAGCATTCAGTTTCGGTCATCACAGAACAGGTATTTTCTCTTCAGGGCAGTATCCAGCCGTGTTCTAGTCAGGACATTCAGGATCAACATCAGGTCCTGGTCCTTCGCCAAGCGCAGTCTTCCGCCAAGAGGGTGGATATTACTGGCTAAGATAGTTCCTAGGATCCCGAAGCGCTTCGTCAAGACAACTTCGAAGAAAGAAGAGGCTTCAGGGTCAGTTCAGAAGCCAATCACTGCTCTATCCAACATTTCTATCCTAGATCTGACCCACGCCTCGCCCGAGCACCAGCAAGTGCTAGAAGACGTGCTCAAAAAGATCAAGGTCAAGCCTAGCACCACGCCGCAAGACATGGCCCAAATCGTCAATCAGGCCATGAAGAACACACCTATCACATTTTCTGATGAGGATTTGCCAAAGCCTCATTCATTTCACAACAATGCCTTATACATAGTGGTGCGAACCAGGGGCATGACAGTCCCTCATGTGCTCATTGATGGAGGCAGCAACCTCAATATCTGTCCAGAGATGACAGCCAAGGCATTGGTCCTGAAAGAAGAAGAATACTCCCCAGATCTGATCATGATCTACGGTTTCGACAACCATGGGCAAACGACCAGGGGGAAAATATTTCTTGAAATCTTCATAAACTATTCGATGCATACTGTCCTTTTCCATGTAGTGAATGTGCCACCTACGTACAATATGTTGCTTGGGCGCACTTGGATCCACAACGCCAATGTTGTTCCATCAACCTTGCACCAATGTATCAAGTGGTCGAAGGGAGGCATGATCACTATGGTCCTAAGAGAGGATCTAGAAGAGCGACTCCCGCAGTCGATGATCCCCCATCCTACTTTCACTGCCGACATCCCGAGCATCCGGGAAGTCGATGAAATCAATCTAAGTGAAAGCCTGGACATGCTGAAATTGAAAGAAATTCAGCCAACAGAAAGTGTAACGGCAGTAACCCAGTGGCAGGGGCCTCATTTCTTCAAACTAGGTGGGCGCCTCGACTGCACTTCCTTTCAGGATCACCCTCTTTTCCCTCAGTTCTCAAAAGCTAAGAGAGGGTTTGATCTTCTGATAAAGCACGGTTATCAGCCCTTCAGGGGTCTGGGCAGAAATGAAGACGGCATTCTGGAGCCAATCATCCCCGCTCAGCATATCGAAGGTGCAGGCTTGGGTTTCACAGGTCAATCATTCGGCAGAAAGACCACTTTCATCAAAGGAGCACAATGAAGACAATGCCAGTGTTTTCTGCTTTCTTTTTCTTTCTTATAGGGGCAAAAGATCCGCCCCCGTTTCTTTCTTTGCTTTAATTATCTGTAAATACCAAAGTTACTTAAATCAATGAAATTTTGATTCCTATATCTCATCTTGGTGTACACAAATTCTTTGCTTACATCATTTTCCATGATTGTCATTCCTTTCTGTACAAAAGGCTATTTTTCAATACCCTTTTTCTTAAAAACCTTTTTTGCGCTTTCAGATTGCCGAAATCATGGCTCCTAAATCGCTCAAGAAGCTCGTCATCAATACCAATTTTTATCAAAATAAATCCAAACCAGCCAGAATCTGCAAGACAAAGGCAGGGACAGAAGTCAGCAAAGTGACAGAGCAGATCAAAGAGTTGGCAGAATTCGACTCAACAATTCAAGATTTGCCAGTATTCAAAAGTAGGATGAACCATCGCCATTGGTTCAAAACCCAACAGAGGATGTCAACATCGGTTCGGAAGATGATCCGAAAATCCTCAAAATTGGTTCCAACTTGAATTCGAATGAGAAGGAAAGGCTCGTCTATTTTCTCAAACAGCATCAGGAAGTCTTCGCTTGGACTTATGAGGATATGCCAGGCTTAGATCCCAAGTTGGTTGAGCACCGCCTTGTGCTGAAGCCAGATTGCAAACCCATCAAGCAGAAACTCAGAAAAATGGATCCTCAAGTAGCACCGCAAGTTAAAGAAGGACTGGAAGAGTTGTTAAAAGCAGGATTCATTCGGACTATCTAATACCCAGACTGGTTGGCGAACATCGTGGCGGTTCCCAAAAAGAATGGCAAAGTTCGGATCTGTATTGATTTCAGAGATCTGAACAAAGCAACCTCGAAGGATGATTATCCACTCCCCAACATCGATCTTTTGATCGATAGCACGATAGGCCATGCCATGTTTTCCTTTATGGATGGATACTCAGGCTATAATCAGATCAAATTGGCTGCTCGTGACCAGTCCAAAACTTCTTTTACCACGCCTTGGGGTACCTTTTGTTACACAGTCATGTCGTTTGGGCTCAAGAATGATGGAGCAACCTATCAGAGAGCAATGGCAGTTATCTTTCATGACCAGATGCACAAGAACATGGATGCCTATGTGGATGACATCCTCGTCAAGTCAAAAGAAGGAGAGGATCATCTCGACGCTCTCGGCCAAGTCTTTGAAAGACTTATTCTCTACAAGTTGAGACTCAATCCGCAGAAATGTGTCTTCGGGGTAGAGTCAGGCAAGTTGCTTGGCTATATGATCAGCAAGAAAGGCATAGAGGTAGATCCTGCCAAGGCAAAGGCAATCATTGATATGCCGCCTCCCACTAATCTTAAAGAACTCGAAGCCTTCAGGGTCGCATTCAGTCAATTCGGCGTTTCATCTCTAATTTGGCCATGAGATACGAACCCTTCAATCACTTGTTGAGAAAAGAAGTGAAATTTGAATGGGGACCAGAATGTCAGCTCTCATTTGAGCGCATCAAGCAGTACCTCCTCAATCCGCTTGTTCTGAAGCCACCAGAACTGGGAAAGCCACTCCTTTTATATATCTCCGTCAACCACAATGCTTGTGGCGGATTTCTTGCGCAGTACGAGGAAGGCAGCCGGATAGAGCATGCCATCTACTACATTAGCAAGACCTTCATCGATTACGAGAAAAGATACTCTCAAATGGAAAAGACATGTCTAGCCTTAGTATGGATGTGTCAGAAGTTAAGACATTATCTGTTGGCATCAGAAATCAAAATTCTGTCAAGACTTAACCCTCTCAAGTGCATCCTTGAGCAACCTTTTCTTACTGGATGGATTGCTAAATGGCAAGTCCTCCTGATGCAGTACGATTTGAAATATGTTTCTCAGAAGTCAGTCAAGGGTCAGTCCATCGCAGATCAGTTGGCAGATTTCCCGTTGACAGAAGAGATCAAAGCAGAAGATGATTTCCCTGACGATCACATCTGCAGTGTTCAGGAATCCCCAGTTTGGACTCTATTTTTTGATGGAGCCCGAAATATGTCTGGTATAGGGATTGGGATCTTGCTAATCACTTCTGAAAAGGAGATGCTCCCTTATTCCCTCAAACTCGACTTCCAATATACTCACAATATGGCCGAGTATGAAGCTCTAATACAAGGTCTCAAGATTTTGCAAGACTTTAATGTCAAGAGAGTACATGCCTTTGGCGACTCATTGCTTGTTATAAGCCAAGTTAACGCTGAATGGAAAGTCAAGGATTCAAAGTTAATCCCTTATCAAAAGATTGCCTTAGCTCTCATAGACAACTTTGAGGAATTTCAGCTCAACCATGTGAAGATGGAGTACAGTCATATAGCAGATGGCCTAGCCTGTCTGGGTTGCATTTTGTCTTTTAAAGACAGTAAATCCTGTCGTTCCTTCGAGATCGGCAGACTTGATCAACCCGCCTACATCCTAGCTGAGCAGGTAAACCAAGCCGCTCAGAAAGAGAAGCCTTGGTATCAAGACATCAAAAGCTTCATTGCAACTGGTGAATTCCCAACGGAAATGCCAAGAAAAGAGCAACACGCGGTTCAGCGCATGTCAGCCCGTTATTTCATCCTTGTCGATACTCTTTATCGCCGTGGGTTCAGTTCTGAGTATGCCAGATGCTTAGATAAAGATGAAGCCATGGAAGTTGTCTGATAGGCACACAAAGGAATTTGTGGTGGTCACGTCGGCTATCAAACACTCGTCAAGCAGATCATCCGGGCAGGATATTATTGAAAGACCATGCAGTAGGATTGCCATCAATTTGTAAGGAAGTGCGTCAAATGTCAAATGCACGCACCTTCCATTCATGCGCTAGCTGCTTACTTGCAATCTGTGGTCTCTCCTTGGCCCTTTTCAATGTGGGCCTTCGACGTAGTTGGCCCAATCACTCCTTCGGCTTCTAATGGCCACCGATATTTCCTCGCAGCTACGGAATACTTCACCAAATGGGTCGAAGTTGTCACTCTGCGAATAGTGGAAGGCTGACATGTGGTTTCGTTTATCCATAAAAATTTTCTTTGTCGCTTTGGCGTCCCACATGATATTGTGTTAGACAATGGCAGCCACTTCAAGAATGAGAGGATGAAGACTTTCTGTTCAAAGTCCAGGATTCATCACCACTTCTCAGCTCCTTACTATCCTCAAGGAAATGGCCAGGCAGCGGCCACTAACAAAATTTTGATGCGCATTCTAGAAAGAACCTTGGAAACGGGCCGCGATTGGCACGAGAAGATGCATGACGCACTTTGGGCGTACCGAACCACCATTCGGACCCCAACCAATGCTACTCCTTCAGAACTTGTTTATGGGACCGAGGTAGTATTACCTCTCCATGTTCAGAAGCCCGCTCTCAAGTTCGCGTCACTCATCGAACTTCCGCTTGATCAATATCAAAGGCAGAGGTTGGTACAACTCGATCTGTTAGATGAGAAAAGGCTCAATGCGGCAGAGCACGCTCAGGCCTATCGTCAGAGGATAGCTCGGCACTACGCCAAATCAGTTATTGAGAGAAGATTTCGAGTCAATGATCTTGTGCTCAGATCAATAGCTCATCTCAAGCAGCGGCCGAAGGGCAAGTGGTCACCCAATTGGGAAGGCCCTTATGTAGTTAAAGAGGCGCTGCCCCGCAATTCCTATTGTTTGATCAACGCAGATGGAGTGAAACTGCCAGATCCTATTAATGCTCTGCATTTAAAGAGATTCTACACTTAAATTGTTCATCCTAGCCTTTTGTACTTTTCAAAAGTCTGTTCCAATAAAGCAATCAATCTTCCATTGAATTCTCACATTCTTCTCCCTGATACTGGGGCATTTTTTTTATTATTTTGGATCTATGCTCATTTTCCTTCATCATATGCAGGTGTAAACACCCCAAATTTTCACTCACCTCCCCGACATTTTCACCAAACATCATCATCCAGCTTTTGAATCGCCGGAGGGCAAAATGGTCATTTTCTGAGCTCAGAACTTGCAAAAGTCCAAATTTCATCTGCAACTCTCATAATTTCTCTATTTTAGCTCAAATGTTCAAAATTTTATTCCTGACAAGAGACAGGCATCTTCAAGTCTTGGTTCAAGATTCTATTGCATAAGACATGACATTGCATATCATTGCATGAGCATTTCATATCACTGCACTGTACAGCATGTCATTTCGAGGTCCAAAACTCTTGATTTCAAAATTTTCAGTCCAGATTAGAATTTCAACTATTTTTAAAATTGATTTCAAAACCCTGGGTCTTCAAAATTATCAATTCTTCCCATTTTACCCCCAGGGCTCTGAATGTCAAAATATTTCCTCAGGAAAACAATCTGGATAAATTTCATCTTAGATTTTGCCCTTTTGTCAAACAATTTCAAACATCTTCCTTTTACAAAATCGCCCTACAGGGGCCAACTCTTTTCAAAGTTTCTGTTTTACCAATTAGTCCAAATTTTTATGAAAATTCCAAAAAGAGGTTGTTGTTTTGTCCTTATTTCAATAAAAAAAAAGCAATGTGGGACCCGCATTGAGGTGGTGTCACACAGGCTTTTCTTTTGAAAAATTTGAATTTTGAAAAACCCAAAAATATAGGAGCCTTGTCCCCTGGATTGGTGCCACTTGTCCTTTCTCTCTCCTCTCATTTACCTGCCATGTGTCAGCATAGGGTTCACCTAGAGTTGGCGCCACATGTCACCTTCTCTCTTCTGCCATCCTTTGACACATGTCAGTGTGGGGCCACCTTAAGATGCCGCCACATGTCATTAGTCATCCTCTTTATTTTATGTCACGTGTCAATGTCTACCATCTTCACCCTGTGCCAAGTGTCATTCCAAGGTCACCATGAGATGCCACGTGTCATGTGTTGTCCTGTTCAGAAAAAGTAGAACTTGTCTCCCCTGAGGTGGCACCATTTGAATTATGTCTCCTGCAGGTGACACATGTCACTCTCTCCTTTCCTCAGGAAAAGCAAGCGACACGTGTCAATCTCTGCTCCTTTCAGAAAAAGCAGAGGACACATGTCTCCCTCCTATTTTTCTCAGAAAAGTAGATGACACATGTCATCTCTAGCTTCCTTTAGAAAAAGTAGAAGACACATGTCACTCCCTGCTTTTCTCAGAAAAAGCAAGTGACACATGTCACCCTCTGCTCTTCTCAGAAAAAGCAAGGGACACGTGTCTCTCTCTGCTTTCTTCAGAAAAAGAAAGTGACACATGTCACTTTCTGCCTCCTTCAGAGAAAGCTAGAATTCAAATGTTCAAACTCCAGTCTGAGGTGGCGCAAATCCTGAACTTCACCTTTTCTATTTTGTGTGAGATGGTGCCACGTGTCCATTTTCCTCCCTCTTGCCACATGTCATTGTAGGAGCCACCCTGAGGTGGTGCCACATGACAGTCTCTCCTTTCCTCTAGAAAAAGCAGAAATTTAAATTTCAAACTCTCTCTGAGGTGGCACCATCTGAATCCTCTGCCTTTCCTTCTGACACATGTCAATGAAGATGCTCTGAGATGGCGCCACATGTCAGTCTCTCCTTTCATCAGAAAAAGTAGAATTCAAACCCCTCTGAGGTGGCGTCTTCTGCTTCCTCTGCTCTTACCTTCTGACACATGGCAATGTGGATGCTCTGAGATGGCGCCACATGGAAGTCTCTCCTCCTTCCAGAATAAAGCAGAATTTGAATTTCAAACTCCAAGACAACACCCTCTGAGATGGCACCACATGGAGGGCTCAGATTAAGCTTCTTTGAATTTCAAAATTTTCCAAAAATCTCTATAAATACAATGCCCCATGCCCAGCCTAGGGGAGCTTCTTTTGGATTTAGCATTTTCACTCTGAGAGCCCTGTTTGAGAATTGAACTTCAGAATTCCATTTTCATTCTTTCTTGGTTTCCTCTGGATTCACGCCCCTCTGGAGCCCATTATTAAGGTAGCCACTCATTTTGGGAGTTCCAAAACCGCTGGAGAACACAAGGTAAGCCTCCATTTCTATTGATTTCACTATGATAATTCTTTTGGTTTGATTCGTGTTGTCGTTTGAAGAAAGAGCTCATCCGAGGGATGGATTGAGCTATTCTCATAAAACGACATATATAAAAATACATAATTATACTTCCTTGATGATTTATAACATGCATGTAGTTAGCTAGATTTAATTTGCATTTTATTTCATTCATTTAGTACATTTCATGAATTAATTAGGATTAATTTAGCATTTATTTCAATTCTGCTTATTTTCAGTAGGTCTCTATTTTTGTCAGTCAGTCCACACGTCATTTCATGCATTTGTTTTATATTAAAAATCCCAAAAAAATCACGAAATGCGCCCTTAGGTGTCCCTGAAATTTTGCCAAAAATTCGGAGGCATTTGAATTTGTTTACTGTGGTAAACATTCAAAATGGCAAGTCGGGTTTTTTTACCCGGGATGCGTTTTGAAAATCATTTTCCGACTTGTAAAATCAAGATATCCCTCATGGGAGATCCGATTCTCGATCCGAAAAATGTTCTGAACTCGGGAGAATGTCTAGTTTTTAATATGATTTTTTCCGATTTTCAGAGTTTTTTTTTATCTGACAAAAATCCGAGAGTTAGGGACACGTGTCAGAGCCTAATTTGGGCCTCTGAGATCTTGGATCGACTTAGGGCTATGGTTTCTCTTTGTGTGTTGCTCCAAATCCGAAACTGTAAAAAGTGAAAGTGGTGTCCGAGCTGTCCTTTGTTTGCATCTGAAAGCCTGTAATTTTTAGAACAGTGTTGACCCCTGATTCGGATTTTTCTTGTCAGTCCCCTGTTTTGCTACATTTGTCTATTCTGTTAGTTTAGGTAGGAATAGTTATATTTTTATCTGTGTTTCCGTTAATCAAATGCCAATGTCATAAACATGAAAGTTGTTCATGTAGGTGTCGTGCATAGCTCGGATTCATTTCATAAATTTTCATGGCCGTTTTATATTTTTTTGTCATTTTACATCAGATTAGGGTGATTTTTACCTCTGTCAGAACTAAATCCCTGTTATTGAACTCACCATGGCTCAAATCCCAAGGCTGTAAAAACCAAAAATGTTTCATTTCGGGTCTTTTAGCAGTCTGCAAAATATCAGAAGTTTACATGGTGTAAATCTTGCATTATCATATTAAGCATTGCATTTGGTTCGGATTCATAGGCAAAATCCACCATTTTAGGACTTTCTTTGAATTTTGGCATTTAAATCATATTGTTTCATGATTTTTAGCATTCTAGGCTGTTTATCAGAGTAAGTAGATGCTTCATACCGAATTTGGTACAATTTGGAATCCATTTGAGGTTCGGATTAACCACAATACCAAAACAGGGTCCCGCAGGACCCGGATCCAAGTGAAAAACAAGCGAAATTCGCTATTTTGGCTAAATTGCAAAATGCCAAATTCTGATTTTACAGTCCTAATGTGTTTAGCAGCATGTCATACTGCATTTCATCATCATTGAATTCAATTTGAATTTCGAAATCCCAATTTTACTAAGTTTTCCTTCAAAAAACCCTGATTTTAAAGGTGTAACTTTAATTTTAGGGGTATTTTGGTCATTTTGACCCCAATTCCGAATTTCAAACTGTTTTCCACTGAATTCCCTTCATTTACATCATTTCAAATATCAAGGAAGCATGATCATAGGGTTTATATCCAATTAAATCCAATAATTTCATAATATTATTAGAAAATTTTGGAAAAACCCACATATTTGAGCTAACCTTATTTCAAGTTTGGCAGGGACATTCAAAAGAAGGAGCTGAAGTCTGCAAATTTCTTTTATTTCCTTTATTTAGTGATGTAATGATGTAAATTTTGGAATAAGAGAGTTAATTTCCTGCTTAGACTAGGATGCATATCATATAGTTTGAATTTATGCAATATCCTGCTTATAGGATGCATACATCTTATTTCAAAAGCACTATGGATGTTCACGAATGGCACGTGCACCAACTCTTAGGGAGTTGATGGACTCGGTGGGATCCATATTTACGGCCCTAGTCGGAATATGGACGAGACCCAGATCCATCATCTTTCTACTAGTCACATTGAGCCTACACTCTTAGGCTATCTTAAAATGCACATCATATTTCCAAAGTTTTCAAAATCATGTGCATCAAATCAACTAAGTTCTGAACATATTCATGGCCACAGTCAGAGTATGTGAAGGATTTATTTGGACTTAATGCACATTTTCCAACCAAGTCCTCGGAAATCTTTTCAAAGGGCATTCATTTACTCATGTCATTTACATCATGAAATCATTGATTTTCTCAAGATTTTCTCAAGAAAACTTCATTCTCAAGAAATCGATTTCTCAAGAAACTCTAAGGATTTTTCAAAATCGGTTTTCCAAAGACAAGTTTCTCCACAGTTTTCCCTGGAAAATGATATTTTCTTAAGAGATTCAAAAGAGTTTCCCAATCTTTCTCCAAGATCCAAAATCGATTTCCAAGTATTTCAAAAGGTAAAATTCCCAGGATTTCGATTCCCCAAGTTTTGAATTTCCTTCTCCAATGAATTTTCCTATAAATCTTCCATCATCTTCCTAAGAAAACTCTCAAAGTTCAAGTTTTCCTAAGAAGTGTTTCCCTTTTCAAAAGGTTCATCTTTTCTCAAGAATCACTTCCATTTTCCCAGGATTTTCAACCATTCATGATTTTCCCATAACTTCATGAACTTTCCCGTGATTTCAAAAACCCTTTTTCACATAAGTTTTCCTGAGAAACTGACTTTCATGCTTTTTCCTGAGAAATTCTTTTCAACTTCAAATATTTTCCAAGCATACATCATGTTTTCCCAAGCTGCATCTTCCAAAATCTCATAGCACATGCCTGAATTCTCTGTGCATCTAGGATAGAACACAATTTTGATGATTTAACTAAGTCAAGCATAGTTTTGGTCCTTGGTTCGATTACCCCTGTTAAAGGCGGCAGGAACGGTCGAACCTCGTATCGACAGGTCGAGCCCCATCCCATGGATTTTCCTGCAATTTTAAAAAACGGAGGCGAGTATTTCAAAAGCAATTTCCAAAATCCGGTCAAGTTTGAATCACGAAAGCGTTTCCTCTTTCTCTCTTCCGCAAGGAAGGGAAGACGGGGGAAAAATTTCGCGACGATAACAGGTTTGGCGACCGTGATGGGACCTGTCCTTGTCTGATTAAAATTATGCTTGACTTAGTTCAATTATCGAAATTATGTTCACAAAATGTCAGCTCTTTTACATTCAATATCATGTGAGCCTAGGAGCCTAGATTCTGACCTAGCTGACATTGATTGCATATAGACTAGGCATGGTTTGGTACGACCAGATTGAGGAGATATTTTCATGCTCACATAGACTTAGGTCTAAACACAACTCTCCTCAATTTAGGATCTGAATGCAAACAATGTATGCTTCCTCAAAGATTTTCAAAAGTCTATCTCTCTAGGACTTAGAGCCCTCTATTTCTTGCATGTGATCATTTTTCAAAATCTCCATTACCTACCATTACTCGGTCTTCACGTTGCTGGGCTCTCTTTCAGAACCATAGTTCGGGACAGAGCCTCACAACTGGGCCAACTATTTGGGTTAACACCCCCTACTACGTACCGCGGGCCACAGTCCGAAGTATATCGGTAGGTGCTCAAGGATGTTGGAAAACCTTACCTTAGAACCAGAGTGGAAATTCTATGCCACGTACCTCGGATCTCGATTCGGGTATATCGGCATAACTGGATTGGACAAAGATGATCTGAACTTAGAGTTAGGATTAGGGTCTGTGATCATCGCAAAATTTTTTCCTCTCGTAATATTCTCTCTCTTCCTTCTCTTTTCCCTTCCAACCTCTTATTTTCCTCCTTTTTTGAAGGGAGAAAAGATAAAAGAACGGAAAGAAAGAGAGAAGAGAAAAGAAAGAAGAGAAGAGAAGAGGAACTCTTTTGCGGGTCTCACTTGACCTTAATTTTGAAAATATTTGAAATAACTCGCCTCCGTTTTGAAATATTTGTGGGAAAACTGGGAGACGGGATCCGCTCGTCGGTACGAGGTTCGACCGTTCCTGGCGCCTTTACCAGGGGTAATCGAACCAAGGGTCGAATTTTATGCCTTTTTGCTTTGCAATGAATTTATCTAAGTATTTATCCTAAGTCTAAAATGCACAATGAATCATGCTTGTGCAAATGCAAAGATGTATGCTCTTTTTGAAAATATTTTGAAGAATTTCCAAGTGAATCAGATAAAGTGAAGAAATGTTTCCTAACTTAGAACTTAAGATTTGAAGTTCTAAGTTTTTAGAATAATCAGAGCTTAGGAAAATGAATTTGGATCTTTGAGAGAAATGATCTTAAAACTAAAGGAAAGAAAATTTCAAAGTCATAAATGGACTTTGAATTTGGAAGTTTGAACTTTGGAATGGAATTGAATTCTAACTTTGAAGTTTTTGAAGTTAGAAGGAAATGTGGGGGATCTAAAGGAATTGAGGAATGGGACTTGGAACAGTTGGAATTTTCAAGATGAAATCCGAATCCAAATTCTGGATTCTGAATAGAGTTTTGAGTTGATTTTTGGATTTAAGATCTGAAATAGGAACTTTGGTTTGAATGAAAAAAATGAGACTGGCTTTGAGAATTGGAATTCAAAGTGGAATTTGGACTTGGAATTTTGAATGGAATTAGATTCAAGATGTGGAATCCAAGAAGGTATTTGGATCTGAAATCTGAGATCCGGGATAGGATTGGACTCTGGATCCTAAGATGGAATTGGATCTGAAGTTTGAGATCCAAAATAGAATTGGGTTCTGGATCCTAGAATGGATTTGGATCTGAATCTGAGATCCGATGGTAGAATTGGATTCTGGATCCTAAGAGTTGGATTTTGGATCTGAATCTGAGATCCAATGGAATGAGGATCTGGATCCTAAATGGATTTTGGATCTGTAATTGGAGATCCAAAGTAGAATGGAGTTTATACTTGGAAATCTGGATCCAAGTTTGAGACTAGGATTTGATTTTGGATTTGAGTTTTGAGAAGTCAAAAATAGGACTTTTAAAGATGATCTGGGGTTTTGAAGATCCAGATTTGAACTTGAGAAGGTTTTGAGATTCAAAGTCAATCTCAACTTTGATTTAAAACTTCGAAGAAAGAAAAAAAAAAAAAACTGGGTTTAGAATCAGAAGATGACTTTAGAAACTTCAAAGTTGAATTGAACTTTGATATTGAGTTTTGAATTTTGAGTTTGGAAATTTGAAGTTTGAATATGAAATAATTTTGAAATTTCAAAGTCAAATTGGACTTTGAAATTTGAGATAGGTTTGGAAAATAGAAAAGATGTTCAAAATCACTTGGGTTTTTGAAATAATTTTGAAAAAATATGATGCAATTTTACCCTACATGATGAATGAATTTGAATAAATTTGAGATTGGACTTTGAAAAGCTATTTCATTCTTTAAATGAATTAAAATAAGATTGAAAATATAATACATCCTTGACTATGGTCATTGAATGTATTATATAGTAATCTATATTAAAATTCTAGTGAAGAATGAAACACATTTTTGTGCTTTTATAGAGTTTAGAATGGAATTAACTCTCAATATACCCTGACTATGGCCATTGGTATATATATTGAATTAATTCTAAGTTAAACTCTGATAAAAGGTAAAATATTTGAAGAATATGATGATTTTTTGAAAGAGGATCCAGTGTGGATCCCGTGTTATTTCATAAAAGATAAGAATACTAAGTCTTGTTTACACCCCGACTATGGCCGTTGGTATAAATCATCAACTTAGAATTAACTTACCTTTTATGAAATGATGTACGTGCCATTCGTGTTTCACCAATGTGAGATTTTGAGAAATAAAGGAAAAATGCGTGAAGAACAAGTAATTCATGATATTTACAATGCTCATTCATTCTATCTAAAACAAGAAATGTAAAGTTCTCGTTAATATCTAGCTATTACAATACACGAAATTGAATTTACAACTCTAAATAATGATATTTTCCACATATTCCCTGCAAAACACTTGGTTAGTATGGAAAATAAAAGAGAAATGGCATATATCACATGGATTTAAGCGATGGGACACTCATATACCTACCTTGTGCTTAACTCCTAATGAAACGACATGGATGATCTAAAGTATGGAAGGATAACCAAATGTGTTATATATATATATATATATATATATATATATATATATATATATATATATATATATAATATTGATATAAAGTAGGTGAGTGGCAGATGTATATGGAGTGAAGGTATTGAAATGAAGTGTAGTGAGGGCTGATTATGGGGCAAAGAGTGAAGTGAGGGCTGTAGCAGTATCTAAAGGCAGTGGGGGAAGAATACTGTGAGGTGGTGGTACCACAGTATATGCTTGATTCCAACAGGTGGCTGTGTATGTATCTTGCAGCAAAGTGTTGCTGCAAATCCGAGGGGCGGGTAATTGATGTACATCAGCTATATACAGGGTAGAAGATGGTTGTTGGCAAGTGTAACAGCACCTTTAGTGGAGTTTATGTGATGGACTCAATAAACATACCTACTGTAGGTACACATGCTGGAAGATACATCTAGCAAATAGGGATTTTACTGTTGTTGATGGGTGGACATGTGGTAGCTAGAATAAGCATCCCAGCAGGTGGTAATCTTTGCAATCACCCGTTAGCAAATGGATCAGTGACTCATGGAGTGGAGCTTGTGCTGTTGCAGGTGGATAGTGCAGAGTGGTATGTGCTGGAATTATACACAGATGAGTGCAATAGGTGTAGTGCAAGTAAATAAGAGATATAATATGCTAAGCAACCAATCCCAACGTATTCACTATTGAGAATGGCATCTACTACAAGCGACAAATAAGCAGATGAGTCCGGCTGCACTCTTCTCTGGAGATCCTTCTGTTGCTTATAGATACCCTTTATTATCAGCAACCCGCAAGCCAAGTTGCCCAAAATTTTACCATGACAGGTAATGTAACTTCTGCGCCAGACTAAAAAAAGGAATGTGTACAGCACTATAGTGTGGGAAGGGAAGCAAAATATGAACACACAACAATGAAGGATGTTGCCTTCACATCAACTGATAGCATCTTTTTCTTTTTACAAAATGTTAGTGGAAATGATGTTTTATCACTTTCAGCATCGACCTACCGAACACCATCCAACAATTTATGAACCTTGGAGAAAGACTTTGTTGACCATCTTACTAAAAACCTTAACTATAATACCTTGAGCCAATACCCTTGAAAACGTGAGTTGGCCATCGAAGGGAAATTCTATGTGGCACAAGACATATAAGGTTACACCTTCAGCAGTTATACTATTTTTTTTTTTTATACTAAATCAGAGTGAAAGAACCGAACCCAATGTGAATCTCATTTGAATTCAGCACAACAGGATATTAGAATTTTACAGGAGGATAAATATAATATAGCCAATCTACTTTTCCATAACGATCTCTAAGTTCATTCTACGGATTTTGAGGAGCTTTATCCCAACCAGTGGAGATGTCTCTAGGAGAGCTTGTCAAGTTAATAATGGTGTTGCTGGGGTGTTTATGGATGATTTGAATGCTTCTATGCTGAAAAACTGACGTAACATTCAAAAGGGATAGTAAGACCAAAGACTATAATGGATTTTGTTAATCTTGACAGTCAGATCGCAGCAACCATCTCAAATATTCTAATTCAAGCTTATCACATAAGGTGATGCTGACTCTTACCTCACCTAATGGGTATGTAGATTCTTGTTTAATATGATGATACAGGACACCACCACATGAAAGCATATATCAGAAACTGGAGAACGTGAATAGGGAAGATACAAACTAAATGCAGTAAACGAATGTCATCTGATGTTTATTAAAACTAGAAAATCAAATGCTAGGAGATAGATCAAAGGGGAAAAACAGGAAATTAATCACGGCAAATAACCAGAGAACAAAATAAGAATTAAAAGTTAAAATGTCAATCAATTATCAAAATAGAATTAGAAAGCTGAGGCAAATACAAGAGAAATACTGAATCGGATGATAGTCCTAGATGATCCTCAAAGCCAACGATCATACCCGAAGTCAAGGAGAAGAATATAAAACTGTAAAAAAAAAATCAGGTAAACAAAACGATCATAGTGCATTGAGAGAATTGCAACAAATAAAATAGAATCCCCTGTTTGAGATGAATTATCGATACTGGATGGTGCAGAGGATGCACTTGATCCCAGCGGCAGTTGTCTGTGTCAAGATGGACGAATCTCGAATCCTTGAAAGCCTTCTGAAGGTCCTTAGCCGGTAGTCATGTTCTTCCCTTAGAATCCAAGCTTAACGCATAGGGATCAACACGTCTAAGCACATCCATGCTTTGATGCAATGTACAGAAGTATCTATGTGGAATTTAAGGGGAAAAAAAAAAAAAGCAAGGAGCACAGACTAAAAGGGAAATGGAATTAACAGGCAGTCGATAAGAGATGAATATCGACCAATCATGGTAAATCAAAATGGATATAAATGGTTATCCCTCCAGACAACTAAGATGAAAGAGAAAAGGAAAAAAAAAACATAACCGGAAACATAGGCCAACAGATAAACAAAATCAAAATGAATTGGATGCATAAAACCAGAAAATGGGGATGACCTATGATACGCTGGAAGGAAATGGAATGGAAGATTAGATGCAGGAATTTAATTGCGAAAATCAAAGATACATAATGAAAATCAAAACCAACACGATTATAATGTTATAAACAGAACATAGAAAATGATGATTAAAGAACAGATGCCAGCAATAGTTAAAGGAAACTGAAAATATATTACTGATTCCGGGAAATGATAAATAACTGCTTGAATCTAATCATGCAGCCGATGTTCAAAGCAAAGAGAAAAAAAAAAAAAAAAACCAGCAACAAAATGAAAGAAAGAAAAAAAAGGAATGTCGGAACATGTCTGTTCCATTGAATATCGCACATATATGTGGATTGGTTTTGCTATCAGCAAATCAATTACCACCCAGAGTGCTTTTAACGAAATGCCGAATGATGAAAACTAAGGAAATCCACAGAAAAGAAAGGAGAAAAGAAGAAAGAGAGAGAAAAAAAAAAAAGGGAAACAAAAAGCAAAGAAGGGAGGAGTAGCTCTTACTGGTTTGCTGAGGGATTAATTGATCGTGGCTCTATAGATATTCTGGAGCTTGAAAGTAGTTCGAATGAGATTTCAACTGCAAGCCTTCTTCAGAACTCAAGTGAAGAAAAGGGGAGCGTAAACGGGAAAAGGTAAACAGATGCGCTATGGAGAGATCAAGATCGGATCCCTCTACGAAGTCTGGAGGCCTCTTCTTAAAAGAAGAATGGAAGGCTCGAGAGGGTGAAATCTGTTAAGGATTGATGGTGGAAAAGAGAGCATGCGGTTTGAAGATGGAGGGTGGAAAGAGGAGGGGAAGAAGGCGCAGGAGGATTCCGTTGTAGAATTTCTCATTTTCCAATAAGAGGACTCCTTTTAAGAAATTTTTGCAAAAATGGTTGGGAAATGAGTTTTTTTTTGGAAAAAGGCTTAAGAATCCTTCGCTTTCTTGTAATTTTTCCCAATTTTTTTTTTTGGTCTTTGGTTTTTTTTTTCAATTTTTTTGTATTTTTAGAATAAAATCCTAAAGTTTGTGAGAAAACAAAGGTTAAAACTAATTATTTTTTTGTGTTTTTGCAAAAAGATTTACAAAAGGGATTTTTTCTGAGAATTTACAAGCCATTTTGAGAAAATTTCTTCAAAAATGAGTTTGGATCCGAATTTTGAGAAAATATGGATTTAAAGTACTGGATTCGGATCCGGAATTGATTTTGAATATATCAATGTGGAATTCGATCCAAAAATCTGAAGAAAGACTGAAATTTAGTTTTGAAATCACTTCGACCTTCTCAGAAGATGGAATTAGGGGCAAAAAGGTCTTTTTGAAAATTTTGGGGTGTTCACAGATGCCCCTCTTTGCTACTAAGCCGGTTGAAAGCCGAGCTTAGTGGCAAAGACAACACTCCAAATTTTGAAAAATGCCCCAGTCAGCAGGTCTAAACTGGGTGTGGAAAAATTAATTTTGAAAATATGGCTTTTCAGGCTTCAAACCTTATCCTGCATGGTTTTGGGGAGACGAAATCCTTGAGATGATATGACTGAGTAGAGAATGAGGAAATCGTGATGGGACTTTAGATGGAAATTCTGAAATGGTGGGAAATGAAAATTTTGATCCGGTCTCATGGGTGAGACAAGATACTCTCTGTGGAATGATTCAGGTTTAGCCCTTAACCTGGATGGGACGAAGATATATCAAAAATGAATTTGGAAATGAGGAAAGCAATACATGAGTACCTTGATGGGACATTTTGGAAAAGGCCTTGTGAAATGAAGCTCAAGCGGGATTCTATCCTCGATGGATATACAAAGCATGGATTTCTTGATGGGAGGAGCCATGATGGGACTGGAAGAAATCATCTCGTCCAAACGAGGAATCTTGTTGGAACGAGACTCATGTTTAACCCAAACCTGCAAGGAAGATACCTTGCGAAGCGAGGTTCCGGGTTAACTCTTAACCTAAATAAGAAATCTACCATACGGATTTCTCAAAATGGAGAAACCACGATGGGACCTTCGGAATTTTGGACGAACAAATCCGAGAGGGGTTTTTGCGAAAGGAGGAAATATAGAGTCCCTAAAGCTTCGAAAAGGGGAAGAAATGGCGTGTCTCATTGCTGAGACTGAAACAACTTTTGAAGTAAATGAATCTTTCGCAAATGGTTCAGGCTTTACCCTTATCCTGAGTGGGTCAACGCCATACGGAATCCTTGACTGAAGAAACCGCGATGGGACAGAAAGGGATACTTCAACTGAATGAGGCAACTCTTCTGGAAGATATAGACAACGCTAAGTTGCATCAAAATGGATATTGAATGTTTATTTTATTTTTGGAATAGCTAGAAAATTCTGCCAATAAGATAAAATCATAGTAGATTCAAATGTTTCTAAATGTGCATGTATGTGCAAAGATATTCCCTCTTTTACCTAGAGTATCCCCTCCAATGAGGTTAACTCCTCGGCTTTAAGAGTCAAATTCAAAAGATTAGCGCTGATGATTTTCTTCAAGGATGCTATCCATTTCCCTGATATGAGAATAAAAGAAATATTCTTAATTTCATAAAAGCAGGAAATGAAGAGATATTGATAAAAGAATTTTGCATGAGAAAAGATGACTTCTGGCAACTTCGGCAGTTTGATATCTGGGTGTTTTCCCACGATGATCTTTTTGCACTCTTTTGAGTCATTGGGCTTTCTCGATTTTTCACATCATCCTTCATTTGGATGTCCTGACTTTTCTCTCTTTTTTCAGGGAAGGGTACGTCACAAACTCCTTCATCTTGGAGATGCTCCGATCCTTCTTTTATCTCAGGGATTCTATTGATGATACTGGCTCAAAAGGTTTTAGATGATAGCAGAAATCAAATATCTTTTAGGGTTTGTCGGTAGGTTCATCACACTCGCCTTCATCTTGACGGTGATCTGAACTTTCCCTGGAAGGATCCGTCACAAACTCCGTCATCTTGGAGATGTTTCGAATATTCTTTGGCCCCGGGGGTCCACTCGTTTAATTCGCCTTCATCTTGACGACAATTGAGAGATCCCTTTTGCGGATATTTGATTGCAACTTTTAAACGAAATGAGAGGATATGGGTTGAGTGGATTCTTTTTATAGCTCCAGATATCTCCACTGCCTAATTGCCAGAAAGTTTATTTTAAAACATGCGCCATAACCAAGGTCAATATCAATTCGCTTCTGGTTTTTCAATATCATTGAAGATTTCTTTCATTAATCATATCGAGGACATTTCTTACATCCTTTTAGTTGATCAACAGGAAAAGGTCTGAATTTTACCTCTTTTCGCAAAAAGTTTCACCTTTTTGGAAAGAAATACTAGAGGTAATCTGAGGAAATTCTTTTTTTTTGTGTAGTCAGATTTTTAGAATCAACAAATGCTTTTAGCAAATTGGCAACGTTTTCACGAATTCTTTTGTGAAATAATCACTCAATATAGATTTTGATGAGACCTTAAGTTATATCTTCGATTTTGGAAATACATGACCAGCAAAAAGCCGGGACTTTTGAAATACATGACCAGCGAAAGCTGGAACCTTTGGAAATACGTGACCAGCGGAAGCTGGAACCTTTTCGGGATACATGACCAGCAAAAGTTGGAACCTTTTGTAATACATGACAAATAGCTGTTGAGATCTTTTTGAAATACCTGTCCAGCGAAAGCTGGAACCTTTGAAATACACGACCAGCGAGAAGCTGGAACCTTTTGAAATATCTGACCAGTAAAACTGGAACGTTTAAAATACATGACCAACAATAATGCTGGAACATTTTGGAAATACATGACCAACGAGTGTTGGGCCTTTTGGGAAATACACGAATGGTTATGAAAAACTGGGTTTTAATAAAAAGATTGAGAGTGATCGAAATTGGGAGATTATAACCCGAGGGTTGAGAAAATGGTGAATTTTTGAAAATATTGTACCCAGAGGTTGGAGAATTGATAATCTTGAGAGATTTGAAGATTAGGAAATGACATATTTGAGAGATTGAAACCCGAAGGTTTGGAAATGAGAGAATGGAGGAATCGCACCCTGAAGGTTTGATTTATGGAAAATAGGTTGATTTGGGAGCTCGAAAATTGTGAGCTGGGACTTTTTGAAATATATGACCAGCGAGAGCTGGGTCTTTTGAAAATACACGACCAAAAGCTGAGTTCTTTTTTGAGAATACATGACCAGCAAAGCTGAAATGTTTGAAATGCGTGACCAGCGAAAAGCTAGAACGTTTGAAATACCTGACCAGCGAAAAAGCTGGAACGTTTGAAATACATAACCAACGAGTGTTGGATCTTTTTTGGAAATACCTGACCAGTGAAAGCTAGAACGTTTGAAATACCTGACCAGCGAGAAGCTGGAACATTTGAAATACACACCCAACGAGTGTTGGATCTTTTGAAATACCTGACCAGCAAAAGCTGGAACGTTTGAAATACCTGACCAGCGAGAAGCTGGAATGTTTGAAATGCGTAACCAACGAGTGTTGGATCTGACCAGCAAAAGCTGGAACGTTTGAAATACCTGACCAGCAAGAAGCTGGAACGTTTGAAATATAGGCCCAACGAGTGTTGGACCTTTTGAAATACCTGACCAGCGAAAGCTGGGACGTTTTAAATACCTGACCAGCGAGAAGCTGAAACTTTTGAAATATATGACCAACGAGTGTTGGATCTTTTAGAAATACCTGACCAGCAAAAAGCTGGAACGTTTGAAATACCTGACCAGCAAGAAGCTGGAACGTTTGAGATACATGTCCAACGAGTGTTGGATCTTTTGAAATACCTGACCAGCAAAAGCTGGGACGTTTGAAATACCTGACCAGCGGGAAGCTGGAACGTTTGAAATATATGACCAACAAGTTGTTGGATCTTTTGCGGAAATGCCTGACCAGTAAAAACTGGGACGTTTGAAATACCTGACCAGTAAAAAAAACTGGGACGTTTGAAATACATCAGCTTTTGGGAGATTTTAAATCAGAACTTGAATTTTGGTAGAAGAAAGAATTTTGATCAAAATATTGAAATGTAGAAAGTTATTGGTGCGAGGACCGAGTCCTCCAAATGAGCTCAATATATGTTTGAAGATTTTGGGAAATACCCTAGTGCGAGGACTGGGTTGTAAAGATGAGCTAGATTTTCAAAATGAGTTTTTAGGAGATGATTCAGGATTTTATCCCCTTATCCTGAACGGGGGAAATAATAAAAAGAATACCTCATTGAAAGGAGGCATCAGGTTTGTCCCTTAACTTGAAAGGGTATTTTGAAAATAAAAGTAGAGGAAATTTTAATAAGATTGGAAAATTTATTAAAACTTGACGTAAACGAGCATTAGCTTGATGTAAATCTGATCAAAGCGAAATGAATCAAATGAAATGAAAAATAAAGATCATAAGGCAAATTAAGAACTAACAAAATTTGAGGAGAAGATCTTTTCGTCTAATCCTGCCTGCATATGATGAGAAAGATTTTTATGAATTAAAAATGCCCCAGTATCATGGAGAGAAATGTAAGAATTGATAGAAGATCATTATTTTATTGAAAATGGCTCTTTGAAGAGTACAAAGGCTTTAAAATGAACATTTCAGGTGTAAAACTTCTTCAGATATAGAGCATTGATGGGATCCGGCATTTCCACTCCATCTACGTTGATTAGACGATACGAATTGCGAGGCAGTGCTTCTTTAACCACATAAGGGCCTTCCCAATTGGGTGACCACTTGCCCCGTGGTCGATGCTTGAGATGAGCCGTTGATCTGAGTACCAAATCATTAACTCGAAATTTTCTCTCAATGACAGACTTGGCATAATGTCGAGCTATCCTCTGCCGATAAGCTTGAGCGTGCTCTGCTGCCTTGAGCCTTTTTTCATCTAGCAGATCCAGCTGCACCAATCTCTGCTGCTGATACTGATCAAGTGGCAATTCTATAAGTGAAGCAAATTTGAGAGCGGGCTTTTGGATATGGAGAGGTAACACCACTTCAGTCCCGTAAACAAGTTCTGAAGGAGTGGCATTAGTCGGAGTCCGAATGGTGGTCCGATATGCCCAAAGTGCGTCATGAATCTTCTCATGCCAATCTCGACCTGTTTTCACAGTTCTTTCCAAAATACGAATCAAGATCTTATTGGTGGCTTCTGCTTGGCCGTTCCCTTGGGGATAATAGGGAGCTGAGAAATGATGGGAAATCCTGAATTTAGAACAAAATATTTTCATCCTCTCATTTTTAAAATGAGTTCCATTATCTGAGACAATATCATGTGGAATGCCGAAGCGGCAAAGAATGTTCTTGTGAATGAAAGAAACCACATGGCGGCCTTCTACCGTGCGTAGAGTAACAACTTCAACCCATTTTGTGAAATATTCTGTCGCAGCCAGGAAGTACTTGTGGCCGTTGGAAGCAGAGGGAGTAATCGGGCCGACGACGTCGAATGCCCACATAGAAAATGGCCAAGGAGAAACAACTGATTGTAGATATGCGGCCGGAGCATGAATATAAGGCGCATGCAATTGGCACTTGACGCATTTCTTTACGAATCTATGACAGTCCTGCTGCATGGTGTTCCAGTAGTATCCTGCTCGGACGATCTGTTTGACGAGAGTCTGATATCCGACATGACCACCACAAATCCCTTTATGTGCCTCTTCGATAACTTCCATAGCTTCTTCATTGTCTAAGCATCTTGAATACTCAGAACTGAACCCGCGGCGGTAAAGGACATTGGCGAGAATGAAATAGCGGGTAGACATACGTTGAATCGCGCGTTGCTCCCTTTTTGGCATCTCTGGTGGAAATTCACCAGTCTCAATGAAATTCTTGATATTTTGGTACCAAGGCTTTTCCTTCTGATTGACCTGGTTTACTTGCATAGTCGAAGCGAAAGCAGGTTGCTCAAGTCTACCAACTTCGAAAGAACGACATGATTCACTGCCTCTGAATGATAAAATGGAGCCCAGACTGGCTAAACCATCGGCTATCTGATTGTGCTCTCTTCTGATGTGACTGAGCTGAAATTCTTCAAAGCTGTCCACAAGAGTTAAGACGATCTTCTGATATGGAATCAATTTGGGATCTTTCACTTGCCATTCAGTGTTAACTTGACTGACAACAAGTAGTGAGTCGCCAAAGGAGTGCACTCTCTTGACATTGAAACATTGCAGAATTTTGAGGCCTTGTATTAAAGCTTCATACTCGGCCATATTATGAGTGCATTGGAAACCAAGCTTAAGAGAATAAGGGATCATTTCTTTTTCTGGAGTGATCAACAGGACTCCAATCCCGATGCCAGACATATTTTTAGAGCCATCGAAGAACAAGTTCCAAACTGGGGGCTGTTGGACATTACAGATGTGCTCGTCAGGAAAATCATCCTCTGTTTTAATTTCTTCTGTCAGAGGGAAATCTGCCAACTGATCTGCGATCGCTTGGCCCTTAATCGACTTTTGAGAAACATACTCTAAGTCATATTGCATCAACAGGACTTGCCACTTTGCGATTCGTCCAGTGAGAAAAGGTTGTTCAAGAATGTATCTGAGCGGATTAAGTTTCGATAGAAACTTGATTTCAGAAGCCAATAAGTAATGTCTCAATTTCTGGCACATCCAGACCAGAGCTAGACAAGTCTTCTCCATCTGAGAATACTTCTTTTCATAATCAATGAATGTTTTGCTCACGTAGTAGATGGCGTGCTCTATCAAACTGCCTTCTTCATACTGAGCGAGGAATCCACCACAGGCATTTTGATTGACTGAAATATATAGCAAGAGAGGCTTTCCCAGCTTAGGCGACTTTAAAACTGGTGGATTAAGGAGATACTGCTTGATGCGCTCGAACGAGAGCTGACATTCTGATCCCCATTCAAATTTAACTCCTTTTCTTAGCAAATGGTTAAAAGGCTCGCATCTCATGGCCAGATTAGAGATGAATCTGCGGATAGACTGAATACGCCCTTGAAGGCTTCGCAGTTCTCTGAGATTATTTGGAGGCGGCATGTCAATAATGGCTTTTGCCTTGGCCGGATCTACTTCGATTCCTTTCTTGCTGATGATGAATCCGAGTAATTTGCCAGACTCAACTCCAAAAACACATTTTTGAGGGTTAAGTCTTAATTTATAAAGAATAAGTCTTTTAAAAACTTGACTAAGAGCATCAAGGTGATCCTCTTCTTCTTTAGACTTAACCAAAATGTCATCCACATATGCATCCATATTTTTGTGCATTTGATCGTGGAAGATAACGGCCATTGCCCTTTGATAAGTTGCCCCGGCATTTTTGAGTCCAAATGGCATTACTGTATAGCAGAAGGTTCCCCATGGGGTAGTAAATGATGTCTTCGACTGATCACGAACGGCCAACTTGATCTGATTATAGCCTGAGTATCCGTCCATGAAAGAAAACATGGCATGACCCGCTGTGCTGTCGATCAACAGGTCGATATTGGGAAGCGGATAATCATCTTTCGGGGTGGCCTTATTGAGATCCCTGAAATCAATGCAAATCCGAACTTTTCCGTTCTTTTTAGGGACTGCAACGATATTTGCCAACCAGTCTGGGTAATCAATGGCCCGGATGAAGCCTGCTTTTAATAAATCTTCAAGTCCTTCCTTGACTTGCTGCTCAACTCGAGGGTCTAATTTCCTCAATTTCTGCTTGATTGGTCTGGCTTCTGGTTTCAATTTGAGTCGATGCTCAACCAGCTTGATATTCAATCCCGGCATATTTTCGTAAGTCCAGGCGAATACTTCTTGATGCTTTTTGAGGAATTGGATGAGTCTAGCTTTCTCAATTTCACTTAGACTCGACCCGATTTTGAGAATTTTCGGATCATCTTCCGATCCGATGTTGACATCCTCAGTTGGATCTTGCACCAAAGATGAGGGTTCATCCTGCTTCTGAATGTGAGCAAATTCTGTCAAATCCTGAATAGTGGAATCAAATTCAGCTGGCTCTTCTGTCCGCTCCGCTGTCTGACTAACCTCTGCTCTATCTTTCATCTCAGGAAATCTTGCCACTTTCAGATATTTGGGATTGATAACAAATCTTGTCATTGACTCAGGAGTTAATGGTCCTGAAAATGTAAGAAAGGTTGTTTAAGAGGAAGTATGAGCCAAAAAAAAATTTTTGTATAAAGCAAGAGCAATGACATAGACAAAGTATAAGAAGAAATGATAGATGCTCAAAATTGTGAAGAGAAAGTTGATCTTTCATTGATTGGAAATGAAGTATTTACAAGACATTGACAAAAGATGGGACTGTATTGTCCCTACAAGATTTAAACAAAAGAGAAGAAAAGAAGGCAGGAGCACTAAGGCATCATCTTCACTTGTTTCCCCTGACGAAAACTGTCTTTTTGCTGGAATCCTGGCCGGTGAACCCCAACCCTGAACCGTCCGCATGCCGAACTGGAATGATGGGCTCTATCATGCCGTCTTCATCTTTTCCCATGCCTCGGAATGGCTGGTATCCGTGTTTTATCAGCAGATCAAATCCCTTTCTTGCTTTAGAAAACTGAGGAAATAAGGGATGATCTTTGAAGGAGGCGTAATCAATGCGTCCTCCTAACTTGAAGAAACAAGGTCCCTGCCATTGGACCGTGGCTACGACATTTTCCTCTTCCATGACATCTTTTAGCTTCAGCATCTCTAGACTGTCACTGAGATTAATTTCCTCTGCCTCCCGAATGCTAGGAATGTCTGCTGTAAATGTGGGACGAGGAATCATAGGCTGTGGCAGCCTTTCTTCAGGGTCTTCGCCCAAAACAGTGGTAATCATTCCGCCCTTAGACCACTTTATGCATTGGTGGAGGGTTGACGGAACTGCATTGGCGTTGTGGATCCATGTTCGTCCCAACAACAGATTGTAAGTTGGCGGCACATTGACGACATGGAATAAAACTGTGTGTACGGAGTAATTGATGAAGATTTCTAAAAAGACTTTGCCTTTGGCAGTTTGCCCATGATTATCGAAGCCATAGATGGTGATGGGATCAGGCACATATTCTTCCTCTTTTAATCCCAATGCTTTCGCTGTCATTTCTGGGCAAATATTCAGACTGCTGCCCCCATCAACAAGAACATGTGGGACAGTCATGCCCCTGGTCCTGACCACAATGTACAATGCATTGTTATGAAATGAATGAGGTTTAGGCAAATCCTCATTAGAGAAGGTGATAGGCGCATTAGTCATTGCTTGATTTACTATTTGTGCCATATCCTCGGGCGTGGTGCCTGGCTTCACCTTGATTTTTCTTAACAGATCATCCAACTTTTCCTGATGCTTGGGAGAATCATGCGTTAATTCAAAAATGGAAATGTTGGAAAGCGCCGTAATTGGTTTCTCGAAATCATCAGCCTGTTCCTCTGCTGCTTTAGAGGTTTCTGCCTTTTCTGCGCAGGCTTCTTTCTTAAGAAAGCTCTTTGGGAAGATTGAAATTTTTTCATCCTTGACTGGTATGCTTACTTGGTCAAGAAGTGAGAAGATATCCATTTTCTGAGACATAGGCTGATCCTGATGTAGAACCATTACCTGATGCTGGAGTTTTATTTCTTCACTAGAGCACGGATGTATATGGCTCTGTGGGAGGAAAGAGTGTTCTGAGATGGTTGATGCCGAATGCTCGGGAAATGGAGCAGATAAAATTTCCATTTTGCCCTCCTCTTTATCTTCTAAGAGGATGCTTTTGTCGATACAGTCTTGGACCAAATGCTTCAAGACGAAGCAGTGTTCTGTATCATGTCCCATGGCTCTATGGAACTTGCAGTATTGTTCTCTGTACTTACCCATGAACACCGGGGGATCTGCAATTTTGGGCAACTTTACCATCCCATGGGATAGCAGGTATTCCAGCACTTTCTCCAGAGGCTGGTCCAAGGGAGTGAATTTTCTGTCTTTACTCCAATTGATGTGTTTTGGTTTTTCTTGAAAGTCCCGTTTTTGTTGAGGACCGGTTGGGAGAGATTTGTCATTGCTCTTGAAGAATTTCCCCTTTCTTCCCCTGTTCTGCTCAGGTTTCGACCCGCTGCCACTGTCATTCCTGCTGCTACTGCCCGGATGGTCTTCGGGGATATCAGCGGAGTAGGTAAAATGGGCCTTCTTCTTCGGGTCCAAGATGTTCTTTGCCGAAGAGACACCTTCATACATCCCATTTTCTACCCCCATTTCGAGCCATTCAGCTCGCTCTGTTAGCTCGATGAAGGACTTGGAGGGATATGGGAAGAGGAGGCTTTTCAGGGGCTGACAGAAATTATTGAGGATGACTTGAAGGGCATGCTCCTCAGAAATGGGATTCCTCATCTTATTGCAAATACTTCTCCACTTATGGATAAAATCCCTGGCCTTTTCATTGGGCTCTTGCTTGAGGTTGTATAAGTGGTTTAGGGTAGGCAGAGCCTCCGTGTTGAACAAGAAACGTTCAACAAACATATTAACAACTTTGTCGAAATCCCTTAATTCGATGGGATTGACATGTTCAGCGTACCACTTCGCTACTATCCCGTCCAGGCTGCGGGGAAAACAAAGGAAAAGGGCACGGTTATCTTCACTGAACCGGGCACATTCTGCGAAGAACATTGCTAAATGGGCTTTCGGGTCGCCGGTTCCATCAAACTTGATGAACTTCCGGGGGAGGTTCTCCAGATCTTTGTCCCCTTCTAAACCGAGATAGAAGTCTTGCCTGGTGTACGACCTCTTTCCTTTGTCACGGATTTGCAGGTCCTTGACTATCTTGGTTAAAGCTTGAATTGAATCCTCTGCGGGGGTCCCATACTTGGGCTTGTTTACTGATACTGGCTCTTCCACTGGCCTCTTGGACTGCCGAAGGTGCTTTGGAATGTAGATCAACTGTTCTTCTTCTTCAGAGACTTCTCCAGCTGACCCAGAATCCTCAGAAGTACTGTCACGCTGCTTTTTCTGTTTGCTGATCTTGACTGGCTTCTTCAAGGGTTTTTTCTTTGCTTTGCTCTTAGAAGTTGCCTTCTTGGGAGCAGCTTTGGCTTGCTCAGCCATCATCTTAGTCATCATTTTTTGGAAGATCCGATACATGGCCGGATCAACGTCGCTTTCATCTCCGGAGTTATTTTTCTTAGATAATCTAGGAGAATTCATCTCCTCTGACTCGCTGTCACTGTGCTGTTGAGTGGCCCTCTTATCAGCCCTTGTCTGAACCATTTTCAGATGCCAAAGCTTTCCTGTAGAATATGGGAATGGTTAGAATATGGAGAAGCTTTTGAAAATCATAATTTCTTTGAGAAAGAAAAAAAAACGAGAAATGAAGGGATTTGGTAGACAATGATAATTGTGTTACCATTTTGATGATAACGGAGAAATGTGCCTTGTTACCTAGGCGAGGTCGTCAACCATGAGAAAATATATTTGAAGAAAGTGTAGGAGGAATGTCCCATTTACCCGAGATGAGGTCGTCACCAAAAAAAAAAATTTGTGACTATTTGCGCTATAAACAAAATACAGGAAACAATATTTTTGGCAAAAAAGTAAATTTTTATTGATATTTTTAACATTCAAAGACAAAGAGAGGGTGGGAAGACATTTTGCCACCACTCTTGATATTCAGATGATACATTTGGTCCAGGAAATATTGACAGAGAAATGAAGGAGTTCCAAGTATATTTGGCGACATGATATGCCCCAGACCACTGATTCGACTGTAGGTTGAATTCTGGCACGTTGCCTGTCGGAAAACGGGTGTTGGCACGAACCTGCCGCTGCGAAAACTGCCTCAGACATCGTTCCGGTTGATAATCAACACAAAAGAAAGGGCCCATCAACTTGTAGCGCTTGTCACGGGCATAGGTGTATCGAGGAACAGTCTCTTTTCTGTCAAAGAAATCCCAGGTGATCTCCTCCTGATGCAGCTTCTCGATCAGAGCTCGGCATTGGATGACTGTCTTCGGTTGCTTACTGTTGAATCTGAAAGAACTGGCCTTCGAGGGAACGTGGCGTAAGAACCACGACTGCAAGGCATAAGTGCATCCTTCTACCAGAATGGTCTCCCCAAGAGCGAATCGAGCCAAACCTCTGTAAAGGAAGGCTAATGCGGCCATGGAGACTGAGAGCTGACGGGTCTGCTTGCTTCCCCATCTCCGAAAGAGCTGAGCGACTCTGATGTCTATGAAATTCTGACCATCTTGGAAGAAGGCTAACCCCACTGTGCACAGGATCATGGCATGCTGAATTCTGTCCTTCGTTGCTCGGGACAAAGTGTCAACCTCTTTGTAGGCTCCGTACTTTTGATATAATTCGAACAGGTCGATGAACTGATTCTCACCAATCTCGGTGAGAGGCCAGGATCTGCTCCCCGTTGCTCTTGCTAAGGCTTCTCGAACATCTACCCCTTTGATGTTGATCAAAAATTGCTGCTCGACAGGATCATCTGGCTGACCAGCTGGTTCGGGCAATCCCATAATGTCGTTGAACTCGTCCATCAGTAGAGTCATCTCTCCCCATGGAAACCAAAATGTGCAGGTACGTGGATTCCATCGTTCTGCCATGGCCTGAATCAACGCTCCATTGATGACTCGCTTGCCTACCGCTGATGCCATCTCCAACCCGCAGTCATCCAAGTGATCTGGGAACATACGTGAGAAGGTGGCAAACCAAGAATAATACCACCGTGGGAAGAAAGTACGAGACTGGATGACCCGCAGATCTGGGGTTCCATCCCTTATTTGATAGAGGACATGATCCCAAGGAAAGATAGTATCGAGGGAATTTGACGCCATTGAGATGATACTGGGGTAAAAGAAGAAATAAGGAGAATTAGATAGAATGCAGGACTTATGGATAGACTCTTGAAGAATCAAACCTAGAATTTTTGAAAAGGTTGATGAAATTTTAAAGGAATTTTCCAGGGTTTTTGAAGAAAATTTGATCTAAAAGAGAAAAAAAAAAAAGAAAAAAAAAATGTAGGTAGATAGAAATATACACCTGGGGTTTTTGAAAATAAGGGTAAGTTTTGAATAATACACCCAGGGTTTTTGAAAAGGGTCTGATACATATATATGAGAGAATAAGAGAAATATCACACAACCACAGCTGCACAAACAAGAATGCGCATACATCACTCCCTAAAGGCTGACTCTAAATGCAATAGTTGAAATGGCTTGTAGGACCTTAATCCTAATTCTAGGGTTCAGATCATCTGATTCCAATCAAGATACGCCGATATACCCAAGTCGAAGCTCGAAGTACGTGGCATAGAAATATTTCTCCGGTTCTAAGGTAATGGCTTCCCAACATCCTTGAGCACCTACCGATATACCTCGGACTATGGCCCTTAGGTACGTGGTAGGGGGGCGCGAACCCAAATAAGTGGTCCAGTTGTGAGGCTCTCTCCCGAACTATGGTTCAGTGAGACAGCCCAGCAACGTGAAGACCGGGACAATATAGGTAAGGAGGTTTTCAAAATATGTTCAACATGCAAGAAATCAGATGGCTCTAATGCAAGTCCTAAAGAGATAGATTAAAATGAAGAGAAGCATACACTTGCATACATTGTTTTTACATTCAATCCCTAGAATTGAGGAGGGTTGTATTTCAGACCTAAGTCTAATGTGAGCATGGAATAATCTCCTCAATATGGTCCTACCAAACCATTCTTAAATCCTATATGCAATGATGTCAGCTTTAGGACAGAGTCTAGGCTCCTAAGGTTTGCATGGAAATGAAGCTGACATATATAGAATAAAGACTTGGATAATATCAAAGCAAAAGAAAAGGCATAATTCGACCGGACGGAGACGGGTCCCATCTCGGTCGCCAAATCTGTGATCATCGCAAAATTTTTTCCTCTCGTAATATTCTCTCTCTTCCTTCTCTTTTCCCTTCCAACCTCTTATTTTCCTCCTTTTTTGAAGGGAGAAAAGATAAAAGAACGGAAAGAAAGAGAGAAGAGAAAAGAAAGAAGAGAAGAGAAGAGGAACTCTTTTGCGGGTCTCACTTGACCTTAATTTTGAAAATATTTGAAATAACTCGCCTCCGTTTTGAAATATTTGCGGGAAAACTGGGAGACGGGATCCGCTCGTCGGTACGAGGTTCGACCGTTCCTGGCGCCTTTACCAGGGGTAATCGAACCAAGGGTCGAATTTTATGCCTTTTTGCTTTGCAATGAATTTATCTAAGTATTTATCCTAAGTCTAAAATGCACAATGAATCATGCTTGTGCAAATGCAAAGATGTATGCTCTTTTTGAAAATATTTTGAAGAATTTCCAAGTGAATCAGATAAAGTGAAGAAATGTTTTCTAACTTAGAACTTAAGATTTGAAGTTCTAAGTTTTTAGAATAATCAGAGCTTAGGAAAATGAATTTGGATCTTTGAGAGAAATGATCTTAAAACTGAAGGAAAGAAAATTTCAAAGTCATAAATGGACTTTGAATTTGGAAGTTTGAACTTTGGAATGGAATTGAATTCTAACTTTGAAGTTTTTGAAGTTAGAAGGAAATGTGGGGGATCTAAAGGAATTGAGGAATGGGACTTGGAACAGTTGGAATTTTCAAGATGAAATCCGAATCCAAATTCTGGATTCTGAATAGAGTTTTGAGTTGATTTTTGGATTTAAGATCTGAAATAGGAACTTTGGTTTGAATGAAAAAAATGAGACTGGCTTTGAGAATTGGAATTCAAAGTGGAATTTGGACTTGGAATTTTGAATGGAATTAGATTCAAGATGTGGAATCCAAGAAGGTATTTGGATCTGAAATCTGAGATCCGGGATAGGATTGGACTCTGGATCCTAAGATGGAATTGGATCTGAAGTTTGAGATCCAAAATAGAATTGGGTTCTGGATCCTAGAATGGATTTGGATCTGAATCTGAGATCCGATGGTAGAATTGGATTCTGGATCCTAAGAGTTGGATTTTGGATCTGAATCTGAGATCCAATGGAATGAGGATCTGGATCCTAAATGGATTTTGGATCTGTAATTGGAGATCCAAAGTAGAATGGAGTTTATACTTGGAAATCTGGATCCAAGTTTGAGACTAGGATTTGATTTTGGATTTGAGTTTTGAGAAGTCAAAAATAGGACTTTTAAAGATGATCTGGGGTTTTGAAGATCCAGATTTGAACTTGAGAAGGTTTTGAGATTCAAAGTCAATCTCAACTTTGATTTAAAACTTCGAAGAAAGAAAAAAAAAAAAAAACTGGGTTTAGAATCAGAAGATGACTTTAGAAACTTCAAAGTTGAATTGAACTTTGATATTGAGTTTTGAATTTTGAGTTTGGAAATTTGAAGTTTGAATATGAAATAATTTTGAAATTTCAAAGTCAAATTGGACTTTGAAATTTGAGATAGGTTTGGAAAATAGAAAAGATGTTCAAAATCACTTGGGTTTTTGAAATAATTTTGAAAAAATATGATGCAATTTTACCCTACATGATGAATGAATTTGAATAAATTTGAGATTGGACTTTGAAAAGCTATTTCATTCTTTAAATGAATTAAAATAAGATTGAAAATATAATACATCCTTGACTATGGTCATTGAATGTATTATATAGTAATCTATATTAAAATTCTAGTGAAGAATGAAACACATTTTTGTGCTTTTATAGAGTTTAGAATGGAATTAACTCTCAATATACCCTGACTATGGCCATTGGTATATATATTGAATTAATTCTAAGTTAAACTCTGATAAAAGGTAAAATATTTGAAGAATATGATGATTTTTTGAAAGAGGATCCAGTGTGGATCCCGTGTTATTTCATAAAAGATAAGAATACTAAGTCTTGTTTACACCCCGACTATGGCCGTTGGTATAAATCATCAACTTAGAATTAACTTACCTTTTATGAAATGATGTACGTGCCATTCGTGTTTCACCAATGTGAGATTTTGAGAAATAAAGGAAAAATGCGTGAAGAACAAGTAATTCATGATATTTACAATGCTCATTCATTCTATCAAAAAACAAGAAATGTAAAGTTCTCGTTAATATCTAGCTATTACAATACACGAAATTGAATTTACAACTCTAAATAATGATATTTTCCACATATTCCCTGCAAAACACTTGGTTAGTATGAAAAATAAAAGAGAAATGGCATATATCACATGGATTTAAGCGATGGGACACTCATATACCTACCTTGTGCTTAACTCCTAATGAAACGACATGGATGATCTAAAGTATGGAAGGATAACCAAATGTGTTATATATATATATATATATATATATATATATATATATATATATATATATATATATATATATATAATATTGATATAAAGTAGGTGAGTGGCAGATGTATATGGAGTGAAGGTATTGAAATGAAGTGTAGTGAGGGCTGATTATGGGGCAAAGAGTGAAGTGAGGGCTGTAGCAGTATCTAAAGGCAGTGGGGGAAGAATACTGTGAGGTGGTGGTACCACAGTATATGCTTGATTCCAACAGGTGGCTGTGTATGTATCTTGCAGCAAAGTGTTGCTGCAAATCCGAGGGGCGGGTAATTGATGTACATCAGCTATATACAGGGTAGAAGATGGTTGTTGGCAAGTGTAACAGCACCTTTAGTGGAGTTTATGTGATGGACTCAATAAACATACCTACTGTAGGTACACATGCTGAAAGATACATCTAGCAAATAGGGATTTTACTGTTGTTGATGGGTGGACATGTGGTAGCTAGAATAAGCATCCCAGCAGGTGGTAATCTTTGCAATCACCCGTTAGCAAATGGATCAGTGACTCATAGAGTGGAGCTTGTGCTGTTGCAGGTGGATAGTGCAGAGTGGTATGTGCTGGAATTATACACAGATGAGTGCAATAGGTGTAGTGCAAGTAAATAAGAGATATAATATGCTAAGCAACCAATCCCAACGTATTCACTATTGAGAATGGCATCTACTACAAGCGACAAATAAGCAGATGAGTCCGGCTGCACTCTTCTCTGGAGATCCTTCTGTTGCTTATAGATACCCTTTATTATCAGCAACCCGCAAGCCAAGTTGCCCAAAATTTTACCATGACAGGTAATGTAACTTCTGCGCCAGACTAAAAAAAGGAATGTGTACAGCACTATAGTGTGGGAAGGGAAGCAAAATATGAACACACAACAATGAAGGATGTTGCCTTCACATCAACTGATAGCATCTTTTTCTTTTTACAAAATGTTAGTGGAAATGATGTTTTATCACTTTCAGCATCGACCTACCGAACACCATCCAACAATTTATGAACCTTGGAGAAAGACTTTGTTGACCATCTTACTAAAAACCTTAACTATAATACCTTGAGCCAATACCCTTGAAAACGTGAGTTGGCCATCGAAGGGAAATTCTATGTGGCACAAGACATATAAGGTTACACCTTCAGCAGTTATACTATTTTTTTTTTTATACTAAATCAGAGTTAAAGAACCGAACCCAATGTGAATCTCATTTGAATTCAGCACAACAGGATATTAGAATTTTACAGGAGGATAAATATAATATAGCCAATCTACTTTTCCATAACGATCTCTAAGTTCATTCTACGGATTTTGAGGAGCTTTATCCCAACCAGTGGAGATGTCTCTAGGAGAGCTTGTCAAGTTAATAATGGTGTTGCTGGGGTGTTTATGGATGATTTGAATGCTTCTATGCTGAAAAACTGACGTAACATTCAAAAGGGATAGTAAGACCAAAGACTATAATGGATTTTGTTAATCTTGACAGTCAGATCGCAGCAACCATCTCAAATATTCTAATTCAAGCTTATCACATAAGGTGATGCTGACTCTTACCTCACCTAATGGGTATGTAGATTCTTGTTTAATATGATGATACAGGACACCACCACATGAAAGCATATATCAGAAACTGGAGAACGTGAATAGGGAAGATACAAACTAAATGCAGTAAACGAATGTCATCTGATGTTTATTAAAACTAGAAAATCAAATGCTAGGAGATAGATCAAAGAGGAAAAACAGGAAATTAATCACGGCAAATAACCAGAGAACAAAATAAGAATTAAAAGTTAAAACGTCAATCAATTATCAAAATAGAATTAGAAAGCTGAGGCAAATACAAGAGAAATACTGAATCGGATGATAGTCCTAGATGATCCTCAAAGCCAACGATCATACCCGAAGTCAAGGAGAAGAATATAAAACTGTAAAAAAAAAATCAGGTAAACAAAACGATCATAGTGCATTGAGAGAATTGCAACAAATAAAATAGAATCCCCTGTTTGAGATGAATTATCGATACTGGATGGTGCAGAGGATGCACTTGATCCCAGCGGCAGTTGTCTGTGTCAAGATGGACGAATCTCGAATCCTTGAAAGCCTTCTGAAGGTCCTTAGCCGGTAGTCATATTCTTCCCTTAGAATCCAAGCTTAACGCATAGGGATCAACACGTCTAAGCACATCCATGCTTTGATGCAATGTACAGAAGTATCTATGTGGAATTTAAGGGGAAAAAAAAAAAAAGCAAGGAGCACAGACTAAAAGGGAAATGGAATTAACAGGCAGTCGATAAGAGATGAATATCGACCAATCATGGTAAATCAAAATGGATATAAATGGTTATCCCTCCAGACAACT
The DNA here is from genome assembly GCF_984573655.1 of Nuphar pumila. Taxonomy (NCBI): domain Eukaryota; kingdom Viridiplantae; phylum Streptophyta; class Magnoliopsida; order Nymphaeales; family Nymphaeaceae; genus Nuphar; species Nuphar pumila. Next base: position 98,603,272 of record NC_143251.1, read on the forward strand.
AAGATGAAAGAGAAAAGGAAAAAAAAAACATAACCGGAAACATAGGCCAACAGATAAACAAAATCAAAATGAATTGGATGCATAAAACCAGAAAATGGGGATGACCTATGATACGCTGGAAGGAAATGGAATGGAAGATTAGATGCAGGAATTTAATTGCGAAAATCAAAGATACATAATGAAAATCAAAACCAACACGATTATAATGTTATAAACAGAACATAGAAAATGATGATTAAAGAACAGATGCCAGCAATAGTTAAAGGAAACTGAAAATATATTACTGATTCTGGGAAATGATAAATAACTGCTTGAATCTAATCATGCAACCGATGTTCAAAGCAAAGAGAAAAAAAAAAAAAAAAACCAGCAACAAAATGAAAGAAAGAAAAAAAAGGAATGTCGGAACATGTCTGTTCCATTGAATATCGCACATATATGTGGATTGGTTTTGCTATCAGCAAATCAATTACCACCCAGAGTGCTTTTAACGAAATGCCGAATGATGAAAACTAAGGAAATCCACAGAAAAGAAAGGAGAAAAGAAGAAAGAGAGAAAAAAAAAATAAATAAAAAAAAAGGGGAAACAAAAAGCAAAGAAGGGAGGAGTAGCTCTTACTGGTTTGCTGAGGGATTAATTGATCGTGGCTCTATAGATATTCTGGAGCTTGAAAGTAGTTCGAATGAGATTTCAACTGCAAGCCTTCTTCAGAACTCAAGTGAAGAAAAGGGGAGCGTAAACGGGAAAAGGTAAACAGATGCGCTATGGAGAGATCAAGATCGGATCCCTCTACGAAGTCTGGAGGCCTCTTCTTAAAGGAAGAATGGAAGGCTCGAGAGGGTGAAATCTGTTAAGGATTGATGGTGGAAAAGAGAGCATGCGGTTTGAAGATGGAGGGTGGAAAGAGGAGGGGAAGAAGGCGCAGGAGGATTCCGTTGTAGAATTTCTCATTTTCCAATAAGAGGACTCCTTTTAAGAAATTTTTGCAAAAATGGTTGGGAAATGAGTTTTTTTTTGGAAAAAGGCTTAAGAATCCTTCGCTTTCTTGTAATTTTTCCCAATTTTTTTTTTGGTCTTTGGTTTTTTTTTTTTCAATTTTTTTGTATTTTTAGAATAAAATCCTAAAGTTTGTGAGAAAACAAAGGTTAAAACTAATTATTTTTTTGTGTTTTTGCAAAAAGATTTACAAAAGGGAATTTTGCTGAGAATTTACAAGCCATTTTGAGAAAATTTCTTCAAAAATGAGTTTGGATCTGAATTTTGAGAAAATATGGATTTAAAGTACTGGATTCGGATCCGGAATTGATTTTGAATATATCAATGTGGAATTCGATCCAAAAATCTGAAGAAAGACTGAAATTTAGTTTTGAAATCACTTCGACCTTCTCAGAAGATGGAATTAGGGGCAAAAAGGTCTTTTTGAAAATTTTGGGGTGTTCACAGGGTCCTACAGTTGTTTTCAAATTGATGCATCTAGAGGCAGCCTTTTAGGGAGTGCTGAATGTGCATAAATGTTTGTGCAGGATGTGATTGTATGTATGATTTTCTCAATTCTTTATGTTTCCCAATGTTTTTCAACTCATTAGGTCTTTTTCCAAATATCCTTATTTTCCACAAGGTCTTTTTCTCAAACCCTGGATAATTTTTTCCAAATATCCCTTTTCTTCCAAAACTCCAGGTGATTTTTCATTCTCCCTTTCTACTGGATCTCGAATTTCCAGCTGCATTTTTATCCTGCCTGTAATTTTTCAAATCATATGTTTTCTCTCATTGGATTTTCAATCCTGTTGTTTACTTGCAAAATTCTTCACCGCATTTTCCTCGTGCATACCTTGATTATTGTGGCGGAAATTGTTTACCCACTTGCCTTCTCCTTATTCTAAATCTGTTTGCGGATTGTTTTCCCAAGAGATATTTCTTTCCTTCAAAAATGGTGTTTTCCTCGTGGTTGACGACCTCGCCTAGGTAACAAGGCACATTTTTCGTTGTTCATTTCTCTTACAAAGAATGACAACATAATTGTCGTGACTCCAACGACGACTCCATCCCTAGTAATGAGATATTCTTCCAATTGTCCACCATATAATTTTCTTCCCAATCCAAAAATTTCCTCAGAGTCTAATCAAGACCTTATCCTGCAGAGAGCCTTCGCAACATTTGATGGTTCAGACAAGGTCAGGGAAGAAGACCGCACCAATTCAGCGTATTAGTTACTCATCAACATCAGAAGGAGAGATGAATTCGCCAAGGTCAGACAAAGACCAAGAGCAGCCAGAAGATGATGGTATCGACCCTCAGATGTACGCAATGTTTCAGAAGATGATGAAGAGGATGATGAGTGAGCAGGCTGGCACCAGCTCAGACAAAAATCCATTCAGTCAGAGAATTAGAGATCGTGTGGCCAAGAGGTCAACCAAGTCCTCTGAGGAGAATGTTCAAGATATTTCAGACGAAGATGATACCGATGAAGAATATGAGGTGCCTCCAGCATTTCAGAAACGTGGCCAAAAAAGGAGTCACAAATCAAAAAGTCAGATTGCAGAAGAGCCCCTGCAAGCACAATTCAGGGAAATGGCCAGAGTGGTCAAGGATCTGCAAGCCCGCGACAAGGGCAAGAAAGTCTTCACCAGCGAGGACTTCTACGACGGTTTAGAAGGGGATGATGATCGGGAGAATCTTCCCCGAAAAATCATCAAGTTCGATGGTTCTGGCGACCCAAAAGCCCATCTCGCCATGTTCTTCGCTGAATGCTCTAGGTTCAAAAGAGACAATAGAGCAATGTTCTTATGCTTTCCTCGCAGCCTGGAAGGAGTCGCGGCCAAATGGTACGCGGAACATGTCAATCCTATAGAACTGAAAGAGTTCGACAAAGTCGTGAATTTGTTCGTTGAACGATTCTTGTTCAATACTGAAGCGCTCCCAACATTAAGACATCTCTGCAATCTAAGGCAGAATGAAAATGAAAAGGCAAGGGACTTCATTCGCAGATGGAGAGAGACCTGCAACAAAATGAGGGATCCTATATCAGAAAGACATGCTTTACCATTGATCCTCAATAATTTTTTGCAACCTCTGAGAGGATTAATTTCTACCTCACCATCCAAATCTTTCGTTGAACTCATTGAACGAGCAGAATGGCTCGAGTTGAGTGTGGAGAATGGAGTCTATGAAGGCTTCACATTTTCCAAGAATAACTCTCAAGGTGAACAAAAGAAGAAGGCTCACTTCACTTTTGCGGCCAAATCTTTCAATAATAGCAAAGGCAACAAGAATGATCATAGTTTGGAGAGAATCAAAAAGCAAAAGGGGAAGGACATCAACAGTGATAAACCTCTCCAATCCAGCCCTCAACATCAAAAGAAAGATCAGGAAAAATCAAAGCGCAAGGACTGGAGAACTGATCGAGAATTCACCCCTTTGGATCAGACACTCGAGAGTATCCTCGAGTATATGCTTGAGAAAGACCTTGTCCGGTTGCCTAAAGCTGCTGATCCTCCAGCAATTATGGGCAGATTCAAAGAACAATTTTGCAAGTTTCATCGAGCAATAGGGCACGATACAGAAAACTGCTTCGTCCTTAAGAACATTGTTCAAGACTGTATTGACAAGAAGCTCCTCGTTGAAGATGAAAAGGAAGACTAGTCATCCTGACAAAGATTTTTTCTACAATCATTCAAGAAGATGACAATGCCAACAATTTCCCATTTCCCATCTTGCTTTTTCAAAAGAATAATGTAATCCCATTCTCTTTTCTTGATTTTAAAGCATCAATAAAGTTATCAAATTTTTTTCAATAGCTTGGTGTCGTCTTATTTACTTCCTATTCCTTTTCATAATGTCTCTCTTATGAGGAATGATCTTGAGGACATCTATCAGTCAAGAAACTTGTCGCCTTATTCATCAATTGTCCTTCTTCTATTCAAAACTTTCTCCCTAGTTACACTGGGGCATTTTTTTGAAAAATTTATCTTTACCTCAAAACATCCTGTATGCAGGCAGGATAAACCATTCTCTCATTTTGCATATATATGCACTCATTTGCATTCATTTGCACTTCATTTGCATTTCATGTGCATGTGCATTGCCTTTGCATTGACTATGCACCCAATTCCATTCCCCTTCAGGTTAAGGGATAAACCTGAATCATTTTCCATAATTCTTCAATTTCGACCCTCGGGTCATCCAATTCTTCAATTTCGACCTCCGGGTCACCCAATTCCCAATTTTAAAATCACCAAAAATCTCAATTTTGATCGCCAGGTCATCCAATTTTCATTCCCCGTTCAAGATAAGGGGATAATCCTAAAACCATTCATAGAAGCGATTCAACTCTCTATAATGGTCCTTGTTCTTCATTGAACTGATAGTGTTCCAAACGAACTGATAGTCGTTCTTCATTGAACTGATAGTGTTCCTAACGAACTGATAATCGTTCTTCATTGAACTGATAGTGTTCCAAGTGAACTGATAGTCGTTCTTCATCGAACTGATAGTGTTTCAAGTGAACTGATAGTTGTTCCTCATCGAACTGATAGTGTTCCAACCAAACTGATAGTGTTCCAAGTGAACTGATAGTCGTTCTTCATTGAACTGATAGTGTTCAAGTGAACTGATAGTCGTTCTTCATTGAACTGATAGTGTTCCAAGTGAACTGATAGTCGTTCTTCATTGAACTGATATTGTTCCAAGTGAACTGATAGTCATTCTTCATCAAACTGATAGTGTTCCAAGTGAACTTATAGTCGTTCTTCATTGAACTGATAGTATTCCAAGCAAACTGATAGTCGTTCTTCATTGAATTGATAGTGTTCCAAGCGAACTGATAGTCGTTCTTCATTGAACTGATAGTGTTCCAAGTGAACTGATAGTCGTTCTTCATCGAACTGATAGTGTTTCAAGTGAACTGATAGTGTTTCAAGTGAACTGATAGTTGTTCCTCATCGAACTGATAGTGTTTCAACCAAACTGATAGTGTTCCAAGTGAACTGATAGTCGTTCTTCATTGAACTGATAGTGTTCAAGTGAACTGATAGTCGTTCTTCATTGAACTGATAGTGTTCCAAGTGAACTGATAGTCGTTCTTCATTGAACTGATATTGTTCCAAGTGAACTGATAGTCGTTCTTCATTGAACTGATATTGTTCCAAGTGAACTGATAGTCATTCTTCATCAAACTGATAGTGTTCCAAGTGAACTTATAGTCGTTCTTCATTGAACTGATAGTATTCCAAGCAAACTGATAGTCGTTCTTCATTGAATTGATAGTGTTCCAAGCGAACTGATAGTCGTTCTTAATTGAACTGATATTATTCCCACCGATGGTTGTTCTTAATTGAACTGATATTGTTCCCAGCAAACCGATGGGCGTTCTTAATTGAACTAATATTGTTTTCAGCGAACCGATGGTCGTTCTTAATTGAACTGATATTGTTCCAAGTGAACTGATAGTCACCTCCTTTGAGGAAAAGAGAGGAGAATTTTCATCACGGATGGGTTAAGCTGGACCTCATGTGCTCTCTTTCATCAAGGATTTCAAGAAAATTTTGTCAATTTGTCAATCAATTGTTGATTTCAGAATCTTTATTGCACAAATCTTTATTTCAGTTTACCTTCAGCATTACTTACAAAAGAGTGAAGCTTCTGCGAAAAGAGATTCAAACTTTAAATTCTTTCTATTGGCTAACCAAAAGGATGAAGGATGAAGGATAAATCCTCGATATGGCCAAAAAAAAGAAGATTCAATGTTATTGAAAATTCGTAGATGATCGATATTGATCGCAGTCAATGGCGCATCTTTAAAGACTATTCTTGTAAAATGAGGCAGTGGAAATATCCTGAGCGCTGGAAAAAGAGAGAATTCATCCAAGCCCTGTCTCCTCAAAATCACCTAAGCTGCAATTAAGTATCCGCAAAAGGGATCTCTCACCTGTCGTCAAGATGAAGGCGAATTAGGCGAGTAGACCCCCGGGGCTAAAGAAGATTCGAAACATCTCCAAGATGACGGAGTTTGTGATGGATCCTTCCAGAGAAAGTCCAAAGCACTGTCGAGATGAAGGCAGATGCGATGAACCTCTCGACAATCCCTAAAAGGTATTTAATTTCAGCTATCATCCAAAGAACCCCAGCCAATTAGCCAATATCATCAACATGAACCCATCGTCCAAGAAGGATCGAAACATCTCTAAGTTGAAGGAGCTTGTGACGTACCCTTCCCAAAAGAGAGCAAGAGAGGAAAAAGAGAGAGAGAAAAAGTCAGAACATCTCCAAAATGAAGGAGAATGTAGCCAAAACACCAGAGAGTCAAAAAAAAGTGCAGAAAGATTATCATGAGAGAAGGTCTCAGGATATCAAACTGCCAAATTTATCAAGAATCCTCTTTAACTTTGTGAAATTCTATTATCAATATTCTTTCATCAATTGCTTTCATAATATCAAATTCTCTTTCTTGTTCATATCAAGGAAATTGATAACTTCCTTGAAGAAGGTCAATTGCGAGCAATTTGGGTTTCAAATCTCGATTCTACGAAGTGAACCCTGTTTGGAGGTAATGCTTTGGGTAGAAAAGAAAGAATATCTTTGCAGCCATGTGCAACATTTTCAAAAACTTGGAATCAACAACAAAATTCTCAATATTTTGACAATATTTTCTAGCTATCCTGACGTGAAGTGAGAGCTTGATATCCGTCTTTGATGCATCCTGACACCAATTTTAAATCCCTCCTAAGGACTTGATTCCTTCCCTTCTTTGAGAGCATGAACTCTCAGATTTGCACACTTCCCTGTGTCCCCACTGTCCCACCATAGACACTCCCATTTCGGTTCGAGGTCAAACCACCAATCATTTTCTCGCAAAAGGCAATTTCAAAAGCTATTTAGTCTCAGCAATGAGACGCCCAAAATCAATCCCTTTTCAAGCTTTAGGGACCCCATTTTCCTTCCTTTTGCAAAAACCCTGTCGGATTTATTGTGCAATATCCGAAGGTTCCATCATGGTCTCTTCCTTCGAGGATTCCATTTCATTTTCCGCCCGATCAGGATAAGGGTACAAACCTGAGCCTCAACCAATGAGGTATTTCCATTTTCCGCCCGATCAGGATAAGGGTACAAACCTGAGCCTCAATCAAAGAGGTATTTCATTTTTCGCCCGATCAGGATAAGGGTACAAACCTGAGCCTCAATCAAAGAGGTATTTCATTTTCCGCCCGATCAGGATAAGGGTATAAACCTGAGCCTCAATCCAAAGAGGTATTTCATTTTCCGCCCGATCAGGATAAGGGTACAAACCTGAGCCTCAATCAAAGAGGTATTTCATCTTCCGCCCGATCAGGTTAAGGGTACAAACCTGAGTCTCATTTCAATGAGATATTTCATTCCCCAATCAGGTCAAGGGTTCAAACCTGAGCTTCGTTCCATACGAGGTATTTTTGTCCCATCCAGGTCAAGGGCATAAACCTGAACTTCGCTCTCATAGAACAAATCTTTCCTCTTTATTCTTCGCTTCATATCTACCATCTTCCTCGGGCTAATTTCTTCACACCCAGTCAGATCCTTCTAACTGGGGCATTTTTTTATGTATAGCCCAAATTTGGTGTGTTTTTGTTTGCCACTAAGCTCGGCCATGAGCCGGCTTAGCAGCAAAGAGGGGCATCTGTAAACACCCCAAATTTTCACTCACCTCCCCGACATTTTCACCAAACATCATCATCCAGCTTTTGAATCGCCGGAGGGCAAAATGGTCATTTTCTGAGCTCAGAACTTGCAAAAGTCCAAATTTCATCTGCAACTCTCAAAATTTCTTTATTTTAGCTCAAATGTTCAAAATTTTATTCCTGACAAGAGACAGACATCTCCAAGTCTTGGTTCAAGATTCTATTGCATAAGACATGACATTGCATATCATTGCATGAGCATTTCATATCACTGCACTGTACAGCATGTCATTTCGAGGTCCAAAACTCTTGATTTCAAAATTTTCAGTCCAGATTAGAATTTCAACTATTTTTAAAATTGATTTCAAAACCCTGGGTCTTCAAAATTATCAATTCTTCCCATTTTACCCCCAGGGCTCTGAATGTCAAAATATTTCCTCAGGAAAACAATCTGGATAAATTTCATCTTAGATTTTGCCCTTTTGTCAAACAATTTCAAACATCTTCCTTTTACAAAATTGCCCTACAGGGGCCAACTCTTTTCAAAGTTTCTGTTTTACCAATTAGTCCAAATTTTTATGAAAATTCCAAAAAGAGGTTGTTGTTTTGACCTTATTTCAATAAAAAAAAAGCAATGTGGGACCCACATTGAGGTGGTGTCACACAGGCTTTTCTTTTGAAAAATTTGAATTTTGAAAAACCCAAAAATATAGGAGCCTTGTCCCCTGGATTGGTGCCACTTGTCTTTTCTCTCTCCTCTCATTTACCTGCCATGTGTCAGCATAGGGTTCACCTAGAGTTGGCGCCACATGTCACCTTCTCTCTTCTGCCATCCTTTGACACATGTCAGTGTGGGGCCACCTTAAGATGCCGTCACATGTCATTAGTCATCCTCTTTATTTTATGTCACGTGTCAATGTCTACCATCTTCACCCTGTGCCAAGTGTCATTCCAAGGTCACCATGAGATGCCACGTGTCATGTGTTGTCCTGTTCAGAAAAAGTAGAACTTGTCTCCCCTGAGGTGGCACCATTTGAATTATGTCTCCTGCAGGTGACACATGTCACTCTCTCCTTTCCTCAGGAAAAGCAAGCGACACGTGTCAATCTCTGCTCCTTTCAGAAAAAGCAGAGGACACATGTCTCCCTCCTATTTTTCTCAGAAAAGTAGATGACACATGTCATCTCCAGCTTCCTTTAGAAAAAGTAGAAGACACATGTCACTCCCTGCTTTTCTCAGAAAAAGCAAGTGACACATGTCACCCTCTGCTCTTCTCAGAAAAAGCAAGGGACATGTGTCTCTCTCTGCTTTCTTCAGAAAAAGCAAGTGACACATGTCACTTTCTGCCTCCTTCAGAGAAAGCTAGAATTCAAATGTTCAAACTCCAGTCTGAGGTGGCGCAAATCCTGAACTTCACCTTTTCTATTTTGTGTGAGATGGTGCCACGTGTCCCTTTTCCTCCCTCTTGCCACATGTCATTGTAGGAGCCACCCTGAGGTGGTGCCACATGGCAGTCTCTCCTTTCCTCTAGAAAAAGCAGAAATTTAAATTTCAAACTCTCTCTGAGGTGGCACCATCTGAATCCTCTGCCTTTCCTTCTGACACATGTCAATGAAGATGCTCTGAGATGGCGCCACATGTCAGTCTCTCCTTTCATCAGAAAAAGTAGAATTCAAACCCCTCTCAGGTGGAGTCTTCTGCTTCCTCTGCTCCTACCTTCTGACACATGGCAATGTGGATGCTCTGAGATGGCGCCACATGGAAGTCTCTCCTCCTTCCAGAATAAAGCAGAATTTGAATTTCAAACTCCAAGACAACACCCTCTGAGATGGCGCCACATGGAGGGCTCAGATTAAGCTTCTTTGAATTTCAAAATTTTCCAAAAAACTCTATAAATACAAGGCCCAATGCCCAGCCTAGGGGAGCTTCTTTTGGATTTAGCATTTTCACTCTGAGAGCCCTGTTTGAGAATTGAACTTCAGAATTCTATTTTCATTCTTTCTTGGTTTCCTCTGGATTCACGCCCCTCTGGAGCCCATTATCAAGGTAGCCACTCATTTTGGGAGTTCCAAAACCGCTGGAGAACACAAGGTAAGCCTCCATTCCTATTGATTTCACTATGATAATTCTTTTGGTTTGATTCGTGTTGTCGTTTAAAGAAAGAGCTCATCCGAGGGATGGATTGAGCTATTCTCATAAAACGACATATATAAAAATACATAATTATACTTCCTTGATTATTTATAACATGCATGTAGTTAGCTAGATTTAATTTGCATTTTATTTCATTCATTTAGTACATTTCATGAATTAATTAGGATTGATTTAGCATTTATTTCAATTCTGCTTATTTTCAGTAGGTCTCTGTTTTTGTCAGTTAGTCCACACGTTATTTCATGCATTTGTTTTTTATTAAAAATCCCAAAAAAATCACGGAATGCGGCCTTAGGTGTCTCTGAAATTTTGCCAAAAATTCGGAGGCATTTGAATTTGTTTACTGCGGTAAACATTCAAAATGGCAAGTCGGGTGTTTTTACCCGGGATGCGTTTTGAAAATCATTTGCTGACTTGTAAAATCGAGATATCCCTCATGGGAGATCAGATTCTCGATCCGAAAAATGTTCTGAACTCGGGAGAATGTCTAGTTTTTAATGTGAGTTTTTCAGATTTTTATGAGTTTTTTTTTATCTGACAAAAATCCGAGAGTTCGGGACACGTGTCAGAGCCTAATTTGAGCCTCTGAGATCTTGGATCGACTTAGGGCTATGGTTTCTCTTTGTGTGTTGCTCCAAATACGAAACTGTAAAAAGTGAAAGTGGTGTCCGAGCTGTCCTCTGTTCGCATCTGAAAGCCTGTAATTTTTAGAACTGTGTTGACCCCTGATTCGGATTTTTCTTGTCAGTCCCTTGTTTTGCTACATTTGTCTGTTCTGTTAGTTTAGGTAGGAATAGTTATATTTTTATCTGTGTTTCCGTTGATCAAATGCCGACGTCATAAACATAAAAGTTGTTCATGTAGGTGTCATGCATAGCTAGGATTCATTTCATAAATTTCCATGGCTGTTTTATATTTTTTTGTCATTTTACATAAGATTAGGGTGATTTTTACCTCTGTCAGAACTAAATCCCTGTTATTGAACTCACCATGGCTCAAATCCCGAGGCTGTAAAAACCAAAAATGTTCCATTTCGGGTCTATTAGCAGTCTGCAAAATATCAGAAGTTTCCATGGTGTAAATCTTGCATTATCATATTAGGCATTGCATTTGGTTCGGATCCATAGGCAAAATCCATCATTTTAGGACTTTCTTTGAATTTTGGCATTTAAATCATATCATTTCATGAGTTTTAGCATTCTAGGTTGTTTATCAAAGTGTTTAGATGCTTCATACCGAATTTGGTGCAATTTGGAATCCATTTGAGGTTCGGATCATCCATAATACCAAAACAGGGTCCCGCAGGACCCGGATCCAAGTGAAAAACAAGCGAAATTCGCTATTTTGGCTAAATTGCAAAATGCCAAATTCTGATTTTACAGTCCTAATGTGTTTAGAAGCATGTCATACTGCATTTCATCATCATTGAATTCAATTTGAATTTCAAAATCCCAATTTTACTAAGTTTTCCTTCAAAAAACCCTGATTTTAAAGGTGTAACTTTAATTTTAGGGGTATTTTGGTCATTTTGACCCCAATTCCGAATTTCAAACTGTTTTCCACTGAATTCCCTGCATTTACATCATTTCAAATATCAAGGAAGCATGATCATAGGGTTTATATCCAATTAAATCCAATAATTTCATAATATTATTGGAAAATTTTGGAAAAACCCACATATTTGAGCTAACCTTATTTCAAGTTTGGCAGGGACATTCGAAAGAAGGAGCTGAAGTCTGCAAATTTCTTTTATTTCCTTTATTTAGTGATGTAATGATGTAAATTTTGGAATAAGAGAGTTAATTTCCTGCTTAGACTAGGATGCATATCATATAGTTTGAATTTCTGCAATATCCTGCTTATAGGATGCATACATCTTATTTCAAAAGCACTATGGATGTTCACGAATGGCACGTGCACCAACTCTTAGGGAGTTGATGGACTCGGTGGGATCCATATTTACGGCCCTAGTCGGAATATGGATGAGACCCAGATCCATCATCTTTCTACTAGTCACATTGAGCCTACACTCTTAGGCTATCTTAAAATGCACATCATATTTCCAATGTTTTCAAAATCATGTGCATCAAATCAACTAAGTTCTGAACATATTCATGGCCACAGTCAGAGTATGTGAAGGATTTATTTGGACTTAATGCACATTTTCCAACCAAGTCCTCGGAAATCTTTTCAAAGGGCATTCATTTACTCATGTCATTTACATCATGAAATCATTGATTTTCTCAAGATTTTCTCAAGAAAACTTCATTCTCAAGAAATCGATTTCTCAAAAAACTCTAAGGATTTCTTCAAAATCGGTTTTCCAAAGACAAGTTTCTCCACAGTTTTCCCTGGAAAATGATATTTTCTTAAGAGATTCAAAAGAGTTTCCCAATCTTTCTCCAAGATCCAAAATCGATTTCCAAGTATTTCAAAAGGTAAAATTCCCAGGATTTCGATTCCCCAAGTTTTGAATTTCCTTCTCCAATGAATTTTCCTATAAATCTTCCATCATCTTCCTAAGAAAACTCTCAAAGTTCAAGTTTTTCTAAGAAGTGTTTCCCTTTTCAAAAGGTTCATCTTTTCTCAAGAATCACTTCCATTTTCCCAGGATTTTCAACCATTCATGATTTTCCCACAACTTCATGAACTTTCCCGTGATTTCAAAAACCCTTTTTCACATAAGTTTTCCTGAGAAACTGACTTTCATGCTTTTTCCTGAGAAATTCTTTTCAACTTCAAATATTTTCCAAGCATACATCATGTTTTCCCAAGCTGCATCTTCCAAAATCTCATAGCACATGCCTGAATTCTCTGTGCATCTAGGATAGAACACAATTTTGATGATTTAACTAAGTCAAGCATAGTTTTGGTCCTTGGTTCGATTACCCCTGTTAAAGGCGGCAGGAACGGTCGAACCTCGTACCGACAGGTCGAGCCCCATCCCATGGATTTTCTCGCAAATTTCAAAAACAGAGGCGAGTATTTCAAAAACAATTTCCAAAATCCGGTCAAGTTTGAATCGCGAAAGCGTTTCCTCTTTCTCTCTTCCGCAAGGAAGGGAAGACGGGGGAAAAATTTCGCGACGATAACAGCAGGCAGGATCAGGCGAATCTTTTTCTAAAAATTTCATCGAATTTTCGATTAATCTTGTTATCTTTATTAATTGCATTCGTTTCATTTTCCAATTTAATCAAGTTTTCTTCCAATTATTGTTAAGTTTATCAATTTTGTCGGATTTTATCAAGTTTTATCAATTATATTAATCTTTTCCTTTTTAACCCTTTCAGGTTAAGGGATAAACCTGATGCCTCTTTCCCATGAGGTATTCTTTTATTCATTTTCCCCTCAGGTTAAGGAAAAAACCTGACCCTCGTTGTCTGAGGTGTTCCCATTCAGGATAAGAGATAATCCTAATACCCCTCATAGGAGCACCAGTGCTACCCGTGAAAATTCTTTTTCAAAATAAATTTTCAATAAATTTCTTTAAATTCTTCTCCATTTTTATAAATTTTATTCTTTTTCAGGTTAAGGGATAAACCTGAATCATTTCCCATGAATTCTTCAATTCACATCAAAGTTTGTTCTATACTCCTTCAGGATAAGGGAAAATCTTGAAGCCATCATAAATAGATTTGGATCTTAGGCCATCTTGGGTCAAGGATCTCGAATGAATCTCTCATCTTCATCATCGAAATCTATTCATGCTTTTGTCAATCCTTCAAGTTTCGACTCCCGGGTTGGAATCGTTTCCTTCCCATCTGAGTTCCGACTCAAATTTTTTTTCTTTTTGTATATTCTTATTTCTGAAGTCTTAAGTTTCGACTTGAACTTCCTTTTGAATCCAATGCTCGTATTGGACAAATCGTTGTGTCGAGAATTCGAGTTTTCAAAACTCAATTCTCACTCTTTTCTTATGTTTTAAAAACCGGGTTCCGACTCGGATTTTTCTCTTTGTATATTCTTATTTCTGAAGTCTCAAGTTCCGACTTGAACTTCCTTTTGAATCCAATGCTCGTATTGGACAAATCGTTGTGTCGAGAATTCGAGTTTTCAAACTCAATTCTCACTCTTTTCTTATGTTTAAAAAACCGGGTTCCGACTCAGATTTTTCTCTTTGTATATTCTTATTTCTGAAGTCACAAGTCCCGACTTGAACTTCCTTTTGAATCCAATGCTCGTATTGGACAAATCGTTGTGTTGAGAATTCGAGTTTTCAAACTCAATTCTCACTCTTTTCTTATGTTTAAAAAACCGGGCTCCGACTCGGATTTTTCTCTTTGAATATTCTTATTTCTGAAGCTTCAAGTTCCGACTTGAACTTCCTTTTGAATCCAATGCTCGTGTTGGACAAATCGTGGTGTCGAGAATTTGAGTCCTCAAAAACTCGGTTCTCACTCGTTTCTTATATTTGAAAAACTGAGTCCCGACATGGATTTTCGCTTTTGTATATCCTCATTTTCTCAAAGTTCTGGCTTGAATCTCCCCTGTCGATCTAATGCTCGCATTTGGATCGGAGTTCTCCTTGAACTTTCCCTTTCAGGTTAAGGGACAAAACCTGAACTTTCCCTTTTAGGATAAGGGATAATCCTTAAGCACCGACAATCATTCTCGCTTAATTCTCAGGTATCTTCGAATGTCGGTCTCATTCTCAACTCTCCTTTTGAAAAACCCAGTGCTTGTGCTGGTGTGCATTTCGAAAACCCAGTGCTCGTACTAGTGTGCATTTTCTAAAACCCAGCGCTCGTGCTGAGGCAGTTTCAAAATCCAGTGCTCGTGCTGGTACATCTAGCGCTCGTGCTAGTGTCTGGCTGACTGATCAGTTAGCCCTCCCGGTTCAGTCTTTATACTAACCAATCATCATCATTCAAGCTTTAAATTCTCAATTTCGACCTTCAGGTCATCATTTTATCAAAAAAATCAATCATTTTTCTCTTGCGAAGGACCCTCTTCAGGGAGAGTTTGAGGGAACTCGTTCCTTTCGCATGAAACCGTCTTTCGTTCGCAAGAACCCTTTTCCAGGGAGAGTTTGAAGGGACTCGTTTTCTTCGCGAACAGTTTGCAAAACAACAACCAACTTTACACAAAAGAACCCTTTTCCAGGGAGAGCTTCGACGGAAGCTCGTTTCTTTTTGTGGCCCCCATTTTTTTCAACTTTGGCCAACCCCTTCACAGAGGACTCTCTTCTAGGCAGAGTATGATGGACTCGATCCTCTGCGATACTTTCTCAACTTTTTTTTTTTCAGCCGCCTTTCCATAAGAGAAGCCTAGAGATAGGGAGTTTTGACGAAAACTTAATTTCTCTTCGAAAGTTCCATTTTGCAAACACCTCCTCTTTCAGGGAAGAGGGGAGTATTTCCAACTTCCCATTCAGGTAAGGGCTTAAGCCTGAGTCTCTCTTTTTGGGAAAAAAAAGAGGAGAATTTTGTCACGGACGTGTCAATCGATATCAAGCGATTTCTTTCATCAAGGATTTCTGGAATACATTGCCAATTTGCTATCAAAAGTCATTGTTGATCTCAAAGCTTTCATCACATAAAAGAATTACCTCAAACTACTTTTAGTATTATTTCCAAAAGAGCAAGACTTTTTGCGAAATAAGAAACTGAATTCAAGCTTTTTCTGTTGGTCAACCAAGAGGATGAAGATAAATCTTCGATATGACCGGCAAAGGAAAAATTCAATGATGTTGAAAAGCCATAAGTGAATTGATATTGATCATAGCTATGGTACATTCTTAAAGATCGTTCTTTTGGCAGTAAGACAGTGGAAATATCCTGGGCAGTAAAAAGAGCACCTACCCAATCCATATATCCTCAGTCCTTCCAAGCTGCAATCAAGTATCCGCAAAATGGATCTCTCAATTGTCGTCAAGGTGAAGACGAATTATGCGGGCTAGATCTCTCGGGCCAAAGAAGATTTGGATCATCTCCGAGATGAAGGAGTTTGTGAAGGATCCTTCCAGGGAAAGTTCATATCACCGTCGAGATGAAGGCGAGTGTGATGGACCTACCGACAAACCCTAAAAGATATTTGATTTCTGCTATCATCTAGAGAATTTTGACCAATGAATCTATATCATCAACCTAATCCCTGAGAAAGAAAAAGAAGGATCAGAGCATCTCCAAGATGAAGGAGTTTGTGACGTACCCTTCCCCGAAAAGAGAGAATAGTCAGGACATCTCCAAAATGAAGGATGATGTAAAAGCCCAAGAAAACTCCATGACTCAAAAGAGTGCAAAAAGATCATCATGGGAAATGCCCAGGATATCAAACTGCCAAAAATTGCCAGGAATCATCCTTATCTGTGTGAAATTCTTTTATCAATGCTTTTTCACTCAATTGCTTTTATGAAGCTGAGAATGTTTGCTCTCTTTTCATATCAAGGAAATTGATGTCTTCCTTAAAGAAGCTCAACAGTAACAAAATTGAGTTTGATTCTTGATTCTATAGAGTTAGCCCTTTTGGAGCTAATACTCTAGGTAGAAAGAGGTGATATTTTCATGCACAGTTCAATCATTCTGAATCAACTACAATTTTGACATCTTATTGGCAATATTTTCTCATTATCCCAAAATGAAGTGTGAACTTGATGTTCGTTTTGACATATCCTGACGTCATCCCTCCTTAGGACTGAAAAGTCCTTTTTCTTCTGTCTGATCTGAGCGCTCTCAGATTTGCACACTTCCCTATGTTCCCCACTGTCCCAGCATAGATAGTTCTCGCTCAGGATAAGGGTTAAACCTGACCTTTTTGCAAAAGATCTATTATTGTCAAAAGCTATTTTCAGTCTCAACAATGAGGCGCCCAAGAACAACCCCTTTTCAAGCTTTAGGGACCCCCATTTTCATCTTTTTGCAAAACCCCTCTTGGACTTGTTGTGCCAAGTCTAGAGGTCCCATCACAGTTTTCCTCGCTCCTCGAGGATTCTGTATCCATTCAGGCTAAGGATTGAACCTGTTACCTCGCTCCACGAGGTATAACCCGAAACCTTCTGCGAGAGGTCATCTATTTTTAGAAAGTTGATTTAGTCTCGGCAATGAGACACCCAAGATCATCCCCTTTCCAAGCTTTAGGGAATCCCTTGTTTTTCTCTTCTCGCAAACCCCTTCTGGATTTGTTTATCCAAATTCCAAAGGTCCCATCATGGTTTCTTCATCCGAGGATTTCGTATGGTCGTCCCTTTTAGGTTAAGGGTTAAGCCTGAACCTTGCTCCGCGAGGTACCTTCCATTCAAGTTAGGGTTAAACCTGAGTCTCATTTCGACTAGATATCCTTTCTAGTCTTTCCACGGTTTTTTCATTCGAGGACTTCGTGCGATTCCCCCCCACTCAGGTCAAGGGTAAAACCTGAATCTCGCTTTGGCGATGCACTTCATTGTCCCATCACGGCTTCCTCGCTCGAGGATTCTGTATGGTCATCCCCTTCAGGCTAAGGGTGAAGCCTGAACCTCGTTCCGAGAGGTACCTTCCTCTCAGGTTTGGGTTTAAAATCTGAACCTCGTTTCGACAAGGTAATCGTCCCATCCCATCATGGTTTTCCCCACAAAAGAATCTATGCTCTGTACATCCATCCAGGAAAGGACTATGCTTGAAATTTCATCTCACGAGGCATTTCTCTCAAAATGTCTCATCGAGGTCTGCTTATATTCCTTTCCCCATCCCAAATTATCTCGATATATTTTCGACCCATCCAGGTTAAGGGCTAAACCTGACTCATTCCGAAAGGCTGATCTTGTCTCACCCATAAGACTTGATCAAAATTCTTATCTTTCATCATTTCGGGATCTTCACCTAAAGTCCCATCACGATTTCCTCATTTACATAATTTAGTCATATCATTTTTGAGGATTTCGTCTCCCCCAAGCCATTCAAGGATAAAGTTTTAAACCTGAAAAGCCATATCTTTCAAATAAATTCTTCCACACCCAGTTCAGATCTGCTGACTGGGGCATTTTTCAAAATTTTGAGTGTTATCTTTGCCACTAAGCTTGGCTTTCAACCGGCTTAGTAGCAAAGAGGGGCATCTGTGAACACCCCATTTTTTTCAAAAGTTTGTAAATATTCCCTTTTTTCCCTTTATCTTCATTTTCTGAGCAATTAAGTCACTTTTAAATCTAAATTCCAGTTCATCTCTCAAGTTTTACGGAAATTAAATTCATTTTTATATGTCTGACTCAATTTCGGATCCGGATTCAGATAAGAGATCCAAATTTGAGCTTCGTTGTCCAATTTTTAAATCAAATTCTTAAAATTACCAAAATAACCTTTTAAAAGGCTTAGACAGTTCATCCGGTATCCGTTTGGATCCATCACGTTGTATTTCTCGATTCGAGTTTCAAAAACTCGAACATTTTCTCAAAACTTAGGTCCAAACTCATTC
Organism: Nuphar pumila; assembly: GCF_984573655.1. NCBI lineage: Eukaryota > Viridiplantae > Streptophyta > Magnoliopsida > Nymphaeales > Nymphaeaceae > Nuphar > Nuphar pumila. The sequence goes on from NC_143251.1 coordinate 98,621,458, forward strand.
TTCTGAATAATTTTCCCCAAAACGGCCTGAAATTCTCAGAAAAACATTTTTTTCTCAGAAAAATACAAAAATTTAATGTTAAAACTTTGTTTTTCATAAAATCTTAGTTTTCTATTACAAAAAAAATACAAAATATGGAAAAATAACATAAAAATAAAATAAAAAATTGGAAAAAAATAAGGAAAGAAAATGGTTTTAAAGCTTGAAAGAGATGAATTTTGCTGAAAACCTCATTTTAAAACCACTTTACAAAAAACTTTTCTTAAAAGGGACCCTTCTTTTGAAAAGGGGAAAATTCTGCAAAGGGCCATCTCCCGCGCACTCCTCTCTCTCATTTCTACCCTCCATCTTCAAACGGCCTCCTCTTCTCTCAGCCTTCGATCCTTAACAAACTCCCTCTCTCGAATGATCCAAGCTCCCTTTAATGAAGAAGCTACCCCAACTCCAAGGAGGATCGCATTCTCTACTAACCGAGGCCTCCTGTTTCCTTGAAGCATCCCTTATCTTCGTCCATTTTTTTTTCTCTCACAGCAACTCTCCTTCAGCACCCATCGATTCCCCACAATCGGGCGTCCGTTTTCACCCCTCCTGGCTGAGGCATCACCAAGTTTCATCAGCATCTCCTTCCCCTCTTTTCAGAACCTCTGCAAAATCGGGTAAGTTTTCTTCTCCTTCTTCTGGTTTCCCCCTTTTATTTACCTGTTGTGGATTTGCCATTGATGTATCATGGAGGGTGTCGGTCTGCTTATCGCAGTATTGACCCACCAAGTGCTACAGCCACCGGAATCAAGCGATTCCAACAATTTTTTTTGTTTTATAAATGTGAATGGTAGTTTATAATCAATGTTCCTTAATCATCCTTTCTGTTTACTCTTCCATTTCTTTGTGCTATTCTATATCCTGATTCTCGCATTCATGCATGGTTTAAATTTTATCTGATCATTCCATTTTGATTATAATGCAATTTCAGCCTTTACTTCCTATGATAGTTGTGACGCCCCAAACCCCGACCTTGTAAAAACCTTGAGTTTTTTAGCAAAAAAATTTTTTTTTAAGGCTATACAGAGTGAAAAACAACTAGCGGAAGTAAATGAGGGACAACAGGGGTAAAGCAAAGGCCGCAAGTCTGAGCGGGCCACAGTGAGAAAACCAAACCACAGTAGACAAGTAAAGTATTCTTCATATCCACAATAGTTACAATGATACAAAAATGAGACTGGTTACAAAAAGGGACAATCTCACAAAAAGGAGAGGTACAACCCCTCAAACCCCAAAAACCAGAAGAAGCCAGAATCTGCTGCAAAGTGTGGGTCTCAAGGCTCCTGCTGTGCACCGTCGCATCGCGCTGCATCTACTCATCACCTGTATCCTCATAAAACAGGGTCAGTACTCTTGCGAGTTGGTGAGACAAACCATCCATACATTATCATTTTTAAGGAAAAACAAAAGGTAAGCAACAAGCTACAAGTGTGCTAAGTACCAGACTATAACTAGCATGATGGAGCAGTTAGAAACACTTGAATAAAAGTACCAGTGCGTGACAGGTAGGTCCACGTGCCACAAGACTGTAAAACTACAAGTAAGTAACAATGCAACTACTAAAGTAACAAACAGAAACTGAACAAAAGTATATACTGCTCTAGAGTAACAACTACAGTAAGTCAGTCTGATTGGTTAGTCCTTATGTTCATCTTTTTACCTCCTTCGGGTACGCGAAGGAAAACCCTCGAGTTCTGTGAGACATGCACCCGGCGTCTGTTATTTAATTTCTAATGTGGTAACCGGAAATGCTACAGAACAAGAAAACCACCTGCGGGCGACACGCAGCCAGGAGAAACCTTTCACATGGGTAAAGGATTGCAATCCGTACTACTGCAGTAGTAAAGGTCCCTGCAGAGGGTACCTTGACCTCCCTAACTCTGAGTGACTGGAGGTCAGAGGGCACATCGGCTCCTCCCAAGAACAAGTCGTAGTAACGACACGTCACTCGGGGCTGTACCATTCACCCTCTCCATTGGTGACCAAATTGTGAATGGGGCGCGACAGGTTTATCTTATTTAGGCTCAAACTTCTGGTCGTACCTCCTCTCGAGGTAGTCGCGCCTCGTGGTTCCCGCGGGGTACGCAAACGAGGACTTGGCCTGCCCATTCACGTGCTCGGCCTCACACGGCCACCACGAGCACATCGCCTGTGAAGACGATAATATACCATTTTATTGCCTAAAGCAACACGAACCTGTGAGTACATTCTTACCAACCCGGGCCATTGCCCGTAGACTCCACCCTAGTCTCTAGACCTCAATAGGTCAGAAGTGTCAAACCCTACGATAATTCCAGTTCTTTTCCAAGTGTATGCCATGTAAAGCACACCTCTGGTGCAGTGTATATCTATCGATATACGAGAGGGGTCCAAACACGAAGATGCTTGACAAGTGAGCTAGTGATGTACGTGTCCGAACGTGCCAACTTGCTCCCACGAAACGGGACAACCCGCATAGGTGCAAATTCGTCCAAAAACGCGTACAATCATCATAACGCGACAAACTTATGTGTAGCGAAGCCATCCGTCAGGGATCCTCGCGAGTCCCACACTCACAAGTGTCAGGGGAAAATAGAATTCAATATAATCCCATGCTAATGGGAATAACATTGGCATATCCAAATGTGCGGTCCGCACGTCTGGGGCACGAATGTGACCGAAACCCGAAAGGTCCATAGAACCAGACAACCATATGCGAGCGTGTGTGTCTCAACAACGCTTGCAATCCATCCGCACTACCTCCCTTACGGGGCTGCGGGGTACGAGCAACAGAAGCCTCCAACCGAGACATATGTTGCTAGCAAGAGACGCATTCCGCCTAAGGCTCGACATTTTCTAACGGCACGAAGGGGCAACCGTCGCCACGGATGAGTTCCCGTGGAACTCCCTGAGGGCGCGCCAACCTTGTTGCTACCCAAAAGGGGTTAAAATCCTGGGTCAGGGCACTCCAAGGGGCTGCCCAACAAGGTGACAAGGTTACCGGGTGCCTTAGCACCCAGTGCCGTTGTCGCGCCAACGGGGAACCCAAATCCCGGTGGGGCTGGACAAGTGGCTAGGCCACAGAGGCCCTACCACCCTTGGTCCCTGCCTAGGAACTGGCCAAGTGGAGCTGACAGCCATACTGGCCTCAGCCCGCACGCGCCAACCCGGGTGTGCCCGCACCCGGCTAAGCCTAAAACGCCCTCAAGGGGCTAGGCTTAGCCCAGTGCCTACCGAACCAAAACAAGACCCAAAGCGAGGTCTGGTCAGCACCTAACCAGACCCAACTGGGTCCCGAAAACCCCTGGCCTAAACCCAGCCATGGGTTCAGACTAGGGTGTTGGGCCTTAGCCCACACCTAGAGGGGTGCGACTAACCCAACCACCCGGCTGGGTGGGGCAAGCCCAAGGCTCAGGCCTGGACCCTATTGGTCCAATCCCCAGCCGGCAACCAGGGGCAGGGGCACCAGCTGAGGTGTCCCACCGGCACCCATGGTCTGACCCACGGGTGGGTCCAGACCAAAACACCCAGCGGGTGCACGCGAGCCCACAAGGGGCGCCAAGGAGAGATGGTGGGACGCCCACCCGAGTTAGGTGGCGCCACACCAAGAAGATGGTCTGGACCACTGGGGGTCCAGACCTAGCCCCACTACCCCAACAACAGAGGTTGCTGGGGGTAGGCTACGCCTGGTCTGACCCAGCCGTGGGTCCAGACCAGGCCCACAAAGGGGCCAGCGCACCACTAAGTGGTGCACCCAGCACCAAGCTCTGGGTGCTCTAAGCACCCGGCTCCCCAGCTGCACAACAGCCAACCGGTCCAAGGGGGGGGGGGGTGTCAGCTACTTGCTACAGTCCGTAGGTCTGTAGCATCTGGCTCAGCCCAGCCATGTGCTGAGCCAGGCCACACCCACCTGGTGCACCCACTAAGTGGTGCGCCAAGGAGATGGCCCGGGTGCCATGCGCACCAGGCGTCCGGCTTGCCAAAGGGCTTTGGCCAGGGCAAACCACAAGGAAAGGGGACCATACGGGCCCCTGGTTCGAGCCAAGTGGTGGCTCGAACCAGGGCGGTAGCCCTTGACCCTGCAGGTCAAACCCCAAACCCAGACCCAGACCCAGACCCAGACCCTCGGGTTCTAAGGCACCCGGGTGGTGCGCTTGGGCTAACCAAGGAAAGAAGGGGGGGGGGGGGGTTCACCCCTGGTGGCTCACCCGTGGTGGGCTCTCCCCTAGGTGGGTCCACCTCGGGTAGGTCTGTGTCCAGTGTGGCCCAGACCACCCCAGCCAACCGAGGGCTGCAGCACACGCTGCAGCCAACCCTGCCATGAGGAAGAGCTAGACTGACCAGCTTTGGGTCCGTCCGAGGCTCATCCCAAGGCCTACAACGGTCTAGTCCACCAGCTGTGGGCTCAGCCAGGCCATCTAACGGCCTGGGCTGGGCGTGCAAAGGCCCAGCCAGGGACCTTGCCCAGCACCAGCCCTCCAAAGGGGGGCGGGGGGCGTTCTATGACTATAGCAGAAAAAAAAATGCCTTTTTAAGGCCAAAATGTGGGCTGAGCCCACCCACCTTTAAAAATGCCTTTTTAAGGCCTCTTGTTGAAAATTTTCCAACTTTTCAAAATCTCCATTTTGAAAAGTGGTTTTTTGTAAATATGTTTTTTCATAAGCCTTAAAAAGGAGACATGGGCTGAGGTGGAGCCCATGCCAAACTTTTCTAAATTCACTAACCTACCCCTTGTAAAAATGTTTTCAAAAACCCTCTTCTAGGTTTTGATGATTTTGCAATTTACTTCATTTCTTTTCTTTTGTAAAATCTCAATATAATAAGTATTTTTAAAAGAACTAATCTAAACTAATTTAAAAATCAAGATTTTAAATTACAATATGTAAATTAAGATTTAAGCTTTCCTAAAGTATATTTAATTTCTCAATTACGGTGAAATTGGGCCTCGGTATGACTCATAATTACCGATATACCCCTATCTCCCCAAAATCCATGAAATAACGAGATATTGTTCTCGCTTAAACCCCAAATCCGGAGCGAACTCATGTGAACACAATATACATATAATCTACAAATATTGAGGTTGGATCCATCGCGGTTTGCCCCGAATCGCCTCGTAGAGCAAATCTACGCGAGTCAGAACCTCAGAAAGCGATAATTGCTAAATTTACGATTATTGCCCGTGCTGGAACAAGGAGTTTTCTAATAATGAAGTATATCTCATTTAAAAAAAATCTTCAAAAAAACAGTGGGGCTTACATCCTTCCCTCCTAAAAAGGGATTTCGTCCGCGAAATCACGATTACTAGGCCACAAAAAGGTTAGGGTATTTCTCCCTCATACTGGCCTCTGGCTCCCATGTGCATTCTTCGATGCCATGGTGTTGCCACCGTACCTTAACCAACGGAATGGTCTTGGTACGCAGAACTTGGTCGCGATGATCAACGATCTCAACAGGTCTCTCGGCCACAGTTAAGTCCTCTTGAACTTCGACATCTTCGTACCGGATGACGTGCGATGGGTCTGGAATATACTTCCTCAGCATCGACACGTGAAAAACATTATGAATTTGAGCATACTGCTGCGGTAGCTCAATCGGATAGGCTGTTCCACCGATCCTCTCGAGGATCCTGAACGGCCCAACGTATCTAGGACTCAACTTTCCTTTCTTTCCGAAACGAAAGACGCTCTTCGTCGGGGATACTTTCACAAAAACCATGTCATCGACATCAAACTGTAGCTCTCGCCGCCTCTTATCGGCGTAACTCTTCTGTCTGTCCTGGGCTGCCTTCAGACGTTCTCGGATCTTCTGCACTTGCTGAGTGTAGTGTTGAAGAACAATCGGCGACTCACTGGATCGATCGCTGATATCGTCCCAATATGACGGTGATCGGCATGGTCTCCCGTACAAAGCCTCGTACGGAGCCATACCGATACTAGCATGATAACTATTATTGTAGGCAAACTCGACCAAACATAAGTGTGAATCCCAATCACCTTTCCAGTCGAGCATACAAGCCCGCAACATATCCTCTAACGTCTGAATCGTTCTCTCTGACTGGCCATCAGTCTGAGGGTGAAAGGCTGTACTGAACTTCAGCTTGTTCCCAAAGCTGACTGCAATTGTCCCCACAATCGCGACGTGAATCTAGGATCACGATCCGAAATGATAGATGTAGGTACGCCATGTAACCGTACAATCTCTCGGATATACAAGTCTGCTAAGCTCTCAAGCGGCTGACTGATCCGGATAGGTAAGAAGTGAGCAGACTTGGTGAGTTTGTCCACAATCACCCATATCGCATCGTGCTTTCACCTGGTTCGCGGTAAACCTACCACGAAATCTATCGTGATATCCTCCCATTTCCACTGAGGAATCTCAATCCTCTGCATGGTGCCACCGGGTCGTTGGTGCTCGATCTTGATTTGCTGACAAGTCAAACACCTCGATACATATGCTGCGACTTCACGCTTCATCCCGTTCCACCAATACTTTCGCTGAAGGTCCTTAAACATCTTAGTACCACCAGGATGGATGGTGTACTTCGACAGATGTGCCTCATCAAGAATCTCCTTCCTCAACTCAGGGTCATTCGGTACCCAAAGTCTATCCTCCATGCGGATACAACCGCCGTCATCAATACGAAAGATTGTGCCCTCTACATGAGCTCGGCCGACAAACTTCTGATATTGAGCGTTTCGCTTCTGCGCCTCGATAACCTTAGGCAAGAATTTTGATCGAATGGCCAACCTAGACAATCTAATGGTTCCGCCTCCGATCGCGAATGGCTTCCAAGCCACGAAATCTTCGATCAATTTCTGGCTCCACACAAGACTAGCCAGAACACTGCTCGATTTGCGACTAAGCGCATCTGCAACGACGTTCGCCTTACCAGGGTAGTAAGACAACGTAAACTCATAGTCCTTGATAAACTCGAGCCAACGACGCTGTCTCATATTTAATTCCTTCTGGGAAAATAAATACTTGAGACTCTTATGGTCAGAAAAGACCTCGAATATATCTCCGTACAGATAGTGTCGCCAGGACTTCAAGGCGAACACCACAGCCGCTAACTCCAAGTCATGAGTAGGGTAATTCCTTTCATGAATCTTCAGTTGTCGCGAAGCATACGCAATAACACGACCGTGCTGCATAAGCACGCATCCCAATCCTGTACCCGAGGCGTCTGTGTACACCACAAAGCTGCCTCTACCTGAAGGTAAAGCTAACACCAGAGAGGTAGTCAGCTTCGTCTTCAGGATCTGGAAACTCTCTTCGCAAGAGTCAGTCCACTCGAACTTGACTCCCTTACGCAGAAGCTTCGTTAAAGGAAGTGCAATCCTGGAGAAATCCTGAATAAAATGTCGGTAGTAACCAGCTAACCCGAGGAAACTGCGAATATCCGTGACAGACTGAGGCTTCTTCCAGTCCAACACTGCTTCGACCTTTGCTAGATCAACTGACACACTATCACTGGATATCACATGACCCAGAAACATGACCCGTCGAAGCCAAAACTCGCACATGGAAAACTTGGCGAACAATTGTGAACACCCCAAATTTTTCAAAATGTTGTAAACATCCCCTTTCTGCCTTTTATCCCCATTTTCTGGGTAATTGAGTCAGTTTTAAATCTAAATCCCCTTTTGTTTCTCAAAATTTGGTTGAAATCAAATTCATTTTCCATATCTGACTCAGTTTCGGATCCAGATCCATTATCAAAATCCAAATCTGAGCTTCATTATCCAATTTTAAATTAAATTCTCAAAATTACCAAAATAATCTTTTGAAAAGCTCAGACACTTCGTTCGGTATCCGTTTGGATCCATCAAGTTGTATTTCTCGATTCAAGGTTTAAAACTCGAACATTTCCTCAAAACCTAGGTCCAAACCCCTTTTCTGAAGAAATTTTCCCCAAGATGGCCCGAAATTCTTGAGAAAACATTTTTAAACATTCCTTAGAAAAATACAAAAATTTAGTGTTAAAACCTTAAATCTTAGTTTTTCTATTACAAAAATACAAAAAAAATTAAAAAATACAAAAAAAATAGTTTTAATCCTTGTTTTCTTACAAACTTTAGGATTTTATTCTAAAAATACAAAAAAATGGAAAAATCATGCAAAAAACCAAAGAAATTAGGAAAAACTACAAGTTTTTTTTGAAGATTTTGCCGAAAAACTCACCCTTAACCACCTTTTTAGAAAAACCTGAAAAGGAGGCCCCTTTTTGGAAAAAACTGATTTTTAATGTTTAAGGGTCGAGTTAGGGTTTTGAAAACCCTAACTCGCCTCCCTCTCTCGCCCAAAACCCCCTTCACCACCGAGACCTTCTGCTCCAGAGTAACCCCATGTGCCTCCAACCGCCGAGCTCCTTCACTATTTCCCGTGCATATCTTCCTCTCGCTTTCCACCCTCAATCTGCAACCGTCTCTAACCCTTTTCCTCTCACTGCCTCGATCCCCCGTTCGATGGGCATCCATCACGCGTCCACCCTTCGATCGACGATCGCTCCATCTCAACCATCGATGCCCAACCGTCATCTGCTTCTCGACCCTTCCTCTCTCTATAAAATCAGGCACACAGGAGAAGGCGGGATCATGGACGGTGAGCATATCAATCTCCAACCTCTCCATTGCCCTTCTCCTGCAATAGAAGAGAACCCTTTTTAAAAGAGGAGTTGACCCTCCTTCCGAATATTTCCAGAATCAACAGCACATAGGAGCGAGGCCTTCTCCTTTCCCAAACTAACATCAAAATCACGGTAAGTCGCCAATTGCCTCCCCTCTGATTTCCCTTTCCCTAGATTCTCTTTAAAGTTCCTCTTCTTTTTCTTTTTCTTACTTTGCTACCGCACTTACGGGGGATTGAGTTGCCTGTGCAACCCCAACCCCTATTTTATGCTACAGCAAAATGGAACCACCATTCCAACATATCTTCGTCTATCTTATATCTTATTATGTTTTATCTTCCTTTTTTTTTCTTTATTGTTTATCCTAATTTACAGTCAATCTGTTCCTGGTTTTCGTTCGATATTCCCTGTTCACATCAGGGTCTCGATCTCGTCTCGATGAATCGGCGTAGATTTCATTTTTTTTTTTTTTTTGATATTGCTGAGTTAGTTGTTTTATTTTTTGCTATGTTCTGGTCCAACTGCATTTTCGTTATCATTGGTTCTTGATTCACATCAAATCCCATTTTGGACTTCATATTGTGTTGAATTTTCTGTTTATACCCAGCCAATATCCTGCCTATATCAATCGTATCCAATTAACATCAAGCATGTATGCTTTGCGTCTTGCGTCTATTAGAGTCTTATACGTCCATGAGCATCTGCATGTTAGCTTAGCTACATCCTTTCTTCACCTTACGCTTGCATATTAGTTTATGGCATCTCATGATATCTCTTTATCAGCACATCTCACATATACCTCTGTGTTTTCGGTCCTTTTATTCTTCTTATATATTAACCCCTGTATCCACTTTGTTGTGCTCTCTTCATACCTGCAATAGCACAAGGCACGACTGTGGGTTCTTTGAATCTACAATAGCATGGAATATTACTGTATTGTTGTTTTATTCTTGTGTTCATAGCTGTGCAAGATACCCCTGTCATTTGCAATAAGATGAAATCCTGTGTAAAAAGGAAGTGCAAGGTAAAAGATGCATTTCTCTTATGTCTGCACAACGTGATTACTGGTTTTCCATTTTTTTTTCTTTTTTTCTTTTTTTTGATCTCTGTGACTTGCATGATTTAATTTTACCCATTCTTCCTGATTCCATATAATAGCTTTAGCATATGTTATCTGTTTCATGTTCATCAAATCACACGCCTACACAGCTGATTTTCATCATGCAGTTTACTAAGAACCTTGTTGTGTTTTCTTATGCACCGGTCCAGCAGAGACTAATCTTGCTAAGAGTTTGGTCGATTCATGGTTTGGCTGGGGTCGATGGATTGAAATAATACCTGAGTATATATATTCTTATCAGAACTGAAAAGGGGAATGACGCTTGCCCCAAAATGAAGTATTACTAGTCAGAACCAGGTAATACTGGGAGGTTTATTTGTCCTGTACATGGGTATGTATTCTTGCTGGGTTTGATGGACCGCAGGAGTTTAACGCCAAGGTCGCTTACAAGCAACTCCCCAAGAAGGTGGGTCTGACGTCATCACCCATAATGCTTGACCTGGGCATTTCTAGATCCTTTGGATACGTTGGATTTGAAGCCGATCTTTTGGTCATTGTAATGTCCAGAGGTAGAAAAGAAGACAAGGCAGTGAAAGGGACTCATCGTTAGGTTGCTCATTTAAAATAGTTGTCATCTGGATGTAGCTGAAGTCCCAAGGGCTCCCTGGGTTAGCTTCTTTCTAAAAGAAGGCGTGAGCACTTCTGAAAATTTGAATATCATGTTTTGCAGGGTAGCTTTGCTCATGTTCCGTGTATGGTTGGGTCTTCGCCACTGTTTGCTTCGCATTGGAATTGAGTGCCATAAGCATAATCATATGTTTCTTCAGATTATTGTTTTATGCAGAGCTAACAAAATACCTTGGCATCTACCTTGACCCATGCCCTGCATAAAGCTAGTAAAGCACTTTATACTGTTAATACTTTCTTTCTTTCTTTTTTATTTTTATTTTTATGTCGTTCCATTCTTAACGATCCTGTGGAATCCCTTAGAGTTTATTCATTTGATTTACTCTGTCCAGTGTTTTCACTTTCTTTAGTGTCCAATTTATTTGATGGTTAACTTACCTTTTTTTTATTTTATTTTTTTTTTATCTTCTTTGAAATGTGACATTCCAATCCTTGGCATTAATTAGCTCTTGCTTATAACTCTTTGCTATATACATTTTGGTGCATGTTCAGATCCTTTTAGGTCTTCTTTCAGTATAATATCTGACTTCCTTTTTTTTTTTCTTCTTCTTTTTTTTTAGTTGGTTGCTTACCTACAGTTTTCCTTTTTTTCTTGGGGGATCGGTTACTTGGCTGCTAAGGATTCACCATTTCTTACTGCACCTCATTGCACCTGTGCACAGCCCCCTGCGTGATCCATACTCCCTGCTATTCTCTCAAACACAGCCAGTTCATTTGATAATCACTGTCTTGATGCATCCTTTCCATAAAAGGGGCTGATTATATGGTTAGGGGTATTGAAGTCTTGGTAAACCCTTGTGCATGAGGTGCGAGATTCAAGATTATTCTGGTGACAGACCTGTGCATAATCTAAATCATGAATGGGAAATTGTGGGGCTAGGTCTGATCCTTTCATTATGCGGCTCCATCCAGCTTGATGCGGATAGTTCTCTGACGAAGGTGTTGCCTTGACCACATCCTAGGCATCAACCAATATAGTTGAAATCATTCAAGGAATGGGTTCTTTGTTTTTTTTTCTGCAGATATATACGAATGTTGCTCTATATAACATTGGCCTCCTAAAGGATTTCTTTTCTTTCATATAGGTCTCATAAACTGATTGCTAATATCTGATTACAGGTACGGTTCTTGCTGAGCAACCCGATCGTGGTGTTAATCTTTCAGAAGTAAAAAGGTAGGCCTTAAACTCAAAATCTTATGGTAGCATGATTTCCTCTATGGTTATAACAACATGAAGCGTCTGTAGAATTCTGTAGCATTTGGTCCCCTGCAACATGTATCATTCCATCATCTGTTGTACATATCATGACACTTAACTGTTATCGCACTTACCAATGCACCATTGATCCCTTGATTGACACATTTCAGAAGGGTAATCTACATACCTCTTCATAAGGAAAGCAATAATGCACCTTTCGTAGATAAATCATTGGTATCTCACGCTTATTGCCAGGGATGTCTGAAAACCAAGGTTTTGCTGCCCCAGACAGTGAAGTCCCTGTTTGAATCACTCACTGTTGACTGAATTAAAACCTAAATGTCCTGCTGATTTTCACTTGGTCTGCTTTAGATATTTTAAGTGTTGAATACTGGTGATGGAACAATGATGTTAGTATTAATTTGTTAATCTATTAGTGTTAAGTTAGACAGATCCATTAAGATGATCAGTTAGGTGAGTGAGATATTCATTTGAGCATCATTAATTGTCTGATTAAGTAAATTGTTGGTTGATCAGCAAAGTAATTAGCATCGTCAGTTGCTTGGTAATTGTTTAAGTAGTGGTTGGTTTTAGCATTTAGAGATCGTCATTTTTTGTTTCTTTTCTTCTTACATATCATCTCATTAATGTCCTGTTTTGAGTCTTTAATTCCCCTGTCTTCAGCAATCCCACCACCTGCTGTAGGTGCCTCAAACAGCACACTGCTGTTGCCGGCAAGCAACCTCTATGTCATTCATCAACAATATCTCCTGTATATCGCCTTCGTGTCTCCACTTATGTGTGGCTCATTGCTAGCACTACTGCACCTACACAGTCCCTTCACATTCAACATCTCTATTCTCATAACAAATGCCATTCATTTATGTCACACATACTGAATGTGAGCATATATATATATATATATATATATATATATATATATATCATGCTTGGATATGTATATATATATGTGTATCTCTCTCTCTCTCTATATATATATATATATGTATAAATGTATGTGTAAATATATATATATATGAATATACCTATACATATGTATACATATATATATATATATATATGTATTTTTTTTTTTTATGCATGTACATGGCCTACATAAATGTATATCAGTTCTTAATCCGTCTATCATATGTCTTGCGCTAACTCGGTCTTGCAGGAAGATGTAAGAAGTTTAAATTTCCCTTTTGGATTAGAAATTTTTGATATTTGCAATTCAGAGTTGTAATAAATTAGGTATAAATGAGAAGCTTTACATTTCCATCTCTAGATAGAATGAATCAGCATTGTAAATGTCATGAATTGCTTGCTTTCATGCATCTTTGTCTTTCTTTCAAAAATTCTCACAAATGGTGAAGCACGAATGGCACGTGCACCATTTCATAAGAGGTAAATTAATCCTAAGTTGATGATTTATACCAACGACCATAGTCGGGGTGTAAACAAGACTTAGGATTTTTATCTTTTACGAAATAACATTGGATCCATACTGGATCTATTTTCAAAATTCATCATATTTCCTTAAATATTTTCTCCTTTTATTAGAATTTAACTTAAAATTGACTCAAAATATATATCAATGGCCATAGTCAGGGTATATTGAGAGTTAATTTCATTTTAAATTCTATAAAAGCGCCAAATGTGTTTCATTCTTCACCTGAGCTTAAATATAGATTATTATATGATACATTCAATGACCATAGTCAAGGATGTATTATATCTTCAATCTTATTTTAACTTATTTAAAGAATGTAATAGCTGTCGTATTGGTACTTTGTCAAAGTTCGGTCTTCATACTGGTCGCAACATAACTCTCACATTGAGGTTCAGGCTCAATCTTTAGACCTGTGAACCAAACAATCTGTATAAGACTCTTGGGTCATTCCATTCTGTTAATCTGACATTCGGGTTGCCGATTTTGTCAAGACCTCTAGTCATTCGTGTTATCAAGCAGTTCTTTGAGTTATCAAGAGCTATCAAAATCAATCGCCAAGTATCTCTCTTGCGAGGGACCCTTTTTCCAGGGAGAGTTCGAGGGAGCTCGTTTTTTTTCGCATGTCTTTATTGTTCGTTCGTTGAACCCCTTTTTCTAGGGAGAGTTTGAAGGGACTCGTGATTCACGAACAGTTTGCAAAATAATCTTTGTTGTAACACAAGGAACCCTTTTTCTAGGGAGAGTTTTGACGGAAGCTCGTCCTCCTTGTAACCTTAAATGTCTTTTATTAGGCCACCCCCGTCGTCGAGGACCCTTTTTCCAGGGAGAGTGTGATGGACTCGTTCCTCTATGATATCCTTTCAATCTCTGTTAGCGGCCCCTTTCCATAAGAGAAGCCTAGAAATAGGGAGTTTTGACGAAAACTCTATTTCTCTTCGAAAGTTCGTTTTGCAAACACCTCCTCTTCAGGGAAGAGAGGAGTATCTTTTGTTACCCGTTCAGGTAAGGGTCAAGCCTGAGTCTCTCCTTTGGAGAAAGGAGAGGAGAATCTAGCCACGGATGTGTCATATAGATCTCAAATGATTTCCTTCACCAAGGATTCCAAGAATATTTTGCCAATTTGCCATAAAAAATAGTTGTTGATTTCAAAATCTTTATCGCATAAAATTGTACCTCAGAATACCTTCAGTATTACTTCCAAAGTGACAAAGCTTTTGCGAAAAAGGATTCAAAATTCAAAATCTTTCTATTGGCCAACCAAAAGGATGAAGAATAAATCCGCGATATGGCCAGCAAAGAAAATTCAATGTTGTTGCAAAGCCATGAATGATTGATATTGATCGCAGTCAATGGTGCATTTTTAAAGACCATTCTTGGAAAATAAAAGCAGTTGAAATATCCTGGGTGACACAAACAAAAAAATCCATACCATCTCTACATCTCCTCCATCACCTAAGCTGCAATTAAATATCTGCAAAAGGGATCTCTCAACTGTCGTCAAGATGAAGGCGAATTAGACGAGTCGACCCCCGCGGCCAAAAAAGATTTGGATCATCTCCAAGATGACGGAGTTTGTGACGGATCCTTCCAGGGAAAGTCCAGATCACCGTCGAGATGAAGGCGAGTGTGATGGATCTACCGACAAACCCTAAAAGATATTTAATTTCCGCTATCATCAAGAGACTTCCAACCAAAGAGCTAATAACCGTCAATATAATCCCTGAGAGAGAAGAAGGATCAGAACATCTCTGAGATGAAGGAGTTTGTGACGTACCCTTCCAAAAAAAAATAAAGAGAGAAAAGTCAGGACATCTCCAAAATGAAGGATGATGTAATTCCCGAAAAATCCAAGAGAGCTCCAATTCTGTCAAAAAGAGAGTGCAGAAAGATCATCATGAGAAGAGAATCCCAGGATATCAGACTGCCTAATCTATCAAGAATCTTCTTTAATTTTGCGAAATTCTTTTATCAATATTCTTTCACCAATAGCTCTCGTAATATCAAGAATATATTCTTTTCCGCCCATATCAAGGAAATTGATAGCTTCCTTGAGAGAAAGTCAATGGCAATGATAGTCGAATTCGAATCTCGATTCTACGGAGTTAAGTCCAGTCATAGGTAATACTTCAGGTAGACAAGAGGGAATATTATTCATATATATATGTACTTATCATTCTTGAATCAATTATAATATATATATATATTTTTTTATCTTATTGGCAATCTTTTAAGTTATCCTGACATGAAGTGAGAACTTGATGTTTATTTTGATGTATCCAGGCGTTGTTGTTATCCCTTTTAGGATCGGATGATGGGAGTTGTCCAAGATCCTTCCCTTCTTGTTTTGATCTGAGTGCCTGGGCTCTCAGATTCGCACACTTCCCTGTGCTCCCCACTGTCCCACCATAGACAGTTCCCGTTCAGGTTAAGGGTTAAACCTGAATTTTCTGCAAAAGGTCATCTGTCTTAAAAGCCATTCAGTCTTAGCAATGAGACGTCCAAGATCAATCCCTTTTCAAGCTTTAGGGAACCCCCTTTTCTTCCTTTTGCAAACCCCTCTCGGATTTATTGTGCAGAATTCGAAGGTCCCATCATGGTTTCTTCATTTGAGGATTCCGTATATTGTCCCCTTTCAGGTTAAGGGTTAAGCCTGAGCCTCGTTTTTCCACGAGGTATCGTCCCCTTTCAGGTTAAGGGTTAAGACTGAGCCTCGTTTTTACACGAGGTATCGTCCCCTTTCAGGTTAAGGGTTAAGCCTGAGCCTCGTTTTTCCACGAGGTATCGTCCCCTTTCAGGTCAAGGGGTTAAACCTGAGCCTCATTCTGATGAGGTATTTCATTTATCATTCCCTTTCAGGTTAAGGGTTAAGCCTGAGCTTCGTTCCATACGAGGTATTTCCTGTCCCATCCAGGTTAAGGGCAAAACCTGAATCTCACTTCTTTTCGAAGTAAAATTTTCTCCTTATTCTTCATTTCATATCTATCATCATCATTTGAACTAATTCTTTCATACCCAGTCAGATTCATCTAACTGGGGCATTTTTATAGTCCAAATTTGGTGTGTTTTCTTTGCCACTAAGCTCGGCTTTCAACCAGCTTAGCAGCAAAGAGGGGCATCTGTAAACACCCCAAATTTTTACCTTCATCCAGTGTTTGTCCATTTCATAAGTCATTACAGATCATTGCATGTCATTGCACGTATTCTGCATAGCATTGTATGACATCCCATCTCATTTTCGAGATCCAACACTCTTGTTTTCAAAACATTTAATCCAGATTTGAATTTTAAAGCTTTATTTCAAAATCAATTTCAAAACCTGGGTTTTTATTCAATACTCTGTCATTTTTCAACCCCAGGACGTTATATTTCGAAATATTTTCTCAAAGAAACAATCTGGATTCATTTCAAATTCAAATTTTAATCGATTTCAATTCACAGATGAGACCCATTGAGGTGGTATCGCTTCTGAATTCCTCTATTCATCAAATTTCTCAAATTTTTGAAAGTTTCAGTCCGCTCAAGACTCTGTTCTCAGAGTCCTAATCCAGTCAGGAGTCTGTTTTTAAGTCTGTTTTACTTCCAGTTTCAGTCTTATCGATTATTTTCAAAATTTAGGTCATTTTACAGAGTCCACTTAGTTCAGGACTCTATTTTAGAGTTCGGTCGAGTTAGAAGTCTAACCCTGACTGTGTTTGCTAACTTATTTCATCATTTCTTGATAAAATCTTTTGAAAATTCTTTCATTTGGCTTTTAAAATCTAAAATCTCAGAGTCCTAAGAGTTCAGGACTCTAACCCGGAGTTCTAGTTCGCTTGAGACCCTATTTTCAAAGATCTTGAATTTCAAATGTCAATTTTAACCCTTTTTCAAAGCCATTTTCAGTGTTTATTTCAAAAATGTTCAAAATTCGATGTGGGCCTGCTCAGTTGGCACCATATCCAGAGGAATTCTAACTCAGTTAGAACCTTATGCCATTTCAAAAATCCTAACTTTAAGATTACTTTTGAAGATCCTTTTGAAAACTCCTTCAATTTCAAGTTTTAAAATCATTTTTTTTTTTAAAAACTCAAGTAGGGCCCACTCGAGGTGGTGCCATATTCGAGTCGGTCAGGGCTAGACTAGGGTTAGTCAGTGTCTTGGTTAGTGTTAGAAATTTAGAAGAGTCAAAAGTTATTTTAAAAACTCATTTTGAACTTTGGATTTTAAAACTAATGTTTTAAAAGGTTTTTAAAGAACTTTAAAAACCCAAATGTGGAAAATGCCAAGTGGCATCACATTTGGGGATTTTTTAGGATTAGCTAGGGGTTAATTAGGCATTATTTAGGACAATTTAGACTAGGGGTAGTTAGGTAACTCCACCCCAAAATCGCCCCCCCTTTAGAAGTCCAAAAATTTCAAAATTGCTAATTTTTAAAAACCTAAAAAATTGTTATAAAAGGCCCCCATAGGGGGGACGATTTTTCCAGCCACCTTGGGAGCAAATCTTGGAGCTTCTCTCTCCTCTCCAGCCCTTCCTCCATCGCTGCAACTCCAAGGTATGAACTTCTTCACTTTTCTTATTTTATTTAATGCTTTTTTTAATGCTTTAAACCTAGATTTAGGCTTGGACACCCCTCCTTATGGAAGATCAACCATGGTTTCACCTCAAGAACTATCAAGAACCAGCAAGAACGACCCAAGAAGGTGATCTAACCCTGTTTTGAATGATTTACAGAGATTTTAATCCATTAGAATTGATTTTAATATGATTCTTTACAGTATTAACCAATAAAATATATGATTTACCCTTTTTATGGGTTAAATCTATGTTTTAAAGGTGATATCAAATTCCAGCCATTGATTCCCTGTTTTTATTTTATTTTCATGGTTTATTTATGTTTGTTTTATGTTCTCTAGCATAGAAATAAGTTTTATTTACTGTTTTATGGTTTATTTTATTTATTTACATTAGTTAATGCATGGTTTGTCAAGTTTCTTAAATTTCTGTGTGTTTTAGGTTTAGAACAGTAAAGATAATGTTATTTTGGATTGAATTTATCATTGTTTATTTCTGATTTTTTTATATGTGGTTCATGCATGAGTTATTGAGTTACTGTAGAAAAATCATAGGTTTTGGATCTCGGGAACTCTGTCAAAAAAATCAGACATCAAATCGGGTTTTTAAAGCTTTAAAATCGTGGTTAAAATAAAAAAGGTAACTTGCTGTGATGATATTTCTCTCATCTTATATCCGATTTTAGATCTGTAAAGTGCTATGGATTTACATTGAATAGATATGTCTGCTGTGAAATTTTCGGATTTTTTGATCACTGTGTAGTATTTTTCCCCTTTTAGAGAATCTGTTTTTAAATTTAAAGCTCGTTAGGGTTTACCAAAACCCTAATCAGACTTGTGTTAGTCATAAATCCCAAACCACAGATCCGATTTTAGATCTGTAAAAAGTGAGTATTGTTATTTTTATGTCTACTGTTCACCACTAAAATTTCAGAGATTTTTGTTTAGGATTTCTATTTATATGTGTATTTTCAATCTGAAGTAGCCGTTTTAATCCCTGTTAAGAGTGATATATTTTAGCTCAGATTGCTGGAAGGGTTTCTCCCTAACCGGAGATGATTTTTCCGATCTGTAAATTGGAAAATCTCTGTTTTCTTCTTAGTTAGTCTCTGTAAAATTTCATAAATTTCCATGGAGATTTGACCCCTGGTTCAGGTCTTGGACTGAGACTGGTTGGTGAATTAGGTCAAAAATAGCATATTTTAGGGTTTAATGCAATTTTCGGATTAATTTAATGTCAAAAAAATATTTTTATAATTCCTATTCGACATTAAGGTTATAACAAGTGCAGGTACCAATTTTTATGGATTTTGGAATCCATTTGATGGCTGAATTAAGCAAATTGTAAAACCGGGTTCCTAAAAGATCCAAAAACACTGCTAAAATCACAGTTTTTGTGATATTATTAGATTTTCGTGCATAAGCATATATTTTTAGGGTTTAATCATGTTCATAATCATGTTAGGATGCTTTAGGTTTAATTTGATGCTCATTTGATTTCATTTAGTGCATAAAACCTAAGTTTTTACCAAAATCTATTTCAAAAAACCCTGATTTCAAGGCCATAGTCTTGCTATCGGGGGCAATTTGGTCATTTGACCTAAATTTCGAAATCCCTAACCCTAATTTCCATATTTTTAAGCATGTCATATCATATTTAGCTTAGTTTATTCCATTCACATTTCAAAACTTGCATTTTATCAAAATATCTTTCTAAAAACCCTAATTTCAAGGCCATAGTCTTGTTATTAGGGGTATTCTGGTCATTTTGATCCCAATTTCGAAATTTCATATCTTATCTTCCTTATTTATTCAATTTTGTTTCATACTTTATCATTTTGATTTAAGGGAATCATGGCAAAAAGGCTTATATCTAGCAAAATCCAACAATTTCCTAATATTGTTGGATAAATCTAGAAAAGCCAACATATATTCATTAACCAAGTTTTCTAGTTTTGCAGGTACATTGAAGACTTTATTTTTCATGAATTTAAATTTCAATAGTGATGTAAAGTAAATTAAACTTTGGAATAAGAATTTACATTTCCTGCTTAGCTTAGGTTGCATTGCATATAGTTTATTTTTTTATAATTTTAATGTGTGATGGATGATGATTCATGCATATTTTTACAAATTCACCATGGTCTACACGAATGGCACATGCACCAGCTTCTATGAAGTTTATAAACTTGGTGGAATTTGTATTTATGGTCATAGTCAGAATATGAATGATACCTAGATTTATGATCTTCACATTAGCCACATTCAGCCTACACTCTTAGGCTAACTTCAAAAATGCACTGCATTTCTCAAAAATACAAAAAAGTATTTCTCAATTCCTCAAATCCATATTCATTCATTTCATGCATTTGTCAACTCCAATTCAAAATCCAAGTCAAGGAAATTGAATTCCTCAAAATCTCCCAAGTCTTATAGCAAAATCGATTTTCCCAAAAGCATTGAATTTCAAAGAATATTTCAAGTGTTTTTTCAAGTTCATAAACTCAATTTTCCAAAGTTATGCAGTCAATTTCAAAGTTTGAAGTTAGAATTTTTCTAAGTCTTATTCAAAAGAATATGAATTTGCCAATGATATTTCAAATATTTCCCAAGTTCCAAATTCAAATTTTCTAAGTTAGAATTTCAATTTCAAAGTTTGAATTCAGAGAAACCAAGTCTCTCATAATCGATTTTCACCAAATGTCAAGAATTTCTCAAAATCGATTTTTATATTTCAAATCCCAATTCACGATTTTCCATGTGATACCTATCATTCAAAGCAAACATCATGTTTTCAAAATGTGCATTTTCTAAAAATTCATAGCACATGCCTGATTCTATGTGCATTTAGAAATTAGAATATGATTTAAACAAGTTGAATAGAGTAGAGCATAAGATTAATCATTGGTTCAATTACCCCTGTTAAAGGTGGCAGGAACGGTTGAACCTCGTACCGACAGGCGAGTCCCATTCTACGGAATTTTCCCGCATTTTAAAAACGGAGGCGAGTTATTTTCAAAAAACTATTTCAAAGGTCAGTTTGACTCGCAAAAGTTAAAAATTTTGCGATGATAACAGGATGATAGTAGGCGCAGAAGAAAAGGCCAAGTAGCCTGAATCGCTTGCCATAAGCGTAAGTGTATCTGGGAGGTGATTCCTGACGATCAAAGTAGTCCCATATGACCTCTTCCTCCTGAAGGTTGTCGATCAAGAATCAGTATCGAGCAACTGGAAGAAGCTTTTCACCATTATATCTGAATGAACTGGCTCAGGCTGGCACATGCTTGAGGAACCAAGATTGTAATGCATAGGTGCACCCTTCGACTAGAATGGATTCTCCGACTGCGAAATGAGTCAACCCTCGGTATAGGAAAGCGAGTGCGGCCATGGCTATCGAGAGGCGGCTGGTCTGTCGACTTCCCCATCTTCTTAGAAGCTGGACCATTCTGATATCCATGTAATTCCGTCCATCTGGAAAGAAAGTTAATCCTACCGTGCACATAACCATCGCGTGCTGAATTCTCTCTCGAGCTGTTCTGGACAGCGAGCTGACTTCCATAAATGTCCCATACTGTCGGTAGATTACGAGCAGATCCACATATTCATTTCCATCTTCTTCGATCAGTGGCCAAGACTTACGCCCTGTCATGCGAGCTAAGGCATCCTTAGGGTCCAGACCCTTAACATTAATCAGAAACTGTTTCTCCAATGGATCTCCAGGCTGACTGGCTAGCTCGGGCAATCCCATAATCTCTGAAAATTCATCCATCAGTACTGTCATCTCGCCCCACGGGAACCAGAAGGTAGAAGTGCTCGGATTCCACCGCTCTGCTAGTGCATGAATCAAGTTGTCGTTGACTGTCTGCTTTCCCACTGCGGATGCCAGTTCCAATCCACACTCGTCCAGATGGTCCAGAAACATACGAGAGAAGTTCTTGAACCATGAATAATACCACCGGGGAAAGAAGGATCCGGTGCTGAGGACTCGATGTTCGGGAAGACTTTGTCACACCTCGTAGGAGATGTGACCCTCAAGGAAGACTGAATCAAGCTGACTGGATACCATCGGACTGGAAGACATGGAAATTGGAATAAGACTTGGAAAATACAGGAATTTTGAGGAAAATGCAGGCAGGATAAAAATAAAGCAGGAAATTCGAGATCCAGAAGACAGGAAAGATGGAAAATCACCTGGAGTTTTGAAGGAAATTAAGGGAAATTTGGAAAATCGTCCAGGGTTTGATGAAATATGGAAAATGAAGTATTTTGGAAAATCGTCCAAAGTTTAAAACATGGACAGTACATGGACATGGATTGGGGAATTTTGAGAAAATCGTCTAGTATTTTAGAAAATTGGGAAAAATATGGAAAATAAAAAGGAAATAACATATTCAATCAAATTCTGCATAAACAAGTATGCACAAACAACATTCCCTAAAAGCTGACTCTAGATGCACAAATTTTGAAATAGCTGTAGGACCTTAATCCTGACTCTAAGGTTCAGATCATCTGAGTCCAATCCAGTTATGCCTATATACTCAAGCCAAGGCTCGATATACGTGGCATAAAATCAATTTCTCCGGTTCTAGGTTCAAGTTTTCCAACATCCTTGAGCACCTGCCGATATACGTTGGACTATGGCCCTTGGTACGTGGCAGGGGGGGTTTCACCCAAATAAGTGGCCCAGTTGTGAGGCTCTGTCCCGAACTATGGTTCTGGAAGAGAGCCCAGCAACGTGAAGACCGGGACAATATAGGTGGGGTGATTTTTGAAAAACATGAGCACATGCAATCAAATAGAAGGCTCTAAGTCCTAAAGAGATAGATTTTTAAAATATTTGAAGAAGCACGCATTGTTTTCATACAATTCCTAAATTGAGGAGTGTTGTATTAGACCTAAGTCTATGTGAGCATGAATAATTCTCCTCAATATGGTCCTACCAAACCATACCTAGTCTATATGCATTCCATGTCAGCTGGGTTCAAGTCTAGGCTCCTAGGTTCACATGATATCATAAAACAAAGCTGACATTCCATGGAAATTGATTTTGACAATTTGAACTAAGTAGAGCATTAGATTGATCAGGCAAAGACAGGTCCCATCACGGTCGCCAAACCTGTTATCATCACAAAATTTTTAACTTTTGCAAATCAAACTGACATTTGAAAAAAGATTTTGAAAATAACTCGCCTCCGTTTTTAAAATGCGGGAAAATTCCGTAGAATGGGACTCGCCTGTCGATACGAGGTTCAACCGTTCCTGCCACCTTCAACAGGGTAATTGAACCAAGGATCAATCTTATGCTCTACTCTATTCAACTTGTCTAAATCATATTCTAATTTCTAAATGCACATAGAATCAGGCATGTGCTATGAATTTTCAGAAAATGCACATTTTGAAAACATGATGTTTGCTTTCAATGATTGAAATATTTAGAAAATGTAAATCTTGGAAAATCGTGAATTGGGATTTGAAATGTACTTCTGAGAGAAATAAAATCGATTTTGAGGAATCCTTGACATTTGGTGAAAATCGATTCTGAGAGACTTAGTTTCTCTGAATTCAGACTTTGAAATTGAAATTCTAACTTAGAAAATTTGAATTTGGAACTTGGGAAATACTTGGAATATCCTTTGAAATTCAATGTCCTTGGGAAAATCGATTTTGCTATAAGACTTAGGAGATTTTGAGAAAATGAACTCCTTTGAATTGAAATTTGAATTGGAATTGGCAAATGCATGAAATGAATGAATATGATTTTGAGGAATTGAGAAATACTTTTTTGTATTTTTGAGAAATGCAGTGCATTTTGAAGTTAGCATAAGAGTGTAGGCTGAATGTGGCTAATGTGAAGATCATAAATCTAAGTATCATTCGTATTCTGACTATGGCCATAAATACAAATTTTACCAAGTTTATAAACTTCATATAGGCTAGTGCATGTGCCATTCGTGTAGACCATGGTGAATTTGTAAAAATATGCATGAATCATCATCCATCACACATTAAAATTATAAAAATAAACTATATGCAATGCAACCTAAACTAAGCAGAAAATGTAAATTCTTATTCCAAAGTTTAATTACAAGTTACATCACTATTGAAATTTAAATACATGAAAAATAAAGTCTTCAATGTACCTGCAAAACTAGAAAACTTGGTTAATGAAAATATGTTGGCTTTTCTAGATTTATCCAACAATATCAGGAAATTGTTGGATTTTGCTAGATATAAGCCTTTTTGCCATGATTCCCTTAAATCAAAATGATAAAGTATGAAATAAAATTGAATAAATAAGGAAGGGAAGATATGAAATTTCGAAATTGGGGTCAAAATGACCAAAATACCCCTAATAACAAGACTATGGCCTTGACATTAGGGTTTTTAGAAAGATATTTTGATAAAATACAAGTTTTGAAATTTGAATGGATAAACTAAGCTAAATATGATGTGACATGCTTAAAAATATGAAAATTAGGGTTAGGGATTTCGAAATTTAGGTCAAATGACCAAATTGCCCCTGATAGCAAGACTATGGCCTTGAAATCAGGGTTTCTATAAAGAGATTTTGGTAAAAATTTGGGTTTTATGATCTAAATGAAATCAAATAACTGCAAAATTAAACCTAAAGTGTCCTAAGATGCTTATGAACATAATAAAACCCTAAAACCATATGCTTATACACAAAAATCCAACAATATCACAAATTTTGTGATTTTTGCAGTGTTTTTGGATCTTTCAGGAACCCGGTTTTGCAATTTGCTTAATTCAGCCATCAAATGGATTCCAAAATCCATACAAATTGGTACCTGCACTTTGTATAACCCTAATGTCGAATTGGAATTATAAAAATAATTTTTTGATATTAAATCAATCCGAAAATTGCATTAAACCATAAAAATATGCTATTTTGACCTAATTCACCAACCAGTCTCAGTCCAAGACCTGAACCAGGGGTCAAATCTCCATGGAAATTTATGAAATTTTACAGAGACTAACTAGGAATAAAAACATAGATTTCCTAATTTACAGATCGGAAAAATCATCTCCGGTTAGGGAGAAACCCTTCTGGCAATCTGAGCTAACATATTTCACTTTTAACAGGGATTAAAACGGCTACTTCAGATTGAAAATACAGACATAAATAGCAATCCTAAACAAAAATCTCTAAAATTTTAGTGGTAAACAGTAGACAGAAAAATAATAATACTCACTTTTTACAGATCATGAATCGGATCTGTGGTTTGGGATTTATGACTAACACAAGTCTGATTAGGGTTTTGGTAAACCCTAACGAGTTCTCAATTTAAAAACAGATTCTCTGAGAGGGAAAAAATACTAAACAGTGATAAAAAAATCTGAAAATTTCACAGCAGACATATCTATTCAATGTGAATCCATATCACTTTACAGATCTAAAATCGGATATAAGATGAGAGAAATATCATCACAGCAAGTTACCTTCTTGATTTTAACCATGATTTTAAAGCTTTAAAAACCCGGTTTGATGTATGATTTTTTTGACAGGGTTCGCGAGATCCAAAACCTCTGATTTTTCTACAGTAACTCAATAACTCATGCATTCATCACATATAAAAAAATCAAAAATAAACAATGAGTACTTCAATCCGAAATAACATTATCTTTACTATTCTAAACCTAAAATACACAGAAATTTAATAAACTTGGAAAACCATGCATTAACTAATGTAAATCAATAAAATAAACCATAAAACAGCAAATAAAAATTATTTCTATGCTGTATAACGTAAAACAAACATGAATAAACCATGAAAATAAAATAAAAACAGGGAATCAATGGCTGGAATTTGATATCACCTTTAAAACATAGATTTAACCCATTAAAAGGGTAAATCATATATTTTATTGGTTAATAATGTAAAGAATCATATTAAAATCAATTGTAATGGATTAAAATCTCTGTAAATCATCCAAAACAGGGTTAGATCACCTTCTTGGATCGTTCTTGCTGATTCTTGATGGTTCTTGAGGTTGAATCCATGGTTTAATCCATGAAGGTGATGGTGCCAATGGCTAAATCATGCTTAAAACAATAAAAAATATTAAATAAAAACTAAAATTTAAAGAAAATAATTACCTTGAGGTTGCTGCAATGGAGGAAGGGCTGAAGAGGAGAGAGAAGCTCCAAGAATTCAATAGGAGAGAGATGAGAAAATCGACCCCCCTTATGGCATCTATTTATAGAAAATTTTTTAGGTTTAAAAATTGACAATTTTGAAAATTTTGGACTCTAAAGGGGGGGGCGATTTTTGGGTGGAGTTACCTATATGCCCTTGACCTAAATTATCCTAATTAATCCCTAATTAACCCCTAGCTAAACCTAAGAATCCCCCAAATGTGGCGCCACTTGGCGTTTTTCCACATTGGGTTTTTAAAACACCTTTAAAAACCTTTAAAAACACTAGTTTTAAAAACTAACTTTCAAAAATGAGTTTTTCAAAATGGTTTTGACTCTTCTAAACCTCTAACACTAACCAAGACATCAACTAACCCTAGTCTAGCCCTGACTGACTCGAATATGGCACCACCCCGAGTGGGCCCTACTTGAGTTTTTTACAAAAAGATGATTTTAAAACTTGAAGTTGAAGGAGTTTTCAAAAGGATTTTCAAAAGTAATATTAAAATTAGAATTTTTGAAATGGCATAGGGTTCTAACTGAATTAGTATTCCTCTGGATATGGTGCCAACTGAGTGGGCCCACATCGAGTTTTAGAAATTTTGAAATAAACACTGAAAATGGCTTTGAAAAGGGGTGAAAATCGATATTTGAAATTCAAGATCTTTGAAAATAGGGTCTCAAGCGAACTGGAACTCCGGGTTAGAGTCCTGAACTCTTAGGACTCTGAGATTTTAGATTTTAAAAGCCAAATGAAAGAATTTTTAAAAGATTTTATCAAGAAATGATGAAATAAGTCAGAAAACACAGTCAGGGTTAGACTCCTAACTCGACCGAACTCTAAAATAGAGTCCTGAACTAACTGGACTCTGTAAAATGACCTAAATTTTGAAAATAATCGAAAAAGACTGAAAATGGAAGTAAAACAGACTTAAAAACAGACTCCTGACTGGATTAGGACTCTGAGACAGAGTCCTGATCGGACTGAAACTTTCAAAAATTTGAGAAATTTGATGAATAGAGGAATTCAGAAGCGACACCACCTCAATGGGTCTCATCTGTGAATTAAAATCGATTAAAATTTGAATTTGAAATGAATCCAGATTGTTTTCTGAGAAAATATTTTGAAATATAAAGTCCTGGGGTTGGAAAATGACAGAGTATTGAATAAAAACCCAGGTTTTGAAGTTGATTTTGAAATAAAGCTTTAAAATTCAAATCTGGATTAAATGTTTTGAAATAGGAGTGCTGGATCTCGAAAATGAGATGCAATGACATGTAATGCTATGCAATGACATGCAATGCTATGCAGAATACATGCAATGACATGCAATGATCTGTAATGACTTATGAAATGGACAAACACTGGATGAGGGTGAAAATTTGGGGTGTTTACAATATGGAAGAGCTGAAATTCTTCGAACTGGCTAACAAAAGCTGAAATGATTTTCTGATAAGGAAATAGCTTCTGATCTTTCACTTGCCATTTGGCTCGGACTTGATTGACAACGAGTAATGAGTCGCCGTAAGCATGAACTCTCTTGACATTGAAGTCTAGTAGAATCTTTAGTCCTTAAATCAGGGCTTCATACTCAGCCATATTGTGGGTACATTGGAAATCTAACTTGAGAGAAAATGGAATCATCTCCTTCTCTGGAGTGATTAATAAGATCCCAATGCCTATTCCAGCCATATTCTTGGAACCATCGAAAAATAAATTTCAGATTGGATATTGCTGGATATTACATATTTGCTCATCCGGGAAATCATCTTCGGCTTTCACTTCTTCTGCCAGAGGAAAATCTGTCAATTGGTCTGCAATTGCTTGACCTTTTATTGATTGTTGTGAGACATATTCTAAGTCATACTGCATCAGTAAGACTTGCCATTTGGCGACCCATCCGCTGAGGAAAGGTTGCTCCAAAATATACTTGAGGGGATTGAGTTTGGACAAAATTTTGACTTCAGATGCTAGAAGGTAGTGTCTTAGCTTCTGACACATCCACATTAGAGCTAGGCAGGTCTTCTTTATTTGGGAGTATTTCTTTTCATAGTCTATGAAAGTCTTACTCACATAATAAATGGCGTGCTCTATCAAGCTGCCTTCTTTGTATTGCGCCAAGAATCCGCCGCATGCAACTTGATTGACTGAGATGTATAGCAAAAGGGGTTTTCCCAATTCTGACGGCTTCAGGATGGGAGGATTGAGGAGATACTTCTTGATCCGATCAAATGATTGCTGACATTCTGGTCCCCATTCGAACTTCACTTCTTTTCTGAGTAAGTAAATGAAAGGTTTGTATCTCATTGCCAAATTGGAAATAAATCGCCGAATTGATTGCATGCGTCCTTGAAGGCTACACAATTCTTTGAGATTTGTCGAGAGTGGCATATCAATGATAGCCTTTGCTTTGGCTAGGTCAACTTCAATTCCCTTTTTACTGACCAGAAAAATCAATAATTTGCATGATTCGACTCCAAAAACACACTTTTGGGGGTGGAGCCTTAACTTATAAAGAATGAGTCACTTAAAAACTTGGTCAAGGGCTTCGAGGTGATCTTCTTCCTCTTTGGATTTGACGAGGATATGATCAACATACGCATCCATGATTTTGCGCATCTGGTCGTGAAAGATAACGGCCATTGCGTGTTGATATGTTGCTCCAGCATTCTTGAGCCCAAAAGGTATAACTGTATAACAAAAATTGCCCAAAGGCGTAGTGAAGGAAGTTTTTGACTGGTCGTGGGTGACCAACTTAATCTGATTGTAGTCGGAATATCTGTTCATAAAGGAGAACATGGCATGTCCTGCCGCGCTGTCGACTAGAAGATCAATGCTTGGAAGTGGATAATCATCTTTCAGAGTTGCCTTATTGAGGTCTCTGAAGTCTATGCAAATCCTTACTTTGCTGCTTTTCTTTGGAACAACGACAATATTGGCTAACCAATTTGGGTAGTCAATAGTTCGGATAAATCCTGCTTTGAGTAAATCTTCAAGTCCTTCTTTGACTTGTTGTTCTATTTTGTGATCCATTTTTCTCAATTTCTGCTTGATTGGCTTGGCATCTGGCTTTAAAACGAGGCGGTGTTCGACCAATTTAGGGTCTATACCCGGCATATCTTCGTATGTCCATGCGAACACTTCTTCATGTTGCCTGAGAAAATTAGTGAGCCTTTTCTTTTCTTCTGAGCTTAGACTGCTACCGATCTTTAGAATCTTGGGATTGTCCTCTAAACCGATATTGACATTTTCAGTTGGATCTTGTACTAGAGTAGAGGGTTCATCTTGCTTCTGGACTGAGGCGAACTATGGTAATTCCTGAAGAGACTGATCAAATTCTGCATAGTCATCTGACTGTTTTGCAGCCTTGCTATCTTTTATACTTGCTTTGACTCGGTGAATTGCTGCCAACTTCTGGAAAGCCTTTGGATTGAGAACGAGCTTCTTGATTGCTCGAGAAGTGTGATCATCGCAGAAATTTTCCTCTCTTGTGGTTTCTCTCTCTTCCTTTTCTTTTCCTTTTCTAACCTCTATTTTCCTCCTTTTTTGAAGGGAGAAGAATAAAAGAAAGAAAAAGAGAAAGAGAAGAGAAAAGAAAGAAAGAAAAAGAGGAGAGGAACTCTTTCGCAGGTTTTCACTGGACCTTGATTTGAAAATATTTAGAAAATAACTCGCCTCCGTTTTGAAATATATTGCGGGAAAAATGGAGAGACGGGATTCGCTCGTCGGTACGAGGTTCGACCATTCCTGGCGCCTTTACCTAGGGTAATCGAACCAAGGATCGAATCTATGCCTTTTGCTTTGCCTAAATATTATCCAAGAATTTATTCTAAAGATCTAAATGCACAAAGAATCATGCTTGTGCAATGCAAGGATGTATGCTCTTTTTAAAAGATGTTTTGAAAATTTCCAAGTCTTCTGAGATGAACTTGGTAAGGGAGTGAAGAAATGATTGAATATAAATTAGAACTTTGAGATAGATCATAAAAGTTCTAAGTCTTTGAAGTAAATCAGAGTTGGAAGAATAAATCTTGATTTTGAGAAAGAGAATGATTTGCTAATGATAACAAGAGAAAATGAGGCTTCAAAGTCAGGAATGGACTTTTGAAGTTGACCTTGGATTTTGAAATGAATACTTGGAATGGAATTGAACTTGAAGTTTGAACTTGGAATGGATCTGAGAAATCTAAATGGTATAGAAATGAATTTAAGAAATCCAGATATGATCTGTAAGTGGATTTTGAAATCTGGAAATGGAGTGGAATTGGTTTTGAAAGTTGGAATTGAAAATAGAACTTGATTTGAAATCTGGATTTCAAGATGGAATTCAAACCCAAAGTCTAGATCTTTAAATCTGAAATCTGAATTGGATCCGACATTTGAAATGGATTTTGAATCTGATTCAAGATGAAATTGAATTCTGGATCCTAAAATGGGTTTGGATCTGAAGTCTGAGATCCAAAGGTGGAATTGGGTTCTGGATCCTAACCTGGATGTGTACCTGAAGTCTGAGATCCAAAGTAGAATTGAATTCTGGATCCTAATATGGATTTTGGATCTTTAGAATGGGTTTAGGATCTGAAATCTAAGATCCAAAAGAGAGTTGGACTCTGGACCCTAAGATGGATTTTGGATCTGAAGTCTGAGATCCAAAGTAGAAGTTGAATTCTTGGATCCTAAAATGGAATTGGATCTAAAGTCTGAGATCCAAAAGTGGATTGGGTTCTGGATCCTAGAATGGATTTTGGATCTATAATCTGAGATCCAAAGAGTGGAGATTTATACTTGGAAATCTGGATCCAAGTTGAGATTGGGATCTATCTTTGGACTTGGAATTTTGATTTGAGATTTTGAACTCTGAATATATATAAATGAATTTCAGAGTCAAATTGGACTTTGAATTTGAAAAACTTGATTTTTGGAATTTAGAAGATGAATCAAGACTCTCAAAGTAAAATTGAACTTTGAATTTGATTGGAGTTTTGAATATAAAATGAATTTGGAACTTTTGAATTTGAATATGAAATGAATTTGAAATCTCAAAGTTAATTTGAACTTTGAGATTGAAAAATGAAATAGAATTTGAAAATGAAAGGATGAATTGGATTTTATAAGAATCGAGGATTGATTGAAGAAGATATTTACATTACTTGGAGTTTTTGAAAAAGGAATTTTGAAAACATGATGCAATTCGATCCTAAATGATGAATGAATTTAAAGAATTTTGAAATTGGATTTTAAAAAGCTATTTCATTCTTTAGATGAATTTAAAATAAGATTGAAGATATAATACATCTTTGACTATGATCATTGAATGTATTATATAATAATCTTTATTAAAATTCAAAGGAAGAATAAAATACATTTGGTGCTTTTATAAAATTTAAAATGAAATTAATTCTCAATATACCCTGATTATGGCCATTGGTATATGTTTTGAGTTAATTTTAAGTTAAATTCTGATAAAAGAAGAAAATATTTAAGGAAAAATATGATGAATTTTGAAAACGGATCTAGTGGGGATCCAGTGTTATTTTATAAAAGATAAAAACACTAAGTCTTGTTTACATCCTGACTATGGCCATTGATGTAAATCATCAACTTAGGATTAATCTACCTCTTACGAAATGGTGCACGTGCCATTCGTGTTCCCATTTGTGAGATTTTGAAAAATAAAGGTGAAAATGCATGAAAACAAGCAATTCATGATGTTTACAATGCTCATTCATTCTATCTAAAACAGGGAATGTAAATTTTCATTAAGATCTAACTATTACAAAATGTAAAATTGAATTTACAACTCCAAATAATGAACTTTTCCATATATTTCCTGCAAAAACAACTAGGTTAATATGAAGATAGAAGAAAAAAAAAATTGTATATATCATATGGAGGTTAATGGTAAAAATGATCATACGCCAAGATGTTTATGATTGAGAAAGTGGAAAACGATATACACTTGTATATATATACCCATGTATATGTACATATATGTATATATATATATATATATATATATATATATATATATATATATATATATATATATATGTGTGTGTGTGTGTGTGTGTGTGTGTGTGTGTGTGTGTGTGTGTGTGTATATGACGTATACTCTACGTTATAAGAAGGATGAGAGTTGGGATGCACACTCATACTATGATGATGAGTTGAACTATTTCAGCTTGCTGATATATTGAACAGACTTAACAGTGTTAGCAAATTGGCTTCAATCAGCACATCCAAATGTTTGTGAGATGACACATAATGAACGCTAGGATGGAGTTGTGATGCTATTGCTGGTAATGGCAGGGGTTGTCGAGATACCTACTATAGGCGGAAGGAGGCAGCAAGAACCTGGCTGGGCATTTGGGTTAAGGTTTGACACTACTTGTATACACAGGAGAGTCACAGCAGGGTTAAACACTGCTAAAGGTGCAAAAAAAAAAAAAAATGAAAGCCACATCAGTGTTGGCATGACTGTGGACACATGAGGATCACAACAATGCTGAGCACTGTTATAGATATCCTGAAAGAACAGCCACAACAAGGCTGGGCACTGCTACAGGCAACCGGGGGTTGTGGCAGTGCCTACTACTGCTATAAAGGCTAACAGGCACTGTTATAAGCCTGTGGTGGTCACACCAAAAAGGGGAAAAAAATGAAGATGCTTGTTGAATGTATATATACAAAAAAAAACAGAAATTTCCATAATAAGATCAACAATTACATACATGAGGATAAAAAGCATTAGTAATATAGGTGAATGCAGCATATAGAACAAGAAAGGTATTGTTGTTGTGAGAAGCAACAGGTGCAGCCATATACCTATGCTTTTACAAACATGGGATGCATGGATACTATAGATGCGCAGAGCATGCAATAAAACTATAATAATATAATGGATGAATGAAGGAAATGAGAACATTTGCAGAAAACATATGCAGCAAACAGTAAATATAGCAGGGTAATGAAGTCATGGTATGTTTAAATCTCCTGTCGTGATTGGTTTCTAGAGCTCATGACTTTTGAAAGATTTCCAAAAGAAAGCGAGTCTCTCTTTTTCTTTTTCTTTTTCTTTTCCTTTTCGCCTAATGCCTCTCTGAGACTGATATGGCACTCAAAGCAAACTGTAATAGCATCTATGTCCCCTACGGCTTCTTCGAGATGGCTTCTAAAAATCTCATGCCTCCAGCTCAACTAACACAGATTTCCTTTTTAGTATCTGCATCTAGAAGATGGGATGTTGCATGCCCAATTCCAGCGAAACTGATTCAATCGTTTGAGGAACAACTATCCTGGTTGCCCTTTCTGCTTGCAATACTTCCTGTAAAAGGTAACTTTATCTTCTTGAGGGTGTGATGCAAATGAAGCATCAACTTCCAGGCCTGGCAGACTACCAAATCAGATCATGTTTACAATATACTTGAGTTTTTAGGCAAAAAAAAAAAAAAAAACTTTCACGGCCATAATCCGCAGGTCCTATCAGCGAGCCAATTTTCATGTTGACTCATAACGAGTAATAGAGGAGAATGGAAATTTTCAGTAATTGCAAGAAGATCTCACAGGTGCAGATATTGGTCCCACCAAACAGATTGCAACACATCAGTTTTAATTATCAGACTTCTGAAATTCAGCTAACAACTGGATTGGCCAATCGATCTCAGATGCGGGATTTTTAGCAACAGACTGTCCAGTGAATCTAACATTGAACCCTCAAAGTTTAAATAGTACATGGATTTTCAAGCGCAGAATGAGTGATTTCTATTTGAGAAAAACGAGTTCAATCCTCTGAATCGTGATTCAGACGGAAATTAATCATGTACAGAATTGACTCCATAGCAAATCCAAACCATAGGGCGAATAGCAGTAAATACTTGCACGACATTCTACTGGAAATTATTCAGTGACAATCAACATTCAGAAATCAAGAGTCTAGGAAAACTCTCAGTGATATTGATGGTTAAATCCTCAGCAATATTCATTATTTTCTTGACCATCCTGATGGTCGATAGCATTCAGAGATCTTACCTTGGATTAAAAGTTTATCCAGGGCCGAGGATTTTAAATCACTAGACTTCAAATGTTAAAAGAAATTGTATTAGATTTAAAAAAAAAGGGAGACAAAACTCCTCTCGGTCAGACAGAAAGCGCAGCAAAAGACCATCTGAAAGCCTATTGAGTTCGAGAATCCAAACTGGAGGTCGTGGTAGAAATATCACTCGACTGGGCTAAGGATGGAATCGGAACACCCAATGGTGATGAAACGTGAGCCAATGCTATACTTGTGAAATCGACCTTAAGCCTAATTCACACTGAATCTGACTGTCAGTGTATCTTTACCAGCAACGGTGAACCCCAAAAATGATTAAATCTAAACAATTGAATGAATGAACCTTATAAAGATCAGAGCAGGGAAATGCCATATACGGATGCTGTAACATGCGATATGAAGGGAAACCAAATAACTATCATAGGAAGTAAAGGCTGAAATTGCATTATAATCAAAATGGAATCATCAGATAAAATTTAAACCATGCATGAATGCGAGAATCAGGATATAGAATAGCACAAAGAAATGGAAGAATAAACAGAAAGGATGATTAAGGAACATTGATTATAAACTACCATTCACATTTATAAAACAAAAGAAAAATGTTGGAATCGCTTGATTCCGGTGGCTGTAGCACTTGGTGGGTCAATACTGCGATAAGCAGACCAACACCCTCCATGATACATCAATGGCAGATCCACAACAGGTAAATAAAAGGGGAAAACCAGAAGAAGGAGAAGAAAACTTACCCGATTTTGCAGAGGTTTTGAAAAGAGGGGAAGGAGATGCTGATGAAACTTGGTGATGCCTCAGCCAGGAGGGGTGAAGATGGACGCCCGATTGTGGGGAATCGATGGGTGCTGAAGGAGAGTTGCTGTGAGAGAAAAAAAAATGGATGAAGATAAGGGATGCTTCAAGGAAACAAGAGGCCTCGGTTAGCAGAGAATGCGATCCTCCTTGGAGCTGGGGTAGCTTCTTCTTTAAAGGGAGCTTGGATCATTCGAGAGAGGGAGTTTGTTAAGGATCGAAGGCTGAGAGAAGAGGAGGCCGTTTGAATATGGAGGGTAGAAATGAGAGAGAGGAGTGCGCGGGAGATGGCCGTTTGCAGAATTTTCCCCTTTTCAAAAGAAGGGTCCCTTTTAAGAAAAGTTTTTTGTAAAGTGGTTTTAAAATGAGGTTTTCAGCAAAATTCATCTCTTTCAAGCTTTAAAACCATTTTCTTTCCTTATATTTTTCCATTTTTTTTATTTTTATGTTATTTTTCCATATTTGTATTTTTTTTGTAATAGAAAACTAAGATTTTATGAAAAACAAAGTTTTAACATTAAATATTTGTATTTTTCTAAGAAAAAAAATGTTTTTCCGAGAATTTCAGGCCGTTTTGGGGAAAATTCTTCAGAAGAATGAGTTTGGACCTAAGTTTTGAGAAAACGTTCGAGTTTTTGAAACTCGAATCGAGAAATACAACGTGATGGATCCAAACGGATACCGGATGAACTGTCTGAGCCTTTTAAAAGGTTATTTTGGTAATTTTAAGAATTTGATTTAAAAATTGGACAACGAAGCTCAAATTTGGATCTCTTATCTGAATCCGGATCCAAAATTGAGTCAGACATAAAAATGAATTTAATTTCCGTAAAACTTGAGAGATGAACTGGAATTTAGATTTAAAAGTGACTTAATTGCTCAGAAAATGAAGATAAAGGGAAAAAAGGGAATATTTATAAACTTTTGAAAAATTTGGGGTGTTCATAGATGCCCCTCTTTGCTACTAAGCCGGTTGAAAGTTGAGCTTAGTGGCAAAGATAACACTCCAAATTTTGAAAAATGCCCCAGTCAGCAGATCTGAATCGGGTGTGGAAGAATTTATTTGAAAGATATGGCTTTCAGGTTTAAAACTTTATCCTTAAATGGCTTGGGGGAGATGAAATCCTTGAAAATGATATGACTGAATTATGTAAATAAGGAAATCGTGATGGGACTTTAGGTGAAGATCCCAAAATGATGAAAGATAAGAATTTTGATCAAGTCTTATGGATGAGACAAGATCAGCCTTTCGGAATGAGTCAGGTTTAGCCCTTAACCTGGATGGGTCGAAGATATATCAAGATAATTTGGGATGGGGAAAGGAATATAAGCAGACCTCGATGAGACATTTTGAGAGAAATGCCTCGTGAGATGAAATTTCAAGCATAGTCCTTTCCTGGATGGATGTACAGAGCATGGATTCTTTTGTGGGAAAAACCATGATGGGATGGGACGATTACCTCATCGAAACGAGGTTCAGATTTTAAACCCAAACCTGAGAGGAAGGTACCTCTCGGAACGAGGTTCAGGTTTCACCCTTAGCCTGAAGGGGACGACCATACAGAATCCTCGAGCGAGGAAGCCGTGATGGGACAATGAAGTGCATCGCCAAAGCGAGATTCAAGTTTTACCCTTGACCTGAGTGGGGGGGAATCGCATAAAGTCCTCGAATGAAAAAACCGTGGAAGGACTAGAAAGGATATCTAGTCGAAATGAGACTCAGGTTTAACCCTAACCTGAATGGAAGGTACCTCGCGAAGCGAGGTTCAGGCTTAACCCTTAACCTGAAAGGGGCGACCATACGGAATCCTCGGATGAAGAAACCATGATGGGACCTTTGGAATTTGGATGAACAAATCCAGAAGGGGTTTGCGAGAAGAGAAAAACAAGGGATTTCTTAAAGCTTGGAAAGGGGATGATCTTGGGCGTCTCATTGCCGAGATTAAATCAGCTTTCTAAAAACAGACAACCTCTCGCAGAAGGTTTCGGGTTATACCTCGAGGAGCAAGGTAACAGGTTCAATCCTTAGCCTGAATGGATACAGAATCCTCGAGGAGCGAGGAAAACTGTGATGGGACCTCTAGACTTGGCACAACAAGTCCAAGAGGGGCTTTGCAAAAAGATGAAAATGGGGGTCCCTAAAGCTTGAAAAGGGGTTGTTCTTGGGCGTCTTATTGTTGAGACTGAAAATAGCTTTTGACAATAACAGATCTTTTGCAAAACGGTCAGGTTTAACCCTTATCCTGAGCGGGAACTGTCTATGCTGGGATAGTGGGGAACATAGGGAAGTGTGCAAATCTAAGAGCGCTGAGATCAGACGGAAGGAAAAGGACTTTTCAGTCCTAAGGAGGGATGACGTCAAGATATGTCAAAACGAACATCAAGTTCACACTTCATTTTGGGATAATGAGAAAATATTGCCAATAAGATTTCAAAATTGTAGTTGATTCAGAATTATTAAACTGTGCATGAAAATATCACCTCTTTCTACCTAGAGTATTAGCTCCAAAAGGGCTAACTCTGTAGAATCAAGAATCAAACTCAATTTTGTTACTGTTGAGCTTCTTTAAGGAAGACATCAATTTTCTTGATATGAAAAGAGAGAAAATATTCTCAGCTTCATAAAAGCAATTGAGTGAAAAGGCATTGATAAAAGAATTTCACACATATAAGGATGATTCCTGGCAATTTTTGGCAGTTTGATATCCTGAGCATTTCCCATGATGATCTTTTTGCACTCTTTTGAGTCATGGAGTTTTCTTGGGCTTTTACATCATCCTTCATTTTGGAGATGTCCTGACTTTTCTCTCTTTTCGGGGAAGAGTACGTCACAAACTCCTTCATCTTGGAGATGCTCTGATCCTTCTTTTTCTTTCTCAGGGATTAGGTTGATGATATAGATTCATTGGTCAAAATTCTTTAGATGATAACAGAAATCAAATATCTTTTAGGGTTTGTCGGTAGGTCTATCACACTCGCCTTCATCTCGACGTTGATCTGAACTTTCCCTAGAAGGATCCTTCACAAACTCCTTCATCTCGGAGATGATCCAAATCTTCTTTGGCCCCGGAGATCTAGCCTGCATAATTTGTCTTCACCTTGACGACAATTGAGAGATCCCTTTTGCGGATACTTGATTGCAGCTTGGAAGGACTGAGGATATATGGATTGGGTAGGTGCTCTTTTTACTGCCCAGGATATTTCCACTGTCTTACGGCCAAAAGAACGATCTTTAAGAATGTACCATAGCTATGATCAATATCAATTCACTTATGGCTTTTCAACATCATTGAATTTTTCCTTTGCCGGTCATATCGAAGATTTTTCTTCATCCTCTTGGTTGACCAATAGAAAAAGCTTGAATTCAGTTTCTTATTTCGCAAAAAGTCTTGCTCTTTTGGAAATAATACTGAAGGTAGTTTGAGGTAATTCTTTTATGTGATGAAAGCTTTGAGATCAACAATGACTTTTGATAGCAAATTGGCAATGTATTCCAGAAATCCTTGATGAAAGAAATCGCTTGATATCGATTGACACGTTCGTGACAAAATTCTCTTCTCTTTTTCCCCTAAAAGAGAGACTTAGGCTTAAGCCCTTACTGTGATCATCGCAAAATTTTTCCTCTCTTGTGGTTTCTCTGTCTTCCTTCTCTTTTCCTTTTCCAACCTCTATTTTCCTCCTTTTTGAAGGGAGAAGAATAAAAGAAAGAAAAGAAAGAGAGAAGAGAAAAGAAAGAAAGAGAGAGAAAAGAGGAACTATTTTGCGTGGTCTCACTTGACCTTGATTTGAAAATATTTAGAAAATTACTCGCCTCCGTTTTGAAAATATTGCGGGAAAAATGGAGAGACGGGATTCGCTCGTTGGTACGAGGTTCGACCGTTCCTGGCGCCTTTACCAGAGGTAATCGAACCAAGGATCGAATCTATGCCTTTTGCTTTGCCTAAATATAATCTAAGAATTTATTCTAACTCTAAATGCACAGAGAGTCATGCTTGTGCAATGCAAGGATGTATGTTCTTTTCGAAAATTGATTTGGAAATTTCCAAGTGTTCTGAGATGAATTTGGTAAAGGAATGAAGAAATGATTGAATTTAACTTTGAGCTTGAGATAGATCAGAGAAATTCTAAGTTTTTGAAGTAAATTAGGATTTGGAAGAATAAATGAGAGAGAATGACTTGAAGCTTTGAAATGAAAGGAAATGAAAAGTCAAAATTGACTTTGAATTTGGATTTGAATTTAGAAAAGGAAATGAATACTTGAGATGAAATTGAATTTGGATTTTTAAATTTGGGATGGATCTGAGGTAATCAAATGGTTTTTAAGAGTAGAAATGGATTTAGGGAGTTTTTAATGGAGATCTGAAAATGGAATTGAATTTGAAATCTAGAATTGGGAATGGAATTGGATCTAAAGATGGATTTAAAATCTGAAATCTGAGATCCAATATAAAATTGGGTTTTGGATCCTAAGAGGGATTTGGATCTGAAGTCTGAGATCCAAATGTAGAATTGGGTTCTGGATCCTAAGATGGATTTGGATCTGAAGTCTGAGATCCAATGTAGAGTTGGGTTCTGGATCCTAACATGGATTTGGATCTATGCTCTGAGATCCAAAGTGAAATTGGAGTCTGGATCCTAAAGGAGAATTGGATCTGAAGTCTGAGATCCAAAAGTGGAATTGGACTCTGGATCCTAAAGAGGAATTGGATCTGAAGTCTGAGATCCAAAAGTGGAATTGGACTCTGGATCCTAAAGAGGAATTGGATCTGAAGTCTGAGATCCAATATGAGTGTGGAATCCTGGATCCTAAAATGGATTTGGAGTTAAATTCAGAAGGTGAATCAAGAACTTCCAAGTTTAATTTGAACTTTGGAAAATGAATTTAAATCTTGAATATACAAATGAATTTCAAAGTTAAATTGGGTTTTAAATTTAAGATAGAATTTGGAATTTGAAATACAAGATTATTCTGAAGTCTCAAAGTCAAATGGGACTTTGAAATTGAATTCTTGAATCCTTTTGAGAAGTAGAATTGAATTTGAATTTATGAATAGGATTTTGATTTGAGAAATGAAGGAAAGAATTACTTGGATTTATGAAAAAGAAATTTCTAAAATACGATGCAATTCTATCCTAAATGATGAATGAATTTAAATTTTTGAAATGGGATTTTGAAAAGCTATTCCATTCTTTAAATGAATTAAGATAAGATTGAAGATATAATACATCCTTGACTATGGTCATTGAATGTATTATATAATAATCTATATTTAAATTCAGGTGAAGAATGAAATACATTTGGTGCTTTTATAGAATTTAAAATGAAATTAGCCCTCAATATACCCTGACTATGGCCATTGGTATATATTTTGAGTCAATTTTAAGTTAAATTCTAATAAAAGGAGAAAATATTTAAGGAAATATGATGAATTTTGAAAATGGATCCAGTGTTATTTCGTAAAGATAAAAATCCTAAGTTTTGTCCACACCCTGACTATGGTCATTGATGTGGATCATCAACTTAGGATTGATTTACCTCTTACGAAATGGTGCACGTGCCATTCGTGTTTCACCAATGTGAGAATTTGAGAAATAAAGACAAATATGCATGAAAACAAGTAATTCATGATATTTACAATGCTCATTCATTCTATCTAAAACAAGAAATGTGAATTCTCATTAAGACCTAACTATTACATAAAATTTAAATTTATAACTCTAAGTAATGATCTTTTCCATGTATTTCCTGCAAAACCGGGTTATTACAAGATATGCTAAGAATGTGAATGTCTCTATTTAAGCTTAATCCCTAGTGAAAGATGCACACATAATATCTAAATATCAAGCTATTCTTTATACAGGTGTATATGAGGATATTATATCAGAGCCATTGGGTATTCCTACATGAACCAACTTGGCATACATTCATGCTGGAGTTATAATGCAATTTGGGAAAAGAAAAAAAAATGTACATACCTGTATTGCTGGAATTAGATGGTGCCTTATCAAGAGTAGGGCCAAGTCGAATGACCTCATCACATTCCTTACAAGCTTCTTCAAGCAAAGCATCTTTTGAAAACAAGATAATGGGTTGATATCATCAGCACTTTCTAAGTCAAGATCTTCTTTCCCTATAATCTTTATATCTGATTATTTTTTAGCAATGCCTTTGAAGATGTATTCCAACATTCGATTCAGTTCTCTCCTTTATGCAATATAACAACGCAACAGCCAGCTGACAACTTCGAAGCCTTCTCACCAAACTCAGCATCAAAAAAATCTGCAAACTTGATAGTCCTATATTTCAAGAGGTGCTCAATTCTTTTGAGTGATGCATAAGTCCGCTGTGTGGTCATATATGGCAGCAGCAGTGGTAGACCTTTTGAAGATATTCGAAAGGCACATGATGCAGAACAGTTTTTCGATGTCTTGGTTTTGGAGAGATTCTGAAGGAAGAAGGCGGATTGATATTGAGAACGGATGATCAACGATGGCGCGAA
This sequence comes from Nuphar pumila, assembly GCF_984573655.1. Lineage (NCBI taxonomy): Eukaryota > Viridiplantae > Streptophyta > Magnoliopsida > Nymphaeales > Nymphaeaceae > Nuphar > Nuphar pumila. Next base: position 98,662,573 of record NC_143251.1, read on the forward strand.
CGGATGGATGCTGGATTGATTGCTGGCGTTCCTCGATCCTTCAGAAGAGTTCCCCCCCCTTTTACCCTCTCGTTGAGTTCCTTTTCAGCTGAAGAAGGTGAGGAGGGGCAAAGCAGAAAAGGGGATGAATCATTGAAAATGGCGGAAGATGATGGAGGGATGATGCACAGTGGAGAGGCAGGAGATGGATCTGTGAATGAGAAAAAAAAGTGGAAGGGTGGAAAAACGGATGCCGATGGAGATGCAGGAGACGGATCAAGAAGAAGAGGATGGAGGGGTCGAAGATGACCTGAAAGAAGTTGAAGAAGGGAACATGCGGGGGTGAAGAGCGATCCTTTGCTCTCCCTCTGTGATCTCCTCTTAAGGCTGAGGAAGAGCCTTTGAGAGGGGATTTCGGTTGAAGATGGAAGGTGAAGAAAGAAGAGGTTGTTTTAAAATCGACGATGGAGAATCGAGAGAGAGGATGCGCGGGAGATGTTTGTTGGAGACTTTCCAAATTTCCAAAAGAAGGCCCCTTTTAAAGAATTTTTGTAAAAAAATGGTTTAAAAAGAGGTTTTTGGCAAAAATTCAATTTTTCAGGTTTTAAAACCATTTGCCTTCCTCAATTTTTTTGATTTTTATATTGCTTTTTCCATTTTTTTGTATTTTTGTAGTAGAAAACTAAGATTTTAGAAGAAAACAAAGTTTCAAACACTAAATTTTTTTATTTTTTGGAGAAATATTTACAAAAGTATTTTTCTAAGAATTTTAGACCATTTCGGGGAAATTTCTTCAGAAGAATGGGTTTGGACCCAGGTTTTAAAAAAATGTTCAAGTTTTGACACTCGAATCGAGGAATACAATGTGATGGATCCAAATGGATGTCGAATGGACTATCCGAGCTATTTAAGGGCTATTTTTGGTATTTTCTTATAATTTTAATTTAAAATTTGAACAAGGAGATTCAGACTTGGATCTGGACAATGGATCCAAATCCAAAATCAATTTAAACATACGAAATGAATTTAATTTCAATAAAACTAGAGAAATGAACTGAAATTTAGATTTGAAATGACCCATTTGCTCAGAAAATGATATTAGGGGCAAAAAGAGAATATTTAAAAGATTTTGAAAAATTTGGGGTGTTCACAGATGCCCCTCTTTGCTACTAAGCCGGTTGAAAGCCGAGCTTAGTGGCAAAGAAAACACTCCAAATTTTGAAAAATGCCCCAGTCAGCAGATCTGAACTGGGTGTGGAAGAATTTGATTTAAAAGACATGTTTTGCAAATTTAAAACTTTATCCTTGAATGGTTTGGGGAAGACGAAATCCTCGAAAATGATATGATTGAGGAGAAAATGAGGAAATCGTGATGGAGCTTTGGGTGAAGATCCTGAAATAATGAAAGATAAGAATTTTGATCAAGTCTCATGGGTGAGACAAAATCAGATTTTTGAATGACTCAGGTTTAGCCCTTAACCTGGATGGGACGAAGATATATCAGGATAAGCTGAATGGGGGAAGGAATAGAAGAAGATCTTGATGGGACATTTTTTGGAAAATGCCTCGTGACATGAAGCTCAAGTAAGATCCTATTCTAGATGGATATACAAAGCATGGATTCCTCGATGGGAAGAACCATGATGGGACTTGGAAGGAAACACCTCGTCAAAACAAGAAACCTCATTAGAACGAGACTCAGGTTTAACCCAAACCTGAAAAAGGAAGATACCTCGATGCACGAGGTTCAGGCTTAACCCTTAACCTGAAGGGGACGACCATACGGAATCCTCGAGTGAAGAGACCATGATGGGACCTTCGGAGTTTGGACGAACAAATCCGAAAGGGGTTTGCGAAAGGAGGAAGAAAATGGGGTTCCCTAAAGATTTGAAAAAGGGATGAACTTGGACGTCTCATTGTTGAGACTAAATCAGCTTTTGAATTTAATGACCTCTCGCAGAAAGTACAGGTTTTGACCCTTAACCTGAGTGGGAACAACCACACGGATTTCTCGAAACCGTGATGGGACAGGAGAGATACTTCAACTGAATGGGGTAACTCTTCCGGAAAATGTGAGAAATGGAAAGTAAGGAGATGTGAGACAAAATGAAGGATGAATAAGGTAACAGGAGGCGAATCTTTCGACGGGGTGAAAGATGAATAAGGCGAACCCTCTATCAAGGAGACGAATCTCTTGACAAGGCAGAGGATGGAACAAGGCAAATCCTTTGAACAAGAGAAGGTAAAAGTGAAATATGAAGATGGCGACGAAGATGGCAATCCTTTTAGTAAGGAGAAGGTAAAATATGAAGATATGAAGAAGACAATCTTTTTAACAAGGAGAAGGTAAAATGTAAGATATGAAGAAGGCAATACTTTTAACAAGGAGAAGGCAAAATGTAAGATATGAAGAAGGCAATGCTTTTAACAAGGAGAAGGCAAAATATAAAATATGAAGAAGGCAATCCTTTTAATAAGGAGAAGGCAAAATATAAAATATGAAGAAGGAAATCCTTTTAATAAGGAGAAGGAAAAATATAAAATATGAAGAAGGCAATCCTTTTAATAAGGAGAAGGCAAGTCTCTCGACAAAGCAAAAGATGAGGAAGGCGATCATTTAATCAAGGAGAAGGCGAGTCTCTCGTCAAAGCGAAAGACGAAGAAGGCAATCATTTAATCAAGGAGAAAGGCAAATCTTTTGACAACGCAAAAGATGGGAAAAGGCAATCCTTTTATCAAGGAGAAGGCGAGTCTCTCGACAAAGCGAAAAACGGAGAAGGCAATCCTTTTATCAAGGAGAAGGCGAGTCTTTCGACAAAGCGAAAGACGGAGAAGGCAATCCTTTCATCAAGGAGAAGGCGAGTCTTTCGACAGAGCGAAAGACGAAGAAGGCAATCCTTTTATCAAGGAGAAGGCGAGTCTCTCGACAAAGCGAAAGACGAAGAAGGCAATCCTTTAGTCAAGGAGAAGGAGAGTCTCTCGACAAAGCGAAAGACGAAGAAGGCAATCCTTTTATCAAGGAGAAGGCAAGTCTCTCGACAAAGCGAAAGACGGAGAAGGCAATCCTTTTATCAAGGAGAAGGCGAGTCTCTCAACAAAGCGAAAGACGGGGAAGGCAACTCTTTCGACTACGCGAAAGGGAGAAAAAGACAACATCCAGATATATCAATAACAGATGTCAAGTTCTCATTTCTCATCAGGAAAGCTGGAAAAATATTGCCAAATTGATAAAATTGTAGTTGTTTCAAGGTAATCTTAAGGTAAGCACTTTCAGAAGATGTTCCCTCTTCCACCTAGAGCATTACCCCCAACTAGGTTAACTCTATAGAATCCAGGATCAAAGTCAAATTTAGTTGTTGGTCTTCTTCAAGGATGCTATCAATTTCCTTGATATGAAAGGAGAGGAAATATTCTTAGCTTCATAAAAGCAAATAAATGAAAAGATATTGATAGAAGAATTTTACATAGGTAAAGAAGATTCTTTGCAGTTTGGGCAGTTTGATATCCTGGGCATTTTTTCCATGATGATCTTTTTGCATTCTTTTGAGTTATGGGGCTTTCTTGGGCTTTTACATCATCCTTCATTTTGGAGATGTCCTGAATTTTCTCTCTTTTTCGGGGAAGGGTACGTCACAAACTCCTTCATCTTGGAGATGTTTCGATCCTTTATTTATCTCAGGGATTATATATGATGGTATTGACTCAAAAGTATTTAGATGATAGCTGGAATCAAATATCTTTTAGGGTTTGTCGGTAGGTCCATCACATCCGCCTTCATCTCAACGGTGATCCGAACTTTCCCTGAAAGGATCCGTCACAAACTCCGTCATCTTGGAGATGTTTCGAATCTTCTTTGGCCCCGGGGGTCTACTCGCTTAATTCGCCTTCATCTTGACGACAATTGAGAGATCCCTTTTGCGGATATTTGATTTGCAGCTTAGCTGACTTGAGGAGACATGATTTGGGTAGGTTCTTATCTGACTGCCCAGGATATTTCCACTGTCTTACTGCCAAAGAATAATCTTTAAGAATGTGCCATAGTTATGATCAATATCGGCTCATTTATGGCTTTTCAGCATCATTGAATATTTCTTTCGCCGGTCATGTCGAAGATTTTTCTTCATCCTCTTGGTTGACCAACAGAAAATTTGAAGTTTGAGCCTTTATTCACAGGAGTTTCACCCTTTTGGATGGAATACTAAGGACATTTGAGGAAATTCTTTATGTAATAAAAGTTTGAGATCAACAACTATTTTATGGCAATTTGGCAAGATATTTCTGAAATCCTTGATGACGAAACCTTTACTTAACATCAAATTTTGACATATCAGTGGGATTCTGGGGAAGAATCCAACATGAGGTTGAATTCTGAAGGTAAATGTGAATTTAAAGTTCTGAAGGTAAGCTTCACATAAAACTGGATTTTGAAGGTAAGCCTTTGAAAAAGTATCTGAATCCGGACTCAAATTCTACAAGGAAAACAGGAAAATTCGAGTTAAAACTCGAGTTTTCAAAGGAAAACTGGAAGGTTCGAGTCAAGGCTCGAATCTCAAAGGAAAGCTTGAAAATTCATCTATTGAAGGCAAGAAAACTCGAGATAAAACTCAAATCTTCGAAGGAAAGCAGGAAGGTTCGTGTCAGGGCTCGAATCTCAAAGGAAAACTTGACAGTTCATTTATTGAAGGCAAGAAAACTTGAGACAAAACTCAAATTTTCGAAGGAAAGCAGAAAAAATTCGAGTCAGGGCTCGAATCAAAACTTTGAAGGTTTATTTATTGAAGGCAAGAAAACTCGAGATAAAACCCAAATTTTCGAAGGAAAACAGGAAAATTCGAGTCAGAGCTCGAATCTTGAAGGAAAACTTGGAAGTTTAGATTTTTTTGAAGGAAAGAAGACTCGAGCTAAGACCCAAATCTTCAAAGGAAAGCTGGAAAATTCGAGTCAAGGCTCGAATCTGAAAGGAAAACTTGAAAGTTTTATTTATTGAAGGAAAGAAGACTCAAAACTCAGATTTTCAAAGGAAAACCGGAAAGTTCGAGTCAGGGCTCGAATCTCAAAGGGAAACTTGAAAGTTTTAGATCTCGAAGGAAAAGACGACTCGAGTTAAAACCCAAATCTTTGAAGGAGAGTTGGAGAGTTCGAGTCAAGGCTCGGACCTTGAGGAAAAAGTAGGAAGTTTGAACCGAAACTCGAATCTCAAAGGAGAATTGGATAGAAATTGATGGAAGATTGACAAAAATTGAGGAAAGATTGTGACCTGAGGGCTAACTGATTGGTCAGCCAAACACTAGCACGAGTGCTAGGCTTACCTGTATGAGTATTGAATTTTTCAAAAAATGCCCCAGTGTAAGTATTGGGTTTTCTGATGGAGATTTGAAGAAAAAGGGGACACCAACATTCTTTAAGATACTTGAGATTTGAGCGAGAATGATTGTCGGCGTTTTCAGGATTTTCCCTTATCCTGAAGGGGAAGTGGAATAGACATTTGATGAGAATTTAGAAACGAATGATTCAGGTTTACCCCTTAACCTGAAAGGGAAGAAGAATAAAATTTATAAAAATGGAGAAGAAGAAAAGAAAGAAATTTTGAAAATTTATTTTGGAAAAGAATTCTCATAGGTGGCATTGTCGCTCCTATGAGGGGTCTTAGGATTATCCCTTATCCTGAATGGGAAAAAAGAATAAAATTTAAAGAGTTTTAATGAAAGGAAATTGATATAAATCTAGAAAATCAACAAAGATTGATAAAACTTGTATTTACAAAAGAATCCTCATAGGTAGCATTGTGGCTCCTACGAGGGGTTTCAGGATTATCCCTTATCCTGAATGGGAATACCTCGGACAACGAGGGTCAGGTTTATCCCTTAACCTGAGCGGAAAAAATAAGAATAAAGGAAATACCTCATGGGAAAGAGGCATCAGGTTTATCCCTTAACCTGAAAGGGTAGAAAGATTGATAAAATTTAATGGAATTGAGAAAATATTGATAAACTTGATAAAACTTGATAAAATTGATATAAACTTGAATAAAATGAATGAAACTGATAAAAATATCAAACTTAACTGAAAATTTATAGGATTTAAGAGAAAAAGGAGTTTTTTTCTGATCCTGCCTGCATATGGGATCTTGAAAGGAAAATGTTTGTTTAAAAGATAAATGAGAAATCATTTTGGGGGAAGAAAATTCATCATAAGAAGAATGATCAGTGCGAGATCTGGTCCTTTAAATCAAACATGAGAGATCATCAAGAGGGTTAAATTTTAAAGGCAATGATTTGAAAATCTAATTTTTGAAAAAAAATCAACAACAAATTTGATTTCTAAAAATAGTTTGAAATTGATAATAAGATCAACACAAGGGTTGATCTTTGAAGGTAATGTTCAAAAATCAATCTTGAAAGATAAGACCAACACAGGGGTTGATCTTTGAAATATAATGATTTAAAACCCATTTTTGGAAGATAAGATCAATGCAAGGATTGATCTTTGAATATGATGATTTATAACCCATTTTGGAAGATAAGATCAACGTAAGGGTTGATCTTTAAATGTGACGGTTTTGAAAAACCAAACTTGGAAGACAAGACCAACACAGGGGTTGATCTTTGACTATAATGATTTAAAATCAATTTTTGGAAGATGAGAGACTAATGCCAGGTTTGATCTCTGAATATAACGTTTTTGAAAAATCACTTTTGGAAAAATATGATCAACACAAGATTTGAGACCTATTTTGGAAGATAAGACCAACACAAGGGTTGATCCTTCAATGCAATGGTTCAAAAACCTATTTCGGAAAGCATGATCAACACGAGGGTTGATTTTTCAATGCGATGGTTCAAAAACCTATTTTTGAAAACATGATCAACACGAGGGTTGATTTTTTGACAAAGCTTGGACCGAAGAATGTTTGAACTCTTTGGCCATAACGAAGAATTTTTTATTTTTCATGATTTTTGTAAAAGGCCCTCATAGGTAATATCATTTCTCTCATGAATAATGTCAGGATTAGTCCCGCATTCTGAAAAGAACAGGAATTTAAATGCGGTTTTAATAGAAGCCGATGAAGAGATTTTTGAAATATAGATTTTCAAAAGCAAATGCCCCTACGTAGCAGAGGAAGAAAGTATTGTGATTTTAGAGATATAAAGGAAAATTGACATTTCATTGATGGAAAAAAAAACTGATAACAAAGGACTGAAATATTTACAAATACTTTGACCAAAAAAGGTCACAAAAGGACTGGGTTGACTGGCCCCCCTACAAGGTGACTGGCAAAAAAGGGGAGAAAAGTAGGAGAATTCTGGCATCTTCAGTCTTCTGAGTAGCCGGGGAGAGATTTGGTCATGACGACTAGGTCATCTTCCTCTTCGTCTTCAACAAAGAGACTCTTGTCGACGCAATCCTGAACAATATTTTTGAAGACGAAGCAGTGATCGGTGTCATGCCCCACTGCTCGATGGAATTTGCAGAACTGATTTGTGAACCTTCCCATGACCGTGGGAGGATCCGCGACTTTCGGGAGTTTAACCAATCCTTTGGCCAGCATGAATTCAAGGGCTTCTTCGAGCGTTTGCTTCAGAGGAGTGAACTCACGATCATTACTCCAACCTTCGCGCTTTATCTTTTCCTTTTGCGGAAGGTTAGACTGAGACGACTTGTTACTCTGCTTGGAAGACTTTTCCCTTTGAGCTGCGCCATGGTTCTGACCATTTTTGCTGTCATTTCTGTTTCTTCCACTGTTATCAAGATTATTGCTAGAGGTATCAGCTGCATGAGTGAACTGCGCTTTCTTTTTTTGATCTTGGATATTTTTGGCAAGAGGCATGCCCTCATAAAGCCCACTTTCTATTCCTGCCTCGAGCCATTCGGCTCGTTCAATCAACTTGATAAAGGATTTTGCTGCAGAAGTGGCAATGAGGCTTCTCAGGGGCTGAGAGAAATTGCTGAGGATTATTTGCAATGCATGCTCCTCTGGAATGGGAACTTTCATCTTGTTGCAGGTGCTTCTCCACCTGTGGATGAATTCTTCTGCTCTTTCAGTCTCATTCTGCTTTAGGTTGTAAAGGTGATTGAGCGTAGGTAAAACCTCAGTGTTGAATAGAAAACGCTCAATGAACATATTTACTACCTTATCGAACTCTCGTAGTTCGATAGGATTCACATAATCAGCATACCATCTGGTTGCTACACCCTCCAGACTGCGGGGAAAACAGATGAACAGAGCCCTGTTATCTTTCCTGAAACGGCTGCACTCTGCATAAAATGTGGCTAAATGGGCTTTAGGGTTGCCAGTTCCATCAAATTTGAGAAACTTGCGAGGAAGATTCTCCAGGTTATCATCCCCATCTAGACCATCGTAAAAATCTTCGCCAGTATAGGTCTGCTTGCCCTTACCCTTGGCTTGAATATCCTTAATAGCTCGATTCATCTCCTTTATCTGCTTGCTCATCAGGTCCTCTGCTGGAGCCCCAGACTTGGCCTTGTTGACGGATTCAGGCTCTTCTGCAGCTATTTTTACGGACTGCTTTGGAGGATTCTGTCTGTAGACAATCTGCTCTTCCTCTTCTGACTCTTCCTCGACTGACTCTGATTCCTCAGAAGTAGTGTCTGGCTGCACCTTCTTTTTGATGATTCTGATTGTCTTTTTCACAGGCTTCTTCTTCAGCTTGCTTTTAGGAGCTGCCTCTTTCATCTTGGCCTCGGCTTGTTCCGACATCATCCTTGCCATCATCTTTTGGAACATATCATACATAGCGGGGTTGATGTCGTCTTTCCTGTTCTGACTCTGTCCCCTTTCTGATTTAGGAGAGCTCATCTCTTCCGCCTCACTGTCGCTGAGTTGAGGATCTGTTTCTTTTCCCGCTCTTGTCGTGACCATTTTCGGATATCAGTGATCTCTCTGTGGAGGAAAGAGGAGGTTTTTAGACCAAAGAAACTTCTTGGAGAAGTTTTGACAAGAGGATGGATTTAGGTTGAAATCTAAAAAATGTATCCCTTTACTAGGAATTGAGTATTGTGACAATTGCGCTGTTTACTCTACGAGGGAGAGTAACCAACTAAAATATGAAAGAAAATACCATTTCGAAAAGGATATCTCTTTGACGAAAAGAGATTTTTATGAAAATATAAACAAGAATATAAAAACAGAAGAAGAAAATAAAAGAAAAAAAATGGAATTTGAGAATAAATGGTAAGGATTTAAAATTTGAAGAACTTGCAGGCAGGATCAGAAGAATTTTTTGAAGAAATGTAGAAGAAGAAGAAGAGAAAGAAAAATACACCTGGGTTTTAAAACAAAGGAGAAATTTTGAAAATATATACCCAGGTTTTTGGAAAATATAAGGAAGATATATATAAAATATCATACAATCACAGATATACAAGCAAGGATGCACAAATAGCACTCCCTAAAGCTGACTCTATATGAATATTTGAAATGGCTAATAGGACCTTAATCCTAACTCTAAGATTTATATCATCTGATTCCAATCAAGGTACGCCGATATACTCAAGCCGAAGCTCAAAGTACGTGGCATATAAGATATCTCTTCGGTTCTAAGGTAATGGTTTCCCAACATCCTTGAGCACCTACCGATATACCTCGAACTATGGCCCTTAGGTACGTGGTAGGGGGGCGCGAACCCAAATAAGTGGTCCAGTTGTGAGGCTCTCTCCCGAACTATGGTTCAGTGAGACAACCCAGCAACGTGAAGACCGAGACAATATAGGTAGGGATGTTTTCAAAATATGATCAATCATGCAATAAAATCAGAAGGCTCTAATGCAAGTCCTAAAGAGATAGATTAAAATAAAGAGAAGCATACACTTGCATACATTGTTTTGCATTCAATCCCTAAAATTGAGGAGAGTTGTATTTAAGACCTAAATCTAATGTGAACATGGATATAATCTCCTCAATATGGTCCTACCAAACCATACTTAGATCCTATATGCAAATAATGTCAGCTTTAGGACAGAGTCTAGGCTCCTAAGTTTTGCATGGAAAATGTAGCTGACATATGTTAGAATAAAGACTTAGATTATATAAAAGCAAAGCAAAGGCATAGATTCAACCGGACGAAGACGAGTCCCATCTCGGTCGCCAAAACTGTGATCATCGCAAAAATTTTCCTCTCTTGTGGTTTCTTTCTCTTCCTTCTCTTTTCCTTTTCCAACCTCTATTTTCCTCCTTTTTGAAGGGAGAAGAATAAAAGAAAGAAAAGAAAGAGAGAAGAGCAAAGAAAGAAAGAGAGAGAGAAGAGAAACTATTTTGCGTGGTCTCACTTGACCTTGATTTGAAAATATTTAGAAAATTACTCGCCTCCGTTTTGAAAATATTGCGGGAAAAATGGAGAGACGGGATTCGCTCGTCGGTATGAGGTTCGACCGTTCCTGGCGCCTTTACTAAGGGTAATCGAACCAAGGATCGAATCTATGCCTTTTGCTTTGCCTAAATATAATCTAAGAATTTATTCTAACTCTAAATGCACAGAGAGTCATGCTTGTGCAATGCAAGGATGTATGTTCTTTTCGAAAATTGATTTGGAAATTTCCAAGTGTTCTGAGATGAATTTGATAAAGGAATGAAGAAATGATTGAATTTAACTTAGAGCTTGAGATAGATCAGAGAAATTCTAAGTTTTTGAAGTAAATTAGGATTTAGAAGAATAAAAGAGAGAGAATGACTTGAAACTTTGAAATGAAAGGAAATGAAAAGTCAAAATCGACTTTGAATTTGGATTTGAATTTAGAAAAGGAAATGAATACTTGAGATGGAATTGAATTTGGATTTTTAAATTTGGGATGGATCTGAGGTAATCAAATGGTTTTTAAGAATAGAAATGGATTTAGGGAGTTTTTGGAGGAGATCTGAAAATGGAATTGGATTTGAAATCTAGAATTGGGAATGGAATTGGATCTAAAGATGGATTTAAAATCTGAAATCTGAGATCCGATATAAAATTGGGTTCTGGATCCTAAGAGGGATTTGGATCTGAAGTCTGAGATCCAAATGTAGAATTGGGTTCTGGATCCTAAGATGGATTTGGATCTGAAGTCTGAGATCCAATGTAGAGTTGGGTTCTGGATCCTAACATGGATTTGGATCTATGCTCTGAGATCCAAAGTGAAATTGGAGTCTGGATCCTAAAGGAGAATTGGATCTGAAGTCTGAGATCCAAAAGTGGAATTGGACTCTGGATCCTAAAGAGGAATTGGATCTGAAGTCTGAGATCCAAAAGTGGAATTGGACTCTGGATCCTAAAGAGGAATTGGATCTGAAGTCTGAGATCCAATATGAGTGTGGAATCCTGGATCCTAAAATGGATTTGGAGTTAAATTCAGAAGGTGAATCAAGAACTTCCAAGTTTAATTTGAACTTTGGAAAATGAATTTAAATCTTGAATATACAAATGAATTTCAAAGTTAAATTGGGTTTTAAATTTAAGATAGAATTTGGAATTTGAAATACAAGATTATTCTGAAGTCTCAAAGTCAAATGGGACTTTGAAATTGAATTCTTGAATCCTTTTGAGAAGTAGAATTGAATTTGAATTTATGAATAGGATTTTGATTTGAGAAATGAAGGAAAGAATTACTTGGATTTATGAAAAAGAAATTTCTAAAATACGATGCAATTCTATCCTAAATGATGAATGAATTTAAATTTTTGAAATGGGATTTTGAAAAGCTATTCCATTCTTTAAATGAATTAAGATAAGATTGAAGATATAATACATCCTTGACTATGGTCATTGAATGTATTATATAATAATCTATATTTAAATTCAGGTGAAGAATGAAATACATTTGGTGCTTTTATAGAATTTAAAATGAAATTAGCCCTCAATATACCCTGACTATGGCCATTGGTATATATTTTGAGTCAATTTTAAGTTAAATTCTAATAAAAGGAGAAAATATTTAAGGAAATATGATGAATTTTGAAAATGGATCCAGTGTTATTTCGTAAAGATAAAAATCCTAAGTTTTGTCCACACCCTGACTATGGCCATTGATGTGGATCATCAACTTAGGATTGATTTACCTCTTACGAAATGGTGCACGTGTCATTCGTGTTTCACCAATGTGAGAATTTGAGAAATAAAGACAAATATGCATGAAAACAAGTAATTCATGATATTTACAATGCTCATTCATTCTATCTAAAACAAGAAATGTGAATTCTCATTAAGACCTAACTATTACATAAAATTTAAATTTATAACTCTAAGTAATAATCTTTTCCATGTATTTCCTGCAAAACCGGGTTATTACAAGATATGCTAAGAATGTGAATGTCTCTATTTAAGCTTAATCCCTAGTGAAAGATGCACACATAATATCTAAATATCAAGCTATTCTTTATACAGGTGTATATGAGGATATTATATCAGAGCCATTGGGTATTCCTACATGAACCAACTTGGCATACATTCATGCTAGAGTTATAATGCAATTTGGGAAAAGAAAAAAATATGTACATACCTGTATTGCTGGAATTAGATGGTGCCTTATCAAGAGTAGGGCCAAGTCGAATGACCTCATCACATTCCTTACAAGCTTCTTCAAGCAAAGCATCTTTTGAAAACAAGATAATGGGTTGATATCATCAGCACTTTCTAAGTCAAGATCTTCTTTCCCTATAATCTTTATATCTGATTTTTTTTTAGCAATGCCTCTGAAGATGTATTCCAACATTCGATTCAGTTCTCTCCTTTTTGCAATATAACAACGCAACAGCCAGCTGACAACTTCGAAGCCTTCTCACCAAACTCAGCATCAAAAAAATCTGCAAACTTGATAGTCCTATATTTCAAGAGGTGCTCAATTCTTTTGAGTGATGCATAAGTCCGCTGTGTGGTCATATATGGCAGCAGCAGTGGTAGACCTTTTGAAGATATTCGAAAGGCACATGATGCAGAACAGTTTTTCGATGTCTTGGTTTTGGAGAGATTCTGAAGGAAGAAGGCGGATTGATATCGAGAACGGATGATCAACGATGGCGCGAACGGATGGATGCTGGATTGATTGCTGGCGTTCCTTGATCCTTCAGAAGAGTTCCCCCCCCCCTTTTACCCTCTCGTTGAGTTCCTTTTCAGCTGAAGAAGGTGAGGAGGGGCAAAGCAGAAAAGGGGATGAATCGTTGAAAATGGCAGAAGATGATGGAGGGATGATGCACAGTGGAGAGGCACGAGATGGATCTGTGAATGAGAAAAAAAAGTGGAAGGGTGGAAAAACGGATGCCGATGGAGATGCAGGAGACGGATCAAGAAGAAGAGGATGAAGGGGTCGAAGATGACCTGAAAGAAGTTGAAGAAGGGAACATGCGGGGGTGAAGAGCGATCCTTTGCTCTCCCTCCGTGATCTCCTCTTAAGGTTGAGGAAGAGCCTTCGAGAGGGGATTTCGGTTGAAGATGGAAGGTGAAGAAAGAAGAGGTTGTTTTGAAATCGACGATGGAGAATCGAGAGAGAGGATGCGGGGGAGATGTTTGTTGGAGACTTTCCAAATTTCCAAAAGAAGGCCCCTTTTAAAGAATTTTTGTAAAAAAATGGTTCAAAAAGTGGTTTTTGGCAAAAATTCAATTTTTCAGGTTTTAAAACCATTTGCCTTCCTCAATTTTTTTGATTTTTATATTGCTTTTTCCATTTTTTTGTATTTTTGTAGTAGAAAACTAAGATTTTAGAAGAAAACAAAGTTTCAAACACTAAATTTTTGTATTTTTCTGAGAAATATTTACAAAAGTATTTTTCTGAGAATTTTAGACCATTTCGGGGAAATTTCTTCAGAAGAATGGGTTTGGATCCAGGTTTTAAAAAAATGTTCGAGTTTTGACACTCGAATCGAGGAATACAATGTGATGGATCCAAATGGATGTCGAATGGACTATCCGAGCTATTTAAGGGCTATTTTTGGTATTTTCTTATAATTTTAATTTAAAATTTGAACACGGAGATTCAGACTTTGATCTGGACAATGGATCCAGATCCAAAATCAATTTAAACATACGAAATGAATTTAATTTCAATAAAACTAGAGAAATGAACTGGAATTTAGATTTGAAATGACCCATTTGCTCAGAAAATGATATTAGGGGCAAAAAGGGAATATCTAAAAGATTTTGAAAATTTTGGGGTGTTCACACTTACCTGAATGGGAAGTTGGAAATACTCCTCTCTTCCCTGAAAGAGGAGGTGTTTGCAAAACGAAACTTTCGAAGAGAAATTAAGTTTTCGTCAAAACTCACTATCTCTAGGCTTCTCTAATGGAAAGGCGGCCAAAAAACAAAGTTGAGAAAGTATCGCAGAGGATCGAGTCCATCACACTCTGCCTAGAAGAGGTTCCTCTGTGAAGGGTTTGGCCAAAGATGAGAAACATAGGGGCCACAAAAAGAAACGAGCTTCCGTCGAAGCTCTCACTGGAAAAGGGTTCTTTTGTGTAAAGTTGGTTGTTGTTTTGCAAACTGTTCGCGAAGAAAACGAGTCCCTTCAAACTCTCCCTGGAAAAGGGTTCTTGCGAACGAAAGACGGTTGCATGCGAAAGGAACGAGCTCCCTGTTATCGTCGCAAAATTTTTCCCCGTCTACCCTTCCTAGCGGAAGAGAGAGGGATAAACGCTTTCGCGATTCAAACTTGACCGGATTTTGGAAAATTGTTTTGAAATACTCGCCTCCGTTTTGAAAATTACGGGAAATCCATGGGATGGGGCTCGACATGCCGGTACGAGGTTCGACCATTCCTGCCGCCTTTAACAGGGGTAATCGAACCAAGGACCAAAATTGTGCTTGACTTAGTTAAATCATCAAAATCATGTTCTATCCTAAATGCACAGAGAATTCAGGCATGTGCTATGAGACTTTGGAAAATGTAAGTTGAAAAACATGATGTATGCTCAGAAAACCTTTGGAGTTGAAAGATATTTCTCAAGGAAAAAGTCAATTTCTCAGGAAACTCAGATGAAAAGGGTTTTTGAAATCACGAGAAAGTTCATAAAGATGTGGGAAAATCATGAATAGTTGAAAATCCTGGGAAAATAGAAGTGATTCTTGAGAAAAAGGTGAACATTTGAAAAGGGAAACACTTCTCAGGAAAACTCAGACTTTGAGAATTTTCTTAGGAAAATGATGGAAAATTTATAGGAAAACTCATTGGAGAAGAAAAAAACTGAACTTGGGAAATTGAAATCCTGGGAATCTTACCCTTGAAATACTTGGAAATCAATTTTGATCTTTGAGGAAGATTGGAAACTTCTTTTGGAAATCTTGAGAAAATAACCTTTTCTAGAGAAAATCGAGGGAAGACTCCGATTTTGGAAATCCCACTTCGGAAATTTTAGAAGTTTCTTGAGAGACTGGTTTCCATGGAAAACTGTGAAAACTTAACTTGGGAAAACCGATTTTGGAAAATCCTTAGAGTTTCTTGAGAAATCGATTTCTTGAGAATGAAATTTTCTTGAGAAAATCCTGAGAAAACCAATGATTTCATGATGCAAATGATATGAATGAATGAATGCACTTTGAAAGATTTTCTAAGAAATTTGTTGGAAAATGTGTATTAAATCAAAATAAATCCTTCACATATCCTGACTGTGGCCATGAATATGTTCAAAGTTTAATTGATTTAACGCACAAAACTTTGAAAATATTAGAAATATGATGTGCATTTTAAGATAGCCTAAGAGTGTAGGCTCAATGTGACTAGTAGAAAGATGATGGATCTAGGTCTCGTCCATATTCCGACTAGGGCCGTAAATATGGATTCCACCGAGTTCATCAACTCCCTAAGAGTTTGTGCATGTGCCATTCGTGTACATCCATAGTGCTTTTTGAAATAATGTGCATGAATCATAGAAACATGGTATTGCAGGAATTTAAACTATATGATATGCATCCTAGTCTAAGCAGTAAAAGTAAATATTATTCCAAATTTAATTATTACATCTCTGACATAAATCAAAATAAATATATATATATAAAGCTAATAAAAGTCACATCTTCCGCTCCTTCCGCTCCTTCTTGCAAATGAGAGTTGGCACAAAAAATATGCCATACCACCGGGAAATTGAAAATCTCATGTTGACGACAATATGCAAGGAATTACATGTGAATCATAACGAAAATGCACTACTTGATGAAGGTGAAATGAATAGGATATATAGATAAAAAAAAATCTAAGAGTCATATTTGGACTAACTAAGAAACCTACGCATGTAAGTGGCTAAAGGCTCATAATATGAGATGAAGATTGATGCCTTTAAGAATAAAAAAAAAGGTATAGGTATGTGCAAAAAGGGTTATATTAACATATGGCCTATCTTGGCGTCTTAAAAATATATATATATATACAATAGATACAGAACACAACCTACGATAGTGAATACGGGCATTGGTGAAGCATAAGAGGCCTAAAAAAAATATATAATAAGAAACGGGTTGCAAAAAAAGGAAGCACATGAGTTTCATCTAATATGAGTGACTTCAACACGCAAACTGTAATTAATAGGGAATGTGTTATCGTCGCGAAAATTTTCCAGTCTTCCCCTTCCTTGCGGAAGAGAGAGAGGGAAACGCTTTCGCGATTCAAACTTGACCGGATTTTGGAAATTATTTTAAAATACTCGCCTCCGTTTTTTAAAAATTGCGGGAAAATCCATGGGATGGGGCTAGACCTGTCGGTACGAGGTTCGACCGTTCCTACCGCCTTTAACAGGGGTAATCAAACCAAGGACCAAAATTGTGCTTGACTTAGTGAAGTTATCGAAATTATGTTCTATCCTATATGCACAGAGAATTCAGGCATGTGCTATGAGACTTTGGAAAATGTAAGTTGGAAAACATGATGTATGCTCAGAAAACCTTAGGAGTTGAAAGATATTTCTCAGGAAAAAGATGGAAATCAATTTCTCGGGAAACTTAGATGAAAAGGGTTTTTGAAATCACGAGAAAGTTCATAAAGATGTGGGAAAATCATGAAAGGATGAGATCCTGAGAAAATAGAAGTGATTCTTGAGAAAAAGGTGAACATTTGAAAAGGGAAACACTTCTTAGGAAGACTCAGACTTTGAGAATTTTCATAGGAAAATGATGGAAAATTTATAGGAAAACTCTTTGGAGAAGAAAAACTGAACTTGGAAAATTAAAATCCTAGGAATCTTGGCCTTAAACCCCTTTGAAAATTGATTTTTGATTCTCGAGAAAGGTTGGAAGACTCCTTTTGAAAATCTTAAGAAAATAACATTTTCCAAGGAAAATTGAGGGAAAACTTTGATTTTGGAAATCCCACTTAGAAGTTTCTTGAGAGACTAGTTTCCATGAAAAACTGTGAACACTTGACTTGGGAAAACCGATTTTGGAAAATACTCAGGGTTTCTTGAGAAATCGATTTCTTTGAGAATGAAGTTTTCTTAAGAAAATCATGGGAAAACCAATGGTTTCATGATGCAAATGACATGGATGTGTGAATGCACTTTGAAAGATTTCCTAAGAAATTTGTTGGAAAAATGTGTATTAAGTCAAAATAAATCCTTCACATATTCTGACTGTGGCCATGAATAAGTTCAGAGTTTAATTGATTTAATGCACAATACTTTGAAAATATTAGAAATATGATGTGCATTTTAAGATAGCCTAAGAGTGTACGCTCAATGTGACTAGTAGAAAGATGATGGATCTGGGTCTCGTCCATATTCCGACTAGGGACGTAAATATGGATTCCACCGAGTTCATCAACTCCCTAAGAGTTGGTGCACGTGCCATTCGTGTACATCCATAGTGCATTTGAAATAAAATGCATGAATCATATAAACAAGATATTGCATAAATTCAAACTATATGATATGCATCCTAGTCTAAGCAGGAAATTAAATTTCTTATTCCAAAATTTTCATTATTACATTACGAAATAAATGAAATCAAAGAAATTGCAGACTTCAGCTCCTTCTTTTGAATGTCCCTGCCAAATCTTGAAATGGGGTTAGCTCAAATATGTGAGTTTTTCCAAGATGTTCCAATAATATTATGAAATTATTGGACTTTAATTGGATATAAACTCTACTCTCATACTTCCTTGATATTTGAAATGATGAAAATGCAAGACATTCAGTAGAAAATGGTTTGAAATTCGAAATGGTGGTCAAAATGACCAAAATACCCTTAATTATAAAGTTACACCTTTAAAATAAGGGTTTTTTGAAGGAAAACTTGGTAAAATTGAGATTTTGAAATTCAAATTGAATCAAATGATGACGAAATGCAGTATTAGGCATGATGACATGCTGCTAAACACATTAGAACTGTAAAATTCAAATTTGATATTTTGCAATTTATCCAAAATAACGAATTTCGCTTGTTTTTCGCTTGGATCTGGGTCCTACGGGACCCTGTTTTGATATTATGGCTAATTCGAACCTCAAATGGATTCCAAATTGCACCAAATTCGGTATGAAGCATCTACTTACTCTAATAAACAGCCTAGAATGATAAAAATCACGAAATGATATGATTTAAATGCTAAAATTTAAAGAAAGTCCTAAAATGGTGGATTTTGCCTATGGATCCGAACCAAATGCACTGCTTAACATGATAATGCAAGATTTACACCATGAAAACTTCTGATATTTTGCAGACTGCTAAAGGACCCAAAATGGAACATTTTTGATTTTTACAGCCTCGGGATTTGAGCCATGGTGAGTTCAGTAACAGGGATTTAGTTCTGACAGAGGTAAAAATCACCCTAATCTAATGTAAAATGCTAAACAAATAGAAAACAGCCATGAAAATTTCTGATATTTAACAGAGATACTCAAGACACCTACAGAGACAACTTTCATGTTCATGACTTCAGCATTTGATCAACAGAAACATAGATAAAAATATAAATTTTTATGCCTAAAATAACAGAACAGACAAATGTGACCAAACAGGTGACTGACAAGAAAAATTCGAAACAGCTATCACCACTATTCTAAAAATCACAAGCTTTCATATTCAAACAGAGGACATCTCGAACATAACTTTTACGTTTTACAGATTTGGATTTGAATCAATACCCAAAGCGAACCCATCGACCTAAGTCGATCCAAAGTCTTAAAGGCCCAAATCAGGCTCTGACACGTGTCCCAAACGCTCAGATTTTTTTCAGACAATAAAAAAAATCAGAAACATCGGAGAAAATCATGTTAACAACTAGAGATCCTCCCAAGTTCATAACATCTTTCTGATCGAAAATAGGATCTCCCATGAGGGAGATCTCGATTTTACAAGTCAGAAATGAGTTTTTAAAATGCATCCCGGGTAACAAAACCCGACTTACCATTTTGAACATTTATTGCCGTAAACGAATTCAAATCTCTCCGAATGTTTGGCACATTTCTAGGGACACCTAAGGGCGCATTCCATGATTTGTTTAGAATTTTTAATGAAAAATAAATGTACGAAATGATGTGTGGACTGACTGACAAAAACAGAGAGCTACTGAAATTGAGCAGAATTGAAATAAATACCTAATTAAACCTAATTAACCTAAGAAATATGCTAAATTAACGAAATAAAATATAAATTAAATTTAACTAAATGCATGAATGCTAGAAATCATCAAGGAAGCATAATTATATTTTTTTATATATGTCATTTTATGAGAATAGCTCAATTCATCCCTCGAATGAGCTCTTTCTTCAAACGACAACACGAATCAAACCAAAGGCATTATCATGGTGAAATCAATAGGAATGGAGGCTTACCTTGTGTTCTCCAGCGGTTTTGGAACTCCTGAAAAGAGCGGCTACCTTGATAAGGGGTTCCAGAGAGGCATGAATCCAAAGGACACCAAGAAAGAAAAAAATGGAATTATGAAGTTCAATTCTCAAACAGGGCTCTCCCTAAGCTGGGCATGGGCTAGGGTATTTGTAGAAATTTTGGAGATTTTCAAAATTCAAAGACAGTGAATCTAGACCTTCCATGTGACGCTATCTCAGGGCATGCCATTTTGATTTTTTGAGAAAATAAAAATAAGAATTTTGTGAGTGAGACACCTCAGCAGGGGAATTGGGAACTTTTCAAAAAGCTTGCTTGATTTTCTTTGCAGGAGTCTCCCAAATGGCGCCACCTCAGAGGATGTCCTCTTGGAGTTTGAAATTCAAAGCTTGGTTTTCCTGGAAGAAGGAGAGATTGCCATGTGGCGCCACCTCAGGGTGGCTCCACACTGCCATGTGGCAAGAGGGAGGGAAAGGGACATGTGGCACCATCTCAAAAAATGAATTTAGGGAGGAGACTTCAGGATTTGCGCCACCTCAGCCTGGAGTTTGAATATTTGAATTGTTGTTTTTTCTGAAGGAGGCAGAAAGTGACATGTGTCACTTGCTTTTTCTGAAGAAAGCAGAGAGAGACACGTCTCCCTTGCTTTTTCTGAGAAGAGCAGAGGGTGACATGTGTCACTTGCTTTTCTGAGAAAAGCAGGGAGTGACATGTGTCACTGCAGGAGAGAATACCTCAGATGGCGCCACCTCAGAAGGAGACAACTCTACTTTTTTCTGGACAAGGCAGCACATGACACGTGGCATCTCAGGGTGACCTTGGAATGACACATGGCACAAGGTGAAGATGGTGGACACTGACACGTGGCATGGAATGAAGAGGATGTGTAATGACATGTGGCGGCATCTTAAGGTACCCCCACACTGACACTTGGCAGATAAATGGGA
The DNA here is from genome assembly GCF_984573655.1 of Nuphar pumila. Taxonomy (NCBI): domain Eukaryota; kingdom Viridiplantae; phylum Streptophyta; class Magnoliopsida; order Nymphaeales; family Nymphaeaceae; genus Nuphar; species Nuphar pumila. Next base: position 98,683,250 of record NC_143251.1, read on the forward strand.
GAAGAGAGAAAAGACAAGTGGCGCCAATCCAGGAGACAAGGTTCCTATATTTTTGGGTTTTTCAAAATTCAGGTTTTTCAAAAGAAAAGCCTGTGTGACGCCATCTCAGTGTAGGTCCCACATTGCTTCTTTATTGAAATAAGAGCAAGACAACAACCTCTTTTTGGAATTTTCATAAAATCTGGGCTAATTGGTAAAACATGAATTTTTGGAAAGAGTTGGCCCCTGTACGACAATTTTGTAAAAGGAAGATATTTGAAATTGTCAAAAGGGCAAAATCTGAGATAAGGTGGATGAAATCCATATTGAAAACTATCCAGATTGTTTTTCTGAGAAAATATTTGGAAATTCAGAGTCCTGGGGTTAAAATGGGAAGAATTGATAATTTTGAAGACCCAGGGTTTAAAATCGATTTTGAAAATAGTTGAAATTCTGATCTGGATTGAAAATTTTGAAATCAAGAGTTCTGGACCTCGAAATGACATGCTGTGTAGTGCAGTGATATGAGATGCTCATGCAATGATATGCAATGCCATGTCTTATGCAATAGAATCTTGAACCAAGACTTGGAGATGCCTGTCTCCTGTCAGGAATAGAATCTTGAACATCTGAGCTAAAAATAGAGAAATTTTGAGAGTTCCAGATGAAATTTGGACTTCTGTAAGGTCCAGGCTCTGAAAATGACCATTTTGCCCTCTGGCGATTTCAAAGGCTGGATGATGATGCTTGGTGGAAATGCTGGAGAGGTGAATGAAAATTTGGGGTGTTTACAGAATGCTAAAAAGGAAATTTGCAATCCGTATCTAAAATAAACAGCTAAACAAGCAAACCACGGCCAATATACACGTCTAAGAGAAAATGCCACTTGTGTCTAAGACAACAGTTAAAGCAAGCAAAACTACAGCTACCATGCACAGCTAAAAAAAGAAAAAAACTGTTAGAGCAAAGTAAACTATAGCCAACATGCACAGCTAAAGGAAATGTAACTGTCTAAGACAAATGGTTAAAGCTAAGTAAACTACATCTAACTTGCACAACTAAAGGGAAAAGCTGCAAACTGGAGGTTGTTTCCATGCCCATCATGGGCGCACTTACTCTAAGGGGAGGGTACCCATGGTATGTGTAGCATCTGACAATGTTCAGCAGCATGTGATACAAACGTCTAAAAGTAAAGAAAAAGGTGTGGACATGCAAAGAGAGACATGACAACTGCTATGAAATGTTCCAGCATAAGACTGATGCAGAAATCGGTAGCAAAATATGCATGATAGCGATTGTGGAACTGTCATTATGCAATGTAATAGAAATATAGGCATATACACCCTCGCATCACCTTTTGGCAGATAACTGATCTTACTTCGGCCAAATCCTAAGTGGACCATTAATTATAGCAATATGACGCAGGAACAGAAAGTTATTAGGCTCCTAAGGAGGACCTTGCATAATGCAACATATGGTTCATGCGATACTTACAGGGGTTGGCTGGGATATTGAATATTGGAAGAGCAAAAAGAAGGGGAATCACATAACCCAGGTCACGCTGTGGTTGTAGGTGGATAACACCAGGATAGCACAAAATCGCAGATACATAATTGAAATCTTACAGGAAGGAAAATATCAATAAAATCACTCATTCCAAAGTCTGTGTTAGCACAGCAACCAGATCCCCCACTGGCTCCATTTGCAGCAACCAATATCTTAGAGCCATGAAACCATAAGATGATTCACTTGTCAAGGGAGTATTCTGGTCTTGGCATACAACGTTGTAAACACCCCAAATTTTCATTCACCTCTCCAACATTTCCACCAAGCACTATCATTCAGCCTTTGAAATCGTCGAAGGGCAAAATGGTCATTTTCTGAGCTCGGACCTTGTAAAAGTCTAAATTTCATCTGCAACTCTCAAAATCTCTCTATTTTTAGCTCAGATGTTCAAAATTTTATTCTAGACAGAAGACAAGAATCTCCAAGTCTTGGTTCAAGATTATATTGCATAAGACATGGCATTGCATATCATTGCATGAGCATTTCATATCACTGCACTGCACAACATGTTATTTCGAGGTCCAGAACTCTTGATTTCAAAATTTTCAATCCAGATTCGAGTTTCAACTCTTTTCAAAATTGATTTCAAAACCCTAGGTCTTCAAAATTATCAATTCTTCCCATTTTACCCCAGGGCTCTGAATTTTAAAATATTTCCTCAGGAAAATGATCTGGATAGTTTTCAATGTGGATTTCAATCACTTCACCTCAGATTTTGCCCTTTTGTCAAACTATTTCAACTATCATTCTTTTACAAAATTGCCTTACAGGGGCCAACTCTTTCCAAAAATTCTTGTTTTACCAATTAGTCTAGATTTTATGAAAATTCCAAAAAGGGGTTGTTGTCTTGTCCTTATTTCAATAAAGAAGCAATGTGGGACCCACACTGAGGTAGTGTCACACAGGCTTTTCTTTTGAAAAACCTGAACTTTGAAAAACCCAAAAATATAGGAGCCTTGTCCCTTGGATTGGTGCCACTTGTCTTTTTCTCTCTCCTCCCATTTACCTGTCAAGTGTCAGCGTGGGGTTCAACTAGAGGTGGTGCCACATATCATTTTTTCTCTCCTTCCATCCTCCGACACGTGTCAGTGTGGGGCCACCTTAAGATGTCGCCACATGTCATTAGACATCCTTTTCATTTTATGCCATGTGTCAATGTCCACCATCTTCACCCTGTGCCATGTGTCATTCCAAGGTCACCATGAGATGCCATGTGTCATATGTTGTCCTGTTTAGAAAAAGTAGAACTTGTCTCCTCTGAGGTGGCACCATTTGAATTATGTCTCCTGCAAGTGACACATGTCACTCTCTCCTTTCCTCAGGAAAAGCAGACTGACACATGTCACCTTCTGCTTTTCTCAGAAAAGCAAGTGACACATGTCATTCTTAGCTTCCTTCAGAAAAAGTAGAGGACACGTGTCACCCTCTGCTTTCCTCAGAAAAAGCAAATGCCATGTGTCACTCCCTGCTTTTCTCAGAAAAAGCAAGTGACACATGTCACCCTCTGCTCTTCTCAGAAAAAGCAAGGGACACGTGTCTCTCTCTGCTTTCTTCAGAAAAAGCAAGTGACACATGTCACTTTCTGCCTCCTTCAGAAAAAGCAACAATTCAAATATTCAAACTCCAGGCTGAGGTGGCGCAAATCCTGAAGTCTCCTCCCTAAATTCATTTTTTGAGATGGTGCCACGTGTCCCTTTCCCTCCTTTTCCTCCCTCTTGCCACATGTCATTATAGGAGCCACCCTGAGATGGCGCCACATGTCAGTCTCTCCTTTCCTCTAGAAAAAGCAGAAATTTAAATTTCAAACTCTCTCTGAGGTGGCACCATCTGAATCCTCTGCCTTTCCTTCTGACACATGTCAATGTAGATGCTCTGAGGTGGCGCAACATGTCAGTCTCTCCTTTCATCAGAAAAAGTAGAATTCAAACCCCTCTGAGGTGGCATCTTCTGCTTCCTCTGCTCCTACCTTCTGACACATGGCAGTGTGGAGCCACCCTGAGGTGGCGCCACATGGAAATCTCTCCTTCTTCTAGGAAAACCAAGCTTTGAATTTCAAACTCCAAGAGGACATCCTCTGAGGTGGTGCCATTTGGGAGACTCCTGCAGAGAAAATCAAGCAAGCTTTTTGAAAAATTCCAAATTCCCCTGCTGAGGTGTCTCACTCACAAAATTCTCATTTTTATTTTCTCAAAAAATCAAAATGGCATGCTTTGAGATGGCGCCACATGGAAGGTCTAGATTCACTGTCTTTGAATTTTGAAAATCTCCAAAATTTCTACAAATACCCTAGCCCATGCCCAGCTCAGGGAGAGCCCTGTTTGAGAATTGAACTTCATAATTCCATTTTTTTCTTTCTTGGTGTCCTTTGGATTCATGCCTCTCTGGAACCCCTTATCAAGGTAGTCGCTCTTTTCAGGAGTTCCAAAACCGCTGGAGAACACAAGGTAAGCCTCCATTCCTTTTGATTTCACCATGATAATGCCTTTGGTTTGATTCGTGTTGTCGTTTGAAGAAAGAGCTCATTCGAGGGATGGATTGAGCTATTCTCATAAAAATGACATATATAAAAAAATATAATTATGCTTCCTTGATGATTTCTAGCATTCATGCATTTAGTTAAATTTAATTTATATTTTATTTCATTATTTTAGCATGTTTCTTAGGTTAATTAGGTATTTATTTTAATTCTGCTCAATTTCAGTAGCTCTCTGTTTTTGTCAGTCAGTCCACATGTCATTTCATGCATTTATTTTTCATTAAAAATTCTAAAAAAATCATAGAATGCGACCTTAGGTGTCCCTAGAAATGTTCTTAAAATTTAGAGAGATTTGAATTCGTTTACTATGGTAAACGTTCAAAAAGGTGAGTCGAGTTTTATTACCCGGGATGCATTTTAAAAACTCATTTCCGACTTGTAAAATCGAGATCTTACTCATGGGAGATCCGCTTTTCAATCCAAAAGATTTTCTAAACGCGAGAGAATGTCTAGTTTTTAACATGATTTTCTACGATTTTTCTGATTTTGTTTAATATCTGAAAACAATCCGAGAGTTTGGGACCCATGTCAGAGCCTGATTTGGGTCTTTGAGACTTTGGATCGACTTAGGGCTATGGGTTCTATTTGGGTGTTGCTCCAAATCCGAATATGTAAAAAGTGAATGTCATGTTCGGGATGTCCTCTGTTTTCATCTGAAATCTTGTGATTTTTATAATAGTTGTGATACCTGTTTTGGATTTTGTTTTGTCAGTCTTCTGTTTTGCCACATTTGTCTGTTCTGTCGATTTAGGAATGAAAAGTTAGATTTGTATCCATGTTTTTGTTGATCAAATACCAAAGTCATGAACATGAAAGTTGTTTATGTAGGTGTCGTGAGTAGGTATGTTAAATATCAGAAATTTCCATGGCTGTTTTTTATTTTGTTAGTATTTTATATCAGATTAGGTCGATTTTACCTCCATCAGAACCAAATCCCCATTACCGAACTCACCATAGTTCAAATCCTAAAGCTGTAAAAACCAAAAGTGTTCCATTTCGGGTCCTTTAGCAGTCTAAAAAATATCAGAAGTTTTCATGGTGTAAAGTTTGCATTATCATATTAAGCATTGCATTTGGTTCGGGTCCATAGGCAAAATCCACCCTTTTTAGGACTTTTTTTAATTTTTAGCATTCAAATCATATCATTTCGTGATTTTTAGCATTCTAATCTCTTTATCAGAGTAGGTAGATGCTTAATACTGAATTTGGTGTAATTTGGAATTCATTTGAGGCTCGGTTTAGCCATATCATCAAAACAGGGCCTCGCGGGACCCTGATCCAAGCGAAAAAAAGCAAAATTCGTTATTTTGGATAAATTGCAAAATGTCAAATTCTGATTTTACAGTCCTAATGTATTTAGCAGCATGTCATCATGCCTCATACTGCATTTCATCATCATTTGTTTCAATTTGAATTTCGAAATCTCAATTTTACCAAGTTTTCCTTCAAAAAACCCTGATTTTAAAGGTATAACTTTATAATTAGGGGTATTTTGGTCATTTTGACCCCAATTTCGAATTTCAAATTATTTTCCACTGAATTTCTTGCATTTGCATATTTTCAAACATCAAGGAAGCATGAGAATAGAGTTTATATCCAATTAAGTCCAATAATTTCATAATATTATTGGAAAATCTTGGAAAAACTCACATATTTGAGCTAACCCCATTTCAAGATTTGGCAGGGACATTCAAAAGAAGGAGCTGAAGTCTGCAATTTCTTTTATTTCATTTATTTAGTGATGTAATAATGTAAATTTTGGAATAAGAGATTTAATTTTCTGCTTAGACTAGGATGCATATCATATAGTTTGAATTTATGCAATATCCTGCTTATGTGATTCATGCATTTTATTTCAAAAACACTATGGATGTACACGAATGGCACGTGCACCAACTTTTAGGGAGTTGATGAACTCGGTGGAATCCATATTTACGGCCCTAGTCGGAATATGGACGAGACCCAGATCCATCATCTTTCTACCAGTCACATTGAGCCTACACTCTTAGGCTATCTTAAAATGCACATCATATTTCCAAAGTTTTCAAAATCATGTGCATTAAATCAAATAAACTCTGAACATATTCATGGCCACAGTCAGAATATGTGAAGGATTTATTTTGACTTAATACACATTTTTCCAACAAATTTCTTAGAAAATCTTCCAAAATGCATTCATTCACTCGTATCATTTGCATCATGAAATCATTGGTTTTCTCATGATTTTCTTAAGAAAATTTCATTCTCAAGAAAATCGATTTCTCAAGAAACTCTGAGGATTTTCCAAAATCAGTTTTCCCAAGTCAAGTTTTCACAGTTTCCATGGAAACCAGTTTCTCAAGAGACTTCTAAAATCTCCGAAGTTGGATTTCCAAAATCCAAGTTTCCTTCATTTTTTCTTGGAAATGTTATTTTCTTAAGATTTTCAAAAAGAGTTTTTCAATCTTCCTCAAAGATCAAAATCGATTTCCAAGTATTTCAAGGGTAAGATTCCCAGGATTTCAATTTCCCAAGTTCAATTTTCTTCTCTAATGAGTTTTCCTATAAATTTTTCATCATTTTCTTAAGAAAATTCTCAAAGTCCGAGTTTTCCTGACAAGCATTTTCCCTTCAAATGTTCACCCTTTTCCTAAGAATTATTTACTTTTTCTCAGGACTTTCAATCATTCATGATTTTCCCAAGTCTTTATAAACTTTCTCAAGATTTCAAATCTTTTCATCAGAGTTTCCTGAGAAATCGATTTCCATCTTTTTTCTGAGAAATATTTTCCTATCCCAAAGCATTCTCTGAGCATACATCATGTTTTTCCTACTTCCATTTTCCAAAATCTCATAGCACATGCCTGAATTCTCTGTGCATTTAGGATAGAACACAATTTCGATGATTTAACTAAGTCAAGCACAATTTTGGTCCTTGGTTCGATTACCCCTATTAAAGGCGGCAGGAACGGTCGAACCTCGTACCGACAGGTCGAGCCCCATCCCATGGATTTTCCCACAATTTTCAAAACGGAGGCGAGTATTTCAAAACAATTTTCCAAAATCCGGTCAAGTTTGAAGCGCGAAATCATTTTCCTCTCTCTCTTCCGCAAGGAAAGGGAAGACGAAAAAAAATTTTGCGACGATAACAAACGCCGGACGCTACATTCATTGAACTGTAACGAGGTATGGCAACCCAAAATCTCACTATGAGGATAGCACACAAGCACCCTTTTATCATCAGCACTTATAGGATTTTACAATGAACCAACAATAACCTTTGAACTAATGCGGACATTACTGCTCCTGATTTAAAGTTTAAGGACATGCTATAGGTCTGCTGTTGTAATTAGTGATGCAGTAATGGTGTAAAATAAGGTAAACATGCAGGAAATCGGTAAACCCAGAAAGTGAATATAAACAAAGAAGATATGAACTGTCGTGCACAGGTTAGGTGCACTATTTGTTGTACGATACACCCCTGTAGGTATCGTTCGATATGATGAAATGTCCATACTCACTGAAAAGAAAAAAAAAAACATTTTGATTTGAAGAAGAGAATATTAGAGCCAACGAACTTCCATGTGAAAATCTCAGTATGCACAAAGGATCGATTAAAACCCACATGTGAAGCCAAAAAAAAAAAAACTATCACAACGTCTGATATGAAATGTGAGGTGGTTCAGGTAATGATTTTCAAGACTTTGAACCGAACTAAGACACTATATCTTTAGATTCATGGTATTGAAACGAGAGAAAGAAGAAAAAAAAAACTGGGAGGAGAAAACGATGATTCAGCGAAAAACGGTTTTGATTATAGATCGATGATGCTATTACGAAGCATCATCGATTCTTGATTTATGCACTAACCCTGAATGTAAATCTCATTAAACATAACAATGGATTTACCTATGTGTGAAGTAAGTGTGATATGCAGACCACCAAATCATAAGCAGCAACTATATTTCTCACCTAATCGCTCAGATCGGATGCTCCTTGTTGACACTTCTTGGGAACCCTTTGCTGGAAAACGAGCAAACGAAGTCCAGGGCTGATTGCAAGGAGGTAATGTAAATCCTGCACGCCTTTTACAGGATTGGTCAATTCTCTTGGACGGCTCGGTTGAAAGGGGATTAATGTAGGAATTTGGGAATAGGAGGGGTACAAGCAGGGGATCGAGAAGAGGGGAAAAGCCAACGCTTAACAATCCCTTTCTTGATTAGGCAGGGGTGAAGAGGGTCTTGCCAAAGGGGATCTCCAAAAGCTCTCCCCTGCTAGCCGAGAGAGGAAACCGTGAAGAAGGGGGCGCTGAAGGGTTAGGGGAGAAATCCAAGTCCCTCTTTCGGATGGCCTAAGCCTCCTTTTAAAAAAAAATCCGCCCTTTCAGCCAAAAGCTCGGGACCCTTTGAAATCCGTTGTGAAAGGTTTTGATAGACTTAAAAAAAAACTAATTTTTGAAAACTTTCAAAATGTCGCCATTTGAGAGGGGGAGCGGCGCCTTTTCTCTAGAAAAAAAAAAAAAAAAAAAAAACTTAGGTAAAGTAGGGTTTCACGGTGGCTCCATTTGGGTTTTTTTTTAAAAAAAATGAAACGAAAGTAATAGGAGAAATAAAAAATTTTCTTTTTTTAAGGTGGTGCCACCTCTAGTGAAAATTTATTTCCTTTTGGCCAAGAGTCTTAGTGGGGTGCCACCTACGTGGGCCCACTAAATATTTTACTAAAATTGAGTTAAAAACAAGGTTTTGTAAATCGGTGCCACTTTCGAGTGGGCACTTTTTTTTTGGAAATAAGGGAAATTTTGAGAATTTGAGTGTGACACCACCTCAGGGTGGGTCCCACATCATTTATTTGAAATTCGAGCCAAGTGAGATATATTTTGGAATACGAAGCAAAATTTGGCTTAATTTCAAAACTTGGAAGAAAATGGTTCTTCGGGGCGAAATTTTGAAAGAAGTAGGGAAATTCAGAGTCTTTTTGTAAAACTTTGAAATAAGATCTTATGAATTTTGAAATTGTGTCCCCCTCTTTCCAACCGGCGAAATTTTGAAAATGTCAAAACCATCCAGATTGTTTTCTTGAGAAAACTTTTCGTAATTCGGGGTCCTGGGGGTAAAATGGGAAGAATTGATAATTTTGAAAACCCAGGGTTTTAAAATCAATTTTGAAAAGTTTAGAAATCAAATCTAAATTGACAATTTTAAAAATCAGGAGCTCCGGATCTCAAAATGACATGCTGTGTAGTGAAATAAAATGAAATGAAATGCTCATGCAATGATATGCAATGCCATGTCTTATGCAATATACTCTTGAACCAAGACTTGGGAGATTCCTGTCTTCTGTCAAGAATAAAATTTTGAACATCTAAGCTGAAATAGAGAAATTTTGAGAGTTGCAGATGAAATTTAGACCTTTATAAGTTCTGAGTTCAGAAAATGACCATTTTGCCCTCCGACGATTTCAGAGGCTGGATGCTGATGCTGATGCTTGGTGAAAATGTTGGAGAGGTGAATGAAAATTTGGGGTGTTTACAGATGCCCCTCTTTGCTACTAAGCCGGCTTATGGTCGAGCTTAGTGGCAAAGAAAACACTCCAAATTTGGGCTATATATAAAAAAAATGCCCCAGTTAGAAGGATCTGACTGGGTATGGAGAAATTAAGCCCGAGGAAGATGATAGATATGAAATGGAGAATAAAGAGAAAAGATTTGTTCTGGTAAGAGTGAAATTCAGGTTTTATGCCCTTAACCTGGATGGGACAGGAATACCTCGTATAGAACGAAGCTCAGGTTTTAACCCTTGACCTGATTGGGGAATGGAATATCTCATCGAAGTGAGACTCAGTTTAGCGCCCTTAACCTGATTGGGCGGAAAATGAAATACCTCTTTGAATGAGGCTCAGGTTTATACCCTTATCCTGATCGGGTGGAAAATGGAATACCTCTTCAAAGGAGGCTCAGGTTTGTACCCTTATCCTGATCGGGCGGAAAATGGAATACCTCTTCAAAGGAGGCTCAGGTTTGTACCCTTATCCTGATCGGGCGGAAAAATGGATGGTGTGATGGAACCTTCGGATTTTGCACAGTAAATCCGACAGGGGTTTTTGCAAAAGGAGTGAAAATGGGGTCCCTAAAGCTTTAAAAGGGGTTGATTTTGGGCGTCTCATTGCTGAGACTAAATAGCTTTTGAAATTGCCTTTTGCGGGAAATGATTGGTGGTTCGACCTCGAACCGAAATGGGACTGTCTATGGTGGGACAGTGGGGACACAGGGAAGTGTGCGAATCTGAGAGTTCATGCTCTCAAAGAAGAGAAGGAATCAAGTCCTTCAGAGGGATTAAAATTGGTGTAAGGATGTATCAAAAACGGTCATCAAGCTTTCACTTCACGACAGGATAGCTAGAAAATATTGTCAAAATGCTGAGAATTTTGTTGTTGATTCAAAGTATTTGAAAATGATGCACATTGTTGCAAAGATATTCTTTCTTTTCTACCCAAAGCATTACCTCTAAACAAGGTTCACTTCGTAGAATCGAGATTGGGAATCCAAATTACTTGTGATTGACCTTCTTCAAGAAGCTATCAATTTCCTTGATATGAACAAGAAAGAGAATTTGATATTATGAAAGTAATTGATGAAAGAGTATTGATAATAGAATTTCACAAGATTAAAGAGGATTCTTGATAGATTTGGCAGTTTGATATCCTGGGAGATTCTCTCATGATAATCTTTCTGCAGTCTATTTGGCTCTCTGATGTTTTGGCTACATTCTCCTTCATTTTGGAGATGTTCTGACTTTTTCTCTCTTTCTTTTCTTTTCTCTCTTGCTCTCTTTTGGGAAGGGTACGTCACAAACTCCTTCATCTTGGAGATGTTTCGATCCTTCTCGGACGATATTGGCTCATGGGTTAGAAATTTTTGGATGATAGCTGAAATTAAATATTTTTTAGGGATTGTCGGGAGGTTCATCACATCTGCCTTCATCTCGACAGTGCTTTGGACTTTCTCTGGAAGGATCCGTCACAAACTCCGTCATCTTGGAGATGTTTCGAATCTTCTTTGGCCCTGGGGGTCTACTCGCTTAATTCGCCTTCATCTTGGCGACAATTGAGAGATCCCTTTTGCGGATATTTAATTGCAGCTTAGGTGATTCTGAGGAGACATGGCTTGGGTAAATGCTCTCTTTTTCGAGCACTCAGGATATTTCCACTGCCTTATTTTACAAGAATAATCTTTAAAGATGTGCCATTGACTGCGATCAATATCAATCATTTATGGCTTTGCAATAACACTGAATCTTCTTTGCTGGCCATATCAAGGATTTATCCTTCATCCTTTTGGTTGGCCAATAGAAGAATTTGAGTTTTGAATCTCTTTTCGTAAAAGCTTTACTTTTTTGGAAGTAATGCTGAAGGTAAACTTGAAATAGAGATTAGTGCAATAAAGATTCTGAAATCAACAAATGAATTGACAGATTGACAAAATTTCTCGAAATCCTTGGTGAAAGTGAGTATTTGAAGTCCGGCTCAACACATCCGAGACGAAAATTCTCCTCTCTTTTTCCCCAAAAAGAGAGACTCAGGCTTAGCCCTTATCTGAATGGGAAATGGGAAATACTCCTCTCTTCCCTGAAGAGGAGGTGTTTGCAAAATGAACTTTCGAAGATCAAAGCTCCCTAATATTAGGCTTCTCTTATGGAAAGGGGGCCGGTAATAGTGAGGTCTGAAAATTGGGTCATGAAAGGAATGAGTCCATCACACTCTCTCTGACAAGAGGGTCCTTCATGACGAAAATGGCCTAGTATGAAAATTGGGGGGTCACAAGAAAAGCGAGTCTCTGTCGAGCTTATCCCTTTTCAAAGGGTTCCTTGTGTGAAATTGGAAATTATTTTGCAAACGGTTCACAAAGACGCGAGTCCCTTCAAACTCTCCCTGAAAAGGGGGCTAAGTGAACGAATTGGATAGCAGGCCAAAAGAATGAGCTCCCTCAAACTCTCCCAAAAAAGGGTCTCTCGCAAGAGAAAATGATTGAAATTGGATATTGAGATTGATTGACCCAAAGGTCGAAATTGGAAAATTGGTTGCTGGAAATTGAATGACCCGAAGGTCAAAATTGAGAATTGGTTGACCGAAAGGTCGAAATTGTGTGACTCGAAAGTCAAAATTGAGAATTGAGTGACCTAAAGGTCGAAATTGAGAATTGAGCGACCCGAAGGTCAAAATTTGGAAATTGAGTGACCCGAAGGTCAAAGATTGGAAATTGATTGACCCGAAGGTCGAAAATCGGAAATTGATTGACCCGAAGGTCGAAAATTGGAAATTGATAATTGGGATTGAGAATTGGAAATTGGGTGACCCGGAGGTCAAAGTTGAAGAATTGCCTGATTCGAAGATTTAAATTGGAATTTGGAGGGCAAAATATCAAATTCGAGCAATTGATAGACCCTGATGATTGAAATGACTTGAATTAATAAAGGAGAATAATGAGTTCGAGTTAGAGCTCGAATAAAATATAGAGATCACGAGTCGGAACCCGGATCAACAAAAGAAAATGAAGAGCTCGCATCTGAGCTCAAATGAATAGAGAGATCTCGAGTTGGAACCCGGATCAACAAATGACAATGAAGAGCTCGAATCTGAGTTCGAGTGAATAAAGAGATCTCGAGTCGGAACCCGAATCAACAAAAGGAAATAAAGAGCTCGAATCTGAGCTCGAATGAATAAAGAGATCTCGAGTCGGAACCCAGATCAACAAAGAAATGATTTGAATAAAAACCCGAGTCGGAACTCGGTTTTCCAAAAAGTTGGGATTTTGAAAATGTACCAGTTTGAACACTGGATTTTGAAATAATACCAGTTCGAGCGCTGAATTTTGGTTCAGTACTGGTGATTACCTTTCAATTTGGAATCATTAAGAATTGTGATGGGACTTGTTTGTTGAAATCCCAATACTGACCGGATTGTTGTTAATGCAGTTGAATGCAAATGAATGTGAATTGATGCACATGAATGCACAAGTGCGTGAAATGAGGAATTTGTTTATCCTGCCTGCATACAGAACAAAAAAATTTTAAAATGCCTCAGTGTAACTGGGAAAGAAAGTTTGATTATTATTTGAAGAAAATAGGAAGATTACAAGAGGAGAATAAATGTTTCAAGTATAAAACTTTTTCAAGTGTCGTGCATTAATGGGATATGGCAATTCTACCCCATCGGCGTTGATGAGCCGATATGAGTTGTGGGGTAATGCTTCTTTGACGACATATGGGCTTTCCCAATTTGGCGACCATTTACCGCCAGGCTGATGCTTGAGATAGGCTGTGGATCGAAGCACTAACTCATTGACTTTAAAAAGTCTTTCGATGACAGACTTCGCATATTGCCTGACTACTCTCTGGCGATAGGATTGAGCATGTTCTGCTGCTTTTAGCCTTCTCTCGTCGAGTAAGTCTAACTGTACCAGTCGTTGCTGCTGATATCGATCAAGAGGTAATTCTAGCAGTGATGCAAATTTCAAAGCGGGCTTCTGAACATGTAGCGGCAATACTACTTCTGTTCCATAGACCAATTCTGATGGAGTAGCATTCGTTGGAGTGCGAATGGTGGTTCGATAGGCCCATAGTGCATCGTGAATCTTCTCGTGCCAGTCACGGCCTGTTTCCACAGTTCGCTCCAAGATACGAATTAAAATCTTGTTGGTGGCCTCTGCCTGACCATTCCCTTGGGGGTAATATGGAGCGGAAAAATGATGATAGATCTTGAACTTTGAGCAGAATGTCTTCATCTTTTTATTCTTGAAATGACTGCCATTATCTGACACGATGTCATGTGGGATGCCGAAACGACAAAGGATGTTCTTGTGAATGAAAGAGACCACGTGTCGGCCTTCTACTGTGCGAAGAGTGATAGCTTCTACCCACTTGGTGAAATATTCTGTTGCAGCAAGGAAATATCTATGGCCATTTGAAGCTGAAGGAGTGATGGGACCTACGACATCGAAGGCCCATGGTTGCACTTTTGGAGTTGATATTTTTAAACAATATTTTTCAATAAAAACATGAGAAAATCGTCAACCAAAGGTATAAAAACCGACTTTCCACCGAAGTGGCGAGTACAGGTCGAATCCACAAGGAACGGGATATTTCTGAATTATTTCTAAAATAATACTTTATTAACATAAAAAGTTTACAATCTATGTCAATGTTTACAAGTTACATTAAATAACATTCTAACTATGAAAATAAACTACAATAGGCGACTAAGTCTTCAGCAGGTCTCTAGGGGCATTTCTGTCTTTTCACATCAAGTGCACTCGCACATCACAATTGAATTACATCTGTTAACCTGTTCTAACTTAACAACCTACATAATAAAAATAAAAAGTCAGTAACTAAATCAAGAAATCATCTAAATTACATCTATAACTAATTCTAAACTATTTCTACATTAAATTACAGTTAATTTAAATATATAAAACTAAAGTTATACTAACTAAGTGAACTAACTAAGCTAAGTAACTCTAATTACTCTAAATACTGTTAAGGTACTAACTACAATGTTAGAAAACAGCAAAACTACACGAAATTAGATAAATAGTTAAAAGACTGTTTTGTCCCTAAAGAAGGCAAAAATGGATTCTGACAGCTTTTCACAAAACGACTTTTTGAGGGGTCACACAAATTCCAAATTTGGTCAAATCACTTCTATTATGTAAAAGACAGATCCAAGAATCTGAAACATTTTACAGAAGTGAAAAATACGTTCTGGATCTCCAGAACGAAGCGTTTCAAAATCGGGATAATTTGGGAAATCGCAGGACCCGAAATTTCAAAATCCGAAAAAGCTGTTTTCATAATACGCTTAAAAACCAGACCAAATCAACTCGAATCGAGCTGAAATTTGGTCTGCAGACAGTTAACATGCAGATAAAGTGAATAGAAAAATAATTTTCAGGAAATTCGAGAAAAATCCACATACGATGACAAGTGCACGATCGGGTAAAATTTAGGGTTTTGGTTCAGTGCACTATTCATCCCTTTGAGTCCACAATTGACATTTGGACATTGAACCACGTACAAAAACAGTCCTAACTGAACCTAACCTACTATTAAACTATAGAAAACAATAACAATTAAACTAAGTTATAAAATTTAAGAAATAACCTAACCTAAACTCACTAATACTCTAAATAAGATATCTAAATGAATATAAACTCTAATTAAACCTGATATATAACATCTAATATCACTAACTAAATTAACTATCTATTCTAATATTAATTCTAACTTACTAAAACAACTACTAACTTACTAACTAACTTAATTAACTATCTAACCTAAATGACAAATTTAACATACTCTAGCTAACATGATTACCTAATGAACTAATTAATCTAATGTTAATTCTAACCTAATAAAGCAATTACTAATCTACGGTTAAACGAACTAGGGTTAGATTCTAACTAGTAACTAGGGTTATCTATCTAAGGTACGGTTGACTATGGTCTACTAAGGTAGTTAATGGGTCGGTTAGGATAACTAAGGTCGGTTAGGGTTAAGAGGGTGTAACTAGGGGTCGCTTACTTAAGGTTAGTCAAACTAACTAGAGTTAGCTATAGGGTTGGTTATGGTTACTAGGAGTAACTAAGGGTATGGTTAGTCTAACTAACTATGGTTAGATTAGGGTTTAGCTATGGTTAGTAGGGGTTAACTATGGTATTTGGGTTCTAACTAAGGTCAACTAGGATTTGGTTAGGGTTAGTACTACTTAGAGTTAGCTATCTAAGATTAGGGTTAACTACTTACCTAAGTGTTAGTCTAATTAGAATTAACTAACTACTAACTGAAGTTAGATGCCTAACTAAAGTTAATTAGGGGGCGGTTTAGGATTAGATTAGGGGGTCGGTTAGTTCCTAACTAAGGTCAACTAGGGTTTAGTTGGAAATTCGACTAGGGTTAATGATGTCTTCTTTTAAATCGTTGTCATTTTGAAAAGATTTTTATATGAAAAACATGTGAAAACCAGACATCAAATAATAAAAACCGGTTCTCACTAGTGGATGAGACAGGGTCGAACTCAGGGAACGGGAATATTTCGTATTCAAGTACACAAATCTACACTATTCTTTATTGCTGAATTATTGAAATGTAAAAATGTTCAGAAAATGTAAAAACAACTAACTATTACAACAAATGAATACCCTTTGCAGAGGGCGTAAAGTGCAATATTTACAAACCCAATTAAATTCTAAGTCTAAACTGAAAAGTAAAAATCTTCTATCTTTGTACTTCGTGTCACGTAGTCTCTTCTGCTCCAATCTCGTGCAATCCGTGAACCTGAGGGGTTTGGGGAGAATGTGGCGACCTCCTCCACCACTGCCATCGCCGGAATGAGGAGCTTCCACCACTGCCGCCGGCTGGAAAGAAGAAGAGGAAGAGAAAGAAGGAGAAATTAGGGAAAAAGGGTAGCCACCGACAATGGTGGAGGGAAGAGAGAAGAGAGGGAATAGAGAAGAAGAGGGGAAAGACAGCTTCAGCCGTGAATGAGAGGAGGCTCCTGGTTTTTACGATTTTTGGGGTTTTTAAAAGCTTTCAAACCTTTGAAACCGGCTGGAACCGGTTCAAAATAGTTTTATTTTTGAAAAGCAAACCGGTTGAACCGGTTTGTGTTTATTTTTGCAATTTTCAAAAACCAAAAACTATATACCAGTTTATTATAAAATTTTCAAAGATTTAAAAACAAAACTTATTTATGAAGAACTAAAAAAAACTATTTTAAATTTTTTTTCTCTTTTTTAAAAAAAAAACAAACACTTAAAATGAAAAAATATTTTTCTATATTATTTTTTTTTATTTCATTTTTAATTGCAAACTAAAACTAAACTACTATGAATATAACAAAAAAACTAAAATATGTATAAAAATGTAAAAATAAAACTATTTTTCATGCATTTTCTATTTTTAAATCATTTTAGCACATTTACTCAAAAACTAACATAAAATTGGGTTTTTGAAACATTATTTCATAAAATCATGCATATTTAAATGTTAATAAACCCTGAATTATATGCATGATCAAATACCCCCATGCTTATGTTTTGCTAGTCCTCGAGCAAACTAGAAAAATACAAGAAATCAAACTATCACCTAACTCACTTTCGTAGGAATCACGGTTGCATTTAGCTCATGCAACAAGCCCTTTCAACCCCTGAGTTACCCCAGTGGACGAGTAAGGTCTCGTGAGGGTTTGCAGTGATGCTACCCACAAACATCTCTGTCATGTATGCATAATATTACACATCCTCATAAGCAGTAGGTAATTAAAGACTTTATTTTCACAAATATTTCCTGTTATTTCAAAATCAAAATATAATTAGAGTTTTTTATGTACCACCACAGAAAAAGAATTTCTTTCACTTTTCTGAATATCACAGTTATTTATGTTTTATTCTTAGAAAATCCAATAAAAACATATTATTATTTACTTATCCTCACTCATGTTTTCTACACAGGTTTTCTCAATCACACTTCTAAGCATTGAACTTTTCTTTCTTTTTAAGCTCTTTCCTCTCTTTTTTCTTTTCACGCTTTTTCTTTATGTGCACTTATTTTTCTCATATAGCTTATGTGTGGTCTGCTTTTATGCCTTGTGCAATGTCAATATCTTCTATACTTTTTCAATACATACCAAAAGATATCAGCTAAGACATAAAAGTGACTTCCTTCATTCACCTTTATAACTTGAGAGTCAAATATTTCAACTTGTATCTGTTCTCAGTTACTTAGGATCACAAAGTTTTCCACTCTCCTTTTCGAAAATGGAATTAAAAGTTTCAACTTACATCTAAGTTCCATCTACTAAGGATTGTGGAATTATCCAAACAACCTAACACATGCTATATTTTTTTCTTTTGAGCTCGTTTGTTTACACTTTTGTTCATTTGCTTAGTTTTTCAAAAATAGCACTGTGCATATTCATATTTATGATTCAAAATAAATTCTAACATGTATCTATCATCATTTCCTCGAAATCCGCATAAACAACCATAATTTTTAGATCTATGTCAGAAAAATTTTTCATAGGGCTTAAAAATCCTCTAAAAACATCAGATTTGAAATAACATTCATATAAGTTCAAACTCTTTCTTTAAAAATCTACTTTTCATGAGAGATGTGTAAACATGTGCAAGAACGTAAACAGAAATATCAAGGTGTGCACTCTACACCCTCCCCCATGCTTGAATGACACTGTCCCAGTGACACTCCCCCATGCTTGAATGAAACTAAGTGAATGCACATGAGAGAAATAAATTGAGGGAAAAGAGTAGAATAACCTGACATGAAAAATATACGTTCTATGAATGTAATAAATGCAATGTATACATGACAAAACACAAAACTCATGAAAGAAACAAAAAGAACATGAAAAACTCATGAAAAAGTAAAAACAAAATAAAATCTATAAATTCTAAGCAAATCTAATAATATACAAGATATGGGTTGCCTCCCATAAAGTGCTAAGTTTCACGTCCCCAGCCAGACGGATCCATGGAAAAACCATCATCGTCCATGAGATCAATGGACATGAAGTCAGACTCAACCAGGCTCTATGAAGAAAAGAGTGTCATCTGTGACACTACGCACTGTGTTTCCATCCCGTCTACCTCTAACTGTAGGATCATAACTCTCTCGACGTGAAGAACAGAGATTAGTCTCATCTGAGAGACTGGTCAAGAATCGAGAGTCTAGGACCGACTGAGTATCAATGAATGCTACTTCAGACAAGTGGTGAATATGATCAGGCTTGACTTGGTCAAGCACCTTCTGCATCTGCACCTCTTGCTTACTCAAAACGATTGGTGATCCTAAAGGCTGAGAAAATGGGGCTTTATATGATGAAAATGTATGCTGTGAGTAAGGCCCCTTCTGTTGAGGTATTATAGAGATCGACTCGTCAGTAGAAATGATATGGGGTTCATGAGTCGATTCCTGAGTAGGGTGACACACCTTCTGTAAACACCCCAAATTTTCACTCACCTCCCCGACATCTCCACCAAACATCATCATCCAGCCTCTGAAATCGCTGGAGGGCAAAATGGTCATTTTCTGAGCCCGGACCTTGCAAAAGTCTAAATTTCATCTGCAACTCTCAAAATTTCTCTATTTTGTCTCAGATAGTCAAAATCTTACTCCTGACAGAAGACAGGAATCCTCAAGTCTTGGTTCAAGATTCCATTTCATAAGACATGACATTGCATATCATTGCATGAGCATTTCAAATCACTGCACTGCACAGCATGTCATTTCGAGGTCCAGAACTCTTGATTTCAAAATTTTAAATCCAGATTAGAATTTTAACTCTTTTCAAAATTGATTTCAAAACCCTGGGTCTTCAAAATTATCAATTTTTCCCATTTTACCCCCAGGACTCTGAATTTCAAAATATTTCCTCAGGAAAACCATCTGGATAGTTTTCAATATGGATTTGAGTCACTTCACCTCAGATTTTGCCCTTTTTGACAATTTCAAATATCTTTCTTTTACAAAATCGCCCTATAGGGGCCAACTCTTTCCAAAAATTTCTGTTTTACCAATTAGTCCAGATTTTATGAAAATTCCAAAAAGAAGTTGTGGTTTTATCCTTATTTCAATAAAGAAGCAATGTGGGACCCACACTGAGGTGGTGTCACACAAGCTTTCCTTTTGAAAATTTGAATTTCGAAAAACCCAAAAATATAGGAGCCTTGTCCACTGGATTGGTGCCACTTGTCCTTTCTCTCTCCTCCCATTTACATGCCATGTGTCAGCATAGGGTTCACCTAGAGTTGGTGCCACATGTCACATTCCCTCTTCTGCCACGTGTCAGTGTGGGGCTACCTTCAGAAGCCGCCACATGTCATCCCATTTATCTGCCATGTGTCACCCTATCCATCCTGCGCCATGTGTCATTTCAAAGACTACCAGGAGATGCCAAGTGTCATAGGTTGTCCTGTCTAGAAAAAGTGGAGTTTGTCTCCTCTGAGGTGGCGCCACTTGAAGTGTGTCTCCTGCAGGGGACACGTGTCAACCTCTCCCTCCTTCTAGAAAAGTAGCCTGACACATGTCCTCTCCCTACTTTTCTCAAAAAAGTAGGAGACATGTATCACTCCTAAATTCCTACAAAAAAGGTAGGCTTGTCTCCTCTGAGGTGGCGCCATCTGGAGTGTCTCCTGCAGAGGACACATGGCAAGCCCTCATTTCCTCATAAAAAGGCAAGTGCCATGTGTCATTTTCTGCTTTCTTCAGAAAAGCTAGAATTCAAATATTCAAAAATCCCCATAGGTGGCGAAAATCAAGAACTCCTACCTTTTTCATCCTGTCTGAGATGGCGCCACATGGCTTGGCCCACCTTCTCTCCCCTCTGCCACATGTCATTCTCTGCTTCTTTCAGAAAAAGTAGAGGACACATGTCTTCTCCCTACTTCTTTCAGAAAAGTAGGAGACACATGTCACTCCTGGCTTTCTTCAGAAAAAGCAAACCATTCAAAATTCAAACAAGGCACTAGGTGGCAAAAATCCTGAGCTCTGATCTTTCCAGATGGCCTGAGATGGCGCCACATGTCCCTTTCCCTCCTTTTCCTCCCTCTTGCCACATGGCATTGTAGGAGCCACCCTGAGGTGGCGCCACATGTCCATCCTCCATTCCTCCAGGGCCAACCTCCATTTAAATTTCAAACTTCCCCCTGAGGTGGCGCCATTTGAGAAAGCCTCTCCAGACATCTGACACTTGTCCGCCACATGTCCAGATCTCCTTTCTCCAGAAAAGGTAGAATTCAAATTCCTCTGAGGTGGCGCCTTCTGAGCCCACTGCTCTGACCTTCTGACATGTGTCAAACACCTTTTGAGGTGGCACCATTCCAGGACTCCACTTGGCTCCATTTTTATTTTTTATTTTATTTTTAATAAAGGTAGCCCACCATGAGGTGGCGCCACCTGAAGACTCCCTACAAAAAGTGAATTTGAAATTCAAACTCCAAGAGAGCACCCTCTGAGGTGGCGCCTTCTGGGAGCTCCCTGCAGAGAGAATCAAGCAAACTTTTAAAAAATTCCAAATTCCCCCTGCTGAGGTGTCTCACCCACAAAATTTCCATTTTTATTTTTCTCAAAAAATCAAAATAGCCTTTTGAGGTGGCGCCACCTGAGGGCTCCCTGCAGAAGACAAATTCGAATTTCAAACCCCTCAGATGACACCCCCTGAGATGGCGCCACATGGAGGGCTCAGATCCAGCCTGTTTGAATTTCAAAATTTTTCAGAAAAGTTATAAAAACAAGGGTTCACGCCCAGCCTAAAGGAGATCATTTTTTTAGCTCTGGTGAACTTGGAAAATCCGACCTAGCCTTCCTAGAATCAGATTTTGAACTGTGGAAATCGTGCCCCCTTTGGCGCATTGAAGAAGGTGGAGTAGAGCTCGTGCTGTGGCCAATTCAATTCCAACAGAGGTCGATTTTGGTGGACCATCCGAAGCTCGGAGCGAAGGACGAAGGAAGCTCGTGATAGCTGCCCCTTTCAAGAGCTCCTACGCTGCGTAACGAAGCAAGGGACATTTCAAAGAAGGAGCTGAAGTCTGCAAATTTCTTTTATTTCCTTTATTTAGTGATGTAATAATGTAAATTTTGGAATAAGAGATTTAATTCCCTGCTTAGACTAGGATGCATATCATATAGTTTGAATTTATGCAATATCCTGTTTCTATGATTCATGCATTTTATTTCAAAAGCAATATGGATGTTCACGAATGGCACGTGCACCAACTCTTAGGGAGTTGATGGACTCGGTGGGATCCATATTTACGGCCCTAGTCGGAATATGGACGAGACCCAGATCCGTCATCTTTCTACTAGTTACATTGAGCCTACACTCTTAGGCTATCTTAAAATGCACACCATATTTCCAAAGTTTTCAAAATCATGTGCATCAAATCAACTAAATTTTGAACATATTCATGGCCACAGTCAGAATATGTGAAGGATTTATCTTGACTCAATGCACATTTTTCCAACAAATCTCTTAGAAAATCTTTTCAAAGTGCATTCATTCACTTATGTCATTTGCATCATAAAATCATTGGTTTTCCCACGATTTTCTTAAGAAAACTTCATTCTCAAGAAATCGATTTCTCAAGAAACTCTGAGGATTTTCCAAAATCGATTTTCCAAAGTCAAGTTTTTCCACAGTTTTCCCAGGAAAATGATATTTTCTTAAGATATTCAAAAGAGTTTTCCAATCTTTCTTCAAGATCCAAAATCGATTTCCAAGTATTTAAAAAGGTAAAATTCCCAGGATTTCGATTCCTCAAGTTTTGAATTTCCTTCTCCAATGAGTTTTCCTATAAATTTTCCATCATTTTCCTAAGAAAACTCTCAAAGTCCAAGTTTTCCTAAGAAGTGTTTCCCTTTTCAAAAAGGTTCATCTTTTCTCAAGAATCACTTCCATTTTCCCAAGATTTTCAACTATTTCTGATTTTTCCACATCTTTATAAGCTTTCTCATGTTTTCAAAAACCCCTTTTTTATCTGAGTTTCATGAGAAATTGACCTTTTTCCTGAGAGATTCTTTCCAACTCCAAATGTTTTTCTAAGCATACATCATGTTTTCCAACTGGCATTTTCCAAAATCTCATAGCACATGCCTGAATTCTCTGTGCATTTAGGATAGAACATAACTTCGATAATTTAACCAAGTCAAGCATAGTTTTGGTCCTTGGTTCGATTACCCCTGTTAAAGGTGGCAGGAACGGTCGAACCTCGTACCGACAGGTCGAGCCCCATCCCATGGATTTTCCCGCAATTTTCAAAAACGGAGGCGAGTATTTCAAAACAATTTCCAAAATCCGGTCAAAAGTTTGAAGCGTGAAAGCGTTTCTCTCTTTTTCTCTTCCGCAAGGAAGGGAAGACGGGGGAAAAATTTCGCGACGAAAACAGGTTTGGCGACCGTGATGGGACCTGTCCTTGTCTGACCTAAATTATGCTTGACTTAGTTCAATTATCAAAATTATGTTCATAAAATGTCAGCTCTTTTACTTTCAATATCATGTGAGCCTAGGAGCCTAGATTCTGACCCAGCTGACATTGAATGCATATAGCTTAGGCATGGTTTGGTAGGACCATGTTGAGGAGATATTTTCATGCTCACATAGACTTAGGTCTAAATACAATCCTCCTCAATTTAGGATCTGAATGCAAACAATGTATGCTTCTTCAAAGTTTTCAAAATCTATCTCTCTAGGACTTAGAGCCCTCTATTTCTTGCATGTGATCATTTTTTCAAAACCTCAATTACCTATCATTACCCGGTCTTCACATTGCTGGGCTCTCTTCCAGAACCATAGTTCGGGACAGAGCCCCACAATTGGACCAACTATTTGGGTTAACACCCCCCTACCACGTACCGCGGGCCACAGTCCGAAGTATATCGGTAGGCGCTCAAGGATGTTGGAAAACCTTACCTTAGAACCGGAGTTGAAACTCTATGCCACGTACCTTGGATTTCGATTCGGGTATATCGACATAACTGGATTGGACAAAGATGATCTGAACCTAGAGTTACGATTAAGGTCCTACAGCTGTTTTCAAATTGATGCATCTAGAGTCAGCCTTTTAGGGAGTGCTGAATGTGCATAAATGTTTGTGCAGGATGTGATTGTATGTATGATTTTCTCAATTCTTTATGTTTCCCAATGTTTTTCAACTCATTAGGTCTTTTTCCAAATATCCTTATTTTCCACAAGGTCTTTTTCTCAAACTCTGGATGATTTTCTCAAATATCCCATTTCTTTCAAAACTCCAGGTGATTTTCCATTCTCTCGTTCTACTGGATCTCGGATTTCCAGCCTTATTCCAATCCTGCCTGCAAATTTTTGAAATTTCAAATTTTGCTTCAAAAACTTTTCCATATCTCCCAGTATATCTTCCAAATTTTATCCAAATTTTTGACATGTCTTTCCAATTCCATCATTTGTTTTTCCCTCAAGAGTGTTGGTTTCAAAATTCTTTTTTCCATCATGCTTAACATCCCATGTGGTTCTGCAGAGGGCATTGGCATAGTTGTGTGATCCTGACAAGATCAAAGACCGTGCGTGCTACTTCAGCACATTAGTTACAGACAGTGAGTGAGAAATGGATTCCATAAAGTCTGTCAAAGAGGGAGCTCAGACCATCAAGGAGGAGATTGATCCCGCCATATATCGGTTCAAAAGAATGATGATTGATATATTATCCGAGCAAGCTGCAGCCAATTTCGGAAAAGTTCCTGTTAAAGAAGGGGCATCGATCACCATCCCTATGAGCATCATTGGAGACCACAACAGGGCAACCAGTTCTAAACCCAGCAACAACAAAAACAGAGGTAGTCAAAGCAGCAAGTTAGAAGAGTCTAAAGATTTGAAAGGAAAGTATTCTAGAATCCAGAATAGACCTTTTCAATCCAGCCCTCAGCAAAAGGAAAAAAATCAAGGAAAACCAAAGCGCGGAAACTGAAGCGGCGATCGAGATTTCACTCCTATAGACAAGCCACTTGACGAAGTCCTTGAATACATGTTGATTAAGGGATTAGTGAAGCTCCCAAAGGCCACAACTCCTCCCACCATCATGGGAAGGTTCAAGAATCAGTTTTGCAAGTTCCATCGGGCAGTAGGGCATGACACTGATCATTGTTTTGTCCTCAAAAATATTGTACAAGACTGTATTGATAAGAACCTCTTTGTTGAAGGCAGAGAAGAAGGACATCCAGTAGCCCTAACCAAGAAAGAAGTCAAAGAAGTCAGCATTCAACAGAAATCCAACAATCCGAAGAAGATAAAGCGTGATGGTTGGAGTTATGATCGCGAGTTTACTCCTTTAGGTGAGCCAATCGAAGAAATTCTTGGATATCTGCTCACGAAGGATATGATCAAACTTCCAAGGATTGTGGATCCTCCCGTCACCATGGGGAAATGGAAAGATTGTTTCTGCGAGTTCCATCGGGCAATGGGGCACGATACTGAACGTTGCTTTGTTCTAAAAAATATTGTACAGGACTACATCGATAAAGAGCTTTTGGTGCCGGAAGAAAGGGAGGGACGAGTTGCAGTCCTGACCAAGCCTCTCCCAGATCACTCTGAAGAATGACAATGCCAATGCCAATGCCAATGCCAATGCCTTCTCATTTTGTCAGGACGATATAGTCCTAGTGGTTTTCCTTTTTCAAGTCATCATCCTTTTTTAGGCATCAATAAAATCATCAACTTTTCTCATTTAATTATGACATTCTTCTTATGGTTGTTCTGCTTTGTTATTATTCTCTCTCCCCCATTACACTGGGGCATCTTTTTGAAAATTTGTTTTCAAGCATTCTATATGCAGACAGGATAAACAAATTCCTCATCTCATGCACTTGTGCATTCATATGCATCAACTCATATTCATTTGCATTCAATTGCATTAATAACAATCTGGTCGGTATTGGGATTTCAACAAACAGTCCCATCACAATTCCTAATGATTCAAAGATCATCGCCAATACTGAACCAAAACCCAGCGCTCGAACTGGTATTATTTCAAAATCCAGTATTCAAGCTGGTACATTTTTCTAAGATCCAACCTTTTGGAAAACCGAGTTCCGACTCGGGTTTTTATTCAAATCATTTTCCTTTGTTGATCCGGGTTCCGACTCGTGATCTCTCTACTTTACTCGAGCCTTGACTCGATTTCTTCATTTTCCTTTGTTGATCCGGGTTCCGACTCGTGATCTCTCTACTTTACTCGAGCCTTGACTCGAACTCTTCATTTTCCTTTGTTGATCCGGGTTCCGACTCGTGATCTCTCTACTTTATTCGAGCCTTGACTCGATTTCTTCATTTTCCTTTGTTGATCCGGGTTCCGACTCGTGATCTCTCTACTTTACTCAAGCCTTGACTCGAACAAATCATTTTCCTTTGTTGATCCAGGTTCCGACTCGTGATCTCTCTACTTTATTCGAGCCTTGACTCGAACCAATCATTTTCCTTTGTTGATCCGGGTTCCGACTTGTGATCTCTCTACTTTACTCGAGCCTTGACTCGAACTCTTCATTTTCCTTTGTTGATCCGGGTTCCGACTCGTGATCTCTCTACTTTACTCGAGCCTTGACTCGATTTCTTCATTTTCCTTTGTTGATCCGGGTTCCGACTCGTGATCTCTCTACTTTACTCGAGCCCTGACTCGAGCCCTTCATTTTCTTTGTTGATCCGGGTTCCGACTCGAGATCTCTTTCTTTATTCGAGCTCAGATTCGAGCTCTTCATTTTCTTTTATTGATTCGAGTTCCGACTCGTGATCTCTCTACTTTATTCGAGCCTTGACTCGATTTCTTCATTTTCCTTTGTTGATCCGGGTTCCGACTCGTGATCTCTCTACTTTACTCGAGCCCTGACTCGAGCCCTTCATTTTCTTTGTTGATTCGGGTTCCGACTCGAGATCTCTTTCTTTATTCGAGCTCAGATTCGAGATCTTCATTTTCTTTTATTGATCCGAGTTCCGACTCGTGATCTCTCTACTTTATTCGAGCCTTGACTCGATTTCTTCATTTTCCTTTGTTGATCCGGGTTCCGACTCGTGATCTCTCTACTTTACTCGAGCCTTGACTCGAATTCTTCATTTTCCTTTGTTGATCCGGGTTCCGACTCGTGATCTCTCTACTTTACTCGAGCCTTGACTCGAACAAATCATTTTCCTTTGTTGATCCGGGTTCCGACTCGAGATCTTTTCGAGCTTGTCATTCTCTTTTGTTGATCCGGGTTCCGACTCGTGATCTCATTACCTTACTCGAACCCTGAATCGAGTTCTTCATTTTCTTTTGTTGATCCGGGTTCCGACTCGAGATCTCTTTATCTTACCCAAGATCTAACTCAAGTCCTTCATTTTCCTTTGTTGCTCCGGGTTCCGACTCGTGATCTCATTATCTTATTTGAGCTCTGATTCGAGCCTTCCATTTTCCTCTGTTGATTCGGGTTCCGACTAGTGATCTCTATATTTTATTCGAGCTCTGACTCGAACTCATCATTCTCTTTTATTGATCCAAGTCATTTCAATCATCAGGGTCTGTCAATTGCTCAAATTTGACATTTTGCCCTCCAAATTTCAATTTAAATCCTCAAATCAGGCAATTCTCCAATTTCGACCTCTGGGTCACCCGATTTCCAATTCTCAATTTCAATTACCAATCTCAATTTCGACCTTCGGGTCAATCAAACTCCAATTTTCGACCTTCGGGTCAATCAATCTCCAATTTTCGACCTTCGGGTCAATCAATTTCCAATTTTGACCTTTTTGGTCAAATCAATTTCCAAATTTCGACCTTCGGGTCACCCAATTTCGACCTTTTGGTCAATCAATTCTCAATTTTGACCTTTGTGGTCAAATCAATTCTCAATTCCGACCATCAGATCATCCAATTTCGACCTTCGGGTCATTCAATTTCCAGCAACCAATTTTCCAATTTTCCATTTCGACCTTTGGGTCAATCAATCTCAATATCCAATTTCAATCATTTTCTCTTGCGAGAGACCCTTTTAGGGAGAGTTCGAGGGAGCTCGTTCTTTTCGCATGCTATCCAATTCGTTCACTTAGCCCCTTTTCAGGGAGAGTTTGAAGGGACTCGCGTCTTTGTGAACCGTTTGCAAAACAATTTCCAATTTCACACAAGAAACCCTTTTTAAGGGAGAGACTCGACGGAGACTCGTTTCCTTGTGACCCCCCAATTTCATACTAGGCCATTTTTCGACATGAAAAGACCCTCTTTGCAGGGAGAGTGTGATGAACTCGTTCCTTTCATGACCCAATTTTCAGACCTCACTATTATCGGCCCCTTTCCATAAGAGAAGCCTAATATTAGGGAGCTTTGACGAAAGCTTAATTTCTCTTCGAAAGTTCGATTTGCAAACACCTCCTTTTTAGGGAAGAGAGGAGTATTTCCCATTTCCCATTCAGGTAAGGGCTAAGCCTGAGTCTCTCTTTTTGGGGAAAAAGAGAGGAGAATTTTCGTCACGGATGCGTTGAGCCGGATTTCAAATACTCACTTTCACTAAGGATTTCAAGAAAATTTTGTCAATTTGTCAAATTATTTGCTGATTTCAGAATCTTTATTGCACTAGTCAGTTTACCCTCAGCATCACTTCTAAAAGAGCGAAGCTTTTGCGAAAAGGGATTCAAAATTCAAATTCTTTCTATTGGCCAACCAAAAGGATGAAGGATAAATCCTCGATATGGCCAGAAAAGAAGATTCAAGGTTATTGAAAAGCCGTAGATGATCGATATTGATCGCAGTCAATGGCGCATCGTTAAAGGCTATTCTTGTAAGGACGAGACAGTGGAAATATCCTGAGTGCTAGAAAAGAGAGAATTCACCCAAACCCTGTCTCCTCAGAATCACCTAAGCTGCAATTAAATATCTGCAAAAGGGATCTCTCACCTGTCGTCAAGATGAAGGCGAATTAGGCGAGTAGACCCCCGGGGCCAAAGAAGATTCGAAACATCTCCAAGATGACGGAATTTGTGACGGATCCTTCCAGGGAAAGTCCAAAGCACTGTCGAGATGAAGGCAGATGCGATGAACCTCTCGACAATCCCTAAAAGATATTTAATTTCAGCTATCGCCCAAAGATCTCTGAACCCATCATCCAAGAAGGATCGAAACATCTCCAAGTTGAAGGAGTTTGTGACGTATCCTTCTCAAAAGAGAGAAAGAGAGGAAAAAGAAAGAGAGAAAAAGTCAGAACATCTCCAAAATGAAGGAGAATGTAGCAAAAACCCAGAGAGCCAAAAGAGTGCAGAAAGATTGTCAAGAGAGAAGCTCCCAGGATATCAAACTGCCAAATTTATCAAGAATCCTCTTTAACTTTGTGAAATTCTATTATCAATATTCTTTCATCAATTGCTTTCATAATATCAAATTCTCTTTCCTGCTCATATCAAGGAAATTGATAACTTCCTTGAAGAAGGTCAATTGCAAGCAATTTGGATTTCAAGTCTCGATTCTACAAAGTGAACCTTGTTTGGAGGTAATGCTTTAGGTAGAAAAGAAGGAATATCTTTGCAACAATGTGCAACATTTTCAAATATTTTGAATCAACAGCAAAATTTCCAACATTTTGACAATATTTTCTAGCTATCCTGACATGAAGTGAGAGCTCGATATCCGTCTTCGATGCATCCTGACACCAATTTTAAATCCCTCCTAAGGACTTGATTCCTTCCCTTCTTTGAGAGCATGAACTCTCAAATTTGCACACTTCCCTGTGTCCCCACTGTCCCACCATAGACAGTCCCATTTCGGTTCGAGGTCGAACCACCAATCATTTCCCGCAAAAGGCAATTTCAAAAGCTGATTTTAGTCTCAGCAATGAGACGCCCAAAACCAATCCCTTTTCAAGCTTTAGGAACCCCATTTTCCTTCCTTTTGCAAAAACCCTATTGGATTTATTGTGCAAAATCCAAAGGTTCCATCATGGTCTCTTCCTTCGAGGATTCCATTCCATTTTCCGCCCGATCAGGATAAGGGTACAAACCTGAGCCTCAATCAAAGAGGTATTTCATTTTCCGCCCGATCAGGATAAGGGTACAAACCTGAGCCTCAATCAAAGAGGTATTCCATTTTCCGCCCGATCAGGATAAGGGTACAAACCTGAGCCTCAATCAAAGAGGTATTTTATTTTCCGCCCGATCAGGATAAGGGTACAAACCTGAGTCTCAATCAAAGAGGTATTTCATCTTCCGCCCGATCAGGTTAAGGGTACAAACCTGAGTCTCATTTCGATGAGATATTCCATTCCCCAATAAGGTCAAGGGTCAAAACCTGAGCTTCGTTCCATGCAAGGTATTTCTGTCCCATTAGGTTAAGGGTCAAACCTGAGCTTCGTTCCATGCGAGGTATTTTTGTCCCATCCAGGTCAAGGGCATAAACCTGAACTTTGCTCTCACAGAGCAAATCTTTTCTCTTCATTCTCCGTTTCATATCTACCATCTTCCTCGGGCTAATTTCTTCACACCCAGTCAGATCCTTCTAACTGGGGCATTTTTTTCATATAGCCCAAATTTGGTGTGTTTTCTTTGCCACTAAGCTCGGCCATGAGCCGGCTTAGTAGCAAAGAGGAGCATCTGTAAACACCCCAAATTTTCACTCACCTCCCCGACATCTCCACCAAACATCATCATCCAGCCTCTGAAATCGCTGGAGGGCAAAATGGTCATTTTCTGAGCCCGGACCTTGCAAAAGTCTAAATTTCATCTGCAACTCTCAAAATTTCTCTATTTTGTCTCAGATAGTCAAAATCTTACTCCTGACAGAAGACAGGAATCCTCAAGTCTTGGTTCAAGATTCCATTTCATAAGACATGACATTGCATATCATTGCATGATCATTTCAAATCACTGCACTGCACAGCATGTCATTTCGAGGTCCAGAACTCTTGATTTCAAAATTTTAAATCCAGATTAGAATTTTAACTCTTTTCAAAATTGATTTCAAAACCCTGGGTCTTCAAAATTATCAATTTTTCCCATTTTACCCCCAGGACTCTGAATTTCAAAATATTTCCTCAGGAAAACCATCTGGATAGTTTTCAATATGGATTTGAGTCACTTCACCTCAGATTTTGCCCTTTTTGACAATTTCAAATATCTTTCTTTTACAAAATCGCCCTACAGGGGCCAACTCTTTCCAAAAATTTCTGTTTTACCAATTAGTCCAGATTTTATGAAAATTCCAAAAAGAAGTTGTGGTTTTATCCTTATTTCAATAAAGAAGCAATGTGGGACCCACACTGAGGTGGTGTCACACAAGCTTTCCTTTTGAAAATTTGAATTTTGAAAAACCCAAAAATATAGGAGCCTTGTCCCCTGGATTGGTGCCACTTGTCCTTTCTCTCTCCTCCCATTTACATGCCATGTGTCAGCATAGGGTTCACCTAGAGTTGGTGCCACATGTCACATTCCCTCTTCTGCCACGTGTCAGTGTGGGGCTACCTTCAGAAGCCGCCACATGTCATCCCATTTATCTGCCATGTGTCACCCTATCCATCCTGCGCCATGTGTCATTTCAAAGACTACCAGGAGATGCCAAGTGTCATAGGTTGTCCTGTCTAGAAAAAGTGGAGTTTGTCTCCTCTGAGGTGGCGCCACTTGAAGTGTGTCTCCTGCAGGGGACACGTGTCAACCTCTCCCTCCTTCTAGAAAAGTAGCCTGACACATGTCCTCTCCCTATTTTTCTCAGAAAAGTAGGAGACATGTATCACTCCTAAATTCCTACAAAAAAGGTAGGCTTGTCTCCTCTGAGGTGGCGCCATCTGGAGTGTCTCCTGCAGAGGACACATGGCAAGCCCTCATTTCCTCAGAAAAAGGCAAGTGCCATGTGTCATTTTCTGCTTTCTTCAGAAAAGCTAGAATTCAAATATTCAAAAATCCCCATAGGTGGCGAAAATCAAGAACTCCTACCTTTTTCATCCTGTCTGAGATGGCGCCACATGGCTTGGTCCACCTTCTCTCCCCTCTGCCACATGTCATTCTCTGCTTCTTTCAGAAAAAGTAGAGGACACATGTCTTCTCCCTACTTCTTTCAGAAAAGTAGGAGACACATGTCACTCCTGGCTTTCTTCAGAAAAAGCAAACCATTCAAAATTCAAACAAGGCACTAGGTGGCAAAAATCCTGAGCTCTGATCTTTCCAGATGGCCTGAGATGGCGCCACATGTCCCTTTCCCTCCTTTTCCTCCCTCTTGCCACATGGCATTGTAGGAGCCACTCTGAGGTGGCGCCACATGTCCATCCTCCATTCCTCTAGGGCCAACCTCCATTTGAATTTCAAACTTCCCCCTGAGGTGGCGCCATTTGAGAAAGCCTCTCCAGACATCTGACACTTGTCCGCCACATGTCCAGATCTCCTTTCTCCAGAAAAGGTAGAATTCAAATTCCTCTGAGGTGGCGCCTTCTGAGCCCACTGCTCTGACCTTCTGACATGTGTCAAACACCTTTTGAGGTGGCACCATTCCAGGACTCCACTTGGCTCCATTTTTATTTTTTATTTTATTTTTAATAAAGGTAGTCCACCATGAGGTGGCGCCACCTGAAGACTCTCTACAAAAAGTGAATTTGAAATTCAAACTCCAAGAGAGCACCCTCTGAGGTGGTGCCTTCTGGGAGCTCCCTGCAGAGAGAATCAAGCAAACTTTTAAAAAATTCCAAATTCCCCCTGCTGAGGTGTCTCACCCACAAAATTTCCATTTTTATTTTTCTCAAAAAATCAAAATAGCCTTTTGAGGTGGCGCCACCTGAGGGCTCCCTGCAGAAGACAAATTCGAATTTCAAACCCCTCAGATGACACCCCCTGAGATGGCGCCACATGGAGGGCTCAGATCCAGCCTGTTTGAATTTCAAAATTTTTCAGAAAAGTTATAAAAACAAGGGTTCACGCCCAGCCTAAAGGAGATCATTTTTTTAGCTCTGGTGAACTTGGAAAATCCGACCTAGCCTTCCTAGAATCAGATTTTGAACTGTGGAAATCGTGCCCCCTTTGGCGCATTGAAGAAGGTGGAGTAGAGCTCGTGCTGTGGCCAATTCAATTCCAACAGAGGTCGATTTTGGTGGACCATCCGAAGCTCGGAGCGAAGGACGAAGGAAGCTCGTGATAGCTGCCCCTTTCAAGAGCTCCTACGCTGCGTAACGAAGCAAGGGACATTTCAAAGAAGGAGCTGAAGTCTGCAAATTTCTTTTATTTCCTTTATTTAGTGATGTAATAATGTAAATTTTGGAATAAGAGATTTAATTCCCTGCTTAGACTAGGATGCATATCATATAGTTTGAATTTATGCAATATCCTGTTTCTATGATTCATGCATTTTATTTCAAAAGCAATATGGATGTTCACGAATGGCACGTGCACCAACTCTTAGGGAGTTGATGGACTCGGTGGGATCCATATTTACGGCCCTAGTCGGAATATGGACGAGACCCAGATCCGTCATCTTTCTACTAGTTACATTGAGCCTACACTCTTAGGCTATCTTAAAATGCACACCATATTTCCAAAGTTTTCAAAATCATGTGCATCAAATCAACTAAATTTTGAACATATTCATGGCCACAGTCAGAATATGTGAAGGATTTATCTTGACTCAATGCACATTTTTCCAACAAATCTCTTAGAAAATCTTTTCAAAGTGCATTCATTCACTTATGTCATTTGCATCATAAAATCATTGGTTTTCCCACGATTTTCTTAAGAAAACTTCATTCTCAAGAAATCGATTTCTCAAGAAACTCTGAGGATTTTCCAAAGTCAAGTTTTTCCACAGTTTTCCCAGGAAAATGATATTTTCTTAAGATATTCAAAAGAGTTTTCCAATCTTTCTTCAAGATCCAAAATCGATTTCCAAGTATTTAAAAAGGTAAAATTCCCAGGATTTCGATTCCTCAAGTTTTGAATTTCCTTCTCCAATGAGTTTTCCTATAAATTTTCCATCATTTTCCTAAGAAAACTCTCAAAGTCCAAGTTTTCCTAAGAAGTGTTTCCCTTTTCAAAAAGGTTCATCTTTTCTCAAGAATCACTTCCATTTTCCCAAGATTTTCAACTATTTCTGATTTTTCCACATCTTTATAAGCTTTCTCATGTTTTCAAAAACCCCTTTTTTATCTGAGTTTCATGAGAAATTGACCTTTTTCCTGAGAGATTCTTTCCAACTCCAAATGTTTTTCTAAGCATACATCATGTTTTCCAACTGGCATTTTCCAAAATCTCATAGCACATGCCTGAATTCTCTGTGCATTTAGGATAGAACATAACTTCGATAATTTAACCAAGTCAAGCATAGTTTTGGTCCTTGGTTCGATTACCCCTGTTAAAGGTGGCAGGAACGGTCGAACCTCGTACCGACAGGTCGAGCCCCATCCCATGGATTTTCCCGCAATTTTCAAAAACGGAGGCGAGTATTTCAAAACAATTTCCAAAATCCGGTCAAAAGTTTGAAGCGCGAAAGCGTTTCTCTCTTTTTCTCTTCCGCAAGGAAGGGAAGACGGGGGAAAAATTTCGCGATGAAAACACCTTCCCATACTGAAGGGATGTAACAGATTTGACTTGCTCATGGTGTGAAGTAGTGGGTTGCAAATCAAATAACATGGAATCCTCTCCCTTGGATGTGACAACAGACTGACTATGAAGGTTCCCCTGACTTTGTCTACTCAATGTCTGAGCTTACTGTCCCATTTGAGTTTCTAGCTTGGCTATTAACTGCGTATGGGAACAAAGAGTTGCCTTTATATCAGAAAAGGCTTCTAACATCTTCTCTTGAAATGATGAACTTGGAATGGGCTCCTGAGGAGAAGGTAGACAATACTGGGAATGAACCTGTGGAAATATAGGATGCGAGTAACCTTGTGAAGGGTTACTGGGTCTATACTGTGTCTGGGAGAGTTGATGGGATGGGGAACTAAACTGGTTTCGCCAACCTGGGTTATATGAGGATGTAAATGAATCAGGCATGGGTTTAGCTAAACCTTGGGCAGCATTCACCTGCTCCTGAACGAATTCAGGATATAATGGTGCTGCCGGACAATCCGTAACACAGTGTGCAGGGCTAGCACATAGCTCGCACACTCTTTCTACTGGATTTCTCGAAGAATTGGCTAGGAATTGATCTAACTTCCTAGTCAACTGGTCAACCTTGGTACGCAATTCTAATTCGGACCCAACTTCAGAAATCCCAACTTTCCTAGGACCACTAGACAGAGATGTAGTCCTATCGAGCCGTGAAGACAAGGTATGATGCATCGTGTTTTCACTCAAGGTCTCAAATAGAGACCACGCCTCGTCCTCACTCTTGAGCATAAAAGTGCCCCCACAAGACGAATCAACCATTTGATGATGCTTTTCAGTAAGCCTGTCATAAAAATACTGCACCAACTGCCAACGAGGCACCTGGTGATGGGGACACTTGCGGAGAAGATCTTTCAATCTCTCCCAAGACTCGTGAAATTGTTCTCCCGCAATTTGAGAAAAACTGGTTATAGCTTTACGAAACTGGTTCATCTTACCAATTGGGAAATATTTTTTTAAAAATTCTTTTTGCAATCCTTTCCAAGTAGTAATACGAACTGTCTCAAGAGATTTTAACCAGTGCTTGGCTTTATCTTTGAGAGAGAACGGAAACAAAGTTAACCTCATAGCATCTTCTCCAAAATTATTGATTCGCACAGTCGAGCAAATCTCAAGGAATTCGTCGAGATGACGATATGGGTCTTCATTGCTAAGGCCATAAAACGAAGGTAACATTTGAATCACACTGGCCTTAATCTCAAAATGGCTCGCTCCTACATCAGGTCTCGTGATGCAGGAGGCTGGAGTATACGTATTTGGCATGAAGTACTCCCTCAAAGGATGGATCAATTGATGATCGTCAGCCATTGCGTACACCTTAGAGTAGACCGGTGTAGCACACGTCCTAACTTTGGGTTTTCTACCTAAGTAATGCACTAAGCGGCCAAACCATGCAAACCACAAAGCAAGTGAACTAAACAACACAAAACTAAACAAACACCACGCAGTTACACATAAAAGAGATTATGCATAAGAAATATAAAATCTATGTGTACGGTACCAATCGTACACAGTCACCTCTAAGGGAATCCTAATAAGTGGGTTGTGCAGAAAAGTAAGCTCGTCTCTAAGATATGCACATACCTGGTTCTAAACCTAAATGCAACACAAACACTAGGCAATAAAGTGAATACTAATATTACGCCGTTCCCCGGCAACGGCGCCAAAAATTTGATGTCTTCTTTTAAATCGTTGTAATTTTGAAAAGATTTTTATATGAAAAACATGTGAAAACCAGACATCAAATAATAAAAACTGGTTCTCACTAGTGGATGAGACAGGGTCGAACTCAGGGAACGGGAATATTTCGTATTCAAGTACACAAATCTACACTATTCTTTATTGCTGAATTATTGAAATGTAAAAATGTTCAGAAAATGTAAAAACAACTAACTATTACAACAAATGAATACCCTTCGCAGAGGGCGTAAAGTGCAATATTTACAAACCCAATTAAATTCTAAGTCTAAACTGAAAAGTAAAAATCTTCTATCTTTGTACTTCGTGTCACGTAGTCTCTTATGCTCCAATCTCGTGCAATCCGTGAACCTGAGGGGTTTGGGGAGAATGTGGCGACCTCCTCCACCACTGCCATCGCCGGAATGAGGAGCTTCCACCACTACCGCCGGCTGGAAAGAAGAAGAGGAAGAGGAAGAAGGAGAAATTAGGGAAAAAGGGTAGCCACCGGCAATGGTGGAGGGAAGAGAGAAGAGAGGGAATAGAGGAGAAGAGGGGAAAGAAGACTTCAGCCGTGAATGAGAGGAGGCGCCTGGTTTTTACGATTTTTGGGGTTTTTAAAAGCTTTCAAACCTTTGAAACCGGCTGGAACCGGTTCAAAATAGTTTTATTTTTGAAAAGCAAACCGGTTGAACCGGTTTGTGTTTATTTTTGCAATTTTCAAAAATCAAAAACTATATACCAGTTTATTATAAAATTTTCAAAGATTTAAAAACAAAACTTATTTATGAAGAACTAAAAAAAACTATTCTAATTTTTTTTTCTCTTTTTAAAAAAAAAAACAAACACTTAAAATGAAAAAATATTTTTCTATATTGTTTTTTTTTATTTCATTTTTAATTGCAAACTAAAACTAAACTACTATGAATATAACAAAAAAACTAAAATATGTATAAAAATGTAAAAATAAAACTATTTTTCATGCATTTTCTATTTTTAAATCATTTTAGCACATTTACTCAAAAACTAACATAAAATTGGGTTTTTGAAACATTATTTCATAAAATCATGCATATTTAAATGTTAATAAACCCTGAATTATATGCATGATCAGTTAATTAGGTTAACTAAATACCTAGGGTTAATCTAACTAACGAGGGTTACTTGACTATGGGTAGGCTAACTAATTTTGGTCTACTAAAGTTGACTATGGTTAGATAAGGGTGGTTAGGGTTAACTAAGGTTGACTAGGGTTTACAAGGGTTGATTAGGGTTAGTAGGATTTAACTAAGGCTAGGATCGGATGGGATAATTAAGGTCAGTTGACTAGGTTAAATACTAACTGGGATTGGATACTAACTTAGGTTAAATGCTAACTTAGGTTAAACTAGGGTCGGTTAGGGTAAATAAGCATTAACTAACTAACTAAGGTTTGTTCTAACTAGGGTTAGGTTTAACTAACTAGGGTTAGTCTAGGTGGCGGTTTTAGAATAGGATTTGAATAGGGTCCACGCCAACCTAGATTGATTTAATTAGGCTAATAACTAATTGATATTTCCTAAAACACTAAAGTCAATCTAAATTAAAACTTATCTTAAATATACACTAGAATTAGCACCTACCTAAATAAGTATACACGGTTTTATAAAACCTACCCTAAAGCACACCTTACTAAATTAAGTAACACCTAATCAATGCTAATTCAAATAACGGAAATAGTAAATAGGGCTTTCAATGATAGACCATGAATTTGGTATGA
This sequence comes from Nuphar pumila, assembly GCF_984573655.1. Lineage (NCBI taxonomy): Eukaryota > Viridiplantae > Streptophyta > Magnoliopsida > Nymphaeales > Nymphaeaceae > Nuphar > Nuphar pumila. The sequence goes on from NC_143251.1 coordinate 98,720,872, forward strand.
GTTACCTCCCCCATTTTCTTGAATTAATTGCACATTGGGAAAGTGTAATATTCAAAAACCGTCCAACCCATTGGATTCACACATTTTTCCAAATAGGCATTAAAACTATTGAATCCTTTTTGAAAACCTTCCAAAGTCACACTACACGATTTTGACTAGTCTTAAAAGAAGAAGCAGCATTTAAATCCTTGCCAAAATCGAGTAAACCATTTTGGAAACCTCCAAGCATTAAATCATCTTTTTGAAAACATTCCCCAAAGCATTAAAAGCTAAAGATCCTTTTTGAAAACCTTCTTCAAAGCCCTCTACACGTTTTTGGGTTAGCTTTAAATGCACATTTAGAATTTCAAATCTTTCCCCCAAAACGTGTAGACATAATTAGAAGGACCTTTGGAATTCCAAACTTTGAAAATGTAACTCATTTATAGCTGGGCTAGGAAATAGAGATTTCCTTAAATGTAATCCACGAATTTGAATGAAGATCATCTCTCTTCTTAATTGCCTTAATTGCACATTGGGAAAGCTCACCTTCAAAAATCGTCCAGCCCATTGGGAATACATTTTTCATTGTTTCCATAAAGGCATTAACTCCTTTTTTTTTGAAAACATTTCCCAAAGCCCTTTACACGTTTTTGGAGTTGTTTTAAATGAAAATTGGAATTTGAAAACTTGCTCCAAAAGTCGTGTAGACACTTTTAGAAGATCCTTTGGAATTCCAAAGGGTTTCTAAAAATCGTGTAACCCTCTTGAAAAGGCCCTTTGGAATTCCAAAGGGTTTCCAACTTTGAAAATTAGAAGGCATTTATGACTGGATTGGGAAATGAAGCTTTCCTCTTAATTGCATTTCACGAAATTAGAGGAGGTGCCTTAATACCAAATTCGTATTCCAACCATAAAGATCACATTGCCCTTATATTAAAATACAAGTTAAATAAACCACTAATATATCCTAAAGTTATCCTAGCTAAGTTACACTATATATTAATCACTACAAGGGTAAAAAAGAATTACTAAAAATCTAGAACATAGCTATCTAATTTAGGTTCTATACGAAAATTAAAAATACTAGTTTATCCAAACAAAATTCCAGAAAATAATCATGCTAAGTAACCTATGCCTAAATCTAACACTAACTACTTCAAAGATTAGACTAACAACCTATTATATCAAAATATTGAACGAAATTAAAAATTAACAAGATACTACATGCATTTACAAACTAAGTAAACTGAAAATGAATTGCATCTATTTTAAACCATATACACAAAATCGACCTTACATGAATTACTAATAAAACCTAATGTACTTAATTCAGACACTAACTAGAATGGAAAATAGCATTAATGACAATAACACCTAACTAATGGAATTTATTACCTTGCTGGACCTCTAATGGCCGCCCTACCTATGGGGAAGAAGAAGACACTCACACGCAAAAATGGAAATATCTAATTGTAAGCTAAAAACACAATGATAATTACAAAGCTAAATTAAACTAAACTAACATCCGAATATTACTAATTAAGTAGACTAAACTACGCAGACTACACTCACTAATCATGCTGGGAATCAAAACGAAAACAGAAAATGCTATGGCTAATTACACTACACTCGACTAAGATTAAAAAGCAAAAACAAGAATTATCACAACTATCTAACTTAATTATCATGCTAACACAGCTGAACTATACTTAATAATTTAACTAAACATCTAATCTATCTGCAGAAATTTATATAGAAAACATACTACAGCAGCTATATGAAAACTACTCACTTGATCTAGTCTACATGGCTCGCTATTCACAAGAACACATTAAATTCAAGAAGAACTAAATTGAAATCAAACTAACCTATTCTCTACACCATCAGACCTAACAACTAATAGAAGAATATGCGGAAAATACAGATGCACAGCAGCAAGTTTGGATCACACGCACACACCCAAAAAGACCTAAAAACTCCCAATGTTGGATTAAAACTATTATTTAAATAACACCAAACCCTAAACATTCTACGTGCTGGCCTTTGCACGAACAAAAGCTATACTATGGCTGATGAAAATACAGAAAAACACCCAACACATTACACACGCACATGATAGGTTTTAGCTAGAAGAGAAGGGAGAAGAAGACCTACCTCAAGGGCTGATCCGAAGACTGGGGGGATGAAGAGAAGAGCGGACTTTGCTTGGCTTCACACCGTTCAGGACCTCGTTGATGCTGGAAATACGCCATGGTACCATGTCCTACAGCTGCAACACGTTGGAAATCCACCGAAGATGAAATGTGAACCGATTCTCGATCGGGGGGCATAGAAGACCGGATGGAGGTAGAGTCGGCCCTTCTCGTTGGAGTGTTTCGCACTTCCAAACGAGAATAGTGTTTCCCACCTCTGCTGCACCTGCAAAACACAGCAACAAAGGATATTAAACAACATGGAAGATAAAGAAATGGAGAGGTTGTGAAAGAAGGCAAGAAAAAGCTTGGATCTCAAGCTTGTTTTCATGCTCTAATGGAGATGGCGTGAAGATGGAGGATGAGAAGGGGGCTGGAGTTAGAATCGTGCCCCTAGGGCATGAAAACCAAGGCAAAGATAGGGCTGGAATGGGCGCCCCTCTCCTTTTAGGCGATTTGGCTTCTTTTGGTCATTTTATAAAAACAGGAGTAAAAACAGAATATTTGCTGGGCGCCTCTTTCTGCGGGGGGTTTTTAGAAAATGTTTTTACAAAACTTAAGTGGGCTGAAGCTGGGTTGATTCCATGTGTTTTGACCCAAATCCAAGATCCAAATGGGCGTCTGGATCCAAATCTCTCAAATCGGATCCGATATTTGACCCGTTACACTGTAAATGCCATAATTCCTTCAAATTAACTCTGATTTTGATGAAATTCGAACCAGAGCTCCCTAACATCATTATGCACCTAAGTGTATGCTTTAAACCTATAGATGATGCATTTATGCAATGAAATTGTATTAATAAAACATGATATTTATGCATCATCAGCCCACATGGAGAACGACCATGGAGAAATAGCAGATTGCAAATATGTTGCCGGAGCATGAATAGAAGGTGTGTGTATCTGGCATTGCACACACTTCTTTACATGATGATAACAATCTTGTTGCATAGTCTTCCAATAATAACCTGCTCTGATGATTTGCTTGACAAGGGTTTGGTAGCCGACGTGGCCGCCACAAATGCCTTCGTGTGCTTCTTGCATGACTTCTAAAGCTTCGTCTTCATCTAAACATCTGGAATATTCTGAACTGAATCCACGACGGTAGAGGACATTGGTCAGAATGAAGTATCGAGTAGACATACGCTGGATTGCTCGCTGCTCTTTCTTTGAGAGTTCTGGGGGAAATTCACCAGTTTCTACGAAAGTTTTGATATTGTAATACCAAGGTTTCTTCTTTTGCTCAACCTGGTTTACTTGCTCTGTTGGAAGGAAAGCAGGTTGGTCAAGTCTGTCGATTTTAAAAGAGCGACAGGATTTCTCATTTTTGAATGCCATAATGGAGCCTAAACTGGCTAGGCTGTCAGCCACTTGATTAAAATCTCTCTTGATATGGAATAACTGAAATTCTTCAAACTTGTTGACAAGAGCTGAAACAATTTTCTGGTAAGGAAATAACTTTTGATCTTTGACTTGCCATTCGGCTCGAACTTGATTGACAACGAGTAATGAGTCATCGTAGGCATGCACTCTCTTAACTTTGAAGTCTAGTAGGATCTTTAGACCTTGAATCAGGGCTTCATACTCAGTCATATTGTGGGTACATTGAAAATTTTACTTGAAGGAAAATGGAATCATCTCCTTCTCAGGAGTGATTAATAAGATTCCAATACCTATTCCAGCCATATTCTTGGAACCATCGAAAAATAAATTCCAGACTGGAGATTGTTGGATATTGCAAATTTTCTCATCAGGGAAGTCATCTTCAGCTTTCACTTCTGCTAGAGGAAAATCTGCCAATTGGTCTGCAATTGCTTGGCCTTTGATTGATTGCTGCGAGACATATTCTAAGTCGTACTGCATCAGTAAGACTTGCCATTTTGCGACCTGTCCGCTGAGGAAAGGTTGCTCCAAGATGTATTTGAGGAGATTGAGTTTGGACAAGATTTTGACTTCAGATGCCAGCAGGTAGTGTCTTAACTTCTGACACATCCATACCAGAGCTAGGTAGGTCTTCTCTATTTGAGAGTATCTCTTTTCGTAATCTATGAAAGTCTTACTCACATAATAGATGGTGTGCTCTATCAGGCTGCCTTCTTTGTATTGCGCTAAGAATCCGCCGCATGCGACTTGATTTACTGAGATGTATAACAGAAGAGGTTTTCCCAATTCTGGTGGCTTCATGATGGGAGGATTGAGAAGATACTTCTTGATCCGATCGAATGATTGCTGACACTCTGGTCCCCATTCGAACTTCACTCCTTTTCTGAGTAAGTGGTTGAAAGGTTCGCATCTCATTGCCAAATTGGAAATAAACCGTCGAATTGACTGCATGCGTCCCTAAAGGCTACGCAATTCTTTGAGATTTTTCGGAGGTGGCATATCAATGATAGCCTTTGCTTTGGCTGGGTCGACTTCAATTCCCTTTTTGCTGACCAGAAAACCCAACAGTTTGCCTGATTCGACTCCAAAAACACACTTTTGCGGGTTAAGTCTTAATTTGTAAAGAATGAGTCGCTTAAACACTTGATCAAGAGCTTCGAGGTGATCTTCTTCCTCTTTAGATTTCACGAGGATATCATCAACATACGCATCCATGATTTTGCGCATCTGATCGTGAAAAATAACGGCCATTGCCCGTTGATACGTTGCTCCGGCATTCTTGAGCCCAAAAGGCATAACTGTATAGCAGAAAGTGCCCCAAGGCGTAGTGAAGGAAGTTTTTGATTGGTCGCGGGCGACTAACTTAATCTGATTGTAGCCGGAATATCCATCCATAAAAGAGAACATAGCATGTCCTGCCGTGCTGTCGACTAGAAGATCGATGCTTGGAAGTGGGTAGTCATCCTTCAGAGTTGCCTTATTGAGGTCTCTGAAGTCTATGCAGATCCTCACTTTACCACTTTTCTTTGGGACAACGACGATATTGGCTAACCAATCTGGGTAGTCAATAGCTCGGATAAATCCTGCTTTGAGCAAATCTTCGAGTCCTTCTTTGACCTGCTGTTCTATTCTTGGATCCATTTTTCTCAGCTTCTGCTTAACTGGTTTAGCATCCGGCTTCAAGACAAGGCGGTGCTCGACTAATTTTGGGTCCAAGCCCGGCATATCTTCATATGTCCATGCGAACACTTCTTCATGTTGCTTGAGAAAATCTGTAAGCCTTTTCTTTTCTTCCAAACTCAGACTGGTTCCGATCTGGAGAATTTTGGGATCTTCCTCTGAATTGATATTGACATCTTCAGTTGGATCTTGTACTAGAGGAGATGGTTCGTCTTGCTTCTGAACTGCGGCGAACTCCGGTAATTCCTGAAGAGACTGGTCATATTCTGCACAATCATCTGATCGCTTTGCAATCTGGCCATCTTCGGTGCTTGCTTTGACTCGGTGAATTGCTGTCGTCTTCTGAAAAGCCTTGGGATTGAGAACGAGCTTCTTGATTGTCCGAGAAGTCATTCTGAAATTTTGGATAAGAGATTTGGTTCAAATAAAATTGCCCACCGTAAGACAAGCGATCATTTGAAGAGAACTTATGCATAAAATGGCATTAAAATTATAAAATGAAGAGATAGACGAAAAGGAGATAGATGGCATCCAGATAGACAAAGAAACTTGGAATTTTATTGATTTTGAATTGATCAAAGAAATTGATAAAATGAGACATTTATTTTGGAAAGAATAAAAAGAAAATAACAAATGTTCTTCAATATGTCCCTTTGACAAAAACAGTCTTCTTTGACGAGCTTCCTCCGGAGAACCCTAGTCTTGCTCTGTGGGGACGATGTTTCTGGATAATTGGCTCGATGCGGCCATCTTCATTTTTGCCGAGTCCCTTGAAGGGTTGATAACCATGTTTCAGAAGTAACTCAAACCCTTTTCTTGCCTTCATGAATTGAGGAAACAACGGGTGATCCTTAATGGTATTGTAGTTGATTCGGTCTCCAACCTTGAAGAATTGAGGACCTCTCCATTGGGTCATGGCTACAGTGTGCGGAGATAGTTCTGATGATGCCTGGAGTATTTCTCGATTCTCTTCGAGATTGATCTCTTCACTTTCCCTGATGCTGGGAATATCCGCATTGAATGATGGCCGAGGAATCATGGGCTGCGGGAGCCTTTCTTCGGGGTCTTCTCCCAGTATTGTGGTAATCATTCCACCTTTTGACCACTTCACGCATTGATGCAGGGTGGAAAGCACTGCATTTGCATTATGAATCCATGTCCTTCCGAGCAGCAAGTTGTAGGTTGGTGGCACATTAACTACGTGAAAGAGGACGGAGTGCACCGAATAGTTGATGAATACTTCCAGAAATATTTTGCCCTTGGTTGTTTGACCATGGTTGCCAAATCCGTAGATGGTGATGGGATCTGGAATATATTCTTCATCCTTGATCCCTAATGCCTTTGCGGTCATCTCGGGACAAATATTGAGGCTACTGCCTCCATCGACCAGCACATGGGGTACCGTCATTCCTCTCACTCGAACAACGATGTACAAAGCATTAATATGAAAGGAATGAGGCTTTGGAAGGTCCTCATCCGAGAAGGTGATCGGCGCATTTGTCATGGCAGAGTTCACAATCTATGCCATGTCTTCAGGAGTGGTACTGGGCTTAACTTTGATTTTCTTGAGTAAATCATCCAGGACTCGTTGGTGCTTGCTAGAATTCTTGGCCAAGTCAAAGATGGAAACATTGGATAGAGCAGTCAGAGGCTTTTGACTTGAACTTTCCAGCCTAGGTTAGATGATTTGCTTGAGGAAGTCAGGAGTTCCCTATGACTTGGGGGCTGACTTTACAGGTGCTTCCGAAACTTTCATCTTGCCCAATGCTGAGATTAGATCCATCTTCTTCGAATTAGGAACTGCTTGTCATAGCACTGACAGCTGGTGCTGAACCTGGAGATCTTGTGCAAAACACGGCTTGATGTGCTCATGCGGTAGGAATGGTTGTGCAGACACTACTGCTGTGGTGTGTGGAGGAAAGGGCTGATTGAGAATATCCATCTTCTCTTTTTTTTCTCCTTCCACTAAAAGATTTTTTTCAATGAGATCTTGTACAATGTTTTTGAGAACAAAGCAGTTCTCGGTGTTGTGTCCCACTGTCTGGTGGAACTTGCAAAACTGATCTTTCCACTTTCCCATGGGCACTGGGGGATCGGCCAATCTAGGCAACTTGACCATCTCTTTTGACAGCATATACTCGAGCACATCTTCAAGTGATTGGTCTAAAGGAGTAAACTTTCTGTCATAGCTCCATCCTTCATGTTTGGTCTTCTCACACAGCTTCGGCCCTTGGTTCTACTGAGGAGACTTGCTATATTGAGGAGCAGGCTTTGCTTTCTGATCTCCTTTGTTGTTTGAACTTCCTGTGCCGTAGCAGTAATCTTTTTTCTACCCTTTGTGCTGATTTCGGCCTTTGTTGGCAGAGTAGGTGAAGTGAGCTTTCTTCTTGTGCTCACCTTGGGAGTTGCTTTTGGAAAAGGTGAAGCCTTCATAGACTCCATTTTCCACACTCAGTTCAAGCCATTTGGCTCGTTCAGTCAACTCAATGAAAGTCCTGGATGGTGCTGTTGAGATCAATCCTCTTAATGGCTGCGAGAAATTGTTGAGAATCAATGACAAGGCATGCCTTTCCGAGATAGGATCTCTCATTTTGTTGCAGGCCGATCTCCATCTGTGAATGAAATCTCGTGCTTTTTCATTCTCATTCTGCCTTAGGTTGCAGAGATGGCTCAATGTAGGAAGCGCCTCTGTGTTGAACAAGAAGTGTTCAATAAACAGATTTACGACTTTATCGAACTCCTTGAGCTTGATGGGGTTGATATGCTCAGCATACCACTTAGCTGCAACTCCTTCCAAGCTGCGGGGGAAGCATAGAAATAGTGCTCTGTTGTCCCTTTTGAACCGAGAGCATTCTGCAAAGAAAGTGGCGAGATGAGCTTTCGGGTCGCTAGAACCGTCAAATTTGATGAATTTTCGGGGAAGATTTTCCAGATCATCATCCCCTTCTAAGCCGTCATAGAAGTCCTCACTGGTGAAGACTTTCTTGCCCTTATCGCGGGCTTGCAGATCCTTGACAACTCGGGCCATTTCCCTGAACTGTGCTTGCAGGGGTTTTTCCGCGTCTTGACCCTTTGATTTGCGGCCTTTCTATTGTTCTTGGCCCCTTTTCTGAAATACCGGAGGCACTTCATATTCTTCATCTATATCTTCATTTGAATCGGTTCCGTCTGAGATCTCTTTCAGCTGAACTTGCTTTTTGGAAGCTTTCTTGTCCCTGTGACCATGGAACTTTTCTCTGAAGGGATTCCTTTCTGAGCTGGTCCCGGGCTATTCATTCATCATTTTTCGAAACATGGCATACATTTGAGGGTCTATGCCATCATCTTCTTGTTGCTGCTCTTGACTCCTCTCAGACCGGGGGGAACCCATCTCTTCTTCTGAGGCTGACGAGTACTATGGTGTTGTTGTTCTTTTGCCTGATCTTGTTTGAACCATCAAATGTTGTAAACGCTCTCTGCAGGGAAAAGACCTGATTAGACTCTGTAGGAATTGGTTTATGGAAGAAAATGTCTGCTGAAAATATGGTAGACAATTTGAAAAAGATATCCCATTACTAGGGACTGAGTCGTCGCGAGAATCACGACAATTGTGTTGTCATTCCTTTTGCAAGAGAAATAAACAACGAGAATATGCCTTGTTACCTAGGCGCGGTCGTCAAACCATAATGGAAAGAGAGAAAATTTTATAGAAATGAGAAAACATGATTTTATTGATCTTGACAAAGAGGTGGAGGACAGACAATTTGCCACCATTCACGATAGTCAGCAGACACTCTAGGACCAGGAAAGATTTTAAGAGAAACAAAAGAATCCCAGCTGTAGCGGGCAGAATGATATGTCCCGGACCATTGTGCGGAAGTGAGATCGAACTCTGCCATAGCTCCTGATAACAGTCGGGCTTCGACGTACTGCTGCCCCTGGGAGAATTGTTGAGCACATCGCTCTGGCTGATAGTAAGTGTAGAAGAATGGTCCCAACAACTTGAACCGCTTGCCATAAGCGTAGGTATATCTGGGAGGAGATAGTTGCCGATCAAAATAGTCCCAAACTATGTCATCTTCTTGAATGTTGTTGATCATGGATCGATACTGTGCTACTGGAAGGAGTTCTTGACCATTGTATCTAAAAGAGCTTGCTCGGGCTGGAACATGTTAGAAAAACCAGGATTGAAGTGTGTAGATGCAACCTTCAACTAAAATGGATTCTCCAAGTGAGAATCGAGTTAGACCATGATACAGGAAAGCAAGCGCTGCCATGGCTATGGAGAGGCGATTGGTCTGCCGACTTCCCCATCTTCTCATAAGCTGGATTATTCTGATGTCCATGTAGTTTTGTCCATCTAGAAAGAGGGATAATCCTATAGTGCACAGAACCCTTGCATTCTGAATCCTTTCTTTAGCTGTCCTGGATAGCGAACTGACTTCAACGAAGGTCCCGTACTGGCGGTACAACTCGAGCAGGTCAACATATTCATTTCCCTCCAACTGGATCAGGGGCCAGGATCGGCGGCTTGTCATACAAGCTAAGGAGTCTCGGGGTCCAAACCCTTGACATTGATAAGGAATTGATGTTCTAATGGATCGCTTGGTTGACCGGCTGGTTCTGGTAACCCCATGATTTCTGAAAATTCATCCATTAAAAGGTCATTTCTCCCCATGGGAACCAGAAGGTACACGTTCGTGGATTCTATCGCTCCGCCATTGCGTGAATCAGGTTGTCGTTGACGGTCTGCTTTTCGACTGCTGACGCCAGTTCTAATCCGCACTCGCTCAAATGGTCCGGGAACATTCGAGAGAAGCTTTTGAGCCAGGAATAGTACCACCGGGGAATGAAAGTTTCGGTGCTAAGGGCTCGATGTTCAGCACGACCTTGTCACACCTCGTAGGAGATGTGACCTTCAGGAAAGATAGGATCGACTTGACTGGATGCCATCGAACTGATAACAGAGAAAGACTCAGAATGAGACTTAGGAAAATGTGAAAAATTTTGAAAAATTTTGCAGGCAGGATATAAAATGTAGCTAGAAATTCGATATCCCGTAGAATGGTAGAATGGAAAATCACCTGGAGTTTTGAAAGAAATGGGATATTTGAGGAAATCATCCAGGGTTTTAGGAAATAAAGGAAAATGTGAGAAATATGGATATTTGAAAATATTTTGGGAAAATGTAAGGAAATAGAGGTAACATACAAACAATCACATCCTGCACAAACATTTATGCACATACAGCACTCCCTAAAAGGCTGACTCTAGATGCATCAATTTGAAAACAGCTGTAGGACCCTAATCCTAACTCTAGGTTCAGATCATCTTTGTCCAATCCAGTTATGCCGATATACCCGAATTGAAATCCGAGGTACGTGGCATATAATTTCAACTCCGGTTCTAAGGCAAGGTTTTCCAACATCCTTAAGCGCCTACCGATATACTTCGAACTGTGGCCCGCGGTACGTGGTAGGGGGGTGTTAACCCAAATAGTTGACCCAATTGTGAGGCTCTGTCCCGAACTAGGGTTCTGTAAGAGAGCCCAGTAACGTGAAGACCAGGTAATGATAGGTAAGGGAGATTTTGAAAAATGATCACATGCAAGAAATAGAGGGCTCTAAGTCCTAGAGAGAGAGATTTTGAAAACTTTGAAGAAGCATACATTATTTGTATTCAGATCCTAAATTGAGGAGAGTTATATTTAGACCTAAGTCTATGTGAACATGAAAAAATCTCCTCAATCTGGTCCTACCAAACCATGCATAGGCTACATGCAGTCAATGTCAGCTAGGTCAGAATCTAGGCTCCTTGGTTCGCATGATATCAAAAGTAAAGGGCTGACATTTTGTGAACATAATTTTGATAATTAAACTAAGTCAAGCACCTTTTTGGTCAGACGAGGACAGGTCCCATCACGGTCGCCAAACCTGTTATCGTCGCGAAATTTTTCCCCGTCTTCCCTTCCTTGCAGAAGAGAGAGGGAGAAACGCTTTCGCGATTCAAACTTGACCGAATTTTGGAAAATTGTTTTGAAATACTCGCCTCCGTTTTGAAAATTGTGGGAAATCCATGGGATGGGGCTCGACCTGTCAGTACGAGGTTCGACCGTTCCTGCCGCCTTTAACAGGGGTAATCGAACCAAGGACCAAAATTGTGCTTGAGTTAGTTAAATCATCAAAATCATGTTCTATCCTAAATGCACAGAGAATTCAGGCCTGTGCTATGAGACTTTGGAAAATGTAAGTTGGAAAACATGATGTATGCTCAGAAAACCTTTGGAGTTGAAAGATATTTCTCAAGGAAAAAGTCAATTTCTCAGGAAACTCAGATGAAAAGGGTTTTTGAAATCACGAGAAAGTTCATAAAGATGTGGGAAAATCATGAATAGTTGAATATCCTGGGAAAATAGAAGTGATTCTTGAGAAAAAGGTGAACATTTAAAAAGGGAAACACTTCTCAGGAAAACTCGAACTTTGAGAATTTTCTTAGGAAAATGATGGAAAATTTATAGGAAAACTCATTGGAGAAGAAAAAAACTGAACTTGGGAAATTGAAATCCTGGGAATCTTACCCTTGAAATACTTGGAAATCGATTTTGATCTTTGAGGAAGATTGGAAACTTCTTTTGGAAATCTTGAGAAAAGAACCTTTTCTAGGGAAAATCAAGGGAAGACTCCGATTTTGGAAATCCCACTTCGAAAAATTTAGAAGTTTCTTGAGAGACTGGTTTCCATGGAAAACTGTTAAAACTTAACTTGGGAAAACCGATTTTGAAAAATCCTTAGAGTTTCTTGAGAAATCAATTTCTTGAGAATAAAATTTTCTTGAGAAAATCCTGAGAAAACCAATGATTTCATGATGCAAATGATATGAATGAATTAATGCACTTTGAAAGATTTTCTAAGAAATTTGTTGGAAAATGTGTATTAAATCAAAATAAATCCTTCATATATCCTGACTGTGGCCATGAATATGTTCAGAGTTTAATTGATTTAACGCACAATACTTTGAAAATATTAGAAATATGATGTGCATTTTAAGATAGCCTAAGAGTGTAGGCTCAATGTGACTAGTAGAAAGATGATGGATCTGGGTCTCGTCCATATTCCGACTAGGGCCGTAAATATGGATTCCACCGAGTTCATCAACTCCCTAAGAGTTGGTGCACGTGCCATTCATGTACATTCATAGTGCTTTTTGAAATAATGTGCATGAATCATAGAAACATGGTATTGCAAGAATTTAAACTATATGATATGCATCCTAGTCTAAGCAGTAAAAGTAAATATTATTCCAAATTTAATTATTAGATCTCTGACATAAATCAAAATAAAAATATATATATAAAGCTAATAAAAGTCACATCTTCCGCTCCTTCTTGCAAATGAGAGTTGGCACAAGAAATATGCCATACCACTGAGAAATTGAAAATCTCATGTTGACGAAAATATGCAAGGAATTACATGTGAATCATAACGAAAATGCACTACTTGATGAAGGTGAAATGAATAGGATATATAGATAAAAAAAAATCTAAGAGTCATATTTGGACTAACTAAGAAACCTATGCATGTAAGTGGCTAAAGGCTCATAATATGAGATGAAGATTGATGCCTTTAAGAATAAAAAAAAAGGTATAGGTATGTGCAAAAAGGGTTATATTAACATATGGCCTATCTTGGCGTCTTAAAAAAAATATATATATATACAATAGATACAGAACACAACCTACGATAGTAAATACGGGCATTGGTGAAGCATAAGAGGCCTAAAAAAAATATATAATAAGAAACGGGTTGCAAAAAAAGGAAGCACATGAGTTTCATCTAATATGAGTGACTTCAACACGCAAACTGTAATTAATAGGGAATGCTAAAAAGGAAATTTGCAATCCGTATCTAAAATAAACAGCTAAACAAGCAAACCACGGCCAATATACACGGCTAAGAGAAAATGCCACTTGTGTCTAAGACAACAGTTAAAGCAAGCAAAACTACAGCTACCATGCACAACTAAAAAAAAAACTGTTAGAGCAAAGTAAACTATAGCCAACATGCACAGCTAAAGGAAATGTAACTGTCTAAGACAAATGGTTAAAGCTAAGTAAACTACATCTAACTTGCATAGCTAAAGGGAAAAGCTGCAAACTGGAGGTTGTTTCCATGCCCATCATGGGCGCACTTACTCTAAGGGGAGGGTACCCATGGTATGTGTAGCATCTGGCAATGTTCAGCAGCATGTGATACAAACGGATAAAAGTAAAGAAAAAGGTGTGGACATGCAAAGAGAGACATGACAACTGCTATGAAATGTTCCAGCATAAGACTGATGTAGAAATCGGTAGCAAAATATGCAAGATAGCGATTGTGGAACTGTCATTATGCAATGTAATAGAAATATAGGCATATACACCCTCGTATCACCTTTTGGCAGATAACCGATCTTACTTCGGCCAAATCCTAAGTGGACCATTAATTATAGCAATATGACGCAGGAACAGAAAGTTATTAGGCTCCTAAGGAGGACCTTGCAGAATGCAACATATGGTTCATGTGATACTTACAGGGGTTGGCTGGGATATTGAATATTGGAAGAGCAAAAAGAAGGGGAATCACATAACCCATGTCACGCTGTGGTTGTAGGTGGATAACACCAGGATAGCACAAAATCGCAGATACATAATTGAAATCTTACAGGAAGGAAAATATCAATAAAATCACTCATTCCAAAGTCTGTGTTAGCACAGCAACCAGATCCCCCACTGGCTCCATTTGCAGCAACCAATATCTTAGAGCCATGAAACCATAAGATGATTCACTTGTCAAGGGAGTATTCTGATCTTGGCATACAACGCCGGACGCTACATTCATTGAACTGTAATGAGGTATGGCAACCCAAAATCTCACTATGAGGATAGCACACAAGCACCCTTTTATCATCAGCACTTATAGGATTTTACAATGAACCAACAATAACCTTTGAACTAATGCGGACATTACTGCTCCTGATTTAAAGTTTAAGGACATGCTATAGGTCTGCTGTTGTAATTAGTGATGCAGTAATGGTGTAAAATAAGGTAAACATGCAGGAAATCGGTAAACCCAGAAAGTGAATATAAACAAAGAAGATATGAACTGTCGTGCACAGGTTAGGTGCACTATTTGCTGTATAATACACCCCTGTGGGTATCGTTCGATATGATGAAATGTCCATACTCATTGAAAAGAAAAAAAAAACCATTTTGATTTGAAGAAGAGAAGATTAGAGCCAACGAACTTCCATGTGAAAATCTCAGTATGCACAAAGGATCGATTAAAACCCACATGTGAAGCCAAAAAAAAAAAACTATCACAACGTCTGATATGAAATGTGAGGTGGTTCAGGTAATGATTTTCAAGACTTTGAACCGAACTAAGACACTATATCTTTAGATTCATGGTATTGAAATGAGAGAAAGAAGAAAAAAAAAACTGGGAGGAGAAAACGATGATTCAGCGAAAATCGGTTTTGATTATAGATCGATGATGCTATTACGAAGCATCATCGATTCTTGATTTATGCACTAACCCTGAATGTAAATCTCATTAAACATAACAATGGATTTACCTATGTGTGAAGTAAGTGTGATATGCAGACCACCAAATCATAAGCAGCAACTATATTTCTCACCTAATCGCTCAGATCGGATGCTCATTGTTGACACTTCTTGGGAACCCTTTGCTGGAAAACGAGCAAACGAAGTCAAGGGCTGATTGCAAGGACGTAATGTAAATCCTGCACGCCTTTTACAGGATTGGTCAATCCTCTTGGACGGTTCGGTTGAAAGGGGATTAATGTAGGAATTTGGGAATAGGAGGGGTACAAGCAGGGGATCGAGAAGAGGGAAAAAGCAAACGCTTAACAATCTCTTTCTTGATTAGGCAGGGGTGCAGAGGGTCTTGCCAAAGGGGATCTCCAAAAGCTCTCCCCTGCTAGCCGAGAGAGGAAACCGTGAAGAAGGGGGCGCTGAAGGGTTAGGGGAGAAATCCAAGTCCCTCTTTCGGATGGCCTAAGCCTCCTTTTAAAAAAAATTCCGCCCTTTCAGCCAAAAGCTCGGGACCCTTTGAAATCCATTGTGAAAGGTTTTGATAGACTTAAAAAAAAACTAATTTTTGAAAACTTTCAAAATGTCACCATTTAAGAGGGGGGGCGGCTCCTTTTCTCTAGAAGAAAAAAAAATTAGGTAAAGTAGGGTTTCATGGTGGCTCCATTTGGGGTTTTTTTAAAAAAAAATGAAACGAAAGTAATAGGAGAAATAAAAAAAATTCTTTTTTTAAGGTGGTGCCACCTCTAGTGAAAATTTATTTTCTTTTGGCCAAGAGTCTTAGTGGGGTGCCACCTACGTGGGACCACTAAATATTTTACTAAAATTGAGTTAAAAACAAGGTTTTGTAAATCGGTGCCACTTTCGAGTGGGCACTTTTTTTTTGGAAATAAGGGAAATTTTGAGAATTTGAGTGTGACACCACCTCAGGGTGGGTCCCACATCATTTATTTGAAATCCGAGCCAAGTGAGATATATTTTGGAATACGAAGCAAAATTTTGCTTAATTTCAAAACTTGGAAGAAAATGGTTCTTCGGGGCGAAATTTTGAAAGAAGTAGGGAAAGTCAGAGTCTTTTTGTAAAACTTTGAAATAAGATCTTATGAATTTTGAAATTGTGTCCCCCTCTTTCCAACCGACGAAATTTTGAAAATGTCAAAACCATCCAGATTGTTTTCTTGAGAAAACTTTTCGTAATTTGGGGTCCTGGGGGTAAAATGGGAAGAATTGATAATTTTGAAAACCCAGGGTTTTAAAATCAATTTTGAAAAGTTTAGAAATCAAATCTGGATTGACAATTTTGAAAATCAGGAGCTCCAGATCTCAAAATGACATGCTGTGTAATGAAATGATATGAAATGCTCATGCAATGCCATGTCTTATGCAATATACTCTTGAACCAAGACTTGGGAGATTCCTGTCTTCTGTCAGGAACAAAATTTTGAACATCTGAGCTGAAATAGAGAAATTTTGAGAGTTTCAGATGAAATTTAGACCTTTATAAGTTCTGAGCTCAGAAAATGACCATTTTTTCCTTCGGCGATTTCAGAGGCTGGATGCTGATGCTTGGTGGAAATGTTGGAGAGGTGAATGGAAGTTTGGGGTGTTTACACTCCCTCAAACTCTCCCTGAAGAGGGTCCTTCGCAAGAGAAAAATGATTGATTTTTTTGATAAAATGATGACCTGAAGGTCGAAATTGAGAATTTAGAGCTTGAATGATGATGATTGGTTAGTACAAAGACTGAACCGAGAGGGCTAACTGATCAGTCAGCCAGACACTAACACGAGCGCTAGATGTACCAGCACGAGCACTGGATTTTGAAACTGCCCCAGCACGAGTGCTGGGTTTTTGAAAATGCACACCAGTACGAGCACTGGGTTTTCGAAATGCACACCAGCACGAGCACTGGGTTTTTCAAAAGGAGAGTTGAGAATGAGACCGACATTCGAAGATACCTGAGAATTAAGCGAGAATGATCGTCGGTGCTTCAGGATTATCCCTTATCCTGAAGGGGAAAGTTCAGGTTTTGTCCCTTAACCTGAAAGGGAAAGTTCAAGGAGAACTCCGATCCAAATGCGAGCATTAGATCGACAGGGGAGATTCAAGCCGGAACTTTGAGAAAATGAGGATATACAAAAGCGAAAATCCAAGTCGGGACTCAGTTTTTCAAATATAAGAAATGAGTGAGAACCGAGTTTTTGAGGACTCAAATTCTCGACACCACGATTTGTCCAACACGAGCATTGGATTCAAAAGGAAGTTCAAGTCGGAACTTGAAGCTTCAGAAATAAGAATATTCAAAGAGAAAAATCTGAGTCGGAGCCCGGTTTTTTAAACATAAGAAAAGAGTGAGAATTGAGTTTGAAAACTCGAATTCTCAACACAACGATTTGTCCAATACGAGCATTGGATTCAAAAGGAAGTTCAAGTCGGGACTTGAGACTTCAGAAATAAGAATATATAAAGAGAAAAATCCGAGTCGGAACCCGGTTTTTTAAACATAAGAAAAGAGTGAGAATTGAGTTTGAAAACTCGAATTCTCGACACAATGATTTGTCCAATACGAGCATTGGATTCAAAAGGAAGTTCAAGTCAGAACTTGAGACTTCAGAAATAAGAATATACAAAGAGAAAAATCCGAGTCGAAACCCGGTTTTTTAAACATAAGAAAAGAGTGAGAATTGAGCTTTGAAAACTCGAATTCTCGACAGAACGATTTGTCCAATACGAGCATTGGATTCAAAAGGAAGTTCAAGTCGAAACTTGAGACTTCAGAAATAAGAATATACAAAGAGAAAAATCCGAGTCGAAACCCAGTTTTTTAAACATAAGAAAAGAGTGAGAATTGAGCTTTGAAAACTCAAATTCTCGACACAACGATTTATCCAATACGAGCATTAGATTCAAAAGGAAGTTCAAGTCGAAACTTGAGACTTCAGAAATAAGAATATACAAAGAGAAAAATCTGAGTCGGAACCCGGTTTTTAAAATATAAGAAAAGAGTGAGAATTGAGTTTTGAAAACTCGAATTCTCGACACAACGATTTGTCCAATACGAGCATTGGATTCAAAAGGAAGTTCAAGTCGGAACTTGAGACTTCAGAAATAAGAATATACAAAAAGAAAAAAAATCTGAGTCGGAACTCAGATGGGAAGGAAACGATTCCAACCCGGGAGTCGGAACTTGAAGGATTAACAAAAGCATGAATAAATTTCGACGATGAAGATGAGAGATTCATTCGAGATCCTTGACCCAAGATGGCCTAAGATCCGAATCTATTTATGATGGCTTCAGGATTTTCCCTTATCCTGAAGGAGTATAGAACAAACTTTGATGTGAATTGAAGAATTCATGGGAAATGATTCAGGTTTATCCCTTAACCTGAAAAAGAATAAAATTTATAAAAATGGAGAAGAATTTAAAGAAATTTATCGAAAATTTATTTTGAAAAAGAATTTTCACGGGTAGCACTGGTGCTCCTATGAGGGGTATTAGGATTATCCCTTATCCTGAATGGGAACACCTCAGACAACGAGGGTCAGGTTTTTTCCTTAACCTGAGGGGAAAATGAATAAAAGAATACCTCATGGGAAAGAGGCATCAGGTTTATCCCTTAACCTGAAAGGGTTAAAAAGGAAAAGATTAATATAATTGATAAAACTTGATAAAATCCGACAAAATTGATAAACTTAACAATAATTGGATGAAAACTTGATTAAATTGGAAAATGAAACGAATGCAATTAATAAAGATAACAAGATTAATCGAAAATTTGATGAAATTTTTAGAAAAAGATTCGCCTGATCCTGCCTGCATATGATGAAGGAAAATGAGCATAGATCCAAAATAATAAAAAAAATGCCCCAGTATCAGGGAGAAGAATGTGAGAATTCAATGAAAGATTGATTGCTTTATTGGAGCAGACTTTTGAAGAGTACAAAAGGCTAGGATGAACAATTTAAGTGTAGAATCTCTTTAAATGCAGAACATTAATAGGATCTGGCAGTTCCACTCCATCTGCGTTGATCAAACAATAGGAATTGCGGGGCAGCGCCTCTTTAACTACATAAGGGCCTTCCCAATTGGGTGACCACTTGCCCTTCGGCCGCTGCTTGAGATGAGCTATTGATCTGAGCACAAGATCATTGACTCAAAATCTTCTCTCAATAACTGATTTGGCGTAGTGCCGAGCTATCCTTTGACGATAGGCCTGAGCGTGCTCTGCCGCATTGAGCCTTTTCTCATCTAACAGATCGAGCTGTACCAACCTCTGCCTTTGATATTGATCAAGCGAAAGTTCAATGAGTGACGCGAACTTGAGAGCGGGCTTCTGAACATGGAGAGGTAATACTACCTCGGTCCCATAAACAAGTTCTGAAGGAGTAGCATTGGTTGGGGTCCGAATGGTGGTTCGGTACGCCCAAAGTGCGTCATGCATCTTCTCGTGCCAATCACGGCTCGTTTCCACGATTCTTTCTAGAATGCGGATCAAAATTTTGTTAGTGGCCTCTGCCTGGCCATTTCCTTGAGGATAGTAAGGAGCTGAGAAGTGGTGATGAATCCTGAACTTTGAGCAGAAAGTCTTCATCCTCTCATTCTTGAAGTGGCTGCCATTGTCTGACACAATATCATGTGGGACGCCAAAGCGACAAAGAAGATTTTTGTGGATAAACGAAACCACATGTCAGCCTTTCACTGTCCGCAGAGTGACAACTTCGACCCATTTGGTGAAGTATTCCGTAGCTGCGAGGAAATATCAGTGGCCATTAGAAGCCGAAGGAGTGATTGGGCCAACTACGTCGAAGGCCCACATTGAAAAGGGCCAAGGAGAGACCACGAATTGCAAGTAAGTGGCTGGCGCATGAATGGAAGGTGCATGCATTTGACATTTGATGCACTTCCTTACAAATTGATGGCAATCCTATTGCATGGTCTTCCAATAATATCCTGCCCGGATGATCTGCTTGACGAGTGTTTGATAGCCGACGTGACCACCACAAATTCCTTCATGTGCCTCTCAGACAACTTCCATGGCTTCATCTTTATCTAAGCATCTGGCATACTCAAAACTGAATCCACGGCGATAAAGAGTATCAACAAGGATGAAATAACGGGCTGACATGCGCTGAACCGCATGTTGCTCCTTTCTTGGCATTTCCGCTGGGAATTCACCAGTTTCGAAGAAGCTTTTGATGTCTTGATACCAAGGCTTCTCTTTCTGAGTGGCTTGGTTTACCTGCTCAGCTGGGATGTAGGCAGGTTGATCAAGTCTGCCGATCTCAAAAGAACGACAGGATTTACTGTCTTTAAAAGACAAAATGGAACCCAGACAGGCTAGGCCATTTGCTATATGATTGTACTCCCTCTTCACATGGTTGAGCTGAAATTCCACAAAGTTGTCTATGAGAGCTAAGGCAATCTTTTGATAAGGGATTAACTTTGAATCCTTGACTTGCTGTTATCGTCGCGAAATTTTCCCCGTATTCTCCTTCCTTGCAGAAGAGAGAGGGAAAACGCTTTCGCGCTTCAAACTTGACCGGATTTTGGAAATTGTTTTGAAATAGTCACCTCCGTTTTGAAAATTACGGGAAAATCCATGGGATGGGGCTCGATTTGTCGGTACGAGGTTCGACCGTTCCTGCCGCCTTTAACAGGGGTAATCGAACCAAGGACCAAAATTGTGCTTGACTTAGTTAAATCATCAAAATTATGTTCTATCCTAAATGCACAGAGAATTCAGGCATGTGCTATGAGATTTTGGAAAATGGGAGTAGGAAAAACATGATGTATGCTTGGAAAACATTTGGAGTTGAGAAACATTTCTCAGAAAAAAAGGTCAATTTCTCAGGAAACTCAGATGAAAAAGGGCTTTTGAAATAATGAGAAAGTTCATAAAGACTTGGGAAAATCATGAATGATTGAAAATCCTGGGGAAATAGAAGTGATTCTTGAGAAAAGGTGAACATTTGAAAATGGGAAGCATTTCTCATGAAAACTCGGACTTTGAGAGTTTTCTTAGGAAAATGATGAAAAATTTATAAGAAAACTCATTGGAGAAGGAAATTCAAAACTTGGGAAATTGAAATCCTGGGAATTTTACCCTTGGAATCCTTGGAAATCGATTTTGATCTTGGAGAAAGATTGGAAAACTCTTTTTGAAAGTCTTAAGAAAATAACATTTTCCAGGGAAAACTGTGGAAAAACTTGACTTGAGAAAACCGATTTTGGAAAATCCTCATAGTTTCTTGAGAAATCGATTTCTTGAGAATGAAGTTTTCTTAAGAAAATCATGGGAAAACCAATGATTTCATGATGCAAATGATATGAGTGAATGAATGCACTTTGAAAAGATTTTCTGAGAAATTTGTTGGAAAATGTGCATTAAGTCAAAATAAATCCTTCACACATTCTGACTGTGACCATGAATATGTTTAGAGTTTAATTGATTTAATGCACAATACTTTGAAAATATTAGAAATATGATGTGCATTTTAAGATAGCCTAAGAGTGTAGGCTCAATGTGACTAGTTGAAAGATGATGGATCTGGGTCTCGTCCATATTCCGACTAGGGCCGTAAATATGGATTCCACCGAGTTCATCAACTTCCTAAGAGTTGGTTCACGTGCCATTCGTGAACATCCATAGTGCTTTTGAAATAAAATGCATGAATCACATAAACATGATATTGCAGTAATTTAAACTATATGATATGCATCCTAGTCAAAGCAGGAAATTAAATATCTTATTCCAAAATTTGCATTATTACATCACTAAATAAATGAAATAAAAGAAAATTACAGACTTCAGCTCCTTCTTTTGAATATCCCTGCCAAACTTGAAATAAGGTTAGCTCAAATATGTGGGTTTTTCCAAGATTTTCCAATAATATTATGAAATTATTGGATTTAATTGGATATAAACCCTAATCTCATGCTTCCTTGATATTTGAAATGATGTAAATGCAGGAAATTCAGTGGAAAATAGTTTGAAATTCGAAATGGTGGTCAAAATGACCAAAATACCCCTAATTATAAAGTTATACCTTTAAAATCAGGGTTTTTTGAAGGAAAACTTGGTAAAATTGAGATTTCGAAATTCAAATTGAAACAAATGATGATGAAATGCAGTATGAGACATTATGACATGCTGCTAAACACATTAGGACTATAAAATCAGAATTTGTCATTTTGCAATTTATCCAAAATAACGAATTTCGCTTGGATCTGGGTCCTACGGGACCCTGTTTTGATATTATGGCTAATTCGAACCTCAAATGGATTCCAAATTGCACCAAATTCGGTATGAAGCATCTACTTACTCTAATAAACAGCCTAGAATGATAAAAATCACGAAATGATATGATTTAAATGCTAAAATTTAAAGAAAGTCCTAAAATGGTGGATTTTGCCTATGGATCCGAACCAAATGCATTGCTTAACATGATAATGCAAGATTTACAGCATGAAAACTTCTGATATTTTGCAGACTGCTAAAGGACCCAAAATGGAACATTTTTGGTTTTTATAGCCTCGGGATTTGAGCCATGGTGAGTTCAGTAACAGGGATTTAGTTCTGACAGAGGTAAAAATCACCTTAATCTAATGTAAAATGCTAAACAAATAGAAAATAGCCATGTAAATTTTTGATAATTAACAGAGCTACTCAACACACCTATATGAACAACTTTCATGTTCATGACTTTGGCATTTGGTCAACAGAAACATGGATAAAAATATAAATTTTCATTCATAAATTAACAGAACAGACAAATGTGACCAAACAAAAGACTGACAAGAAAAATCTGAAACAGATATCACGACAGTTCTAAAAATCACAATCTTTCATATACAAACAGAGAACATCTTGGACATAACTTTCACTTTTTACAGTTTTGGATTTGGAGCAATACCCAAAGAGAACACATTGACCTAAGTCGATCCAAAGTCTCAGAGGCCCAAATCAGGCTCTGACACGTGTCCCAAACTCTTGGATTTTTGTTAGACATAAAAACATCAGAAACATATTCGAAAATCACGTAAAAAACTAGACATTTGTTCGAGTTCATAACATTTTTCGGATCAAAAATCGGATCTTCCATGAGGGAGATCTCGATTTTACAAGTCGGAAAATAATTTTTAAAACGCATCCCGGGTAACAAAACCCGACTTGTCATTTTGATTGTTTACCGTAGTAAACAAATTCAAATGCTTACGAATTTTTGGCACAATTCTAGGGACACCTAAGGGCGCATTCCGTGATTTTTTTGGTATTTTTAATAAAAAATAAATTCATGAAATGACATGTGGACTGACTGACAAAAACAGAGAACTACTAAAATGAGCAGAATTGAAATAAATGCTAAATTAATCCTAATTAATTCATGAAACATTCTAAATTAATGAAATAAAATGCAAATTAAATCTAGCTAAATGCATGAATGCTAAAAATCATCAAGGAAGCATAATCATGTATTTTTATATATGCCGTTTCATGAGAATAGCTCAATCCATCTCTCGGATGAGCTCTTTCTTAAAACGACTCTCGAATCGAATTATGAAATAAAATCAAGAGGAAAAGAGGTGCACCTTGCTTCGTTAGACAGCGTTGAAGCTCTTGAAAGGGACGGCTATCACGGGCTTCATTCGTCCTTCGATTCGGGCTTCGGATGATTCACCAAAATCGACCCACCGTGCCTTCTTAACTGAGCCAAAGGGGGCGTGAATTCCAAAGTGCAAAAGTCGGGTTCTCAAGAAGGCTAGGTCGAATTTTCAAGTCCAACAGGAGTTCTCAAAAGATGGTCCCCCTAGGCTGGGCGTGGAGCCTTGTTTTTATAGATTTTTTTGAAAAATTTGAATTTCAAACAGGCTCAATCTGAGCCCTCCATGTGGTGGCATCTCAGGGGGTGCTATCTGGGGGTTTGAAATTCGAATTTGGCTTTTGCAGGGAGCCCTCAGGTGGCGCCACCTCATGGGGCTATTTTTATTAAAAAATATATTAAATAAAAGAGAGGAAGCCAAGTGGGACTCTGGATTGGCGCCACCTCAAAAGGAGATTTGAGGTGTAAAGCTGGAAACAATAGGAGCATGCCATGTGGTGCCACCTCTGGAGGCTCTTGACATGTGTCAGAAGGACAGGAGTGGAGGAAGCAGACTGTGCCACCTCAGAGGATTTCAAATTCTACTTTTCTATAGGAAAGGAGAGGCCGACATGTGGCATTTCCTCAGAGTGGCTCCTACGATGCCATGTGGCAGGAGAACATGAATGGAGGAAGCAAAATGCACCACCTCAGAGGGGGGGTTTTCTACTTTTTCTGATGCAGGGAGGTCTGGACATGTGGCAGACAAGTGTCAGCTGTCTGGTGAGGCCTTCTCAAATGGCGCCACCTCAGAAGGTGAATTTGAATTTCAAATGGAGGTTGGCTCTGGAGGAATGAAGGATGGGCATGTGGCATTTCCTCAGAGTGGCTCCTACGATGCCATGTGGCAAGAGGGAGGAAAAGGGACACGTGGCACCATCTCAGACAAAATAGAAAAGGTGAAGTTCAGGCTTTGCGCCACCTCAGCCTGGAGTTTGAATATTTGAATTGTTGCTTTTTCTGAAGGAGGCAGAAAATGACATGTGTCCTCTACTTTTTCTAAGAAGAGCAGAGAATGACATGTGTCAGTCTGCTTTTTCTGAGAAGAGCAGAGAATGACATGTGTCATTTGCTTTTTCTGAGAAGAGCAGAGAATGACATGTGTCATTGCTTTTTCTAAGAAGAGCAGAGAATGACATGTGTCAGTCTGCTTTTTCTGAGAAGAGCAGAGAATGACATGTGTCATTTGCTTTTTCTGAGAAGAGCAGAGAATGACATGTGTCATTTGCTTTTTCTAAGAAGAGCAGAGGATGACATGTGTCATTTGCTTTTCCTGAGGAAAGGAGAGAGTGATATGTGTCACTTGCAGGAGACATAATTCAAATGGTGCCACCTTAGGGGAGACAAGCTCTACTTTTTGTGAACAGGACAACACATGACACGTGGCATCTCATGGTGACCTTGGAATGACACATGGTACAGGGTGAAGATGGTGGACACTGACACGTGGCATAAAATGAAGAGGATGTCTAATGACATGTGGCGGCATCTTAAGATGGCCCCACACTGACACGTGTCGGAGGATGGAAGGAGAGAGAAAATGACATGTGGTGCCACCTCTAGGTGAACCCCACGCTGACACTTGCCAGGTAAATGGGAGGAGAGAGAAAAGACAAGTGGCGCCAATCCAGGGGACAAGGCTCCTATTTTTTTGGGTTTTTCAAAATTCAAATTTTTCAAAAGAAAAGCCTGTGTGACACCACCTCAGTGTGGGTCCCACATTGCTTGTTTATTGAAATAGGGATAAAACAACAACTTTTTTTTTTGGAATTTTTATAAAATCTGGACTAATTGGTAAAACAGAAATTTTTGGAAAGAGTTGGCCCCAGTAGGGCGATTTTGTAAAAGGAAGATAGTTGAAATAGCTGACAAAAAGGCAAAATCTGAGTTGAAATTTATTGAAAATTATCCAGATTGTTTTCCTGAGGAAATATTTTGAAATTCAGAGCCCTGGGGGTAAAATGGGAAGAGTTGATAATTTTGAAGACCCAGGGCTTTGAAATCAATTTCGAAAAGAGTTGAAATTCTAATCTGGATTGAAAATTTTGAAATTGAGAGTTCTGGACCTCGAAATGACATGCTGTGCAGTGCAGTGATATGAAATGCTCATGCAATGATATGCAATGCCATGTCTTATGCAATATAATCTTGAACCAGGGCTTGGAGATTCCTATCTTCTGTCAGGAATAAATTTTTGAACATCTGAGCTAAAAATAGAGAAATTTTGAGAGTTGCAGATGCAATTTAGACTTCTGTAAGGTCCGGGCTCAGAAAATGACCATTTTGCCCTCCGACGATTTCAAAGGCTGAATGATGATGCTTGGTGGAAATGTTGGAGAGGTGAGTGAAAATTTGGGGTGTTACAGATGCCCCTCTTTGCTACTAAGCCGGCTCATGGCCGAGCTTAGTGGCAAAGAAAAACACATCAAATTTGGGCTATACATAAAAAAAAATGCCCCAGTTAGAAGGATCTAACTGGGTGTGAAGAAATTAGCCCGAGGAAGATGGTAGATATGGAACGAAGAATGAAGAGGAAAGATATGCTCTGTGAGAGCAAAGTTCAGGTTTATGCCCTTGACCTGGATGGGACAAAAATACCTCGCATGGAACGAAGCTCAGGTTTGACCCTTAACCTGATTGGGGAATGAAATATCTCATCGAAATGAGACTCAGGTTTGTACCCTTAACCTGATCGGGCGGAAAATGAAGTACCTCTTTGAGTGTGGCTCAGGTTTGTACCCTTATCCTGATCGGGCGGAAAATGGAATACCTCTTTGATTGAGGCTCAGGTTTGTACCCTTATCCTGATTGGGCGGAAAATGAAATACCTCTTGGAATGAGGCTCAGGTTTGTACCCTTATTCTGATCGGGCGAAAAATGAAATACCTCATCAAATGAGGCTCAGGTTTGTACCCTTATCCTGATTGGGCGGAAAATGAAATACCTCATCGAAGGAGGCTCAAGTTTATACCCTTATCCTGATCGGGCGGAAAATGAAATACCTCATCGAAGGAGGCTCAGGTTTATACCCTTATCCTGATCGGGCGGAAATGAATGGAATCCTTGAAGGAAGAGACCATGATGGAAGCTTCGGATTTTGCACAATAAATCCGACAGGGGTTTTGCAAAAGGAAGGAAAATGGGGTCTCTAAAGCTTGAAAAGGGATTGATCTTGGGCGCCTCATTTCTGAGACTAAATAGCTTTTGAAATTGCCTTTCGTGAGAAAATGATTGGTGGAACCGAAATGGGACTGTCTATGGTGGGACAGTGGGGACACAGGGAAGTGTGCAAGTCTGAGAGTTCATGCTCTCAAAGAAGGGAATGAATCAAGTCCTTAAGAGGGATTTAAAATTGGTGTATGGATGTATCAAAGACGGACATCAAGCTCTCACTTCACGTCGGAATAGCTAGAAAACATTGTCAAAATATTGAGAATTATGTTGTTGATTCAAAATTTTTGAAAATGTTGCATATTGTTTGCAAAGATATTCCTTATTTTTTACCCAAAGCATTACCTCCAAACAAGGTTCACTTCGTAGAATCGAGACTTGAAATCCAAATTGCTTGCAATTGACCTTCTTCAAGGAAGCTATCAATTTCCTTGATATGAACAGGGAAGAGAATTTTGATATTGTGAAAGCAATTGATGAAAGAGTATTGATAATAGAATTGCGCAAGATTAAAGAGGATTCTTGATAGATTTGGCAGTTTGATATCCTGAGAGCTTCTCTCTTGATAATCTTTCTGCACTCTTTTGGCCCTCTGGTGTTTTGCTACATTCTCCTTCATTTTGGAGATGTTCTGACTTTTTCTCTCTTTCTTTTTCCTCTCTTGCTCTCTTTTGGGAAGGGTACGTCACAAACTCCTTCAACTTGGAGATGTTTCGATCCTTCTTGGGCGACGGGTTTGGAGATCTTTGGATGACAACTGAAATTAAATATCTTTTAGGGATTGTCGAGAGGTTCATCGCATCTGCCTTCATCTCGACAGTGCTTTGGACTTTCCCTGGAAGGATCCGTCACAAACTCCGTCATCTTGGAGATGTTTCAAATCTTCTTTGGCCCCGGAGGTCTACTCGCTTAATTCGCCTTCATCTTGACGACAAGTGAGAGATCTCTTTTGCGGATATTTAATTGCAGCTTAGGTGATTCTGAGGAGACAGGGCTTGGGTAAATGCTCTCTTTTCTAGCGCTCAGGATATTTCCACTGCCTCGTCTTTACAAGAATAGCCTTTAAAGATGCGCCATTGACTGCAATTAATATCGATCACCTACGACTTTTCAATAACATTGAATCCTCTTTTCTAGCCATATCGAGGACTTATCCTTCATCCTTTTGGTTGGCCAATAGAAAGAATTTGAAGTTTGAATCTCTTTTCGCAAAAGCTTCACTCTTTTGGAAGTAGTGCTGAAGGTAAATAGAGATAGAGATTAGTGCAATAAAGATTCTGAAATCAACAAGTAATTTGACAAATTGACAAAATTTTCTTGAAATCCTTGGTGAAAGAGAGCATTTGAGGTTCGGCTTAACGCATCCATGACGAAAATTATCCTCTCCTTTCCCCAAAGGAGGCGACTATCAGTTCACTGGGAACAGTATCAGAACACCCATCGGTTCATTGGAAACAATATCAGTTCAATTAAGAACTCCCATCGGTTCGCTGGGAACAATATCAGTTCAATTAAGAACGACCATCGCTGAGAATAATATCAGTTCAATTAAGAATGATCATCGGTTCGCTGGGAACTATATCAGTTTAATGAAGAACGACTATCAGTTTACTTGGGGGAACAATATCAGTTCGATTAAGAACGACTATCAGTTCAGTTGGAACACTATCAGTTCAATGAAGAACGACTATCAGTTCACTTGGAACACTATCAGTTCAATGAAGAACGACTATCAGTTCACTTGGAACACTATCAGTTCAATGAAGAACGACTATCAGTTCACTTGGGAACGCTATCAGTTCAATGAAGAACGACTATCAGTTCGCTTGAAACACTATCAGTTCAATGAAGAACGACTATCAGTTCACTTGGAACGACTATCAGTTCGCTTGGAACACTATCAGTTCAGTGAAGAACGACTATCAGTTCATTTAGAACACTATCAGTTCGATGAAGAATGACTATCAGTTCACATAGGAACACTATCAGTTCAATGAAGAACAAGGACCATTATAGAGAGTTGGATTGCTTCTATGAACGGTTTCAGGATTATTCCCTTATCCTGAACGGGGAATGGAAATTGGATGACCTGGCGGTCGAAATTAAGAATTTTGGTAATTTGAAAATTGGAAATTGGGTGACCCGGAGGTCGAAATTGAAGAATTGAATGACCCGAGGATTTGAATTGGAATTGGTGGGCAAAATATCAATTTTGAGAAATCGACTGACCCTTGTATCAATGCAGAAGAATGAATAGCTCAATCAGAGCTCGAATAAAGTAGAGAGGTCACGAGTCGGAACTCGGATCAACAAAGGAAAATAAAGAGCTCGGGTCAGAGCTCGAATGAATAGAGAGATCTCGAGTCGGAACCCAGATCAACAAAAGAAAATAAAGAGCTCGAATGAATAAAGAGATCTCGAGTCGGAACCCGGATCAACAAAAGAGAATGAAGAGCTCGAATAAGAGCTCGAATAAAGTAGAGAGATCACGAGTCGGAACTCGGATCAACAGAAGAAAATGAAGAGCTCGAATCTGAGCTCGAATGAATAAATAGATCACGAGTCGAAACTCGGATCAACAAAAGAGAAATATGGACCAACTTGAAAGTTGGATTTTGAAAGAAAAGGAGCTTGGATCGGAATTCAGATCTTCAGAGGAGAACCCGGTTAGGGGAACACAATTTTGCAAATTGTCAATGCTGAAACTGGATTTTTGAAAAGAGGATCCTATCCAGAGATTGTAGACTAGAGTCAGAGATTGATGATTAAGATGGGAAATCATTCATAGTCTCAGGATTTATCCCTTATCTTGAATGGGAAATGGAATTGGGTGCATAGTTAATGCAAATGCAATGCACATGCACATGAAATGCAAATGAAGTGCAAATGAATGCAAATTGATGCAAATGAGTGCATATATATGCAAAATGAGCGAATGGTTTATCCTGTCTGCATACAGGATGTTTTGGGGTAAAGATAAATTTTCCAAAAAAATGCCCCAATGTAACTAGGGAGAAAATTTTGAATAAAAGAAGGATAATTGATGAATAAGGCGACAAGCTTCTTGACTGGTAGATGTCCTCAAGATCATTTCTCACAAGAGAGACATTATGAAAATGAAGAGGAAGTAAATGAGATGGCGCCAAGCTATTGAAAAAAAATTTGGTGACTTTATTGATGCTTTAAAATCAAGGAAAGAGAATGGGATTACATTATTCTTTTGAAAAAGCAAGATGAGAAATGGGAAATTGTTGGCATTGTCATCTTCTTGAATGATTGTGAGAAAATCTTAGTCAAGATGACTAGTCCTCCTTTTCATCTTCAACGAGGAGCTTCTTGTCAATGCAGTCTTGAACAATGTTTTTAAGGACAAAGCAAATTTCTGTATCGTGCCCTACTGCTCGATGAAACTTGCAAAACTGTTCTTTGAATCTGCCCATAATTGCTGGAGGATCATTGGCTTTAGGCAGCCGGACAAGGTCTTTCTCAAGCATATACTCGAGGATACTCTCGAGTGTCTAATCAAGAGGGGTGAATTCTCGATCAGTTCTCTAGTCCTTGCGCTTTGATTTTTCCTGATCTTTCTTTTGATGCTGAGGGCTGGATTGGAGAGGTTTATCACTGTTGATGTCCTTCCCTTTTTGCCTTTTGATTCTCTCCAAACTGTTGCCATGATCATTCTTGTTGCCTTTGCTATTATTGAAAGATTTAGCCGCGAAAGTGAAGTGAGCCTTCTTCTTTTGTTCACCTTGAGGGTTATTCTTGGAAAATGTGAAGCCTTCATAGACTCCATTTTCCACGCTCAGCTCGAGCCATTCTGCTCGCTCAATGAGTTCAATAAAAGATTTGGATGGTGAGGTAGAAATTAATCCTCTCAGAGGTTGCGAAAAATTATTGAGGATCAATGATAAAGCATGTCTTTCTGATATAGGATCCCTCATTTTGTTGCAGGTCTCTCTCCATCTGCAAATGAAGTCCCTTGCTTTTTCATTTTCATTTTGCCTTAGGTTGCAGAGATGGCTCAATGTTGGGAGCACTTCAGTATTGAACAGAAATCGCTCAATGAATAGGTTGACCACCTTATCGAATTCTCGCAGCTCGATTGGATTGATATGCTCAGAGTACCACTTGACGGCAGTGCCTTCTAGGCTACGAGGAAAACAAAGAAATAGGGCCCTATTGTCTCTCTTGAATTTGGAGCATTCGGCAAAGAACATGGCGAGGTGGGCTTTGGGATCACCAGAACCATCGAATTTGATGAACTTGCGAGGGAGGTTTTCGAGATCATCATCTCCTTCGAGGCCATCATAGAAGTCTTCGCTGGTGAAGACTTTCTTGCCCTTGTCGCGGGCTTATAGATCTTTTACCACTCTGGCCATTTCCTTGAATTGTGTCTGCAGAGGCTCTTCTGTGACCTGGCTTTTTGATTTGTGACTCCTCCTTTGGCCACGTTTCTGAAATGTCGGAGGCACCTCATATTCTTCATCGGTATCATCTTCGTCTGAAGTATCTTGAACATTCTCCTCAGAGGACTTGGTTGACGTCTTGACCACACAATCTCTAATTCTCTGACTGAATGGATTTTTGTCTGAGCTGGTGCCAGCCTGCTCACTCATCATCCTCTTCATCATTTTCTGAAACATCGCGTACATCTAAGGGTCGATACCGTCATCTTCTTGCTGCTCTTGGTCTTTGTCTGACCTTGGCGAATTCATCTCTCCTTCTGATGTTGATGAGTAGCTGATATGCTGAATTGGTGCGGTCTTCTTCCCTGACCTTGTCTGAACCATCAAATGCTGCGAAGGCTCTCTGCGGGATAAAGTCTTGATTAGATTCTGAGGAAATTTTTAGATTGGGAAGAAAATTATATGGTGGACAATTGGAATAATATCCCATTACTAGGGATGGAGTCGTCGCTGGAATCACGACAATTGTGTTGTCATTCTTTGTAAGAGAAATGAACAACGGAAAATGTGCCTTGTTACCTAGGCGAGGTCGTCAACCACGAGGAAAAACGCCATTTTGAAGGAAAGAGATATCTCTTGGAAAACAATCCACAAACGGGTTTAGAATAAGGAGAAGGCAAGTGGCTAAACAATTTCCACCGCAATGCACGAGGACAATAAGGTGAAGAATTTTTGCAAATAGACAAAAGAATTAAAAATCTAATGAGAGAAAATATATGATTTTGGAAAATTGCAGACAGGATAAAAAAAATGCAGCTGGAAATTCGGGATCCAGTGGAACGGGAGAATAGAAAATCACCTGGAGTTTTGAAAGAAATTGGATATTTGAGAAAATCATCCAGGGTTTGAGAAAATAAAGGGAAAAGGTAAAAAAATATGGATATTTGAAAATATTTTGGGAAAATATGAAGGAAATAAAGGTAGAATACAAGCAATCACACCATGCACAAACATTTATGTACATTCAGCACTCCCTAAAAAGGCTGACTCTAGATGCATCATTTTGAAAACAGCTGTAGGACCCTAATCCTAACTCTAGGTTTAGATCATCTTTGTCCAATCCAGTTATGTCGATATACCTGAATCAAAATTCGAGGTACGTGGCATATAATTCCAACTTCGGTTCTAGGATAAGGTTTTCCAACATCCTTGAGCGCCTACCAATATACTTCGGACTGTGGCCCGCGGTACGTGGTAGGGGGGTGTTAACCCAAATAATTGGCCCAGTTGTGAGGCTCTGTCCCGAACTATGGTTCTGGAAGAGAGCCCAGCAACGTGAAGACCGGGTAATGATAGGTAAGGGAGTTTTGAAAAAATGATCACATGCAAGAAATAGAGGGCTCTAAGTCCTAGAGAGATAGACTTTTGAAAATCTTTTGAAGAAGCATACATTGTTTGCATTCAGATCCTAAATTGAGGAGAGTTGTGTTTAGACCTAAGTCTATGTGAGCATGAAAGTTTCTCCTCAATCTGGTCCTACCAAACCATGCCTAGGCTATATGCAGTCAATGTCAGCTAGGTCAGAATCTAGGCTCCTAGGTTCACATGATATTGAAAGTAAAGGGCTGACATTTTGTGAACACGGTTTCAATAATTGAACTAATTCAAACACACTTTTGATCAGGCAAGGACAGGTCCCATCTCGGTCGCCAAACCTGTTATCGTCGCGAAATTTTCCCCGTATTCTCCTTCCTTGCAGAAGAGAGAGGGAAAACGCTTTCGCGCTTCAAACTTGACCGAATTTTGGAAATTGTTTTGAAATACTCACCTCCGTTTTGAAAATTGCAGGAAAATCCATGGGATGGGGCTCGACCTGTCGGTACGAGGTTCGACCGTTCCCGCCGCCTTTAACAGGGGTAATCGAACCAAGGACCAAAATTGTGCTTGACTTAGTTAAATCATCGAAATTATGTTCTATCCTAAATGCACAGAGAATTCAGGCATGTGCTATGAGATTTTGGAAAATGGGAGTAGGAAAAACATGATGTATGCTTGGAAAACATTTGGAGTTGAGAAACATTTCTCAGAAAAAAAGGTCAATTTCTCAGGAAACTCAGATGAAAAAGGGTATTAGAAATCATGAGAAAGTTCATAAAGACTTGGGAAAATCATGAATGATTGAAAATCTTGGGGAAATAGAAGTGATTCTTGAGAAAAGGTGA
Source organism: Nuphar pumila (assembly GCF_984573655.1). NCBI lineage: Eukaryota > Viridiplantae > Streptophyta > Magnoliopsida > Nymphaeales > Nymphaeaceae > Nuphar > Nuphar pumila. The sequence continues at coordinate 98,754,117 of NC_143251.1, forward strand.
ACATTTGAAAAGGGGAAGCATTTCTCATGAAAACTCGGACTTTGAGAGTTTTCTTAGGAAAATGATGGAAAATTTATAAGAAAACTCATTGGAGAAGGAAATTCAAAACTTGAGAAATTGAAATACTGGGAATTTTACCCTTGGAATCCTTGGAAATCGATTTTGATCTTGGAGAAAGATTGGAAAACTCTTTTTGAAAGTCTTAAGAAAATAACATTTTCCAGGGAAAACTGTGGAAAAACTTGACTTGGGAAAACCGATTTTGGAAAATCCTTAGAGTTTCTTGAGAAATCGATTTCTTAAGAATGAAGTTTTCTTAAGAAAATCATGGGAAAACCAATGATTTCATGATGCAAATGATATGAGTGAATGAATGCACTTTGAAAAGATTTTCTGAGAAATTTGTTGGAAAATGTGCATTAAGTCAAAATAAATCCTTCACACATTCTGACTGTGACCATGAATATGTTCAGAGTTTAATTGATTTAATGCACAATACTTTGAAAATATTAGAAATATGATGTGCATTTTAAGATAGCCTAAGATTGTAGGCTCAATGTGACTAGTAGAAAGATGATGGATCTGGGTCTCGTCCATATTCCGACTAGGGCCGTAAATATGGATTCCACCGAGTTCATCAACTTCCTAAGAGTTGGTTCACGTGCCATTCGTGAACATCCATAGTGCTTTTGAAATAAAATGCATGAATCACATAAACATGATATTGCAGGAATTTAAACTATATGATATGCATCCTAGTCTAAGCAGGAAATTAAATATCTTATTCAAAAATTTACATTATTACATCACTAAATAAATGAAATAAAAGGAAATTGCAGACTTCAGCTCCTTCTTTTGAATATCCCTGCCAAACTTGAAATAAGGTTAGCTCAAATATGTGGGTTTTTCCAAGATTTTCCAATAATATTATGAAATTATTGGATTTAATTGGATATAAACCCTAATCTCATGCTTCCTTGATATTTGAAATGATGTAAATGCAGGAAATTTGGTGGAAAATAGTTTGAAATTCGAAATGGTGGTCAAAATGACCAAAATACTCCTAATTATAAAGTTATACCTTTAAAATAAGGGTTTTTTGAAGGAAAACTTGGTAAAATTGAGATTTCGAAATTCAAATTGAAACAAATGATGATGAAATGCAGTATGAGACATTATGACATGCTGCTAAACACATTAGGACTATAAAATAAGAATTTGGCATTTTTCAATTTATCCAAAATAACGAATTTCGCTTGTTTTTCGCTTGGATCTGGGTCCTGCGGGACCCTATTTTGATATTATGGCTAATTCGAACCTCAAATGGATTCCAAATTGCACCAAATTCGGTATGAAGCATCTACTTACTCTAATAAACAGTCTAGAATGATAAAAATCATGAAATGATATGATTTAAATGCTAAAATTTAAAGAAAGTCCTAAAATGGTGGATTTTGCCTATGGATCTGAACCAAATGCACTGCTTAGCATGATAATGCAAGATTTACACCATGAAAACTTCTGATATTTTTCAGACTGCTAAAGGACCCAAAATGAAACATTTTGGGTTTTTACATCCTCGGGATTTGAGCCATGGTGAGTTCAGTAACAGGGATTTAGTTATGACAGAGGTAAAAATCACCCTAATCTAATGTAAAATGCTAAACAAATAGAAAACTTCCATGGAAATTTTTGATACTTAACAGAGATACTCAAGACATATATATGAACAACTTTTATGTTCATGACTTTGGCATTTGATCAACATAAACATGGATAAAAATATAACTTTTCATTCATAAATTAACAGAACAGACAAATGTGACCAAACAAAAGACTGACAAGAAAAATCCGAAACAGGTATCACGACAGTTCTAAAAATCAAAATCTTTCAGATACAAACCGAGGACATCTCGTACATAACTTTCACTTTTTACAGTTTTGGATTTGGAGCAATACCCAAAGAGAACACATCGACCTAAGTCGATCCAAAGTCTTAGAGGCCCAAATCAGGCTCTGACACGTGTCTCAAACTCTCAGATTTTTATAAGACATAAAAAAAATCAGAAACATTTGAGAAAATCACGTAAAAAACTAGACATTCTTATGAGTTCATAACATCTTTCGGATCGAAAATTGGATCTTTCATGAGGGAGATATCGGTTTTAAAAGTCGGAAAATAATTTTTAAAACGCATCCCGGGTAACAAAACCCGACTTGCCATTTTGAATGTTTACCATAATAAACAAATTCAAATGCCTACTAATTTTTGGAAGAATTCTAGGGACACCTAAGGGCGCATTCCGTGATTTTGTTGGGATTTTTAATAAAAAATAAATGCATGAAATGACGTGTGGACTGACTGACAAAAACAGAGAACTACTAAAATGAGCAGAATTGAAATAAATGCTAAATTAATCCTAATTAATTCATGAAACATTCTAAATTAATGAAATAAAACACAAATTAAATCTAGCTAAATGCATGAATGCTAAAAATCATCAAGGAAGCATAATCATGTATTTTTATAGATGCTGTTTCATGAGAATAGCTCAATCCATCTCTCGGATGAGCTCTTTCTTAAAACAACTCTCGAATCGAATTATGAAATCAAATCAAGAGGAAAAGAGGTGCACCTTGCTTCGTTAGGCAGCGTTGAAGCTCTTGAAAGGGACGGCTATCACGGGCTTCATTCGTCCTTCGATCCGGGCTTCGGATGATTCACCAAAATCGACCCACCGTGCCTTCTTCACTGAGCCAAAGGGGGCGTGAATTCCAAAGTGCAAAAGTCGGGTTCTCAAGAAGGCTAGGTCGAATTTTCAAGTCCAACAGGAGTTCTCAAAAGATGGTCCCCCTAGGCTGGGCGTGGAGCCTTGTTTTTATAAATTTTTTTGAAAAATTTGAATTTCAAACAGGCTCAATCTGAGCCCTCCATGTGGTGGCATCTCAGGGGGTGCTATATGGGGGTTTGAAATTCGAATTTGGCTTTTGCAGAGAGCCCTCAGGTGGCGCCACCTCATGGGGCTATTTTTATTAAAAAATATATTAAATAAAAGAGAGGAAGCCAAGTGGGACTCTGGATTGACGCCACCTCAAAAGGAGATTTGAGGTGTAAAGCTGGAAACAATAAGTGCATGCCATGTGGCGCCACCTTTGGAGGCTCTTGACATGTGTCAGAAGGACAAGAGTGGAGGAAGCAGACTGTGCCACCTCAGAGGATTTCAAATTCTACTTTTCTGCAAGAAAGGAGAGGCCGACATGTGGCATTTCCTCAGAGTGGCTCCTACGATGCCATGTGGCAGGAGAACATGAATGGAGGAAGCAAAATGCGCCACCTCAGAGGGGGGGGGTTTCTACTTTTTCTGATGCAGGGAGGTCTGGACATGTGGCAGACAAGTGTCAGCTGTCTGGTGAGGCCTTCTCAAATGGCGCCACCTCAGAAGGTGAATTTGAATTTCAAATGGAGGTCGGCTCTGGAGGAATGAAGGATGGGCATGTGGCATTTCCTCAGAGTGGCTCCTACGATGCCATGTGGCAAGAGGGAGGAAAAGGGATACGTGGCACCATCTCAAACAAAATAGAAAAGGTGAAGTTCAGGCTTTGCGCCACCTCAGTCTGGAGTTTGAATATTTGAATTATTGCTTTTTCTGAAGGAGGCAGAAAATGACATGTGTCCTCTACTTTTTCTAAGAAGAGCAGAGAATGACATGTGTCAGTCTGCTTTTTTTGAGAAGAGCAGAGAATGACATGTGTCATTTGCTTTTTCTGAGAAGAGCAGAGAATGACATTTGTCATTTGCTTTTTCTAAGAAGAGCAGAGAATGACATGTGTCAGTCTGCTTTTTCTGAGAAGAGCAGAGAATGACATGTGTCATTTGCTTTTGCTAAGAAGAGCAGAGAATGACATGTGCCATTTGCTTTTTCTAAGAAGAGCAGAGGATGACATGTGTCATTTGCTTTTCCTGAGGAAAGGAGAGAGTGACATGTGTCACTTGCAGGAGACATAATTCAAATGGTGCCACCTCAGGGGAGACAAGCTCTACTTTTTGTGAACAGGACAACACATGACATGTGGCATCTCATGGTGACCTTGGAATGACACATGTCACAGGGTGAAGATGTTGGACACTGACACATGGCATAAAATGAAGAGGATGTCTAATGACATGTGGCGGCATCTTAAGATGGCCCCACACTGACACGTGTCGGAGGATGGAAGGAGAGAGAAAATGACATGTGGTGCCACCTCTAGGTGAACCCCACGCTGACACTTGCTAGGTAAATGGGAGGAGAGAGAAAAGACAAGTGGTGCCAATCCAGGGGACAAGGCTCCTATTTTTTTGGGTTTTTCAAAATTCAAATTTTTCAAAAGAAAAGCATGTGTGACACCACCTCAGTGTGGGTCCCACATTGCTTCTTTATTGAAATAGGGATAAAACAACAACTTTTTTTTTTGGAATTTTTATAAAATCTGGACTAATTGGTAAAACAGAAATTTTTGGAAAGAGTTGGCCCCTGTACGGCGATTTTGTAAAAGGAAGATAGTTGAAATAGCTGACAAAAAGGCAAAATCTGAGTTGAAATTTATTGAAAATTATCCAGATTGTTTTCCTGAGGAAATATTTTGAAATTCAGAGCCCTGGGGGTAAAATGGGAAGAGTTGATAATTTTGAAGACCCAGGGCTTTGAAATCAATTTCGAAAAGAGTTGAAATTTTAATCTGGATTGAAAATTTTGAAATTGAGAGTTCTGGACCTCGAAATGACATGTTGTGCAGTGCAGTGATATGAAATGCTCATGCAATGATATGCAATGCCATGTCTTATGCAATATAATCTTGAACCAGGGCTTGGAGATTCCTATCTTCTGTCAGGAATAAAATTTTGAACAGCTGAGCTAAAAATAGAGAAATTTTGAGAGTTGCAGATGCAATTTAGACTTCTGTAAGGTCCGGGCTCAGAAAATGACCATTTTGCCCTCCGACGATTTCAAAGGCTGAATGATGATGCTTGGTGGAAATGTTGGAGAGGTGAGTGAAAATTTGGGGTGTTTACACTTGCCATTCAACGTTAACTTGGCTTATAACAAGCAATGAGTCGCCAAAGGCATGTACTCTCTTGACATTAAAGTCTTGCAAAATCTTGGGACCTTGTATTAGAGCTTCATACTCAGCCATATTGTGAGTACATTGGAAGTCAAGTTTGAGGGAATAAGGGAGAATCTCCTTTTCAGGAGTGATTAGCAAGATCCCGATCCCTATACCAGACATATTTCGGGCTCCATCAAAAAATAGAGTCCAAACTGGGGATTCCTGAACACTGCAGATGCGATCGTCAGGGAAATCATCTTCTGCTTTGATCTCTTCTGTCAACGGGAAATCTGCCAACTGATCTGCGATGGACTGACCCTTGACTGACTTCTGAGAAACATATTTCAAATCGTACTGCATCAGGAGGACTTGTCATTTAGCAATCCGTCCAATAAGAAAAGGTTGCTCAAGGATGTACTTGAGAGGGTTAAGTCTTGACAGAATTTTGATTTCTGATGCCAACAGATAATGTCTTAACTTCTGACACATCCATACTAAGGCTAGACATGTCTTTTCCATTTGAGACTATCTTTTCTCGTAATCGATGGTCTTGCTAATGTAGTAGATGGCATGCTCTATCCGGCTGCCTTCCTCGTACTGCGCAAGAAATCCGCCACAAGCATTGTGGTTGACGGAGATATATAAAAGGAGTGGCTTTCCTAGTTCTGGTGGCTTCAGAACAGGCGGATTGAGGAGGTACTGCTTGATGCGCTCAAATAAGAGCTGACATTCTGGTCCCCATTCAAATTTCACTTCTTTTCTCAACAAGTGATTGAAGGGTTCACATCTCATGGCCAAATTAGAGATGAAACGCCGAATCGACTGAATGCGACTCTGAAGGCTTCGCAGTTCTTTAAGATTAGTGGGAGGTGACATATCAATGATTGCCTTTGCCTTGGCAGGATCTACCTCTATGCCTTTCTTGTTGATCATATAGCCAAGCAGCTTGCCTGACTCTACCCCGAAGACACATTTCTGTGGATTGAGTCTCAACTTGTAGAGAATAAGTCTTTCAAAGACTTGGCTGAGAGCGTCAAGATGATCCTCTCCTTCTTTTGACTTGACCAGGATGTCATCCACATAGGCATCCATGTTCTTGTGCATCTGGTCATGAAAGATAACTGCCATTGCTCTCTGATAGGTTGCCCCATCATTCTTGAGCCCAAACGGCATGACTGTGTAACAAAAGGTACCCCAAGGTGTGGTAAAAGAAGTTTTGGACTGGTCACGAAAGGTCAATTTGGAAAACATGGCATGGACTGCCGTGCTATCGATCAAAAGATCGATGTTGGGGAGTGGATAATCATCTTTCGGGGTTGCTTTGTTCAGATCTCTGAAATCAATACAGATCCGGACTTTGTCATTCTTTTTGGGAACCGCCACGATGTTCGCCAACCAGTCTGGGTATTCGATAGTCCGAATGAATCCTGCTTTTAACAACTCTTCCAGTCCTTCTTTAACTTGCGGTGCTACTCGAGGATCCATTTTTCTGAGTTTCTGCTTGATGGGTTTGCAATCTGGCTTCAGCACAAGGCGGTGCTCAACCAACTTGGGATCTAAGCCTGGCATATCCTCATAAGTCCAAGCAAAGACTTCCTGATGCTGTTTGAGAAAATATTCGAGCCTTTCCTTCTCATCTGAATTCAAGCTGGAACCAATTTTGAGGATTTTCAGATCATCTTTCGAACCGATGTTGACATCCTCTGTTGGGTTTTGAACCAATGGCCATGGTTCATCCTGCTTCTGAATACTGGCAAATCTTGAATTGTTGAGTCGAATTCTGCCAACTCTTCGATATGCTCTGTCACTTTGCTGACTTCTGCCCCTGCTTTTGTCTTGTAGATTCTGGCCGGTTTGGATTTATTTTGATAAAAATTGGTATTGATGATGAGCTTCTTGAGCGATTTAGGAGCCATGATTCCGGCAATCTAAAAGCGCAAAGAAGGTTTTTGAGAAAACGGGTTTTGAAAAATAGCCTTTTGTACAGAAAGGAATGACAATCATGGAAAATGATGTAAGCAAAGAATTTGTGTACACCAAGATGAGATATAGGAATCAAAATTTCATTGATTTAAGTAACTTTGATATTTACAGATGATTAAAGGAAAGAAAGAAACTGGGGCGGATCTTTTGCCCCTACAAGAAAGGAAAAGAAAGCAGAAAACACTGGCATTGTCTTCATTGTGCTCCTTTGATGAAAGTGGTCTTCCTGCCGGATGATTGACCTGTGAAACGCAAGCCTGCACCTTTGATATGCTGAGCGGGGATGATCGGCTCCAGAATGTCGTCTTTATTTCTGCCCAGACCCCTGAAGGGCTGATAACCGTGCTTTATTAGAAGATCAAGCCCTCTCTTAGCTTTTGAGAACTGAGGGAAAAGAGGGTGATCCTGAAAGGAAGTGCAGTCGAGGCGCCCACCTAGTTTGAAGAAATGAGGCCCTTGCCACTGGGTTACTGCCATTACACTTTCTGTTGGCTGAATTTCTTTCAATTTCAGCATGTCCAGGCTTTCACTTAGATTGATTTCATCGACTTCCCGGATGCTCGGGATGTCGGCAGTGAAAGTAGGACGGGGGATCATTGGCTGCGGGAGTCGCTCTTCCGGATCCTTTCCTAGGACCGTAGTGATCATGCCTCCCTTCAACCACTTGATACATTGGTGCAAGGTTGATGGAACAACATTGGCATTGTGGATCCAAGTGTGCCCAAGCAACATATTGTACGTAGGTGGCACATTCACTACATGGAAAAGGACAGTATGCATCGAATAGTTGATGAAGATTTCAAGAAATATTTTCTCCTTGGCCGTTTGCCCATAGTTGTCGAAACCGTAGATCGTGATTGGATCTAGGGAATATTCTTCTTCTTTCAGGCCCAATGCCTTGGCTGTCATCTCTGAACAGATATTGAGGTTGCTGCCTCCATCGATGAGCACATGAGGGACTGTCATGCGCCTGGTTCGCACCACTATGTATAAGGCGTTGTTGTGAAATGAATAAGGCTTTGGCAGATCCTCATAAGAAAATGTGATAGGTGCGTTCGTCATGGCCTGATTGACGATTTGGGCCATGTCTTGCGGCGTGGTGCTAGGCTTGACCTTGATCTTTTTGAGAAGGTCTTCTAGCACTTGCTGGTTCTCGGGCGAGGCGTGGGTCAGATCTAGGATAGAAATGTTGGATAGAGCAGTGATTGGCTTCTGAACTGACCCCGAAGCCTCTTCTTTCTTCGAAGCTGTCTTGACGAAGCGCTTCGGGATCCTAGGAACTATCTTGGCAGTTTGCCGCTACTTTTGCTGGTTTCTTGTTGCTGGAAAATGCAGTAATATCCACCCTCTTGGCGAAGTACCAAGGACCTGATGTTGATCCTGAATGTCCTGACTAGAACACGGCTGGATACTGCCCTGAAGAGAAAATACTTGTTCTGTGATGACCGAAACTGAATGCTTGGGAAATGGCTTAGACAAGATTTTCGGTTGTTCTTCTTCATCCTCAATTAGCAAGTTCTTGTCAATACAGTCCTGGATGATATTTTTAAGGACAAAACAATGCTCGGTATCATGTCCAACAGTTCGGTGAAACTTGCAGAATTTATCCGTCCATTTGCCCATAGTGACTGGAGGATCTGCCACTTTGGGGAGTTTGATCATTCCCTTAGACATCATATATTCCAAGATGTCTTCGCGGGACTGTTCCAGAGCTGTGAACTCTCGGTCATAACTCCAACCCTCGTGTTTCGACTTTTCTGACTGCGGTGCTGACTAAAAGGCTGCGACTTGACAAACTTCCCCTTTTGGGCTGCAGAGTTTGTCCTTTCGGCCCTGGACTACCCTGAGTTCTTGCTGCAAATTTTTTTGCTCTTTTTGCTGTTGGAGCCACTGCCATGATCTGAAAATTCTGCAGAATAGGCGACGTGCGCCTTTTTCTTCTGATCAGGATTCCCTCTGACAAAAGGATATCCTTCGTACAGACCATTGTCCAAACCAGTCTCGAGCCATTCGGCTCTCTCTATTAGTTTGATGAATGATTTAGCGAGCGAGGTAGAAATGAGGTTCCTCAAGGGCTGGAAAAAGTTGTTTAAAATAATCTGTAGGGCGTGCTCCTCTAGGATGGGAACTTTCATTCTGTTACAGGTGCTTCTCTACCTGTGGATGAATTCGCTGGCTTTCTCATTCTCATTCTGCTTTAGATTGTACAGATGATTGAGGGTTGGTGAGGCTTCAACATTGAACATGAAACGCTCAATGAACATGTTAACAACTTTATCGAACTCTCGTAGTTGATAGGATTAATGTGGTCTGCATAGCACCTGGCTGCTATCCCCTCTAGGCTGCGAGGAAAGCAAATGAACAACGCCCGGTTGTCTTTCCTGAAACGGCCGCATTCAACATAGAAAGTGGCCAAATGAGCCTTAGGGTTGCTTGTTCCATCAAATTTAAGGAACTTGCGAGGGAGATTTTCCAGATTGTCATCCCCATCTAGGCCATGGTAAAAATCTTCACCGGAGTAGGTCTGCTTGCCCTTGCTTTTGGCCTGAATATCCTTGATGGCCCGATTCATTTCTTTCATCTGCTCTTGCATCGGATCATTAGCCGGAATCGGCTTGTTTATTGATTCGGGCTCTGTAGTAGTCTTTACAAGTTGCGGGGGATTCTGATGAAAAACAAACTGTTCTTCTTCTTCTGACTCCTCTTCAACTGATTCTGTTTCTTCAGAAGTGGTGTCAGGCTGAACTTTCTTCCTGATGATCCTGATTGGCTTCTTTACAGCCTTCTTCTTTGGTTTGCTTTTTGGAGCAACCTCCTTCTGACTGGCCTCAGCCTGTTCTGACATCATTCTAGTCATCATTCTTTTGAACAAGTTATACATGGCAGGGTCTATGTCATCGGTTTGGTTCTGATTCTGCCCCCTGACTGTCTTAGGAGAATCCATTGCTTCGATTTCGCTGTCACTGTGCTGAGGGGCAGTTTCCTTTCCTGCTCTGGTTTGAACCATTTTGACAATGCCAGATGATTTCTGCAGAAATAGGGGAATGGTTAGAGCCCGGAGGAATTTTTGAAAATGCGACCTTTTGAGAAAAAGACATGAAAGAAGGAATTGATAGACAATTTAGACAAGTTATCCCATTACCAGGGATTGGGTCATCACAAATTTTGTGATAATTGTGTCACTATTTTGCGGTGACAAAAATGCGCCTTATGACCTAGGCGAGGTCGTCCACCCCGATGAGAGATAATCGAAGAAGAATATAAGAAATAAGTCTCACCACTAGGGATGAGGTCGTCACGGGAATTGTGACTATATAAAACAAAAATAGAAGAATAAAATTTGGCTATAAAGAGCTTTTTATCAGAACAAAAATTGCATTTTTATTGATGACAAAACTTAAATACAGAGAGAAGGTGGGCAGACAGTTTGCAACCATTCTCGATATTCCAAAGATATATTAGGACAAGAAAATATAGACAAAGGAATGAAGGAGTCCCAAGTGTACTTGGTTACATGGTATGCCCCAGACCACTGATCCGACTGTAGATCGAACTCTGGCGTGCATCCCGTCGGGAAACGAGTGTTGACACGAATTTGCCGCTGCGAGAATTGCCTGAGACACCTCTCTGGCTGATAGTCGACGCAGAAGAAAGGGCCGAGCAATCTATAACGCTTGCTACGAGCATAAGTGTAGCGAGGAACTGACTCTCGTCTGTCAAAATAGTCCTAGAGGATCTCTTCCTGGTGCAGACTCTTGATTAATGCTCGACACTGAATGGCGGACTTCAGCTTCTTGCTGTTGAACCTGAAGAAACTGGCTTTTGACGGTACATGTCACAGGAACCATGACTGCAAGGCATACGTGCATTCTTCCACCAATATGGTTTCCCCGAGGGCGAAACGAGCTAAGCCTCTGTTGAGAAAGGCTAGTGCTGCCATGGACACTGAAAGCTGACGGATCTGCTTGCTTCCCCATCTTCGAAAGAGTTTGGCAACTCTGACATCGATGAAATTCTGACCATCCTGAAAGAACGCTAGTCCCACTGTGCATAGGACCATGGCATGCTGGATTCTTTCTTTCGCTGCTCGAGACAAGGTATCGACTTCTTCGTAGGCCCCATACTTGCGATAGAGTCCGAACAGGTCGATGAACTGACTTCCGTTGATCTCCGTGAGAGGCCAGGATTTGCTCCCTGTAGCTCTGGCCAATGCTTCTCGAACATCTATCCCCTTGACGTTGATCAAGAACTGCTGCTCGACCGGGTCGTCTGGCTGATCAGCTGGCTTTGGCAATCCCATGATGTCGCTGAATTCGTCCATTAGTAGAGTCATTTCTCCCCACGGAAACCAAAATGTGCAGGTACGTGGATTCCACCGTTCTACCATAGCTGGAATCAGACTGTCGTTGATGGTTCGCTTGCCAACTGCCGATGCCATCTCCAATCCGCAATCATCCAAGTGGTCTGGGAACATACGCGAGAAGGTGGCGAACCAAGAATAGTACCACCGAGGGAAGAAGGTACGAGACTGGATGACCCGATGATCCGGGGTTTTATCCTTTATTTGATAGAAGACATGATCCCTGAGAAAGATAGCATCAAGAGATTCAGATGCCATTGGAATGATACTGAGGCAAAAGAGGAAGAGAATTAGATAGACTGCAGGATTTACGGATAGACTTTGATGAAAGAAGAGGATAGATAAAAATCCTGGAAATTTTGGAAAGATCAAGGGACTTGGAAAAAGACTTTCTTGGGTTTTTTTTTTAAATTGTGACACAAAAGAGAAAAGAATGTAGGTAAAGGGAAAATATGCACCTGGGCTTTTTGAAAATAGAGGAAAATTTTGAATAGCACACCCAGGGTTTTGAAGAAGGTTTGATATATACAGGAGAATACAAGAAAAATATTACACAACCATAGCTGCACAAACAAGGATGCGCACACAGCACTCCCTAAAGGCTGACTCTAAATGCAATATTTGAAATAGCTTGTAGGACCTTAATCCTAACTCTATGGTTCAGATCATCTGATTCTAATCAAGGTATGCCGATATGCTCAAGCCGAAGCTCGAAGTACGTGGCATAGTGATATTTCTCCGGTTCTAAGGTAAGGGCTTCCCAACATCCTTGAGCACCTACCGATATACCTCGGACTATGGCCCTTAGGTACGTGGTAGGGGGGCGCGAACCCAAATAAGTGGTCCAGTTGTGAGGCTCTCTCCCGAACTATGGTTCAGTGAGACAGCCCAGCAACGTGAAGACCAGGACAAATATAGGTAAGGAGGTTTTCAAAATATGCTCAACATGTAAGAAATCAGATGGCTCTAATGCAAGTCCTAAAGAGATAGATTAAAATGAAGAGAAACATACACTTGTATACATTGTTTTGCATTCAATCCCTAAAATTGAGGAGTGTTGCATTTCAGTCCTAAATCTAATGTGAACATGACTATAATCTCCTCAATATGGTCCTACCAAACCATACTTAAATCCTATATGCAAATAATGTCAGCTTAGGACAGAGTCTAAGCTCCTAAGGTTTGCATGGAAATGAAGCTGACATAGAAGAATAAAGACTTAGATAATGTAAAAGCAAAGCAAAGGCATAGATTCAACCGAACGAAGACGTGTCCCATCACGGTCGCCAAAACTGTGATCATCGCAAAAATTTTCCTCTCTTGTGGTTTCTCTCTCTTCCTTTTCTTTTCCTTTTCTAACCTCTATTTTCTTCCTTTTTTAAAGGGAGAAGAATAAAAGAAAGAAAAAGAGAAAAAGAAGAGAAAAGAAAGAAAGAAAAAGAGGAGAGGAACTCTTTCGCGGGTTTTCACTGGACCTTGATTTGAAAATATTTAGAAAATAACTCGCCTCCCTTTTGAAATATATTGCGGGAAAAATGGAGAGACGGGATTCGCTCGTCGGTACGAGGTTCGATCGTTCTTGGCGCCTTTACCAGGGGTAATCGAACCAAGGATTGAATCTATGTCTTTTGCTTTGCCTAAATATTATCCAAGAATTTATCCTAAAGATCTAAATGCACAAAGAATCATGCTTGTGCAATGCAAGGATGTATGCTCTTTTTAAAAGATGTTTTGAAAATTTCCAAGTCTTCTGAGATGAACTTGGTAAGGGAGTGAAGAAATGATTGAATCTAACTTAGAACTTTGAGATAGATCAGAAAAGTTCTAAGTCTTTGAAGTAAATCAAAGTTGGAAGAATAAATCTTGATTTTGAGAAAGAGAATGATTTGCAGATGATAACAAGAGGAAATGAGGCTTCAAAGTCAGGAATGGACTTTTGAAGTTGAACTTGGATTTTGAAATGAATACTTGGAATGAAATTGAACTTGAAGTTTGAACTTGGAATGGATCTAAGAAATCTAAATGGTATAGAAATGAATTTAAGAAATCCAGATATGATCTGTAAGTGGATTTTGAAATCTGGAAATGGAGTGGAATTGGTTTTGAAAGTTGGAATTGAAAATAGAACTTGATTTGAAATCTGGATTTCAAGATGGAATTCGAACCCAAAGTTTGGATCTTTGAATCTGAAATCTGAATTGGATCCGACATTTGAAATGGATTTTGAATCTGATTCAAGATGAAATTGAATTCTGGATCCAAAAATGAGTTTGGATCTGAAGTCTGAGATCCAAAGGTGGAATTGTGTTCTGGATCCTAACATGGATGTGTACTTGAAGTCTGAGATCCAAAGTAGAATTCAATTCTGGATCCTAATATGGATTTTGGATCTTTAGAATGGGTTTAGGATCTGAAATCTAAGATCCAAAAGAGAGTTGGACTCTGAACCCTAAGACGGATTTTGGATCTGAAGTCTGAGATCCAAAGTAGAAGTTGAATTCTTGGATCCTAAAATGGAATTGAATCTAAAGTCTGAGATCCAAAAGTGGATTGGGTTTTGGATCCTAGAATGGATTTTGGATCTATAATCTGAGATCCAAAGAGTGGAGATTTATACTTGGAAATCTGGATCCAAGTTGAGATTGGGATCTATCTTTGGACTTGGAATTTTGATTTGAGATTTTGAACTCTGAATATATATAAATGAATTTCAGAGTCAAATTGGACTTTGAATTTGAAAAACTTGATTTTTGGAATTTAGAAGATGAATCAAGACTCTCAAAGTAAAATTGAACTTTGAATTTGATTGGAGTTTTGAATATAAAATGAATTTGGAACTTTTGAATTTGAATATGAAATGAATTTGAAATCTCAAAGTTAATTTGAACTGTGAGATTGAAAAATGAAATAGAATTTGAAAATGAAAGGATGAATTGGATTTTATAAGAATTGAGGATTGATTGAAGAAGATATTTACATTACTTGGAGTTTTTGAAAAAGGAATTTTGAAAACATGATGCAATTCGATCCTAAATGATGAATGAATTTAAAGAATTTTGAAATTGGATTTTAAAAAGCTATTCCACTCTTTAGATGAATTTAAAATAAGATTGAAGATATAATACATCCTTGACTATGGTCATTGAATGTATTATATAATAATCTTTATTAAAATTCAAAGGAAGAATAAAATACATTTGGTGCTTTTATAAAATTTAAAATGAAATTAATTCTCAATATACCCTGACTATAGCCATTGGTATATGTTTTGAGTTAATTTTAAGTAAAATTCTGATAAAAGAAGAAAATATTTAAGGAAAAATATGATAAATTTTGAAAACAGATCCAGCGGGGATCCAGTGTTATTTTATAAAAGATAAAAATACTAAGTCTTGTTTACATCCTGACTATGGCCATTGATGTAAATCATCAACTTAGGATTAATCTACCTCTTACGAAATGGTGCACGTGTCATTCTAGTTCCCATTTGTGAGATTTTGAAAAATAAAGGTGAAAATGCATGAAAACAAGCAATTCATGATGTTTACAATGCTCATTCATTCTATCTAAGACAGAAAATGTAAATTTTCATTAAGATCTAACTATTACAAAATGTAAAATTGAATTTACAACTCCAAATAATGACCTTTTCCATATATTTCCTGCAAAAACAACTAGGTTAATATGAAGATAGAAGAAAAAAAAAATTGCATATATCATATGGAGGTTAATGGTAAAAATGATCATACGCCAAGATGTTTATGATCGAGAAAGTGAAAAACGATATACACTTGTATATATATACCCATGTATATGTACATATATGCATATATATATATATATATATATATATATATATATATATATATATATATATATATATATGACGTATACTCTACCTTATAAGAAGGATAAGAGTTGGGATGCACACTCATACTATGATGATGAGTTGAACTATTTCAGCTTGCTGATATATTGAACAGACTTAACAGTCTTAGCAAATTGGCTTCAATCAACACATCCAAATGTTTGTGAGATGACACATAATGAAGGCTAGGATGGAGTTGTGATGCTATTGCTAGTAATGGCAGGGGTTGTTGAGATACCTACTGTAGGCGGAAGGAGGCAGCAAGAACCTGGCTGGGCATTTGGGTTAAGGTTTGACACTACTTGTATACACAGGAGAGTCACAGCAGGGTTAAACACTGCTAAAGGTGCAAAAAAAAAAAATGAAAGCCACATCAGTGTTGGCATGACTGTGGACACATGATGTAAGACCCGCAATTTTTCAGAAAATATCTGAATAAAATTCATGAGGCATTTACCGGTAAAAATAGCATTTCTTCTCAGAATGCGAAACGAATCAATTCCTGCGAGCCAGTTATACTTAGGGTATTCGTCGAATTGCGAATATATGCTCAAATACTCGGGAAGCCATAACTTCCTAACTAAACGAAATCAATAGATTCGTACGAGCCAACTTTCTTAGTTACGTCAATACGAAGAAAATGGCGTACTCAGAATTTTTCGGAAAAAATCGCCGGAAACCCGAAATTCTTCCGGGACCCACGGAAATATTGGTGGGACCCACAGAAATATTCCTCAGAAAATATCTGGTGGGACCCACAAAAATATCCCATGGAATATCCAAGTGGGCCCCACACCAAGGAACCTCTTGGAATTAAAAAGAAGCCAAGGGGGTAGTTTGGGCATGGAAAAACCCAAGAGGAGGTGGGCTTGGGCTATAAATAGCCCTCCTCACTCTCTCTCTTCTCATAAAAATCGACCCCCTCTCTCTCTTGCCTTCTCTCTCTCTCCTAAACCTCCCCTACCTAGCCTAGCCCACCTGAGCCCACCTGACCTGGTCTGAGCCTGCCTGACTTAGCCTGAGCCTGCCTGACCTGGTCCTAACCCACCTGACCTGGGTCTGAACCCACTTGACCTGGTCCAAACCCAGTTGACTTGACTTGAACCTAGTTGGGTTTAAAGTCAAAGTCAAAGTCCTTTTTGGTCCAGATTCCGGTTTGGATTTTTGAACCCAGACTTAGCCTACTTGAGCTGAGTTCGAACCTGCTGAACCCAGTTGACTTGGATTGAACCCTGTTAGGTTCAAACCACTTAGGTTGAGTAGCTTGACCTGCTCTACCTCTTTCTCAACTAAGTCAGCTTCATCTGACTTAGTCTGACCTCTCGAAGGAAGGCTCGAAGCCAAAGAAGCAACCCGGAGCCGTTTCTTCCACGATTTGAAGTAAGTTCGCTTCGTTGATCCATCTCTCTCAAGTATTTGACTGTTTGTATATAGAATATACTTTCTGAAGTAGTATCTTGCTTTAGTTCTTGGTTGAGCCCTCTAGGACACTTCGGTGTTCACGCGCTCGCCTCGTAACTATCGTCGGATATATATGTTCGAATACGCAGTATATGCGTTCTTCAAAATAGTATCTCACCCTAGTTCTTGGTTGAGCCCTCTAGGACACTTCGGTGTTCACTCGCTCGCCTCGTAACTATCGTTGGATACAGATCTAGGTGTATATCTGCTGATACTGCCGACGCGTCTTATATCGCACAGGCCATGTAATTTACCTTTGCCGTCGCGTCGTATGATGCCAAGGCTCCCTGCTTTCTGTACTTCCGATTACTGCACTTCCGATTATGCATTTACTTACGCCGTCGCGTCGAACGATGCCAAGGCTCCTGCTTTCTGCAATGTATTTACTTACGCTGTCGCGTCGAACGATGCCAAGGCTCCTGTTTTGTTATATATATAGAATATTTCGTTCAGTTACACACCCTGAACAATAGTATATGCATTTCCTTTACGCCGCCGCTGTATAAAGCACAGGCTTCTGCTTATTTTACATATATGGCGCGTAAGTGAGCGTTCAAACGGAGATCAACTCCAAAATCGCCCATGCGATTCCCTTACCGCTCCTCGTACAAGATTCTGCTTGACGAATGAAGCCCCTATTGGAAAGGCTTCGCCTTTTGGCAAAATGCTCTTTACGTAAAGACTAAATCAATTACGTATGGCCTAGCTATGGCCCAAGGTTCCTGCAACCTTGATGGATGCAAAGTACGCACAACGGTGCGCATCCATTTCCCGAGTTAAGCGTAGCGATTTCCCACCAAAGAGGGGAGATGCCGCTGAAATGGATAAAAGAAACGCACGCTTTCTCCGTAAAAGAGAGGAAGTGCTGCTGAAATTCCTGAAGGAGCTAAGAATGGCTCAGAAAGAACGTAGCAGAAGTGCTACCCAGTTATGAAACGCCTTCTACAATGTAGAAAGGTTCGTCACACCACTGCCGGTAGAACAGAGAAGGTGTTGACAGAATGGTTGGCAGAAGAGCTGCCAAAACCAGTTAAGTGGCACAATGATGTCCTTTGTTGGAACGATGTCAGAATGACTCGTCTCCCTGACACCTGCAAGGGCATCATACTTGTAAGAGCCGTTGCGCCAAAGTAGTGGTAGAGCCTTGACGAGGTCCTGAGCTCGTTGCGTAAAAATACGCCGAGTAGCCGATCCGTAGAGATCGAGTCATGTGCATGCTCATGGAGAATTATCAGACAACCAGACTCGTAAGGGCCGCTGAGCCGGAGTGTGTTGTTTCCACCGAAAGAGGTGAAGTGCTCGTCAAGGCCGAAGTGCCGAGAGCAGAGTTAAGCATGCATATGAATAAAACCTTTGTTCCACGGTGAAAACCGTGTGGTTGATTGGGGTCGGGTACATACTTCTCAAAGGCTGCCCTATAGGCATGCAATGTTCGTCAAGTAATTGTAAGACCGGCAGGCCCCTTTCAGAATTTCTCACCGAGGAAGACGGTGATGGCGCAGCCTTGAGTGACATATATTTCACCCGAACCTGATAGAGTTCATTGATGGCCTTCGTCACTCAGAGGTATGGAGGTCGTGGTTATCCTTAAATATCTAAGGATTGAACCCAACTACTGCAGTAGCAGAATGCATTCGGATACCTAGTAAGGATCTCTTCTGGTATGTTGTACCGTCCTACTAGGGGGATGGGGTCAACAGGCCTCTGGGGTATCTAAAATACATAGAATAATCAACCCCCAGATCGTCGCGTTGTCGCCCAGATATGAGTCCCCTAAGCCCAGGGGGAGGTGCAATTATCGAAACAAAGCATTAGCTTAGGTACAGCGCTACTTTGAATGTATGAGTGGATGACGTTGTTGAGTCAGTCCTGCATAACCTTTGTGAAGGTGTCATGGTCGGTATACTACTGGACCGATTGGGAAAGAACCCCATCGATATCCGTACGACTAAGTGAAGCTCGGAGAGCTGTCCTTAGATTCGTAGGATACGGATGTGCCAAGCATAAAGGCTTGAGCTAGACATCCAGTCGTGACTCTGAGGAAGTCAAGGCTAGGTCGTATTGACTTAAGAGGTTATTCTAACTCACAGCCCTGAAGAGGCTTATGCGAAGTCATGACGACTTGCGTGGATGTTCAACTCATAGCCCTGATGAGGCTTGTGCGATATACGCTAAGTCATGGAGGCTTGAGCGTCGTATTACGAACTGCGACCCTGAGTGGTCTATGCATTTACTTGAGTTGAATAGATAGGTGTTTGCCTACTTACCAGACCATCAGTGGTTCTGACCCCGTTTAATGGGGATTTCAGGTGTTGAACCTGCGTGGCGATATGCGGAGCAAGGCGGCATCAAGTTCCAGGGTTTCTCTAGACAGAGTTGTACTGCTTCCTTTTTATTGAACCTACACTGCTTTCCTAAGCAGTAGTGTTGTAATAAACATATGTTTTCGATAAAATGGAACACTTTGGTGGTCAATGAGTTGCTTGGCCACATACCTGCAACGTGCTCGGAGTTTTCTAAAACTGACGACTCATTATCGTCTTATTCCGCTGCTAAAAGCTTTTCTAAGTTCCGCTGCAATGAAAAAAAAAAAAAAAATTCATGAAAATTTTAACTTAGCTTTGTTTTGGAAATCCGGGGCGTTACAGAATTGGTATCAGAGCATGAGTCTGAGAAACCTGGTTCAAGATCCGTCATGGTACCGATATCGCACTGTAAGTATATGTTTTTATACTTTTGTTCTGATCTGGGTGCATCTTTGTATAGATGGCAACTCATGACTCGCGTGGATATTGCTATCGCTGCAAGGTCATGCACGATGAGTGGATATGCCCGTATGAAGTCCAAGACTGCCAATATTGTGGCGAAGATGGGCATTCCGCCAACGAATGCCAAAGGAAATATACCGCCGATATGGGTCGGCGGGCTTCAAAGGGTCTCAGGGATGAGACTTCGCGTGTCAGTGGACCGCATCACTCTAGTGTTGGGAGCAACCATACCCCAACATCTTTTGATGAATTACCAAGGCTGAGGGATTTTGATTTGAACTTCCCTGCAGAAGTCTATCACTCGCCAAGCTACCATCCGGCATCACATATGCCGAGCTTAAATGGCAGGAACAAAAGAGGAGATTCTTTCTGTTCGCCAATCATTATTCCAGACTCCCAGAGTCTTGATCTTGCTGACTGGGAAAGTGGACTGGAGTCTCTCATATATCCCCAGTATTCGCTTGCTAGTGCAGAAGTGCCACCCAAGCCGAAGCTAGTAGTGCCTGCACCAAGGCCATGTGGCAATAGATGGACCTTTTGGAGTTCGTCTTCATCAAAGAAATCCAAGTCTTAAAGAGACTGGTGATGTTTTGGAGTCAGTAGACTCATGTATATAGTTTCTCATTGCCTAAAGTCTGCCAGTGCGGCATGACGTTTTGTTTAAGGCAATGCTTGTGTAAATGTGATGTATATTAAGTAAATAAAGCTTTTACTTCCTCATATACATCGAGAAACTAAAAACAAGTGCTTGTGTGTGCATAGATAAATGGCTCCTACGACGAGGAGAACCATACCAAGCGAGGAGTCCCATACGCAAGGATTCCTGTTGGAGACACTCAACAACCTGGTTACCGCCATCCGTGAAACGAGGCCAGAACCAGTCGCACCACGAAACGAGCACCTGGGAGGAGTGACTTATGAGAAGTTCCTCAAGCTTGACCCGCCAGTTTTCATTGGCAGAGCCGATCCTGAGCTCGCAGAAAGTTAGGTCGAAGAAACCGAACGTGCCTTCCTGGTGCTGGGAGTACCAGAAGAAAAGAAGACCAACTTTGGCACGTACAGGCTGAAAGACAACGCACGGAAGTGGTGGGATACCACTAAGATTATCCAGTTCTCGGAAGTTGAAGTCATTCCTTGGACTGACTTCCGGAGAGCTTTCATGGATAATTACTTTCCATTACACTCCAGAAACAAGAAGAAGATGGAGTTTCTGGAATTGGAGCAAGGTGGCATGAATCTGATTGACTATACCACCAAATTTCAAAATCTTGAACGGTACTGCTCCCGGTTATTTGAGACCGACCAAGAAAGGGCCGACAAGTACATCAATGGACTGCGAGAAGGGCTAAGGTCACGGGTTATCACCAGCATGCCCCAAACGTTTCAAACGGCTGTGGCAGCAGCTTCAAAAATACAAGTGGATTGGGAGCGATCAAAAGTGATCATAGCAAAAAGGCCCATAGTTGATGGTGGGAACAAGAAGAGAATGTTTCCAAGTGGCCAGGGTTCACGACAACCCTTTCAGAAGAAAAGGTTCCAAGGTGGGAACAACACTCAACAAGTTGTAAGGCCAAGGCAGAACATGGCTCCAAACAACCTGCAGTCCAACCCAAACTGCCCAAAATGCCATGTTAATCACGCAAGAGGACCATGTCCACGTGACACAGGTGGATGCTTCTACTGTGGCAAAGTGGGCCACATTGCAAGACAATGCAGGAAGAAGCTTATTGATGAGCAGAGGAGGAATGCCGGATCTGCCGGACCCTCTCAACAAATACCACAACGAACACTAGTCCAACGACCCCCACCTAGAGTAGAACAAAGGCCTGCTGCAGGTCGTGTATACGCTGTAACGACTGAACAAGTCGAAACCGGTGACCTCATTGAAGGCACCGTACCTGTTAATGGACATGCAGCTTACGTCTTGTTTGATTGTGGTGCTACTCATACGTTTATCTCTGACGATTTCACCGAACAACTCCACGCTTCGGTGCAACCGATTGATAAAATGATCGAAGTATATAACCCGTTGGGTTCACGCACCAAATGTATCCGGTGTGTGAAAAATTTGGATATTGAGATAGCAGGGCAACACTTGCCTACTGATGCCATCCTGATCGATATGATACAGTACGATGTCATTCTGGGAATGAATTGGTTGGCTCAGAATAATGCCAAGATTCTGTGCCGCGAGGGCAGAGTGATTCTATCTCGACCCGGATTACCTAAGATGGAATACCGGTTATCCAAACCAGTTCCACAGAAAAGGCTCATATCAGCACTTAAGGTACAAAAATACCTTAGGAAGGGTTGTGTGGCCTTCCTGTTGAGTCTCTCGGTGGAAAAATCCAACGACCAACCCCTTGAGAGTTTGGAAGTAGTGCGGGAGTTTCCCGATGTGTTTCCTGAGGAATTGCCAGGACTTCCGCCACTTCGTGAGGTTGAATTTGGAATTCAATCCTTACCTGGAACAGCGCCGATATCCAAAGCCCCGTATCGAATGGCGCCAGCTGAACTCAGTGAGTTGAAGTGTCAGTTGGAAGAACTGATGGAACAAGGGTTCATCCGACCAAGTATGTCACCATGGGGAGCCCCGGTACTATTTGTAAAGAAGAAGGATGGATCCCTTCGGTTATGCATCGATTATCGGATGCTTAACCAGGCAACCATTAAAAATAAGTACCCATTGCCTCGGATTGAGGACTTATTCGATCAGCTCAGAACAGCGAGAGTGTTCTCCAAGATCGACCTCAGGTCTGGATACCATCAGCTCAGAGTAAAGGAAGAGGATATACCCAAGACAGCCTTCAGAACGAGATACGGCCATTATGAGTTCGTAGTAATGCCCTTCGGACTCACTAATGCGCCTGCTGCCTTTATGGATCTAATGAACCGGATATTGAGACCATATTTGGATAGCTTTGTCATCGTCTTTATTGATGACATTCTCGTATATTCTGAGAACAAGGAACAACACGTGGAGCACTTGAAAATCGTCTTGAAAACCCTTCAAGATAACCAACTCTATGCTAAGTTTTCAAAATGTGAATTCTGGCTAGATAAAGTGATGTTCCTTGGTCATGTGATCTCAAAAGATGGAATCGCAGTGGATCCTGCGAAGGTGGAAGCTGTGATGGACTGGAAGCAGCCAGAAAATATCACTGAGGTTCGTAGCTTCCTTGGACTTGCCGGATATTATCGGAAGTTCATACAAGACTTCTCCCGAATCGCCGTACCGATGACGAAATTACTTAAAAAGGGAGTCAAGTTTGAATGGACTGACCAGTGTAAGGAGTGCTTTGAGGTTCTCAAACAGAGGCTTACCACTGCCCCTGTCCTTACCTTACCTTCTGGTCAGGGAGGCTTCGTGGCATATACCGATGCCTCAGGAACAGGTCTGGGTTGTGTGTTGATGCAGCATGGCAAAGTAATCGCCTATGCATCACGACAGTTGAGGGTCCATGAGAAAAACTATCCAACCCACGACTTGGAGCTTGCCGCGGTAGTGTTCGCGCTTAAAATCTGGCGACACTACCTGTATGGAGAGAAATTTGAGGTCATGTCGGACCATAAAAGCCTAAAATACCTCTTTTCTCAAAAAGAACTCAATATGCGGCAACGGCGATGGCTGGAATTCCTCAAAGATTATGAATTCACGCTTTCCTATCACCCTGGAAAGGCGAATGTTGTAGCAGATGCCCTTAGTCGCAAGACTGTTGGCACTCTGGCCAGCCTAACCGGACAATGGAAGTTGATGGAGGATTTCGTCAAGTGGAAGCCATTTTTGGCTGATTCAGGTAGAATCAAAATGTCATGTTTGACGATCCACATTGAGTTCCTCGATCGCATCGTAGCCGAACAGTTCAAGGATCCCCAGTACTTGGAATTGAAAGCTCGTGCTGAAAAAGATAACACTTTCTTCCATTTGAAAGAAGATGGAGGAATATGGATGGAAGAAAGAATTTGGGTTCCAAATAACCCTGAGCTAAGACAGGAAGTACTCCAGGAGGCCCATAGTAGCAAATATACTATCCACCCTGGGGGTACAAAGATGTTCCGAGATTTGCAGAGAAAGTACTGGTGGAAGGGTATGAAGCGTGATGTGGCTACGTTTGTCTCGAAGTGTTTGATCTGCCAGCAAGTTAAGATCGAACATCAGCGACCTGGTGGAAAGATGCAACGGATCGAGATTCCAGAATGGAAATGGGAAGGCATTACGATGGATTTCATCGTTGGATTGCCTCGATCCAAGAAACAACACGATTCGATATGGGTGATCGTGGACAGACTCACCAAGTCGGCTCACTTCCTGCCAATCAACACTCGATACTCAACTGAACGATTGGCGGAGATCTACATTCGGGAAATCGTTAGACTCCATGGAGTGCCGATTTCGATCATATCTGATCGTGACCCGAAGTTCACCTCTCACTTTTGGGAGCAACTTCAGAAAGCCCTGGGGACGAAACTCAAGTTCAGTACAGCATTCCATCCCCAAACAGATGGGCAATCAGAACGAACCATACAGACTCTTGAAGATATGCTAAGAGCCTGTATGCTGGAATGGAAAGGTGATTGGGATTCCCACCTAGCGTTGGCTGAATTTGCTTATAATAATAGCCACCACGCTAGCATTGGGATGGCGCCGTATGAAGCCTTGTATGGACGACCCTGTAGATCACCAATCCATTGGGGTGAAGTGGGTGAGCGAACCTTGGACTCGCCCATTGTGTTGCAGCATTACACTGAGCAGGTCCACATGATCAGAAAGAAGCTACTGACCGCTCAGAGTCGACAGAAGAGCTACGCCGATCAGCGGCGTAGGGAACTCACTTTTGCGGTTGGAGATAAGGTTTTTATCAAGGTCTCTCCAACCAAGAGTGTGTTTCGTTTTGGAAAGAAGGGGAAGCTCAGCCCTAGATTCGTTGGTCCCTTCGAAGTTTTGAGCCGAATCGGAGAGACTGCCTACCAAGTAGCATTGCCACCACAATACGCGCAAATACATGATGTATTTCACGTATCAATGCTTCGAAAGTACGTTCATGATCCTTCTCATGTCATTCAACATGAGGACATTGACATCCGAGAAGATATGACGGTAGAAGAAAGGCCAGTGGAGATCATGGACCGACGGGAGCAAGTGCTAAGAACGAAGGTCATCCCACTTGTTAAAGTGAGATGGCAACATCACGGAGTCGATGATTGCACTTGGGAGCCCGAATCAGATATGCGGGATAAATATCCTGAACTCTTCACTTTGTAATCTTAACTGAATTTCGCGGACGAAATTCCTTTAAGGGGGTAATGATGTAAGACCCGCAATTTTTCAGAAAATATCTGAATAAAATTCATGAGGCATTTACCGGTAAAAATAGCATTTCTTCTCAGAATGCGAAACGAATCAATTCCTGCGAGCCAGTTATACTTAGGGTATTCGTCGAATTGCGAATATATGCTCAAATACTCGGGAAGCCATAACTTCCTAACTAAACGAAATCAATAGATTCGTACGAGCCAACTTTCTTAGTTACGTCAATACGAAGAAAATGGCGTACTCAGAATTTTTCGGAAAAAATCGCCGGAAACCCGAAATTCTTGCGGGACCCACGGAAATATTGGTGGGACCCACAGAAATATTCCTCAGAAAATATCTGGTGGGACCCACAAAAATATCCCATGGAATATCCAAGTGGGCCCCACACCAAGGAACCTCTTGGAATTAAAAAGAAGCCAAGGGGGTAGTTTGGGCATGGAAAAACCCAAGAGGAGGTGGGCTTGGGCTATAAATAGCCCTCCTCACTCTCTCTCTTCTCATAAAAATCGACCCCCTCTCTCTCTTGCCTTCTCTCTCTCTCCTAAACCTCCCCTACCTAGCCTAGCCCACCTGAGCCCACCTGACCTGGTCTGAGCCTGCCTGACTTAGCCTGAGCCTGCCTGACCTGGTCCTAACCCACCTGACCTGGGTCTGAACCCACTTGACCTGGTCCAAACCCAGTTGACTTGACTTGAACCTAGTTGGGTTTAAAGTCAAAGTCAAAGTCCTTTTTGGTCCAGATTCCGGTTTGGATTTCTGAACCCAGACTTAGCCTACTTGAGCTGAGTTCGAACCTGCTGAACCCAGTTGACTTGGATTGAACCCTGTTAGGTTCAAACCACTTAGGTTGAGTAGCTTGACCTGCTCTACCTCTTTCTCAACTAAGTCAGCTTCATCTGACTTAGTCTGACCTCTCGAAGGAAGGCTCGAAGCCAAAGAAGCAACCCGGAGCCGTTTCTTCCACGATTTGAAGTAAGTTCGCTTCGTTGATCCATCTCTCTCAAGTATTTGACTGTTTGTATATAGAATATACTTTCTGAAGTAGTATCTTGCTTTAGTTCTTGGTTGAGCCCTCTAGGACACTTCGGTGTTCACGCGCTCGCCTCGTAACTATCGTCGGATATATATGTTCGAATACGCAGTATATGCGTTCTTCAAAATAGTATCTCACCCTAGTTCTTGGTTGAGCCCTCTAGGACACTTCGGTGTTCACTCGCTCGCCTCGTAACTATCGTTGGATACAGATCTAGGTGTATATCTGCTGATACTGCCGACGCGTCTTATATCGCACAGGCCATGTAATTTACCTTTGCCGTCGCGTCGTATGATGCCAAGGCTCCCTGCTTTCTGTACTTCCGATTACTGCACTTCCGATTATGCATTTACTTACGCCGTCGCGTCGAACGATGCCAAGGCTCCTGCTTTCTGCAATGTATTTACTTACGCTGTCGCGTCGAACGATGCCAAGGCTCCTGTTTTGTTATATATATAGAATATTTCGTTCAGTTACACACCCTGAACAATAGTATATGCATTTCCTTTACGCCGCCGCTGTATAAAGCACAGGCTTCTGCTTATTTTACATATATGGCGCGTAAGTGAGCGTTCAAACGGAGATCAACTCCAAAATCGCCCATGCGATTCCCTTACCGCTCCTCGTACAAGATTCTGCTTGACGAATGAAGCCCCTATTGGAAAGGCTTCGCCTTTTGGCAAAATGCTCTTTACGTAAAGACTAAATCAATTACGTATGGCCTAGCTATGGCCCAAGGTTCCTGCAACCTTGATGGATGCAAAGTACGCACAACGGTGCGCATCCATTTCCCGAGTTAAGCGTAGCGATTTCCCACCAAAGAGGGGAGATGCCGCTGAAATGGATAAAAGAAACGCACGCTTTCTCCGTAAAAGAGAGGAAGTGCTGCTGAAATTCCTGAAGGAGCTAAGAATGGCTCAGAAAGAACGTAGCAGAAGTGCTACCCAGTTATGAAACGCCTTCTACAATGTAGAAAGGTTCGTCACACCACTGCCGGTAGAACAGAGAAGGTGTTGACAGAATGGTTGGCAGAAGAGCTGCCAAAACCAGTTAAGTGGCACAATGATGTCCTTTGTTGGAACGATGTCAGAATGACTCGTCTCCCTGACACCTGCAAGGGCATCATACTTGTAAGAGCCGTTGCGCCAAAGTAGTGGTAGCGCCTTGACGAGGTCCTGAGCTCGTTGCGTAAAAATACGCCGAGTAGCCGATCCGTAGAGATCGAGTCATGTGCATGCTCATGGAGAATTATCAGACAACCAGACTCGTAAGGGCCGCTGAGCCGGAGTGTGTTGTTTCCACCGAAAGAGGTGAAGTGCTCGTCAAGGCCGAAGTGCCGAGAGCAGAGTTAAGCATGCATATGAATAAAACCTTTGTTCCACGGTGAAAACCGTGTGGTTGATTGGGGTCGGGTACATACTTCTCAAAGGCTGCCCTATAGGCATGCAATGTTCGTCAAGTAATTGTAAGACCGGCAGGCCCCTTTCAGAATTTCTCACCGAGGAAGACGGTGATGGCGCAGCCTTGAGTGACATATATTTCACCCGAACCTGATAGAGTTCATTGATGGCCTTCGTCACTCAGAGGTATGGAGGTCGTGGTTATCCTTAAATATCTAAGGATTGAACCCAACTACTGCAGTAGCAGAATGCATTCGGATACCTAGTAAGGATCTCTTCTGGTATGTTGTACCGTCCTACTAGGGGGATGGGGTCAACAGGCCTCTGGGGTATCTAAAATACATAGAATAATCAACCCCCAGATCGTCGCGTTGTCGCCCAGATATGAGTCCCCTAAGCCCAGGGGGAGGTGCAATTATCGAAACAAAGCATTAGCTTAGGTACAGCGCTACTTTGAATGTATGAGTGGATGACGTTGTTGAGTCAGTCCTGCATAACCTTTGTGAAGGTGTCATGGTCGGTATACTACTGGACCGATTGGGAAAGAACCCCATCGATATCCGTACGACTAAGTGAAGCTCGGAGAGCTGTCCTTAGATTCGTAGGATACGGATGTGCCAAGCATAAAGGCTTGAGCTAGACATCCAGTCGTGACTCTGAGGAAGTCAAGGCTAGGTCGTATTGACTTAAGAGGTTATTCTAACTCACAGCCCTGAAGAGGCTTATGCGAAGTCATGACGACTTGCGTGGATGTTCAACTCATAGCCCTGATGAGGCTTGTGCGATATACGCTAAGTCATGGAGGCTTGAGCGTCGTATTACGAACTGCGACCCTGAGTGGTCTATGCATTTACTTGAGTTGAATAGATAGGTGTTTGCCTACTTACCAGACCATCAGTGGTTCTGACCCCGTTTAATGGGGATTTCAGGTGTTGAACCTGCGTGGCGATATGCGGAGCAAGGCGGCATCAAGTTCCAGGGTTTCTCTAGACAGAGTTGTACTGCTTCCTTTTTATTGAACCTACACTGCTTTCCTAAGCAGTAGTGTTGTAATAAACATATGTTTTCGATAAAATGGAACACTTTGGTGGTCAATGAGTTGCTTGGCCACATACCTGCAACGTGCTCGGAGTTTTCTAAAACTGACGACTCATTATCGTCTTATTCCGCTGCTAAAAGCTTTTCTAAGTTCCGCTGCAATGAAAAAAAAAAAAAATTCATGAAAATTTTAACTTAGCTTTGTTTTGGAAATCCGGGGCGTTACAGAATTGGTATCAGAGCATGAGTCTGAGAAACCTGGTTCAAGATCCGTCATGGTACCGATATCGCACTGTAAGTATATGTTTTTATACTTTTGTTCTGATCTGGGTGCATCTTTGTATAGATGGCAACTCATGACTCGCGTGGATATTGCTATCGCTGCAAGGTCATGCACGATGAGTGGATATGCCCGTATGAAGTCCAAGACTGCCAATATTGTGGCGAAGATGGGCATTCCGCCAACGAATGCCAAAGGAAATATACCGCCGATATGGGTCGGCGGGCTTCAAAGGGTCTCAGGGATGAGACTTCGCGTGTCAGTGGACCGCATCACTCTAGTGTTGGGAGCAACCATACCCCAACATCTTTTGATGAATTACCAAGGCTGAGGGATTTTGATTTGAACTTCCCTGCAGAAGTCTATCACTCGCCAAGCTACCATCCGGCATCACATATGCCGAGCTTAAATGGCAGGAACAAAAGAGGAGATTCTTTCTGTTCGCCAATCATTATTCCAGACTCCCAGAGTCTTGATCTTGCTGACTGGGAAAGTGGACTGGAGTCTCTCATATATCCCCAGTATTCGCTTGCTAGTGCGGAAGTGCCGCCCAAGCCGAAGCTAGTAGTGCCTGCACCAAGGCCATGTGGCAATAGATGGACCTTTTGGAGTTCGTCTTCATCAAAGAAATCCAAGTCTTAAAGAGACTGGTGATGTTTTGGAGTCAGTAGACTCATGTATATAGTTTCTCATTGCCTAAAGTCTGCCAGTGCGGCATGACGTTTTGTTTAAGGCAATGCTTGTGTAAATGTGATGTATATTAAGTAAATAAAGCTTTTACTTCCTCATATACATCGAGAAACTAAAAACAAGTGCTTGTGTGTGCATAGATAAATGGCTCCTACGACGAGGAGAACCATACCAAGCGAGGAGTCCCATACGCAAGGATTCCTGTTGGAGACACTCAACAACCTGGTTACCGCCATCCGTGAAACGAGGCCAGAACCAGTCGCACCACGAAACGAGCACCTGGGAGGAGTGACTTATGAGAAGTTCCTCAAGCTTGACCCGCCAGTTTTCATTGGCAGAGCCGATCCTGAGCTCGCAGAAAGTTAGGTCGAAGAAACCGAACGTGCCTTCCTGGTGCTGGGAGTACCAGAAGAAAAGAAGACCAACTTTGGCACGTACAGGCTGAAAGACAACGCACGGAAGTGGTGGGATACCACTAAGATTATCCATTTCTCGGAAGTTGAAGTCATTCCTTGGACTGACTTCCGGAGAGCTTTCATGGATAATTACTTTCCATTATACTCCAGAAACAAGAAGAAGATGGAGTTTCTGGAATTGGAGCAAGGTGGCATGAATCTGATTGACTATACCACCAAATTTCAAAATCTTGAACGGTACTGCTCCCGGTTATTTGAGACCGACCAAGAAAGGGCCGACAAGTACATCAATGGACTGCGAGAAGGGCTAAGGTCACGGGTTATCACCAGCATGCCCCAAACGTTTCAAACGGCTGTGGCAGCAGCTTCAAAAATACAAGTGGATTGGGAGCGATCAAAAGTGATCATAGCAAAAAGGCCCATAGTTGATGGTGGGAACAAGAAGAGAATGTTTCCAAGTGGCCAGGGTTCACGACAACCCTTTCAGAAGAAAAGGTTCCAAGGTGGGAACAACACTCAACAAGTTGTAAGGCCAAGGCAGAACATGGCTCCAAACAACCTGCAGTCCAACCCAAACTGCCCAAAATGCCATGTTAATCACGCAAGAGGACCATGTCCACGTGACACAGGTGGATGCTTCTACTGTGGCAAAGTGGGCCACATTGCAAGACAATGCAGGAAGAAGCTTATTGATGAGCAGAGGAGGAATGCCGGATCTGCCGGACCCTCTCAACAAATACCACAACGAACACTAGTCCAACGACCCCCACCTAGAGTAGAACAAAGGCCTGCTGCAGGTCGTGTATACGCTGTAACGACTGAACAAGTCGAAACCGGTGACCTCATTGAAGGCACCGTACCTGTTAATGGACATGCAGCTTACGTCTTGTTTGATTGTGGTGCTACTCATACGTTTATCTCTGACGATTTCACCGAACAACTCCACGCTTCGGTGCAACCGATTGATAAAATGATCGAAGTATATAACCCGTTGGGTTCACGCACCAAATGTATCCGGTGTGTGAAAAATTTGGATATTGAGATAGCAGGGCAACACTTGCCTACTGATGCCATCCTGATCGATATGATACAGTACGATGTCATTCTGGGAATGAATTGGTTGGCTCAGAATAATGCCAAGATTCTGTGCCGCGAGGGCAGAGTGATTCTATCTCGACCCGGATTACCTAAGATGGAATACCGGTTATCCAAACCAGTTCCACAGAAAAGGCTCATATCAGCACTTAAGGTACAAAAATACCTTAGGAAGGGTTGTGTGGCCTTCCTGTTGAGTCTCTCGGTGGAAAAATCCAACGACCAACCCCTTGAGAGTTTGGAAGTAGTGCGGGAGTTTCCCGATGTGTTTCCTGAGGAATTGCCAGGACTTCCGCCACTTCGTGAGGTTGAATTTGGAATTCAATCCTTACCTGGAACAGCGCCGATATCCAAAGCCCCGTATCGAATGGCGCCAGCTGAACTCAGTGAGTTGAAGTGTCAGTTGGAAGAACTGATGGAACAAGGGTTCATCCGACCAAGTATGTCACCATGGGGAGCCCCGGTACTATTTGTAAAGAAGAAGGATGGATCCCTTCGGTTATGCATCGATTATCGGATGCTTAACCAGGCAACCATTAAAAATAAGTACCCATTGCCTCGGATTGAGGACTTATTCGATCAGCTCAGAACAGCGAGAGTGTTCTCCAAGATCGACCTCAGGTCTGGATACCATCAGCTCAGAGTAAAGGAAGAGGATATACCCAAGACAGCCTTCAGAACGAGATACGGCCATTATGAGTTCGTAGTAATGCCCTTCGGACTCACTAATGCGCCTGCTGCCTTTATGGATCTAATGAACCGGATATTGAGACCATATTTGGATAGCTTTGTCATCGTCTTTATTGATGACATTCTCGTATATTCTGAGAACAAGGAACAACACGTGGAGCACTTGAAAATCGTCTTGAAAACCCTTCAAGATAACCAACTCTATGCTAAGTTTTCAAAATGTGAATTCTGGCTAGATAAAGTGATGTTCCTTGGTCATGTGATCTCAAAAGATGGAATCGCAGTGGATCCTGCGAAGGTGGAAGCTGTGATGGACTGGAAGCAGCCAGAAAATATCACTGAGGTTCGTAGCTTCCTTGGACTTGCCGGATATTATCGGAAGTTCATACAAGACTTCTCCCGAATCGCCGTACCGATGACGAAATTACTTAAAAAGGGAGTCAAGTTTGAATGGACTGACCAGTGTAAGGAGTGCTTTGAGGTTCTCAAACAGAGGCTTACCACTGCCCCTGTCCTTACCTTACCTTCTGGTCAGGGAGGCTTCGTGGCATATACCGATGCCTCAGGAACAGGTCTGGGTTGTGTGTTGATGCAGCATGGCAAAGTAATCGCCTATGCATCACGACAGTTGAGGGTCCATGAGAAAAACTATCCAACCCACGACTTGGAGCTTGCCGCGGTAGTGTTCGCGCTTAAAATCTGGCGACACTACCTGTATGGAGAGAAATTTGAGGTCATGTCGGACCATAAAAGCCTAAAATACCTCTTTTCTCAAAAAGAACTCAATATGCGGCAACGGCGATGGCTGGAATTCCTCAAAGATTATGAATTCACGCTTTCCTATCACCCTGGAAAGGCGAATGTTGTAGCAGATGCCCTTAGTCGCAAGACTGTTGGCACTCTGGCCAGCCTAACCGGACAATGGAAGTTGATGGAGGATTTCGTCAAGTGGAAGCCATTTTTGGCTGATTCAGGTAGAATCAAAATGTCATGTTTGACGATCCACATTGAGTTCCTCGATCGCATCGTAGCCGAACAGTTCAAGGATCCCCAGTACTTGGAATTGAAAGCTCGTGCTGAAAAAGATAACACTTTCTTCCATTTGAAAGAAGATGGAGGAATATGGATGGAAGAAAGAATTTGGGTTCCAAATAACCCTGAGCTAAGACAGGAAGTACTCCAGGAGGCCCATAGTAGCAAATATACTATCCACCCTGGGGGTACAAAGATGTTCCGAGATTTGCAGAGAAAGTACTGGTGGAAGGGTATGAAGCGTGATGTGGCTACGTTTGTCTCGAAGTGTTTGATCTGCCAGCAAGTTAAGATCGAACATCAGCGACCTGGTGGAAAGATGCAACGGATCGAGATTCCAGAATGGAAATGGGAAGGCATTACGATGGATTTCATCGTTGGATTGCCTCGATCCAAGAAACAACACGATTCGATATGGGTGATCGTGGACAGACTCACCAAGTCGGCTCACTTCCTGCCAATCAACACTCGATACTCAACTGAACGATTGGCGGAGATCTACATTCGGGAAATCGTTAGACTCCATGGAGTGCCGATTTCGATCATATCTGATCGTGACCCGAAGTTCACCTCTCACTTTTGGGAGCAACTTCAGAAAGCCCTGGGGACGAAACTCAAGTTCAGTACAGCATTCCATCCCCAAACAGATGGGCAATCAGAACGAACCATACAGACTCTTGAAGATATGCTAAGAGCCTGTATGCTGGAATGGAAAGGTGATTGGGATTCCCACCTAGCGTTGGCTGAATTTGCTTATAATAATAGCCACCACGCTAGCATTGGGATGGCGCCGTATGAAGCCTTGTATGGACGACCCTGTAGATCACCAATCCATTGGGGTGAAGTGGGTGAGCGAACCTTGGACTCGCCCATTGTGTTGCAGCATTACACTGAGCAGGTCCACATGATCAGAAAGAAGCTACTGACCGCTCAGAGTCGACAGAAGAGCTACGCCGATCAGCGGCGTAGGGAACTCACTTTTGCGGTTGGAGATAAGGTTTTTATCAAGGTCTCTCCAACCAAGAGTGTGTTTCGTTTTGGAAAGAAGGGGAAGCTCAGCCCTAGATTCGTTGGTCCCTTCGAAGTTTTGAGCCGAATCGGAGAGACTGCCTACCAAGTAGCATTGCCACCACAATACGCGCAAATACATGATGTATTTCACGTATCAATGCTTCGAAAGTACGTTCATGATCCTTCTCATGTCATTCAACATGAGGACATTGACATCCGAGAAGATATGACGGTAGAAGAAAGGCCAGTGGAGATCATGGACCGACGGGAGCAAGTGCTAAGAACGAAGGTCATCCCACTTGTTAAAGTGAGATGGCAACATCACGGAGTCGATGATTGCACTTGGGAGCCCGAATCAGATATGCGGGATAAATATCCTGAACTCTTCACTTTGTAATCTTAACTGAATTTCGCGGACGAAATTCCTTTAAGGGGGTAATGATGTAAGACCCGCAATTTTTCAGAAAATATCTGAATAAAATTCATGAGGCATTTACCGGTAAAAATAGCATTTCTTCTCAGAATGCGAAACGAATCAATTCCTGCGAGCCAGTTATACTTAGGGTATTCGTCGAATTGCGAATATATGCTCAAATACTCGGGAAGCCATAACTTCCTAACTAAACGAAATCAATAGATTCGTACGAGCCAACTTTCTTAGTTACGTCAATACGAAGAAAATGGCGTACTCAGAATTTTTCGGAAAAAATCGCCGGAAACCCGAAATTCTTGCGGGACCCACGGAAATATTGGTGGGACCCACAGAAATATTCCTCAGAAAATATCTGGTGGGACCCACAAAAATATCCCATGGAATATCCAAGTGGGCCCCACACCAAGGAACCTCTTGGAATTAAAAAGAAGCCAAGGGGGTAGTTTGGGCATGGAAAAACCCAAGAGGAGGTGGGCTTGGGCTATAAATAGCCCTCCTCACTCTCTCTCTTCTCATAAAAATCGACCCCCTCTCTCTCTTGCCTTCTCTCTCTCTCCTAAACCTCCCCTACCTAGCCTAGCCCACCTGAGCCCACCTGACCTGGTCTGAGCCTGCCTGACTTAGCCTGAGCCTGCCTGACCTGGTCCTAACCCACCTGACCTGGGTCTGAACCCACTTGACCTGGTCCAAACCCAGTTGACTTGACTTGAACCTAGTTGGGTTTAAAGTCAAAGTCAAAGTCCTTTTTGGTCCAGATTCCGGTTTGGATTTCTGAACCCAGACTTAGCCTACTTGAGCTGAGTTCGAACCTGCTGAACCCAGTTGACTTGGATTGAACCCTGTTAGGTTCAAACCACTTAGGTTGAGTAGCTTGACCTGCTCTACCTCTTTCTCAACTAAGTCAGCTTCATCTGACTTAGTCTGACCTCTCGAAGGAAGGCTCGAAGCCAAAGAAGCAACCCGGAGCCGTTTCTTCCACGATTTGAAGTAAGTTCGCTTCGTTGATCCATCTCTCTCAAGTATTTGACTGTTTGTATATAGAATATACTTTCTGAAGTAGTATCTTGCTTTAGTTCTTGGTTGAGCCCTCTAGGACACTTCGGTGTTCACGCGCTCGCCTCGTAACTATCGTCGGATATATATGTTCGAATACGCAGTATATGCGTTCTTCAAAATAGTATCTCACCCTAGTTCTTGGTTGAGCCCTCTAGGACACTTCGGTGTTCACTCGCTCGCCTCGTAACTATCGTTGGATACAGATCTAGGTGTATATCTGCTGATACTGCCGACGCGTCTTATATCGCACAGGCCATGTAATTTACCTTTGCCGTCGCGTCGTATGATGCCAAGGCTCCCTGCTTTCTGTACTTCCGATTACTGCACTTCCGATTATGCATTTACTTACGCCGTCGCGTCGAACGATGCCAAGGCTCCTGCTTTCTGCAATGTATTTACTTACGCCGTCGCGTCGAACGATGCCAAGGCTCCTGTTTTGTTATATATGTAGAATATTTCGTTCAGTTACACACCCTGAACAATAGTATATGCATTTCCTTTACGCCGCCGCTGTATAAAGCACAGGCTTCTGCTTATATTACATATATGGCGCGTAAGTGAGCGTTCAAACGGAGATCAACTCCAAAATCGCCCATGCGATTCCCTTACCGCTCCTCGTACAAGATTCTGCTTGACGAATGAAGCCCCTATTGGAAAGGCTTCGCCTTTTGGCAAAATGCTCTTTACGTAAAGACTAAATCAATTACGTATGGCCTAGCTATGGCCCAAGGTTCCTGCAACCTTGATGGATGCAAAGTACGCACAACGGTGCGCATCCATTTCCCGAGTTAAGCGTAGCGATTTCCCACCAAAGAGGGGAGATGCCGCTGAAATGGATAAAAGAAACGCACGCTTTCTCCGTAAAAGAGAGGAAGTGCTGCTGAAATTCCTGAAGGAGCTAAGAATGGCTCAGAAAGAACGTAGCAGAAGTGCTACCCAGTTATGAAACGCCTTCTACAATGTAGAAAGGTTCGTCACACCACTGCCGGTAGAACAGAGAAGGTGTTGACAGAATGGTTGGCAGAAGAGCTGCCAAAACCAGTTAAGTGGCACAATGATGTCCTTTGTTGGAACGATGTCAGAATGACTCGTCTCCCTGACACCTGCAAGGGCATCATACTTGTAAGAGCCGTTGCGCCAAAGTAGTGGTAGCGCCTTGACGAGGTCCTGAGCTCGTTGCGTAAAAATACGCCGAGTAGCCGATCCGTAGAGATCGAGTCATGTGCATGCTCATGGAGAATTATCAGACAACCAGACTCGTAAGGGCCGCTGAGCCGGAGTGTGTTGTTTCCACCGAAAGAGGTGAAGTGCTCGTCAAGGCCGAAGTGCCAAGAGCAGAGTTAAGCATGCATATGAATAAAACCTTTGTTCCACGGTGAAAACCGTGTGGTTGATTGGGGTCGGGTACATACTTCTCAAAGGCTGCCCTATAGGCATGCAATGTTCGTCAAGTAATTGTAAGACCGGCAGGCCCCTTTCAGAATTTCTCACCGAGGAAGACGGTGATGGCGCAGCCTTGAGTGACATATATTTCACCCGAACCTGATAGAGTTCATTGATGGCCTTCGTCACTCAGAGGTATGGAGGTCGTGGTTATCCTTAAATATCTAAGGATTGAACCCAACTACTGCAGTAGCAGAATGCATTCGGATACCTAGTAAGGATCTCTTCCGGTATGTTGTACCGTCCTACTAGGGGGATGGGGTCAACAGGCCTCTGGGGTATCTAAAATACATAGAATAATCAACCCCCAGATCGTCGCGTTGTCGCCCAGATATGAGTCCCCTAAGCCCAGGGGGAGGTGCAATTATCGAAACAAAGCATTAGCTTAGGTACAGCGCTACTTTGAATGTATGAGTGGATGACGTTGTTGAGTCAGTCCTGCATAACCTTTGTGAAGGTGTCATGGTCGGTATACTACTGGACCGATTGGGAAAGAACCCCATCGATATCCGTACGACTAAGTGAAGCTCGGAGAGCTGTCCTTAGATTCGTAGGATACGGATGTGCCAAGCATAAAGGCTTGAGCTAGACATCCAGTCGTGACTCTGAGGAAGTCAAGGCTAGGTCGTATTGACTTAAGAGGTTATTCTAACTCACAGCCCTGAAGAGGCTTATGCGAAGTCATGACGACTTGCGTGGATGTTCAACTCATAGCCCTGATGAGGCTTGTGCGATATACGCTAAGTCATGGAGGCTTGAGCGTCGTATTACGAACTGCGACCCTGAGTGGTCTATGCATTTACTTGAGTTGAATAGATAGGTGTTTGCCTACTTACCAGACCATCAGTGGTTCTGACCCCGTTTAATGGGGATTTCAGGTGTTGAACCTGCGTGGCGATATGCGGAGCAAGGCGGCATCAAGTTCCAGGGTTTCTCTAGACAGAGTTGTACTGCTTCCTTTTTATTGAACCTACACTGCTTTCCTAAGCAGTAGTGTTGTAATAAACATATGTTTTCGATAAAATGGAACACTTTGGTGGTCAATGAGTTGCTTGGCCACATACCTGCAACGTGCTCGGAGTTTTCTAAAACTGACGACTCATTATCGTCTTATTCCGCTGCTAAAAGCTTTTCTAAGTTCCGCTGCAATGAAAAAAAAAAAAGAAATTCATGAAAATTTTAACTTAGCTTTGTTTTGGAAATCCGGGGCGTTACACATGAGGATCCCAACAGTGCTGAGCACTGTTATAGATATCCTGAAAGAACAGCCACTACAAGGTTGGGCACTGCTACAGGCAACCGGGGGCTGTGGCAGTGCCTACTACTGCTATAAAGGCTAACATGCATTGTTATAAGCCTGTGGTGGTCTGTAAACACCCCAAATTTTCACCCTCATCCAGTGTTTGTCCATTTCATATGTAATTGCATATTACTGCATACAATTTTGCATATAATTTCATCGCATTGCATAGCATTGCATGTCATTACATCTCATTTTTGAGATCCAGCACTCATGTTTTCAAAATATTTTATCCAGATTTGAGTTTTAAAACTTTTTCTTTCAAAAATCAATTTCAAAACCTGGGTTTTTACTCAACATTCTATCATTTTCCAATCCCAGGACTTTATATTTTGAAATGTTTTCTCAGAAAACAATCTGGATTCATTTCAAACAAAATTTCAATTGATTTCAATTCTCAGATGAGACCCATTTAGGTAGTGTCGCTTCTGGATTCCTTTACTTGTCAAAAATCTCTAAAAATTTCAGAGTCCTAGTTGGATCAGGACTCTTTTTTCAGAGTCTTAGTCGGATCAAAACTCTAATTTTCACTACCTTTTTACCTGTTTTCAGAGAAAACCTTTCAAAACCTTCTATTTTGGCCAAAATTTCAGAGTCCTAGTTGGATCAGGACTCTTCTTCAAGAGTCCAGTCGGATCAGGACTCTTCCTCGGAGTTTCAATTGGATTGGGACTCTAATCTTTTACAGCTATTTTATTCATTTTCAATCAAATCTTTTAAAATATTTTAAAATGAGTCAGAAACTCAGAGTTTCAGTTAAAACAGGACTCTATTAAGAGAGTCCTAGTTGGATCAGGACTCTAATCCTGATTTCAGTTTTGAAAGAATCTTTTAGAAATCTTTCAATCTACCAAAACTATTACACTTTTATCAAAGAATTTCAAAATTCTGAGATTTTATCTCAGAGTCCTGATCAAATCAGGACTCTATCCAAAATTGATTTTCTCACTTCATTTTCACTGGTTTTCGAAAGCTTTGCTTAAATTTCATCATTTGCTTATCAGAAAGCCAAAATTCTTAGAGTTCTGATCGAATCAGGACTCTTTCTTAGAGTCCTAATTAGATCAGGATTCTGAACCAAAACTTCAATTTTATCCTGTTTTCACTTGTTTTCAAAATTCTCTCATTTGTTTTCTCAGAAAATCCAAAAATCTGAGAGTCCTAGTTCAATCCGGACTCTATCCTTAGAGTCTCAGTTAAATCAGAACTCTGTTTTATTCCAATATTCGTTATTGTTTTCACTGTTTTGACAAGTTCTTTCGTCTGTTTTTCAGAAAATACCAAAAAAAATCTAGAGTTTCAGTCCGATCAGGACTCTATCCCAGAGTCCTAGTACAGTCAGGAGTCTGTTTTGAAGTCTGTTTTTATTCTATTTTTTTCATTTATTTCCATCTGTTTTAAAAAATTAGGTCATTTTGTAGAGTCCAGTTAATTCAGGACTCTATTTCAGAGTCCTGATCGAGTTAGGAGTCTACCCCTGACTGTGTTTTTTTGACTTATTTCGTCAGCTTTTGATAAAATCTTTCGAAAACTCTTCCATTTGAATTCTAAAATCTAAAATCTTAGAATCCTAAGAGTTCAGGACTCTAACTCGGAGTTCCAGTTCGCTTGATACCCTATTTTCAAAGATCTTGAATTTCAAATACTGATTTTAACCCCTTTTCAAAACCATTTTCAGTGTTATTTCAAAATTCTTCAAAACTCGATGTGGGCCCACTCAGTTGGCACCATATCCAGAGAAGTTATGACTTGGTTAGAACCCTATGCCATTTCAAAAATTCTAATTTTAAGATTGCTTTTGAAAACTCCTTCGATTTCAAGTTTTAAAATCGCTTTTTGAAAAACTCAAGTAGGGCCCACTCGGGGTGGCGCCATATTCGAGTAAGTCAGGGCTAGACTATGGTTAGTCAGTGTCTTGGTTAGTGTTAGGGGTTTAGAAGAGTTAATATCATTTTGAAAACCCATTTTGAAGTTTAGTTTTTAAAACTAGTGTTTTTAAAGGGTTTTAAAAAACCAAATGTGGAAGATGCCAAGTGGCATCACATT
Source organism: Nuphar pumila (assembly GCF_984573655.1). Lineage (NCBI taxonomy): Eukaryota > Viridiplantae > Streptophyta > Magnoliopsida > Nymphaeales > Nymphaeaceae > Nuphar > Nuphar pumila. The sequence continues at coordinate 98,793,922 of NC_143251.1, forward strand.
TGGGGGTTTTCTAGGTTTAGTTAGGGGCTAATTAGGGATTAATTAGAGTCCCACCTAGGCTATAATTCTCCAAAAAACCGTTTCCCCCTTTATTGGATTTATTAGAAAGAGTTCTAAAAAAATAAAACTCCTTAATTAACCCTAATTAAGGAGGTTTTGAAAACCTATAAATAGGGGACTTCAAGAGGTCAAAAGGAACTCTTTTTTCTCTCAAATTTTCGTGGCTTCTCTCTCCTCTCCAGCACCTCCACCTTCCTCCATTGCAGTTGCAGCCCCAAGGTGAGTTTATTTAATATTATTTTATTATTATTTTATTAGTTTTTTTATGATTTTCCAATAGATTTCACCATGGAAACTCTTGTGTTCATGGATTTAACAATGGATTTCATCCAAGAACCCAAAAATCAATTCAAGAAGATGATCTAAATCTGTTTTTTGTGTTTTACAGGGATTTTAATCCATTAGAATCATTTATTGCATTATTTTTTATATTATTAACCAATAAAACATGTGATTTACCCTTTTAATAGGTTAAATCCATGCTTTTAAAGGTAACATCAAATTCCAGCCATTGATTCCATGTATTTTATTTATTTATTTATTTATCCATGTTCATTACACAATTTCCAGCATAGAAATAATTTTTATTTTACTGTTTTAGTGTTTATCTTATTATTTTTCATTAGTTAATGCATATTTTCTCAAGTTTCTTAGATTTCTGTGTGTTTTTAGTATAGAACAGAAAAGAGTATACTGTTTTGGATTGAAATATGTGTTGTTAATTTCTGATTTTTTTATATGTGATGCATGCATATGTGATTGAACTACTGTAAAAAAATCAGAGATTTTGGACTTCGGGAACTCTGTCAGAAAAATCAGACACCAAATCGGGTTTTTAAAACTTTAAAATCGTTGTTAAAATCAGGAAGGTAACTTGCTGTGATGATATTTTTCTCATCCTATATCCGATTTTAGATCTGTAAAGTTTAATGGATTCACATTGATTGGATCTGTCTACTGTGAAATTTTTATAATTTTTTATTACTGTTTAGTATTTTTCCTCTGTCAGAGACTCTGATTTTCAATTTAAAACTCGTTAGGGTTTACCAAAACCCTAATCAGACTTGTGTTGTTTATAAATCCCAAATCACAGATCCGATTCATGATCTGTAAAAAGTGAGTATTACTATTTTTGCTGTCAACTGTTCACTGTTAAAATATCAGATATTTTTAATGAGTACTGCTATTTATCCCAGAATTTTCAATTGAAAGTATCAGTTAGGACCAAAGTTAAAATCAATATATTCAAGTCCGGATTGTCGGATGGGTATCTCCCTGGTTTTAAAGGCTTTTTCAGATCTGTAAAAAGGAAAAGTTTTGTTTTTATGTCTATTTGGTCTCTGTAAAATTTCATAGATTTCCATAGAGGTTTGACCCCTGGTTAAGGTCTTGGACTGAGACTGGTTGGTGAACTAGGTCAAAAATAGCATATTTTTAGAGTTTGATGCTATTTTTGGATTAATTTAATGCCAAAAAAATATTTTTATAATTTTAATTTAATATTAGGGTTATAAAAAGTGCAGGTACCAATTTTTAGGATATTTATAATCCATTTGATGCTTGAATGGTTTGAACTGTAAAACAGGGCACCCGAAGAATTCCAAAACACTGCAAAAATCACAAAATTTATGATATTCTTGGATTTTTGTGTATAAGCATATATTTTTAGGGTTTAATCATATTCATAATCATATTAGGATGCTTTAGGTTTAATTTGATGCTCATTTGATTTCATTTAGTGCATAAAACCTAAGTTTTACCAAAATATTTTCTAAAAACCCTGATTTCAAGGCCATAGTCTTGCTATCGGGGGCAATTTGGTCATTTGACCTAAATTTCGAAATCCCTAACCCTAGTTTTCATATTTTTAATCATGTCACATCATATCTAGTTTGATTTATTCTCATTTGAATTTCAAAACTTGCATTTTATCAAATATTTTTCTAAAAACCCTAATTTCAAGGCTATAGTCTTGTTATTAGGGGTATTTTGGTCATTTTAACCCCAATTTCGAAATTTCATATCTTATCTTCCTTATTTATTCAATCTTATTTCATATTTTATCAATTTTTATTTAAGTAAATCATGGAAAAGGCTTATATCTAGCAAAATCCAGTAATTTCTAGATATTGCTGGATAAACCTAGAAAAGCCAACATATATTCACTAACCAAGCTTTCTAGTTTTGCAGGTACATTGAAGATTTTATTTTTCATGTATTTAAATTTCAATAGTGATGTAAATTAAATATAAACTTTGGAATAAGAATTTAAATTCCTGCATAGATTAGGATTTGCATTTCATATAGTTTAAACTTTGATATATGACTGCCATGTATGCCAATTCATGCACTTTTTATTAATTCACTATGGTCTACACGAATGGCACATACACTAGCTTTTATGAAGTTTATAAACTTGGTGGAATTCGTATTTATGGCCATAGTCAGAATATGAAGGATATCTAGATTTATGATCTTCACATTAGCCACATTCAGCATACACTCTTAGGCTAACTTCAAAAATGCACTGCATTTTTCAAAAATACAAAAAGTATTTCTCAATTCCTCAAATACATATTCATTCATTTCATGCATTTGCCAATTCCAATTCAAATCTCAATTCAAAGAAGTTCATTTTCTCAAAATCTTCTAAGTCTTATTAAAAAAATCGATTTTCTCAAAATATGGATTTGCCAATGATATTTCAAGTATTTCCCAAGTTCCAAATTCGATTTTATAAGTTATATTTTCAATTTCAAAGTTTGAATTCAAAGAAATCGAGTTTTTCAGAGTTATTTCACATTTCTCAAAATCGATTTTCACAAAATCCTTATATTTCTTCAGAAATCGATTTTCACTTTCTCAAATACAACATCTCAAAAATAATTCACAATTTTCAAAGAGTTTATTTTCCAAGAATCTTCCAAATATTTTCCAATCTTTGAAGCAAACATCATGTTTTCAAATGTGCATTTTTAGAAATTCATAGCACATGCCTGATTCTTTGTGCATTTAGGAATTAGATAATGGTTTAGACAAGTTGAACAAAGCAAAGCATTTGATTGATCCTTGGTTCAATTACCCCTGGTAAAGGCGTCAGGAACGGTTGAATCTCGTACCGACAGGCGAGTCCCATTCTTCGGAATTATCCTGCATTTTAAAAACGGAGGCGAGTTATTTTCAAAATCTTTTTCAAAGGTTAGTTTGATTTGCAAAAGTAAAATTTTGCGATGATAACAGGTTTGGCGACCGAGATGGGACCTGTCTTCGTCTGATCAATCTAATGCTTTGCTTAGTTCAAATTATCAAAATCGTGTTCCATGGAATGTCAGCTCTTACTTTATAATATCATGTGAACCTAGAAGCCTAGACTTGAACCCAGCTGACATGGACTGCATGTAGACTAGGTATGGTTTGGTAGGACCATATTGAGGAGAATTATTCATGCTCACATAGACTTAGGTCTAATACAACACTCCTCAATTTAGGAATTGTATGAAAACAATGTTTGCTTCTTCAAATATTTCAAAATCTCTATCTCTTTAGGTTTTAGAGCCTTCTGATTTGATTGCATGTGCTCATATTTTTCAAAAACCACCCCACCTATATTGTCCCGGTCTTCACGTTGCTGGGCTCTCTTCCATAACCATAGTTCGGGACAGAGCCTCACAACTGGGCCACTTATTTAGGTTAACACCCCCCTGCTACGTACCAAGGGCCATAGTCCAACGTATATCGGCAGGTGCTCAAGGATGTTGGAAAACTTGAACCTAGAACCGGAGAAATTGATTTTATGCCACGTACATCGAGCCTTGGCTTGAGTATATGGGAATAGCATGATTGGACACAGTTGATCTGAACCTTAGATTTAGGATTAAGGTCCTACAGCTATTTCAAAATTTGTGCATCTAGAGTCAGCTTTTAGGGAATGCTGTATGTGCATACTTGTTTATGCAGGATGTGATTAAATATGTTATAGTCATTTTCTTTATATTTTCCATATTTTTCCAATTTTCTAAAAATACTGAACGATTTTTCAAAATTCCCCAATCCATGTCCATGTACTGTCCATGTTTTAAACCCTGGACAATTTTCAAATACTTCATTTTATGAAGTACTTCTTTATATTTCAAAAAACCCTGGACGAGTTTCCAAATTTCCCTCCATTTTCTTCAAAACTCCAGGTTATTTTTCATCCTTTCTTTCTTCTGGATCTCGAATTTCCTGCTTTATTTTTATCCTGCCTGCATTTTCCTCAAATTTCTTGTATTTTCCCAAGTCTTATTCCAATTTTCCATGATTTCCAGTCCGATGGCATCCAGTCAGCTTGATTCAGTCTTTCCTGAGGGTCACATCTTCTATGAGGTGCGACAAAGTCTTCCTGAACATCGATTCCTCAGCACCGGATCCTTCATTAACCGGTGGTACTATTCATGGCTCAAGAACTTCTATCGTATGTTTCCGGACCATTTGGACGATTGTGGATTAGAACTGGCATTCGCAGTGGGAAAGCAGACAGTCAACGACAACTTGATTCATGCACTAGCAGAACGGTGGAATCCGAGCACTTCTACCTTCTGGTTCCCGTGGGGCGAGATGACAATACTGATGGATGAATTTTCAGAAATCATGGGATTGCCCGAGCCAGCCGGTCAGCCTGGAGATCCATTGGAGAAACAGTTTTTTATTAATGTCAAGGGTCTGGACCCTAAAGATGCCTTAGCTCGCATGACGGGACACAAGTCTTGGCCTTTGATTGAAGAAGATGGAAATGAATATGTGGACCTGCTCGAAATCTACAAACAGTATGGAACATTTGCAGAGGTCAGCTCATTGTCCAGGACAGCTCGAGAGAGAATCCAGCACGCGATGGTTCTGTGCACGGTGGGATTAGCCTTCTTTCCTGATGGGAGGAATTATATAGATATCAGAATAGTTCAGCTTTTAAGGAGGTGGGGAAGTCGACAGACCAACCGCCTCTCGATTGCCATGGCCGCACTCGCCTTTCTATACCGAGGGTTGACTCGTTTCGCACTCGGAGAGTCGATCCTAGTCGAATCCTTACAGTCTTGGTTCCTCCGGCATGTGTCAGTCTGAGTCAGTTCCTTCAGATACAATGGTGAAAAGCTTCTGCCAGTTGCGCAATACCGATTCTTGATCGACAACCTTCAGGAGGAAGAAGTCGTATGGGACTACTTTGATCGTCAGAAATCACCTCCCAGATATACTTACGCTTATGGCAAGCGGTTCAGGCTACTCGGCCCCTTCTTCTGCGCGTACTACCATCCAGAGCGGTGTGTCAGGCAGTTCTCTCAGAGACAGAAGCGCGTAAAGATTCGTCCACTATCAGGGGTCTTGCCAGAGTTCGATCTCACATCGAATCAGTGGTCCGGAGCATACCATTCTGCCAGACATGGGTGGGATTCCTTTGTCAATCTTAATATTTTCCTGGCCCTCGAGTGTCTTCTGATTATCCAGAGTGGTGGAAAACTGTCTGTCCCCCTCCCTTTTGTCAAGTGTATTATTAAAATCATATTCCTTTAATCTTCATTTCATCTTGGTTTGACGACCTCGCCTAGGTAACAAGGCATATTTCCAGTTGTTTATTTTGCAAAGAATAACAGCGCAATTGTCGTAATTCCAGCGATGACTCAATCCCTAGTAATGGGATATTATTTCAATTGTCTACCAAAATTCTCAACAAATATTTTCCTTCAACCAAATTTCCTTCAAAAGCCTAATCATCAGTTCTACCTTGCAGAGAGCATCAGTAACATTCAGGAGAGCATTTGTGATACTCGATGGGTCAGACAAGGTCCGGAAAGAAAACCTCATCAATCGAAGGTGTGGCATACTCGATCGCTTCAGAAGAGGAAATGGACTCACCTCGATCAGCTAGAAGTCAGGGTCAACAAGCAAAGGATGATGTTGATCCCCAGATATATGCTATGTTCAAAGAGATGATGACCAAAATGTCGACAGAACAAGCTGAAGCTAGTACAGAAAAGATTCAGGTCAAGCAGAGGGCAAAAGGCCGGTCAGCCAAGAAAGTTTTAAAACTATCCAAGAAACATATCCAACACGAGGATACATCTGATAAATCAGAATCAGTAGTTGGCACTGATGAAGAGTATGAAGTCTGGCAAGCACTTCAAAGATCCTCTCATAGACAAGGGACAGCCTATAAATTGAAAGATCAAGCAATAGATGATCCAGTCCAAATACAGCTGAAGGAAATGGCCAAGATGATTAATGATTTGCAAGCTCATGACAAGGGAAAGAAGGTCTTCAGGAACAAAGATTTCCATGATGGCATCACCTCCATCAGGAATAATCAAGATTCAGAAAAGAAGACAAAACTCATCTTCTTCGTTGATGCCAATCCCAGTGATTGCAAAAATAACAAAGGCAATCATACAAGTCAGAAAGAGAAATCTTTAAAGCAGAGTGAAAAATTGAGTCAACAGAAAGAGAAGAAAAAGCATGATGGTTGGGGTTACGATCGCGAATTCACTCCTCTAGATTAGCCCCTCGAAGAGGTCCTTGAATACATGTTGAGCAAAGGAATGGTTAAGCTTCCAAGAATTGCTAATCCTCTAGTCGCCCTAGGAAAATGTAAAGACCGCTTCTGCAAATTCCACCAAACAACGGGGCACGATATTGAACATTGTTTCGTCTTTAAGAATATCGTCCAAGATTATATCGACAAGAATTTCTTTGTTAAGGGTAAGAAAGAATACCAGTCGACTGTCTTTGCCAAGTCCCAACAGAAATCAAGCACTCGGCAAGAGGTACAACATGATGATCGAAATCAGGACCGCAAGATGGCCCCTTTGGATCAAATATTTGAAAGTTTTTTGGAATACATGCTCGCGAAAGATACAGTAAGATCTCCGAAGGCTCACTTCACTCTTTCTGCCAATGATAGCAAAAGCAATAAGAAGAATCATGATCACTATTCAGAGGGATCCAAGGGCCAAAAAGGAAAGTTCTCCAACAATGATAAGCCTCTTCAATCTAGTCCTCAGCATAAAGAAAAAGATCAAGAAAAGCCAAAGCGCAAGGATTGGAGTACGGATCGAAAGTTCACCCCTCTGGACCAGACACTAGAGAGTGTTCTGGAATACATGCTCGCGAAAGATATGATCCGTTTACCTAAAGCAGCTGATCCCGCAACAATCATGGGCAGATTCAAAGAAAAATTTTGCAAATTTCATCGGGCAGTGGGACATGACACTGAGAATTGTTTCATCCTAAAGAATATCATTCAAGATTGCATCGACAAGAATATCCTTATTGAAGATGAGAAAAATACCAGTCGACCATCCTAAGCAAGTTTCTGAAAATTGATAATGTCAAGACTATGTCACTTTCATCATTTTATCATTTTAAAAGGGACAATGCAGTCCCAGTTCTTCTCTCAATTTGTCATTTTCCTTCAATGCATCAATAAAGTGGATTATTTTTCCCGCAAGCACCGGTGCCACCTTTTATTCTCCTTCTCTATAAAATATTCTTTTATGAGGAATGACCTCTTCAGAGTCTCTTCTGAATCAATCAAAAGCCAGTTGTCGTGCCACCTACAGAAAGCGTTCTTCGAACATCAATCATTTATCCTTTTGTTCAAAATCTTCTTCCCCCATTACACTGGGGCATTATTTTGAAAATTGGCTTCAAAACTCTCTGTATGCAGGCAAGATCAAATAAATCTCTCATTTTGCATGCATGCGCATCCATTTACATCATTTTGCATTCATTTGCATTTGCATGCATTCATTCGCATTCATCTGCATTCGTCCGCATCAATTTGCATTGAACCACCCATTCAGGATAAGGGATAAATCCTGAGACTCCGGCAAGTCATCCAAGTCATCGTCAATTGATGACCCTTCAAAACCCAGTGCTCGTACTGGTAATCTTTTAAAACCCAGTGCTCGTACTGGTAACCTTTTAAGACTCAGTGCTCGTACTGATAACCTTTTAAAAACCCAGTGCTCGTACTGGTAATCTTTTAAAACCCAGTGCTCGTACTGGTAATCTTTTAAAACCCAGTGCTCGTATTGGTAATCTTTTAAAACCCAATACTCGTACTGGTAATCTTTTAAAAACCTAGTGCTCGTACTGGTAACCTTTTAAAACCCAGTGTTCGTACTGGTAATCTTCCAAAATCCAGTGCTCGTACTGGTACTCTTCCAAAATCTGAAGCTTGTGCTAGTTGAACTAGTCCCAAATGTCATCTTTATACTTATTAACTTTTCTTTCCTTTAAATGTCTTGAATTGGTCTAGAAGAGTCGAGTTCCGATTCGAATCTTCTTCCAAATCCAATTCAGAATTGGTCTAGAAAATCCAAGTTCCGACTTGAATTTTCTTACAAATCCAATTCATATAATTTTCTTTCCTCTAGATTCTAGAATTGGTCTAGAAGAGTCGAGTTCCGATTCGAATCTTCTTCCAAATCCAATTCAGAATTGGTCTAGAAAATCCAAGTTCCGACTTGAATTTTCTTACAAATCCAATTCGTATAATTTTTTTTCCTCTAGATTCTAGAATTGGTCTAGAAGAGTCGAGTTCCGATTCGAATCTTCTTCCAAATCCAATTCAGAATTGGTCTAGAAAATCCAAGTCCCGACTTAAATTTTCTTACAAATCCAATTCGTATAATTTTCTTTCCTCTAGATTCTAGAATTGGTCTAGAAGAGTCGAGTTCCGATTCAAATCTTCTTCCAAATCCAATTTAGAATTGGTCTAGAAAATCCAAGTCCTGACTTGAATTTTCTTACAAATCCAATTCGTATAATTTTCTTTCCTTTAAATGTCTTGAATTGGTCTAGAAGATTCGAGTTCCGATTCGAATCTTCTTCCAAATCCAATTCAGAATTGGTCTAGAAAATCCAAGTTCCGACTTGAATTTTCTTACAAATCCAATTCATATAATTTTCTTTCCTCTAGATTCTAGAATTGGTCTAGAAGAGTCGAGTTCCGATTCGAATCTTCTTCCAAATCCAATTCAGAATTGGTCTAGAAAAATCAAAGTTTCGACTTGAATTTTCTTACAAATCCAATTCGTATAATTTTCTTTCCTCTAGATTCTAGAATTGGTCTAGAAGAGTCGAGTTCCGATTCGAATCTTCTTCCAAATCCAATTCAGAATTGGTCTAGAAAATCCAAGTTCCGACTTGAATTTTTTTTCAAATCCAATTCGCTTAGCTTTCCTTTACAAGTTTGAACTTCTACTCAAACTATCCTGCGAGTTGGTCTAGAAGATCCAAGTTTCGACTCGAATTGTCTTTCAAAATCCAATTCATCTAGTTTTCCTTGAAGAATTGAATTCCGATTCGAATCTTCCCTCAAAAACCCAGTTTAGCACCTGGTCCATTCAAAGCTCACAAGTTGGAATCATTCCTTCTTGAGCTATGATCCTTAGGTTGAATTCCTATAGAATTGATAGTTCGTAGGTCGAACCCCTACTGGACCAATGTCGTTCTCAATAGAACCAATGTCGTTCTTAGGCTAAATCCCTAAAGAACCCATGTCATTCTCAGTAAACCAATCCACAATTTCGACCATCGGGTCAATCAATTTCCAATTTTCAATTTTCAATTATCAATTTCCAAATTTCCAAATTTCCAATTTCCAATTTCCAATTTCCAATTTCCAATTTCCAATTTCCAATTTCCAATTTCCAATTTCCAATTTCCAATTTCCAATTTCCAATTATCAATTTCCAATTTCCAATTTCAAATATCAAATTTCAAAATTCCAATTTCCAAAATTTGACCCTTTTGAGTCACCCAATACCCAATTTCAATTATTTTCTCTTGCGAGAGACCCTTTTTATAGGGAGAGTTCGAGGGAGCTCGCTCTTTTCGCATGCTATCCAATTCGTTCACTTAGCCCCTTTTCAGGGAGAGTTTGAAGGGACTCGTGTCTTTGTGAACCGTTTGCAAAACAAAATTCCAAATTTCACACAAGGAACCCTTTTTATAGGGAGAGACTCGACGGAGACTTGCTTTCCTTGTGGCCCCATAATTTCAGACTAGGCCATTTCATCATGAAGGACCCTCTTTTTAGTGAGAGTGTGATGAACTCGTTCCTTCATGACCAATTTACCAACCTCACCAATTCCGGCCCCCTTTCCATAAGAGAAGCCTAATGTTAGGAAGTTTTGACGAAAGCTTAATTTCTCTTCGAAAATTCGTTTTGCAAACACCTCCTCTTCAGAGAAGAGAGGAGTAATTTCTATTTCCCATTTCTGAATCTTCTCCTTTGGGGAAAGGAGAAGAGAATTTTCGTCATGGATGTGTTGCGTTGTGCTTCAAATGCTCGCTTTCACAAAAGGATTTCAAGAAAATTTTGCCAATTTGTCATTAAATATTTGTTGATTTCAAAAATCTTTATTGCACAAAATTATTACTTTAGAATACCTCCACTATTACTTCCGAAAGGGCAATGCTTTCACGAAAAAGGATTCAAAGTTCAAAATCTTTCTATTGGCCAACCAAAAGGATGAAAAATAAATCCGCGATATGGCCAGTAAAGAAAACTCAATGTTGTTGCAAAGCCATAAGTGATTGATATTGATCGCAGTCAATGGCACATTTTTAAAGATCATTCTTGAAGAATAAAGCAGCCGAAATATTCTGGGTGATACAAAAAAATCCACTCAATCTCCATATCTCCTCAATCACCTAAGCTGTAATTAAATATCTGCAAAAGGGATCTCTCAATTGTCGTCAAGATGAAGGCGAATTAAGCGAGTCGACCCCCGGGGCCAAAGAAGATTTGGATCATCTCCAAGATGACGGAGTTTGTGACGGATCCTTCCAGGGAAAGTTTAGATCACCGTCGAGATGAAGGTGAGTGTGATGAGCCTACCGACAAACCCTAAAAGGTATTTAATTTCTGCTATCATTAAGAGATTTCCTACCAAAGAGCCAATAACTATCAAGATAATCCCTGAGAGAAAAGAAGGATCGGAACATCTCTGAGATGAAGGAGTTTGTGACGTACCCTTCCAAAAAAAAGAGAGAGACAAGTCAGGACATCTCCAAAATGAAGGATGATATAATTCCCGAAAAATCCAAGAGAGCTTCCATCTGCTAAAAAAAAAAGAGTGCAGAAAGATCATCATGAGAAAAGAATCCCAGGATATCAGACTGGCGAATCTATCAAGAATCTTCTTTAATTTTGTGAAATTCTTTTATCAATATTCTTTCACCAATAGCCCTCGCAATATCAAGAATACTTTCTTTTCCGTCCATATCAAGGAAATTGATAGCTTCCTTGAAAGAAAGTCAATCGCAAGCAATTTGAATTTGAATTTTGATTCTACAGAGTTAAGCCCAGTCGGAGGTAATACTTTAGGTAGAAAAGAGGGAATACTTTCAAAACAATGTGCATCATTTTCAATTATTTTGAATCAACAACAATTTTCAACATTTTGACAATATTTTCTAGCTATCCTGGCATGAAGCGACAGCTTGAGGTTCATCTTTGGCGCATCCTGACACCATCCCTTTTTAGGACTTGATAACGGGAGTTTTCAAGATTCCTTCCCTTCTATTGGTATAATCTGAGCGCATGGGCTCTTAGATTCGCACACTTCCCTGTGTCCCCACTGTCCCACCATAGACAGTCCAATTTCGGCTTGAGGTTAAGCCACCAATTTCAGCAAAAGGCAATTTCAAAAGTTAATTAGTCTCAGCAATGAGGCGCCCAAAATCAATCCCTTTTCAAACTTTACGGACCCCAATTTCCTTCCTTTTGCAAAACCCCTATCGGATTCATTGTGCGGAAATCCGAAGGTTCCATCACGGTCTCTTCTTTCGAGGATTCCGTCCATTTTCTGCCCAATCAGGTTAAGGGTATAAACCTGGGCCTCCTTTGATGAGGTATTCTTTTTTCTGCCCAATCAGGTTAAGGGTATAAACCTGGGCCTCCTTCGATGAGGTATTTCATTTTCTGCCCGATCAGGTTAAGGGTACAAACCTGAGCCTCCTTTGATGAGGTATTTTGTTTTCTGCCCGATCAGGTCAAGGGTATAAACCTGAGCCTCCTTTGAAGAGGTGTTCCATTTTCCACCCAATCAGGTCAAGGGTACAAATCTGAGCCTCCTTTGATGAGGTATTCCATTTTCAACCCGGTCAGGTTAAGGGTTAAGCCTGAGCTTCGTTCCATACGAGGTATTTCTCATCCCATCCAGGTTAAGGGTAAAACCTGAATCTCATTTCTTTTTGAAGTAAAATTTTCTCCTTATTCTCCATTTCATATCTACCATAATCATTTGAATTAATTCTTTCATACCCAGTCAGATTTATCTAACTGGGGCATTTTTATGGTTCAAATTTGGTATGTTTTCTTTGCCACTAAGCTCGGCCCTATACCGGCTTAGTAGCAAAGAGGGGCATCCGTAAACAACCCAAATTTTCACCCTCATCCAGTGTTTGTCCATTTCATATGTAATTGCATATCACTGCATACAATTTTGCATATCATTTCATCGCATTGCATAGCATTGCATGTCATTACATGTCATTACATCTCATTTTCGAGATCCAGCACTCATGTTTTCAAAATATTTTATCCAGATTTGAGTTTTAAAACTTTTTCTTTCAAAAATCAATTTCAAAACCTGGGTTTTTACTCAACATTCTGTCATTTTTCAATCCCAGGACTTTATATTTCGAAATGTTTTCTCAGAAAACAATCTGGATTCATTTCAAACAAAATTTCAATTGATTTCAATTCTCAGATGAGACCCATTTAGGTAGTGTCGCTTCTGGATTCCTTTACTTGTCAAAAATCTCCAAAAATTTCAGAGTTCTAGTTGGATCAAGACTCTTTTTCCAGAGTCCTAGTCGGATCAAAACTCTACTTTTCACTACCTTTTTACATATTTTCAGAGAAAACCTTTCAAAACCTTCTATTTTGGCCAAAATTTTAGAGTCCTAGTTGGATCAGGACTCTTCTTCAAGAGTCCAGTCGGATCAGGACTCTTCTTTGGAGTTTCAATTGGATTGGGACTCTAATCTTTTACAGCTATTTTATTCATTTTCAATCAAATCTTTTAAAATCTTTCAAAATGAGTCAGAAAATCAGAGTTTCAGTTAAAACAGGACTCTGTTAAGAGAGTCCTAGTTGGATCAGGACTCTGATACTGATTTCAGTTTTGAAAGAATCTTTCAAAAATCTTTCAATCTACCAAAACTATTACACTTTTATCAAAGAATTTCAAAATTCTGAGATTTTATCTCAGAGTCTTGATCAAATCAGGACTCTACCCCAGAGTCCTGATCGAAGTAGGACTCTATCCAAAATTGATTTTCTCACTTCATTTTCACTGGTTTTCGAAAGCTTTGCTTAAATTTCATCATTTGCTTATCAGAAAGCCAAAATTCTTAGAGTTCTGATCGAATTAGGACTCTTTCTCAGAGTCCTAATTAGATCAGGACTCTGAACCAAAACTTCAATTTTATCCTGTTTTCACTTGTTTTCAAAATTCTCTCATTTGTTTTCTCAGAAAATCCAAAAATCTGAGAGTCCTAGTTCAATCCGGACTCTATCCTTAGAGTCTCAGTTGAATGAGAACTCTGTTTTATTCCAATATTCGTTATTGTTTTCACTGTTTTGACAAGTTCTTTCGTCTGTTTTTCAGAAAATACCAAAAAAAATCTAGAGTTTCAGTCCGATCAGGACTCTGTCCTAGAGTCCTAGTACAGTCAGGAGTCTGTTTTGAAGTCTGTTTTTATTCCATTTTTTTTATTTATTTCCATCTGTTTTAAAAAATTAGGTCATTTTATAGAGTCCAGTTAATTCAGGACTCTATTTCAGAGTCCTGATCGAGTTAGGAGTCTACCCCTGACTGTGTTTTTTTGACTTATTTCGTCAGTTTTTGATAAAATCTTTCGAAAACTCTTCCATTTGAATTCTAAAATGTAAAATCTCAGAATGCTAAGAGTTCAGGACTCTAACTCGGAGTTCCAGTTCGCTTGATACCCTATTTTCAAAGATCTTGAATTTCAAATACTGATTTTAACCCCTTTTCAAAACCATTTTCAGTGTTATTTCAAAATTCTTCAAAACTCGATGTGGGGCCACTCAGTTGGCACCATATCCAGAGGAGTTATGACTTGGTTAGAACCCTATGCCATTTCAAAAATTCTAATTTTAAGATTGCTTTTGAAAACTCCTTTAATTTCAAGTTTTAAAATCGCTTTTTGAAAAACTCAAGTAGGGCCCACTCGGGGTGGCGCCATATTCGAGTAAGTCAGGGCTAGACTAGGGTTAGTCAGTGTCTTGGTTAGTGTTAGGGGTTTAGAAGAGTTAATATCATTTTGAAAACCCATTTTGGAGTTTAGTTTTTAAAACTAGTGTTTTTAAAGGTTTTTAAAAGTTTTTAAAGGTTTTTAAAAAACCAAATGTGGAAGATGCCAAGTGACATCACATTTGGGGGTTTTCTAGGTTTAGTTAGGGGCTAATTAGGGATTAATTAGAGACCCACCTAGGCTATAATTCTCCAAAAAATTGTTGCCCCCTTTATTGGATTTATTAGAAAGAGTTCTAAAAAAATAAAACTCCTTAATTAACCCTAATTAAGGAGGTTTTGAAAACCTATAAATAGGGGACTTCAAGAGGTCAAAAGGAACTCTTTTTTCTCTCAAATTTTCGTGGCTTCTCTCTCCTCTCCAGCACCTCCACCTTCCTCCATTGCAGTTGCAGCCCCAAGGTGAGTTTATTTAATATTATTTTATTATTATTTTATTAGTTTTTTTATGATTTTCCAATAGATTTCACCATGGAAACTCTTGTGTTCATGGATTTAACCATGGATTTCATCCAAGAACCCAAAAATCAATTCAAGAAGATGATCTAAATCTGTTTTTTGTGTTTTACAGGGATTTTAATCCATTAGAATCATTTATTGCATTATTTTTTATATTATTAACCAATAAAACATGTGATTTACCCTTTTAATAGGTTAAATCCATGCTTTTAAAGGTAACATCAAATTCCAGCCATTGATTCCATGTATTTTATTTATTTATTTATTTATCCATGTTCATTACACGTTTTCCAGCATAGAAATAATTTTTATTTTACTGTTTTAGTGTTTATCTTATTATTTTTCATTAGTTAATGCATATTTTCTCAAGTTTCTTAGATTTCTGTGTGTTTTTAGTATAGAACAGAAAAGAGTATACTGTTTTGGATTGAAATATGTGTTGTTAATTTCTGATTTTTTTATATGTGATGCATGCATATGTGATTGAACTACTGTAAAAAAATCAGAGATTTTGGACTTCGGGAACTCTGTCAGAAAAATCAGACACCAAATCGGGTTTTTAAAACTTTAAAATCGTTGTTAAAATCAGGAAGGTAACTTGCTGTGATGATATTTTTCTCATCCTATATCCGATTTTAGATCTGTAAAGTTTAATGGATTCACATTGATTGGATCTGTCTACTGTGAAATTTTTATAATTTTTTATTACTGTTTAGTATTTTTCCTCTGTCAGAGACTCTGATTTTCAATTTAAAACTCGTTAGGGTTTACCAAAACCCTAATCAGACTTGTGTTGTTTATAAATCCCAAATCACAGATCCGATTCATGATCTGTAAAAAGTGAGTATTACTATTTTTGCTGTCAACTGTTCACTGTTAAAATATCAGATATTTTTAATGAGTACTGCTATTTATCCCAGAATTTTCAATTGAAAGTATCAGTTAGGACCAAAGTTAAAATCAATATATTCAAGTCCGGATTGTCGGATGGGTATCTCCCTGGTTTTAAAGGCTTTTTCAGATCTGTAAAAAGGAAAAGTTTTGTTTTTATGTCTATTTGGTCTCTGTAAAATTTCATAGATTTCCATAGAGGTTTGACCCCTGGTTAAGGTCTTGGACTGAGACTGGTTGGTGAACTAGGTCAAAAATAGCATATTTTTAGAGTTTGATGCTATTTTTGGATTAATTTAATGCCAAAAAAATATTTTTATAATTCTAATTTAATATTAGGGTTATAAAAAGTGCAGGTACCAATTTTTAGGATATTTATAATCCATTTGATGCTTGAATGGTTTGAACTGTAAAACAGGGCACCCGAAGAATTCCAAAACACTGCAAAAATCACAAAATTTATGATATTCTTGGATTTTTGTGTATAAGCATATATTTTTAGGGTTTAATCATATTCATAATCATATTAGGATGCTTTAGGTTTAATTTGATGCTCATTTGATTTCATTTAGTGCATAAAACCTAAGTTTTACCAAAATATTTTCTAAAAACCCTGATTTCAAGGCCATAGTCTTGCTATCGGGGGCAATTTGGTCATTTGACCTAAATTTCGAAATCCCTAACCCTAGTTTTCATATTTTTAATCATGTCACATCATATCTAGTTTGATTTATTCTCATTTGAATTTCAAAACTTGCATTTTATCAAATATTTTTCTAAAAACCCTAATTTCAAGGCTATAGTCTTGTTATTAGGGGTATTTTGGTCATTTTAACCCCAATTTCGAAATTTCATATCTTATCTTCCTTATTTATTCAATCTTATTTCATATTTTATCAATTTTTATTTAAGTAAATCATGGAAAAGGCTTATATCTAGCAAAATCCAGTAATTTCTAGATATTGCTGGATAAACCTAGAAAAGCCAACATATATTCACTAACCAAGCTTTCTAGTTTTGCAGGTACATTGAAGATTTTATTTTTCATGTATTTAAATTTCAATAGTGATGTAAATTAAATGTAAACTTTGGAATAAGAATTTAAATTCCTGCATAGATTAGGATTTGCATTTCATATAGTTTAAACTTTGATATATGACTGCCATGTATGCCAATTCATGCACTTTTTATTAATTCACTATGGTCTACACGAATGGCACATACACTAGCTTTTATGAAGTTTATAAACTTGGTGGAATTCGTATTTATGGCCATAGTCAGAATATGAAGGATATCTAGATTTATGATCTTCACATTAGCCACATTCAGCCTACACTCTTAGGCTAACTTCAAAAATGCACTGCATTTCTCAAAAATACAAAAAGTATTTCTCAATTCCTCAAATCCATATTCATTCATTTCATGCATTTGCCAATTCCAATTCAAATCTCAATTCACAGAAGTTCATTTTCTCAAAATCTTCTAAGTCTTATTAAAAAAATCGATTTTCTCAAAATATGGATTTGCCAATGATATTTCAAGTATTTCCCAAGTTCCAAATTCGATTTTATAAGTTATATTTTCAATTTCAAAGTTTGAATTCAAAGAAATCGAGTTTTTCAGAGTTATTTCACATTTCTCAAAATCAATTTTCACAAAATCCTTATATTTCTTCAGAAATCGATTTTCACTTTCTCAAATACAGCATCTCAAAAATAATTCACAATTTTCAAAGAGTTTATTTTCCAAGAATCTTCCAAATATTTTCCAATCTTTGAAGCAAACATCATGTTTTCAAATGTGCATTTTTAGAAATTCATAGCACATGCCTGATTCTTTGTGCATTTAGGAATTAGAATATGGTTTAGACAAGTTGAACAAAGCAAAGCCTTTGATTGATCCTTGGTTCAATTACCCCTGGTAAAGGCGCCAGGAACGGTTGAATCTCGTACCGACAGGCGAGTCCCATTCTTCGGAATTATCCTGCATTTTAAAAACGAAGGCGAGTTATTTTCAAAATCTTTTTCAAAGGTCAGTTTGATTTGCAAAAGTAAAATTTTGCGATGATAACATGGTCACACCAAAAAGGGAAAAAAAAATGAAGATGCTTGCTGAATGTATATATACAAAAAAAATCAGAAATTTCCATAATAAGATCAACAATTACATACATGAGGATAAAAAGCATTAGTAATACAGGTGAATGCAGCATATAGAACAAGAGAGGTATTGTTGTTGTGAGAAGCAACAGGTGCAGCCATATACCTATGTTTTTACAAACATGGGATGCATGGATACTATAGATGCGCAAAGCATGCAATAAAACTATAATAATATAATGGATGAATGAAGGAAATGAGAACATTTGCAGAAAACATATGCAGCAAACAGTAAATATAGCAGAGTAATGAAGTCATGGTATGTTTAAATCTCCTGTCGTGATTGGTTTCTAGAGCTCATGACTTTTAAAGATTTCCAAAAGAAAGCGAGTCTCTTTTTCTTTTCCTTTTCGCCTAATGCCTCTCTGAGACTAATATGGCACTCAAAGCAAACTGTAATAGCATCTATGTCCCCTACGGCTTCTTCGAGATGGATTCTAAAAATCTCATGCCTCCAGCTCAACTAACACAGATTTTCTTTTTAGTATCTGCATCTAAAAGATGGGATGCTGCATGCCCAATTCCAGCGAAACTGATTCAATCGTTTGAGGAACAACTATCCTGGTTGCCCTTCCTGCTTGCAATACTTCCTGTAAAAGGTAACTTTATCTTCTTAAGGGTGTGATGCAAATGAAGCATCAACTTCCAGGCCTGGCAGACTAGCAAATCAGATCATGTTTACAATATACTCGAGTTTTTAGGCAAAAAAAATTCACGGCCATGATCCGCAGGTGCTATCAGCGAGCCAATTTTAATGTTGACTCATAACGAGTAATAGAGGAGAATGGAAATTTTCAGTAATTGCAAGAAGATCTCACAGGTGCAGATATTGGTCCCACCAAACAGATTGCAACACATCAGTTTTAATTATCAGACTTCTGAAATTCAGCTAACAACTGGATTGGCCAATCGATCTCAGATGCGGAATTTTTAGCAACATACTGTCCAGTGAATCTAACATCGAACCCCCAAAGTTTAAATAGTACATGGATTTTCAAGCGCAGAATGAGTGATTTCTATTTGAGAAAAACGAGTTCAATCCTCCGAATCGTGATTCAGACAGAAATTAATCATGTACAGAATTGACTCCACAGCAAATCCAAACCATAGGGCGAATAGCAGTAAATACTTGCACGACATTCTACTAGAAATTATTCAATGACAATCAGCATTCAGAAATCAAGAGTCTAGGAAAACTCTCAGTGATATCGATGGTTAAATCCTCAGCAATATTCATTATTTTCTTGACCATCCTGATGGTCGATAGCATTCAGAGATCTTACCTTGGATTGAAAGTTTATCCAGGGCCGAGGATTTTAAATCACTAGCCTTCAAATGTTAAAAGAAATTGTATTAGATTTAAAAAAAAAAAGGGAGACTATGAACACCCCAAATTTTTCAAAATCTTTTAAATATTCCCTTTCTGCCCCTAAATTCATTTTTTTTTAGCAAAGGGGTCATTTCAAATCTAAATTCCAGTTCATTTCTCTAGTTTTATTGAAATTAAATTCATTTCATATGTTTAAATTGATTTCGAATCTGGATCCATTGTCCAGATCCAAATTTGAGTCTCCTTGTTCAAATTTTAAATTAAATTATAAAAAATACCAAAAATAGCCTTTAAATAGCTCGGACAGTCCATTAGACATCCGTTTGGATCCATCACATTGTATTTCTCGATTCAAGTGTCAAAACTTGAACATTTTCTTAAAATCTGGGTCCAAACCCCTTTTTTTGAAGAAATTTTCCCGAAATGGTTTGAAATTCTCAGGAAAATACTTTTTTTTTTAGAAAAATACAAAAAAATTAGGGTTTAGTCTTTGTTTTCTCAGTTTTTCATTCCAAAAATACAAAAAAAAAATGAAAAATGTAAAAGAAACAAAAAAATTAGTTTTTGAAAAACCTCTTCGATAACCATCATTTTTGCAAAACCATTTTTTTTTTGAAAAACACTTTTGTTGAAAATCGACCCCCTCCCTTGTAAAATCTTAAAAATAAAAAGGGGCCCATTGTAAAACATCTTTAGGGTTTTTCAAATGAGGAAGACAACGCCTCACGCCCCTCTCTTTCACTCAGCCGCACTCCTCCATGGCTCCTCTCCTCAACCCTTTCCATTCTCATCGCCCAGCCGCCCGATCACCTTCCCGAGACACCCATCTGCAACAACCTTCATCCAGCCACCCATCACCAACCGAAACCTCTATTCACCCTTCATCTCCAACAACAAATCCACCCTTTTCAATCTTTCCTTCTCTTCTTATATAAACCAACATCGCCGAAACCCTCAGGACCGCTTCTTCACCTCCCCATTTTCCTCTTTCGCAACCCGTCTTCACCCCACCATTACCCCTTTTTCCTTCTTTTCGACCGCTTCTTCACCACTGCACCCCTTTCCTTCTCCTTCTTCTTCTTCCTCTCCTGCTTTCCTCTTGGCCGTCTTTTTTATCTTCTTCCCCATTTATCAAAGGGAATCAATCTTGCCGCTGGAATTCCAAGTAACCCAGTAAGTAATCATCTCCTCTTTTAGTTTTTGATTTCCTGTAAGAATTGCGTTTACCACATTCCCTTCTCTTTAGTTTTTTTTTTTTTTTAAAAAGCCTCAAAGGCATGATCGACCTGCATATAGCAGGATCGATATACCTATAGGCACATCAATGGAACCCCGTATTCCAACATATTTCCCCTTTTAACTCCTTCAGTTTGATCCATCATGTCATTTTATATATTGCAACTAACATCGATTTTTTTTTCCTCCTTTCTTCTCTTATTCCTTCTCTGTTTTTTTTTTCTCCTTCTTATGCTCCTGTAATGCCTTTGATTTACCTACCATTCATGCATGTTGTTAGCAATTTTCGTTAAGGTATTTCTTCATCCGATCGTATCTACTTGCCCAACGAGTTTTTGATTTAATAACTAATCAAACACTTCATACATTTATCTAGTTTTACATCCGTCAGAATAGGCATCATGCATTTGGCTACATCGTTTGTATTCTGCCATCCTATTCAGTACCCTATGCATCAGTTCATTATTTTTTTTTTTACTTAATTCATTTTATTTTACTTTCAATTTTGTGTATCTCTAAGATTTTGATGTAATTTGCCCCAGCATTTCCTTTATGATTAATTCATTCTTGTGTGGCATTAATTGAAATTGTGTATCACTCGAGTGGTCGTCGGTCATCCCTTTGGATGGATTGTGCCTGGAGGAGCGTCATTCTGGTGACAGAGATCTCTTTGTCCCGTTATTGTTTTTATAAACATTCCCGTTGGTAGGGTCAAATGGAGGTATACATCCTGGTTGGGGCTTGTCTCATTGCTAAACAGGAATTGAAATATGATCCCTATCATCAGTTGTTCGTCAACAGCAACGCTATTACTTGCCTGAATTTGGGTATACTTTGCTGGAAAGATCGTTCGCTTCATTAAATCAAGCTGGTGCTTATTATCCAATCTGCTGAAGCCATTCCCGAAAAGGAAAAATGCCTGATAAGTTTGGTAAATTTCTGGGAAAGACATATGGTGCCTGACTCATTTTTTTTTTGAAAAAACTCTGTTCGGCTATTCAGAAAGTGAAAATCTCATGAAAAATCGGGGATGATCCCCCAGTCCTGGTTACTTTACTAAAAGGGTATTAGCCATTACCGTTTCCTGTATTTCCTTTCATTCATTTCAGAAAAAGAAGCAGGGAATGCCCTTAATTTGGTTGTTGATGTTTTTGTATGTTAGTAAAACCGCAGGTGAATTGATCAATGTGCTAAGTTAAAACTCATATATCCTTTTGTCAACTGGAAAAGCACCTGTTGCAGATATTAAAAAAAAAAAGGGGGGGGGGGGGTGAATGGCTTTAGCAAAATCAAGTTCCTGCATGTTTCAATCATACTAAATTCTTTCATTAGTGTCATCAAAGAAGACATTGATCCTGTATTAAATCGGATGGTATTGTTCAAATTCCAATTTCTGAGCCTCTTTCCCCCCCATGAAAGCATCAATGTCACAGGAGAAATATTATCCAATCTGCTGAAGCCATTCCCGAAAAGGAAAAATGCCTGATAAGTTCTGTAAATTTCTGGGAAAGACATATGGTGCCTGACTCATTTTTTTTTTGAAAAAACTCTGTTCGGCTATTCAGAAAGTGAAAATCTCATGAAAAATCGGGAATGATCCCCCAGTCCTGGTTACTTTACTAAAAGGGTATTAGCCATTACCGTTTCCTGTATTTCCTCTCATTCATTTCAGAAAAAGAAGCAGGGAATGCCCTTAATTTGGTTGTTGATGTTTTTGTATGTTAGTAAAACCGCAGGTGAATTGATCAATGTGCTAAGTTAAAACTCATATATCCTTTTGTCAACTGGAAAAGCACCTGTTGCAGATATTAAAAAAAAAAAAAAGAAGGGGGGGGGGGGCTGAAAGGCTTGAGCAAAATCAAGTTTCTGCATGTTTCAATCATACTAAATTCTTTCATTAGTGTCATCAAAGAAGACATTGATCATGTATTAAATCGGATGGTATTGTTCAAATTCCAATTTCTGAGCCTCTTTCCCTCCATGAAAGCATCAATGTCACAGGAGAAAAGCTCAGGATGAGAGTATAACATTGGATCAACGACCTAGGTTGGAAGGAATGATGGTGTATATAATAAAGGCATTCGTACTGAGTTGGACTAATGATGATTCACTGCAATGACTGTTTCATAAGGAAAAAGCTGAAGTTGTTATCAAGGCTCCAAGTGCTAAGTCAACTTCAAATATAAAGGATGTTCAGGGACTTGTCATCTGGGTGCTTGTAGTGTCACGCCAGCATGGGTAATACCACTTATCTCAAAAGTAGCGTTGTTACATGTTCCGGGCTCTGATGCACAACTATATATGTCACTGTCTTGTCTACTTGCTGGCCTCAAGGACCGTTGTGGAAATTCAATGCCAGCTTTAGCTCTTAGTGATGCTTTTCATGGAGAGAAGCGTTTCCTGGAAACCTCTACTCAAGTTGCTACAGAGATATAACTACCACTTTGGATCTGGGCCATTCAAGATTTTTTTTTTTGACTGGAAAAGTTCTCCATTTTCATTAAAATCATATCATTTTTCTGTCGGAGGATTGGTATACCTCTGAATCTAAATTTTATCTTCAGTAGCTGTACATAAGCTAATCTATTTCTAATAAGAACACTCATTGAGTTCTCAACATGGCAGTGGTATACTAAGATGGAATAAAAACAGTTGATGCACTTTTGATGTGCAAACAAAAAGAGAAAATACCAGGAGATACTTTCAAACTGATCGGACACCTGAAGAAACTGCAAAACCAGGTCTTGTAACTTTATCCCATAGTTATTTAGATGTCTATATTTGTTGGTTCTCTCATTAATATGCATATGAAATTTTTTTTCCTCTAAATATGTGTCGTGCATATACTCTTGTCTTAGTTTCAAATGCTTTAATTATTCATCTCATGATTACGGATGATCCACAAACATGCTCATGCCTGCATACATGTAAAACTCTCTCTCTTGTATATGTTTTTGTATGTGTGCTGATGTTTGAAACACACTGTGGCACTCTGTTTCTCTACATCTCCACTGATTAGCTGTAATTAAATCACATTAGATCCATTATATCCTCAAGCATCAATGTAGTTTTACTTTTTGTATTAAATGCCTTATGCTGCATCATCACCTTAGCACAATATTGCCGAAAATCCTTAATGGACATTGTCAGATCTCTTGACCATGGCCATCAGATTCAGTTTACAGAAGCTAAATGGTGGCTGACAGCTCATTTGAACCATCTCACTGAACACTTTTAGTTACACTTACCTATGGTTATCCTCATACTTGTCCACCCTTTGCATATCATTAGTAGTCTCCTATGCCATCCCTCTTAACAGTTAATATCCTATCAACTACATCTGTGCTCGGTGCACCATACCTCTTTTTCCTGCACTTAGCCTACACAGCCCTTACCATTCACTGAGTACCAAAATTGCACATTTCCAACAGCAATCTCTTGTGCTGGCTGTTGCCACATTGGTTGCATCCCTACACGGTGACATCTACCCCTGATTGTACACAATAGCTGCACCCTGCACTTTTTCTTTTTCTCTTCTGTATTATACCCCAGCATACTTATATTTTCAATAACACAGTTGTGACCTACGTCACAACACTTACATGTATTTCCAGCTCATAAAAGCACCATCGTGCTTACAATATTGCCACTCTCATCCATCTATGTTGAATATATATATATATATATATATATATATGTGTGTGTGTGTGTGTGTGTGTGTGTGTGTATATACACACTCGTATATATATAAGTATGTATATAGGTATAGACATCATTTCCTATCTTCCCATCATAAATGTCTTGACATATGAGCATTTTCTCTTACTATTAGCATCTTTTGAAATCCAGGTGATATGTATAATTCTTCATGCTAATCAAGTGTTTTGCAGGGAATAGATGGAAAATATCATTATTTGAGAATTGTAAATTCAATTTTAAAGCTTGTAATAAATTAGGTGTAAATGAGAATTTACATTTCCAGTTTTAGATAGAATAGATGAGCATTGTGAATCTCATAAATTACATGTCTCCACATTGTTTTCTCCTTTATTTTCAACAAAATCTCACAAATGGAAATACGAATGGCACGTGCACCATTTCGTAAGAGGTAAATTAATCCTAAGTTGATGATCCATATCAATGGCCATAGTCAAGGTGTGGACAAAACTTAGTATTTTTATCTTTTACGAAATAACATTGGATCCACACTGGATCCGTTTTCAAAATTCATCATATTTTCCTTAAATATTTTCTTCTTTTATCAGAATTTAACTTAAAATTAATTCAAAATATATACCAATGGCCATAGTCAGGGTATATTGAGAGTTAATTTCATTTTAAATTCTATAAAAGCACTAAATGTGTTTCATTCTTCACCTGAATTTAAATATAGATTATTATATAATACATTCAATGACCATAGTCAAGGATGTATTACATCTTCAATCTTATTTTAATTCATCTAAAGAATGGAATAGCTTTTCAAAATCCAAATTTCAAAAATTCAAATTCATTCATCATTTAGGATAGAATTGCATCATATTTTCAAAATTTCTTTTAAAAAAAAAAACTCCAAGTGATGTAAATATCTTCCTAAATCTATCTTCAATTCCTATAAAATCCAATTCATCCTTTCATTTTCAAATTCAATTTCATTTTCAATCTCAAAGTTCAATTTAACTTTGAGACTTCAAAGTCACTGTTATATTCAAATTCAAATCAGATTTCAAAGTTTAATTTGACTTTGAAATTCCAAATTCGTTTTATATTCAAAACTCTAATCAAAACTCAAAGTTCAATTTTAACTTTGAGATTCTTGATTCATCTTCTAAATTCCAAATTCAAAAATTCAAGGTCTAATTTGACTTTGAAATTCGTCTATATATTCAAAATTCTAAATTTCATTTTTCAAGTTCAATTAACTTTGAAATTCCTGATTCATCTTTTGATTTCCAATTCATTTCAAAAGTCCAATTTGACTTTGAAATTCATTTGTATATTCAAAACTCAATTTTTAAATCAAATTTCAAATCCATTGTCAAGATTCAAATTCAAATTCAAATTCAATTCAATATCTTAAAATCCCATTTTCAAAGTTTAATGTAATTTTAAGACATCTGATTCATCTTCTGATTTCAAGTTCAAAATCAAGTTTATTCTCTTACCTTCAAAATCCAAGTTTTGAGATTAATTCTGAATCTCAAAATGTTAGTCTTTTTCTGAGTTTTAAATTCAATCTGGGTTTTCAAAACCCAGATCCATCTTCAAAGTCCCATTTGGACTTTCAAAATCCAAAATCTAAAGTTAGAATTCAATCTCAATCCATTTTAAGATCCAGAAACCCATGTCACTTTGGATCTCAGACTTCAGATCCAAACCCATCTTAGGGTCCAGAACCCGATTCTACATTTGGGTCTGAGACTTTAGATCCAAATCAATTTTAGGATCCAGAGTCCAATTCTACATTGGATCTCAGACTTCAGATCCATTTCATTCTAGGATCCAGAATCCAATTACACTTTGGATCTCACACTTCAGATCCAAATCCATTTTAGGGTCCAGAACCCAACTTCCATCTTGGATCTCAGACTCCAAATCCAAAAACCATCTTAGGATCCAGAATTCAATTCCATTTCCAATTTTAGGTTTCAAATCCAATTCCATCAACAGATCACATCTGAATTTCTTAAATTCATCTCTATTTTTTATACCATCTGGATTTCTCAGATCCATTCTAAATTTTCAACTTCAAAATCTAAATTCAATTCCATCTCAAGTGTTCATTTCCTTTCCTAAATTCAAAATTCAAATTCAAGGTCCATTTCTGACTTTGAAACTTCATTTCCTTTCATTTTAAAGCTTCAAGTCATTTTTTCTCATTTATTTTCCCAACTCTGATTTACTTCAAAGACTTAGAACTTCTCTGATCTATCTCAAGTTCTAAGTTAGATTAAATCATTTCTTCACTCCTTTGCCAAGTTCATCTCAGAATACTTGGAAATTTCTAAATCAATTTTCGAAAGAGCATACATTTTTGCATTGCACAAGCATGATTCTTTGTGCATTTTGAGTTAGAATAAATTCTTAGATTATATTTAGGCAAAGTAAAAAGCATAGATTCGATCCTTGGTTCGATTACCCCTGGTAAAGGCGCCAGGAACGGTCGAACCTCGTACCGACGAGCGAATCCCGTCTCTCCATTTTTCCCGCAAATTTTCAAAACGGAGGCGAGTTAAATTTCTAAATATTTTCAAATCAAGGTCAAGTGAGACCGCGCAAAATAGTTCCTCTTCTCTCTCTTTCTTTCTTTCTTTTCTCTTCTCTCTTCCTTTTCTTTCTTTTATTCCACTCCCTTCAAAAAGGAGGAGAATAGAGGTTAGAAAAGGAAAAGAGAAGGAAGAGAGAGAAAACCACAAGAGAGGAAAAATTTTGCGATGATCACAGTTTTGGCGACCGTGATGGGACTCGTCTTCGTCCGGTCGAATTTGTGCCTTTGCTTTGCTTTAATATTTTCTAAGTCTTTATTCTTTCTATGTCAGCTATATTTTCCATGCAAACCTTAGGAGCCTAGACTCTGTCCTAAGCTGACATCATTGCATATAGGATCTAAGTATGGTTTGGTAGGACCATGTTGAGGAGATTATTCCATGTTCACATTAGATCTAGGTTTTGAATACAACTCTCCTCAATTTTAGGGATTGAATGCAAAACAATGTATGCAAGTGTATGCTTCTTCTTATTTAAATCTATCTCTTTAGGACTTGCATTAGAGCCTTCTGATTTTATTGCATGTTGATCATATTTTGAAAACATCCCTACCTATATTGTCCCGGTCTTCACGTTGCTGGGCTGTCTCACTGAACCATAGTTTGGGAGAGAGCCTCACAACTAGACCACTTATTTGAGTTCACGCCCCCCTACCACGTACCTAAGGGTCATAGTCCGAGGTATATCGGTAGGTGCTCAAGGATGTTGGGAAACCTTTTACCTTAGAACCGGAGGAATATTTCTATGCCACGTACTTCGAGCTTCGGCTTGGGTATATCGGCGTACCTTGATGGGAATCAGATGATATAAATCTTAGAGTTAGGATTAAGGTCCTATCAGCCATTTCAAATATTGCATATAGAGTCAGCTTTAGGGAATGCTGTTTGCGCATCCTTATT
Source organism: Nuphar pumila (assembly GCF_984573655.1). Classification (NCBI taxonomy): domain Eukaryota; kingdom Viridiplantae; phylum Streptophyta; class Magnoliopsida; order Nymphaeales; family Nymphaeaceae; genus Nuphar; species Nuphar pumila. The sequence continues at coordinate 98,821,547 of NC_143251.1, forward strand.
TGTACATCTGTGATTGTATGATATTTTATATCTTCCCTATATTCTTCAAAACCCTGGGTATATATTATGCAAAATTTTCTCTTTTTAAACCCAGGTGTATTTTCCCTTTATTTTTTTGATTTCTTCAAATTCTTTGATCCTGCCTGCAATTCTTCAAAATTTTCTTTAAATATCCTCTTTCAAATTCTTTTGTGATAAAATAAATTTTTGTCAGGATATGTCCCTTTCAAAATTAAGTATTTGTTTATCCTTTTTCAGAAAACAGTGTGGTTGTCACAAATTTTTGGTGACAACCCGATCCCTCGTAATGGGATATTTTCATTATCAGACTTTGATTTCCTTCTTCCCTCCAAAATTTTTTCTAAATAAACCATTCTTACCTTCAGAGAGGACATTGACATTTCATCATGGTTCGGACAAGGACTGGAAAGGAAACAGTGCCCCAACAAAGTGACAGTGAAGGAGAAGAAATGAACTCCATCAGGTCATCCAAGCAGCAAGGCCAAGAAGCGGATAGCAATGTTGACTCAACTACATACAAGTTGTTTCAGAAAGTGATGGCCAAAATGATGTCTGAACAGACTGAGGAAAACCCTGAGAAAATATCTTCTAAAAGCAAAGCCAAGGGAAAAGTCAGCAAGAAGCAAGTTCAGTATGACAACACTTCAGAATCAGCAGAGGAGGACTTAGAGGAAGAGCAACCGACATATTTTCACAACCCCTTGTATCGGTCCAAGAAAGTCAAGGAGGGGCATGAGTCAGCAAGCAAAACCAAGTTTCAGATCCCGGCAGAAGATCCAATGCAGGAGCAAATGAGAGAAATGACTCGTGCGATCAAAGACTTACAAACCCAGGACAAAGGCAAAAGGGTCTACACTGGTGCAGATTTCTATGACAGCCTAGAAGGAGATGACAACTGGGAAGATCTTCCTCGTAAATTCATGAAATTTGATGGGACCGGCAACCCCAAGGCTCATCTGGCCACATTTTTCTCCGAGTGCAACCGATTCAGAAAGAACAATAGGGCTTTATTCTTATGCTTTCCACGTAGTCTGGAGGGAGTTGCAGCAAGATGGTATGCCGACCACATCAACCCGATTGAACTGCGAGAATTTGACAAAGTCATCAACTTGTTCATTGAAAGGTTTCTCTTCAATACAGAGGCTCCGCCTACCCTCAACCATCTTTTCAACCTAAAGTAGAATGACAATAAGAGGGCAAAAGATTTCATTCATAGATGGAGATCCACCTGCAACCGGATGAAGGATCCGATATCAAAGGGGCATGCACTCTCAATAATTTTAAACAATTTCTCTCAACCTCTGAAGGGTCTGATCTCCACTTCTTCGTCTAAATCCTTCATCAAGTTAATAGAGCGAGTCGAATGGCTCGAAATGGGATTAGAAAATGGAACCTATCATGGCATCACCTTGGCAGGAGGCAGTCAGGATATGAAAAAGAAAACCAACTTTACCTTTTCTACCAGTTTCTCCAACAACAATGGCAAAAACAAAAGAGGTGGCAGAAAGAACCACACTGGCGGGTCAGGCAGAGATGATTGTTCTAGTCAAAAGAGTGGGATCAGCAGGCAGAATGGCAGCCCTCCCTCGAGCATCCAGTTAGAGTCTAAGCCCCAAGGGAAGCCGAAGCATGACGGTTGGGGATATGACCGCGAGTTTACCCCCTTAGAGCAAACACTTGAGGAAGTTCTTGAGTATATGACAACAAAAGAGATGGTTAAACTTCCCAAGGTAGCAGATCCACCTGTGACTATGGGAAGGTTCAAGGATCAGTTCTGCAAATTCCATCGGGCGATGGGGCATGACATCGAGCACTGCTTTGTTTTCAAAAACATCATCCAAGACTGCATTGACAAAAAGCTGCTGGTAGAAGATTAAGAAGAAGAGTAGCCACCCGTCCTGGCTTAGCTTCCCGAACCATGTCAATATTTTTTCTGCTTTCTTTCTTTTTCAGTCACCTAATAGGGACAACTCAGTCCCAGTCTTTTGTGACCTTTGGTCAACAAACTTGTAAATATTCCAGTCGTTGTTATCAAATATTTTCTATCAATGAAATGTCAATTTTCTTCATATTCGTTGATATCAAATACTTTATTTTGAAAAATTTGTATTTTTCCTATTGTTTTCAAAATAAGGGACAATCCCAAAACATCATCATGAGAGAAATGATATTACCTATGAGGATTTTCAAAATCCTAAAAATCTTGAGAATTTCTGTAAAAACTTCTTCATGATCACCAAAAGTTCAATATTTTTGATCTAATCTTCTTCAAAATAAACTATCACATTGATTTTCCTTTTAAAAATGAGTTTTTAAACCATTATGTTCAAAATTAACCCTCATGATGATCTCTCATGATGATTCCTTTTAAAAAGGATCAGATCTCACACCGATCATTCTCCTTACGGTGGACTTTCTCCCCAAAAATGCTTTCTCACTTATCTTTTAAATAAACATTTTTCTTTCCAGATCCCATATGCAGGCAGGATCAGAAAAACTCTTTTTTCCTTTTAAATCTTGTAAATTTGGATATCTTTATCAGTTTCATTCATGTTATTCATATTTTGTCAAAGTTTACATCAATTTTATCATGTTTTATCAAGTTTATCAATATTTCTTCAAAATTTTATCAATTCTACTGGTTGATATTTTGAAATGATCTTTTTAAAACAATTATTTTCAATAAACTTTGGAAAATCGTCAACCAAAAATATAAAAACCGACTTTCCACAAAGTGGTAAGTACGGGTCGAATCCTCAGGGAACAGGAATTAAACACAATATTTCTAGAAAATTTAATTTATGAATGACAAATATTAATCTACAATTATAAAGTTAATACAACTACAAATAATCAATAAAAAAAAAGTAATCAAGCAATCAGTCTTCTGCTCCACACCAAGGGTATTTCCGTCTTTTCGCCACGTAGAGAATCTTCTCACTTGGTCAATAACCCTGGACACTAAATATGTTTTTCAACCTAAAAATGCAGAAAAATACAAAGTTAGTTTTCTATTCTAACAATTAAAACAATAACTAAAACTATTTCTAATTGTACGAAAATTACAAAACAAATGCTATTTATCAAGCAAAAATTAAATAAAATACTAAATTAATTCTAAAATTAACCAATTTAACTCTACTAATGCTGTATGATGATGATGCAACTCCTAAAATGCAGAAATTATGGAAAACAAGTATAAATTGCCGAAACTACGAAAATTACGAAACTGCCCCTAACTTGTGTAAAATAGCATTCTGACAGGTTATCGGAAAACCACTGTTTGACAAGGCAAACGAAGTCAGATTTTTCCGAAATTTGTTCTGTTCTGCAACTGACAGATTAAACAATCTGACAGTTTTTACAGAATTGAAAAACAGTGTCTGGAACTCCAGATATAAGCGTTTCAAAACTGGGAAAAATCAGGATATCGAAAGTCCCGAAATTAAAAAAAACAGAAAAAGCGGTTTTCACAAAACGCTTAAAAATCAGACCAAATCAACTCCGAATGAGCTGAAATTTGGTATGCAGTCAAACAACACGTCTAGCAACTGAATAGAATAAATTTTTTTTGGAAAACACAGATTTTTTGTACAGAAAATAAGGCTGGTGCGACAGGGCAAAAATCTGGTTTTGATTTGAGTGCACTATTCACTATTTGAACTATTTTACTCTCTAAGAATGTAATCTACATGCAATGCAAACTTAATTAATCCTATATAACTGATTATATGCAGATGATAACTATAATGAAACTAAATGAACTCTACACGGAATATGATATGCATGTTATGACTATGCACTAAATGAAATACTAATGCAATTACAATCAATACACTAAATAATATAGTTAAATATATGACTAAATGATATATGCTCTATAAACTAACTATACTAACTAACTAATCAACAAACGGTAAACTAACAAACACCAATCAAATCGACAATTAGAAATTTTGGCTAAACAATTAAAGAGATAACTACATTAGCTAATCTAAAATCGCTATAAGTAAATCAAAAACTTAGGGGACTAAAATGGGCCAATGGGACACGTGTTCGACTAGGACTAGGGTCGGTTGACTCCAATGGACTCGGTTTAGGCTTAGCTAAGGGGGGTTAACTTGGGTAGGCTCGAGTTAGGTTTGACTCAACTCGGTTTAGGTTTGGGCTCCGCTAGGTTTGGTCTCGGGTTTGACTTGATCAACTAGGTTCGAATAGGATAAGGTAAACTCGGTTGACCCACTAGGTTTAGACTAGGGTTTGGGTCTTGGTTGAACTCGGATTGGATTAGGTAGGCTCGGTTTAGGTTTTAGCTAAGGTTGGGTTGGGTTTGGCTAAGGTTGACTCGATCTCGGATTGGTCTTGACTTGGACTTAGTCTTGACTAGGACTAGGTCTAGGTCTTTGACTAGACTTGGTTAGGGTTGGTCTTGGACTTGGCTAAGGTTGACTCAAACTAAGGTTGACTTGACTAGGCTCAAGTGGGTTGAACTAGGTTCGACTCGATCTAGGGGTTGGGTTGACTCCACTAAGCTTGACTAAAGTCGACCTAGGTGTGGTTTAGGCTTTGACTTAGGCTAGACTAGGTTTTGACTAGACTCAAAGGGGGTGTAGACTAGGTTTTGACTCGACCTAGGCTCGGTTTGACTAGGTTAGGTCTAGACTAAAGTAGTAACCTATTAATTCCTACAATTAATTCAAGGTTAACGATTTTAATGAAGAGGGTTGGAAAAGGAATATAATAATTTCCAAATTCCAAACTTTGAAATGCTTTGAATTCTCAAAAATCGCCCCATTTAAAGAAGGGGGTTACACTCCTTAATTGTGTTTAAAGCTCCTTTTGGAAAATGGAAAGGTCTAATATAGAAATCCACGATTTTTGCTTTTCAAGATGGAATTGAATGCCTTTAATTCTTTATGAAAATCGTGGAACCTAAATTAGAATTTTTATGTAAATTCAAAACACTTTCCAAAATGGAAGAGTAACTCCTTCTTTAATGCATATGCTAAATTCAAATCTCCATTAAATGCCTCACACGATTTTTGATGAACCTCCTATTTCCAAATGATTTCCAAGTTTCAATTACTTTAATTATCTCCCTTCTCAAAAATCGCCAACTTCTAAAAATCCTACTTTCTAAATAAAAGAATTAAATTTACCTAGGGAATAAAAGGAACTAAATAAAAAATGATTTCCTAGGAGTTAATGCTAACCTAATTCCCAAACTTAACTTAAATAACCCCTAAAAACGGCTAAGACACTAAGCCCTAATACATTGAACCTAGACAACCTAATTACACCTACCTAACTCCATTAAAACTTACTAAAAAAAATCGACCAAGAGCTCAAGGAGAGCTCTAATGGCTGCCGCCCCACCTTGGGGAAGAAGAAGAACCACACGAAAATAAAAAAAATAAAATTTGTAAACTAGCAAAAAAAACAATAAACGAAATAACCACTATTTTGATAAAACTAACTTAGAAAATAATTCAAATGACTCCTAATTACACAAAAGCTAACAAGAACAGCACTATGCTGGAATTAAAAACATGAGAGAAAACAAAAACTTGATTTTTGTAATTTTCTACTATAGACTCAAAACACAAAAACGAAAAATGATTAATACAATTTAAACCAATCCTAAAACAATGAAATGACTAACACCAATTTATACCACTGTTAACATACAAAAACACAGCAAACTCCACGGTGTATCCACATCAACACAAACATTTAACCAAGATACAAAGATCGGCTAGAATATCTCTAGCCGATTTTTTTCTTTTTCAAAAAAAATAAAATCAAAACGAAACACAAGCACAACCCACGACTTAGAATAAACTAAAATGAAATTTCCTAATGAGATTTTCAGCAACACAATACAAGACACATGCTGGACAAAACAAAAATATCAAAACAGAAAAATATTTTTGTAAACATCAAGAATCGGCTAGAATAAGTCTAGCCGATTTTTGAATTTTTATTTTCAATTAAAATCAAATGCAACCCACACACAAAACCGACTAAGATGAATCAAAATGAACACTTTCTTTATTGGATTTTCTGTAAAACAACACCAAGAACACTTATGACAAACTTGAAGAATCGGCTAGATGAAGATCTAGCCGATTTTTATAAAAAGGATGAAAAAGCAATAAAAACTCGATTCCAACGACTCAACCAAACACATAAACCTAATCTAACGTGCTGGTCTATGCATGAATGCTACTCTAAGGTTGAAACAAAAAGAAAACTAAGAAACATACAGAAAATAACAAAACAAAATCCACACACACAAATCGGTTTTATCTAGAAGAGAAGAAAGAAGAAGACCTACCTTTTTGGAAGATCCGACGACCGGGGGGATGAAGAAGAGCGGACCAAGGCTGGAGATGGACGTCCTATACAGTTCGAGGATGCTGTACTTCACCAAAAAACGGCACCTATTGCAGCTGCTACACGTTGGAGATCCACCGACGATGGAGTGTGAGCCGATTCTCGATCGGAGGGTGTAGAAAGCCGGATGGAGGTAGGGCCGGCTCACCTTGGTGGTGTGTTGCGCACTCCCGCCCAAGGTTAATGGTCTTCACCTCTGCTACACCTGCAAAAGTACAGAAAAATGGTGAAAAGACAGCAAGGAACAAGAAAGAAATGAAAAGAAACAAAAGAAAGCTCGAAAATATGCTTGAAAATCAAGCATAGGTCGATCTTCAATGGCCAACACGTGGGGGAGATGGAGAGGAAGGAGCTGCTGCTGTAGAGTCACTGTAGGGGGCGTCCAAACCAGCCAAAATACGCCTAGGGCTTCTCTAAAAAGTATATTTATACTTTTTGGAATTTGCAAAAACAATGTTATAAAAAAAATATTTTCTAGGCGCCTCTTTCTGGGGGGGTTTCAGAAAAACTTTTTGAAATGGATCTGGATAGGCGTGTGGGTTGGGTTTTGGGCTTTCTAAGAGTTGATCCAAGGTCCAATTGACCTAATTGGGTCGGATATGGATCCGATCCACCTCAAAATCCGTGCCCAAACACTGAAATAGCCATAACTCTCTCATTTTAACTCCGATTTTTCTGAAATTCGAACCATAACCCCTTACTATCAAAACACATCTAAACATGGGTTTAAAACCTTAAACTTGATACAAAATGCATGAAAAACTTGTTTACATGATGTGCATTTCATGCATCATCAAATACCCCCATGCTTGAATGTTTGTTAGTCCCTTAACAAACCCTAATTATGATATGCAACGAAGACAAGAAATGCTAAGCATGAATGCATAATACTAACTCACTTTCGTAGGAATCACGGTTGCATTTAGCGTATGCAACAAGCCCTTTAAACCCCTAGCTTACACTAGTGGACGAGTAAGGTCTCGTGAGGGTTTGCAGAGATGCTACCCACAAACATCAATGAAGTGCGAGGATGATTTTTCAAAAATATTAGGCTCTTAAGAATGCAGTTGTAATAAATATTTCATGTAATTGACATTCTCAAAACAAGTTTAAAAATCTCATGCCACCACAGTAAAAATTCTTTTCTTTTTTTTTTCCCTTTTCTAATATCGTAGCTAGTTCATGATTTTTCTCTGAAAGTCAAGTATTCTCATGTTTTACTCATTTATTCTCACTTGTATATTTTCTGCACAGTAATACACATTTATGCCTAAGCAATGAAAAATTTCTCATTCAGCACATTCTTTTCTTTCATTTTCGCTCTTTTTTTTTTCAACTTTTGATCTCTTGCGCATTCTTCTCATATGAGCACTATTTCGAATAGTCAGTTTTCGTGACCCGTGTAGCGAGCTTTAGGTCAGTGACTCCCAAGTCGGCCGACCTTAGGGCACTAGATACAGAGTATCCCTCGGACTTAATTGCTCGAGTCACTAGACCTTCTATTTTAATAGTTTACGTATAGTCTTCCTCTCGTCCTGTGCAATGTCTCTATCTCTTAGGCTTTCTATGCAGTCCATGTAACAAGCTTTCAAACCAGTGGCTCCCAAACCAGTTGGCTTTGGGGCACCAGGTGTAAAACACCCTTCAGATTCTACTTACTCGAACTACAAAGGCCACAGATATAGACTTAGACAAGAAGATGATCTCCTTCGTTATCCTTTTCGTTAAGATACTCAAACACTTCATCTCGTGTCTAAGTTCCACTACTAGGATTCACGAAGACATCAACAACTAAACGTAGCTCTATTCTTTTAAACTCATTTTTTCAAACACATCTTTCCATTGCTTATTTCTTTCAGAAAACATACTGTGCATACTTATACTAAAGTGATTCAAAATTTTCGAACAATCAAATACTATCTTTTCTTTGAATTTTCTTATGAATACTACTCTATTTGACTCAGTTCAGAAAATAAAAAATTTTTATGGGGCTTAAAAATTTATAAACTGTTAGATTATGTCAAAAACAATCATATATGCTACACTTTGTTCTCAAATGCCTACTTTGATTACCAGTCATAAAAAAATTTTGAAATTTTTGTGTGCATGCATCTAAACCACCCCCCCATGCTTGAATGACACTGTCCCTAGTGGCATACAAAATGAATAAAAATGTAATGCAAATGCACACTAAAAGATACTAACAAACATATGGGAGAAAGGATAGATACAACCTGATTTGCTTTGAGCTTCTGAAGTTGATTTTCATCTGATCCTTGAATTCTTTGAAAGCTCTTCTCTGTATTTGGTAATTGATACACTAAATGTTAAGTTCATCCTGCATACATCAAAACACAAATTAGCACATGTGAAATGAAATACTAAATAAATAAAAACTCTGAAATGAAAAAGAAATAGTATACATATGATACATCCCTCTGGTCGAATCCTCATGCCTTCGTGAGATGCACTATCTCACACTCACCATCCTGCAAGGCATCTGAAATGAATGGCTTCAGTCTTTGCCCATTTACCTTGAATGTACCTTGGGTCATAGGATCGAATAATGTCACTGCTCCATGGGGAAATACTTCTTTCACAATGTACGGACCTGTCCATCTCGATCTTAACTTCCCTGGGAATAAATGTAAACAAGAATTGTATAGCCACACTTTCTGATCTGGCTCAAACACTTTTCTGACAATATGCTTATCGTGAAATGCTTTTGTGCGAGCTTTGTATAATTTGGCATTCTCATATGCATCATTCCTGAGTTCCTCTAATTCTGAGAGCTGCAGTGCTCTCTCTTTACCAGCCTGGGTGAGGTCAAAATTTAATTTCTTGATAGCCCAATATGCTCTATGCTCTAGCTCGACAGGAAGATGGCATGCTTTCCCGAATACAAGGCGATACGGGGACATGCCAATGGGAGTCTTAAATGCAGTTCTATATGCCCAAAGTGCATCATCTAAGCGTTGGGACCAATCCTTGCGGTCCGGACGAACTGTCTTTTCTAAAATTTGCTTAATCTCCCTATTGGACACTTCAACCTGTCCACTAGTCTGTGGATGATATGGAGTGGTGAATCTATGATTGACAGAATATCTTCTCAGCAGAGAAGCTATCTGTACATTCCTAAAATGCTTGCCACCATCGCTAATCATCGCACGTGGCACCCCAAAACGACTGAAAATGTTGTGCTTAATGAACTTAAGCACTACTCTGTGATTGTTGGTCTTGGTTGCCACAACCTCGACCCATTTGGACACATAATCAACCGCCACCAGAATGTATAAATTTCTGAATGAGGGCGGAAATGGTCCCATGAAATCAATGCCCCAAACATCAAAAATCTAGACTATCAAAATCGGAAGCAAGGGCATCATGTCCCTCTTGGACATGTTCCCAATCTGCTGACATTGCAGGCATCGCCTACAGAACTCATGAGCATCCCTGTGGAGTGTGGGCCAATAAAATCCTGACTGCAAAACCTTTGCAGCCGTCTTCCTACTACTAAAATGCCCTCCACAGGCTAATGAATGAGAAAAATTCAGAATGGACTGGTACTCTTCCTCCGGAACACATCTCCTAATGATCTGGTCTGCACAGTATTTGAACAACTCTGGTTCATCCCAATAATAGTGCCTCACCTGAGACAGGAATCTCTCACGCTCATTCTTGTTCCAATGCTCAGGTATCTGTCTCGAAACCAGATAGTTCACAATATCTGCAAACCAGGGTAACTGCGATGTACTGACTGACATGATCTGCTCGTCGGGGAAAGAATCACTGATCGGCCTCTGATCCTGCATGGTCTCCACGATCAGTCTGGAAAGATGGTCTGCTACTACATTCTCACTTCCCTTCTTATCTCGAATCTCGAGATCAAACTCCTGTAGTAGTAGGACCCAACGAATCAATCTTGGTTTGGTGTCTTTCTTATTCAACAAATATTTCAATGCAGAATGGTCAGAATAGACAACCACCTTCGAACCGAGTAAATAGGACCTAAATTTATCCAATGTGAAAACTACCGCAAGTAGCTCCTTCTATGTCGTAGTATAATTCATCTGAGCATCAGACAGAGTTCTACTCGCATAGTAGATCACATAGGGCTTCCTATCAATGCGTTGTCCTAAAATGGCCCCCATAGCATAATCAGATGCATCGCACATAATCTCAAATGGGAGAGTCCAATCTGGAGGTCTCAAAATAGGTGCAGTAATCAAGGCCTCTTTGAGAATCTCAAAGGCCTTCATACAATCCTCACCGAAAACAAAGGGCTGGTCTTTCTCCAATAACGTGCAAAGCGGTCGAGAGATTTTGCTGAAATCTTTTATGAACCGCCTGTAAAATCCCGCATGCCCTAAAAATGATCGAATCTGCCTCACAGAGGTGGGTGGAGTCAAACGAGAAATGGATTCCACTTTCGCTCTGTCAACCTCAATACCATGCTTGGACACAATGTGTCCTAGCACAATCCTCTCCTGGACCATAAAATGGCTCTTTTCCAAACTCAGGACGAGATTGGTCTTCGCACACCTACTCAGTACTCGAGCAAGTTTTTGGAGGCAATCTTCAAAAGAAGAGCCATACACTGAAAAGTCATCCATAAAAACTTCCATCACATCATCAATCATGTCCGAAAAGATAGCAAGCATGCACCTCTGAAAAGTAGCCGGGGCATTACAGAGCCCAAAAGGCATACATCTAAACGCAAAGGTGCCATAAGGACATGTAAACGTGGTCTTCTCCTGGTCGTCAGGATGGACAGCTACCTGATTGTATCCTGAATATCCATCTAGAAAGCAGTAGTAGCTCTGTCCTGCGAGTCTCTCTAATATCTGATCAATGAATGGCAATGGGAAATGATCTTTCTTAGTTGCCACATTGAGCTTTCTATAATCGATGCAGACTCGCCACCCTGTAGTGGTCCTCATCGGAATTCTCTCACCCTTCTCGTTCTCAACCACAGTGAGTCCTGACTTCTTCGGCACAACCTGAATCGGACTGACCCACTGGCTATCAGAAATAGGGTAAATGATTCCGGCATCCAACCATTTCACCACCTCTTTCTTCACCACTTCCTTCATGTTGGGATTTAGCCTTCTCTGCATATCCCTAAATGGCTTGACTTCCTCATCACAATGGATTCTATGCATGCAGAATGAAGGATCAATCCCCTTCAGATCAGCAACTCCCCAGCCAATCGCTGCCTTGTGCTTTCGAAGAATAGTCAGCAATTTCTGTTCCTGCTCCTCAGTGAGCAAAGACGAGATGATCACAGGCAGAGTCTCATCATCTCCTAGGTATGCATACTTGAGTGAGTCTGGTAATGGTTTCAACTCAAGTTTCGGAGGTGACTCAATCGAAGATTTGGCGGGGGTCTCCGCAAGTGGTGGAAGAGGCTCCCTGACCGCTCCCCAAGGTGGTCTCTCTGACGACACTCTAGACACATCTACACTATCTACACAGCTATTCTTCTCTATATGGTACAAATCTAAAGAATCCTCAGTAATGTACAACTCGGGCTGCTCCTCCACTAACTCTTGTGCAATGTCTACATGAAAGCAGTCCATGTCTTCTGCTGGTCCCATTGCGGCATTGAAAATATTCAGCTTTGCCTTCCTATTGCCGAATGAGAGATCCATGGCTCCGGTTCTGCAATTGATACACGCATTGGCAGTTGCCAAGAATGGTCTACCTAAAATAATCGGAGTCTGGTGCTGGCTATCCACTCCTTCCATATCAAGAATAATGAAATCGACTGGAAAATAAAAGTCATCCACCTTAACTAGCACGTCCTCCAAGACACCTCTCGGTACCTTGACGGAACGATCTGCCAGCTGCAGTGTAATCGGAGTCGATCTCATCTCTCCTAGCCCGAAAGAATCAAAGAAATATCCGGGCAGAATGTTCACGCTTGCTCCAAGATCGAGCAATGAACGTTCTATCCGGATGTTCCCTATAGTACAAGCAATGATAGGGGCTCCAGGGTCCTTGAGCTTTGGTGGTGTCTGATGCTGAAGTACTGAACTCACCTGCTCAGTCAGATGGACCCTGTTAGGAACTCGCTCTCTAGATTTACGCTTCTGCGTACATAGTTCCTTCAGGAATTTGGCATATGCCGGCACCTGCTGAATAGCATCGAGCAAAGGTAGGTTGATCTGCACATGCTTGAAGATGTCAAGCATGTCCTGGATCTTCGCACCTTGCTTTCCTCTATATCCAGGAGACTCTAATGCTTTGGGATAGGGTGGTGGGGGAATATACTCTGCTGGCTCCTCCTCTTTGTGAGAAGGCTCACTCCTATCCTTCTTCTTCTTCTCTGAGGATGAAGATGATGAAGATGGTGAAGGTGATGATGGGGATGGGGATGATGATTGAGCCGACGTAGGTGAAACAATGGTCTTTGGCTCCTCTATCCTCTCTCTACTCTCTCGCTCTCTGCTCTCGACGTGATACTCACGTCTGATCCTCAAGGCCATAACTGATTTAGCCTGCTGCTGTGCCTCAGTATGAAATAGGCCTCCAGTCATCTGGTCCTTACCCTTCGGGTTCATGACAGCCTGACTCGGCAATGTACCCTCGGGTCTCCTACTAATAGCCTCAGCTAACTGTCCCATTTGCGACTCTAACTTCGCAATGGACTGCGTATGCGAGCTCAAAATCTGGCTACACTTCTCGAAGGCGTTCTGATTAGAGGTTTTCACCTCTTGGAATGCCTGGAGAAGTCTCTCCTCAAAAGATGTCTGCGGGGCAGACTCCTGCTGAATCGGGGGAGTAACAGAAGAAGAAGAAGACTGAGCATAGTTCGGTCTTTGAAATGACTGAGTAAAAGATGGCTGCCGAACTGGCTGAGAGGATGTAGGCATCTGCATGGAAGACTGTGGATTCTTCCATGAAAAATTGGGATGGTTACGCCAACCCGGATTGTATGTTGATGAAAATGGGTTATTCGGCGGTCTGACGTAACCCTGAGCTGCCTGAACTTGTTCTTGAACAAATTCAGGGTACTGAGCTGCCGAAGGGCACTCAGTGATCTCGTGTGCCGGACTGGCACAAAGAGTACACACCTGCTATGTGGTGGATGGTCCTGATAGAAGCTGGTCCAGCTTCTGAGCAATCATGTCTACCTTGCACTGTAGTGCAGTAGATGGACCAACTTCAAGAACACCAGCTTTCTTCTGAATGCTGGGTGTGGCTCTATCAGAATGAGAGCTCGAAGCATGGTGGAGAGAATTCTCGGCCAATGTATCAAATAACCTCCATGCTTCATCCTCGTTCTTCAGCATGAATGTCCCTCCACATGAAGAGTCGATCATCTGACGATTCTTGTCAGACAATCCATCGTAGAAGCTCTGCACCAGTTGCCATTTCGGCACCTGATGATGGGGACATTTCCTGAGGAGATCCTTCATTCTCTCCCAGGTCTCATGAAAGCGCTCACCATCTAGCTCTGAAAAGCTAGTGATGGCTCTACGATATTGGTTCGTACGACCAATGGGAAAATATTTCTGAAGAAACTCCTGTTGCAATTGATCCCATGACTCTATTTCTACAGAATCTAAGGACTTTAGCCAATACTTGGCTTTGTCCTTCAATGAAAAGGGGAATAGACTCAACCTCAACGCATCATCATCGAAATTCTGTATCTTAACAGTAGAACAAATTTCGAGGAATTCATCTAAGTGTCGGTAGGGATCCTCATGACTAAGGCCAATAAAGGATGGAAGCATTTGAATAATGCTGGCCTTAATCTCATAATGCGGTGCTCCTACATCGGGTCTCCGAATGCAGGATGCCTGAACATAGTCTGTGGGAATGAAGTATTCCCGCAGAGGACGTGAAAGAACTGGGGGTGGAGGATCCATGTCAGCCATTGTTGCCGAACTTCGATGAGAATGTAAAATTCTCTCTGGGTTGTCAACAAATGGGTGTAATGGGGTTCCTAGACCTCGTCGACCCTGCATACACTGGTACTAAGACCAGATGTAAGCAAACGACCTAACTCTAAATCTAAACTACACAGGTACTAAAATGTAAATAACACAAAATAAACAACTACTAAACAAATATACTAAACTAATTATGTCAGAATGATCTAACTAAGTAAATGAAATAACAAATTAAACTACTCTAAAGTACTGAACAGATAAATACAGGAAATCTAAAACTAAGTTTTTCTAAAACCCAACTGTCTAATCGCTCCTTGCAGAATGAATTTCAAGTGAATCCTAGAAAGACAGAACGTGAATCCTATATTTACTAACTATGTTAATCCTATATTCACTTACTAATCCTACTAACTAAAAATAAAACAACTAATTAACTAAAACCAATTAATAAATCAAACTCTAAGAAATAAAGTAATTAATTCGCCGTTCCCCGGCAACGGCGCCAAATTTTGGTTGATATTTTGAAATGATTTTTTTAAAACAATTATTTTCAATAAACTTTGGAAAATCGTCAACCAAAAATATAAAAACCGACTTTCCACAAAGTGGTAAGTACGGGTCGAATCCTCAGGGAACAGGAATTAAACACAATATTTCTAGAAAATTTAATTTATGAATGACAAATATCAATCTACAATTATAAAGTTAATACAACTACAAATAATCAATAAAAGAAAAGTAATCAAGCAATCAGTCTTCTGCTCCACGCCAAGGGTATTTCCGTCTTTTCGCCACATAGAGAATCTTCTCACTTGGTCAATAACCCTGGACACTAAATATGTTTTGCAACCTAAAAATGCAGAAAAATACAAAGTTAGTTTTCTATTCTAACAATTAAAATAATAACTAAAACTATTTCTAGTTGTACGAAAATTACAAAACAAATGCTATTTATCAAGCAAAAATTAAATAAAATACTAAATTAATTCTAAAATTAACCAATTTAACTCTACTAATGCTGTATGATGATGATGCAACTCCTAAAATGCAGAAATTATGGAAAACAAGTATAAATTGCCGAAACTACGAAAATTACGAAACTGCCCCTAACTTGTGTAAAATAGCATTCTGACAGGTTATCGGAAAACCACTGTTTGACAAAGCAAACAAAGTCAGATTTTTCCGAAATTTGTTCTGTTCTGCAACTGACAGATTAAACAATCTGACAGTTTTTACAGAATTGAAAAACAGTGTCTGGAACTCCAGATATAAGTGTTTCAAAACTGGGAAAAATCAGGATATCGAAAGTCCCGAAATTAAAAAAAACAGAAAAAGCGGTTTTCACAAAACGCTTAAAAATCAGACCAAATCAACTCCGAATGAGCTGAAATTTGGTATGCAGTCAAACAACACGTCTAGCAAGTGAATAGAATAAAAGATTTTGGAAAACACAGAATTTTTGTACAGAAAATAAGGCTGGTGCGACAGGGAAAAAATCTGGTTTTGATTTGAGTGCACTATTCACTATTTGAACTATTTTACTCTCTAAGAATGTAATTTACAAGCAATGCAAACTTAATTAATCCTATATAACTGATTATATGCAGATGATAACTATAATGAAGCTAAATGAACTCTACACGGAATATGATATGCATGTTATGACTATGCACTAAATGAAATACTAATGCAATTACAATCAATACACTAAATAATATAGTTAAATATATGACTAAATGATATATGCTCTATAAACTAACTATACTAACTAACTAATCAACAAACGGTAAACTAACAAACACCAATCAAATCGACAATTAGAAATTTCGGCTAAACAATTAAAGAGATAACTACATTAGCTAATCTAAAATCGCTATAAGTAAATCAAAAACTTAGGGGACTAAAATGGGCCAATGGGACACGTGTTCGACTAGGACTAGGGTCGGTTGACTCCAATGGACTCGGTTTAGGCTTAGCTAAGGGGGGTTAACTTGGGTAGGCTCGAGTTAGGTTTGACTCAACTCGGTTTAGGTTTGGGCTCCGCTAGGTTTGGTCTCGGGTTTGACTTGATCAACTAGGTTCAAATAGGATAAGGTAAACTCGGTTGACCCACTAGGTTTAGACTAGGGTTTGGGTCTTGGTTGAACTCGGATTGGATTAGGTAGGCTCGGTTTAGGTTTTAGCTAAGGTTGGGTTGGGTTTGGATAAGGTTGACTCGATCTCGGATTGGTCTTGACTTGGACTTAGTCTTGACTAGGACTAGGTCTAGGTCTTTGACTAGACTTGGTTAGGGTTGGTCTTGGACTTGGCTAAGGTTGACTCAAACTAAGCTTGACTTGACTAGGCTCAAGTGGGTTGAACTAGGTTCGACTCGATCTAGGGGTTGGGTTGACTCCACTAAGCTTGACTAAAGTCGACCTAGGTGTGGTTTAGGCTTTGACTTAGGCTAGACTAGGTTTTGACTAGACTCAAAGGGGGTGTAGACTAGGGTTTGACTCGACCTAGGCTCGGTTTGACTAGGTTAGGTCTAGACTAAAGTAGTAACCTATTAATTCCTACAATTAATTCAAGGTTAACGATTTTAATGGAGAGGGTTGGAAAAGGAATATAATAATTACCAAATTCCAAACTTTGAAATGCTTTGGATTCTCAAAAATCGCCCCATTTAAAGAGGGGGGTTACACTCCTTAATTGCGTTTAAAGCTCCTTTTGGAAAATGGAAAGGTCTAATATAGAAATCCACGATTTTTGCTTTTCAAGATGGAATTGAATGCCTTTAATTCTTTATGAAAATCGTGGAACCTAAATTAGAATTTTTATGTAAATTCAAAACACTTTACAAAATGGAAGAGTAACTCCTTCTTTAATGCATATGCTAAATTCAAATCTCCATTAAATGCCTCACACGATTTTTGATGAACCTCCTATTTCCAAAAAATTTCCAAGTTTCAATTACTTTAATTATCTCCCTTCTCAAAAATCGCCAACTTCTAAAAATCCTACTTTCTAAATAAAAGAATTAAATTTACCTAGGGAATAAAAGGAACTAAATGAAAAAACGATTTCCTAGGAGTTAATGCTAACCTAATTCCCAAACTTAACTTAAATAACCCCTAAAAACGGCTAAGACACTAAGCCCTAATACATTGAACCTAGACAACCTAATTACACCTACCTAACTCCATTAAAACTTACTAAAAAAATTCAACCAAGAGCTCAAGGAGAGCTCTAATGGCTGCCGCCCCACCTTGGGGAAGAAGAAGAACCACACGAAAATAAAAAAAATAAAATTTGTAAACTAGCAAAAAAAAACAATAAACGAAATAACCACTATTTTGATAAAACTAACTTAGAAAATAATTCAAATGACTCCTAATTACACAAAAGCTAACAAGAACAGCACTATGCTGGAATTAAAAACATGAGAGAAAACAAAAACTTGATTTTTGTAATTTTCTACTATAGACTCAAAACACAAAAACGAAAAATGATTAATACAATTAATTAAACCAATCCTAAAACAATGAAATGACTAACACCAATTTATAGTACTGTTAACATACAAAAACACAGCAAACTCCACGGTGTATCCACATACACACAAACATTTAACCAAGATACAAAGATCGGCTAGAATATCTCTAGCCGATTTTTTTCTTTTTCAAAAAAAATAAAATCAAAACGAAACACAAGCACAACCCACGACTTAGAATAAACTAAAATGAAATTTCCTAATGAGATTTTCAACAACACAATACAAGACACATGCTGGACAAAACAAAAATATCAAAACAGAAAAATATTTTTGTAAACATCAAGAATCGGCTAGAATAAGTCTAGCCGATTTTTGAATTTTTATTTTCAATTAAAATCAAATGCAACCCACACACAAAACCGACTAAGATGAATCAAAATGAACACTTTCTTTATTGGATTTTCTGTAAAACAACACCAAGAACACTTATGACAAACTTGAAGAATCGGCTAGATGAAGATCTAGCCGATTTTTATAAAAAGGATGAAAAAGCAATAAAAACTCGATTCCAACGACTCAACCAAACACATAAACCTAATCTAACGTGCTGGTCTATGCACGAATGCTACTCTAAGGTTGAAACAAAAAGAAAACTAAGAAACATACAGAAAATAACAAAACAAAATCCACACACACAAATCGGTTTTATCTAGAAGAGAAGAAAGAAGAAGATCTACCTTTTTGGAAGATCCGACGACCGGGGGGATAAAGAGGAGCGGACCAAGGCTGGAGATGGACGTCCTATACAGTTCGAGGATGTTGTACTTCACCAAAAAACGGCACCTATTGCAGCTGCTACACGTTGGAGATCCACCGACGATGGAGTGTGAGCCGATTCTCGATCAGAAGGTGTAGAAAGCCGGATGGAGGTAGGGCCGGCTCACCTTGGTGGTGTGTTGCGCACTCCCGCCCAAGGTTAATGGTCTCCACCTCTGCTACACCTGCAAAAGTACAGAAAAATGGTGAAAAGACAGCAAGGAACAAGAAAGAAATGAAAAGAAACAAAAGAAAGCTCGAAAATATGCTTGAAAATCAAGCATAGGTCGATCTTCAATGGCCAACACGTGGGGGAGATGGAGAGGAAGGAGCTGCTGCTGTAGAGTCACTGTAGGGGGCGTCCAAACCAGCCAAAAGACGCCTAGGGCTTCTCTAAAAAGTATATTTATACTTTTTGGAATTTGCAAAAACAATGTTATAAAAAAAATATTTTCTAGGCGCCTCTTTCTGGGGGGTTTTCAGAAAAACTTTTTGAAATGGATCTGGATAGGCGTGTGGGTTGGGTTTTGGGCTTTCTAAGAGTTGATCCAAGGTCCAATTGACCTAATTGAGTCGGATATGGATCCGATCCACCTCGAAATCCATGCCCAAACACTGAAATAGCCATAACTCTCTCATTTTAACTCCGATTTTTCTGAAATTCGAACCATAACCCCTTACTATCAAAACACATCTAAACATGGGTTTAAAACCTTAAACTTGATACAAAATGCATGAAAAACTTGTTTACATGATGTGCATTTCATGCATCATCAACCCTTTCAGGTTAAGGGATAAATCTGATGCCTCTTTCCTATGAGGTATTCTTTTATTCTTTTCCCCCTCAGGTTAAGGGATAAACCTGACCCTCGTTGTCCGAGGTGTTCCCATTCAGGATAAGGGATAATCCTGAAACCCCTCATAGGAGCGATATTGCTACCTGTGCGAATTCTTTGTCCAAAACAATTTTTTTTTCAATCTCTCTGTATTGTTGTAAATTTCTACCAATTTCTCTTTTAATTTTCCCCAAAATTCTTTTATTCTTTACCCTTTCAGGTTAAGGGATAAACCTGACCTTCGTTGTCCGAGGTGTTCCCATTCAGGATAAGGGATAATCCTGATACCCCTCTTGGGAGCAACAATGCTACCCTGGAGAATTCTTTTTGCAAATACAAGTTTTATCTATTCTTATTGATTTCTAAATTTATATCATTTTTTCTTTAAATTCTATTCTTTTTCCCATTTAGGATAAGAGATAATCTTAAGATCACTCATAGGGGCAACAATGCTACCTGTGAGAATCCTTTTTACAAAAATAAATCAATTTCCTCAAATATTCTACATTTTTTCAAAATTCTATATCCTTCTGTCTTCTCAAAGTTTATTCTTTCTATGTTTCCCGTTCAGGACAAGGGGTTAATCCTGGAAATTGGACAGCATACAGCCAAATATGCTGGTCCATCTAAATCCTAAATCATAAATCTTGTCATATCTCTTCTAAATTCAAGTCTCAAGTATATCCTCAAAAATCTCCCTCTTCCCTTTCAGGTTAAGGGATAAACCTGAATCATTGTCTATTATATCCTAAATTTCTTTCCAAATGTCTATCAATTCATCAAATGTCTGTCATTATCAAGCCCTCAGGTTACCATTTTATCATCTTCAAGCCTTCGGGTCACAGTTTCATCAAGTATACCATCTTCAAAGCCTTCGGGTTACAATTTCATCAGATATATATCCTTTTCAAGCCTTCGGGTTACAATTTCATCAATGTATATCCTTTTCAAGCCTTCAGGTTACAATTTCATCAATGTATTTCAAGTCCAAAGCCTTCGGGTTACGATTTCATCAAATATCCATTATTTTCAAACCTTCGAGTCACAACTCTATCAATATCAATCATTCTTCTAAAAATCCTGCTTTCGAGCTGGTCGGGCAATCAAATCCTGCTTTCGAGCTGGTCGGGCAAACAAATCCTGCTTTCGAGCTGGTCGGTCAATCAAATCCTGCTTTCGAGCTGGTACTTCCAACAAATCCTGCTTTCGAGATGGTCGGGCAAACAAATCCTGCTTTCGAGCTGGTCGGGCAAACAAATCCTGCTTTCGAGCTGGTACTTCCAAAAAATCCTACTTTCGAGCTGGTCGGGCAAACAAATTCTGCTTTTGAGCTGGTCGATCAAACAAATCCTGCTTTCGAGCTGGTCGGGCAAACAAAATCCTGCTTTCGAGCTGGTCGGGCAAACAAAATCCTGCTTTCGAGCTGGTCGGTCAATAAAATCCTGCTTTCGAGCTGGTCGGACAATCAAAATCCTGCTTTCGAGCTGGTCGGGCAATCAAATCCTGCTTTCGAGCTGGTCGGTCAATCAAAATCCTGCTTTCGAGCTGGTCGGTCAAACGAATCCTGCTTTCGAGCTGGTACTTCCAAAAAATCCTGCTTTCGAGCTGGTAGGGCAATCAAATCCTGCTTTCGAGCTGGTCGGTCAATAAAATCCTGCTTTCGAGCTGGTTGGTCAATCAAAATCTTGCTTTCGAGCTGGTACTTCCAAAAAATCTTGCTTTCGAGCTGGTGAGTCAAAACAAAAATCTAAATATTTCTTCCTAAATTTCAGCTCGAGGTTTCGTCAAAATCTATATTGAGTGATTATTTCACATAGAAATCATGAAAACTTTGCCAATTTGATAAAAATATTTGTTGATTTCAATAAATCTTAATGCACAAAAGAATCACCTCTGTTTACGTCTAGTATTTCTTTCCAAAAGGGTGAAACTTTTGTGAAAAGGGTAAAATTCAAATCTTTTTTTTCTGTTGATCAACCAAAAGGATGAGAGAAATATCCTCGGTATGATTGGCGAAAGAAATATTCGATGACGTTGAAAGGCCAGAAGCGAATTGATATTAATCATGGCTATGGTGCATGTTTAAAGATGACTTTCTGGCAATTAGGCAGTGGAAATGTCTTGAGCTACAAAAGAACCCACTTAATTCATATCTTCTTATCCATTTTAAAGCTGCAATCAAATATCTGCAAAAGGGATCTCTCAATTGTCATCAAGATGAAGGCAAATTAAGCGAGTAGACCCCCGAGGCCAAAGAAGATTTGAAACATCTCCAAGATGACGGAGTTTGTGACGGATCCTTCTAGGGAAAGTTCGGATCACCGTCGAGATGAAAGCGGATGTGATGGACCTACCGCAAACCCTAAATGATATTTGATTTCAGCTATCACCTAAAAGACCTTTTGAGCCAATATCATATATAAATCCCTCAGAAAAAGAAGGATCAAAGCATCTCCGAGATGAAGGAGTTTGTGACGTACCCTTCCCTGAAAAAGAGAGAAAAGTCAGGACATCTCCAAAATGAAGGATGATGTAAAAGCCCGAAAAGCCCAATGACTCAAAAAGAGTGCAAGAAGATCATCATGAGAAAACACTCAGATATCAAACTGCCTAAATTGCCAGAAATCATCTTTTCTTATGCAAAATATTTTTTATCAATGTCTTTTCACTACTTGCTTTTATGAAATTGAGAATATTTCTTCTCTTCTCATATCAAGAAAATGGATAGCTTCCTTGAGGAAAATCATCAGCGCTAAAAACTTTGAATTTGACTCTTCAAAACCAAAGAGATAACCTCGTTGGGGGAAATACTCTAGGTAAAAGAGGGAATATCTTTGCACACATGTGCACATTTTCAAGCGTTGAAGTCAACTATAAATTTATCTTATTGGCAAAATTTTCTAGATATTCTAAGATTGAAATAAATATTCAATATTCATTTTGATGCAACCTAGCGTTGTTTATATCTTCTAGAAGAGTTACCCCATTCAGTTGAAGTATCTCTCCTGTCCCATCACGGTTTCAAGAAATCCGTATGGTTGTTCCCACTCAGGTTAAGGGTCAAAACCTGTACTTTCTGCGAGAGGTCATTAAATTCAAAAGTTGGTTTCAGTCTCAGCAATGAGACGCCCAAGTTCATCCCTTTTTCAAGCTTTAAGGAACCCCATTTCCTTCCTCCTTTCGCAAACCCCTTTCGGATTTGTTCGTCCAAACTCCGAAGGTCCCATCATAGTCTCTTCACTCGAGGATTCCATATGGTCATCCCCTTCAGGTTAAGGGTTAAGCCTGAACCTAGTGCATCGAGGTATCTTCCTTTTTCAGGTTTGGGTTAAACCTGAGTCTCGTTTCGACGAGGTGTTTCTTCCTCCGGTCCCATCATAGTTCTTTCCATCGTGGAATTTGTGCTTTGTATATCCATCCAGGACAAGATCTTGCTTGAGCTTCATCTCACGAGGCATTTTCACAAAAATGTTCCATCAAAGTCCTCATATATTCCTTTCCCCATTCAGGTTATTTTGAGATATATTCGCTCCATCCAGGTTAAGGGCTAAACCTGAATCATTCAAAGACTGATCTCGCCTCATTCATGAGACCTGATCAAACTTCTTAGCTTTCATCATCTCGGGATCTTCACCCAAAATCCCATCACGATTTTTTCATCTCTATTATTCAGTCATATCATTTCCGAGGATTTCGTCTCCTCCAAGTCACTCAAGGATAAAGTTTTAAATCTGAAAAACATGTCTTTTAAATCAAATTCTTCCACACCCAGTTCAGATCTGCTGACTGGGGCATTTTTCAAAATTTGGAGTGTTTTCTTTGCCACTAAGCTCGGCTTTCAACCGGCTTATTAGCAAAAAGGGACATCTCTGAACACCCCAAAATTTTCAAAATCTTTTAAATATTCCCTTTCTACCCCTAAATTCATTTTTTTTTAGCAAAGGGGTCATTTCAAATCTAAATTCCAGTTCATTTCTCTAGTTTTATTGAAATTAAATTCATTTCATATGTTTAAATTTATTTCGGATCTGGATCCATTGTCCAGATCCAAATTTGAGTCTCCTTGTTCAAATTTTAAATTAAATTATAGAAAATACCAAAAATAGCCTTTAAATAGCTCGGACAGTCCATTCGACATCCGTTTGGATCCATCACATTGTATTTCTCGATTCAAGTGTCAAAACTTGAGCATTTTCTTAAAATCTGGGTCCAAACCCCTTTTTTTGAAGAAATTTTCCCGAAATGGTCTGAAATTCTCAGGAAAATACTTTTTTTTTTAGAAAAATACAAAAAAATTAGGGTTTAGTCTTTGTTTTCTCAGATTTTCATTCCAAAAATACAAAAAAAAAGGGAAAATGTAAAAGAAACAAAAATATTAGTTTTTGAAAAACCTCTTCGAAAACCATCATTTTTGCAAAACCAAATTTTTTTTGAAAAACACTTTTGTTGAAAATCAAGCCCCTCCCTTGTAAAATCTTAAAAATAAAATGGGGCCCATTGTAAAACGTCTTTAGGGTTTTTCAAATGAGGAAGACAACGCCTCACGCCCCTCTCTTTCACTCAGCCGCACTCCTCCATGGCTCCTCTCCTCAACCCTCTCCATTCTCATCGCCCAGCCGCCCGATCACCTTCCCGAGCCACCCATCTGCAACAACCTTCATCCAGCCACCCATCACCAACCGAAACCTCCATTCACCCTTCATCTCCAACAACAAATCCACCCTTTTCAATCTTTCCTTCTCTTCTTATATAAACCAACATCTCTGAAACCCTCACGACCACTTCTTCACCTCCCCAATTTCCCCTTTCGCAACCCGTCTTCACCCCACCATTACCCCTTTTTCCTTCTTTTTGACCGCTTCTTCACCACTGCACCCCTTTCCTTCTCCTTCTTCTTCCTCTCCTGCTTTCCTCTTGGCCTTCCTTTTTATCTTCTTCCCCATTTATGAAAGGGAATCGATCTTGCCGCTGGAATTCCAAGTAACCCGGTAAGTAATCATCTCCTCTTTTAGTTTTTGATTTCCTGTAAGAATTGCATTTACCACATTTCCTTCTCTTTAGTTTTTTTTTTTTTTTAAAAAGCCTCAAAGGCATGATCAACCTGCATATAGCAGAATCGATCTACCTATAGGCACATCAATGGAACCCCGTATTCCAACATATTTCCCCTTTTAACTCCTTCAGTTTGATCCATCATGTCATTTTATATATTGCAACTAACATCGATTTTTTTTTTCCTCCTTTCTTCTCTTATTCCTTCTCTGTTTTTTTTCTCTCCTTCTTATGCTCCTGTAATGCCTTTGATTTACCTACCATTCATGCATGTTTTTAGCAATTTTCGTTAAGGTATTTCTTCATCCGATCGTATCTACTTGCCCAACGAGTTTTTGATTTAATAACTAATCAAACACTTCATACATTTATCTGGTTTTACATCCGTCAGAATAGGCATCATGCACTTGGCTACATCGTTTGTATTCTGCCATCCTATTCAGTACCCTATGCATCAGTTCATTATTTATTTTTTTACTTAATTCATTTTATTTTACTTTCAATTTTGTGTATCTCTAAGATTTTGATGTAATTTGCCCCAGCATTTCCTTTATGATTAATTCATTTTTGTGCGACATTAATTGAAATTGTGTATCACTCAAGTGGCCGTTGGTCATCCCTTTGGATGGATTGTGCCATGAGGAGCGTCATTCTGGTGACAGAGATCTCTTTGTCCCGTTATTGTTTTTATAAACATTCCCGTTGGTAGGGTCAAATGGAGGTATACATCCTGGTTGGGGCTTGTCTCATTGCTAAACAGGAATTGAAATCTGATCCCTATCATCAGTTGTTCGTCAACAGCAACGCTATTACTTGCCTGAATTTGGGTATACTTTGCGTGAAAGATCGTTCGCTTCATTAAATCAAGCTGGTGCTTATTATCCAATCTGCTGAAGCCATTCCCGAAAAGGAAAAATGCCTGATAAGTTCGGTAAATTTCTGGGAAAGACATATGGTGCCTGACTCATTTTTTTTTTTAAAAAAACTCTGTTCGGCTATTCAGAAAGTGAAAATCTCATGAAAAATCAGGGATGATCCCCCAGTCCTGGTTACTTTACTAAAAGGGTATTAGCCATTACCGTTTCTTGTATTTCCTCTCATTCATTTCAGAAAAAAAAGCAGGGAATGCCCTTAATTTGGTTGTTGATGTTTTTGTATGTTAGTAAAACCGCAGGTGAATTGATCAATGTGCTAAGTTAAAACTCATATATCCTTTTGTCAACTGGAAAAGCACTTGTTGCAGATATTAAAAAAAAAAAAAAAAGAAGGGGGGGGGGCTGAAAGGCTTGAGCAAAATCAAGTTCCTACATGTTTCAATCATACTAAATTCTTTCATTAGTGTCATCAAAGAAGACATTGATCCTGTATTAAATCGGATGGTATTGTTCAAATTCCAATTTCTGAGCCTCTTTCCCCCCATGAAAGCATCAATGTCACAGGAGAAAAGCTCAAGATGAGAGTATAACATTGGATCAATGACCTAGGTTGGAAGGAATGATGGTGTATATAATAAAGGCATTCGTACTGAGTTGGACTAATGATGATTCACTGCAATGACTGTTTCATAAGGAAAAAGCTGAAGTTGTTATTAAGGCTCCAAGTGCTAAGTCAACTTCAAATATAAAGGATGTTCAGGGACTTGTCACCTGGGTGCTTGGAGTGTCACGCCAGCATGGGTAATACCACTTATCTCAAAAGTAGCGTTGTTACATGTTCCGGGCTCTGATGCACAACTATATATGTCACTGTCTTGTCTACTTGCTGGCCTCAAGGACCGTTGTGGAAATTCAATGCCAGCTTTAGCTCTTAGTGATGCTTGTCATGGAGAGAAGCGTTTCCTGGAAACCTCTACTCAAGTTGCTACAGCGATATAACTACCACTTTGGATCTGGGCCATTCAAGATTTTTTTTTTTGACTGGAAATGTTCTCCATTTTCATTAAAATCATATCATTTTTCTATCGGAGGATTGGTATACCTCTGAATCTAAATTTTATCTTCAGTAGCTCTACATAAGCTAATCTATTTCTAATAAGAACACTCATTGAGTTCTCAACATGGCAGTGGTATACTAAGATGGAATAAAAACAGTTGATGCACTTTTGATGTGCAAACAAAAAGAGAAAATACCAGGAGATACTTTCAAACTGATCGGACACCTGAAGAAACTGCAAAACCGGGTTTTGTAACTTTATCCCATAGTTATTTAGATGTCTATATTTGTTGGTTCTCTCATTAATATGCATATGAAATTTTTTCCCCTCTAAATATGTGTCGTGCATATACTCTTGTCTTAGTTTCAAATGCTTTAATTATTCATCTCATGATTACTGATGATCCACAAACATGCTCATGCCTGCATACATGTAAAACTCTTTCTCTTGTATATGTTTTTGTATGTGTGCTGATGTTTGAAACACACTGTGGCACTCTGTTCCTCTACATCTCCACTGATTAGCTGTAATTAAATCACATTAGATCCATTATATCCTCAAGCATCAATGTAGTTTTACTTTTTGTATTAAATGCCTTATGCTGCATCATCACCTTAGCACAATATTGCTGAAAATCCTTAATGGACATTGTCAGATCTCTTGACCATGGCCATCAGATTCAGTTTACAGAAGCTAAATGGTGGCTGACAGCTCATTTAAACCATCTCAGTAAACACTTTTAGTTACACTTACCTATGGTTATCCTCATACTTGTCCACCCTTTGCATATCATTAGTAGTCTCCTATGCCATCCCTCTTAACAGTTAATATCCTATCAACTACATCTGTGCTCGGTGCACCATACCTCTTGTTCCTGCACTTAGCCTACACAGCCCTTACCATTCACTGAGTACCAAAATTGCACATTTCCAACAACAATCTCTTGTGCTGGCTGTTGCCACATTGGTTGCATCCCTACACGGTGACATCTACCCCTGATTGTACACAGCAGCTGCACCCTGCACTTTTTCTTTTTCCCTTCTGTATTATACCCCAGCATACTTATATTTTCAATAACACAGTTGTGACCTACCTCACAACACTTACATGTATTTCCAGCTCATAAAAGCACCATCGTGCTTACAATATTGCCACTCTCATCCATCTATGTTGAATATATATATATATATATATGTGTGTGTGTGTGTGTGTGTGTGTGTGTGTATGTATATATACACACTCGTATATATATAAGTATGTATATAGGTATAGACATCATTTCCTATCTTCCCATCATAAATGTCTTGACATATGAGCATTTTCTCTTACCATTAGCATCTTTTGAAATCCAGGTGATATGTATAATTCTTCATGCTAACCAAGTGTTTTGCAGGGAATAGGTGGAAAATATCATTATTTGAGAATTGTAAATTCAATTTTAAAGCTTGTAATAAATTAGGTGTAAATGAGAATTTACATTTCCAGTTTTAGATAGAATAGATGAGCATTGTGAATCTCATAAATTACATGTCACCACATTATTTTCTCCTTTATTTTCAACAAAATCTCACAAATGGAAATATGAATGGCACGTGCACCATTTCGTAAGAGGTAAATTAATCCTAAGTTGATGATCCATATCAATGGCCATAGTCAAGGTGTGGACAAAACTTAGTATTTTTATCTTTTACGAAATAACATTGGATCCACACTGGATCCGTTTTCAAAATTCATCATATTTTCCTTAAATATTTTCTTCTTTTATCAGAATTTAACTTAAAATTAATTCAAAATATATACCAATGGTCATAGTCAGGGTATATTGAGAGTTAATTTCATTTTAAATTCTATAAAAGCACTAAATGTGTTTCATTCTTCACCTGAATTTAAATATAGATTATTATATAATACATTCAATGACCATAGTCAAGGATATATTACATCTTCAATCTTATTTTAATTCATCTAAAGAATGGAATAGCTTTTCAAAATCCAAATTTCAAAAATTCAAATTCATTCATCATTTAGGATAGAATTGCATCATATTTTCAAAATTTCTTTTTAAAAAAAAAACTCCAAGTGATGTAAATATCTTCCTCAATCTAACTTCAATTCTTATAAAATCCAATTCATCCTTTCATTTTCAAATTCAATTTCATTTTCAATCTCAAAGTTCAATTTAACTTTGAGACTTCAAAGTCACTGTTATATTCAAATTCAAATCAGATTTCAAAGTTCAATTTGACTTTGAAATTCCAAATTCGTTTTATATTCAAAACTCTAATCAAAACTCAAAGTTCAATTTTAACTTTGAGATTCTTGATTCATCTTCTAAATTCCAAATTCAAAAATTCAAGGTCTAATTTGACTTTGAAATTCGTTTGTATATTCAAAATTCTAAATTTCATTTTTCAAGTTCAATTAACTTTGAAATTCCCGATTCATCTTTTGATTTCCAATTCATTTCAAAAGTCCAATTTGACTTTGAAATTCATTTGTATATTCAAAACTCAATTTTTAAATCAAATTTCAAATCCATTGTCGAGATTCAAATTCAAATTCAAATTCAATTCAATATCTTAAAATCCCATTTTCAAAGTTTAATGTAATTTTAAGACATCTGATTCATCTTCTGATTTCAAGTTCAAAATCAAGTTTATTCTCTTACCTTCAAAATCCAAGTTTTGAGATTAATTCTGAATCTCAAAATTCAAGTCTTTTTCTAAGTTTTAAATTCAATCTGGGTTTTCAAAACCCAGATCCATATTCAAAGTCCCATTTGGACTTTCAAAATCCAAAATCTAAAGTTAGAATTCAATCTCAATCCATTTTAAGATCAAAAAACCCATGCCACTTTGGATCTCAGACTACAGATCCAAACTCATCTTAGGGTCCAGAACCCGATTCTACATTTGGGTCTAAGACTTTAGATCCAGAGTCCAATTCTACATTGGATCTCAGACTTCAGATCCATTTCATTCTAGGATCCAGAATCCAATTACACTTTGGATCTCAGACTTCAGATCAAAATCCATTTTAGGGTCTAGAACCCAATTTCCATCTTGGATCTCAGACTCCAAATCCAAAAACCATCTTAGGATCCAGAATTCAATTCCATTTCCAATTTTAGGTTTCAAATCCAATTCCATCTACAGATCACATCTGAATTTCTTAAATTCATCTTTATTTTGTATACCATCTGGATTTCTGTGAACACCCCAAATTTTTTAAAATCTTTTAAATATTCTCTTTCTGCCCCTAAATTCATTTTTTTTAGCAAATGAGTCATTTTAAATCTAAATTCCAGTTCATTTATCAAGTTTTACTGAAATTAAATTCATTGTATATGTTTAAATTGATTTCGGACCTAGATCTGTTGTCCAGATCCAAATCTGAGTCACATTGTCCAAATTTTAAATTAAAATTATAGAAAATACCAAAAATAGTTTTTAAATAGCTCAGACAGTCCCTCCGACATCTGTTTGGATCCATCATGTTGTATTTCTCGATTCAAGTTCCAAAACTCAAACATTTTCTCAAAAACTTGGATCCAAACCCACTTTCTGAAGAAATTTCTCCAAAATGGCCTGAAATTCTCGGAGAAACACTCTTTGTAAATATTTCTCAGAAAAATACAAAAATTTAGTGTTTAAACTTTGTTTTGTTTAAAATTTTAGTTTTTCTACTACAAAAATACAAAAAAATGGGAAAGCAATACAAAAATCAAAAAAATTGAGTAAAGCAAATGGTTTTAAAACTTGAAAAATGGAATTTTTGCCAAAAACCTCCTTTTAAACATTTTTTACAAAAGATCTTTCAAAGGGGCTTTCTTTTGGAAATTTGGAAAAAAGGCAACGACCTTTTTCCCGTGCATCCTCCCTCTCACTTGCCGACCCTTCATCTTCAAACCAACTTCTTCTCCCTCAACCCCTCATCTTCAACCAACAGCCTATCTCGAAGGCTCCTCTTCCCCTTTAAAAGGAAAGCACGTAGAGTGAAGAAGGGATCTGTCTCCCACCTTTCCACGGCGCCATCCCTTTCCTTCCTCCTTCATATCAGGTAAGAACTTTTTTTCTTTTCCCTTTTTCGATTCTTCATAGAAATTTATTTTTCTAAGTTTCATCCATCGGTTGTTCTCGTTTTTCTTCATTTCCTTTTCTTTTCAGCAAAGTTGTGCAATCGATCTGTATGTAGCAGAACCGATTCACTCCTTTGCAACAGTAAAGGGAACTCACGTACCCCAACATTTTTTTTTGTTTTGTTAACATCTCTTCATATTTCCTCAGGATCATGATTAGCATTTAAGTTCTCTTTTAGTTTTTTTTTTCTCTCTCTTTTCTCATTTATCCTGAGTGATTTCTCAGGATCATATGGTTTTTCGATTAATTGTCCATTTTTTTTTTGATCTTTCGTTTCGGCATGTGTTCAATCCTCCCTTTAATGGCAAATTCTATTATCTTCAATTTATTGGGCTTTCAGCATCCTGCTATGGCTTCATCACTAAGAAGTAGCCTACCTAAAAGCCTAACTTATCATTGCTAAACCTCTACACGATGAAGTATTTAAAGAGGAGGTGCAGGACCTGTG
This sequence comes from Nuphar pumila, assembly GCF_984573655.1. NCBI lineage: Eukaryota > Viridiplantae > Streptophyta > Magnoliopsida > Nymphaeales > Nymphaeaceae > Nuphar > Nuphar pumila. The sequence continues at coordinate 98,852,561 of NC_143251.1, forward strand.
CATCGATTTGATGTCCCACATTGGGATTGAGCACAATTTTAGCAGGAAATTCGCTATATACTTCCTCCTTTGAGATCTAAACTGCGTTTGATTCTATTAACATCTGATTTATACTTTGTTTTTATCCACTTTATCACTGTCTTTGGCATTCAACAACATCAAATGTCAGTTTAGTTCATTCATAGTATTCCATTAGGTTCCATTGTGTTACTCATTTTTTTCATAGATCGTCTCTTTATTTCTACATATCGTTTTGAGTTTACATAGTATGGGTTCATCTCGTTACATGTGTTCATCCTGGTATGTTCTGCACTACGAGTTCGGTTGCTGGAAATTCTTTCACCTGTGCCTGCACAGTAATTCCCATTACGGTAGGGGTCTTTGTCATCAAGGCCACATCTCACACATTGCCCACCATATCTACATTTCTTTGCCTTACATGCGTGAGAATGCTGAGGAAATATCTAGACAGAATTTTTCTGCGTCACTGGATTATCAAACAGCCACCAGCGCTGATGGCAATCAAGGAAAATCAGGATTCGATTTTGTCTGCAGGTTCAGAGATTCATTTTTTTTTTCTTCAGTAGCTGGGTTCATTTGCGATCATTGATGGATGGTTCAGTAACATTTCCGAAAACTCAGCTTCTTATTTTTCATCTTTTGATAGTCATTTTATTTTCCTGTTTTATCTCTTTGTGATTTCTTTTCTTTTCTTTCTGAACTATGATTCTTATTTTGATTTGAATTTCTTGTTTTGTATCATGATTATTCAATTAATATCTGTATCATATATGTAATGACCTTCATTGTGGCATCCGGTCTAATCCATTATTAGATCAGATTCACTCTACAACAATCCTTCAAAGGATTTCACATTTTATCTGTGCTCAAGCTCGATGCATTTTGCTTACTGTGATTCCCCTTTTTTTTTCCTCTTTTCTACATCATCATTTGTATAACCTTGCTTGATTTTACTCAGCATGTTACCTCTGGTGCCTTGCACCTGTACATTCTATATCTCTTCTCAGCAATCTCCTTGCAGAATTACTCATGCACCATAGCTATTTTCTTTATTGTCATTTATCATATACTTTGTTGTCATTTAATTCCACCCGGCATCGTCAGCTCTCTCTCTCTCTGTGCTGATCTGCGTCTCATGCCTGATCTTTGGCATCCATAGACCCTCTGGAACCATTCCAGAGAATCGGTTTTCCTTTTGATAGCAATCAGGGTAGACGTTGGCTCTACTTGGTCAGATCACCCCGTAAGTGACTTTCAGGATATAAAATCTTTTCAATTGATGGTTAACCTCTAAGCTGAGAAGTTCAATCATATGCTTATATTACTGACTAAAAAAAAAAGGTAGCTGGGTTGTTAAGTTAGAAATTCTGAAGGTATTTTGATAGGTAGTGAATGCTGGGAAGATCTGACTGAAGTTAATGTATTTAAGCTTATTTTGAAGGTAGTATGGTGGACTCCTCCATGTTCATTTGCTAAAAGAATGTAAACAACATCAGTGAAATAACATAAAAACCTCCTGGATATGGATAGAATGCAATCACCAAAGCAAAACAGGAGATGGTGATAATTGACTTTCGAGCAACAGAAACTTGCTACTGAAGTTGGCTTGAAGTCCTTCGGTGCTACGTTGAACAACGAACTTCGTTATCTCCAGCATTTCTACAGCAGCTAATTCACCATCATCCTCTCTAGTTTGTTTTGTGCTTTCACAAACTGTCATATACCTTCACTACTGCTATGCATGCCATGCTCGCCACCCACTATATATCATTTGATGTCATATATTGTTTTTTTTTTTATAGTACCCACTTTCAACCACTTTTCACAGCACCTTTCCATCTCCTTTCTTCTTGCTAAGATTTTCTGTATATCTCATCTACCTCCACAGCACCTATGCACCTACAACCTGTCACAGTGGTTCACCACAATCATATGCACTGCAAATTTTCATTTTGGGAAATAAGAAATTTACTAGCTGAATAGTTTAAATGGCTTCAACATGCTGTAAAGATGATGGACAATGGCATTAGATCAACATTCCTCAATTTTGAGGGAAGTTGTGATTGTTTGGGAACTAAGCACGTTGAGGTTAGTTGCTCTAAATACCAAATAACCTGTATTTGGCCATAACATTTCCATTAGGCAGTTGTCCTTATGTCCTTAATAGATAGATAGAGATCAATTTTTGTAAGGTCCTCATTAGTGTTCGAGCCTTATTGGTTCAACTGGAGGTATTGGAGGAGATGTTATAGCAACAATGATGGCTGGGCGATTTTTTTGGGTGCCTGGGTGGCACTGTGCATTTATGATGGTTTTTAGCTCACTTATTGGATTACCTGTTTTTATATTTGTCATTGATCCAAGAAAGGCACCCCTCTTTGCCAATGAAACTGATAATAGCTTTGAAAGACATATTTGAAAAGGTAGCTACAACTTCCTCTTCCCTGTGGCATGATTCATGGATAGTCATGAAAATCGTTGTATAAACTTTCTCAAGTAATAAATCATGCAAGGCATTGCCGATTCATTACCATGGACAGCAATGGATGAGTCCAGGGCTTTAATAGCAAAAGGAACATCTTGAGCAGGTGCTCTGCTGCAGATATACAACTGAATTTGAATATCCTAGAACACACTTCACAACCTAGCGTCTGTCCACTGTGCACGTGTTGCATCAGTTGGTTCTGCAGCCTCCCCACTCTGATTAGCTCCCAAATGCCACAGCCCACCTTTTCAGCATCTTACATACTTGCTGTCAACACACACAGCCCCCAATAAACACTATCAGTCAGCTCAGCCTTTGCCTTATCACCCCTTTACTCCTTACCATCTGTCATATTTCCTGCTGTCAAACATCCCTTCATTTTCATTCAGCCACAGCAGTGCTAAGCACTGCTGTAGCTTCCTTAAATCTGCCAAGACAATCATCGTTGTGATGATTTTTCTGCATCTACAGCAACTCCCTGAGTTGCTGTAGCTTCACGTTTAATTGTTATAAATCACAATCAACCTCACAACACCTTCCCTTTTAGGCATTGCCTGCTATTTCCCCTGCAGCATCTAGCTCCACACCTCTGCCAACATCAGTTGCACGACATTTTCTTTAGTCACTCATGTTGTCTATTGCACATCATCTCCACTACCTACAACAATACATGTGCCCATTTCCAACTTCAATTCTCATATTGTTTATGTTATATATATAATATATATATATACATATATGCATATATATATATATATATATATATATATATATATATATATATATATATCATTTCCCATCTTTTTCACCATGTATATCTTGGCATTTTACCATTAACATCCATATGATATATGTGATTTTCCTTCTCTTTTCATTACTAATCCGTTTGTTTTGCAGGAAATATGTGGATAAAGTGATCATTTGAAGTTGTAAATTTGATTTTACATATTGTAATAGCTAGATTTGAATGAAAATTTACATTTCCTGTTTTAGATTAGAATGTATGAGCATTGTAAATATCATGAATTGCTTATTTCATGCATTTTTCCTTTATTTCTCAAAATTCTCACGATGGTGAAACACGAATGGCACGTGCACCATTTTGTAAGAGGTAATTGATACTAAGTTGATGATCCACATCAATGGCCATAGTCAGGGTGTGGACAAAACTTAGCATTTTTATCTTTTACAAAATAACACTGGATCCACTTTCAAAATTCATCATGTTTTCCTTAAATATTTTCTTCTTTTATCAGAATTTAACTTAAAATTAGTTCAACATATATACCAATGGCCATAGTCTGGGTATATTGAGAATTAATTTCATTTTAAACTCTATAAAAGCACAAAAATATGTTTTATTCTTCACCTGAATTTAAATATAGATTATTATATAATACATTCAATGACCATAGTCAAGGATGTATTATATTTTTCAATCTTATCTTAAATTCATTTAAAGAATGGAATAGTTTTTCAAAATCCAATTTCAAAATTCTTTAAATTCATTCATCATTTAGGATAGAACTGCATCATGTCTTCAAAATTCCTTTTTCAAAACTCCAAGTGATGTAAATATCTTCCTCAATCTATCTTCAATTCTTATAAAATCCAATTCATCCTTTCATTTTCAAAATTCAATTTCACTTTCAATCTCAAAGTTCAATTTAACTTTGAGATTCCAAAGTCATTTTTTATATTCAAATTCAAATCAGATTTCAAAGTTCAATCTGACTTTGAAATTCCAATTTCATTTTATATTCAAAACTCTAATCAAACTCAAAGTTTAATTTTAACTTTGAGACTCTTGATTCACCTATTCCAAATTCTAAAACTTCAAATTCAAAGTCCAATTTGACTTTGAAATTCATTCGTATATCCAAGTTCTAAATCCAAATCAAAGTTCAAAGTTCAATTTAAATTCACCTTCTCATTTCAAAATCAAGTTTTATCCTCAAAATCCTCTTGAGATTGGTTCTGAATCTCAAGATTCAATTTTTTTTTCTCTAAATTTAATCCGGGTTTTTTTCAAAAACCCAGATCCATCTTCAAAGCTCCATTTGGACTTTTAAAAGTCCAAAATCCAAAGTTAGAGTTCAAATCTCAATCCATTTTTAGCATCCAGAATCCAATTTTACTTTGGATCTCAGACTTCAGATCCAAATCCATCTTAGGATCCAGATCCAACTTCACTTTGGATCTTAGACTTCAGATCCAATTCTGTCTAAGGATCCAGAATCCAACTTCACTTCGGATCTCAGATTTCAGATCCAATTCCCCTTTAGGCTCCAGAATCCAATTTTACATTGGATCTTAGACTTCAGATCCAAATCCATCTTAAGATCCAGAGTTCAAATCTACTTTGGATCTTAGACTTCAGATTCATTCTATCTTAGGATCCAGAACCCAATTTTATCTCGGATCTCAGATCTCAGATCTTAAATCCATCTTTAGATCCAACTCCATTCCCAATTCTAGATTTCAAATCCAATTCCATTTTCAGATCTCATCTGAACTCCCTAAATCCATTTCTATTCTTAAATACCATTTGATTATCTCAGGTCCATTCCAAACTTAAAAAAATCCAAATTCAATTCCATCTCAAGTATTCATTTCCTTTTCTAAATTCAAATCCAAATTCAAAGTTGATTTTGACTTTGAAACTTCATTTCCTTTCATTTCAAAGCTTGAAGTCATTTTTTCTCATTTATTCTTCCAAATCCTAATTTACTTCAAAAACTTAGAATTTCTCTGATCTATCTCAAGCTCTAAGTTAAATTCAATCATTTCTTTATTCCTTTACCAAGTTCATCTTAGAATACTTAGAAATTTTCAAAACATCTTTCAAAAGGAGCATACATTCTTGCATTGCACAAGCATGATTCTTTGTGCATTTAGAGTTAGAATAAATTCTTAGATTATATTTAGGCAAAGCAAAAGGCATAGATTCGATCCTTGGTTCAATTACCCCTGGTAAAGGCGCCAGGAACGGTCAAACCTCGTACCGACGAGCGAATCCCGTCTCTCCATTTTCCCGCAATATTTTAAAAAACGGAGGCGAGTTAAATTTCTAAATGTTTTCAAATTAAGGTCAAGTCAGACCGCGCAAAATAGTTCCTCTTCTCTCTTTCTTTCTTTTCTTTAGTCTTCTCTTTCTCTTTTCTTTTTTTTATTCTTCTCCCTTCAAAAAGGAGGAAAATAGAGGTTAGAAAAAGAAAAGAAAAGGAAGAGAGAGAAACCACAAGAGAGGAAAAATTTTGCGATGATCACAGTTTTGGCGACCGTGATGGGACTCGTCTTCGTCCGGTCGAATTTGTGCCTTTGCTTTGCTTTTATATAATCTAAGTCTATATTCTTCGTATGTCAGCTTCATTTTCATGCAAACCTTAGGAGCCTAGACTCTGTCCTAAAGCTGACATCATTGCATATAGGATCTAAGTATGGTTTGGTAGGACCATATTGAGGAGATTATATCCATGATCACATTAGACTTAGGTTTTAAATACAACTCTCCTCAATTCTAGGGATTGAATGCAAACAATGTATGCAAATATATGCTTCTTTTCCATTTAAATCTATCTCTTTAGGACTTGCATTAGAGCCTTCTGGTTTTATTTGCATGTTGATCATGTTTTAAAAATATCCCTTACCTATATTTGTCCCGGTCTTCACGTTGCTGGGCTGTCTCACTGAACCATAGTTCGGGAGAGAGCCTCACAACTGGACCACTTATTTGGGCTCGCGCCCCCCTACCACGTACCTAAGGGCCATAGTCCGAGGTATATCGGTAGGTGCTCAAGGATGTTGGAAAGCCATTACCTTAGAACCGAAGAGATATCTTATATGCCACGTACTTCGAGCTTCGGCTTGAGTATATCAGCGTACCTTGATTGGAATCAGATGATATAAATCTTAGAGTTAGGATTAAGGTCCTACCAGCCATTTCAAAATATTGCATATAGACTCAGCTTTAGGGAGTGCTGTTTGTGTATCCTTGCTTGTATATCTGTGATTGTGTGATACTTTATATATATATCTTTCTTATATTTTCCAAAACCCTGGGTATATACTTCAAAATTTCCTCTCTTGTTTCTAAAACCCAGGTGTATTTTTCTTCCTCTTTTACATTTCTTCAAAATACTGCCTGCAAGTTCTTCAAATTTTAAATCCTTACCATTTATTCTCAAATTCCATTTTTCCTTTTTTTATTTTCTTCTGTTTTTATATTCTTGTTTATATTTTCATAAAAATCTCTTTCCGTCAAGAGATATCCTTTTCAAAATGGTATTTTCTTTCATATTTTAGTTGGTTACTCTCCCTCGCAGAGTAAACAACGCAATTGTCACAAATTTGGTGGCGACTCAATCCCTAGTAATGGGATACAATTAAATTTTTAACCTAAATCCTTCCTCTTTGTCAAAATTTCTCCAAAAAGTTTCTTTGGTCTAAAAACCTCCACTTTTCCTCCACAGAGAGTTCTGATATTTCAAAAATGGTCACGACAAGAGGGGGAAAAGAAACAGTTCCTCAACTCAGCGACAGTGAGGCGGAAGAGATAAGCTCTCCTAAATCAGTCAGGGGACAGAGTCAGAACAAGAAGGATGACATCGACCCCGCTATGTATGACATGTTCCAAAAGATGATGGCAAGGATGATGTCGGAACAAGCCGATGCCAAGCTGAAAGAGACAGTTCCTAAAAGCAAGTGGAAGAAAAAGCCTGTGAAAAAGACAAACAGAATCATCAGGAAGAAGGTACAGCCAGACACTACTTCTGAGGAATCAGAGTCAGTTGAGGAAGAATCGGAAGAGGAAGAGCAGATTGTCTACAAGCAGAATCCTCCAAGGCAGTCCGTAAAAATAGCTGCAGAAGAGCCTGAATCCGTCAACAAGCCCAAGTCTGGGGCTCCAGCAGAGGATCTGATGAGTAAGCAGATGAAGGAGATGAATCGAGCTATTAAGGATATTCAAGCCAAGGGTAAGGGCAAGCAGACCTACACTGGCGAAGATTTTTACGATGGTCTAGATGGGGACGATAACCTGAAGAACCTTCTGCATAAATTTCTCAAGTTTGACGGGACTGGCAACCCTAAAGCCCACTTGGCCACATTTTATGCAGAGTGCAGTCGTTTCAGAAAAGACAATAGAGCGTTGTTTATTTGCTTCCCCCGCAGTCTGAAGGGTGTAGCAGCCAGATGGTATGTTGATCATGTGAATCCTATCGAACTACGAGAGTTCGATAAGGTAGTAAATCTGTTCATCGAGCGCTTCTTATTCAACACTGAAGCCTCACCTACATTAAATCATCTTTACAACCTGAAGCAAGGAGAGAATGAAAGAGCAGGTGATTTCATTCACAGGTGGAGAAGCACCTGTAATAAAATGAAGGTACCCATTCCTGAGGAGCACGCATTGCAGGTGATCCTCAACAATTTCTCTCAGCCCATAAGAAGCCTCATCGCCACTTCCCCGGCGAAATCCTTCATCAAGTTGATTGAGCGAGCCGAATGGCTCGAAGCAGGAATAGAAAGCGGACTTTACGATGGTACGCCTCTAGTCAAGAATATACAAGACCAGAAAAAGAAGGCGCAGTTCGCTCATTTAGTTGAGGCCTCTTGCAATAATCTTGGCAGTAGCAGCAAAGGAAACAAGAACAACAGTGGCAGTGGTCCGAGAGTAGATCAGGGCAAGGGGCAGAAGGAGAGAGCGTATAAGAACAATGACAAGCCGCTTCCAATTAGCATCCAACAAAAAGGGGATCTTCAAGAGAAGCCCAAGTACATCAAGTGGGAGAAAGATCGAGTCTTCACTCCTTTAGATCAAACTATGGAAGTAATTCTGGATTACCTGTTAAAGCACGGGATGATCAAACTCCCTAAAATAGCGGATCCTCCCATAATCTTAGGAAAGTTCAAGGACCAATTTTGCAAATACCATAGGGCAACGGGGCACGACACAAAGCACTGTTTTGTCCTCAAGCACATGATACAAGACTGCATCGACAGAAGTGAGCTGATAGAGGACGAGGAAGAAAAGCAGCCAACAGTCCTGACAGAACCATTCCCGGACCACTCAAAGAATTGATAAAGCCAAAGTTTTTGTTTGCTTTCGTCTCTTTTTGTCAGTTGTCTTGTAGGGGCTAGTCAGCCCAGTCTTCTATGAGTCTTTTTCCTTTTCAAGTTCTTGTAAATATTCAGTTGTTATCAAACCTTTGCTTATCAAATGAAATGTTAATTTCATTTATATCTTTTCTTTTCTTTTTGCCATACTGGGGCATTTTAATTTCCGTTCTTTTTCAGAATGCGGGGCAATCTTGACATCATTCATGAAAGAAATGATATTACCTATGAGGGCTTTTCAAAAATCATGAAATTTCGAAAATCTTCGTTATGACCAAAGAGTTCAAAAGTTCTTTGGTCCAACCTTTGTCAAAAATCAACCCTCGTGTTGATCATATCTTCAAAAATAGGTTTTCGAACCAATGCACTGGAAAATCAACCCTCGTGTTGATCATGTTTTCCAAAATAGATTTTTTTTTTTGAACCATTGCATTTAAGGATCAACCCTTGTGTTGGTCTTGTCCTCCAGAAATAGGTCTCAAATCTTGTGTTGATCATATTTTCCAAAAGTGGTTTTTCAAAACCGTCACATTTAAAGATCAACCCTTGCATTGGTCTTATCTTCCAAAAATGGGTTTTAAATCATTATATTCAAAAATTGACCCTGTGTCGGTCTTATCTTCCAAGATTGGTTTTTAAGCATTACCTTCAAAGATCAACCCTTGTATTGATCTTATTATCAATTTCAAATTGTTATTTTTAGAAATCAGATCTATTGTTGATCTTCTTCTTCAAAATTAGGTATTCAAAACCATTGCCTTCGAAAATTAACCCTCATGATGATCTCTCATGTTTGATTTAAAGGATCAGATCTCGCGCTGATCATTCTTCTTGTGGTGGATTTTCTTCCCCCAAAATGATTTCTCATTTATCTTTTAAATAAACATTTTCCTTCCAAGATCCCATATGCAGGCAGAATCAGAAAAACTCCTTTTTCTCAAATCTTATAAATTTTCAGTTAATTTTTGGTACTTTTTATCTGTTTCATTCGTTTTATTCATATTTTATCAAGTTTACATCAATTTTATCAAGTTTTATCAAGTTTATCAAAAAATTTCCTCAAATTCCATTAAATTTTATCAATTCTTGTTCCCGTTCAGGTTAAGGGATAAACCTAATGCCTCTTTCCCATGAGGTATTTTCTAAATACTCTTTACCCCCTTTCAGGTTAAGGGATAAACCTGACCCTCGTTGTCCGAGGTGTACTCTTTCAGGTTAAGGGATAAACCTGACCCTCGTTGTCCGAGGTGAACCCTTTCAGGTTAAGGGATAAACCTGACCCTCGTTGTCCGAGGTGTACCCTTTCAGGTTAAGGGATAAACCTGACCCTCGTCGTCCGAGGTGTTTCCCGCTCAGGTTAAGGGATAAACCTGACCCTCGTTGTCCGAGGTGCTCCCATTCAAGATAAGGGAAAATCCTGAGATCCCTTGTAGGAGCAACAACGCTACCTATGAGGATTCTTTTGTAAATACAAGTTTTGTTAATCTTTATTGATTTTCTAGATTTATATCAATTTGCCTTCGCTAAATTTTCTTAAATTCTATTCTTTTCCCATTCAAGATAAGGGATAATCCTGAAACCCCTCGTAGGAGCCACAACGCTACCTATGAGGATTCTTTTGTAAATACAAGTTTTTGTAATCTTTGTTGATTTTCTAGATTTATATCAATTTCCCTTCATTTAATCTCTTTAAAATTCTATTCTTTTTCCCATTCAGGATAAAGGATAATCCTGAAACCCCTCGTAGGAGCAATAATGCTACCTACGAGAATTCTTTTGTAAATACAAGTTTTGTCAACCTCTATTGATTTTATAAATTTATATCAATTTCTCTTCACCTTCTTAAATTCTATTCTTTTTCCCATTCAGGATAAGGGATAATCCTGAAACCCCTCGTAGGAGCAATAACGCTACCTATGAGGATTCTTTTGTAAATACAAGTTTTTGTCAATCTTTGTTGATTTTCTAAATTTATATCAATTTCCCTTCATTAAATCTCTTTAAATTCTATTCTTTTCCCCATTCAGGATAAGGAATAATCCTGAGATCACTCATAGGGGCAACCATGCTACCTGTGAGAATTCTTTTCACAAAAATAAATCAATTTCCTCAAATGTTCTACATTTTTTTTCAAAGTTCTATATCCTTTTGTCTTCTCAAAGTTTATTCTTTTTATATTCCCCGTCACATACCTGGTCCATATAAATCATAGATCATAAATTCTAAATCTTGTCATATCCCTTCTAAATTCAAGTCTCAGGTTATCTCTTCATAAAATCTTCTATTTTCCCCTTCAGGTTAAGGGATAAACCTGAATCATTCTTTTCCTAAATTCTCATCAAATGTATATTCTTTTCCCCTTCAGGTTAAGGGATAAACCTGAATCATTCTTTTCCTAAATTCTCATCAAATGTCTATTCCATTTCCCATTCAGGTTAAGGGATAAACCTGAATCATTCTTTTCCTAAATTCTCATCAAATGTATATTCTTTTCCCCTTTAGATTAAGGGATAAACCTGAATCATTCTTTTCCTAAATTTCTCATCAAATGTTTATTCTATTTCCCCTTCAGGATAAGTGATAATCCTGAAACCCCGACCATTTTTCTTGCTTCGATCTCTAAATATCTTAAATAGGCCGATCTCCTTCCCGACTCTCGGTTGCAAAAACCCGGTGCTCACACTGGTTATTTTGCTAAAGTTTTTAAAATCTAAAGATCAAGTTCAGTCCTCGTATTGGTTGTCTTTCAAAAGTCTCAATCTTAAATCAGGTCCTTAAATGATTAAATGAAATGTCCCAGCTACTTCGTTGATCGTTAAATGATTAAATGAAATGTCCCAGTTACTTCGCTGGTCGTTAAATGAAATGTCCCAGCTACTTCGCTGGTCGTTAAATGAAATGTCCCAGCTACTTCGTTGGTCGCTAAATGAAATGTCCTAGCTACTTCGCTGGTCGTTAAATGAAATGTCCCAGCTACTTCGTTGGTCGCTAAATGAAATGTCCCAGCTACTTCGCTGGTCGTTAAATGAAATGTCCCAGCTACTTCGTTGGTCGTTAAATGAAATGTCCCAGCTACTTCGTTGGTCGTTAAATGATTAAATGAAATGTTCCAGCTACTTCGCTGGTCGTTAAATGAAAGGTCCCAGTTTTTACTGGTCATTAAATGAAATGTCCCAGCTACTTCGTTGGTCGTTAAATGAAATGTCCCAGCTACTTCGCTGGTCGTTAAATGAAATGTCCCAGCTACTTCGTTGGTCGTTAAATGATTAAATGAAATGTTTCAGCTACTTCGCTGGTCGTTAAATAAAAGGTCCCAGTTTTTACTGGTCATTAAATGAAATGTCCCAGCTACTTCGTTGGTCGTTAAATGAAATGTCTCAACTACTTCACTGGTCGTTAAATGAAATGTCCCAGCTACTTCGTTGGTCGTTAAATGAAATGTCCCAGTTACTTCGCTGGTTATTAAATGAAATGTCCCAGCTACTTCGCTGGTCGTTAAATGAAAAATCCCAGTTTACTAGTCAGAATGTCCAAAATCATAAATTGCAACTAAAGGTCGCATCAAAATCTATATTGGGTGAGTATTTCACATAGAAGTCATAAAAACTTTGCCAATCTGCTAAAAATATTTGTTGATTCCAAATAAATCTTACTGCACAAAAGAATTACCTCGGATTACCTCTAGTATTTTCTTCATAAAAGGTGAAACTCTTTGCGAAAAAGAGGTAAAATTCAAATCTTTTTCCTGTTGATCAACCAAAAGGATGAAAGAAATATCCTCGGTATGATTAGTGAAATAAATATTCGATGACATTGAAAAGCCGGAAGCGAATTGATATTAATCATAGCTATGATGCATGTTTAAAGACGATTTCCTGGCAATTAGACAGTGGAAATATCCTGAGCCATAAAAGAATCCACTTAATCCATATCACCTTATCCAGTTTAAAGTTGCAATCAAATATCTGCAAAAGGGATCTCTCAATTGTCGTCAAGATGAAGGCGAATTAAGCGAGTAGACCCCCGGGGCCAAAGAAGATTTGAAACATCTCCAAGATGACGGAGTTTGTGACGAATCCTTCCAGGGAAAGTTTGGATCACCGTCGAGATGAAGGCGGATGTGATGGACCTACCGACAAACCCTAAATGATATTTGATTTCAGCTATCATCTAAAGACCTTTTGAGCCAATATCATATATAATCCCTGAGAAAAAGAAGGATCGGAGCATCTCCGAGATGAAGGAGTTTGTGACGTCCCCTTCCCTGAAAAAGAGAGAAAAGTCAGGAACATCCAAATGAAGGATGATGTAAAAAGCCCGAAAAAGTTCAATGACTCAAAAGGAGTGCAAAAAGATCATCATGAAAAAATACTCAGATATCAAACTGCCTAAATTGCCAGAAATCATCTTTTCTTATGCAAAATATCTTTTATCAATGTCTTTTCACTACTTGCTTTTATGAAATTGAGAATATCTTTTCTCCTTATATCAGGGAAATTGATAGCTTCCTTGAAGAAAATCATCAGCGCTAAAATTTTGAATTTGACTCTTAAGATCAAGAAGTTAACCTCGTTAGAGGAAATACTCTAGGTAAAAGAGGGGATATCTTTGCACACACATGCACATTTTCGAGCGTTGAAGTCAACTATAAATTTATCTTATTGGCAAAATTTTCTAGATATTCTAAGAATGAAATAAGTAGTCAATATCCATTTTGATGCAACCTAGCGTTGTTCATATCTTCCAGAAGAGTTACCCCATTCAGTTGAAGTATCTCTCCTGTCCCATCACGGTTTCGAGAAATCCGTATGGTTGTTCCCAATCAAGTTAAAGGTCAAAACCTGTACTTCCTGCGAGAGGTCATTAAATTCAAAAAGCTGATTTTAGTCTCAGCAATGAGACGTCCAAGTTCATCCCTTTTTTTTTCAAAGCTTTAGGGAACCCCATTTCCTTTCTCCTTTCGCAAACCCCTTTCGGATTTGTTCGTCCAAACTTCGAATGTCCCATCATGGTCTCTTCACTCAAGGAATCCATATGGTCGCCCCCTCTAGGTTAAAAGTTAACACGGAACCTCGCTTCGCGAGGTATCTTCCTTTCAGGTTTGGGTTAAACCTGAGTCTCGTTTCGACGAGGTGTTTTTTTTCCTCCAGTCCCATCATGTTTTCTCCCATCAAGGGATTCATGCTTTGTATATCCATCCAGGACAGGATCCTACTTGAGCTTCACCTCACAAGGCTTTCTCTCATAAATGTCCCATCAAAGTCCTCATATATCCTTTTTCCCATTCAGGTTGTTTTGATATATCTTCGTCCCATCCAGGTTAAAGGCTAAACCTGAGTCGTCCCAAAGGCTGATCTCGCCTCATTCATGAGACTTGATCAAACTTCTTATCTTTCATCATCTCGGGATCTTCACCCAAAATCTCATCACAATTTTCTCATCTCTATTATTCAGTCATATCATTTTAGAGGATTTCATCTTCCCAAAGCCATTCAGAATAAGGTATTAAGCCTGAAAAGCCATAATTCTTCCACACCCAGTTCAGATATGCTGACTGGGGCATTTTTCAAAATTTGGAGTTATCTTTGCCACTAAGCTCGGCTTTCAACCGGCTTAGTAGCAAAGAGGGGCATCTGTGAACACCATTTTTCAAAATCTTTTAAATATTCCCTTTCTGCCCCTAAATTCATTTTTTGAGCAAATGAGTCATTTTAAATCTAAATTCCAGTTCATTTCTCAAGTTTTACTGAAATTAAATTCATTGTATATGTTTAAATTGATTTCGGACCTGGATCCGTTGTCCAGATCCAAATCTGAGTCACATTGTCCAAATTTTAAATTAAAATTATAGAAAATACCAAAAATAGTTTTTAAATAGCTCAGACAGTCCCTCCGACATCTGTTTGGATCCATCATGTTGTATTTCTCGATTCAAGTTCCAAAACTCAAACATTTTCTCAAAAACTTGGATCCAAACCCACTTTCTGAAGAAATTTCTCCAAAATGGCCTGAAATTCTCGGAGAAACACTCTTTGTAAATATTTCTCAGAAAAATACAAAAATTTAGTGTTTAAACTTTGTTTTGTTTAAAATTTTAGTTTTTCTACTACAAAAATACAAAAAAATGGGAAAGCAATACAAAAATCAAAAAAATTGAGTAAAGCAAATGGTTTTAAAACTTGAAAAATGGAATTTTTGCCAAAAACCTCCTTTTAAACATTTTTTACAAAAGATCTTTCAAAGGGGCTTTCTTTTGGAAATTTGGAAAAAAGGCAACGACCTTTTTCCCGTGTATCCTCCCTCTCACTTGCCGACCCTTCATCTTCAAACCAACTTCTTCTCCCTCAACCCCTCATCTTCAACCAACAGCCTATCTCGAAGGCTCCTCTTCCCCTTTAAAAGGAAAGCACGTAGAGTGAAGAAGGGATCTGTCTCCCACCTCTCCACGGCGCCATCCCTTTCCTTCCTCCTTCCTCCTTCATATCAGGTAAGAACTTTTTTTCTTTTCCCTTTTTCGATTCTTCATAGAAATTTATTTTTCTAAGTTTCATCCATCGGTTGTTCTCGTTTTTCTTCATTTCCTTTTCTTTTCAGCAAAGTTGTGCAATCGATCTGTATGTAGCAGAACCGATTCACTCCTTTGCAACAGTAAAGGGAACTCACGTACCCCAACATTTTTTTTTGTTTTGTTAACATCTCTTCATATTTCCTCAGGATCATGATTAGCATTTCAGTTCTCTTTTAGTTTTTTTTTTCTCTCTCTTTTCTCATTTATCCTGAGTGATTTCTCAGGATCATATGGTTTTTCGATTAATTGTCCATTTTTTTTTTGATCTTTCGTTTCGGCATGTGTTCAATCCTCCCTTTAATGGCAAATTCTATTATCTTCAATTTATTGGGCTTTCAGCATCCTGCTATGGCTTCATCACTAAGAAGTAGCCTACCTAAAAGCCTAACTTATCATTGCTAAACCTCTACACGATGAAGTATTTAAAGAGGAGGTGCAGGACCTGTGCATCGATTTGATGTCCCACATTGGGATTGAGCACAATTTTAGCAGGAAATTCGCTATATACTTCCTCCTTTGAGATCTAAACTGCGTTTGATTCTATTAACATCTGATTTATACTTTGTTTTTATCCACTTTATCACTGTCTTTGGCATTCAATAGCATCAAATGTCAGTTTAGTTCATTCATAGTATTCCATTAGGTTCCATTGTGTTACTCGTTTTTTTCAAAGATCGTCTCTTTATTTCTACATATCGTTTTGAGTTTACATAGTATGGGTTCATCTCGTTACATGTGTTCATCCTGGTATGTTCTGCACTACGAGTTCGGTTGCTGGAAATTCTTTCACCTGTGCCTGTGTGATCATCGCAAAAATTTTCCTCTTTCATCGGTTTCTCTCTCTTCCTTCTCTTTTCCTTTTCTAACCTCTATTTTCCTCCTTTTTTGAAGAGAGAAAAATAAAAGAAAGAAAAGAAAGAGAGAAGAGAAAAGAAAGAAAGAGAGAGAGAAGAGGAACTATTTTGCGGGTTTTCACTTGACCTTGATTTGAAAAGAATTTAGAAATTTAACTCGCCTCCGTTTTTGAAAATATTGCGGGAAAATGGAGAGACGGGATTCGCTCGTCGGTACGAGGTTCGACCGTTCCTGACGCCTTTACCAGGGGTAATCGAACCAAGGATCGAATCTATGCCTTTTGCTTTGCCTAAATATAATCTAAGAATTTATTCTAACTCTAAATGCACAAAGAATCATACTTGTGCAATGCAAGGATGTATGCTCTTTTGAAAAGAATGTTTTGAAAATTTCCAAGTATTCTGAGATGAACTTGGTAAGGGAGTGAAGAAAATGATTTGAATCTAACTTTAGAACTTGAGATAGATCAAAGAAGTTCTATGTTTTTGAAGTAAACCAGGATTTGAAAGAATAAATGAGAAAGAATGACTTGAAGCTTTGAAATGAAAGGAAATGGATGTTTCAAAGTCAAAATCGACTTTGAATTTTAGATTTAAATTTAGAAAAGGAAATGAATACTTGCGATGGAATTGAATTTGGATTTTTAAGTTTGGAATGGATCTGAGATAATCAAATGGTATTTAAGAATAAAAATGGATTTAGGGAGTTCAGATGAGATCTGAAAATGGAATTGGATTTGAAATCTAGAATTGGGAATGGAATTGGATCTAAAGATGGATTTAAAATCTGAGATCTGAGATAAAATTGGGTTCTGGATCCTAAGATGGATTTGGATCAGAAGTCTAAGATCCGACATGTGATTGAATTCTGGATCCTAAAATGGAACTGGATCTGAAGTCTAAGATCCAAAGTGAAATTGGAGTTTGGATCCTAAAATGGATTTGGATCTGAAGTCTGAGATCCAAAAAGTGGAGATTTGTACTTGGAAATCTGGATCCAAGTTGGATTTAGGATCTAACTTTGGATTTTGGAATTTCCAAAATTGATTTGAGAATTGAATTTTGAATATACAAACGAAATTCAAAGTCAAATTGGACTTTGAATTTGAAGCTTGAATCTGGAGTCAAGAATTTCAAAGTTAAATTGAACTTTGAATTTGAGATAGAATTTGGAATTTGAAATACAAGATGATTCTGAAGTTTCAAAGTCAAATGGGACCTTGAAATTGAATTCTTGAATCTTTTTGAGAAATAGAGTTGAATTTGAATTTATGAATAGGTTTTGATCTGAGAAATGAAGGAAAGAATCACTTGGATTTATGAAAAAGGATTTTGAAAATATGATGCAACTCTATCCTAAATGATGAATGAATTTAAAGAATTTGAATTTAGATTTTGAAAAGCTATCTTATTCTTGAAATAAATTAAAATAAGATTGAAGATATAATACATCCCTAACTATGGTCATTGAATGTATTATATAATAATCTATATTTAAATTCAAGAGAAGAATAAAATACATTTGGTGCTTTTATAGAATTTAAAATGAAATTAATTCTCAATATACCCTGACTATGGCCATTGGTATATATTTTGAGTTAATTTTAAGTTAAATTCTGATAAAAGAAGAAAAATTCTTTAAGGAAAACATGATGAATTTTGAAAAACGGATCCAGTGTGGATCTAGTGTTATTTTATAAAATATAAAAATTCTAAGTCTTGTTTACATCCCGACTATGGTCGTTGATGTAAATCATCAACTTAGGATTAATTTACCTCTTATGAAATGGTGCACGTGCCATTCGTGTTTCACCATTGTGAGATTTTGGAAAATAAAGGTAAAAAGCATGAAAATAAGCAATTTATGATATTTACAATGCTCATTCATTCTAAAACAAGAAATGTACCAAATTTTCATTAATAGCTATCTATTACAACTTGAACTAAATTTGAAATCCTAATATGAGAAAACATCAACATTTTCTAGAAATTCCTGCAAGAGAAAGAGTTAGTACTAGGCCAAGATAAAAGGAAGTAGAAGAATTTAGTTTGAAAAATGTAAATGTGGATGATTATACTAATTCTATAATAAGATGCTACACTCATGCTAAAAAGAGGGATATGGCATATTCTGCATTTATGAGAAAATGTGTATATACACATATATATGTAGATATATATATGTAAACATACATATATATATATATATATATATATACATGTATTTATATATATATATATATGTACATATATACATATATATGTATATATATATAGATATACATGTGTATACATATATATACAAGCCATACCATAGGTAAAAAAGGAATCCATATGTAAAGAGGTATACACAAGACTTTTAGGTCGATGAGAGATCTGCAAGGTGGATGGTGGACTGTGCATTTTGCACAGAAATTTAATGAAAAAGTGATTGTCGGTCACAACTACAACTCAGAACACGGCTTGGTATGGATGGAATGGGCAATGAGGTAGAAGCTAGGGGATGTGCAGTGCATGGTGGCAGCTGTGCATGGTGAGGGCTTCAGCAATGTTGAACATTACTAAAATTCTGCTAAGGTGTAAAAAAAAAAAAAATGGAGGCCACAATAATGATTATTAATGCTATGAGTGCTGAAATGAAAGCCACCACAGGCGCTGTCATAGCCTGTGAAGGTTACAGTTGGTGATCTCGTAGCAAGCTTTTATAATAGGTATTGTTACTGTGAAGGCTGAAGGTGCAATGTTACAACAGTGGGTGTCATAAATGGTGAGAAAATAATCCTTTGAGTGTAACAAGGTAGGTAATGAGGTACAGGAGAAAAGGCTGAAGCACATTGTGAAGATACAAGATGTCATGGAGAGGTGGTGACAGGGGAAGGTAGAGAAAGGTGATATGCTGGGCAGGATGCTGCAGATATAATCAGAAGTGTTAGATATAGGTGGGTGTGACTGATAGGGACAATGGATAGAGTGAGGCACATACAGCATGATGATGATGACTGGGATATGATACAGAGGTTGGTTGGAATGGATGTTGTTGGGGTCATAAGAGTTGAATGGACATAATTGTTGTGATAATGAAATGGCACTGCAACGAGGAGTAATTGCTGTGAAGGTGTAACTGGTGTTCCAGTTAAGTAAGTATTTCTGTAATAGTGAAGTGCAAGAAGCGATGGGAAGAAAAAGTGACTGGATGCTTGTATACAGCAAATGAGCTTAGCTGGGATAATGAAGAAGATGAGACGGGGTATTAGGGGCTTGATGCAGTGGTGATCAAGTACAGATTAGAATGTCATCCGCTCCGAAATCCAACACAGTAACATCCCACAAAATCCTGTACAAAACTTATAGGAAACATGTTGAACAATTCTATGTAAAGAACTATAAAAGTACATTGAATATTGAACAATTCTATGTAAAAGAACTACAAAAATACATTAAATATTTTTATGCACAGAACTGCAGAAAAATGTATTAAACAAAACCTATGCAAAAGCTATAGAAAACACACTAAAGAAAGGGGGAAGATCTGAGAATTATACAAAAAAAAAAAATTCAAATATCTATGACAACCATGAGTCAACCTAGATTCCCATCTTAATGAAATCAAAGACACAGCCAATAGAAATAAGCAAGTTGTCTATTTGTCACACACACACACACACACACACACACACACACACACACACACACACACATATATATACACATTTGTATTTATATATACATATATATATGGGTGTGTATATACTGTGCACGGTGGAGCAGTGTTGTGCATATACTGTGCACGGTGAGTGAAAAGGGGGTGGCGTAGATGAAGTGTACAGAAACAGTGAATGGAACGGGCAATGGGCATTAAAAAAAAAAATTTGTCAAATGGCAGGATAATTTGGGAATCAAGGTTAAAATATGATTGGCTTTCACTGATACAGGAAGCAGGATTTCTCAAATTACACAATAGGGAAGGTAGATCACATTGTGGAAAATAGTGGTGCAACCAAAAAAAAATATGTTGAAGTTGGGAAATTGTGCTTACAAACTTCACACCTGAATCCCGCCTTTTTTTTTTTGGCTTAGTCCCTCAACAATATGGACAGTTCATATATAGGCAAATTTAAGTTCAAGAGAGTAGATCCTTTATTGCCATCGTCAAGGGTGACATGTTGAAGACACTTCATCATAATCCTTCCAAATTCCAGGAAGTATTGTATGCACCATAAAAGGTTGGCCACGTTCCTTTTGTTGGCCACTGTCAAAACTGGCTTCCTTTACCTACTTACAGAAAGCTTTTTCTGCTCCTACTATGGATCAGCTTTTTCTTGTTTCTAGATCTTCCCCTGCTTTATAGCTTATCCCCATTGGTTGTGTGAGTGAAATAGGTGGTGATATATGTAAATAGTGAAGTGAGGGTGCACTATTGCTGTGAAGGCAATAGACGTGGGTATGGCATTATGCAGACGATGTGAACATAATGGGGGCTGTTATTTCAAAAACCCTTGGCTACAACCATGCCAGCAAGATATCTTTGGTTAATCCCTTGGATGAAGGATGCTCACAATCGAGATGGAGGATTATCGTACAGGAGGTGAAGGCAATGTGATGTATATACAAGAAAAAAACGCAGAACATGGTGATGGTGCTGAATTGAATCAAATCTGAACACCTGATTGCAACCTCTGGACTGAATTACGTCTGATAGAAAAAAAAAATGGATGTAGAGATGCTGTGAATTAAGAGAGGATGAAAATGAAACAAAATAGAAAGGGGAAACTACGGTAATGGATTAGCATGCTGGAGATATAAGATATGTTTTGAAAGGGGTGTATTGATACACACTATCATGAACACATGCTGCGAAATAATCAATTGAAGCAGAGAGTAGCTAATACGGCAGATAATAACAGAACAAAGCAAAATAACATAAGAAAGGAAAAAAAGAAAAAGGAAAGAAGAGAGAAGAAGAAGAAAAAAAATGAGAGGAAGAGGATGTTGGAGTGAAAAGTCCATTGATATTGCAATGGGCAGGTTGGTTATGCCATAGGCCGACCGAAACTACCACAGATGCTTTAATGGAGGTCAAAACATATGATAAATCAGAAGATCATTAAAATCAAGTATGATGCGACAATAGAATTCACGTTGATAGGGAGACATAAGCTGATATTAGGAAAAAAAATTTACTGCTATTATATCTTAAAGGTAATGACGATGATCGAAAGGGACAGAAATCAGATACGATAGAAAATCACCATAATAAAATAAATAAAAATATGTCGGAACACCTTGGTTCCTTTTGATATTGCTTGCCTGTAATCTCGATTTGCTATATGCAAATCGAGATTGCAGAGGGTGCATCAATAGGATCAAAATAAGAAAACCAAAGGAACGATCAGAGAAGAAAAAAAAAAAGGGAAGGGGAAATAATCAAAAGAAAACATCCGAACAATAGACAGAAAATGCAATAAGTAGAAGCAGGATTTAGCGGGGAATCGAATGGAATGAGAGTTATTCACTTACCTGTAATTCCCGCACTTCCACTGATGTTCGACCAATTGGATTGCTTGGAAATCCTGGGGCTGGAGCGACTCCCTTCAGTTTATGGGAAAGAAGAACAGAGGAAAGAGAAAAAGAAAAATGGGGAAGAAGAAGAGCAGAAGCGTGGAGGGGTAGAAGATGGATGTGAAAGAGGGGGATTATAGATGACGGATCCGTGAAGGAGGAGAATGTGGAGGGGTAGAAGACGACCTCGAATCCTTCTACGAGCTCTCCTCTTAAAGGGGAAGAGGAGCCTTCGAGAGAGGGAGATGGTTGAAGATCAGGGGTTGAGGGAGAAGAAGTTGGTTTGGAGATGAAGGGTCGGCAAGTGAGAGGGGAAGTGCGCGGGTGGTGTTTGTTGGAGATTTTCCAAATTTCCAAAAGAAGACCCCCTTTGAAAGAATTTTTGTAAAAAAGAGTGGTTCCAGAGAGGTTTTTGGCAAAAATTCAAATTTTCATGTTTTAAAACCTTTTGCTTTACCCAATTTTTTGATTTTTGCATCATTTTCCATTTTTGTAGTTTTGTAGTAGAAAACTGAGATTTTAAGAGAAAACTAAGTTTTAAACACTATTTTTTTTTTTGTATTTTTCTGAGAAATTATTTACAAAAGTATTTTTCTGAGAATTTCCGACCATTTCGGGGAAATTTCTTCAGAAAGTGGGTTTGGACCTACATTTTAAGAAAATGTTCGAGTTTTTACACTCGAATCGAGAAATACAACATGATAGATCCAAACAGATGTCGGATGGACTGTCCGAGCTATTTAAAAACTATTTTTGGTATTTTCTATAATTTTAATTTAAAATTTGAACAAGGAGATTCAGATTTGGATCTGGACAATGGATTCAGATCCAAAATCAATTTAAACATATGAAAATGAATTTAATTTCGATAAAACTAGAGAAATGAACTGGAATTTAGATTTGAAATGACCTATTTGCTCAAAAAATAATATTAGGGACAAAAAGGGGATATTTAAAAGATTTTAAAAAATTTGGGGTGTTCACAGCCTGCACAGTAATTCCCATTACGGCAGGGGTCTTTGTCATCAAGGCCACATCTCACACATTGCCCACCATATCTACATTTCTTTGCCTTACATGCGTGAGAATGCTGAGGAAATATCCAGACAGAATTTTTCTGCGTCACTGGATTCTCAAACAGCCACCAGCGCGGATGGCAATCAAGGAAAATCAGGATTCGATTTTGTCTACAGGTTCAGAGATTCATTTTTTTTTTCTTCAGCAACTGGGTTCGTTTGCGATCATTGATGGATGGTTCAGTAACATTTCCGAAAACCCAGCTTCTTATTTTTCAGCTTTTGATAGTCATTTTATTTTCCTGTTTTATCTCTTTGTGATTCTTTTTCTTTTCTTTCTGAACTATGATTCTTATTTTGATTTGAATTTCTTGTTTTGTATCATGATTATTCAATTAATATCTGTATCATATATGTAATGACCTTTATTGTGGCATCCGGTCTAATCCATTATTAGATCGGATTCACTCTACAACAATCCTTCACAGGATTTCACATTTTATCTGTGCTCAAGCTCGATGCATTTTGCTTACTGCGTTTCCCCTTTTTTTTTTTTCTTTTCCTCTTTTCTACATCATCATCTGTATAACCTTGCTTGATTTTACTCAGCATGTTACCTCTGGTGCCTTGCACCTGTACATTCTATATCTCTTCTCAGCAATCTCCTTGCAGAATTACTCATGCACCATAGCTATTTTCTTTATTGTCATTTATCATATACTTTGTTGTCATTTAATTCCACCCGGCATCGTCAGCTCTCTCTCTCTGTGCTGATCTGCGTCTCATGCCTGATCTTTGGCATCCACTGACCCTCTGGAACCATTCCAGAGAATCGGTTTTCCTTTTGATAGCAATCAGGGTAGACGCTGGCTCTACTTGGTCAGATCACCCCGTAAGTGACTTTCAGGATATAAAATCTTTTCAATTGATGGTTAACCTCTAAGCTGAGAAGTTTAATCATATGCTTATATTATTGACTTAAAAAAAAAAGGTAGCTGGGTTGTTAAGTTAGAAATTCTGAAGGTATTTTGATAGGTAGTGAATGCTGGGAAGATCTGACTGAAGTTAATGTATTTAAGCTTATTTTGAAGGTAGTATGGTCGACTCCTCCATGTTCATTTGCTAAAAGAATGTAAACAACATCAGTGAAATAACATAAAAACCTCTTGGATATGGATAGAATGCAATCACCAAAGCAAAATAGGAGATGGTGATAATTGACTTTCGAGCAGCAGAAACTTGCTACTGAAGTTGGCTTGAAGTCCTTCGGTGCTACGTTGAACAACGAACTTCGTTATCTCCAGCATTTCTACAGCAGCTAATTCACCATCATCCTCTCTAGTTTGTTTTGTGCTTTCACAAACTGTCATATACCTTCACTACTGCTATGCATGCCATGCTCGCCACCCACTATATATCATTTGATGTCATATATTTTTTTTTTTTTTTTATAGTACCCACTTTCAACCACTTTTCACAGCACGTTTCCATCTCCTTTCTTCTTGCTAAGATTTTCTGTATATCTCATCTACCTCCACAGCACCTATGCACCTACAACCTGTCATAGTGGTTCACCACAATCATATGCACTGCAAATTTTCATTTTGGGAAATAAGAAATTTACTAGCTGAATAGTTCAAATGGCTTGAACATGCTGCAAAGATGATGGACAATGGCATTAGATCAACATTCCTCAATTTTGAGGGAAGTTGTGATTGTTTGGGAACTAAGCACGTTGAGGTTAGTTGCTCTAAATACCAAATAACCTGTATTTGGCCATAACATTTCCATTAGGCAGTTGTCCTTATGTCCTTAATAGATAGATAGAGATCAATTTTTGTAAGGTCCTCATTAGTGTTCGAGCCTTATTGGTTCAACTGGAGGTGTTATAGCAACAATGATGGCTGGGCGATTTTTTTGGGTGCCTGGGTGGCGCTGTGCATTTATGATGGTTTTTAGCTCACTTATTGGATTACCTATTTTTATATTTGTCATTGATCCAAGAAAGGCACCCCTCTTTGCCAATGAAACTGATAATAGCTTTGAAAGACATATTTGAAAAGGTAGCTACAACTTCCTCTTCCCTGTGGCATGATTCATGGATAGTCATGAAAATCGTTGTATAAACTTTCTCAAGTAATAAATCATGCAAGGCATTGTCGATTCATTACCATGGACAGCAATGGATGAGTCCAGGGCTTTAATAGCAAAAGGATCATCCTGAGCAGGTGCTCTGCTACAGAAATACAGTTGAATTTGAATATCCTAGAACACACTTCACAACCTAGCGTCTGTCAGTTGGTTTTGCAGCCTCCCCACTCTGATTAGCTCCCAAATGCCACAGCCCACCTTTTCAGCATCTTACATACTTGCTGTTAACACACACAGCCCCCAATAAACACTATCAGTCAGCTCTGCCTTTGCCTTATCACCCCTTTACTCCTTACCATCTGTCATATTTCCTGCTGTCAAACATCCCTTCATTTCCATTCAGCCACAGCAGTGCTAAGCACTGTTGTAGCTTCCTTAAATCTGCCAAGACAATCATCGTTGTGATGATTTTTCTGCATCTACAGCAACTCCCTGAGTTGCTGTAGCTTCACGTTTAATTGTTATAAATCACAATCAACCTCACAACACCTTCCCTTTTAGGCATTGCCTGCTATTTCCCCTGCAGCATCTAGCTCCACACCTCTGCCAACATTAGTTGCACGACATTTTCTTTAGTCACTCATGTTGTCTATTGCACATCATCTCCACTACCTACAACAATACCTGTGCCCATTTCCAACTTCAATTCTCATATTGTTTATGTTATATATAATATATATATATACATATATGCATATATAAATAGATATGTATATATATATATATATATATATATATATATATATATCATTTCCCATCTTTTTCACCATGTATATCTTGGCATTTTACCATTAACATCCATATGATATATGTGATTTTCCTTCTCTTTTCATTACTAATTCGTTTGTTTTGCAGGAAATATGTGGATAAAGTTATCATATGAAGTTGTAAATTTGATTTTACATATTGTAATAGCTAGATTTGAATGAAAATTTACATTTCCTGTTTTAGATTAGAATGTACGAGCATTGTAAATATCATGAATCGCTTATTTCATGCATTTTTCCTTTATTTCTCAAAATTCTCACGATGGTGAAACACGAATGACACATGCACCATTTTGTAAGATGTAATTGATACTAAGTTGATGATCCACATCAATGGCCATAGTCAGGGTGTGGACAAAACTTAGCATTTTTATCTTTTACAAAATAACACTGGATCCACTTTCAAAATTCATCATGTTTTCCTTAAATATTTTCTTCTTTTATCAGAATTTAACTTAAAATTAGTTCAACATATATACCAATGGCCATAGTCTGGGTATATTGAGAATTAATTTCATTTTAAACTCTATAAAAGCACAAAAATATGTTTTATTCTTCACCTGAATTTAAATATAGATTATTATATAATACATTCAATGACCATAGTCAAGGATGTATTATATTTTTCAATCTTATCTTAAATTCATTAAAAGAATGGAATAGTTTTTCAAAATCCAATTTCAAAATTCTTTAAATTCATTCATCATTTAGGATAGAACTGCATCATGTCTTCAAAATTCCTTTTTCAAAACTGCAAGTGATGTAAATATCTTCCTCAATCTATCTTCAATTCTTATAAAATCCAATTCATCCTTTCATTTTCAAAATTCAATTTCACTTTCAATCTCAAAGTTCAATTTAACTTTGAGATTCCAAAGTCGTTTTTTATATTCAAATTCAAATCAGATTTCAAAGTTCAATCTGACTTTGAAATTCCAATTTCATTTTATATTCAAAACTCTAATCAAACTCAAAGTTTAATTTTAACTTTGAGACTCTTGATTCACCTATTCCAAATTCTAAAACTTCAAATTCAAAGTCCAATTTGACTTTGAAATTCATTCGTATATCCAAGTTCTAAATTCAAATCAAAGTTCAAAGTTCAATTTAAATTCACCTTCTCATTTCAAAATCAAGTTTTATCCTCAAAATCCTCTTGAGATTGGTTCTGAATCTCAAGATTCAAATTTTTTTTTCTCTAAATTTAATCCGGGTTTTTTTCAAAAACCCAGATCCATCTTCAAAGCTCCATTTGGACTTTCAAAAGTCTAAAATCCAAAGTTAGAGTTCAAATCTCAATCCATTTTTAGGATCCAGAATCCAATTTTACTTTGGATCTCAGACTTCAGATCCAAATCCATCTTAGGATCTAGATCCAACTTCACTTTGGATCTTAAACTTCAGATCTAATTCCGTCTTAGGATCCAGAATCCAACTTCACTTCGGATCTCAGATTTCAGATCCAATTCCCCTTTAGGCTTCAGAATCCAATTTTACATTGGATCTTAGACTTCAGATCCAAATCCATCTTAAGATGCAGAGTTCAAATCTACTTTGGATCTTAGACTTCAGATCCATTCTATCTTAGGATCCAGAACCCAATTTTATCTCGGATCTCAGATCTCAGATCTTAAATCGATCTTTAGATCCAACTCCATTCCCAATTCTAGATTTCAAATCCAATTCCATTTTCAGATCTCATCTGAACTCCCTAAATCCATTTCTATTCTTAAATACCATTTGATTATCTCAGATCCATTCCAAACTTAAAAAATCCAAATTCAATTCCATCTCAAGTATTCATTTCCCTTTCTAAATTCAAATCAAAATTCAAAGTGGATTTTGACTTTGAAACTTCATTTCCTTTCATTTCAAAGCTTCAAGTCATTTTTTCTCATTTATTCTTCCAAATCCTAATTTACTTCAAAAACTTAGAATTTCTCTGATCTATCTCAAGCTCTAAGTTAAATTCAATCATTTCTTCATTCCTTTACCAAGTTCATCTCAGAATACTTGGAAATTTTCAAAACATCTTTCAAAAGGAGCATACATTCTTGCATTGCACAAGCATGATTCTTTGTGCATTTAGAGTTAGAATAAATTCTTAGATTATATTTAGGCAAAGCAAAAGGCATAGATTCGATCCTTGGTTCGATTACCTTTGGTAAAGGCGCCAGAAACGGTCGAATCTCATACCGACGAGCGAATCCCGTCTCTCCATTTTCCCACAATATTTTAAAAAACGGAGGCGAGTTAAATTTCTAAATGTTTTCAAATTAAGGTCAAGTGAGACCGCGCAAAATAGTTCCTCTTCTCTCTTTCTTTCTTTTCTCTTCTCTTTCTCTTTTCTTTCTTTTATTCTTCTCCCTTCAAAAAGGAGGAAAATGGAGGTTAGAAAAGGAAAAGAGAGAAACCACAAGAGAGAAAAAAATTTGCGATGATCACAATTTCTCAAATCCATTCTGTAAACACCCCAAATTTTTCAAAATCTTTCAAATATTCCCTTTTTGCCCCTAAATTCATTTTTTGAGCAAATGAGTCATTTCAAATCTAAATTCCAGTTCATTTCTCAAGTTTTATTGAAATTAAATTCATTTCATATGTTTAAATTGATTTCGGATCTGGATCCATTGTCCAGATCCAAATATAAGTCTCCTTGTTCAAATTTTAAATTAAAATTATAGAAAA
Organism: Nuphar pumila; assembly: GCF_984573655.1. Lineage (NCBI taxonomy): Eukaryota > Viridiplantae > Streptophyta > Magnoliopsida > Nymphaeales > Nymphaeaceae > Nuphar > Nuphar pumila. The sequence continues at coordinate 98,880,787 of NC_143251.1, forward strand.
TACCAAAAATAGTTTTCAAATAGCTCGGACAGTCCATTCGACATCCGTTTGGATCCATCACATTGTATTCCTCGATTCGAGTGTCAAAACTCGAACATTTTCTCAAAACCTGGGTCCAAACCCATTCTTCTGAAGAAATTTCCCCGAAATGGTCTGAAATTCTCAGGAAAATACTTTTGTAAATATTCTTTTTAGAAAAATACAAAAAATTAAGGTTTAGTCTTTGTTTTCTCATTTTTTTTTATTCCAAAAATATAAAAATATTGAGAAAAGAACAAAAAAAATCAAAAGTAAATGAAGGAAGTTGCAGTGGTTTTTGAAAACCCGTTTTTGAAAAAAAATCTTCTTTAGAAAAACCTCTTTTTGGAAAATTTTTTAGAGAAAGCCCCCCTCTTTGCAAAAATTTGAAAAGTAAAGGGGCCCCCCTTCGAACTCATTTCTTTAGGGTTTCGGTAAAACCCTCTCGCAAGAGGATTGAGGATCCATGACGCATTTCCCACCTTATCTTCCAAACTCCCGAACTCTCCAAACAGTCGCACGCCCCCATGTACGAGCTCCTCCTCCGCAAGCCACCCATCACCAACCGAAACCTTCATCTCCCGATCTCCGTCCATCTGCAACAAACCCCCAACCGCATCCTCCTTCTTCCTCCTTAAAAGGGGACTCACGAAACCCTAAAGGGCACCGTGTTTCACCCCCGCACCCCTCTTCTTCCAGCATCAGACCGCGCTTCACCCCTCCATGTGATTTTCTCAATGCTTCTCTCTTGAAGTTTTCCTTTTCTCCTTCTTCTGTTTTCCTTTCTTCTTCCCCTGGTTTCCCTTTTGCCGATCAATCTTCAGAGCCTCGCCATAGCTGCAGAGTATAGGAGACGCCTCTCCTTCTCCGATTTAAACAAGACAATCTGGTAAAAGTCTCTTCCCCTTCTCTTGGTGGTTTTCAATTCCTTGGATTTTTTTTTAGTTTGGCCCCATTAGAGCATCCATGGTAGCAGCAAATTGTTTATAGCAATATCGCTCTACTTATATGCAACATCAATGGAAGGATCGATTCCAACATCCGTTTTTTTTTTCTTTCTTTTACGATACATTTTCTTGGATTTCTTCAGTTTATGCAAATATAGATTTCAGTCTTACTTTATTTTAGATTCAATATCCCTTTTATCGTTCATCGTATCATCCTCTGTATTTCTCCTTTTTGTGTCTTGTATTTTATATCATTTCTTATTATCATCTCATTCGTCTGTTATTTTCTGTTTTGATTCAATCCTTCCCCCCCCCCCCCCCCCCTTTGTTGCTACAATAATAGAATCGCTGATTCCAACAAATTTTTTTTTTTGTTAGTTTAGGCAAATCGCAATATTAGTTGGTTCAACCCCTCCATGTGTTCGAATTTCCATTTTCTTTCTCTTTCTAATTTTAGTCCCCACATTCCCCTCAGATCATTTGTTTGTATTTTGATCTTGATGACATTTGATTGCATATTATTCACTCCATTTGATGTATTTTCCGTGATAATAGCATTTTTTTAATGTCTTCATTTGATTTGATCGGAATCCTCATTCCATTTTCTTGATGATTCTCGATTTTCGCTTTCATTCTTATTTCTTCTATGAATTTTCAGTTATTTGCTTATGTTTTATCTTTGTACTGAGAATATAATTGCCTGTTTCTATTTTGTTATTACGTTTAGGATAGGTGAACATGGTGATTCCCCCAGAATTTTCATCACAGCACTCTGTCGTAACAGGAATCTGTGTTTTCCTTTCCTTTGAATCGCTGGTTTACCCCCTTTTTTTTATTATTATTATTTATTGCATCTGCTTACTTTTTTTTTTCTCTGTATTTAGCTTCATCAGTATCTCCTGTCTCTGTTCCACGATGCCTTTTTTCGTTTCAATATTTGATTTGGCTTGTACCATATGTTCGATCATTCTGGTATTGGGTAACAATATATAATATGGTCGTTTACAATGTCTTTGTTGCAATGATTTCATCGTGAATCAGTTTTGAGTCACGATAAAATCCATTTTTGGACTTGGTTGCAATCCTCACCATTACTCAGAACAGGCTATTCTGCAACTTCCCTTTTGCTATGATATGATACCCACTCATGTGGCAAAAGTCTGATTTCATAAAGACTATCCCAACTTCTGCTGTAATCCTTGGTCCAAAGAAGGAAGTAAACTTCATATGTCTTAAGATTTGCCGACTGCAAAGCTTTGGTCTCAAATACAAGAACTAAAGAATACCTGCCAACTTCAGTTACTTCTTCACAAATCATGGAGAACACAGGAGCGCTTCGCCTTGAGATTCCATACCAGAAAATACATTTTTAAACTTCATCGAGCATCAATGTGGACTACTCTGAGCCAGGGAGAACATTGGAATACGCTCCATAGCCATAGGAAAGAAGCGGGCATCTAACAGCTAGCCCAACAACAATGAGCAAGACCTTGGACAGTGAAAAACCATCATCAGGCATAATTGCTTTGTTCAGTATGGATGTAGAAGGTGTTTTCGTGGAGTCTGTAATATTGGCCAATAAGTCCAACTTCAGATTTGTTTTTAGTCAAATTTTCAGCTTACTGCTCTTATTTAGTCTCATTTTTCTCTCTCCTTTGGCAGTATGCAGTCTCAGAAGATGCAATTCAAGCCAATTCCTCAAATTCTTAATTTAGTTGCGTTTTCCCTAAAGAATAAAGAAAATGGAAGTTCATAACCTTGATGGAGTTCGTGGAGATGAAAAACCACAGTAACAATCATTGCTCTGTCTTTATGGTATATCAGGCTGCTGAGGCCTCCAATGTGTTTATGGCATCTCATCCCTGAGGTTATGGTGGATGCCCATGCCTTCATAAATCTGTCACTGGCGCTTAGCATTCACCTCAACTTCCAGCATCCCTGTTGACATAACTTTTTCAAATCATGGATATTACTCTGTGGAAACTGTCACATTGTTAGTGGCCTTGAAAGTAAGGTATAGAGATAGAATTACAGTACTCAGAGGCAACCATGAAAGTCGGCAGATAACTCAAGTGTATGGCTTCTATGATGAATGCTTAAGAAAATATGGAAACACGAATGTCTGGAAATGTTTTACTGATCTTTTGATTATCTGCCCCTCACAGCTCTTATTGAGAGTCAGGTTTTATGTTTGCATGGTGGCCTTTCCCCATCATTAGATTCGTTGGATAACATTCGAGTACTGGATTGGATATAGGAAGCTATTCATTTGGACAGGATATTGCAGCACAATTCAATCATACTAATGTTTTCACTCTTATTTCCAGAGCTCATCAGCTTGTGATGGAAGGTTTTAATTGGTGTCAGGATAAGAATGTGGTGACTGTTTTTAGTGCTCCAAACTACTGTTACCGCTACGGTAATCTGGCTGCCATAATGGAGATTGGGGAGTCAACGGAGCAGAGATTTCTTCAATTCGATCCAGCTCCAAGACAGATTGAACCTGACACCACGCGCAAGACTCCTGATTATTTTTTTTTTGTTATTGTTATGATCCTTCTCTCTTTTATATTCTGCCATGCTCGTTTTCTGCTGTGTTTTTGCAAATTTGTCTTTGAAAAGGAGTTGCAGCGAATCAGTCGATTGCATGTGGTCAATCTACTACAAAAGTCGCCGAATCCTATTCCGTGAGATTGGCAAGGTCGGTATCCGCCCCATCCTCAAATGTCTCAATATATTCTCACTGTATGCCTATTGCAATAATTTCCATTGGCTGGAGATATTTATTGCTCTTGTTAAGCATTCTCATTCATCATGTCTTTGGTATTTTCTGTTTTAACAGGTTTAGTCTTCTCTCCACTTACGTGTCACCTTCACCATTTGCTTTTACACTTATACATCTCCACCAGTTGTATTTTCTTTATCAACACAAAATTCATTATTTTTCATCTACACTGCCACAACACTGCAGATCTGTTGTAATGTGTATGAATACTGCATCTGTGCATTTTTACTTGCCTGTTACATATTGATAATTTTTTTTTTTTACCATCATCATTACAGCACAGTATTGCTTCATTACACACTGTCACTCATACACAACCTCTGTCATCATCCTTGCAGCAATACTTCAGCCATTTGCTGTGTAACCACATCAGCTCCTGCAGCTACCTCCACCTCTTTGTTAATATTGGTTGTATAACCTATTAACATCCTTGATTCCCTACTGTCACCACTGCTTGCACATAGCAGTACACGTAGCACCCACTGTAATTTCAATTCCCTGCACTAATGTTGCTTTGATCCATGATGGTTAGTTGTCTTTTACATTAACTAATGTTGCATTGATGTATTTTCAAAATCCCTATGTATGGCTTACATTGTATTTTACACACAGTCCCTTCACATTCAGCATAGTGGGAATCATTCATTTATGTCACACATATTGGATGTGAGCATATATATATGCACATATATATCTCTCTCTCTATATATATATACATATATATATGTATATATATATATATATATATATATACCTATATATATGTATATATATATACGTATTTTTTTCATATATGTGCATTACCTACATAGATATATGTCAAAATTCTTAAATATAACATCTGTTTGTTAAAAATTCAATATCATGTGCTAACTCTCTTTTTCAGGAGAATATAAAAAGTTTGAATTTCTCTCTTGGACTAGAAATTTCTGATATTTGCAATTCAAAAGTTGTAATAAATTAGGTAGAAATGGAGAATTTATATTTCAAAGTTTTAGATAGAATGAATGAGCATTGTAAATACCATAAATTGCTTATTTTCCATGCTTTTTGCCTTCATTTTCCAAAATCTCACAAATGGGAACACGAATGGCACGTGCACCATTTCGTAAGAGATAAATCAATCCTAAGTTGATGATCCACATCAATGGCCATAGTCAGGGTGTGGACAAAACTTAGGATTTTTTTCTTTTACGAAGTAACACTGGATCCATTTTCAAAACTCATCATATTTCCTTAAATATTTTCTCCTTTTATTAGAATTTAACTTAAAATTGACCCAAAATATGTACCCATGGCCATAGTCAGGGTATATTGAGAGTTAATTTCATTTTAAATTCTATAAAAGCACCAAAAGGTATTTTATTCTTCACTTGAATCTAAATATAGATTATTATATAATACCTTCAATGACCATAGTCAAGGATGTATTATATCTTCAATCTGGTTTTAATTCATTTAAAGAATGAAATAGCTTTTCAAAAATCCAAAATTCAATTTTTTTTTTAATTCATTCATCATTTAGATAGAATTGCATCATATTTCTAAATTCTTTTCATAAAATCCAAGTAATTCTTTCCTTCATTTCTCAGATCAAATCCTACTTATAAATTCAAATTCAACTCTATTTTTCAAAAAGATTCAAGAATCCAATTTCAAGGTCCTATTTGACTTTGAAACTTCAGAATTATCTTGTATTTCAAATTCTATCTCAAATTCAAAGTACAATTTAACTTTGAAATTCATCTGTATAGTCAAGCTTTCAATTTTTAAAATTCATTTAATTCAGGCTTAGAAATTCTTGGTCCATCTTCTAAATTCCAGATTCCAAACTTCAAATTCAAAGTCCAAATTTAGCTTTGAAATTCATATTCCAAGCTCGAAATTCCCAAATCAAATTTTGAAGTTCCAAATCCAAAGTTAGATCCTAAATCCAACTTGGATCCAAATTTCCAAGAACAAATCCCCACTTTTGGATCTCAAATTCAAATCCAGAACCCATTCTAGGATCCAGGGTTCAACACTCATATCGGATCTCAGACTTTAGATCCGATTCTCCTTTAGAATCCAAAGTCCAACTCTACATTGGATCTTAGACTTCAGATCCAAATTGCATCATGGATTCCAGACCTTCAGATCCAAATCCATCTTGGGATCCAGAGTCCAACTCTACATTGGATCTCAGACTTCAGATCCAAATCCATCTTAGGATCCAGAATCCAATTCCACATTGGATCTTAGACTTCAGATCCAAAATCCATCTTAGGATCAGGAACCCAATTCTACATTTGGATCTTAGACTTCAGATCCAAATCCATTCTAGGATCCAAAACTCAAGTCCATCTTGGATTCCAAATCTCGGATCCCATTCTGTTTAGGATCCGGAATCCAATTCCAAAATTCCAGATTTCAATTCCATTTTCGGATCTAATCCAAATCCATTTCTATTCTTAAATTCCATCCGGATTTCTCAGATCCATCCCAAATTTCCAACTTTAGAAATCTAAATTCAATTCCATCTCAAGTATTCATTTCTTTTCCTAAATTCAAGTTCAAATTCAAAGTTCATTTCTGACTTTGAAACTTCATTTTCTCTCATTTCAAAGCTTCAAGTCACTCTTTCTCATTTATTCCTCCAACCCTGATTTACTTCAAAGACTTAGAACTTCTCTGATTTATCTCAAGTTCTAAGTTAAACTCAATCATTCAGAAATCATTTCTTCACTCCCTTATCAAGTCCATCTCAGAATACTTGGAAATTTTCAAAATATCTTTCAAAAAGAGCATACATCCTTGCATTGCACAAGTATGATTCTTTGTGCATTTAGAGTTAGAATAAATTCTTAGATTATATTTAGGCAAAGCAAAAGGCATAGATTCGATCCTTGGTTCGATTACCCCTGGTAAAGGCGCCAGGAACGGTCGAACCTCGTACCGACGAGCGAATCCCGTCTCTCCATTTTCCCGCAATATTTTCAAAAACGGAGGCGAGTTAAATTTCTAAATTCTTTTCAAATCAAGGTCAAGTGAAAACCCGCAAAATAGTTCCTCTTCTCTCTCTCTTTCTTTCTTTTCTCTTCTCTCTTTCTTTTCTTCCTTTTATTTTTCTCTCTTCAAAAAAAAGAGGAAAATAGAGGTTAGAAAAGGAAAAGAGAAGGAAGAGAGAGAAACCGACGAAAGAGGAAAAATTTTGCGATGATCACACATTCTAAATTTCCAACTTCAAAATCTAAATTCAATTCCATCTCAAGTGTTCATTTCCTTTCCTAAATTCAAAATTCAAATTCAAGGTCCATTTCCGACTTTGAAACTTCATTTCCTTTCATTTTAAAGCTTCAAGTCATTTTCTCATTTATTTTCCCAACTCTGATTTACTTCAAAGACTTAGAACTTCTCTGATCTATCTCAAGTTCTAAATTAGATTAAATCATTTCTTCACTCCTTTGCCAAGTTCATCTCAGAATACTTGGAAATTTCTAAATCAATTTTCGAAAGAGCATACATTCTTGCATTGCACAAGCATGATTCTTTGTGCATTTTGAGTTAGAATAAATTCTTAGATTATATTTAGGCAAAGCAAAAGGCATAGATTCGATCCTTGGTTCGATTACCTCTGGTAAAGGTGCCAGGAACGATCGAACCTCGTACCGACGAGCGAATCCCGTCTCTCCATTTTTCCCGCAAATTTTCAAAACGGAGGCGAGTTAAATTTCTAAATATTTTCAAATCAAGGTCAAGTGAGACCACGCAAAATAGTTCCTCTTCTCTCTCTTTCTTTCTTTCTTTCTTTTCTCTTCTCTCTTCCTTTTCTTTCTTTTATTCCACTCCCTTCAAAAAGAAGGAGAATAGAGGTTAGAAAAGGAAAAGAGAAGGAAGAGAGAGAAAACCACAAGAGAGGAAAAATTTTGCGATGATCACAGAGACAAAACTCCTCTCGGTCAGACAGAAAGCGCAGAAAAAGTCCATCTGAAAGCCTATTGAGTTCGAGAATCCAAACTGAAGGTGGTGGTGGAAATATCACTCGACTGGGGTAAGGTTGGAATCGGAACACCCAATGGTGATGAAACGTGAGCCAATGCTATACTTGTGAAATCGACCTTAAGCCTGATTCACACTGAATCAGACTGTCAGTGTATCTTTACCAGCAACGGTGAACCCCAAAAATGATTAAATTGAAACAATTGAATGAATGAAGCTTATAAAGATCAGAGCAGGGAAATGCCATATACGGATGTTGTAACATGCGATATGAAGGGAAACCAAATAACTATTGTAAGCCCCACTGTTTTTCTGAAGAATTTTTTTTAAATGAGATATACTTCATTATTAGAAAACTCCTTGTTCCAGCACGGGCAATACTCGTAAATTTAGCAATTATCGCTTTCTGAGGTTCTGACTCGCGTAGATTTGCTCTACGAGGCGATTTGGGGCAAACCGCGATGGATCCAACCTCAATATTTGTAGATTATATGTATATTGTGTTCACATGAGTTCGCTCCGGATTTGGGGTTTAAACGAGAGCAATATCTCGTTATTTCATGGATTTTGGTGAGATAGGGGTATATCGGTAATTATGAGTCATACCGAGGCCCAATTTCGCCGTAATTGAGAAATTAAATATACTTTATGAAAGCTTAAATCTTAATTTACATATTGTAATTTAAAATCTTGATTTTTAAATTAGTTTAGATTAGTTCTTTTAAAAATATTTATTATATTGAGATTTTACAAAAGAAAAGAAATGAAGTAAATTGCAAAATCCTCAAAACCTAGAAGAGGGTTTTTGAAAACATTTTTACAAGGGGTAGGTTAGTGAATTTAGAAAAGTTTGGCATGGGCTCCACCTCAGCCCATGTCTCCTTTTTAAGGCTTATGAAAAAACATATTTACAAAAAACCACTTTTCAAAATGGAGATTTTGAAAAGTTGGAAAATTTTCAACAAGAGGCCTTAAAAAGGCATTTTTAAAGGTGGGTGGGCTCAGCCCACGTTTTGGGGAATAGGCTGGGATCCCCTTAGGGGGTAGCCCTTACCCCTTTTTCAAAAAAAAAAAAAAAAAGAGGGAAATGGGAGGGGCAATTTTGTGGTTTGACCTTGACCTTGAGAGGTCAAGGCCAACCACTCCCCTTTGATTAAGGGGAGTGGTTGGAAGGTACCAAGTACCTTACACCCCCCCCCCCCCCCCCCATAGGGATTAGGTGACTAGGGTGGGGCGTGGGAGGGGGAGACCACCCATCTCCCCTCCTTCACTCCCCACCACTCATCTTTCCCCCCCCCCCCTTTTTAAGCAAGGGAAGGGAAGAGAGAGAGGGTCGATACCCTCTCTCTCCTTCCACTCTCCTCCTTCTTTCTCTTCTACACTCCCTCCTTCCCCCTTGGTGCTGCTACTCAGCTGGGCCAACCTAGCACAAGGTGAGCTCCTCCTTCCTTGTTCATTTTATGTTTTGGTTTCAAAAAAAAATTTTATGATATGTGTAGGAGCGTTTTTTTTTTCTGCTATAGTCATAGAACGCCCCCCCCCCCTTGGGGGGCTGGTGCTGGGCAAGGTCCCTGGCTGGGCCTTTGCACGCCCAGCCCAGGCCATTTGATGGCCTGGCTGAGCCCACGGCTGGTGGACTGGGCCGTTGTAGGCCTTCGGATGAGCCCCGGACTGACCCAAAGCTGGTCAGTCCGGCTCTTCCTCATGGCAGGGTTGGCTGCAGCGTGTGCTGCAGCCCTCAGTTGGTTGGGGTGGTCTGGGCCACACTGGACCCAGACCTACCCGAGGTGGACCCACCTAGGGGTGAACCCCCCCCCCCCCCCCTTCTTTCCTTGGTTAGCCCAAGTAAACCACCCGGGGGTCTGGGTTTGGGGTTTGACCTGCAGGGTCAAGGGCTACCGCCCTGGTTCGAGCCACCACTTGGCTTGAACCAGGGGCCCGTATGGGCCCCTTTCCTTGTGGTTTGCTCTGGCCAAAGCCCTTTGGCAAGCCGGAGGCCTGGTGCGCATGGCACCCGGGCCATCTCCTTGGCGCACCACTTAGTGGGTGCACCAGGTGGGTGCGGCCTGGTGGGCTGAGCCAGATGCTACAAACCTAGGGTCTGTAGCAGGCAGCTGACACCCCCCCCCCCCCTCCTTGGACCGGTTGGCTGCTGTGCAGCTGGGGAGCCGGGTTCTTAGAGGACCCGGAGCTTGGTGCTGGGCGCACCACTTAGTGGTGCGCTGGCCCCTTTGTGGGCCTGGTCTGGACCCACGGCTGGGTCAGACCAGGCGTAGCCTACCCCCAACAACCTCTGTTGCTGGGGTAGTGGGGCTAGGTCTGGACCCCCAGTGGTCTAGACCATTGCCTTGGTGTGGCGCCACCTAACTCGGGTGGGCGTCCCACCATCTCTCCTTGGTGCCCCTTGTGGGCTGGCGTGCACCCGCTGGGTGTTTTGGTCTGGACCCACCCGTGGGTAAGACCAGGGGTGCCGGTGGGACACCTCAGCTGGTGCCCCTGCCCCTGGTTGCCAGCTGGGGCTTGGACCAATAGGGTCCAAGCCTGAGCCTTGGGCTTGCCCCACCCAGCCGGGTGGTTGGGTTAGCCGCACCCCTCTAGGTGTGGGCTAACGCCCAACACCCTGGTCTGAACCCATGGCTGGGTTCAGGCCAGGGGTTTTCGGGACCCAGTTGGGTCTGGTCAGGTGCTGACCAGACCTCACTTTGGGTCTTGTTTTGGTTCGGTAGGCAGTGGGCTAAGCCTAGCCCCTTGAGGGCGTTTTAGGCTTAGCCGGGTGCGGGCACACCTGGGTTGGCGCGTGCGGGCTGAGGCCAGTATGGCTGTCAGCCCCACTTGGCCAGTTGCTAGGCGGGGACCAAGGGTGGTAGGGCCCCTGTGGCCTAGCCACTTGTCCAGCCCCCTCCGGGATTTGGGTTCCCCGTTGGCGCGACAACGACACCGGGTGCTAAGGCACCCGGTAACCTTGTCACCTTGTTGGGCAGCCTCTTGGAGTGCCCTGACCCAGGATTTTAACCCCTTTTGGGTAGCAACAAGGTTGGCGCGCCCCCAGGGAGTTCCACGGGAACTCATCCATGGCGACGGTTGCCCCTCCGTGCCGTTAGAAAATGTCGAGCCTTAGGCGGAATGCGTCTCTTGCTAGCAACATATGTCTCGGTTGGAGGCTTTTGTTGCTCGTACCCCGCAGCCCCGTAAGGGAGGTAGTGCGGATGGATTGCAAGCGGTGTTGCAACACACACGCTCGCATATGGTTGTCTGGTTCTATGGACCTTTCGGGTTTCTGTCACATTCGTGCCCCAGACGTGCGGACCGCACATTTGGATATGCCAATGTTATTCCCATTAGCATGGGATTATATTGAATTCTATTTTCCCCTGACACTTGTGAGTGTGGGACTCACGAGGATCCCTGGCGGATGGCTTCACTACACGTAAGTTTGTCGCGTTATGATGATTGTACGCGTTTTTGGACGAATTTGCACCTATGCGGGTTGTCCCGTTTCGTGAGAGCAAGTTGGCACGTCCGGACACGTACATCACTAGCTCACTTGTCAAGCATCTTCGTGTTTGGACCCCTCTCGTATATCGATAGATATACACTGCACCAGAGGTGTGCTTTACATGGCATACACTTGGAAAAGAACTGGAATTATCGTAGGGTTTGACACTTCTGACCTATTGAGGTCTAGAGACTAGGGTGGAGTCTACGGGCAATGGCCCGGGTTGGTAAGAATGTACTCACAGGTTCGTGTTGCTTTAGGCAATAAAATGGTATATTATCGTCTTCACAGGCGATGTGCTCGTGGTGGCCGTGTGAGGCCGAGCACGTGAATGGGCAGGCCAAGTCCTCGTTTGCGTACCCCGCGGGAACCACGAGGCGCGACTACCTCGAGAGAAGGTACGACCGGAAGTTTGAGCCTAAATAAGATAAACCTGTCGCGCCCCATTCACAATTTGGTCACCAATGGAGAGGGTGAATGGTACAGCCCCGAGTGACGTGTCGTTACTACGACTTGTTCTTTGGAGGAGCCGATGTGCCCTCTGACCTCCAGTCACTCGGAGTTAGGGAGGTCAAGGTACCCTCTGCAGGGACCTTTACTACTGCATTAGTACGGATTGCAATCCTCTACCCCTGCGAAAGGTTTCTCCTGGCTGCGTGTTGCCCGCAGGTGGTTTTCTCGTTCTGTAGCATTCCCGGTTACCACATTAGAAATTGAATAACAGACGCCGGGTGCATGTCTCACAGAACTCGAGGGTTTTCCTTCGCGTACTCGAAGGAGGTAAAAAGATGAACATAAGGGCTAACCAATCAGACTGACTTACTGTAGTTGTTACTCTAGAGCAGTATATACTTTTGTTCAGTTTCTGTTTGTTACTTTAGTAGTTGCATTGTTACTTACTTGTAGTTTTACAGTCTTGTGGCACGTGCACCTACCTGTCACGCACTGATACTTTTATTCAAGTGTTTCTAACTGCTCCATCATGCTAGTTATAGTCTGGTACTTAGCACACTTGTAGCTTGTTGCTTACCTTCTGTTTTTCCTTAAAAATGATAATGTATGGATGGTTTGTCTCACCAACTCGCAAGAGTACTGACCCCGTTTTATGGGGATACAGGTGATGAGTAGATGCAGCGCGATGCGACGGCGCACAGCAGGAGCCTTGAGACCCACACTTTGCAGCAGATTCTGGCTTCTTCTGGTTTTTGGGGTTGTACCTCTCCTTTTTGTGAGAATGTCCCTTTTTGTAACCAGTCTTGTTTTTGTATCATTGTAACTATTGTGGATATGAAGAATACTTTACTTGTCTACTGTGGTTTGGTTTTCTCACTGTGGCTCGCTCAGACTTGCTGCCTTTGCTTTACCCCTGTTGTCCCTCCTTTACTTCCGCTAGTTGTTTTTCACTCTGTATAGCCTTTAAAAAATATTTTTTGCTCAAAAACTCAAGGTTTTTACAAGGTTGGGGTTTGGGGCGTCACAGAGATTGGTATCAGAGCTGCAGTTTATAAGTGTGGTCCAAGACTTCTGCGTGCAACGTTCATCGCACTGTAAGTATGTTCTGAATTATTACTTTCATTTGTTTCTTAATGATTTCTGATGTATTTAGCTTTGTATGCTTGATTTGTTGCATAACCTGTTAGATGCCTACTGATTCGAGAAATGAGCGAATGCTCAGAGCTCTTATCGACTTGATTCGAGGCACAGAGGCCCTCGATCAAGCGGTTCAGCAAATTGTGCGGAGTGCCCGGATACTTGCACATCTGGCACCTCCTTGTGGGAGATGCGACTAGTATCACGCAGAACAGATTTATCCTCGTGCCTTGAGCATATGCCCCTACTGTGGCTCTAGGGGGCATATTGAGATCGAGTGTCAACGCAAGTTGGGCGACGAACTCATAGTGGGTAACGCTGAGACCGAAGAGAACGAGGCTTCTGAGGGCGGTCAGGCACAGTCAGCAGTTGACCCAGTAGGAGGTGCACGGGTTGCACCAGGTTCTCCTGAGTATACGCCAACTTCCTACTCTCGATCGGTTTCTTCGGAGTACACACCTGCTTCTCCTCCTCGTCCGATGCAGAGACGATACGGGAATCGGAACACCTACCGCAACTACTATACTCGTAGGCAGCGGTGATTGTGTTTGTTCATATATGAACATGTGTGGTTGGAACACTGAGTCAGTGTTCATTTTGTAGACTTGCTTTGTATTGCTTTTGCTGCGGAGGTTTATGTATGGTAACCCTGTTATATAGGGTAATTTTGGCTTGTACTGAAGATATGTATGCATCTGCTTTTTTAGTAATGAAGTTATGCTTTGACTTGTCTCATCGCTTACGCGTATCTTCTTTTTGCATAAGATGGCTTGGTGTGAGCGATGTGACCGTATCATGGACACTGTAAGCAACCTAGCGAAGGTTGTGGGCAGGCAGGCCGAGGCCATGCGTGCTATGGGAGAGAACATGCGGACCTCTCAAGAGCGAGAGACTCCGGTTCCTGCTCCCTCTCCAGTTCCAGCGACAGCCGTGCCGTATAAGCAGTTCATGGCTATGAACCCTCCCTCCTTCGACGGAAAGTCTACGCCTGAGGCGGCCGAGGACTGGATACGAGAGATCGATCGGATCTTTCGGGTGTTGCAGGTCAGTGATGACCAGAAGGTGGATTTCGGCACGTATCGGCTCCGAAAGGATGCCGAGAGGTGGTGGGCGACCACCTTGGATATCAAGTTCGCAGGCGGAGAAGTTACATGGGAGCAGTTCGTAGAAGTCTTCTACGCGGCTTATTTTCTTACACACGAGCGCAACCGAAAGATGCAGGAGTTCCTCGACCTTCAGCAGGGGAACTCTACTTTGGCGGACTACATCACGAAGTTCAGGAGCCTAGAGCGCTTCTGCCCTCATGTCTATGTGACCGAGAAGGAACGAGCGATGAAGTTTGCTCGTGGACTGAAGTTAGCCTTGCGCTTGAGAGTGTTCACGCGTGCTCCCTCGACTCTTGAGGAAGCCCTGGAGACGGCTACACTTCTGGAGCAGGAATGGACAGAATCCCAGAAGACTCCGCAGACCAAGGGTAACCAGCAGCAGCAAGGCCAAAAGAGTTGGCCTAAGAAACATTCATTCCAACGGAATTCGGGTGGAAAGAAGTCTGCCCCGCCAGCAAAGAGGAATCACAACAACTGGCAGCGACAGAATTGCCAGCCCCAGCAGCAGCAACAGCAGAGACAGGTGGTGGCAACATCAGGTTGCCCAAAGTGTCGGATGCATCATCCTGGCCGACCATGTCCACGGGACCTTGGAGGATGCATCTACTGTGGAAAGATGGGCCACTACATCAAGGATTATCGAAAGAAGCAGTCCGACGATCTAAGGAGGAACACGCCAGGAACATCACAACCAGCGTCTCAGCGACTTCCTCAGCAACAGCAGCAGCCGCAGCTGCAGCAGACGTACCCGCCGCAGCAATCTTCCCAGCAGAAGACGGGTAACCAGAGGACGGTGGAAGGGCGTGCCTACGCAGCCACTATCGAGCAGGTGACCAAGGGAGAGTTGGTCCAAGGTACTATTCCAGTCGCTGGTCATGCAGCTTTTACCTTGTTTGATTGTGGTGCTTCGCATTCTTTCATAGCTTCGAGATTTGCTAGTTCTTTGCCTATGTCTGCTATATTGTTGAATTATCCTTTGGAGGTTCGTACGCCGACTGGTGATCAGTCTTTATGTACTTCGTACATTCCGAGCGTAGATGTGTCAGTGGCAAGTCAGGACTTGCCAGCTGACTTGATCTTGCTAGATATGATGGAGTTTGATGTCATTCTAGGCATGGATTGGTTATTTGAGTATCATGCTCAAGTTCTATGCAGAGAAGGCAAGGTGGTTTTGTACCCTCCTGATCGTCCGATTTTGGAGATCAGCCTTGCTCGACCGATTCGAGAGAGTCGTATGATTTCGTCGTTTAAGGTTCAGAAATATCTGCGGAATGGGGGTACTGCGTTCTTGGTCAGTATCACCCCAGTTGAATCAGTGTTAACCCCTATTGAGGATCTTGAAGTAGTTCAGAAGTTCCCCGATGTGTTTTCTGAGGAACTGCCTGGATTACCTCTGAAGCGTGAGATCGAGTTTTGTATTGAGTTATTACTTGGAACAACTCCGATCTCAAAAGCACCATATCGTATGGCTCCGGCAGAACTCGAAGAACTGAAGCGTCAGTTGGGAGAGTTGATGGAGCAAGGGTTTATCATAAACAACGCATCGCCATGGGGTGCACTTGTTCTATTCGTGAAGAAGAAAGACGGATCCCTGAGGTTGTGCATTGACTATAGAATGCTTAACCAAGCAACGATTAAGAATAAGTATCCGTTGCCGAGAATAGAAGATCTCTTTGATCAGTTGCAGAGAGCGAAAATATTCTCAAAGATCGACCTCAGATCGGGTTATCATCAACTCCGGATCAGAGAAGAAGATGTCTCGAAGACGGCTTTTCGAACTAGGTACGGGTTGTACGAGTTCGTTGTGATGCCTTTTGGGCTCACAAATGCACCAACAGCATTCATGGATTTGATGAATCGTATTTTCCGTCCGTTTGTGGATACATTCATGATCGTATTCATCGATGACATCCTGATCTACTCAGAGACCCCTGAGCAGCACCGAGAGCATCTGCGTATCGTGTTGGGAGTACTTCGGGAGCACAGATTGTTGTGATCATCACAAAATTTTTCATCTCTTTATGGTTTCTCTCTTTTCCCTTTTCTAACCTCTATTCTCCTCCTTTTTGAAGGGAGAAGGATAAAAGAAAGAGAGAAGAGAAAAGAAAGAAAGAAAGAAAGAGGAACTATTTTGCGGATTTTCACTTGACCTTTATTTGAAAATATTTAGAAAATAACTCGCCTCCATTTTGAAAATTTGCGGGAAAAATGGAGAGACGGGATTCGCTCGTCGGTACGAGGTTCGACCGTTCCTGGCGCCTTTACCAGGGGTAATCGAACCAAGGATCGAATCTATGCCTTTTGCTTTGTCTAAATATAACCTAAGAATTTATTCTAAAGATCTAAATACAAAAAGAGTCATGTTTGTGCGATGCAAGGATGAATGCTCTTTCGAAAATTGATTTGGAAATTTTCAAGTATTCTAAGATGAACTTGGCGAAGGAGTGAAGAAATGATTGAATCTAACTTAGAACTTGAGATAGATCAGAGAAGTTCTAAGTTTTTGGGGTAATTTAGAGTTTGGAAGAATAAATGAGAGAGGATGACTTGGAGCTTCGAAAGGAAAAAGGAATTTAGTTTCAAAATCAGAAATGGACTTTGAATTTTGAACTTGGATTTTAGGAACGGAAATGAATACTTGAGATGGAATTGAATTTGGATTTTTAAGTTTGGGATGGATCTGAGATAAAAAATGGATTTATGGAGTTTTGGATGAGATCTGAAAATGGAATTGGATTTGAAATCTAGAATTGGGAATGGAATTGGATCTAGAGATGGATTTAAAATCTGAAATCTGAGATCCGATAAAATTGGGTTCTGGATCCTAAGATGGATTTGGACCTGAAATCTGAGATCCAAATGTAGTTGATTTCTGGATCCTAAGATGGATTTGGATCTGAAGTCTGAGATCCAAATGTAGTTGATTTCTGGATCCTAAGATGGAAAATTGGATCTGCAGTCTAAGATCCAAAGTGAAATCGGTTCTGAATCCTAGAATGGAAAATTGGATCTAAGGTCTGAGATCCAAATATAGAATTGGGCTCTGGACCCTAAGATGGGTTCGGATCTGAAATAGAATTAGGATCTGGATCCTAAGATGGATTTGGATCTGAAGTCTGAGATCCAAATGTGAAATTGGGTCTTGGATCCTAAAATAGAATTGGATCTGAAGTCCGAGATCCAATATGAGTGTTGAATCTTGGATCTTAAAATGGAATTGGAGTTTAAGTTCAGAAGATGAATCAGGAATTTCTAAGTTTGATTTGAATTTGGGAGAAAGAATTTTAGAAATTGAATTTTGAATATATAGATGAATCCCAAAGTCAATTTAAACCTGGGATTTGAAGTTTGAAATGAATCAAGAATCTCAAAGTTAAATTGAACTTTGAGTTTGGTTGAAATCTTTTGAAAATGAATTTGAAATTTCAAAGTAAAATTGAGCTGTGAAAATGAATCTGAATTCGGAAATTTTGAATATGAAATGAAATTGAAATCTCAAAGTTAAATTGGACTCCGAGGTGGAAAATGAAATAGAATTGAAAAAGATGAATTTAATTGAAGAAGATATTTACATCACTTGGAGTTTTGAAAAAGTAATTTTGAAAATATAATGTAGTTCTATCCTAAATGATGAATGAAAAGAATTTTGAAATTGGTTTTTGAATGTATTTTGAAAGATTACCAGTACGAGCACTGGATTTTTAAAGGATACCAGTACGAGCACTGGACTTTAAAAGGCTACCAATACGAGCATTGGATTTTAAAAAGTTATCAGTATGAGCACTGAATTTTAAAAGATTACCGGTACGAGCACTGGGTTTTCAAAAGATTACCAGTACGAGCACTGGTTTTTAAAAGATTACCAGTACAAGCACTGGGTTTTGAAGGGTCATCAATTGGCGATGACTTGGACGACTTGCCGGGGTCTCAGGATTTATCCCTTATCCTGAATGAGAAATTCAATGTAAATTGACGCAGATGAATGCGTGCAAATGCAAATGGATGCAACTGAGTGCACATGCGTGCAAAATGAGAGATTTATTAGATCCTGCCTGCACACAAATTGTTTTGGATAAAAGGCAACTTTACCAAGAATGCCCCAGTATATTCTGGGGAAGAGGGGTATTTTGACCAAAGAATAATTGATCATTTATTGAGGAGAATTTTTGAAGAATACAAAAGATAGAATAAAGATTTTCTAGGTATAGAATTTCTTCAGATGTCGAGCATTAATGGGGTCGGATAGTTCTACCCTGTCTGCATTAATCAGACGATATGAATTACGGGGTAACGCTTCTTTCACCACGTAGGGACCTTCCCAGCTTGGTGACCATTTGCCACGTGGATGATGCTTGAGATGAGCCGTTGATCTAAGGACCAAGTCATTAACTTGGAATCTCCTTTCGATGACTGACTTGGCATATTGCCTTGCTATCCTCTGACGAAAAGACTGAGCGTGTTCTGCTGCTTTGAGTCTTTTTTCATCGAGTAAATCTAACTGTACCAATCTCTGTTGCTGATACTGATCGAGTGGTAGCTCTAAAAGAGATGCGAACTTAAGGGCGGGTTTCTGAACATGAAGAGGTAACGCCGCCTCAGTCCCATAAACAAGTTCTGAAGGAGTCGCATTGGTTGGGGTTCGAATGGTAGTTCGATATGCCCAAAGTGCATCATGAATTTTCTCGTGCCAATCACGACTCGTCTCAACGGTTCTTTCCAAGATGCGAATCAAACTTTTGTTGGTTGCTTCTGCCTGACCATTTCTTTGTGGATAATAAGGAGCTGAAAAATGATGATGAATTCTAAATTTTGAACAAAAGATCTTCATTCTCTCATTCTTGAAATGAGTACCATTATCTGACACGATGTCGTGCGGTATACCGAAACGACAAAGAATGTTCTTATGAATGAACGAGACTATATGTCGACCTTCCACTGTACGCAGAGTGACGGCTTCAACCCATTTGGTGAAATATTCTGTTGCGGCAAGGAAATATTTATGACCATTAGAAGCTGAAGGAGAGATGGGTCTTACGATGTCGAAGGCCCACATAGAAAATGGCCATGGAGACACGACTGATTGCAAGTACGTGGCTGGCGCATGAATGGAAGGTGCGTGTATCTGACACTGAACGCACTTCTTCACAAAACGATAGCAGTCTTGCTGCATGGTTCTCCAATAGTATCCTGCCTGAATGATTTGTTTAACAAGGGTTTGGTAGCCGACATGACCACCGCAAATACCTTCATGCGCTTCTCGTATGATTTCTTTAGCTTCTTCTTCGTCTAAGCACCTGGAATACTCAGAACTGAACCCACGACGATAAAGAACATTGGCAACGATAAAATAGCGGGCAGACATATGCTGAATTGCTTTTTGCTCCTTCTTTGATAGTTCTGGTGGAAGCTCACCAGTTTCAATAAAGTTTTTGATATCTTGATACCAAGGCTTCTTTTTCTATTCCGCCTGGTTGACTTGCATTACCGGAACGAAAGCAGGTTGGTCAACTCTACCGATTTCAAAGGAGCGACAGGATTCTCCATTTCTGAAAGACATAATGGAGTCCAGGCTGGCCAAACCATCAGCTATTTGATTAAACTCTCTTTTGATATGGAAAAGCTGAAATTCATCGAAATTGTTGATAAGGGATAAAACGATCTTTTGGTAAGGGAGCAACTTCTGATCTTTTACCTGCCATTCAGCTTTGACTTGGCTGACGACGAGCAATGAATCGCCGAAAGCGTGTACCCTCTGAACATTGAAGTCTTGCAAAATTCTCATACCTTGTATTAAAGCTTCATACTCAGCCATATTATGGGTACATTGAAAATCCAGTTTCAGAGAAAAGGGGATCATCTCTTTCTCTGGTGTGATCAGCAAGATTCCGACTCCTATGCTGGCCATGTTCTTGGATCCGTCGAAAAACAGATTCCAAACTGGGGATTGTTGAACATTACAGATCCGCTCATCGGGAAAGCTATCCTCGATTCTAACATCTTCTGCTAAAGGAAAATCTGCCAATTGGTCTGCAATTGCTTGACCTTTGATAGATTGCTGAGAAACATACCCCAGATCATACTGCATTAACATGACTTGCCACTTAGCAATCCGTCCACTAAGAAATGGTTGTTCGAGAATATACTTGAGAGGATTAAGTTTTGAGAGAATCTTGACTTCTGATGCTAACAAGTAATGTCTCAGCTTTTGACACATCCATACCAGTGCTAGGCATGTCTTCTCTATTTGAGAATATTTCTTCTCGTAGTCAATAAAAGTCTTGCTTACATAGTAAATGGCATGTTCAACCAAACTGCCTTCTTCATATTGTGCCAAGAATCCGGCACAAGCGGCTTGGTTAACTGAAACGTATAGAAAGAGAGGCTTTCCCAATTCTGGTGGCTTTAGAACGGGCGGATTAAGAATATATTTCTTGATACGCTCAAACGATTGCTGACACTCTGGTCCCCATTCAAATTTCACTCCTTTTCTGAGTAGATGATTGAAAGGTTCACATCTCATGGCAAGGTTGGATATGAATCTCCGAATTGATTGCATACGTCCCTGAAGACTACGCAATTCCTTAAGAGTAGTTGGAGGTGGCATATCAATGATGGCCTTTGCTTTAGCGGGATCCATTTCTATCCCCTTTTTGCTGACCAAGAAGCCTAGCAATTTGCCTGATTCAACTCCGAAGACACACTTCAGAGGGTTGAGTCTTAGCTTATAAAGAATAAGCCGCTTGAAGACTTGACTTAAGGCATCGATATGGTCTTCTTCCTCCTTGGATTTGACTAAGATGTCATCAACGTATGCATCCATGGTCCTGTGCATCTGATCATGGAAAATGGCAGCCATTACACGCTGATAGGTTGCCCCAGCATTTTTGAGCCCAAACGGCATGACTGTATAACAGAAAGTGCCCCATGGTGTAGTGAAGGATGTTTTGGATTGGTCACGAGCGGCTAACTTGATCTGATTATATCCGGAGTATCCGTCCATGAAGGAAAACATGGCATGCCCAGCCGTGCTATCAACTAGGAGGTCAATATTTGGGAGGGGATAGTCATCCTTCGGAGTAGCTTTATTGAGATCGCGAAAGTCGATACAAATTCGCACTTTGCCATTTTTCTTGGGAACTGCAACGATATTCGCCAACCAGTCTGGATAATCTATTGCTCGAATGAATCCTGCTTTAAGCAAGTCCTCAAGTCCTTCCTTGACCTGTTGCTCGATTCGAGGATCCATTTTCCTTAACTTCTGTTTAACAGGTTTCGCATCAGGCTTCAGAATGAGTCGATGTTCCATCAATTTAGGATCTAAACCAGGCATATCTTCATAAGTCCATGCGAATACTTCTTAGTGCTGCTTGAGAAAGTCAATGAGCCTTTCCTTCTCATCTGTACTCAGGCTGGTGCCGATCTTGAGAATTTTCGGACTATCTTCTGAACCAATATTGATGTCCTCAGTCGGATCCTGGACTAGGGTCGATGGTTCATCTTGTTTGTGAATCGCTGCAAATTCTGGCAACTCTGGAAGCGACGAATCGAATTTTGCCATTTCTTCTGACTGCTTTGTGACCTTACTGTCCCCTGCTCTTGCTCGGACCCGATATATCTTTGTCAGTTTCGATAGGATTGAAGGATTAATGACTAACCTTTTTATCGGTTGAGAAGACATTCTGAAATTTTGAAAAGGAATAGCTTTTAGAGAAAGCTCCTTTACTATGACATAAATTGCATGGGAATAAAAAAGATAAGAACAAATGAATTTTGAAGACAAATTGCAGAGGAATAAGAGAAAGATGACATCCAGATAGACGAGAAAATTGATAACTTTATTGAAGACTTGAAATGAAATAAGGACATCTAAAAATGAACTGAAATGGGGCATTGTCCCTACAAACTGCAAAAATCAAATGAATGGAATAGAAAAGACAGATGGTAGAAAATTTTTAATGGATCCCTTTAATGAAGACAGTATTTTTGTGGGATCTTTTGCCCGTGAATCCTAGTTCTGCCCTGCGCGGATGATGATCAGGGATCACTGGCTCTAGCCGGCCATCTCCGTTCTTGCCCAATCCTTTGAAAGGCTGATAACCATGCTTCAGTAATAGGTCAAATCCTTTCTTGGTTTTAACAAACTGCAGGAAAAGAGGATGGTCTTTGAAAGTACTGTAATCGAGACGACCTCCGATCTTAAAGAAATGTGGTCCTTGCCATTGGACCATCGCTGCTGTGTGATTTGTCTCTGATGCTGCTTCTAACTTTAGCATTTCAAGGCTTTCACTGAGAACAACCTCTTCACTTTCCCTAATGCTGGGGATATCAGCAGTATAAGTTGGCCTAGGGATCATAGGCTGAGGTAGCCTCTCTTCAGGATCTTCCCCCAAAACAGTAGTTATCATGCCACCTTTAGACCATTTGATGCACTGATGCAGAGTGGATGGTACGGCGTTGGCATTATGAATCCATGTTCTTCCCAGTAGAAGATTATACATTGGCGACACGTTAACGACATGGAAAAGCACCATATGAACAGAGTAGTTGATAAATATTTCCAAGAAGATCTTTCCCTTTGCTGTCTGTCCATGATTATCGAACCCATAAATAGTGATCGGATCCGGTGTGTACTCTTCTTCTTTTATACCCAGAGCCTTGGCAGTCATTTCAGGACAAATGTTGAGGCTACTGCCTCCATCTACAAGCACGTGGGGTACAATCATTCCCTGGGTTCGCACCACAATGTACAGAGCATTGTTATGAAATGCGTGAGGTTTTGGCAGATCCTCATCTGAGAAGGTTATGGGAGCATTGGTCATGGCCTGATTAACGATCTGAGCCATGTCTTCAGGTGTGGTGCCTGGCTTGACCTTGATTTTTCGCAGTAAATCATCCAGGACTTGCTGATGCTTAGGAGAGGCACGTGCCAACTCAAGGATAGGGATATTAGAGAGGGCAGTGATTGGTCTTTGCACTGTATCGACCTTTTCTTCTGATTTTCTCCCTTTTTCCGAAGTAGATTTGACAAGGCTCTTGGGTAACCATGGCATTCTTTTGGCTACCTCTGGAGATACCCCAGCGGGCTCTCTTGAAACTTTCAGCTTACTGAATGCTGAAACGAGGTCCATCTTTTGGGAACTGGACTGGGCCTTATGCAACACTAATACCTGATGCTGCACCTTGATATCACTGCTAGGGCATGGTCGGATATGATCTTGTGGCTGAAAGGGATGATCAGATATCATTGCTGTTGCGTGCTGCAAGAAAGGCTGTTTTAGAATCTCCATTTTCTCATCTTCAGCCCCTTCTACTAACAGATTTTTGTCAATATAATCTTGTATGATGTTTTTGAGAATGAAACAGTTCTCGGTATCATGTCCCACAGTTCGGTGGAACTTGCAGAATCTGTCCTTCATTTTTCCCATAACCACTGGCGGGTCAGCTACCCTTGGAAGCTTAATCATATCACTGCCGAGCATATATTCTAATACTGTCTCGAGGGACTGGTCTAGAGGAGTAAACTTGCGGTTATAACTCCATCCTTCCCGCTTCGGCTTTTCTTGTGGTCTTGATCTTTGTTCGAGGGTTTGCTGTGGCTGCTTATCATATTGAATAATCGACTTGCCTTTCTGATCACTTTTGTTGGGATTTGACCCTCCTGAAGCATAACTATGATTTTTTCCATTTCCTTTGTTCTGATTCTTGCTGTTACTGACAGAGTAGGTAAAATGGGCTTTCTTCTTTGATTCTTGTTGATTGTTATTCTTTGTAAACATAAAACCTTCATAAGACCCGTTCTCCATACTCAACTTGAGCCATTCGGCTCGTTCTGTTAGTTCTATGAAGCTCTTCGATGGAGATGTAGAAATTAGTCCCCTCAGGGGTTGCGAGAAGTTGCTCAGGATCAAAGATAGTGCATGTCTTTCTGCTATTGGCTCGCACATCTTATTGCAAGCGGATCTCCATCTATGAATGAAATCCCTGGCCTTCTCGTTTTCCTTCTGCCTCAGACTGCAGAGATGACTGAGAGTCGGGAGTGCTTCAACATTGAATAGAAAGCGCTCAATAAATAAATTGACCACTTTGTCGAATTCTTTCAGTTCTATCGGATTAATGTGCTCTGAGTACCACTTTGCTGTGACACCTTCCAAACTGCGAGGGAAGCAGAGAAATAAGGCACGATTGTTCCTCTTGAACCTGGAACATTCTGCGAAGAATAGGGCGAGATGTGCTTTTGGGTCTCCCGAACCATCAAACTTGATAAATTTCTTGGGGAGATTATCAAGATCATCATCCCCATCCAGTCCATCATAGAAGTCTTCACTTGTAAAGACTCTTTTGCCCTTGTCACGAGTTTGAAGATCCTTAATATTTTCATCACATCTTTGAGTTGTGACTGCGTAGGGTCGTCAACAGACTGATTCTTGGATTTGTAGGCCGACCCCTGCCCTTGAGTCGACCTTTTGAATTCTTGCTTGTTTTCATACTCTTTGTCAGTATCATCTGCTGATTCTGACTCATCAGACATTTCCTCATGACGATTCTGCTTTTTACTGATCTTCACATTCTTGACGACATGACCCTTATCTTTCTGTTTGGTCTGAATTTGCTCAGTACTGGCCTCAGCTTGCTCTGCCAACATCTTGGTCATCATCTTTTTTAACATGACGTACATTTGGGGATCGATGCCATCATCTGCCTGCTGACCCTGACTCTGGATTGATCGAGGTGATTCCATCTCTTCTTCTGAAGCTACTGAGTACGCGATGCCTTCAACTGATGCGGCTTTCTTTCTGGATCTTGTATCAACCATCGGGTATCGCAAATGTTCTCTTGGATATTACCGATGCTCTCTGCAGAGCAGAACTGATGGTTAGGCTTCTAAAGGAAATTTGGTTTGGAGGAAAATATTTGTTGAGAATTTTGGTAGACAATTGAAATAATATCCCATTACTAGGGATTGAGTCGTTGCTGGGATTACGACAATTGCGTTGCTATTCTTTGCAAAATAAACAACTGAGAATATGCCTTGTTACCTAGGCGAGGTCGTCAAACCAATGTAAAATAAAGGAATTTTTATTGAGAGGAAAAACATGATTTTATCAATAATACACTTGACAGAGGGGAGGGGGACAGACAATTTTCCACCACTCCAGATAATCAGAAGATACACAAGGACCAGGAAAAATAGTAAGACTGACAAAAGAATCCCAGCCATATCTGGCAGAATGGTATGCTCCGGACCACTGATCTGATGTGAGATCGAATTCTGGCAGAACCCCGGCTAGTGGACGAATCTCTACGCGCTTCTGCCTCTGAGAGAACTGCCTGACACACCGCTCTGGATGATAGTATGCGCAGAAAAATGGGCCCAGTAGCCTGAATCGCTTGCCGTATGCATAAGTTTATCTGGGAGGTGATTCCTGGCGATCAAAGTAGTCCCATACGACCTCTTCCTCCTGTAGGTTGTCGATCAAGAACCGGTATCACGCAACTGGAAGAAGCTTTTCACCATTGTATCTGAAGGAACTGGCTCGGACTGGCACATGCCGGAGGAACCAAGACTGCAAGGCATAGGTGCATCCTTCGACTAGGATCAACTCTCCGAGTGCGAAATGAGTCAACCCTCTGTATAGAAAGGCGAGTGCGGCCATGGCTATTGAGAGGCGGCTGGTCTGTCGACTTCCCCATCTCCTTAGAAGCTGAACTATTCTGATATCCATGTAATTTCGTCCGTCGGGAAAGAAAGCCAATCCCACCGTGCACAGAACCATCACATGCTGAATTCTCTCTCGAGCTGTCCTGGACAACGAGCTGACTTCCACAAATGTCCCATGCTGTCTGTAGATTTCGAGCAGATCCACATATTCGTTCCCATCCTTCTCTATCAATGGCCAAGACTTGCGTCCTGTCATGCGAGCTAAGGCATCCTTAGGGTCCAGACCCTTAACATTAATCAGAAACTGTTTCTCCAATGGATCTCCAGGCTGACCGGCTGGCTCGGGCAATCCCATGATCTCTGAAAATTCATCCATCAGCACTGTCATCTCGCCCCACGGGAACCAGAAGATAGAAGTGCTCGGATTCCACCGCTCTGCTAGTGCATGGATCAAGTTGTCGTTGACTGTCTGCTTTCCCACTACGGACGCCAGTTCCAATCCACACTCGTCCAGATGGTCCGGAAACATACGATCGAAGTTCTTGAACCATGAATAATACCACCGGGGAAAGAAGGATCCGGTGCTGAGGACTCGATGTTCGGGAAGACGTTGTCGCACCTCGTAGGAGATGTGACCCTCAGGGAAGACTGAATCAAGTTGACTGGATGCCATCGGACTGGAAGACATGGAAATTGGAATAAGATTTGAGAAAAATACAGGAATTTTGAGAAAAATGCAGGCAGGATAAAAATAAAGCAGGAAATTCGAGATCCAGAAGACAGGAAAGATGGGAAATCACCTGGAGTTTTGAAGAAAATGGAGGAATTTTATGAAAATCGTCCAGGGTTTAATGAAATATAAGGAAGTACTTTATAAAATGAAGTGTTTTGAAAATCGTCCAGGATTTAAAACATGGACAGTACATGGACATGGACTGGGGAATTTTGAAAAATCGTCCAGTATTTTTAGAAAATATGACTGTAACATATTCAATCACATTCTGCACAAACAAGTATGCACATACAGCATTCCCTAAAAGCTGACTCTAGATGCACAAATTTTGAAATAGCTGCAGGACCTTAATCCTAACTCTAAGGTTCAGATCAACTGTGTCCAATCCAGTTATGCCTATATACTCAAGCCAAGGCTCGATGTACGTGGCATAAAATCAATTTCTCTGGTTCTAGGTTCAAGTTTTCCAACATCCTTGAGCACCTGCCGATATACATTGGACTATGGCCCTTGGTACGTGGCAGGGGGGTTTCCACCCAAATAAGTGGCCCAGTTGTGAGGCTCTGTCCCGAACTATGGTTCTGGAAGAGAGCCCAGCAACGTGAAGACCGGGACAATATAGGTGGGGATGGTTTTGAAAAACATGAGCACATGCAATCAAACAAAAGGCTCTAAGTCCTAAAGAGATAGAATTTTGAAATATTTGAAGAAGCAAACATTGTTTTCATACAAACCTAGATTGAGGAGGGTTGTATTAGACCTAAGTCTATGTGAACATGAAAATTTCCTCCTCAATATGGTCCTACCAAACCATACCTAGTCTATATGCATTCCATGTCAGCTGGGTTCAAGTCTAGGCTCCTAGGTTCACATGATAGCATAAATTAAAAGCTGACATTCCATGGAAATCGATTTTGACAATTTGAACTAAGTAGAGCATTAGATTTATCAGGTAAAGACAGGTCCCATCTTGGTCGCCAAACCTGTTATCATCGCAAAATTTTTAACTTTTGCGAGTCAAACTGACCTTTGAAATAGTTTTTTGAAAATAACTCGCCTCCGTTTTTAAAATGCGGGAAAATTCCGTAGAATGGGACTTGCCTGTCGATACGAGGTTCAACCGTTCCTGCCACCTTTAACAGGGGTAATTGAACCAAGGATCAATCTTATGCTCTACTCTATTCAACTTGTCTAAATCATATTCTAATTTCTAAATGCACATAGAATCAGGCATATGCTATGAATTTTCAGAAAATGCACATTTTGAAAACATGATGTTTGCTTTGAATGATAGGTATCACATGGAAAATCGTGAATTGGGATTTGAAATATAAAAATCGATTTTGAGAAATTCTTGACATTTGGTGAAAATCGATTCTGAGAGACTTGGTTTCTCTGAATTCAAACTTTGAAATTGAAATTCTAACTTATAAAATTTGAATTTGGAACTTGGGAAATATTTGAAATATCATTGGCAAATCCATATTCTTTTGAATAAGACTTAGAAAAATTCTAACTTCAAACTTTGAAATTGACTGCATAACTTTGGAAAATTGAGTTTATGAACTTGAAAAAACACTTGAAATATTCTTTGAAATTCAATGCTTTTGGGAAAATCGATTTTGCTATAAGACTTGGGAGATTTTGAGGAATTCAATTTCCTTGACTTGGATTTTGAATTGGAGTTGACAAATGCATGAAATGAATGAATATGGATTTGAGGAATTGAGAAATACTTTTTTGTATTTTTGAGAAATGCAGTGCATTTTTGAAGTTAGCCTAAGAGTGTAGGCTGAATGTGGCTAATGTGAAGATCATAAATCTAGGTATCATTCATATTCTGACTATGGCCATAAATACAAATTCCACCAAGTTTATAAACTTCATAGAAGCTGGTGCATGTGCCATTCGTGTAGACCATGGTGAATTTGTAAAAATATGCATGAATCATCATCCATCACACATTAAAATTATAAAAAAATAAACTATATGCAATGCAACCTAAGCTAAGCAGGAAATGTAAATTCTTATTCCAAAGTTTAATTTAGTTTACATCACTATTGAAATTTAAATTCATGAAAAATAAAGTCTTCAATGTACCTGCAAAACTAGAAAACTTGGTTAATGAATATATGTTGGCTTTTCTAGATTTATCCAACAATATGAGGAAATTGTTGGATTTTGCTAGATATATGCCTTTTGCCATGATTCCCTTAAATCAAAATGATAAAGTATGAAACAAAATTGAATAAATAAGGAAGATAAGATATGAAATTTCGAAATTGGGATCAAAATGACCAGAATACCCCTAATAACAAGACTATGGCCTTGAAATTAGGGTTTTTAGAAAGATATTTTGATAAAATGCAAGTTTTGAAATTTGAATGGAATAAACTAAGCTAAATATGATATGACATGCTTAAAAATATGGAAATTAGGGTTAGGGATTTCGAAATTTAGGTCAAATGACCAAATTGCCCCCGATAGCAAGACTATGGCCTTGAAATCAGGGTTTTTTGAAATAGATTTTGGTAAAAACTTAGGTTTTATGCACTAAATGAAATCAAATGAGCTTCAAATTAAACCTAAAGCATCCTAACATGATTATGAACATGATTAAACCCTAAAAATATATGCTTATGCACGAAAATCCAATAATATCACAAAAATTGTGATTTTAGCAGTGTTTTTGGATCTTTCAGGAACCCGATTTTGCAATTTGCTTAATTCAACCATCAAATGGATTCCAAAATCCATAAAAATTGGTACCTGCACTTGTTATAACCTTAATGTCGAATAGGAATTATAAAAATAATTTTTTGACATTAAATTAATCCGAAAATTGCATTAAACCCTAAAATATGCTATTTTTGACCTAATTCACAAACCAGTCTCAGTCCAAGACCTGAACCAGGGGTCAAATCTCCATGGAAATTTATGAAATTTTACAGAGACTAACTAAGAAGAAAACAGAGATTTTTCAATTTACAGATCGGAAAAATCATCTCCGGTTAGGGAGAAACCCTTCCAGCAATCTGAGCTAAAATATATCACTCTTAACAGGGATTAAAACGGCTACTTCAGATTGAAAATACAGACATAAATAGAAATCTTAAACAAAAATCTCTGAAATTTTAGTGGTGAACAGTAGACATAAAAATAACAATACTCACTTTTTACAGATCTAAAATCGGATCTGTGGTTTGGGATTTATGACTAACACAAGTCTGATTAGGGTTTTGGTAAACCCTAACGAGCTTTAAATTTAAAAACAGATTCTCTAAAAGGGGAAAAATACTACACAGTGATGAAAAAATCCGAAAATTTCACAGCAGACATATCTATTCAATGTAAATCCATAGCATTTTACAGATCTAAAATCGGATATAAGATGAGAGAAATATCATCACAGCAAGTTACCTTTTTTATTTTAACCACGATTTTAAAGCTTTAAAAACCCGATTTGATGTCTGATTTTTTTGACAGGGTTCCCGAGATCCAAAACCTATGATTTTTCTACAGTAACTCAATAACTCATGCATGAACCACATATAAAAAAATCAGAAATAAACAATGAGAAATTCAATCCGAAATAACATTATCTTTACTGTTCTAAACCTAAAACACACAGAAATTTAAGAAACTTGACAAACCATGCATTAACTAATATAAATAAATAAAATAAACCATAAAACAGTAAATAAAACTTATTTCTATGCTAGATAACGTAAAAAAAACATAAATAAACCATGAAAATAAAATAAAAACAGGGAATCAATGGCTGGAATTTGATATCACCTTTAAAACATAGATTTAACCCATAAAAAGGGTAAATCATATATTTTATTGGTTAATACTGTAAAGAATCATATTAAAATCAATTCTAATGGATTAAAATCTCTGTAAATCATCCAAAACAGGGTTAGATCACCTTCTTGGGTCGTTCTTGCTGGTTCTTGATAGTTCTTGAGGTGAAACCATGGTTGATCTTCCATAAGGAGGGGTGTCCAAGCCTAAATCTAGGTTTAAAGCATTAAAAAAAGCATTAAATAAAATAAGAAAAGTGAAGAAGTTCATACCTTGGAGTTGCAGCAATGGAGGAAGGGCTGGAGAGGAGAGAGAAGCTCCAAGATTTGCTCCCAAGGTGGCTGGAAAAATTGTCCCCCCTATGGGGGCCTTTTATAACAATTTTTTAGGTTTTTAAAAATTAGCAATTTTGAAATTTTTGGACTTCTAAAGGGGGGCGATTTTGGGGTGGAGTTACCTAACTACCCCTAGTGTTAATTATCCTAAATAATGCCTAATTAACCCCTAGCTAATCCTAAAAAATTCCCAAATGTGATGCCACTTGGCATTTTCCAAATTTGGGTTTTTAAAGTTATTTAAAAACCTTTTAAAACACTAGTTTTAAAATCCAAAGTTCAAAATGAGTTTTTAAAATAACTTTTGACTCTTCTAAATCTCTAACACTAACCAAGACACTGACTAACCCTAGTCTAGCCCTGACTGACTCGAATATGGCACCACCCCGAGTGGGCCCTACTTGAGTTTTTCAAAAAAAAACGATTTTAAAACTTGAAATTGAAGTAGTTTTCAAAAGGATCTTCAAAAGTAATCTTAAAGTTAGGATTTTTGAAATGGCATAAGGTTCTAACTGAGTTTGAATTCCTCTGGATATGGTGCCAACTGAGCGAGCCCACATCGAATTTTGAACATTTTTGAAATAAACACTGAAAATGGCTTTGAAAAAGGGTTAAAATTGACATTTGAAATTCAAGATCTTTGAAAATAGGGTCTCAAGCGAACTGGAACTCCGGGTTAGAGTCCTGAACTCTTAGGACTCTGAGATTTTAGATTTTAAAAGCCAAATGAAAGAATTTTCAAAAGATTTTATCAAGAAATGATGAAATAAGTTAGAAAACACAGTCAGGGTTAGACTCCTAACTCGACCAAACTCTAAAATAGAGTCCTGAACTAACTGGACTCTGTAAAATGACCTAAATTTTGAAAATAATCGAAAAGACTGAAAATGGAAGTAAAACAGGCTTAAAAACAGACTCCTGACTGGATTAGGACTCTGAGACAGAGTCCTGATCGGACTGAAACTTTCAAAAATTTGAGAAATTTGATGAATAGAGGAATTCAGAAGCGATACCACCTCAATGGGTCTCATCTGTGAATTGAAATCGATTAAAATTTGAATTTGAAATGAATCCAGATTGTTTCCTTGAGAAAATATTTCGAAATATAACGTCCTGGGGTTGAAAAATGACAGAGTATTGAATAAAAACCCAGGTTTTGAAATTGATTTTGAAATAAAGCTTTAAAATTCAAATTTGGATTTAATGTTTTGAAAACAGGAGTGTTGGATCTCGAAAATGAGATGGGATGTCATACAATGCTATGCAGAATACGTGCAATGACATGCAATGATCTGTAATGACTTATGAAATGGACAAACACTGGATGAAGGTAAAAATTTGGGGTGTTTACACATCCAGAGCGGTGTGTCAGGCAGTTCTCTCAGAGGCAGAAGCGCGTAGAGATTCATCCACTAGCGGGGGTTCTGCCAGAATTCGATCTCGCATCAGATCAGTGGTCTGGAGCATACCATTCTGCCAGACATGGCTGGGATTCTTTTGTTACTCTCACTATTTTTCCTGGTCCTCGTGTATCTTCTGATTATCCGGAGTGGTGAAAAATTGTCTGTCCCCCTCCCCTCTGTCAAGAGTATTATTGATAAAATCATGTTTTTCGCCTCAATAAAATTCCTTTATTTTACATCTCATCTTGGTTTGACGACCTCGCCTAGGTAACAAGGCATATTTCCAGTTGTTTAGAATAGCAGCGCAATTGTCGTAATTCCAGCGACGACTAAATCCCTAGTAATGGGATACTCTTTCAATTGTCTACCAAAATTCTCAACAAATATTTTCCTCCAACCAAATTTCCTTCAGAAGCCTAACCATCAGTTCTGCCTTGCAGAGAGAGCATTAATAACATTCAAAAGAGCATTCGTGATACTCAGTGGTTCAGACAAGGTCCGGAAAGAAAACTGCATCAGTAGAAGGTGTGGCATACTCGATCGCTTCAGAAGAGGAAATGGACTCACTCCGATCAGTCAGAAGTCAGAGTCAGCAAGCGGATGATGGCATCGATCCCCGAATGTATGTTATGTTCAAAGAAATGATGACCAAGATGCTGGCAGAACAAACTGAAACTAGTATAGAAGAGACTCGGGTTAAGCAGAAGGCAAAAGACCAGGCAGTCAAGAAAGTTCTGAAGCTATCCAAGAAACATATCCAACAGGAAGATACATCGGATGAATCAGGATCGGTAGGTAACACCGATGAAGAGTATGAAGTTCAGCAAGCATTTCAAAGATCCCCTCATAAACAAGGGACAACCTATAAATTGAAAAATCAAACAATGGATGATCCAATCCAAATACAACTGAAGGAAATGGCAAAGAAGATTAAAGATTTGGAAGCCCGCGACAAGGGCAAGAAGGTCTTCACAGGCAAAGATTTCTACAAGAGCATCACTCCCGTCAGGAATAATCAAGATTCAAAAAAGACAAATTCTGTCAAGGCCCACCGCGAGGGGTGCAAGGATAACAAAGGCAATCACACAAGTCAGAAAGAGAAATCTTTAAAGCAGAGTGGAAAATTGAGTCAGCAGAAAGAAAAGATAAAGCGGGACGGTTGGGATTGCAATTGCCAGTTTACTCCTCTCGAGCAGCCTCTCGACGAAATCCTTGAATATATGTTGGCCAAGGAATTGGTAAAACTCCCAAGAGTCGCAAATCCTCCCACAGTCATGGGAAAATTCAGGGATCAATTCTGTAAATTTCATAGGGCAGTAGGACATGATACCGACCATTGTTTCGTCTTCAAGAACATTGTCCAAGATCATATCGACAAGAATTTCTTCGTTGAGAATAAGAAAGAATACCAATCGACTGTCTTATCCAAGTCTCAGCAGAAATCAAACACTCGACAAGAGGTGCAGTGTGATGATCCGAACCAGGATCGCAAGATGGCCCCTTTGGATAAAATATTTGAAAGCTTTTTGGAATACATGCTCGCGAAAGATACAGTAAGATCTCCGAAGTCTCATTCCACTCTCTCTGCCAATGATAGCAAAAGCAACAAGAAAGATTATGATCATCCTTCAGAGGGATCCAAGGGCCAAAAAGGAAAGTTCTCCAACAATGATAAGCCTCTCCAATCTAGTCCTCAGCATAAAGGGAAAGATCAAGAAAAGCCAAAGCACAAGGATTGGAATACGGATCGAAAGTTCACCCCTCTAGATCAGACACTAGAGAATGTTCTGAAATACATGCTCGCAAAAGATATGATCTGTTTACCTAAAGTAGCTGATCCCGCAACAGCCATGGGAAGGTTTAAAGATCAGTTCTGCGAATTTCATCGGGCAATGGGTCACGATACCGAGTATAGGGAGAGTTCGAGGGAGCTCGCTCTTTTCGCATGCTATCCAATTCGTTCACTTAGCCCCTTTTTAGGGAGAGTTTGAAGGGACTCGTGTCTTTGTGAACCGTTTGCAAAACAAAAATCCAAATTTCACACAAGGAACCCTTTTTATAGGGAGAGACTCGACAGAGACTTGCTTTCCTTGTGGCCCCATAATTTCAGACTAGGCCATTTTATCATGAAGGACCCTCTTTTCAGGGAGAGTGTGATGAACTCGTTCCTTCATGACCAATTTACCAACCTCACCAATTCCGGCCCCCTTTCCATAAGAGAAGCCTAATGTTAGAAAGTTTTGACGAAAGCTTAATTTCTCTTCGAAAGTTCGTTTTGCAAACACCTCCTCTTCAGGGAAGAGAGGAGTAATTCTCAATTCTAATTTCTGAATCTTCTCCTTTGGGGAAAGGAGAAGAGAATTTTTGTCATGGATGTGTTGCGTTGTGCTTCAAATACTCGCTTTCACAAAAGGATTTCAAGAAAATTTTGCCAATTTGTCATTAAATATTTGTTGATTTAAAAAAAAATCTTTATTGCACAAAATTATTACTTCAGAATACCTCCACTATTACTTCCGAAAGGGCAATGATTTAACGAAAAAGGATTCAAAGTTCAAAATCTTTTTATTGGCCAACCAAAAGGATGAAGAATAAATCCGCGATATGGCCAGCAAAGAGAATTCAATGTTGTTGCAAAGCCATGAGTGATTGATATTGATCGCAGTCAATGGCACATTTTTAAAGACCATTCTTGAAAAATAAAGCAGTCGAAATATCCTGGGTGATACAGAAAAATCTACTCAATTTTCATATCTCCTCAATCACCTAAGCTGCAATTAAATATCTGCAAAAGGGATCTCTCAACTGTCGTCAAGATGAAGGCGAATTAGATGAGTCGACCGCCGGGGCCAAAGAAGATTTGAATCATCTCCAAGATGACGGAGTTTGTGACGGATCCTTCCAGGAAAAGTTCAGATCACCGTCGAGATGAATGCGAGTGTGATGAGCCTACCGACAAACCCTAAAAGATATTTAATTTCAGCTATCATCAAGAGATTTCCTACCAAAGAGCCAATAACTATCAAGATAATCCCTGAGAGAAAAGAAGGATCGGAACATCTCTGAGATGAAGGAGTTTGTGGCGTACCCTTCCCAAAAAAAAAAAAAGAGAGAGAAAAGTCAGGACATCTCCAAAATGAAGGATGATGTAATTCCCGAAAAATCCAAGAGAGCTCCAATCTGCTAAAAAAAAAAGAGAGTGCAGAAAGATCATCATGAGAAAAGAATCCCAGGATATCAGACTGCCAAATCTATCAAGAATCTTCTTTAATTTTGTGAAATTCTTTTATCAATATTCTTTCACCAATAGCTCTCGCAATATCAAGAATACTTTCTTTCCCGTCCATATCAAGGAAATTGATAGCTTCCTTGAAAGAAAGCCAATCGCAAGCAATTTGAATTCGAATCTTGATTCTATGGAGTTAAGCCCAGTCGGAGGTAATACTTCAGGTAGAAAAGAGGGAACACTTTCAAAACAATGTGCATCATTTTAAATTATTTTGAATCAACAATGATTTTCAACATTTTGACAATATTTTCTAGCTATCCTGGCGTGAAGCGAGAGCTTGAGGTTCATCTTTGGCGCATCCTGACATCAGTTATTATCCCTTTTAAGGACTTGATAACGGGAGTTTTCAAGATTCCTTCCCTTCTTTGGTATAATCTGAGCCCACGGGCTCTCAGATTCGCACACTTCCCTGTGTCCCCACTGTCCCACCATAGACAGTCCAATTTCGGCTTGAGGTTAAGCCACCAATTTCAGCAAAAGGTAATTTCAAAAGTTAATTAGTCTCAGCAATGAGGCGCCCAAAATCAATCCCTTTTCAAACTTTAGGGACCCCAATTTCCTTCCTTTTGCAAAACCCCTATCGGATTCATTGTGCGGAAATCCGAAGGTTCCATCATGGTCTCTTCTTTCGAGGATTCTGTCCATTTTATGCCCAATCAGGTTAAGGGTATAAACCTGGGCCTCCTTTGATGAGGTATTCTATTTTTCAGCCCGATCAGGTTAAGGGTACAAACCTGAGCCTCCTTTGATGAGGTATTCCATTTTCTTCTCGATCAGATTAAGGGTACAAACCTGAGCCTCCTTTGATGAGGTATTTCATTTTCTACCCGATCAGGATAAGGGTATAAACCTGAGCCTCCTTTGATGAAGTATTCCATTTTCTGCCCAATCAGGTTAAGGGTATAAACCTGGGCCTCCTTTGATGAGGTATTTCATTTTCTGCCCAATCAGGTTAAGGGTATAAACCTGGGCCTCCTTTGATGAGGTATTTCATTTTCTGCCCGATCAGGTTAAGGGTATAAACCAGAGCCTCCTTTGATGAGGTATTCCATTTTCTGCCCAATCAGGTTAAGGGTATAAACCTGGGACTCCTTTGATGAGGTATTTCATTTTCTGCCCGATCAGGATAAGGGTACAAACCTGAGCCTCCTTTGATGAGGTATTTCATTTTCTGCTCGATCAGGATAAGGGTATAAACCTGAGCCTCCTTTGATGAGGTATTCCATTTTTCTGCCCGATCGGGATAAGGGTATAAACCTGAGCCTCCTTTGATGAGGTATTTCATTTTCTGCCCGATCAGGTTAAGGGTACAAACCTGAGCCTCCTTTGATCAGGTATTCCATTTTCTGCCCGATCAGGTTAAGGGTACAAACCTGAGCCTCCTTTGATGAGGTATTCCATTTTCTACCCGATCAGGTTAAGGGTACAAACCTGAGCCTCCTTTGATGAGGTATTTCATTTTCTGCCCGATCAGGATAAGAGTATAAACCTGAGCCTCCTTTGATGAGGTATTCCATTTTTCTGCCCGATCAGGATAAGGGTATAAACCTGAGCCTCCTTTGATGAGGTATTCAATTTTCTGCCCGATCAGGTTAAGGGTACAAACCTGAGCCTCCTTTGATGAGGTATTCCATTTTCTGCCCGATCAGGTTAAGGGTACAAACCTGAGCCTCCTTTGATGAGGTATTTCATTTTCTGCCCGATCAGGTTAAGGGTACAAACCTGAGCCTCCTTTGATGAGGTATTTCATTTTCTGCCCCATCAAGTTGAGGGTATAAACCTGAGCCTCCTTTGATGAGGTATTTCATTTTCTTCCCAATCAGGTTAAGGGTATAAACCTGAGCCTCCTTTGATGAGGTATTTCATTTTCTTCCCAATCAGGTTAAGGGTATAAACCTGGGCCTCCTTTGATGAGGTATTTCATTTTCTGCCCAATCAGGT
Organism: Nuphar pumila; assembly: GCF_984573655.1. Classification (NCBI taxonomy): domain Eukaryota; kingdom Viridiplantae; phylum Streptophyta; class Magnoliopsida; order Nymphaeales; family Nymphaeaceae; genus Nuphar; species Nuphar pumila. Next base: position 98,917,874 of record NC_143251.1, read on the forward strand.
TAAGGGTATAAACCTGGGCCTCCTTTGATGAGGTATTTCATTTTCCGCCCGATCAGGTTAAGGGTTAAACCTGAGCTTCACTTTGATGAGGTATTTCATTTCCCGGTCAGGTTAAGGGTCAAACCTGAGCTTCGTTTCTACACGAGGTATTTTCTGTCCCATCCAGGTTAAGGGCAAAACCTGAATCTCATTTCTTTTCGAAGTAATATTTTCTCCTTATTGTTCATTTCATATCTATCATCATCACTTGAACTAATTCTTTTATACCCAGTCAGATTCATCTAACTGGGGCATTTTTATAATCCAAATTTGGTGTGTTTTCTTTGCCACTAAGCTCGGCTTTCAACCGGCTTAGCAGCAAAGAGGGGCATTGTTATCGTCGCGAAATTTTTCCCCCGCCTTCCCTTCCTTGCGGAAGAGAAAAAGAGAGGAAACGCTTCCGCGCTTCAAACTTTGACCGGATTTTGGAAATTGTTTTGAAATACTCGCCTCCGTTTTTGAAAATTGCGGGAAAATCCATGGGATGGGGCTCGACCTGTCGGTACGAGGTTCGACCGTTCCTGCCACCTTTAACAGGGGTAATCGAACCAAGGACCAAAACTATGCTTGACTTAGCGAAATTATCAAAGTTATGTTCTATCCTAAATGCACAGAGAATTCAGGCATGTGCTATGAGATTTTGGAAAATGCCGGTTGGAAAACATGATGTATGCTTAGAAAACATTTGGAGTTGGAAAGAATCTCTCAGGAAAGAGGTCAATTTCTCAGGAAACTCAGATAAAAAAGGGGTTTTTGAAAACATGAGAAAGCTTATAAAGATGTGGAAAAATCAGAAATAGTTGAAAATCTTGGGAAAATGGAAGTGATTCTTGAGAGAAGATGAACCTTTTGAAAAGGGAAACACTTCTTAGGAAAACTTGGACTTTGAGAGTTTTCTTGGGAAAATGATAGAAGATTTATAGGAAAACTCATTGGAGAAGGAAATTCAAAACTTGGGGAATCGAAATCCTGGGAATTTTACCTTTTGAAATACTTGGAAATCGATTTTGGATCTTGAAGAAAGATTGGAAAACTCTTTTGAATATCTTAAGAAAATATCATTTTCCTGGGAAAACTGTGGAAAAGCTTGTCTTTGGAAAACCGATTTTGGAAAATCCTTAGAATTTCTTGAGAAACCGATTTTCAGGGAAAACTATGAAAACTTGACTTTGGGAAAATCAACTTAAGAGTTTCTTGAGAAATCGATTTTTTTGAGAATGAAATTTTCTCGAAAAAATGATTTCATGATGCAAATGACATGAGTGAATGAATGCACTTTGAGAAGATTTTCTGAGGAATTGGTTGGAAAATGTGCATTAAGTCAAGATAAATCCTTCACATATCCTGACTGTGGCCATGAATATGTTCAGAATTTAGTTGATTTGATGCACATGATTTTGAAAACTTTGGAAATATGATGTGCATTTTCAAGATAGCCTAAGAGTGTAGGCTCAATGTGACTAGTAGAAAGATGATGGATCTGAGTCTCGTCCATATTCCGACTAGGGCCGTAAATATGGATCCCACCGAGTCCATCAACTCCCTAAGAGTTGGTGCACGTGCCATTCGTGAACATCCATAGTGCTTTTGAAATAAAATGCATGAATCATAGAAACAGGATATTGCATAAATTCAAACTATATGATATGCATCCTAGTCTAAGCAGGAAATTAAATCTCTTATTCCAAAATTTACATTATTACATCACTAAATAAAGGAAATAAAAGAAATTTGCAGACTTCAGCTCCTTCTTTGGATTATTCCTGCCAAACTTGAAATTGGGTTAGCTCAAATATGTGGGTTTTTCCAAGATTTTCCAATAATATTATGAAATTATTGGACTTAATTGGATATAAACCCTATTCTCATGCTTCCTTGATATTTGAAATGATGAAAATGCAAGAAATTCAGTGGAAAACAGTTTGAAATTCGGAATTGGGGTCAAAATGACCAAAATACCCCTAAAATTAAAGTTACACCTTTAAAATCAGGGTTTTTTGAAGGAAAACTTAGTAAAATTGGGATTTTCGAAATTCAAATTGAATTCAATGATGATGAAATGCAATATGACATGCTTCTAAACACATTAGGACTGTAAAATCAGAATTTGGTATTTTGCAATTTATCAAAAATAGCGATTTTCGCTTGTTTTTCGCTTGGATCTGGGTCCTGCGGGACCCTGTTTTGGTATTATGGATGATCCGAACCTCAAATGGATTCCAAATTGCACCAAATTCGGTATGAAGCATCTAAACACTCTGATAAACAACCTAGAATGCTAAAAATCATGAAATGATATGATTCAAATGCTAAAATTCAAAGAAAGTCTTAAAATGGTGGATTTTGCCTATGGATCCGAACCAAATGCAATGCCTAATATGATAATGCAAGATTTACATCATGGAAACTTCTGATATTTTGCAGACTGCTAAAAGACCCGAAATGAAACATTTTTGGTTTTTATAGCCTCGGGATTTGAGCCATAGTGAATTCAGAAACAGGGAATTAATTCTGACAGAGGTAAAAATCACCCTGATCGATTTTAAAATGCCAAAAAAATATAAAACGGCCATGGAAATTTGTGAAATTAATCAGAGTCATGCACGACACCTACATGAACAACTTTCATGTTTATGACTTTGGCATTTGATGAACGGAAACATAGATAAAAATATAACTATTTCTGCCTAAACTAACAGACCAGACAAATGTAGCAAAACAGGGGACTGACAAGAAAAATCCGAAGCAGGGTTCAACACTGTTCTAAAAATTACAGGCTTTTAGATTCAAACAGAGGACATCTCGGACACCACTTTCACGTTTTGCAGTTTCGGATTTGAAGCAACACAAAAAGAGAAACCATAGCCCTAAGTCGATCCAAGATCTCAGAGGCCCAAATTAGGCTCTGACACAAGTCCCAAACTCTCGGATTTTTGTCAGTCATAAAAAAAATCAGAAAAATCTGAAAAAAATCATATTAAAAACTAGACATTCTCCCGAGTTCAGTGCATTTTTCGGATCGAAAATAGGATCTCCCAGGAGGGAGAACTCGATTTTACAAGTCGGCAAATGGTTTTCAAAACGCATCCCGGGTTACAAAACCCGACTTACCATTTTGGATGTTTACCGCAGTAAACAAATTCAAATGGCTCCGAATTTTTGGCAAAATTTCAGGGACACCTAGGGTCGCATTCCGTGATTTTTTTGGGATTTTTAATAAAAAATAAATGCATGAAATGACGTGTGGACTGACTGACAAAAACAGAGACCTACTGAAAATAAGCAGAATTGAAATAAAGGCTAAATTAATCCTAATTAATTCATGAAATATGCTAAATGAATGAAATAAAATGCAAATTAAACCTAGCTAACTACATGCATGTTAAAATCATCAAGGAAGCATAATGACACATTTTTATGTATGTCGTTTTATGAGAATAGCTCAATGCATCCCTCGGATGAGCTCTTTCTTCAAACGACTCCCGATTCGGATTATAGCATCACATCAAGGGGAAAAGAAGTGCACCTTGCTTCGTTACGCAGCGTAGGAGCTCTTGAAATGGGCAGCTATCACGAGCTTCCTTCGTCCTTCGCTCCAAGCTTCGGATGGTTCACAAAAATCGACCTCTGTTGGAATCGAATTCGCCACAGCACGAGCTCTACTCCACCTTTCTTCAATGAGCCAAAGGGGGCACGAATTCCACAGTTCAAAATCTGCTTCTAGGAAGGCTAGGTCGGATTTTCCAAGTTCACCAAAGCTAAAAAAAATGATCTCCATGCTGGACATGGAGCCTTGTTTTTATAGATTTTCTGAAAAAAATTTGAATTTCAAACAGGCTGGATCTGAGCCCTCCATGTGGTGCCATCTCAGGGGGTGTCATCTGAGGGGTTTAAAATTCGAATTTGTCTTCTGCAGGGGGCCCTCAGGTGGCGCCACCTCAAGAGGCTCTTTTGATTTTTTGAGAAAAATAAAAAAATAGAAATTTTGTGGGTGAGACACCTCAGCAGGGGAATTTGGAATTTTTCAAAAGTTAGCTTGATTCTCTCTGCAGGGAGCTCCCAGAAGGCGCCACCTCAGAGGGTGCTCTCTTGGAATTTGAAATTCAAACTCACCTTTTGTAGGGAGTCCTCAGGTGGCGCCACCTCATGGTGGGCTACCTTTATTAAAAATAAAATAAAAAAATAAAAAATGGAGCCAAGTGGAGTCCTGGAATGGTGCCACCTCAAAAGGTGATCTGAGGTGTAAAGTTGGAACAGTAGGGGCATGCCATGTGGCGCCACCTCTGGGGAGTTCAAATGTTTGAAATTTTGCTTTTCTGCAGGAAAGGAGGGGCTGACATGTGGCATTTCCTCAGAGTGGCTCCTACGATGCCATGTGGCAGGAGAACATGAAGGGAGGAAGCAAAATGCGCCACCTCATGGGGGTTTTTTTCTACTTTTTCTGGTGCAGGGAGGTCTGGACATGTGGCGGACAAGTGTCAGCTGTCTGGAGAGGCTTTCTCAAATGGCGCCACCTCAGGGGGAAGTTTGAAATTCAAATGGAGGTTGGCCCTGGAGGAATGGAGGGTGGACATGTGGCGCCACCTCAGGGTGGCTCCTACAATGCCATGTGGCAAGAGGGAGGAAAAGGAGGGAAAGGGACATGTGGCGCCATCTCAGGCCATCTGGAAAGATCAGAGCTCAGGATTTTTGCCACCTAGTGCCTTGTTTGAATTTTGAATGGTTTGCTTTTTCTGAAGAAAGCCAGGAGTGACATGTGTCTCCTACTTTTCTGAAAGAAGTAGGGAGAAGACATGTGTCATCTACTTTTTCTGAAAGAAGCAGAGAATGACACGTGGCAGAGGGGAGAGAAGGTGGGCCAAGCCATGTGGCGCCATCTCAGACAGGATAAAAAAGGTAGGAGTTCTTGATTTTCGCCACCTATGGGGATTTTTGAATATTTGAATTCTAGCTTTTCTGAAGAAAGCAGAAAATGACACATGGCACTTGCTTTTTCTGAGGAAATGAGAGCTTGCCATGTGTCCTCTGCAGGAGACACTCCAGATGGCGCCACCTCAGAGGAGACAAGCCTACCTTTTTTTGTAGGAATTTAGGAGTGACACATGTTTCCTACTTTTCTGAAAAAAATAGGGAGAGGACATGTGTCAGACTACTTTTCTAGAAGGAAGGAGGGGTTGACACGTGTCCCCTGCAGGAGACACACTTCAAGTGGCGCCACCTCAGAGGAGACAAACTCCACTTTTTCTAGACAGGACAACCTATGACACTTGGCATCTTCTGGTAGTCTTTGAAATGACACATGGCGCAGGATGGATACTGACACATGACAGACATGTGGCGGCTTCTTAAGGTAGCCCCACACTGACACTTGGCAGAAGAGGGAGGGTGACATGTGGCACCGACTCTAGGTGAACCCTATGCTGACACATGGCATGTAAATGGGAGGAGAGAGAAAAGACAAGTGGCACCAATCCAGGGGACAAGGCTCCTATATTTTTGGGTTCTTCAAAATTCAAATTTTCAAAAGGAAAGCTTGTGTGACACCACCTCAGTGTGGGTCCCACATTGCTTCTTTATTGAAATAAGGATAAAACCACAACTTCTTTTTGGAATTTTCATAAAATCTGGACTAATGGGCAAAACAGGAATTTTGGAAAGAGTTGGCCCTTGTAGGGCGATTTTGTAAAAGAAAGATATTTGAAATTGTCAAAAAGGGCAAAATCTGAGGTGAAGTGACTCAAATCCATATTGAAAACTATCCAGATGGTTTTCCTGAGGAAATATTTTGAAATTCAGAGTCCTGGGGGTAAAATGGGAAAAATTGATAATTTTGAAGACCCAGGGTTTTGAAATCAATTTTGAAAAGAGTTGAAATTCTAATCTGGATTGAAAATTTTGAAATCAAGAGTTCTGGACCTCGAAATGACATGCTGTGCAGTGCAGTGATTTGAAATGCTCATGCGATGATATGCAATGTCATGTCTTATGAAATGCAATCTTGAATCAAGACTTGGAGATGTCTGTCTCCTGTCAATAAAATTTTGCACATCTGAGCTAAAAATAGAGAAATTTTGAGAGTTTCAGATGAAATTTAGACTTTTGCAAGGTCCGAGCTCAGAAAATGACCATTTTGCCCTCTGGCAATTTCAGAGGCTTGAAGCTGATGCTTGGTGAAAAATGTCGGGGAGGGGAGTGAAAATTTGGGGTGTTTACAGATGCCCCTCTTTGCTACTAAGCCGGCTCATGGCCGAGCTTAGTGGCAAAGAAAAACACACCAAATTTGGGCTATATAAAAAAAATGTGCCCTAGTTAGAAGGATCTGACTGGGTATGAAGAAATTAGCCCGAGGAAGATGGTAGATATGAAGCGAAGAATGAAGAGAAAAGACTCACTCTGTGAGAGTGAAATTCAGGTTTATGCCCTTAACCTGGATGGGACAGAAATACCTCGTATGGAACGAAGCTCAGGTTTTAACCCTTGACCTGATTGGGGGATGAAATATCTCATTGAAATGAGACTCAGGTTTGTACCCTTAACCTGATCGGGCGGAAGATGAAATACCTCTTTGATTGAGGCTCAGGTTTGTACCCTTATCCTGATCGGGCGGAAAAATGAAATACCTCTTTGAATGAGGCTCAGGTTTGTACCCTTATCCTGATCGGGTGGAAAATGAAATACCTCTTTGAATGAGGCTCAGGTTTGTACCCTTATCCTGATCGGGCAGAAAATGAAATACCTCTTCGATGGAGGCTCAGGTTTGTACCCTTATCCTGATTGGGCGTAAAATGGAATACCTCATCAAAGGAGGCTCAGGTTTGTACCCTTGTCCTGATCGGGCAGAAAATGAATGGAATCCTCGAAGGAAGAGACCATGATGGAACCTTTGGATTTTGCACAGTAAATCCGACAGGGTTGTTTGCAAAAGGAAGGAAAATGGGGTCCCTAAAGCTTGAAAAGGGATTGATCTTGGGCGTCTCATTGTTGAGACTAAAATCAGCTTTTGAAATTGCCTCTTGCGAGAAATGATTGGTGGTTCGACCTCGAACCGAAATGGGACTGTCTATGGTGGGACAGTGGGGACACAGGGAAGTGTGCAATCTGAGAGTTCATGCTCTCAAAGAAGGGAATGAATCATGTCCTTAGGAGGGATTTAAAATTGGTGTCTGAATGCATCGAAAACGGATATCAAGCTCTCACTTCACGTCAGGATAGCTGGAAAAATATTGTCAAAATGTTGGAAATTCAGCTGTTGATTCAAAATTTTTGGAAATGTTGCACATTGTTGCAAAGATATTCTTTCTTTTCTACCCAAAGCATTACCTCCAAATAAGGTTCACTTCGTAGAATCAAGATTTAGCATCCAAATTGCTTGCGATTGACCTTCTTCAAGGAGGTTATCAATTTCCTTGATATGAACAAGAAAGAGAATTTGATATTATGAAAGCAGTTGATGAAAGAATATTGATAATAGAATTTTACAAGATTAAGGAGGATTCTTGATAGATCTGGCAGTTTGATATCCTGAGAGCTTCTCTCATGATAGTCTTTCTGCACTCTTTTGGCTCTCTGTGAGTTTTTTGGCTATATTCTCCTTCATTTTGGAGATGCTCTTACTTTTTCTCTCTTTCTTTTTCCTCTCTTGCTCTCTTTTGGGAAGGGTACGTCACAAGCTCCTTCAACTTGGAGATGTTTCTATCCTTCTTGGATGATGGGTTCGGAGATCTTTGGGCGATAGCTGAAATTAAATATCTTTTAGGGATTGTCGAGAGGTTCATCGCATCTGCCTTCATCTTGGCAGTGCTTTGGACTTTCCCTGGAAGGACCCGTCACAAACTCCGTCATCTTGGAGATGTTTCGAATCTTCTTTGGCCCCAGGGGTCTACTCGCCTAATTCGCCTTCATCTTGACGACAGGTGAGAGCTCCCTTTTGCGGATATTTAATTGCAGCTTAGGTGATTTTGAGGAAACGGGGCTTGGGTAAACGCTCTCTTTTCTAGCGCTCAGGATATTTCCACTGCCTTGTCTTTACAAGAATAAACCTTAAAGATGCGCCATTGACTGTGATCAATATCGATCATCTACGGCTTTTCAATAACATTGAATCTTCTTTTCTGGCCATATCGAGGATTTATCCTTCATCCTTTTGGTTGGTCAAATAGAACGAATTTGAAGATTGAATCTCTTTTCGCAAAAGCTTCACTCTTTTGAAAGTAATGCTGAAGGTAAACTGAGGTAAAGATTTATGCAATAAAATTTTGAAATCAACAATTGATTGACAAATTGACAAAATTTTCTTGAAATCCTTGATGAAAGAGAGCACATGAGGTCCAGCTTAACGCATCCGTGACGAAAATTCTCCTCTCTTTTCCTCAAAGGAGGTGACTATCAGTTCACTGGGAACAATATCAGTTCAATTAAGAACGACCATCGGTTCGGTGGAAACAATATCAGTTCAATTAAGAACGCCCATCGGTTTGCTGGGAACAATATTAGTTCGATTAAGAACAACCATCAGTGGGAATAATAATCAGTTCAATTAAGAACGACTATCAGTTCACTTGGAATACTATCAATTCGATGAGGAACGACTATCAGTTCACTTGGAACACTATCAGTTCGATAAAGAATGACTATCAGTTCACTTGGAACACTATCAGTTCGATGAAGAATGACTATCAGTTCGCTTGGAATACTATCAGTTCAATGAAGAACGACTATCAGTTCACTTGGAACACTATCAGTTCGATGAAGAACGACTATTAATTCACTTGGAACACTATCAGTTCGATGAAGAACGACTATCAGTTCACTGGGAACAATATCAGTTCAATGAAGAACGACTATCAGTTCACTTGGAACACTATCAATTCGATGAAGAACGATTATCAGTTCACTTGGAACACTATCAGTTCGATGAAGAACGACTATCAGTTCACTTGAAACAATATCAGTTCAATGAAGAACGACTATCAGTTCACTTGGAACAATATCAATTCACTTGAAACACTATCAGTTCAATGAAGAACGACTATCAGTTCACTTGAACACTATCAGTTCAATGAAGAACGACTATCAGTTCACTTGGAACACTATCAGTTTAGTTAGAACACTATCAGTTCGATGAAGAACAACTATCAGTTCACTTGGAACACTATCAGTTCGATGAAGAACGACTATCAGTTCACTTGGAACACTATCAGTTCAATGAAGAACGACTATCAGTTCACTTGGAACACTATCAGTTCGATGAAGAACGACTATCAGTTCACTGGGAACAATATCAGTTCAATGAAGAACGACTATCAGTTCACTTGGAACACTATCAGTTCAATGAAGAACGACTATCAGTTCGTTTGGAACGACTATCAGTTCGCTTGGAACGACTATCAGTTCGCTTGGAACGACTATCAGTTCGCTTGGAACACTATCAGTTCAGTGAAGAACGACTATCAGTTCGTTTGGAACGACTATCAGTTCGCTTCGAACACTATCAGTTCAGTGAAGAACGACTATCAGTTCGTTAGGAACACTATCAGTTCAATGAAGAACGACTATCAGTTCGTTTGGAACACTATCAGTTCAATGAAGAACAAGGACCATTATAGAGAGTTGAATCGCTTCTATGAATGGTTTCAGGATTATCCCCTTATCCTGAACGGGGAATGAAAATTGGATGACCTGGCGATCAAAATTGAGAATTTTGGTGATTTTAAAATTGGGAATTGGGTGACCCGGAGATCGAAATTGAAGAATTGGATGACCCAAGGGTCGAAATTGAAGAATTATGGAAAATGATTCAGGTTTATCCCTTAACCTGAAGGGGAATGGAATTGGGTGCATAGTCAATGCAAATGCAATGCACATGCACATGAAATGCAAATGAAGTGCAAATGAATGCAAATGAGTGCATATAAATGCAAAATGAGAGAATGGTTTATCCTGCCTGCATACAGGATGTTTTGAGGTAAAGATAAATTTTTCAAAAAAATGCCCCAGTGTAACTAGGGAGAAAGTTTTGAATAGAAGAAGGACAATTGATGAATAAGGCGACAAGTTTCTTGACTGATAGATGTCCTCAAGATCATTCCTCACAAGAGAGACATTATGAAAAGGAAGAGGAAGTAAATAAGACGACACCAAGCTATTGAAAAAAAATTTGATGACTTTATTGATGCTTTAAAATCAAGGAAAGAGAATGGGATTACATTATTCTTTTGAAAAGGCAAGATGGGAAATGGGAAATTGTTGGCATTGTCATCTTCTTGAATGATTGTAGAAAAAATCTTTGTCAGGATGACTAGTCTTCCTTTTCATCTTCAACGAGGAGCTTCTTGTCAATGCAGTCTTGAACAATGTTCTTAAGGACGAAGCAGTTTTCTGTATCATGCCCTACTGCTCGATGAAACTTGCAGAATTGTTCTTTGAATCTGCCCATAATTGCTGGAGGATCAGCAGCTTTAGGCAACCGGACAAGGTCTTTCTCAAGCATATACTCGAGGATACTCTCGAGTGTCTGATCCAGAGGGGTGAATTCTCGATCAGTTCTCCAGTCCTTGCGCTTTGATTTTTCCTGATCTTTCTTTTGATGCTGAGGGCTGGATTGGAGAGGTTTATCACTGTTGATGTCCTTCCCCTTTTGTTTTTTGATTCCCTCCAAACTGTTGCCATGATCATTCTTGTTGCCTTTGATATTATTGAAAGATTTAGCTGCAAAAGTGAAGTGAGCCTTCTTTTTGGCATCTTGACTATTTCTTGCAATGGTAAGGCCTTCATAGACTCCATTCTCTATTCCCATTTCGAGCCATTCAGCTCGTTCAATGAGTTCAACGAAAGACTTGGAGGGTGAGGTAGAGATTAATCCTCTCAGAGGTTGCGAAAAATTGTTGAGGATTAAGGATAAAGCATGCCTTTCTGATATAGGATCCCTCATTTTGTTGCAGGTCTCTCTCCATCTGCGAATGAAGTCCCTTGCCTTTTCATTTTCATTATGCCTTAGATTGCAGAGATGGCTCAATGTTGGGAGCGCTTCAGTATTGAACAAGAATCGTTCAACGAACAAATTCACGACTTTGTCGAACTCTTTCAGCTCTATAGGATTGACATGTTCCGCGTACCATTTGGACGCGACTCCTTCCAGGCTGCGAGGAAAGCATAAGAACAGTGCTCTATTGTCTCTTTTGAACCTAGAGCATTCAGCGAAGAACATGGCGAGATGGACTTTTGGGTCGCCAGAACCATCGAACTTGATGAATTTTCGGGGAAGATTCTCCAGATCATCATCCCCTTCTAAACCGTCGTAGAAGTCCTCGCTGGTGAAGACTTTATTGCCCTTGTCGCGGGCTTGCAGATCCTTGACCACTCTGGCCATTTCCCTGAATTGTGCTTGCAGGGGCTCTTCTGCGACCTGACTTTTTGATTTGTGACTCCTCCTTTGGCCACATTTCTGAAATGCCGGAGGCACCTCATATTCTTCATCGGTATCATCGTCGTCTGAAGTATCTTGAACATTCTCCTCAGAGGACTTGGTTGACCTCTTGGCCACACGATCTCTAATTCTCTGACTGAATGGATTTTTGTCTGAGCTGGTGCCAGCCTGCTCACTCATCATCCTCTTCATCATCTTCTGAAACATTGCGTACATCTGAGGGTCGATACCATCATCTTCTGGCTGCTCTTGGTCTTTATCTGACCTTGGCGAATTCATCTCTCCTTCTGATGTTGATGAGTAACTGATACGCTGAATTGGTGCGGTCTTCTTCCCTGACCTTGTCTGAACCATCAAATGTTGTGAAGGCTCTCTGCAGGATAAGGTCTTGATTAGACTCTGAGGAAATTTTTGGATTGGGAAGAAAATTATATGGTGGACAATTGGAAGAATATCCCATTACTAGGGATGGAGTCGTCGTTGGAGTCACGACAATTATGTTGTCATTCTTTGTAAGAGAAATGAACAACGGAAAATGTGCCTTGTTACCTAGGCGAGGTCGTCAACCACAAGGAAAATACCATTTTGAAGGAAAGAGATACCTCTTGGAAAAACAATCCGGAAACAGATTTAAAGTAAGAAGAAGGCAAGTGGGTAAACAATTTCCACCACAATAATCAAGGTATGCATGAGGAAAATGCGGTGAAGAATTTTGCAAGTAAACAACAGGATCGAAAATCCAATGAGAGAAAAGATATGATTTTGAAAAATTGCAGGCAGGATAAAAATGCAGCTGGAAATTCGAGATCCAGTAGAAAGGGAGAATGAAAAATCACCTGGAGTTTTGGAAGAAAAGGGATATTTGGGAAAAACCATCCAGGGTTTTAGAAAATAAAGGAAAATATGAGAATATGGATATTTGGAAAGATATTTTTGAAAAAAATATGAGAGAAATAAAAGTAGCATACAAACTCACATCCTGCATAAACATTTATGCACATTCAGCACTCCCTAAGAAGCTGACTCTAGATGCATCATTTTGAAAACAGTTGTAGGACCTTAATCCTAACTCTAAGTTCAGATCATCTTTGTCCAATCCAGTTATGCCGATATACCCGAATCGAAATCCGAGGTACGTGGCATAGAATTTCAACTCCGGTTCTAAGGTAAGGTTTTCCAACATCCTTGAGCGCCTACCGATATACTTCGGACTGTGGCCCGTGGTACGTGGTAGGGGGGGTTAACCCAAATAGTTGGCCCAGTTGTGAGGCTCTGTCCCGAACTATGGTTCTGGAAGAGAGCCCAGCAACGTGAAGACCGGGACAATATAGGTAAGGGAGGTTTTAAAAAAAATGATCACATGCAAGAAATAGATGGCTCTAAAACCTAAAGAGATAGATTTTGAAAATTTTGAAGAAGTACACATTGTTAGCATTCAGATCCTAAATTGAGGAGAGTTGTATTTAGACCTAAGTCTATGTGAGCATGAAAATTTCTCCTCAATCTAGTCCTACCAAACCATGCCTACGCTACATGCAGTCAATGTCAGCTAGGTCAGAATCTAGGCTCCTAGGTTCGCATGATATCAAAAGTAAAGAGCTGACATTTTGTGAACACAATTTTGATAATTGAACTAAGTCAAGCATAATTTAGGTCAGACAAGGACAGGTCCCATCACGGTCGCCAAACCTGTTATCGTCGCGAAATTTTTCCCCCGCCTTCCCTTCCTTGCGGAAGAGAAAAAGAGAGGAAACGCTTCTGCGCTTCAAACTTTGACCGGATTTTGGAAATTGTTTTGAAATACTCGCCTCCGTTTTTGAAAATTGCGGGAAAATCCATGGGATGGGGCTCGACCTGTCGGTACGAGGTTCGACCGTTCCTGCCACCTTTAACAGGGGTAATCGAACCAAGGACCAAAACTATGCTTGACTTAGCGAAATTATCAAAGTTATGTTCTATCCTAAATGCACAGAGAATTCAGGCATGTGCTATGAGATTTTGGAAAATGCCGGTTGGAAAACATGATGTATGCTTAGAAAAACATTTGGAGTTGGAAAGAATCTCTCAGGAAAGAGGTCAATTTCTCAGGAAACTCAGATAAAAAAGGGGTTTTTGAAAACATGAGAAAGCTTATAAAGATGTGGAAAAATCAGAAATAGTTGAAAATCTTGGGAAAATGGAAGTGATTCTTGAGAGAAGATGAACCTTTTGAAAAGGGAAACACTTCTTAGGAAAACTTGGACTTTGAGAGTTTTCTTGGGAAAATGATAGAAGATTTATAGGAAAACTCATTGGAGAAGGAAATTCAAAACTTGGGGAATCGAAATCCTGGGAATTTTACCTTTTGAAATACTTGGAAATCGATTTTGGATCTTGAAGAAAGATTGGAAAACTCTTTTGAATATCTTAAGAAAATATCATTTTCCTGGGAAAACTGTGGAAAAGCTTGTCTTTGGAAAACCGATTTTGGAAAATCCTTAGAATTTCTTGAGAAACCGATTTTCAGGGAAAACTATGAAAACTTGACTTTGGGAAAATCAACTTAAGAGTTTCTTGAGAAATCGATTTTTTTGAGAATGAAATTTTCTCGAGAAAATGATTTCATGATGCAAATGACATGAGTGAATGAATGCACTTTGAGAAGATTTTCTGAGGAATTGGTTGGAAAATGTGCATTAAGTCAAGATAAATCCTTCACATATCCTGACTGTGGCCATGAATATGTTCAGAATTTAGTTGATTTGATGCACATGATTTTGAAAACTTTGGAAATATGATGTGCATTTTCAAGATAGCCTAAGAGTGTAGGCTCAATGTGACTAGTAGAAAGATGATGGATCTGGGTCTCGTCCATATTCCGACTAGGGCCGTAAATATGGATCCCACCGAGTCCATCAACTCCCTAAGAGTTGGTGCACGTGCCATTCGTGAACATCCATAGTGCTTTTGAAATAAAATGCATGAATCATAGAAACAGGATATTGCATAAATTCAAACTATATGATATGCATCCTAGTCTAAGCAGGAAATTAAATCTCTTATTCCAAAATTTACATTATTACATCACTAAATAAAGGAAATAAAAAAAATTTGCAGACTTCAGCTCCTTCTTTGGATTATTCCTGCCAAACTTGAAATTGGGTTAGCTCAAATATGTGGGTTTTTCCAAGATTTTCCAATAATATTATGAAATTATTGGACTTAATTGGATATAAACCCTATTCTCATGCTTCCTTGATATTTGAAATGATGAAAATGCAAGAAATTCAGTGGAAAACAGTTTGAAATTCGGAATTGGGGTCAAAATGACCAAAATACCCCTAAAATTAAAGTTACACCTTTAAAATTAGGGTTTTTTGAAGGAAAACTTAGTAAAATTGGGATTTTCGAAATTCAAATTGAATTCAATGATGATGAAATGCAATATGACATGCTTTTAAACACATTAGGACTGTAAAATCAGAATTTGGTATTTTGCAATTTATCAAAAATAGCGATTTTCGCTTGTTTTTCGCTTGGATCTGGGTCCTGCGGGACCCTGTTTTGGTATTATGGATGATCCGAACCTCAAATGGATTCCAAATTGCACCAAATTCGGTATGAAGCATCTAAACACTCTGATAAACAACCTAGAATGCTAAAAATCATGAAATGATATGATTCAAATGCTAAAATTCAAAGAAAGTCTTAAAATGGTGGATTTTGCCTATGGATCCGAACCAAATGCAATGCCTAATATGATAATGCAAGATTTACACCATGAAAACTTCTGATATTTTGCAGACTGCTAAAAGACCCGAAATGAAACATTTTTGGTTTTTATAGCCTCGGGATTTGAGCCATAGTGAATTCAGAAACAGGGAATTAATTCTGACAGAGGTAAAAATCACCCTGATCGATTTTAAAATTCCAAAAAAATATAAAACGGCCATGGAAATTTGTGAAATTAATCGGAGTCATGCACGACACCTACATGAACAACTTTCATGTTTATGACTTGGGCATTTGATGAACGGAAACATAGATAAAAATATAACTATTTCTGCCTAAACTAACAGACCAGACAAATGTAGCAAAACAGGGGACTGACAAGAAAAATCCGAAGCAGGGTTCAACACTGTTCTAAAAATTACAGGCTTTTAGATTCAAACAGAGGACATCTCGGACACCACTTTCACTTTTTGCAGTTTCGGATTTGAAGCAACACACAAAGAGAAACCATAGCCCTAAGTCGATCCAAGATCTCAGAGGCCCAAATTAGGCTCTGACACGTGTCCCTAACTCTCGGATTTTTGTCAGTCATAAAAAAAATCAGAAAAATCTTAAAAAAATCATATTAAAAACTAGACATTCTCCCGAGTTCAGGGCATTTTTCGGATCGAAAATCGGATCTCCCAGGAGGGAGAACGCGATTTTACAAGTCGGCAAATGGTTTTCAAAACGCATCCCGGGTTACAAAACCCGACTTACCATTTTGGATGTTTACCGCAGTAAACAAATTCAAATGGCTCCGAATTTTTGGCAAACTTTCAGGGACACCTAGGGTCGAATTCCGTGAGTTTTTTGGGATTTTTAATAAAAAATAAATGCATGAAATGACGTGTGGACTGACTGACAAAAACAGAGACCTACTGAAAATAAGCAGAATTGAAATAAAGGCTAAATTAATCCTAATTAATTCATGAAATATGCTAAATGAATGAAATAAAATGCAAATTAAACCTAGCTAACTACATGCATGTTAAAATCATCAAGGAAGCATAATGACACATTTTTATGTATGTCGTTTTATGAGAATAGCTCAATCCATCCCTCAGATGAGCTCTTTCTTCAAACGACTCCCGATTCGGATTATAGCATCACATCAAGGGGAAAAGAAGTGCACCTTGCTTCGTTACGCAGCGTAGGAGCTCTTGAAATGGGCATCTATCACGAGCTTCTTTCGTCCTTCGCTCCAAGCTTCGGATGGTTCACAAAAATCGACCTCTGTTGGAATCGAATTTGCCACAGCACGAGCTCTACTCCACCTTTCTTCAATGAGCCAAAGGGGGCACGAATTCCACAGTTCAAAATCTGCTTCTAGGAAGGCTAGGTCGGATTTTCCAAGTTCACCAAAGCTAAAAAAAATGATCTCCATGCTGGACATGGAGCCTTGTTTTTATAGATTTTCTGAAAAAAATTTGAATTTCAAACAGGCTGGATCTGAGCCCTCCATGTGGCGCCATCTCAGGGGGTGTCATCTGAGGGGTTTAAAATTCGAATTTGTCTTCTGCAGGGGGCCCTCAGGTGGCGCCACCTCAAGAGGCTCTTTTGATTTTTTGAGAAAAATAAAAAAATAGAAATTTTGTGGGTGAGACACCTCAGCAGGGGAATTTGGAATTTTTCAAAAGTTAGCTTGATTCTCTCTGCAGGGAGCTCCCAGAAGGCGCCACCTCAGAGGGTGCTCTCTTGGAATTTGAAATTCAAACTCACCTTTTGTAGGGAGTCCTCAGGTGGCGCCACCTCATGGTGGGCTACCTTTATTAAAAATAAAATAAAAAAATAAAAAATGGAGCCAAGTGGAGTCCTGGAATGGTGCCACCTCAAAAGGTGATCTGAGGTGTAAAGTTGGAACAGTAGGGGCATGCCATGTGGCGCCACCTCTGGGGAGTTCAAATGTTTGAAATTTTGCTTTTCTGCAGGAAAGGAGGGGCTGACATGTGGCATTTCCTCAGAGTGGCTCCTACGATGCCATGTGGCAGGAGAACATGAAGGGAGGAAGCAAAATGCGCCACCTCATGGGGGGTTTTTTCTACTTTTTCTGGTGCAGGGAGGTCTGGACATGTGGCAGACAAGTGTCAGCTGTCTGGAGAGGCTTTCTCAAATGGCGCCACCTCAGGGGGAAGTTTGAAATTCACATGGAGGTTGGCCCTGGAGGAATGGAGGGTGGACATGTGGCGCCACCTCAGGGTGGCTCCTACAATGCCATGTGGCAAGAGGGAGGAAAAGGAGGGAAAGGGACATGTGGCGCCATCTCAGGCCATCTGGAAAGATCAGAGCTCAGGATTTTTGCCACCTAGTGCCTTGTTTGAATTTTGAATGGTTTGCTTTTTCTGAAGAAAGCCAGGAGTGACATGTGTCTCCTACTTTTCTGAAAGAAGTAGGGAGAAGACATGTGTCATCTACTTTTTCTGAAAGAAGCAGAGAATGACACGTGGCAGAGGGGAGAGAAGGTGGGCCAAGCCATGTGGCGCCATCTCAGACAGGATAAAAAAGGTAGGAGTTCTTGATTTTCGCCACCTATGGGGATTTTTGAATATTTGAATTCTAGCTTTTCTGAAGAAAGCAGAAAATGACACATGGCACTTGCTTTTTCTGAGGAAATGAGAGCTTGCCATGTGTCCTCTGCAGGAGACACTCCAGATGGCGCCACCTCAGAGGAGACAAGCCTACCTTTTTTTGTAGGAATTTAGGAGTGACACATGTTTCCTACTTTTCTGAAAAAAATAGGGAGAGGACATGTGTCAGACTACTTTTCTAGAAGGAAGGAGGGGTTGACACGTGTCCCCTGCAGGAGACACACTTCAAGTGGCGCCACCTCAGAGGAGACAAACTCCACTTTTTCTAGACAGGACAACCTATGACACTTGGCATCTTCTGGTAGTCTTTGAAATGACACATGGCGCAGGATGGATACTGACACATGACAGACATGTGGCGGCTTCTTAAGGTAGCCCCACACTGACACTTGGCAGAAGAGGGAGGGTGACATGTGGCACCGACTCTAGGTGAACCCTATGCTGACACATGGCATGTAAATGGGAGGAGAGAGAAAAGACAAGTGGCACCAATCCAGGGGACAAGGCTCCTATATTTTTGGGTTCTTCAAAATTCAAATTTTCAAAAGGAAAGCTTGTGTGACACCACCTCAGTGTGGGTCCCACATTGCTTCTTTATTGAAATAAGGATAAAACCACAACTTCTTTTTGGAATTTTCATAAAATCTGGACTAATGGGCAAAACAGGAATTTTGGAAAGAGTTGGCCCTTGTAGGGCGATTTTGTAAAAGAAAGATATTTGAAATTGTCAAAAAGGGCAAAATCTGAGGTGAAGTGACTCAAATCCATATTGAAAACTATCCAGATGGTTTTCCTGAGGAAATATTTTGAAATTCAGAGTCCTGGGGGTAAAATGGGAAAAATTGATAATTTTGAAGACCCAGGGTTTTGAAATCAATTTTGAAAAGAGTTGAAATTCTAATCTGGATTGAAAATTTTGAAATCAAGAGTTCTGGACCTCGAAATGACATGCTGTACAGTGCAGTGATTTGAAATGCTCATGCGATGATATGCAATGTCATGTCTTATGAAATGCAATCTTGAATCAAGACTTGGAGATGTCTGTCTCCTGTCAATAAAATTTTGCACATCTGAGCTAAAAATAGAGAAATTTTGAGAGTTTCAGATGAAATTTAGACTTTTGCAAGGTCCGAGCTCAGAAAATGACCATTTTGCCCTCTGGCAATTTCAGAGGCTTGAAGCTGATGCTTGGTGAAAAATGTCGGGGAGGGGAGTGAAAATTTGGGGTGTTTACAGGCATCTGTAAACACCCCAAATTTTCACCCTCATCCAGTGTTTGTCCATTTCATAAGTCATTACAGATCATTGCATGTCATTGCATGTCATTGCATGTATTCTGCATAGCATTGCATGTCATTGCATAGCATTACATGTCATTGCATCTCATTTTCGAGATCCAGCACTCCTATTTCAAAACATTTAATCCAGATTTGAATTTTAAAGCTTTATTTCAAAATCAACTTCAAAACGTGGGTTTTTATTCAATACTCTGTCATTTTCCAACCCCAGGACTTTATATTTCAAAATATTTTCTCAGAAAACAATCTGGATTCATTTCAAATTCAAATTTTAATCGATTTCAATTCACAGATGAGACCCATTGAGGTGGTGTCGCTTCTGAATTCCTCTATTCATCAAATTTCTCAAATTTTTGAAAGTTTCAGTCCGATCAGGACTCTGTCTCAGAGTCCTAATCCAGTCAGGAGTCTGTTTTTAAGTCTGTTTTACTTCCATTTTCAGTCTTTTTCGATTATTTTCAAAATTTAGGTCATTTTACAGAGTCCAGTTAGTTCAGGACTCTATTTTAGAGTTCGGTCGAGTTAGGAGTCTAACCCTGACTGTGTTTTCTAACTTATTTCATCATTTCTTGATAAAATCTTTTGAAAATTCTTTCATTTGGCTTTTAAAATCTAAAATCTCAGAGTCCTAAGAGTTCAGGACTCTAACCCGGAGTTCCAGTTCGCTTGAGACCCTATTTTCAAAGATCTTGAATTTCAAATATCGATTTTCACCCCTTTTCAAAGCCATTTTCAGTGTTTATTTCAAAATTTCTAAAACTCGATGTGGGCCCACTCAGTTGGCACCATATCCAGAGGAATACTAATTCAGTTAGAACCCTATGCCATTTCAAAAATTCTAATTTTAAGATTACTTTTGAAAATCCTTTTGAAAACTCCTTCAACTTCAAGTTTTAAAATCATCTTTTTGTAAAAAACTCAAGTAGGGCCCACTCAGAGTGGTGCCATATTCGAGTCAGTCAGGGCTAGACTAGGGTTAGTTGATGTCTTGGTTAGTGTTAGAGGTTTAGAAGAGTCAAAACCATTTTGAAAAACTCATTTTTGAAAGTTAGTTTTTAAAGGTTTTTAAAGGTGTTTTAAAAACCCAATGTGGAAAAATGCCAAGTGGCGCCACATTTGGGGGATTCTTAGGTTTAGCTAGGGGTTAATTAAGGATTAATTAGGATAATTTAGGTCAAGGGCATATAGGTAACTCCACCCAAAAATCGCCCCCCCCCTTTAGAGTCCAAAATTTTCAAAATTGACAATTTTTAAACCTAAAAAATTTTCTATAAATAGATGCCATAAGGGGGGTCGATTTTCTCATCTCTCTCCTATTGGATTCTTGGAGCTTCTCTCTCCTCTTCAGCCCTTCCTCCATTGCAGCAACCTCAAGGTAATTATTTTCTTTAAATTTTAGTTTTTATTTAATATTTTTCATTGTTTTAAGCATGATTTAGCCATTGACACCATCACCTTCATGGATTAAACCATGGATTCAACCTCAAGAACCATCAAGAATCAGCAAGAACGATCCAAGAAGGTGATCTAACCCTTTTTTGGATGATTTACAGAGATTTTAATCCATTAGAATTGATTTTAATATGATTCTTTACATTATTAACTAATAAAATATATGATTTACCCTTTTAATGGGTTAAATCTATGTTTTAAAGGTGATATCAAATTCCAGCCATTGATTCCCTGTTTTTATTTTATTTTCATGGTTTATTCATGTTTTTTTTACGTTCTACAGCATAGAAATAATTTTTATTTGCTGTTTTATGGTTTATTTTATTGATTTACATTAGTTAATGCATGGTTTTCCAAGTTTCTTAAGTTTCTGTGTGTTTTAGGTTTAGAATAGTAAAGATAATGTTATTTCGGATTGAAGTACTCATTGTTTATTTCTGATTTTTTTATATGTGATGAATGCATGAGTTATTGAGTTACTGTAGAAAAATAAGAGGTTTTGGATCTCGGGAACCCTGTCAAAAAAATCAGACATCAAACCGGGTTTTTATAGCTTTAAAATCATGGTTAAAATCAAGAAGGTAACTTGCTGTGATGATATTTCTCTCATCTTATATCCGATTTTAGATCTGTAAAGTGATATAGATTCACATTGAGTAGATATGTCTTCTGTGAGATTTTTGGATTTTTTGACCACTATTTAGTATTTTTCTCCTTTCAGAGAATCTGTTTTTAAATTTAAAACTCGTTAGAGTTTACCAAAACCCTAATCAAACTTGTGTTAGTCATAAATCCCAAACCACAGATCTGATTTTATATCTGTAAAAAGTGAGTATTTTCATTTTTTTATCTACTATTCACCACTAAAATTTCAGAGATTTTTGTTTAGGAT
This sequence comes from Nuphar pumila, assembly GCF_984573655.1. Taxonomy (NCBI): domain Eukaryota; kingdom Viridiplantae; phylum Streptophyta; class Magnoliopsida; order Nymphaeales; family Nymphaeaceae; genus Nuphar; species Nuphar pumila. Next base: position 98,939,318 of record NC_143251.1, read on the forward strand.
TGCTATTTATGTCTGTATTTTCAATCTGAAGTAGCCGTTTTAATCCCTGTTAAAAGTGAAATATGTTAGCTCAGATTGCCGGAATAGTTTCTCCCTAACCGGAGCTGCTTTTTCCGATCTGTAAATTGGGAAATCTCTGTTTTTCTTCCTAGTTAGTCTCTGTAAAATTTCATAAATTTCCATGAAGATTTGACTCCTGGTTCAGGTCTTGGACTGAGACTGGTTGGTGAATTAGGTCAAAATAGCATATTTTTAGGGTTTAATGCAATTTTCGGATTGATTTAATATCAAAAAATTATTTTTATAATTCCAATTCGACATTAGGGTTATAACAAGTGCAGGTACCAATTTTTATGGATTTTGGAATCCATTTGATGGCTGAATTAAGCAAATTGCAAAACCGGGTTCTTGAAAGATCCAAAAACACTGCAAAAATCACAAAATTTGTGATATTGTTGGATTTTTGTGTATAAGCATATGGTTTTAGGGTTTTATTATGTTCATAAGCATCTTAGGACACTTTAGGTTTAATTTTGCAGTTATTTGATTTCATTTAGATCATAAAACCCAAATTTTTACCAAAATCTCTTTATAAAAACCCTGATTTCAAGGCCATAGTCTTGCTATCAGGGGCAATTTGGTCATTTGACCTAAATTTCGAAATCCCTAACCCTAATTTTCATATTTTTAAGCATGTCACATCATATTTAGCTTAGTTTCTTCCATTCAAATTTCAAAACTTGCATTTTATCAAAATATCTTTCTAAAAACCCTAATGTCAAGGCCATAGTCTTGTTATTAGGGGTATTTTGGTCATTTTGACCCCAATTTTGAAATTTCATATCTTCCCTTCCTTATTTATTCAATTTTATTTCATACTTTATCATTTTGATTTAAGGGAATCATGGCAAAAAGGCTTATATCTAGCAAAATCCAATAATTTCCTGATATTGTTGGATAAATCTAGAAAAGCCAACATATTTTCATTAACCAAGTTTTCTAGTTTTGCAGGTACATTGAAGACTTTATTTTTCATGTATTTAAATTTCAATAGTGATGTAACTTGTAATTAAACTTTGGAATAAGAATTTACATTTCCTGCTTAGTTTAGGTTGCATTGCATATAGTTTATTTTTATAATTTTAATGTGTGATGGATGATGATTCATGCATATTTTTACAAATTCACCATGGTCTACACGAATGGCACATGCACTAGCCTATATGAAGTTTATAAACTTGGTAAAATTTGTATTTATGGCCATAGTCAGAATACGAATGATACTTAGATTTATGATCTTCACATTAGCCACATTCAGCCTACACTCTTAGGCTAACTTCAAAATGCACTGCATTTCTCAAAAATACAAAAAAGTATTTCTCAATTCCTCAAAATCATATTCATTCATTTCATGCATTTGCCAATTCCAATTCAAATTTCAATTCGAAGGAGTTCATTTTCTCAAAATCTCCTAAGTCTTATAGCAAAATCGATTTTCCCAAGGACATTGAATTTCAAAGGATATTCCAAGTATTTCTCAAGTTCCAAATTCAAATTTTCTAAGTTAGAATTTCAATTTCAAAGTTTGAATTCAGAGAAACTAAGTCTCTCAGAATCGATTTTCACCAAATGTCAAGGATTCCTCAAAATCGATTTTATTTCTCTCAGAAGTACATTTCAAATCCCAATTCACGATTTTCCAAGATTTATATTTTCTAAATATTTCAATCATTCAAAGCAAACATCATGTTTTCAAAATGTGCATTTTCTGAAAATTCATAGCACATGCTTGATTCTATGTGCATTTAGAAATTAGAATATGATTTAGACAAGTTGAATAGAGTAGAGCATAAGATTGATCCTTGGTTCAATTACCCCTGTTAAAGGTGGTAGGAACAGTTGAACCTCGTACCGACAGGCGAGTCCCATTCTACGGAATTTTCCCGCATTTTAAAAACGGAGGCGAGTTATTTTCAAAATCTTTTTTCAAAGGTCAGTTTGATTTGCAAAAGTTAAAAATTTTGTGATGATAACACATATCAAAAGAGATTTCAATCAAGTGGCTGATAGTCTAGCCAGCCTAGGATCCATTATGGCATTCAAAAATGGAGAATCTTGTCACTCTTTTGAAATTGGCAGACTTGACCAACCTGCCTTCCTTCTAACATAACAAGTAAACCAAGCTGAGCAAAAGAAGAAACCTTGGTATTACAATATCAAAACTTTCATAGAAACCGGTGAATTTCCTCCAGAACTCTCAAAGAAAGAGCAACGAGCAATCCAACGTATGTCTACTCGATATTTCATTCTGGCCAATGTCCTCTATCATTGTGGATTCATTTCAGAGTATTCCAGATGTTTAGATGAAGACAAAGCCAAAGAAGTCGTGCGAGAAGCACACGAAGGCATTTGTGGTGGCCACGTCGGCTACCAAACCCTGGTCAAGTAGATCGTCAGAGCAGGTTACTATTGGAAGACTATGCAACAAGACTGTTACCATTTTGTGAAGAAGTGTGTTCAATGCCAGATACATGCACCTTCTATTCATGCTCCAGCAACATATCTGCAATATGTTGTCTCTCCATGGTCGTTCTCTATGTGGGCCTTCGATGTCATAGGTCCCATCACTCCTTCTGCTTCAAATGGCCATAAATACTTTCTTGCCGCAACAGAATATTTCACCAAGTGGGTAGAAGCTATCACACTTCGCACAGTAGAAGGCCGACATGCAGTTTCTTTTATTCACAAGAGCATCCTATGCCATTTCGGCATCCCACATGACATTGTGTCAGATAATGGCAGTCATTTCAAGAATGAAAGAATAAAGACCTTCTGCTCAAAGTTCAAGATCTATCATCATTTTTTCGCTCCCTATTATCTTCAAGGGAATGGTCAGGCAGAAGCTACCAACAAGATCTTACTCCGTATCTTGGAGCGAACTATGGAAACAGGCCATGACTGGCATGAGAAGATCCACGATGCGCTATGGGCCTATCGGACTACCATTCGCACTCCAACAAATGCTACTCCATCAGAATTGGTCTACGGAACAAAAGTAGTGTTGCCTCTGCATGTTCAGAAGCCCGCTTTGAAATTTGCTTCACTACTAGAATTACCTCTCGAACAATACCAGCAGCAGCGACTGGTACAACTAAACTTGCTCGATGGGAGAAGGCTAAAAGCAGTCGAACATGCTCAATCCTATCGCCAGAGAATAGCCAGGCAGTACGCAAAGTCTGTCATTGAAAGGAGATTCAAAGTCAATGATTTAGTACTTCGAGCCACGGCCTATCTAAAACATCATCCCGGTGGCAAATGGTCGCCAAATTGGGAAGGTCCCTATGTCGTCAAAGAAGCATTACCCCGCAACTCATATCGGCTCATCAATGCCGATGGGGTAGAATTACCAGATCCCATTAATGCTCGACACTTGAAAAAGTTCTATACTTAAAGCATCTATTCTTCCCTTGTAATCCTACCATTTTCTTCAATCAAACTTTTTTTCCCAGTTACACTGGGGCATTTTAAAATTTTGTTCTGTACGCAGGCAGGATAAACAAATCTCTCATTTTACGCACTTGTGCATTCATGTGCATCAATTTGCATCCATTTGCATTCAATTGCATTAACATCCATTTGGTCAGTATCGGGATTTCGACAAACAGTCTCATCACAATTCTTAATGATTCAAAATTGAAAGACAATCACCAGTACTGAACCAAAATCCAGTGCTCGAACTGATATTATTTCAAAATACCAGTGCTCGAACTGACATTATTTCAAAATCCAATTTTCAAGTTGGTCTATGTTTTCTTTTAAAAAACCGAGTTCCAACTCGGGTTTTCCTCCAAATCATTTTGTTTCTTTTGAAGACCAGAGTTCCGACTCAGGTTTTCCTTTAAATTACTTTTTCTTTTGAAGACCAAAGTTTCGACTCAGGTTTTCCTTTAAATTACTTTTTCTTTTGAAGATCTGAGTTCTGACTCGGGTTTTACCTTCAAATTATTTTCCTTTGTTGATCCGAGTTCTGACTCGTGATCTCTTTACCTTATTCGAGCTCTGACTTGAGCTCTTCATTTTCTTTGTTGATCCGAGTTCCAACTCGTGATCTCTTTACCTTATTCGAGCTCTGACTCGAGCTCTTCATTTTCTTTGTTGATCAGAGTTCTGACTCGTGATCTCTTTACTTTAATCGAGCTCTGACTCGAGCCATTTATTCTCCTATGTTGATCCAAGTCGTTTCAATCCTCAGGATCAGTCAGTTTCTCAAATTTGACCTTTTTCTAATTTAAATCTTTTGATCATTCAATTCTTCGATTTCGACCCTCGGGTCAGCCAATTCTTCAATTTTGACCTCCAGGTCACTCAATTTTCAATTCTCAATTGCAATTACCAAATTCTCAATTTCGTCCCTCGGGTCATTCAATTCTCCAATTTTGACTTCTGGGTCACCCGATTTCCAATCTTTCAAATTCAATTTCCAATTTCGACCTTTGGGTCACTCAATTCTCAATTTCGACCTCCGGGTCACTGTGAACACCCCAAATTTTTCAAAAGTTTGTAAATATTCCCTTTTTGCCCTTTATCTTCATTTTCTGGGTAATTAAGTCACTTTTAAATATAAATCCCATATTATTTCTCAAATTTTACTAAAATCAAATTCATTTTACATATCTGACTCAATTTCGGATCCGGATTCAGATAAAAGATCCAAATCTGAGCTTCGTTGTCCCATTTTTTTATCAAATTCTCAAAATTACCAAAATAACTTTTGAAAAGCTCAGACGCTTCGTCCGATATCCGTTTGGATCCATCAAATTGTATTTCTCGATTCAAGGTTTAAAACTCGAATATTTTCTCAAAACCTGGGTCAAAACCCATTTTCTGAAGAAATCAAACCCAATCTTTCAAAAGCTTCTCTTTTTGTAAATTTTTATCAAGAAAATGCAAAAAAAAAAAATTATATAATAATAATAGCTTCTAAACACCCCTTTTTGAAAAAGAGGGTGAGAGAACCCCTGTTTTGAGATTTTGAAAAACGTGAAGGGCCAGCTTTTTGAAAAAAAATCAAATTTAAGAGGAGGGCCCTGTAAAGCTTCCTTTTAGGGTTTCAGAAAGGAAACTTCGTAAGGAAGGAAAAGGGGAAAGATCGCCTTTCAGCCTCAGCCATTACAAACCCTCTCTCTTCTCTCGCCTCTCTCACCAAAACCCGCCAGAACCTTACTCCTCCATCTCCCGATCCCCCTCCATCTGCCTAAACCCTTCATCACCAACCACCTTCATCCTCCGCCATCGATTTCCAACAAACCGGATCCTTCTGAAGCTTCTTCTTCCTCTTTAAAAGAGGCACGAAGGGGAAAGGCTTGAGGACCGCCTCTCACCCCCGCATCTTCCTTCACCTTCAGCAATCCGCTTTCCACCCTTCCATTTTCTTCATCTCCACGACCGTCTTTCCCCCACTTCAGACTCGTTACAACTCCAGGTAAGTGATCGCCCCCCCCCCCCCCCCCCCCTTTTTTTTTTTACTCTTCTGTATTATGTTGCATCTTTTTATTGTATTCCCTGCAACCCTCAGTGATTTTCTTCCTCTGTATCTCATTCCTCCTGTTTCTTTGCCTTCTTCCCTTTATCGCAGTCATTTTCATTAGGGCATCCCTGTAACATCGGCTTGCTCCATAGCAAAAATCGATTTACAGATATGCAATAATAACGAGACAAGAGATCCCTACATTTGTTTACAGTTTTTTTTTATTATTAATATTATTTTTCGATTTCTTTCAGTTTGTGCCAGTGTAGATCTCGATTTATATTGTTTAAATTTGATACTTCTTTGTTTTCCTTTTCCTTCACCGTTTTATTGATCATACCTTTGATTCATGGAATTCGCATATGCATTCATATGATATTTCCCTGTCGAAGTCTGTGTAATATCGTTCCTTCATCTCTTTCACTTCCCATTCATCATCATGTTGCATAAACCTCAGCCATCATGCATTAATATCCATATCGATGAGGTATATCATCCTTTTACTTTCAATCATTATATGAATATTCTGCATCCAGGATCAATACAGCATGAACATTCCATGTACATGCTGACTTTAGCTCCTTGACTTTGCATTTGCTTGGGATCGATTGGATGGTCTGTTATGATTTGATTTCCTGTTTACCTCAGATTTTCTCCTTATTTACTCTAATGTGCACATTCGATTGATCTTTTAGTTATATTCTTTTCTTGGTTGTTCCGTGGCTCTCTGTATTGCGTTCTTATTTGTTTTACTGCCATTAGTATCTAATCTAATTGTGATATGAATTTCTGATAGTCTCACTTCCCCTGTGTCGCCATTTGCTTCATCCTGCATTATTATGATTTCGTTAGCAACGAATATAGGGGAAAGTTTATCATCCTGTTGAAAGACTGGATAAGATGTGATTTGCGACTGTGCGTGAGCTCCTGGTTCATCATCTTACTAAACAATAATTTCAAATGGTCAATGAAGAAGATGTGCAGGAGTATATATCTGTATATATCAGCGATACACGCTCATTTCCTATGTTGGTAATTGTGTGATATATGCCTTTTTCATGTATTACGGTGAGATCCCTTCGGATCATCATTTTATTGTTCAGAATATGTAAATTCGTATATTTGGATCATGACTATATCAGACATTTTCCTTTCTTTATTTCTTTTGGGTATGACGTCTCCTGTATTGTATTTGCATATTGTAAGCAGGGTATCATTGAGCATCAATGCGGCTAAAGAGGAGTAGAGGCATGTCATGCAAGGTGGGAGCTGGAGATCTGACAGTTACTGTAGCTAACTCAAGTGGAATTCATGATCTGTCTTTCAGGTGGAAAAGATAATTTCAAAAGGTGTTGAAGGATATGGAGACTTGTTCTTTTGCTGGGAGAGGCATTTCAAATTTTCACTCACACCCCGGATGATGCTTAATCTCAAACAATCCCAGCTATTGAGGAGGTTAACGTATTTTAAGATGATATTGTGATCCAGTTTCTGAATGCAAAAGTACAGGCCTCTATTGCCGCCAATACTTGGGCGATTAGTGGATCTCCTCAAACAAAAAGTATTGCTCTCTCTCTCTCTCTCTCTCTCTCTCTCTTTCTCTCTCTCTTTCTCTCTCTGAACACACACAAGCACTTACAAGTGTATATGTTTCTCCCAATATTTTGTTGATAGTTGATACTTTCTAAAGTTGTATGCTGGGGAGCCAATATTCGTATGCTGGGATATATATATATATATATATATATATATATATATATATATATATATATATATATATATATATATATATATATATATATATATATATATATTTAAGTTGTTTACCATTTTCCACTCGATCAGGTTAAGGGTACAAACCTGAGCCTCCTTTGATGAGGTATTCCATTTTCCACCTGATCAGGATAAGGGTATAAACCTGAGCCTCATTCAAAGAGGTATTTCATTTTCTGCCCAATCAGGATAGGGGTATAAACCTGAGCCTCATTCAAAGAGGTATCTCATTTTCTGCCCAATCAGGTCAAGGGTTCAAACCTGAGCCTCGTTCCATGCGAGGTATTTCTCTCCCATTCAGGTTAAGGGCAAAAACCTAAAGTTCACTCTCATAGAGTGAATCTTTCCTCTTCATTCTCCATTTCATATCTACCATAATCACCGGGCTAACTTCCTCACACCCAGTCAGATCCTTCTTACTGGGGCATTTTATATGGCCCAAATTTGATGTGTTTTTCTTTGCCACTAAGCTCGGCCGCAAAACGGCTTAGTAGCAAAGAGGGGCATCTGTAAACACTCCAAATTTTCACTCACCTCCCCGACATTTCCACCAAGCATCATCATCCAGCCTCTAAAATTGCCGAAGGGTAAAATGATCATTTTCTGAGCCTGGAACTTGCAAAAGCCCAAATTTCATCTGCAACTTTCAAAAATTTCCTATTTTAGCTCAGATGTTCAAAGTTTTATCCATGATAGGAGACGGGAATCCCCAAATCCTGGTTCAGGATTACATTTCATCAGACATGTCATTGCATATCATCGCATGAGCATTTCATATCACTTCACTGCACAACATGACATTTCGAGGTCCAGAACTCTTAATTTCAAAATTTTCAATCCAGATTTGAATTTCAACTCTTTTCAAAATCAATTTCAAAACCCTGGGTTTTCAAAATTATCAATTCTTCCCATTTTACCTCCAGGACTCTGAATTTCAAAAGAATTTCTCAGGAAAACGATCTGGATAGTTTTCAATATGGATTTCAGCCTCTTTATTTTAGGTCTTCCCCTTTTGTTAACAATTTCAAATATATTTATTTTGCAAAATCACCCCACAGGGGCCAAATCCTTTCAAAATGTCTGTTTTGCCAATTGGTCTAGATTTTTATGAAAATTCCAAAAAGAGGTTTACTGTCTTGTCCTTATTTTAATAAAAAAGCAATGTGGGGCCCACCCTAAGGTGGTGTCACATAGGCTTTTCTTTTGAAAAACCTGAATTTTGAAAAAACCCAAAAATATATGAGCATTGTCCCTGGATCAGCGCCATTGGACCTTTTTCTCTCTCCTCCCATTTCCCTGTCATGTGTCAGCGTGGGGTTCACCCAGGTGGTGGCGCCACATGTCACTTTCTCTCTCCTTCCATCCTCTGACTTGTGTCAATGTGGGGACACCTTAAGATGCCACCATATGTCATTAGACATTCTCTTCATTCTATGCCACGTGTCAGTATCCACCATCTTCACCTTATGCCATGTGTTATTCCAATGCCACCATGAGATGCCATGTGTCATGTGCTGCCCTGTCCAGAAAAAGTAGAGCTTGTCTCCTCTGAGGTGGCGCCATTTAAAGTATGTCTCCTGCAAGAGACACGTGTCACTCTCTCCCTTCTTCAGAAAAAGCAGACTGACACATGTCTCTCCCTACTTTTCTCAGAAAAGTAAGTGACACATGTCATTCTTAGCTTCCTTCAGAAAAAGTAGAGAACACGTGTCACTCTTGGCCTCCTTTAGAAAAAGAAACAATTCAAAAAAAATCAAACACAGGCTTAGGTGGCGCAAATGATGATTTTCCTCCATAAATTCATTTTTTTTTTTAATTTTTGAGGTGGCGCCACATGGCTCTTCTCCTCCTTCTCTTCCCTCCAGCCACGTGTCACTGCAGGATCTCCTAGAGGTGCTGCCACATGTCCACCCTCCATTCTTCCAGAGCCAGCCTCATTTGAATTTCAAATCCTACCCTAAGGTGGAGCCATTTGAGAAGACTTCTCCAGCTAGCTGACACTTGTCAGAAGCAGAGCCATCCTGAACTGCCACATGTCCAGACCTCCCTGCATCAGAAAAAGTGGAAACAACTCCCCTCTGAGGTGGCGCAGTCTGCTTCCTCTGTTCCTGTCCTCTTGCCACATGGCAGTGTGGAGCCACCCTGAGGTGGTGTCACATGTCAGCCCCTGCTCCTTCCAGAAAAGCAGAATTTTGAATATTCAAACTCCTCAGAGGTGGCACCATTTGAGTGTTGCTTTGTCCTTCTGACATATATCAGTGTGGAGCCACTCTCATATGGTGCCACATGGCATGCTCCTACTTCTTCTAGATTCAAATCTCAAACTCCTTTTTGAGGTGGCGTCATTCCAGAGCTCCCACTTGGCTTCATTTTCTTTTTTATTTTATTTAAAATAAAAGTAGCCCACCATGAGGTGACGCCATATGAGAAGCCTCAGAAAAAATAGATTTCAAATTTCAAACTCCCCTGCTGAGGTGTCTCACCCACAAAATTCATATTTTTTTTTATTTCAAAAATGCCACATGGTATGCTCTGAGATGGCGCCACGTGGAGGGCTCAGATTAAGCCTGTTTGAATTTCAAAAAATTCCAAAATGGCTACAAAAACCACAGACCACGCCCAGCTTAGGGAGGCTCCTTTTGGATTTTGAACTTCAACCTAAATTTTCTTCAGAACTCAACTTTGATTTTTTGAATTCACGCCCCCCCGGGCTCAGTTGAGAGGGTGCATTGAAGCACCAACCTTGTTCGCATCAATTCCAACTCAACCTAGGCATGTGGATCGAATTTTGTGAACCTGCCGAAGCTCAGATTGAAGGACGAGAGAAGCCATTCATAGCCACTCACCTTGGGAGTTCCAAAGCTGCAGGAAAATGCAAGGTGCACTTCTATTCCTATCGATTTCATTATAGTAATATCATTGCTCGATTCGTATTGTCGTTTTGAAGAAAGAGCTCATCTGAGGCATGGATCGAGCTATTCTCATAAAATGACACATATCAAAAGATGTTTCTTATGCTTTCTTGATTAGATTTTTACATTCCATCATGTTCATGCATTAAAATAAGTTAGATTTATGTTTTATTTCATTAAAATAGCATGTTCCATGAATTTATTTGATATTTCATGCATTCAGCTTCATTTATGTAATTCCCTATTTTTGTCAGTCAGTCCACATGTCATTTCATGTATTTATGTTTCATTAAAAATGCTAAACAAATCATAGTACGTGCCCTTAGGTGTCCCTAACAATCTGCAAAAAAATTGGAATGATTTGAATTTGTTTACTGCGTTAAAAGTTCAAAATGGTAGGTCGGGTTTTGTTACCCGGGATACGTTTTGAAAATTTATCTTCGACTTGTAAAATCGAGATCTCTCTCAGAATATTATTGGAAATCTTGGAAAAACCCATATATTTGAGCTAACCCCATTTCAAGTTTGACAGGGACATTCAAAAGAAGGAGCTGAAGTCTGCAATTTCTTTTTATTTCATTTAATTAGTGATGTAATAATGTAAATTTTGGAATAAGAGATTTAATTTCCTGCTTAGATTAGGATGCATATCATATAGTTTGAATTCATGCAACATCCTCATTATGTGATTCATGCATTTTATTTCAAAAGTACTATGGATGTACACGAATGGCGCGTGCACCAACTCTTAGGGAGTTGATGAACTCGGTGGAGTCCATATTTACGACCCTAGTCGGAATATGGACGAGACCCAGATCCATCATCTTTCTACCAGTCACACTGAGCCTACACTCTTAGGCTATCTTCCAAAATTTCACTGCATATTTTCAATTCTATAAAATATTTTAGAATTGACTAAGTAAATTATAAACATATTCACGGCCATAGTCGGAATATGTGACAATTCTACTTAATTTAATTCAAAAATAGCATATTTTCTGAAAAGAGGCTTTTACAAAGTGACATTCATTTATATCATTTACATCATGAAATCATCTGATTTTCTCATGATTTTCTCAAGAAAATTTCATTCCATGGAAATCGATTTCTCTAGAAACTCTGAAAATTTTCAAAGTTGGATTTGCCAAATCAAGTTTCCCATGATTTTCCCTGGAAAATATTCCTTTCTTAAAATTCATTTTCAAAAGGAATTTCTCATCTTTCTCCAGAATAAAAAAAATGATTTTCAAGGGTTTCAATGATAAGATTCTCAGGATTTCAGTTTCCCGAGTTTTGATTTTCCATCTCCAATGAATTTCAACCATTTTCCAAAGAGAGCTTTCAAAACTTGAAGTTTTTTTTGACAAGCATTTTTCCCTTCAAATGTTTACCTTTTTCTCAAGAATTCTTTCCATTTCCCCAGGATTTTCATTCATTCACAATTTTCCCACACCTCTATGAACTTTCTCGTGATTTCAAAACCCTTTCATCTGAGTTTCCCGAGAGATTGATTTTCATCCTTTTCTTGAGAAATGATTTTCCAACTCCAAAGCATTTTCTAAGCATACATCATGTCTTTCCAATTTGCATTTTATAAAATCTTATAGCACATGCCTGAATTCTCTGTGCATCTAGGATAGAACACGATTTTGATAATTTAGCTAAGTCAAGCACACTTCTGGTCCTTTGTTCGATTACCCCTGTTAAAGGCAGCAAGAACGGTCGAACCTCGTACCGACAGGTCGAGCCCCATCCCATGGATTTTCCTGCTAATTTCAAAAATGGAGGCGAGTATTTCAAAACGATTTCCAAAAATCCGGTCAAGTTTGATTCGCGGAAAGCACGTTTTCTCATCTCTCCCGCAAGGAAGGGAAGATGAAAAATTTTTGCGACGATAACATCAGCCCGACCTACCCCGGCCAGCATCGCCCGAACCCAAAAGGGTCGACTCAACTGGGTATGGCTGCTGCGCATGGGGGTCGGCCTAAGGCCTCCTTGCCAAAGTAGGAAATGCCTTGGCAACACGGTTTCACTGACATAACAGGGCAGAACCGTGGCTGCCATGAATCAACCCCACGAATAATGGATGATGCATGGTCGTGAAATGGAAAAATCAAGGCAAATAGAGTCTGGAATAATTTCATGGTACCTATTACTTCATCGCACAACAAAATACATGCAAGCATGCTAAATCGGAAACGCAGTCACAACGCATGCAAGCACACCCGTTAAAATCCAAAAATCTGAATTAAAACATGTAGTGGTGGCTCACGAACATGCAAAAACACCAATACATCGCTCAATCGAAAACCCATAAACATGATACATGCAAGCCCACTTAATGAAATCGGCTAATGAGTAATAAGAACTAAATGCTCAACCGAAAACCATGTTTTTGGACATGTGTAGGAGCGTCTCACCTTCGCGGCTTTCTCAATGGTGGAGATGGCGGAAAAGGTGATGCTACGGTTAGGAGCTGCAACTAAGTAGTGCTCCACACCACTCTCACTAACTCTCTCTCACACGTCTAGGAGAAGAAGGGAATGAGAGGGAGAGAAGAGCAAGAGAGGAGAGACGGGAAAAACGCCCAAGAGAAATGCCTTCTCTCTCTTGCTTAATGCCTTAAGTATGTAGGGTTGAACAAAAAAGACGGCTGGGATTATCCTAGCTTGGATGGAGGGCTGGGGTGCTCCACGCACCCCCCCCCCCATAGCCACTCCTATGCTCAATGCATGTCTTGCTTTCAAAACTTTTAGAAAGGTTTTTCAAAAACGCCATTAAGGGGTTTTAAAATGCCTTTATTGATTGTAAAAATTACATGGGACGCCCAATGCTTGTCGCCCCATCCATCCATTCACTTTTTGTTATTTGAAATGATTCAAACTATTTTCAAAAAGACCCCTTTTTAGAAAATCGCCCCTCGTGATGGGCTCTAAGCCTTATCATGAGGTCTTGGAACAAAGCTATGGCCAATCGTGGCCCTTTATTCTCAACCCATGGATTCTTTTGCAAGAATGTCATCTTGCTGGTCAACCCTTGACCAGCAAGTCCACCATAGCCAAAAACATCCACTAGAGATGTCGACCAATGGGTTTGGGCCTCCTCTAGTCGATCCAGATCCAAATCCAAAATTGCCAAATGTGCTAGATTCAAAACAATGCTTATTTTATGCGTTTAAATGTTAAATTGACTTCAATAAATCATTTATTTATTTTCAACACCTTAATTGACATGGAATTTTCAATGCTTTTTAAAAAAAAATCTCTTCGTTTGCGAGGAACAAGCTCGTTACGATTCACGTTCAATTATAGAGCAAATCTCATAATTCACATGCACTGACGGGGGTTTTTCGTCGTATGGGTCCCAAATTCGAGGACAAACTACATAAATATATTATAAATTAACCCTTAAAATTTCAAAGGTTAATTCGTCCAAAATTTAGGCTCTTCTTACTTATACACTGAACTTACGTGATTTTCGGGTCGCGCGCACAAAGCTAAAACACAAGGCATAGTTAATTTAAATCAAATTATGTGCTATAATCTCATAAACACACGAAAGCATACATATCAACTCAAAGCAAACAATAAATTCCTTAGAAAATTTCGCGGGTCTTACATCCTACCCTCCTTAAAAAGGATTTTGTCCGCGAAATCACAAAACAACAAGCAACAACAAAAAGGTCAGATCTCGTCTGACAGCGCCTAATCGGCCACAACTAAGTCCCTCGTAGACTTCTTAGGACAAAACTTGGCAATATGCCCGGGTTGTCCACAATTAAAACACTTGCCATCATAGAGAGGACAAGCTCCAAAAGTGTGATCTTCGTCGCATCGTCGACACTTCCGCTGAACTTCCGGTCGTTGGGATCGCCTTAGCTGGCGGTTCTGAGATACTTTCTGATGCTTACACTCTCTAGTAGGTGGCGAGGACTCCACCCTACTAGGATTCTTCTCGGTCATAATCGCAAAAACTTGAGTCTGTTGCTTGGCTTGGTCTTCATCCAACCGAGTAGCTACCTCAATAGCTTCTTCGAGCGACTTCGGCCCGCTAGTGAATACTTTGGTTCTCAGAGTAGGCCTCAATCCACGAGTGAACTTCATTGCTCGGTCATTCTCCGCGACGTAAACATTTGGACAGTATCGTTCCAAACAACAAAACTTCGTGATATAGTCAGACAGAGTCATTGTTCCTTGTTGAAGGTCCAAAAATTCTTGCATCTTCTTACTACGTTCATGCTTCAGAAAATACGCAGAGTTAAAAACTTCAACAAATTCATCCCATGTAACATTCGTATCCTTTAATCTGACCGAAGAGACAGTGTCCCACCACTTCTCAGCGTGATCTTTCAAACAATAAGTACCAAAATTCACCTTTTGTTCCTCTGGGACATCCAAAACACGAAAAATACGTTTTATCTCAGGTATCCATGACTCAGCAGCTTCAGGGTCTATCTTACCCTCAAAAGCAGGAGGATCTAACTCCATGAATCGCTTATAGGTAATCCTACTCATGTTATGCCCACCTTGGGCTACATGCTGAAGATTCGCACCCATCTGTTGCATCGTAACCACTTGTTGTTGCACAACCTCTGCAAGGTTGTTCACATTGCCCATAATATCATTGCATCTAGTTTTCCAAGTCATCTATCATGACAAAAAGACACACAATCAATTGATAGGTCTGACAACCATACTCACTAAACGATAATCGCAGCAATCATACAAAGATCATAAGCACACTACACATAATTCAGACAAAAGCCACATCATAATTCAATCGTGCAACACAACACGACATATAGGCACGTTCTACGAACGATCTCAAGCGACACCATACCAAACTGCTATCGCTAAAAAATCACCATTCTAGATGACAAATGTTAGAGAATCACCACTCTAACACAACAAAACACGAGAGTCATCATTACTCATATCATCGGTAGGGAATCACCATCCTAGCGGCATCGTTAGAGAATCATCACTCTAACGGCATCATCAGAGAACCACCACCCTGATGGCATTACTGAAGAATCACCATTTCAGTAGCATCATTAGGAAATCACCATCCTAATGGCATCATTAGCGAATCACCACACTAACGACATCGTCAGAGAATCACCACGCTGACGGCCTTGCTGGAGAATCACCACCCCAGCAACCTCATTAGGAAATCACCATCCTAATGGCATTGTTAGTGAATCACCACGCTAACGGCATCGTCAGAGAATCACCACGCTGACGGCCTTGCTGGAGAATCACCACTCCAACAACCTCATTAGGAAATCACCATCCTACTAGCATCGTTAGCGAATCACCATGCTAACGGCATCGTCAGAGAATCACCACGCTGACGGCCTTGCTGGAGAATCACTACCTCAGCAACCTCATTAGGAAATCACCATCTTAATGGCATAGTTAGCGAATCATCATGCTAACGACATCACTAGAGAATCAACACCCTAGTGGTATTACTGAAGAATCACCACTCCAGTAGCGTCATTAGGGAATCACCACCCCAATGGCATCATCAAAGAATCACCACCCTGATAGCATCGCTAGAGAATCATCACCCTAGCAGCATCGCTGGAGAGTTACTCCATCCAGCGGCATAGTTGGCGCTACCAGGAATCACCTCCTGAGCCAACTCACCACCATCCTCCAGACAGTGGCGGGGGAAACAAAAATTCCCGCAACGCTCTCTCACGAGCAACAACACCCTGATGATTGGTGTAAAACTATCCCCAGAACACGACCCTCTCAGGAGTCGAATGCCATCACCGGCAACACAAACGCGGCATGCTAAGCACGTAACAACAAATATGTTCTCATCACCAAGAACGACTTGGGATCAAAAGTATCCTCCAACGAGATACACAAAGGCTCAACTGGCACAGACAAGGCTTCAGCCTTCTGTCCAAAAAGGTCATATCCAGCAAGATACCCTTCGTCAAAGACAAGGTTACGAACAATTCCAGCAACATTGGAAAAGAGGAAAAACACCCGCTTAGAGCCTCACACGACGATTCTCATCGAAGCCATCTGGTCTTCAACACGATAAGGCTAAAAGTTTGATAGTTGCTATGATATATCAATCGTCTCCACCACACAATGTGGAACGAGAAGGGCGAACTACGCAAGTAGTCCCCTAAGTCTCAGTTGAAAATCTCCAACTCTCACAGGAGTCGACTCGGATCAGCTTGGGAACTATATCCACAAGTGCGAACGAACCCTTAGGTTCCGACAATCGATATCGTAAGCCAAAATACGAGGCTTAAACATGAAACTGTGTCTTGCATCAGAAGACACCCAAAAAATACACAATTTTATCTAAACAAGCAGAATGGGCAATCAGACAACAGAAATACAATTCTACTGAAGTAGGCATACTTACAGTGCAATGGTCGATGCATGCAGAGACTTGAACCACACTTCTGTAACTCTTTTTAAAACACTGCTCTGATACCAATTGTGATGCCCCCAAATTTCCCGACTTGTAAAATCCTTTGGATTTTTGGGTAAAAAATATATTTTTTTTAAAACCATTGCGCAAGTGCGGAAGTACCAAAAAGTAAAACAAGAGGCAAATGTGGGTGAGTCGCAGGGATGAAACAACACTGATTTTGAAACAACTTTTATTATTCATAATTTACAAAATATGTACAATAATTCCTTTTTTTTCAAAAACAACAACTGCCAAGATCCTTGATGATTCAGAAGTGTGGGTTCACGTCCGTTGCCGCACATCGAGCTCTATCGCACGCCTAAGCAAACACCTGTATCCCCATAAAACGGGGTCAATACTCTTTCGAGCTGGTGAGACAAACCAAAACACAATATACCAATTATGTGGAAAATCGAGAGCACAGTCAATCATGAAACACATAGCATGCTTATATACAATAATTAAACAGTTACGACATGAGCAAGTATACAAGAGTGACAAATCTATACATGGAGCAATAAATGACAATTACTAGCAGTAACATGGTATGCATCAAGGAACATAAGTAACCAATGTTTTATGCAGAACAGATAAGTTATCATGGACTGTGCAAAAATATAAGTAAACAAGTATGTACATCATGTGATGTCTTCTTTTAATCGTTGTAATTTTGAAAAGTTTTTTAGATGTAAAACATGTGAAAACCAGACATTAAATAATAAAAACCGGTTCTCACTAGTGGATGAGACCGGGTCGAACTCAGGGAACGGGAATATATCGTATTCAAGTACACAAATCTAAACTAATCTTTATTGCCAAATTATTTGAAATGTAAAAGATTCAAGAAAAGTAAAGACAACTAACTATTACAACAAATGAATACCCTTCGCAGAGGGCGTAAAGTGCAATATTTACAAACCCAATTAAAATTCTAAATGCTAAAATAAAAGAAAAACATCTTCTACTCTTGTGCTTCCCCGTGTCATGCAATCACTTCTGCTCCAGTCCCGTGCAATTCTGCACTAATCCAAAAAAAACACGAGCAGTACACGAGATACAAGTAAAATTATACTAAACAAAGTATACTAAAAAAAATTCTGAAAGATATCATGAAAGGAAGCTAATGACAATTAAGACTATATTAAACTAATGACAATTAACTAATTAATTCTAAGACTAAAAAAATAGTATCAAAAACTAACTAACATCATATTTCTTTACTAAGTAAACTAATTACTAATTAGCTAAATATTCTAATTACAAAGCAGTTACCATTGCTAATTATTTCAAATCAACTAATTAAACCTAAATTCAAAACAACTAAGTAAAAGTAATTACTAATCAACTAGTAACATATGTTAAAAAATTAACACTACTGATCATTCATCAAATATGTAGGCCAGATATTGCTTAGAAATTGGAAAGATGACCGATAATCAGATTAATCAAGAAACCAGTAGTTCTACAATGCTCAAAAATCAATGTTCAAGTAGCAATTTATTCATTCAATCAAATGCTCTTTAATACACTCAAACTAACATTTTTAGATCTTATACATTCAGAAATCACTAGTTTGATCTAAAACAGACATCTGATTAATGCCAAAAATCCATCAATCAACCTTCAAACAATAATCACCAAAGATTAGGAACAACTACACTTGCTGAAAACATTTTTTCAAAATAATTCTTTGCCGTGAAAATGAGAAAAAATACAATATCAAAAATTCACGATTGAATCCCAATACACGACCTCACACAGGTGAGTTCGGTTCCCACCATTTCAGGGAGCTGAACTACCAGAACTTCCGGCGAATCCTCCACCGGAACTCTCAATATCTTTCACCGAAAAATCACAACAGCCTACCGGAACTCTCAACAGCCTCCACCGGAATTCTTCAACAGCATACTGGAATTCTTCAACAGCCTACCGGATTTAAACTCAGTTGTGAAATAAATTTCACGGTGACTCCAGAAGAAAAACACTTGTTTACATCTTCACGATAAATGTGAAGTGATATTTTGCTTAAAATAAAGGATTCTAACCAGAAACAGAGCAGTTTGAATTAGCCGATGATCAAATTCAGTTGGTTTGGGAAACTATCACCGCCGGATTCTCAGTTACGGTGATAACTCTGAATGTTAATGGAAAAAACTCAATCCAGCACATCGAACAACACCAGATCTCAACAGATCAAATGATCGTGCTGATTTTTCACACAAACAAGTACTAATCCGATAATCAAATGATCGCTGGATTCTCACATTTAAATCCACCGGAGTTTCAAATTGAAATCATCGGATTCTCAAATTTTTACCAGAACAGTAACATCATTACTTCAGATTTCTGGATTCCAGTAAATGTTTCACTATTATCAGCATACGCAGCATTATCCCTCTTTCAGATGCCAATCGTGACAAGATTTCACGATCTGAATAAGAAAATTCCGGCAACTTGACAAAATTTCACGATAGAAATTTCCGGTGGCTAGAAAATTTTTTTAACAGCTGATGATCAGCATTTGAAATCCATGGAATCAATTAATATGTTCAGCAGTCAGATTGCTGGTAGAATCAAAGCCTTTATCAGAATCATTGATCGGATTCAATGATTATCCGATCGATGCCAGCAATTTTCCTCAAATGATCTTAAAAAAAACATAATTGCTGTAAGAAATGCAGATCGATCTAAATTTTAAATGCTTAATCTAATAAAATTCTAACAGATCAAAGAGCAAAGCATGAATTTAATTGATCATATTTTTGATTTTCTGATGATTTGATGCTAATATAGTAAACTAAAAAGAAAAACAATTCAAATACAGTAAAAACACTTCAACGATTCACAGATTTTGAAAATGTTTACAAACTGGAAATTTCTAAATCTAAAACAACATGTTCTTTTTTTTTCTAATGGAATTTGAGTTCTAAACATGAAAACAACAATTCAAAGAAGAAAAGGAGAAGAATAGGAAGAAGAAGAAGAAGAAGAAGAAGAAGAAGAAGAAGAGAAAGAAGAAGAACTTACCGAATTGGAATGATTAGAAGAGAGGTTGGAATCCTCTATCTTGCTTCAGCCATTGCCGGAATTCTCCACCGGAAAGAGGATGAGAAAAAGAGGAGAAAATAGGGAGAAGAAGAAGAAGAGGTAAGAAGAGGTGGAGAGGAAGGGGAAGAAGAGAGGGCTTAGGCAAAAGAGAGAAGACAAGCCTCTCTTCCCCCTACGTATGATATTTATAATTTTGAACTTTTCTCCATAAGTCCCTCTTCTTTGTAAAATTGCATTTCAAAAACCTCTATTCAAAAAGTTATTTACAAAACAACTCAAAATGACTATGTTTTAGAAAATACAAAACTAAGTCTATTTTAACTCTAATTTTTTTATGATTTTCAAAAACTAAACTACTACAATTATGTCAAACACTAAAATAGGCATTAAAATGTAAAATAAAACTTTTTTTCATGCATTTTCTATTTTTAAATCATTTTAGCACATTTACTCGAAACTAACATAAAATTGGGTTTTTAATTCATATTCTCATGAAATCATGCATATTTTTATATGAAAAATCCCTAAAATATATGCATGATCATCATGCAACAAGTACGTGTATCTAGCAATGTGGCAATACAAAACACTGTGCATTTCGATGAGACAGTTAGAAACATTTTGCCACGGAAGGGCAGCTCTAAAAACAAATCAAGAGACGAGCAAAAGCATACAGAACTTGTATCTTTATCATAAGCGAGCTCATCTCGTGAGGTGGGGCCATCACCCGCACCTGAACTTGCCAAGGAGTTCCAAATGTCGCACAAGTCTCATAAGACCAATAATCTCCATACGTGTGTCTCAAGCTCCCCTTGTACTTAGGGAAAACACATGTAATTTGCCAAAGTGATTTGTGCAATCAAATATAACAAGCACGACCATGTGACTACATTCATTTGATGACATACGCCATAGGTTTCGCAAAACCCCTATTTTTATAAAAAGGCATTTGATAGGGCATCAATTGCAAATATTTTGCGTTCTATGCAAAAGTGTACACATGCATAAATATATGCATTCACATTACCCGTATTGATGGGTTTTCATTTGACACACGCCATAGGTTCTTAATCACGCAACAACCTTATTTTATTTTAAGACATTTAAAAAGGTGTCATTTGGAGGCACTTCGCGTTCCATTTCAAAAGTGGACCTACGCACATAGGTATGAGTCCATACCACATTACATTGATAGTTTTGTCATTTATTATGCGTACATAACCAGATTTACATAGGTTTGCTTGGGACGCACGCTCACACTTCGCACATGTTGACAAGTGTCAAACCAAGGAGTAATCGGGTAAATTGTAACCCGCGTCATTACACACTTTCAGCCTCATAGGCTGCTGCTCGGAGGTCTGCCAACCACGCTTAAAGTGTGGCAAAAAGAAGGAAATCCAGCTGCGGGATGGAGTTGTCCAAAGCTGACTTACCAACCTAACAGACGCATCGGTGCCATAGGGCACCACGCGCACGCAGCATGCCCGGTTTGGGCAGTGCTGCAAAACCGAAAAGAGGACAACGGGCCATGCTGTCACACGACGCCAATGACCCTGCTGCAAGGTCTGAAAACACTCAAACTAGGTGTGTCGGGTTTGGGAAAAGAGCCCGCACACCCACACACACCCGGTTGTAACAACAAGGGGAAATGGCCCAGGTCTGGATCGACTGGTTCAGACCCACAAACGGGCTGCTCTAACTAGAGCAGGGTCTGGACCGAATGTCCACACCCAAATCGGGGCACAGCTGCCACCAAACGAAGGGGAGCAGGCCCATGGCCTGCACCTAGCTGCGGTCTAAAATGCTGCAGCTAGGCTACAGCAACCCCAAGTAGCACCAGTTTGCTAGGCACAAGGGCGAAGAGCCCTTAACCGAAACTTGGTTCGGTTAGGGGACTCTAACAGGTCTGGACCACATCCGGTTCAGACCATGTTAGGCTATCCGAACACCCTAGCCACCCGAAATGGGTGCTGGCATAGGTTGCGCCAAAAAAAACTTAAAAGGGAGAAGAAAGGTAGTCGCCCCAACCGAACCTTGTTCGGAACAAGGCCTGGGACAGGTCTAGACCATGTTAGGTCTAAACCGTGTCAGGCCAAAGAAGAGCCCGACCCACACCAGCTCAAGCTGGTGGGCTCGACTAAGGGTCACACCAACTGAAAATAGGAAAAAAAAATGGCGCCGAGGCTGACCCGTTTGTGGTCGGCCTGAGGGTCACCCAAAAGCAACATTGCGTCCAGAAAAAAACTCTGGATGCCAACAGAAAAATGAATAGGGGCAAAAGAGGATGGGGCTCAGCCCGACCTACCCCGGTCAGTATCGCCCGAACCCAAAAGGGTCGACCCAACTGGGTATGGCTGCTACGCATGGGGGTCGGCCTAAGGCCTCCTTGTCAAAGTAGGAAATGCCTTGGTAGCACGGTTTCACTGACATAACAGGGCAGAACCATGGATGCCATGAATCAACCCCTCGAATAATGGATGATGCATGGTCGTGAAATGGAAAAACCAAGGCAAACAGAGTCTGGAATAATTTCATGATACCTATTACTTCATCGCACAACCAAATACATGCAAGCATGCTAAATCAGAAACGCAATCACAACGCATGCAAGCACACCCGTTAAAATCCACAAATCTGAATTAAAACATGTACTGGTGGCTCACGAACATGCCAAAACACCAATATATCGCTCAATCGAAAACCCATAAACATGATACATGCAAGCCTACTTAATGAAATTGGCTAATGAGTAATCAGAACTAAATGCTCAACCGAAAACAATGTTTTTGGACATGTGTAGGAGCGTCTCACCTTCGCGGCTTTCTCAACGGTGGAGATGGCGGAAAAGGTGATGCTACGGTTAGGAACTGCAACTAAGTAGTGCTCCACACCACTCTCACTAACTCTCTCTCACACGTCTAGGAGAAGAAGGGAATGAGAGGGAGAGAAGAGCAAGAGAGGAGAGAGGGGAAAAATGCCCTAGAGAAATGCCTTCTCTCTCTTGCTTAATGCCTTAAGTATGTAGGGTTGAACAAAAAAGACGGCTGGGATTATCCTAGCTTGGATGGAGGGCTGGGGTGCTCCACGCCCCCCCCCCCCATAGCCACTCCTATGCCCAATGCAATGCATGTCTTGCTTTCAAAACTTTTAGAAAGGTTTTTCAAAAATGTCATTAAGGGGTTTTAAAATGCCTTTATTGATTGTAAAAATTACATGGGACGCACAATGTCTACCGCCTCATCCAGTCATTCTGTAACGCCCCAACTTTTTATAGTAAAAATTTTGGAGTAAATTTTTTTTTTATTCTCAATTAGCGGAAGTGCGTAAAATACAAGTCGGGTGCATTACAGGGTAAAACAGAGAAGTACTAAACATACCATTCATTAATTGAAACATCAATGTCATTAATTACATCCCATAAAAGAATTGTAAATCTACTAATCAGAGTTCAAACATAAAATACTGAATAAATGAGATCTCTTGGCTTTATCCAAAATGACACCCCGATGCTCCAATTATTTGCTACCTGAAAAACATTTAAAGCAGAAGGGTCAGACTCCCCTGTCTGCGTAAGAAGCATTATATTTATATGTGGTGCTCAGTGACCTGTGTACAAATATGTGCAAGTACTGCAGATATAACTAGCATGGAAGTTTATAACATTCTAAGAAGATGATTATGCTTTCTAATTCATGATACAGTGCAAAAGATGACTGAACTAGATGTATATTTAACCACATTAGTACCAGCTGTAGATTCCACAAGTTTTGCTAAAGTCAACTCAACAGAATGTAATTCTTCATAGATAAGTTTCTAGTCAACTTAAATTATTTAATGCTTATCTTACTCTTACCCTATGGGTACGCACAGGCATAGACCTCGTAGCAGACTGAGACCATACGGGGGTCTATTATTTAATAACCCGTATGACTAGCCGTACGGATATCCAAAGGAGACGGTCCGTGACCGAGAGAGAACTCCCCAGTGGCTAGAACAAAAATTAGGATGCACCATGTACTTCTGTAGAAGACTTGGATCTACCACCTAGGACATACTGGTAGTCCTGGTCCTCTAACTTCGTGGACTGGGGACCGGGTGAGACGCCTAGCTCTCACAAGAACAAGAATGTCCACGAAGCTTGTACCACCTACCCTCTGCAAGGTAGACCATGGGTCCAGTAACATACACCATCTTTCAGGTGTACCCAGAGCCCTGGGAAACCAATAACATATACCATCTTTCAGGTATACCCATAATCCCACATATTTAATTTATATGTGTATAAATTTTCATTCTTGTTTGTTTGGATCCGGTAACATACATCTTCTTTCAGATGTACCCAAAACCCTAGGAAACCAGTAACATATACCATCTTTCAGGTATACCTAGAATCTCATATTTAATTTATATGTGTATAAATTTTCATTCTTGTTTGTTTGGATCCAGTAACATACATCTTCTTTCAGATGTACCCAGAACCCTAGGAAACCAGTAACATATACCATCTTTCAGGTATACCCAGAATCCCATATTTAGGTTATGTGTGTATTTTTTTTTTTTTTATTAATTCTCATGTGCAAGTCATTGCACCACAGGGGATTTTCCAAACCCCAACTCATACTCAGGTTGATCTTAGTATATGCACATTACCCATCGAATGCCTCAAAGGCACCAACCACAATTTCTCATAATTCTGGTTCAACTTTGTATTGAGTACTTAAACATTCGGCATTTTCAGTTTTGTTTATGAGCTCGAGTGTACGTTTCGTACCCCTACTGGTTATGCCGCAACATGGCATTATCCAACTTTATCATGTGTGTTCCATGTATTAGACATAATCCTAAAGTCCATATGTGAATCACATATCTAGTTTACCATCAAAACTATTTCCTTCATAGATATTTCAGTTGTATTTCACCTAAAAAGTCTTTAGAAAACTTTTCTAAAAGAACCCTTCATGAAAATCATTTTAGAAAACTCTTTACTCAAATTTTCATGTTTATTAGTCGACCAATAGGCTCACCGGTCGACCAACCTTTTTGGCTTCAAATCTTCTAAGCAAAAATGTTATTTTTTGTAAAATTAGTTGACCGAAGAATTTATCAGTCGACCGAACAGAATGTCTGTTTTCTGGAAAAATTTAGCAGCAGTCGACTGAAGGGTTTATCAGTCGACTGATCATAAAATTAGTCGACCGAAAGTTTTATCAGTCGACCGGACAGAATGTCTGTTTTCTGGAAAAATTTAGCAGCAGTCGACTGAAGGGTTTATCAGTCGACTGATCATAAAATTAGTCGACCGAAAGTTTTATCAGTCGACCGGACAGAATGTTCGTTTTCTGAAAAAAAAATTTAGCAGCAGTCGACTGAAGGGTTTATCAGTCGACTGAACAGAATATCAATTTTCTGAAAATTTTAGCATCAGTCGACTAAAGGTTTTATCAGTCGACTGATCAGAATATCTGTTTTCTGGAAAAAATTTAGCATCAGTCGACTGAAGGTTTTATCAGTCGACTGATCAAAATATCTGTTTTCTGGAAAAAATTTAGCATCAGTCGACTGAAGGTTTTATCAGTCGATTGAACAGAATGTCTGTTTTCTGGAAATTTTAGCAGTAGTCGACTGAAGGTTTTATCAGTCGACTGAACATATTATCAGTCGACTAACAATTGTCCCAGTCGACTAATTTTGCCGTTTTTCTGTAACTTTTAAAAGGGTGTATCTTTTTACTTTTCAAACATTTTGATCATTCTAAATGGACTATTTTGCCACCCCTTTCATCCTCAATGTATGGAATCTTTCAACTATAAATATGAGTGCATTCCACACTCAAAAACATCGAATCCAATCGAATTACCCAATATGAATGATATATCTTCATTTTACCATGATGTGAAATATCAATCACGTATACATAACTTCAGACTTGATTAAAACCATTCAATCTACAAGGTATGAAAGGTGTATTGAACAAGAAAATGCAACCAAACAATAATTTCATGAATAATAATCCGAGATACTTAGGGTTTCACGCCATTTGCCTACTTTATTTTTATTTCGATCTTGAATCTGTCATGGCTAACACCCACACCAAAAATATATGCATTTTTCCTACATAGATTTGAACTGTAGGTTTTGATATGAGTACTACATATCACCAGGCATACACATAGGAACAAAATGCCCTTACAAAGAACACCACAGTGCCCCAACGTTGGCCAAGGGTGAGAACTATTGGCTGAACCACTACATATAAACCTATTGGCGAGTAGGTGTTTCCGCTCATGCCACCCCGGTCTCGAGGCCCTAAACATTCCTATATACAGGTGGTGCTTGTCGCGTAAACTCCATGATATTGCAACATAGATGTGCAACAAGGCATCAACCACTTACATACAAATAGCAATGCTCCTTACCTTTTAGGAGTCTCATGACGGCAAGGCTGCAACCCCTTCTCTTCGTTAGAGCGGCACCCCACGTCGATAATGGATGTTCACGCGTTCAGCAAGGGAGGTCCACACAGTCCAACAATGGAGGTCGACCACCACCCTGAGAGAGAGAGAGAGAGAGAGAGAGAGAGAGAGAGAGAGAGAGAGAGAGAGATACGTCTAATGTAACTCCTTACCAAAAATCTCTCATTTAACTCCTCTATCTAGGGGGAGATTACTAAATTTTCAAAGCATTAAATCTTCACCCAAATCTCACGTTTTTGGTGGGTGATGTCTATTTCCAACAATGCCCCCCCCCCCTCTATGGCATGATTTCCTCTAACTTCCCTCACTATTTGCTTTATGGGTATCCCTCTTCCATGTCACCTGGGATTCTCCTCAATCCTTGGTAAAGCTAGATGGAAAAGCCAAAAATTTAGGCTTAACATAATCCCACGTTTTTACCCTTTTCACAAAGGTAGAAAACATCACTTTCTTGTGACAAAAAAAATAATTTGTGCACAGGGGGTTTTGAATTGAGGTTGCAACTCTACAACCCTATGTGTCCTACCATAACTCCACTTCACCACTTGTTTACTTTTGCGAAAATATTCTTTTATGTCATATTGGGACATTTTTCCTTGTTGATGGATTTCTTCCATTTTCAAATGGATTTTTCACCTGTTGGGTTTAAACTTGCACTCGCTTACTTTAAATGTGTTTCGGATCTCACGCTATCATCCCGAAACCATCGGGTTTCCTTACTTGGACTCGTGAACCGGGTCGGATCATCAGATCTCGCCAAGATCCGGATCCAAAACCACTTGTGAGAGTTTGTTATCAGTTTCGTTCTAGAAACCACAAGTCATAAAAATTGTACTGCCTAACTTAAAATCTTACTATTTCACATAACGGATGCCTTTTATTCATTTAGAATTTCATAAATTTCACAGGTTTTACATCCTTACCCTCTAAAAAGAAATTTTGTCCGCGAAATTTGTAATACATATCAATCAAACAATTGTGGGTATTTGTCCTTCATTGTTGCTTCTGGTTCCCACGTGCATTCTTCTAAGCCATGATGTCTCCATCTCACTTTGACTAGTGGGATGATCTTGTTTCGCATCACCCGCTCACTGCGATCTACGATTTTGACCGGTCTCTCTTCTACGATCAGATCTTCTTGCACACTGATGTCCTCAAACTGAATCACGTGTGATGGATCTTGAATGTATTTTCTCAACATCGATACGTGAAATACATTATGAATCTTGGCAAGTTGAGATGGTAGCTCAACTCGATAAGTCGTTTCACTGATCCGCTCTAATATTGGGAAAGGTCCGACATATCTAGGACTCAACTTTCCCCTCTTTTCGAATCTGAAAACGCTCTTGGTCGGCGATACCTTGACAAACACTGCATCTCCCACTTCGAAGCTAAGCTCTCTGCATCGCTGATCCGCATAGCTTTTATGTCGACTCTGTGTTGCTCTAAGTCGATCTCGTATCTTCTGTATTTGTTCAGTGTAATGTTGAAGTACCATTGGTGACTCAACTGTTCTTTTGCCAACTTCATCCCAATATACTGGTGACCTACAAGGCCGCCCATACAGTGCTTCGAAGGGCGCCATGCCAATACTTGCATGGTAGCTATTATTGTAGGCGAACTCTGCCAGTACCACGTGAGCATCCCATTCGCATTTCCAATCCAACATCCAGGCACGTAGCATGTCCTCCAGTGTCTGTATGGTCCTTTCTGACTGTCCATCGGTTTGTGGATGAAAGGCAGTGCTGAACTTCAACTTAGTTCCCAATGCCTTTTGTAACTGCCCCCACAGTCGTGAGGTAAACCGAGGGTCTCTATCAGATATGATCGAGACAGGCACCCCATGTAGCGTACTATCTCCTGGATATACAGGTCGGTCAAGCTCTCAAGTGATTGATTCTTCCTCATTGGTAGGAAATGTGCTGACTTAGTGAGTCGGTCAACCACTACCCAAATAGAGTCATGGTTCTTTCGGGTTCGCGGTAACCCCATCACAAAATCCATCGTGATATGTTCCCATTTCCATTGAGGAATTTCCATCAGCTGCATCGTTCCTCCTGGCCTTTGATGCTCGATTTTGATTTGTTGACATGTCAAGCACTTTGCGACGTATCTAGAATGATAGCAAGAATTAGCATAATCCCGATCTTATATCATAGAAAGAACAACCTAATTAGAACACATAAATTTTTCTCGTGAATTGGTTACCTTGCAACATCGCGCTTCATACCATTCCACCAGTACGAGTATTGAAGATCTTTGAACATCTTGGTACTGCCCGGGTGAATGGTATACTTGCTCTTATGTTCCTCTGCCAATAACTCTTCTCTGGTCTCTGGATCACTCGGTACCCATAATCGATCTTTAAACCATATACTTCCATCCTCTTTACGCTGGAAAACAGTGTCTTCTTGCAACGCCAATGCCTCCATCTTCCCGTACTGCGAGTCTTCTTTTTGCTTAATCATGATCCGCTCTCGTAGTTCTGATCGTACAGTCAGGCTAGACAGCCTAAGTATGCCTTGATCATCGGAGAAAGGTCTCCATTCTATGAACTCAGAAATCATCTTCCATCCAAGATTTACCAGGCTAGAAAGGTTTCCCCCAGCCTTTCGGCTAAGGGCATCCGCAACAACATTTGCCTTTCCGGGATGGTACGAGATTGTAAACTTGTAGTCCTTGATAAACTCGAGCCACCTTCTTTGTCGCATATTAAGTTCCTTCTAAGAAAATAGATACTTCAAGCTCTTGTGATCAGTGAAGACTTCGAACTGCTCTCCATATAGATAATGTCTTGTGATCATCGCAAAATTTGTCCTCTCTTTATGGTTTCTCTCTCTTCCTTCTCTTTTCCTTTTCTAACCTCTATTCTCCTCCTTTTTGAAGGGAGAAGGATAAAAGAAAGAAAAGAAAGAGAGAAGAGAAAAGAAAGAAAGAAAGAGAGAGAGAAGAGGAACTATTTTGCGGGTTTTCACTTGACCTTGATTTGAAAAATATTAAAAAAATTACTCGCCCCCGTTTTGAAAATATTGCGGGAAAAATGGAGAGACGGGATTCGCTCGTCGGTACGAGGTTCGACCGTTCCTGGCGACTTTACCAGGGGTAATCGAACCAAGGATCGAATCTATGCCTTTTGCTTTGCCTAAATATAATCTAAGGATTTATTCTAACTCTAAATGCACAAAGAATCATGCTTGTGCGATGCAAAGATGTATGCCCTTTTGAAAATGTTGATTTAGAAATTTCCAAGTATTTCTGAGATAAACTTGATAAAGGAGTGAAGAAATGATTTGATCTAACTTTAGAACTTGAGATAGATCAGAAAAAGTTCTAAGTCTTTGAAGTAAATCAGAGCTGGAAGAATAAAACTTGAAAGAATGATTCGAAGCTTTGAAAGGAAAATGAAGTTTCAAAGTCAGAAATGGACTTTGAATTTAATCATGGATTTTAGGGGAAGAAGATGAAGTTTTGAGGTGACATTGAATTTGAATCTTAGAATTGATCTGAGAGGATCAAAACTGTATTTTAAAAATAGAAATGGATTTAGGAATTCAAATGAGATCTGGAAATGGACTTGGATTTGAAATCTAGATTTTGAAATGGAATTGGATCTTAAAATGGATTTAAGATCTGGGATCTGAGATCCGATTTAAAATTGGTTTCTGGGTCCTAAGATGGATTTGGATCTGAAGTCTAAGATCCAATGTGTGATTGAATTCTGGACCCTAAAATGGATTTGGATCTGAAGTCTGAGATCCAAAGTAAAATTAGATTCTGGATCCTAAAATGGAATTGGATCTGAAGTCTGAGATCTAATGTAGAATTGGGTTCTGGATCCTAAAATAGATTTGGATCTGAAGTCTCGGATCCTAAGATGGATTTGGATCTGAAATCTAAGATCCAAATGTAGAATTGGATTCTAGATCCTAAGATGGATTTTTGATCTGAAGTCTAAGATCCAAATGTAGAATTGGATTCTAGATCCTAAGATGGATTTGGATCTGAAGTCTAAGATCCAAAGTGAAATTGGTTCTGGATCCTATAAGTAAATTGGATCTGAAGTCTGAGATCCAATATGAGTGTTGAATCATGGATCTTAAAATGGATTTGGAGTTGAATTCAGAAGAGGAATCAAGAATTTCTAAGTCTGATTTGAATTTGGGAAAAGGAATTTTAGACATTGAATTTTGAATATACAGATGGATCCCAAAGTCAATTTAGACCTGGGATTTGAAGCTTGAAATGAATCAAGAATCTCAAAGTTAAATTGAACTTTGAGTTTGATTGGAGCTTTTGAAAATGAATTTGAAATTTCAAAGTAAAATTGAACTTTGAAAATGAATTTGAATCGGAAATTTTGAATATGAAATGAATTTGAAATCTCAAAGTTAAATTGGACTCTGAGATGGAAAATGAAATAGAATTGAAAAAGATGAACAAGATTGAAGTTTGATTGAAGAAGATCTTTACATTACTTGGAGTTTTGAAAAAAAGACATTTTGAAAATGTGATGCAATTCTATCCTAAATGATGAATGAATTTAAATTCTTGAAGTTGGATTTTGAAATGCTATTCCATTCTTTAAATGAATTAAAATAAGATTGAAGATATAATACATCCTTGACTATGGTCATTGAATGTATTATATAATAATCTGTATTTAAACTCAGGTGAAGAATGAAACACATTTGGTGCTTTTATAGAATTTAAAATGAAATTAACTCTCAATATACCCTGACTATGGCCATTGGTATATATTTTGAATTAATTTTAAGTTAAATTCTGATAAAAGGAGATAATATTTAAGAAAATATGATGAATTTTGAAAATGGATCCAAGTGTGGATCCAGTGTTATTTCATAAAAGATAAAAATCCTAAGTTTTGTCCACATCCTGACTATGGCCATTGGTGTGGATCATCAATTTAGGATTGATTTACCTCTTACGAAATGGTGCACGTGCCATTCGTGTTTCACCAATGTGAGAATTTAAGAAATAAAGAAAAAATGTATGAAGAACAAGTAATTCAATGATATTCACAATGCTCATTCATTCTACCTAAAGCAGAAAATGTAAACTTTCATTCAAATCTAGCTATTACAATTGAATTGAAATCATACTCCTGAACTAAGAAGGAAAAGTAATTTCTATCTAATTCCTGCAAAACAATGTTAGCATAAGATAGATGGAAGGTATTATGCCAAATGAAAATGTTTATATACATGGAGGAATAGAATATATATACCTAAAGTGTAAGACCCGCAATTTTTCAGAAAATATCTGAATAAAATTCATGAGGCATTTACCGGTAAAAATAGCATTTCTTCTCAGAATGCAAAACGAATCAATTCCTGCGAGCCAGTTATACTTAGGATATTCGTCGAATCGCGAATATATGCTCAAACACTCTGGAAGCCATAACTTCCTACCTGAATGAAATCAAAGGATTCCTACGAGCCAACTTTCTTAGTTACGTCAATACGAAGAAAATGGCGTACTCAGAATTTTTCGGAAAAAATCGCCGGAAACCCAAAATTCTTGCGGGACCCACAGAAATATTGATGGGACCCACAGAAATATTCCTCAGAAAATATCTGGTGGGACCCACAAAAATATCCCATGGAATATCCAAGTGGGCCCCACACCAAGGAACCTCTTGGAATTAAAAAGAAGCCAAGGGGGTAGAAGGGGCATGAGAAAATCCAAGAGGAGGTGGGCTTGGGCTATAAATAGCCCTCCCCACTCTCTCTCTTCTCATAAAAATCGACCCCCTCTCTCTCTTGCCTTCTCTCTCTCTCCTAAACCTCCCCTACCTAGCCTAGCCCACCTGAGCCCACCTGACCTGGTCTGAGCCTGCCTG
Organism: Nuphar pumila; assembly: GCF_984573655.1. NCBI lineage: Eukaryota > Viridiplantae > Streptophyta > Magnoliopsida > Nymphaeales > Nymphaeaceae > Nuphar > Nuphar pumila. Next base: position 98,971,355 of record NC_143251.1, read on the forward strand.
ACTTAGCCTGAGCCTGCCTGACCTGGTCCTAACCCACCTGACCTGGGTCTGAACCCACTTGACCTGGTCCAAACCCAGTTGACTTGACTTGAACCTAGTTGGGTTTAAAGTCAAAGTCAAAGTCCTTTTTGGTCCAGATTCCGGTTTGGATTTCTGAACCCAGACTTAGCCTACTTGAGCTGAGTTCGAACCTGCTGAACCCAGTTGACTTGGATCGAACCCTGTTTGGTTCAAACCACTTAGGTTGAGTAGCTTGACCTACTCTACCTCTTTCTCAACTAAGTCAGCTTCATCTGACTTAGTCTGACCTCTCGAAGGAAGGCTCGAAGCCAAAGAAGCAACCCGGAGCCGTTTCTTCCACGATTTGAAGTAAGTTCGCTTCGTTGATCCATCTCTCTCAAGTATTTGATTGTTTGTATATAGAATATACTTTCTAAAGTAGTATCTTGCTTTAGTTCTTGGTTGAGCCCTCTAGGACGCTTCGGTGTTCACGCGCTCGCCTCGTAACTATCATCGGATATATATGTTCGAATACGCAGTATATGTGTTCTTCAAAATAGTATCTCACCCTAGTTCTTGGTTGAGCCCTCTAGGACACTTCGGTGTTCACTCGCTCGCCTCGTAACTATCGTTGGATACAGATCTAGGTGTATATCTGCTGATACTGCCGACGCGTCTTATATCGCACAGGCCATGTAATTTACCTTTGCCGTCGCGTCGTATGATGCCAAGGCTCCCTGCTTTCTGTACTTCCGATTACTGCACTTCCGATTATGCATTTACTTACGCCGTCGCGTCGAACGATGCCAAGGCTCCTGCTTTCTGCACTGTATTTACTTACGCCGTCGCGTCGAACGATGCCAAGGCTTCTGCTTTGTTATATATGTAGAATATTTCGTTCAGTTACACACCCTGAACAATAGTATATGCATTTCTTTACGCCGCCGCTGTATAAAGCACAGGCTTCTGCTTATACTACATATATAGCGCATAAATGAGCGTTCAAATGGAGATCAACTCCAAATCGCCCATGCGATTCCTTGACCGCTCCTCGTTCAAGATTCTGCTTGACGAATGAAGCCCCTATTGGAAAGGCTTCGGTTTTTGGCAAAATGCTCTTTACGTAATGACTAAGTCAATTTCGTATGGCCTGGCTATGGCCAAGGGTTCCTGCAACCTTGATGGATGTAAAGTACGCACAACGGTGCGCATCCATTTCCCGAATTAAGCGTGGCGATTTCCTACCAAAGAGGGGAGATGCCGCTGAAATGGATAAAAGAAACGCACGCTTTCTCCGTAAAAGAGAGGAAGTGCTGCTGAAATTTCTGAAGAAGCTAAGAATAGCTTAGAAAGAACGTAGCAGGATACTCTGACATATAGCAGAGTGCTACCCAGTTCATGGTTTGCCCTCTACAACGTAGAAGGGTTCGTCGCACCACTGCCGGTAGAGCAGGGGAGGTGCTGACGAAATGGTTGGCAGAAGAGCTGCCGGAACCAATGGAACGGCATAATGATGTCCGTTGATGGAACGATGCCAGATCGGCTCGTATCCTTGTGCCTGCAAGGGCACCTTGCTCGTAAGGGCCGCTGAGCCGGAGTAGAAGTTGCGCCTTGGCTAGGTTTGGACTCGTTGCGTAAAAATACGCCGAGTAGCCGATCTATTTAGATCGAGTCATATGCATGCTCATTGAGAACGGTTACACAACCAGACTCGTAAGGGCCGAAGAGCCAGAGTGTGTTGTTTCCACCCAAAGAGGTGTGATGCTCGTGGTGGCCGAAGTGCCAAAGAGCGGTGTTCTGCATGCATATGAATAAGACTTAAGGTCGCACATACCCCGCGGTTGAAGATCGTGTTAGGGGTACCCCCTCAGTAATGACTGTGTTGGGGAAGACTGAATGGGGTCAGGTACATACTCCCGTAGTGCTGAAAGCACGGGCTGCCTAAATGGCATGCAGATTCTGTCCAAGTAATTGTAAGACTGGCAGACTCTTTCAGGAATTATGCTCACTGTGGAATGACAGTGATGGTACAGCCTTGAGTGACATGTATTTTACTTTGGACCTGATAGAGTCCACGATGGCCTCAGTCACTCATGGGTTTTGGGGTCGTGGTTATCCTTAAGATCTAAGGATTGAACCCAACTACTGCAAGTAGAGGATGCATCCGAATATGGGCCTAGTAGGATTCTCCCAGTTGAAACACACTGCCCTACTATGGATAGGGTCAATAGGCCTCTAGGGTATCTAAAATACATAGAATAATCAACCCCCAGAACGTCGCGTTGATGCCCGGACAATAGCTCTACCTGCGTACCAAAGGCGGGAGCGGTTAATTATCAAACAATGCATTAGTTCTAGGTACAGCGATGCTTTGAATGTATGAGTGAATGACGTGTTGAGTCAGTCCTGCATAACCTTTGTGAAGGTGTCATGTTCGGTATACTACTGGACCGACTTGGCAAAGACCCATGTTGTATCCGCACGACTAAGCGAAGCTCGAGGAGTTGTCCTTAGATGCGTGGGAAACGGATGTGCCAAGTATGAAGACTTGAGCTAGACATCACTTTGAGACCTGGAAGAGGTCATGGCTAAGTCGTGGAGACTTATGCGGCTATTCAAATCACAGCCCTGAAAAGGCTTGCTCTAAGTCATGAAGACTCGAGCGGATGTTCAACTCATAGCCCTGAGGAGGCTCCTGCGATATACGCTAAGTCTTGGAGGCTTGAGCGTCGTTATTGCGCATTGCGACCCTGAGTGGTCATTATCGTGCTTGAGTTGAATGGTTACATGATTGCATGCTTACCAGACCATCAGTGGTTCTGACCCCGTTTTATGGGGATTTCAGGTGTTGGACCTGCGTGGCGATATGCGGAGCAAGGCGGCATCGAGTTCCAGGGTTTCTCTAGACAGAGTTGTACTGCTTCCTTTTTATTGAACCTACACTGCTCTCCTAAGCAGTAGTGTTGTAATAAACATATGTTTTCGATAAAATGGAACACTTTGGTGGTCAATGAGTTGCTTGGCCACATACCTGCAACGTGCTCGGAGTTTTCTAAAACTGACGACTCATTATCGTCTGATTCCGCTGCTAAAAGCTTTTCTAAGTTCCGCTGCAAAGAAAAAAAAAAGAAATTCATGAAAATTTTAACTTAGCTTTGTTTTGGAAATCCGGGGCGTTACAGAATTGGTATCAGAGCATGAGTCTGAGAAACCTGGTTCAAGATCCGTCATGGTCCCGATATCGCACTGTAAGTATATGTTTTTATACTTTTGTTGTGATCTGGGTGCATCTTTGTATAGATGGCAACTCATGACTCGCGTGGATATTGCTATCGCTGCAAGGTCATGCACGATGAGTGGATATGCCCGTATGAAGTCCAAGACTGCCAATATAGTAGCGAAGATGGGCATTCCGTCAACGAATGCCAAAGGAAATATACCGCCGATATGGGTCGGCGGGCTTCAAAGGGTCTCAGGGATGAGACTTCGCGTGTCAGTGGACCGCATCACTCTAGTGTTGGGAGCAACCATACCCCAACATCTTTTGATGAATTACCAAGGCTGAGGGATTTTGATTTGAACTTCCCTGCAGAAGTCTATCACTCGCCAAGCTACCATCCGGCATCACATATGCCGAGCGTAAATGGCAGGAACAAAAGAGGGGATTCTTTCTGTTCGCCAATCATTATTCCAGACTCCCAGAGTCTTGATCTTGCTGACTGGGAAAGTGGACTGGAGTCTCTCATATATCCCCAGTATTCGCTTGCTAGTGCGGAAGTGCCGCCCAAGCCAAAGCTAGTAGTACCTACACCAAGGCCATGTGGCAATAGATGGACCTTTTGGAGTTCGTCTTCATCAAAGAAATCCAAGTCTTAAAGAGACTGGTGATGTTTTGGAGTCAGTAGACTCATGTATATAGTTTCTCAACGCCTAAAGTCTGCCAGTGCGGCATGACGTTTTGTTTAAGGCGATGCTTGTGTAAATGTGATGTATATTAAGTAAATAAAGCTTTTTACTTCCTCATATACATCGAGAAACTAAAAACAAGTGCTTGTGTGTGCATAGATAAATGGCTCCTACGACGAGGAGAACCATACCAAGCGAGGAGTCCCATACGCAAGGATTCCTGTTGGAGACACTCAACAACCTGGTTACCGCCATCCGTGAAACGAGGCCAGAACCAGTCGCACCACGAAATGAGCACCTGGGAGGAGTGACTTATGAGAAGTTCCTCAAGCTTGACCCGCCAGTTTTTATTGGCAGAGCCGATCCTGAGCTCGCGGAGAGTTGGATCGAAGAGACAGAACGTGCCTTCTCAGTACTGGGAGTACCAGAAGAGAAGAAGACCAACTTTGGCACGTATCGATTAAAAGATAATGCACGGAAGTGGTGGGATACCACTAAACTTATCCAGTTCTCACAAGTCGAAGTCATTCCTTGGACTGACTTTCGGAGGACTTTTATGGATAACTACTTCCCGTTGCATTCCAGAAACAAGAAAAAGATGGAGTTTCTGGAGTTGGAACAGGGCGGTATGAGTCTAATGGACTATACCACCAAATTTCAGAATCTAGAGCGCTACTGCTCTCGATTGTTCGAAACAGACCAAGAAAGGGCCGACAAATATGTGAATGGTCTGCGCGAAGGGCTGCGATCTCGAGTGATAACAAGCATGCCTTCGACTTTTCAGGCTGCGGTAGCAGCAGCTTCAAAAATCCAAGAGGATTGGGCGCGATCTAAAGTGATCATAGCAAAGAAGCCCATAGTGAATGGTGGGAATCGTAAAAGGACATTCCCAAGTGGCCAGGGTTCACGACAACCCTTTCAAAAGAAGAAGTTCCAAGGAGGGAACAACACTCAGCAAGTCGTGAGGCCAAGACAGAACACAACTCTGAATGGTCAGTCGTCCAACTTCAGCTGCCCAAGGTGTCGTATGAACCACCCCGGAAAGCCATGTCCTCGTGACATTGGTGGGTGCTTGTATTGTGGCAAGATGGGCCACTTTATAAGGGATTGCGCCAAGAAGGCTGCAGATGAACAGAGGAGTAGTGCCGGATCTGCCAGACCCTCTCGACCAGCACCACAACGTTCTCAGTTTCAACGACCTCCACCTAGAGTAGAACAAAGGCCTGCTGCAGGTCGTGTATATGCTGTAACGACTGAACAAGTCGAAAATGGTGACCTGATTGAAGGCACCGTACCTGTTAATGGACATGCAGCTTACGTCTTGTTTGATTGTGGTGCTACTCATACGTTTATCTCTGACGATTTCACCGAACAACTCCACGCTTCGGTGCAACCGATTGATAAAATGATCAAAGTATATAACCCATTGGGTTCACGCACCAAATGTATCCGGTGTGTGAAAAATTTGGATATTGAGATAGCAGGGCAACACTTGCCTACTGACGCCATCCTGATCGATATGGTACAGTACGATGTCATTCTGGGAATGAATTGGTTGGCTCAGAATAATGCCAAGATTCTGTGCCGCGAGGGCAGAGTGATTCTATCTCGACCCGGATTGCCTAAGATGGAGTACCGGTTATCCAAACCAGTTCCACAGAAAAGGCTCATATCAGCACTTAAGGTACAAAAATACCTTAGGAAGGGTTGTGTGGCCTTCCTGTTGAGTCTCTCGGTGGAAAAATCCAATGACCAACCCCTTGAGAGTTTGGAAGTGGTGCGGGAGTTTCCCGATGTGTTTCCTGAGGAATTGCCAGGACTTCCGCCACTTCGTGAGGTTGAATTTGGAATTCAATCCTTACCTGGAACAACGCCGATATCCAAAGCCCCGTATCGAATGGCGCCAGCTGAACTCAGTGAGTTGAAGTGTCAGTTGGAAGAACTGATGGAACAAGGGTTCATCCGACCGAGTGTGTCACCGTGGGGAGCCCCGGTACTATTTGTAAAGAAGAAGGATGGATCCCTTCGGTTATGCATCGATTATCGGATGCTTAACCAGGCAACTGTTAAAAATAAGTACCCGTTGCCTCGGATTGAGGACTTATTCGATCAGCTCAGAACAGCGAGGGTGTTCTCCAAGATCGACCTCAGGTCTGGGTACCATCAGCTCAGAGTAAAGGAAGAGGATATACCCAAGACAACCTTCAGAACGAGATACGGCCATTATGAGTTCGTAGTAATGCCCTTCGGACTCACTAATGCGCCTGCTGCCTTTATGGATCTAATGAACCGGATATTCAGACCATATTTGGATAACTTTGTCATCGTCTTTATTGATGACATTCTCGTATATTCTGAGAACAAGGAACAACACGTGGAGCACTTGAAAATCGTCTTGAAAACCCTTCAAGATAACCAACTCTATGCTAAGTTTTCAAAATGTGAATTCTGGCTAGACAAAGTGATGTTCCTTGGTCATGTGATCTCAAAAGATGGAATCGCAGTGGATCCTGCGAAGGTGGAAGCTGTGATGGACTGGAAGCAGCCAGAAAATATCACTGAGGTCCGTAGCTTCCTTGGACTTGCCGGATATTATCGGAAGTTCATACAAGACTTCTCCCGAATCGCCGTACCGATGACGAAATTACTTAAAAAGGGAGTCAAGTTTGAATGGACTGACCAGTGTAAGGAGTGCTTTGAGGTTCTCAAACAGAGGCTTACCACTGCCCCTGTCCTTACCTTACCTTCTGGTCAGGGAGGCTTCGTTGCTTATACCGATGCCTCGGGAACAGGTCTGGGTTGTGTGTTGATGCAGCATGGCAAAGTAATCGCCTATGCATCACGACAGTTGAGGGTCCATGAGAAAAACTATCCAACACACGACTTGGAGCTTGCCGCGGTAGTGTTCGCGCTTAAAATCTGGCGACACTACCTGTATGGAGAGAAATTTGAGGTCATGTCGGACCATAAAAGCCTAAAATACCTCTTTTCTCAAAAAGAACTCAATATGCGGCAACGGCGATGGCTGAAATTCCTCAAAGACTATGAATTCACGCTTTCCTATCACCCTGGAAAGGCGAATGTTGTAGCAGATGCCCTTAGTCGCAAGACTGTTGGCACTCTGGCCAGCCTAACCGGACAATGGAAGTTGATGGAGGATTTCGTCAAGTGGAAACCATTTTTGGCTGATTCAGGTAGAATCCAAATGTCATGTTTGACGATCCACATTGAGTTCCTCGATCGCATCGTAGCCGAACAGTTCAAAGATCCCCAATACTTGGAATTGAAAGCTCGTGCTGAAAAAGATAACACTTTCTTCCATTTGAAAGAAGATGGAGGAATATGGATGGAAGAAAGAATTTGGGTTCCAAATAACCCTGAGCTAAGACAGGAAGTACTCCAGGAGGCTCATAATAGCAAGTACACCATTCACCCTGGAGGTACGAAGATGTTCAGAGATTTACAGAGAAAGTACTGGTGGAGGGGTATGAAACGTGATGTGGCTACGTTTGTCTCGAAGTGTTTGATCCGCCAGCAAGTTAAGATCGAACATCAGCGCCCTGGTGGAAAGATGCAACGGATCGAGATTCCAGAATGGAAATGGGAAGGCATTACGATGGATTTCATCGTTGGATTGCCTCAATCCAAGAGACAACATGACTCAATATGGGTGATCGTGGACAGACTCACCAAGTCTGCTCATTTTCTGCCAATCAACACTCGTTACTCAACTGAACGATTGGCGGAGATCTACATTCGGGAAATCGTTAGACTCCATGGAGTGCCGATTTCGATCATATCTGATCGTGACCCGAAGTTCACCTCTCACTTTTGGGAGCAGCTTCAGAAAGCCCTGGGGACGAAACTCAAGTTCAGTACAGCATTCCATCCCCAAACAGATGGGCAATCAGAACGAATCATACAGACTCTTGAAGATATGCTAAGAGCCTGTATGCTGGAATGGAAAGGTGATTGGGATTCCCACCTAGCGTTGGCTGAATTTGCTTATAATAATAGCCACCACGCTAGCATTGGGATGGCGCCGTATGAAGCCTTGTATGGACGACCCTGTAGATCACCAATCCATTGGGGTGAAGTGGGTGAGCGAACCTTGGACTCGCCCATTGTGTTGCAGCATTATACTGAGCAGGTCCACATGATCAGAAAGAAGCTACTGACTGCTCAGAGTCGACAGAAGAGCTACGCCGATCAGCGGCGTAGGGAACTCGCTTTTGCGGTTGGAGATAAGGTTTTTATCAAGGTCTCTCCAACCAAGAGTGTGTTTCGTTTTGGAAAGAAGGGGAAGCTCAGCCCCAAATTCGTTGGTCCCTTCGAAGTTTTGAGCCGGATCGGAGAGACTGCCTACCGAGTAGCATTGCCACCACAATACGCGCAAATACATGATGTATTTCACGTATCAATGCTTAGAAAGTACGTTCATGATCCTTCTCACGTCATTCAACATGAAGACATTGACATCCGAGAAGATATGACGGTAGAAGAAAGGCCAGTGGAGATCATGGACCGACGGGAGCAAGTGCTAAGAACGAAGGTCATTCCACTTGTTAAAGTGAGGTGGCAGCATCATGGAATCGATGATTGCACTTGGGAGCCTGAATCGGATATGCGGGATAAATATCCTGAACTCTTCACCTTGTACTCTTAGCTGAATTTCGCGGACGAAATTCCTTTAAGGGGGTAATGATGTAAGACCCGCAATTTTTCAGAAAATATCTGAATAAAATTCATGAGGCATTTACCGGTAAAAATAGCATTTCTTCTCAGAATGCAAAACGAATCAATTCCTGCGAGCCAGTTATACTTAGGATATTCGTCGAATCGCGAATATATACTCAAACACTCTGGAAGCCATAACTTCCTACCTGAATGAAATCAAAGGATTCCTACGAGCCAACTTTCTTAGTTACGTCAATACGAAGAAAATGGCGTACTCAGAATTTTTCGGAAAAAATCGCCGGAAACCCGAAATTCTTGCGGGACCCACGGAAATATTGGTGGGACCCACAGAAATATTCCTCAGAAAATATCTGGTGGGACCCACAAAAATATCCCATGGAATATCCAAGTGGGCCCCACACCAAGGAACCTCTTGGAATTAAAAAGAAGCCAAGGGGGTAGAAGGGGCATGAGAAAATCCAAGAGGAGGTGGGCTTGGGCTATAAATAGCCCTCCCCACTCTCTCTCTTCTTATAAAAATCGACCCCCTCTCTCTCTTGCCTTCTCTCTCTCTCCTAAACCTCCCCTACCTAGCCTAGCCCACCTGACCTGGTCTGAGCCTGCCTGACTTAGCCTGAGCCTGCCTGACCTGGTCCTAACCCACCTGACCTGGGTCTGAACCCACTTGACCTGGTCCAAACCCAGTTGACTTGACTTGAACCTAGTTGGGTTTAAAGTCAAAGTCAAAGTCCTTTTTGGTCCAGATTCCGGTTTGGATTTCTGAACCCAGACTTAGCCTACTTGAGCTGAGTTCGAACCTGCTGAACCCAGTTGACTTGGATCGAACCCTGTTTGGTTCAAACCACTTAGGTTGAGTAGCTTGACCTACTCTACCTCTTTCTCAACTAAGTCAGCTTCATCTGACTTAGTCTGACCTCTCGAAGGAAGGCTCGAAGCCAAAGAAGCAACCCGGAGCCGTTTCTTCCACGATTTGAAGTAACACTACAACAGAGCAGTAGATTAGCGACGACCACCTTTCGTCGCTAATCCGTCGCTAATCCGTCGCTAACCATGTTAGCGACGGATTAGCGACAACGCGGCGACAGTATGCTTACGTCGCGAATATTTCGACGCTAACTGGCGACGGAATTATTCCGTCGCCAAGTCCGTCGCTAATTGCGACGGAATAACGAGCGCTATATTCCGTCGCCAATCCGCCGGTACTAAACGGCGACCACGGCGTGGCGACGGATTTAATTCCGTCGCTAAGCCGTCGCTAGATTAATATGAATAGCGACGGAATCATCCGTCGCTAATCCGTCGCAAAAACGGAAAAAAATCAAAAAAAATTTATTTAAAAATTAATTACAGAGAACTGTACAATTTATATTTCCTGTACAATTTATATTTCCTGTAAATAAAAAACAAACCACACAAAAAAATTCATATAACAAGTATCTATAATAATTAATCGTTCCACCTTAAAACTAAGAAGTTTAATTATTTAGAATTCAACAATTACAATTAGGAAAAATAAAAAAAATAGAACTTCTTCAACACAGTCCTCTAATCATCGCCAAGATTTTGTGCGTCTTCTTGTTCATTGTCTTTATCTGTCCCTTCAGCTCCACTACCCTGATTATCGCTAGCAGCCTACACAAGAAAAGAACAGTCAGTATTGATAAACAAAATATAATGAAATAAATTACACACTATATGTGATTCTATCATGTGCTCATGTGTGATCTAAGACAATAAAAAAACTCTATATGTGATTCTATCATGCTCATATGTGTGCTAAGGCAGTCAAAAAATTGAATATGTGATTATAGCATGTTCATATGTGTTCTAAGGCATATAAAAAAACTCTATATGTGATTCTACCATGCTCAGATGTGCTTTAAGGCAAGCAAAAAACTATATATGTGATTCGATCATGCTCGTATGTGTGCTAAGGCAGTAAAAAAATTGAATATGTGAATATAGCATGCTCATATGTGCTCTAAGGCAGGCAAAGCCAAAAATTTTATATGTGATTCTATCATAAATGATATATAACATGTTCATATGTGTTCTAAGGCAGTTAAAAAACTCTATATGTTATTATAGCATGTTCATATGTGTGCTAAGGCAGTCAAAAAACAGAATATGTGATTATAATATGCTCATATGTGTTCTTAGGCAGTAAAAAAACTGAATATGTGATTATAGCATGCTTATGTGTTCTAATGCAATCAAAAAAACTTTATATGTGATTCTATCATGCTCATATGTGCTCTAAGACAGACAAAAAGTTAAATATATATATATGTGATTCTATCATGCTCATATGTGTGCTAAGGCAGTAAAAAAATTGAATATGTGATTATAGCATGTTCATATGTGTTCTAAGGCATCTAGAAAAACTCTATATGTGATTCTACCATGCTCAGATGTGCTTTAAGGCAAGCAAAAAACTATATATGTGATTCGATCATGCTCGTATGTGTGCTAAGGCAGTAAAAAAATTGAATATGTGAATATAGCATGCTCATATGTGCTCTAAGGCAGGCAAAGCCAAAAATTTTATATGTGATTCTATCATAAATGATATATAACATGTTCATATGTGTTCTAAGGCAGTTAAAAAACTCTATATGTTATTATAGCATGTTCATATGTGTGCTAAGGCAGTCAAAAAACAGAATATGTGATTATAATATGCTCATATGTGTTCTTAGGCAGTAAAAAAACTGAATATGTGATTATAGCATGCTTATGTGTTCTAATGCAATCAAAAAAACTTTATATGTGATTCTATCATGCTCATATGTGCTCTAAGACAGACAAAAAGTTAAATATATATATATGTGATTCTATCATGCTCATATGTGTGCTAAGGCAGTAAAAAAATTGAATATGTGATTATAGCATGTTCATATGTGTTCTAAGGCATCTAGAAAAACTCTATATGTGATTCTACCATGCTCAGATGTGCTTTAAGATAGTCAAAAAAACTATATATGTGATTCTACCTGAGAGGGACCTGGAATCGAAGATCCCCTATCCTGAACAGCGGCCTTGATCTCATTTCGGAGAAAGGGGGCGACGGTGTATTGGAAGTAGTTATTCAGTGATTCATTAATGATCTCGCGTACATCATCACCGGAAAGAATAGTCGGCTGCTTGGAGCTTATGTCGGCGCAAGAAGTTGGTGAGCCGTAACTGGAAGAACCAATAACTGGTGAAGTGTTCATATTACTCCCAAACCCGAACACGCGACCTTTTTTGGGTTCACCTGCTGCAGTCACCCATGCTGTAGGATCAAATGATGGATGCTGAGTAGCGTCTTCACCATATCGCTCTACCATTTGTTGCTCATATGCCTCCTACAAAATAATGTTTAAAGTATTCATTAATAATTAATGATAACATTATGATGACTTGCATATATATTGCAATGATTATTAATAGAATTAATACATACCGTTGTCGTTCTCGCCTTCTCTGATACGAAGACTCCCGTGGTCTTCCGTTTATGTGTTTCTACAAACACATCCTTATATGGTACACTGCCTCCTTTTTCTGCTTCCTGCGAAGTTAAATGACAAAAGATTTAGTACACAAATTTGCAACTATACTTATAAAATTAATATTATATATTGATGAGTTACCATTTTCTTTAGGTGGCTCCCAAATGTCTTAGATCCACCTGTGTGTAGATGGGCTTCGGGCATCTTCGATCGATTTTGTGAAGCCTTCGCAGAGCGATTTTTAAATGCATCTCCCGCCCACATATCGCACATTTCATCCCAGTAATCTCTCCTGATAGTAATAGGACCATGGCCCTTCCACAGTAATGGATCATCTACTACGCCAGATGCTTTTTTTGCTGCAGTCTTCATAGTGTGCAGCATGTCTGCAAATCGATTGGCAGACACCTTCTGCCACACCTTCCTTGCATCATTTTCTTCCACCGTAGTTGCAAAGCGATTCGAAGCCTACAAATATTTTCAGAAAGTTAGTAGACATTGCTTAAATAAATTAAATATGAAACACATTAACTATGAGGAACAACTGTATACCATGAATGAGGACCACAATCTGTCTAATACCTCCTTTGGGTACTCTTTCCATTGAGCAACTGGTCCTGGTAGATGTTGAAGAAGTGAATTCCTAATCTCCCGTACTACTTCTTGTGGCTCAAACCTCGTGCTGCACATGAATTGTTACACAGTAAATATCAATATAAAATATTTAAAAGATATGCAATAATTGAAAACAAAATACTTACGGTCGATTATCGATATACACTATTCGAATGAGTCTTCTTGTGCCAGCCTGTGAAGACCCTGTTTCCTGTGTTGGCTGTTGACTTGTGCGATCAACTGGTGTAGGTGGGTCGTATACAGGCGCAACATCATCTGTAAAAAAATACACACCAAGTTCTCAGAATGTGCATTTGAACTAATCAAGCATCTAATTAGTTATATGATATACCTATCACAGGAGCCCGTGAAGATGAAGGTTGAGCCTGGCTACTACTGGATGAGCGACCACTATAACCTCCACGAACCATATTCTAACAAATAACATATGTCATACAATACATTCAAATAATTCACATCAAGTATTACAATGCATTCAAGTCATTCACATCAAGCATTGCAATGCATTCAAATAATTCAAATCATTGACATCAAGTATTGCACTAATTCAAATCATTCGTTAATTGCATAAATTATAATACATTCAGATAAATTACAATGCATTCGAATCATTCGTATCAAGTATTACAATACATTGAAATAAAATTTTTAATCATTCACACCAAGTATTGCAATACAACTCACATCAAGTATTACAATGCATTTAAATAGAGGTTTGTAGTATAAGATTTTTTTCACTAGCTTGAGAATTCTTCCTCGTCACTAGTTTGACTTTCTTCTTCTTCTTCTTCTTCTTCTTCTTCTTCTTCTTCTTCTTCTTCATTGTTTGCCCATCCACTTGGTACATCATTTGGATCACATTCCTCTATGAATGTTTCATCAGCCAATGAAGATATGACATGCATATCATGCGCAACATCGTGACCATAAGCGAAGTCACAGACATCATCTGATTGATAGTAATCACTGTCTTCAGCTAACTCATCTTCTTGTAACTGATCATACTCGGGGTATAGTTTGGATTTCACCTTGCAAACTGCCCACCATTCATTTCTATCTGACTTTTTTATACTCGGATATGAAGTATAATAAACTTGTTGAGCTTGCGAGGCTAATATGAATGGTTCATATGTTCCAAACCTGGATTTATGATTCACCTCCACAATGCCTGAAGCTTTGTCGAGTCTTGTTGCAGTTGGATCAAACCAATGACACTTGAATACCGTAACCCTGTTATTCATGCCTAAGTAAGTCAACTCCATTATTTCCTCTATAACACCGTAGTAATCATGTTCATTTTCACCGTAGCTGCTACCCTTGACACACACGCCACTATTTATCGTTGATTTGTTTATACCGTAGTCTTTTGTATGGAATCGATAACCATTTACGATATACCCGTTGTAGCATTGCACAACTTTGGTCGGACCATTTTCTAAATCACATATTCCTTGATCTTTAACATCACCATGGCGAACCTACGCACAGACATAAACAATTATTGTGATCACGATCAATTAAGTAACTTAGTGTTGTTTATAAGTACAAAATTTATGTTAGCTTCTTTACCAACTGTTTCAACCACTCCACAAACTTAGTTTCACGTTCTTTTTGTACTTCTGCATTAGTGAGATGTGAAACTTTGCTTTGCAACTCCAGATCAAATCGTCTGCAAACCACAAATACTAATATTACCGAGCCATGTATCCACATATAGAACATAAAAGGATTTATAATTGAGTTGTATATACATATACTTACTCAATGTATGGGTCGATCGCTGAACAATTAAAAAGAATATAGATGTGTGCTGCATCTTGCTCTCGATCTGTCAATAGCCTTGATCGGCAACTACCAAATGCATGCCCAAGTCGTTAAAATATCGACAGCTTGTCAGCTACAGTTACTTGTTCTCCATCATCGTTACGGGGCGGGCATGTGTAACGTGTTGAAATATGAGGTTCGAAGTACATAGATGAGAAATTTGAAATCTCTTCTAAAGTGTACGCCTCACAAATAGAGCCTTCTACTCTTGCTTTATTACGAACCTTTTTTTTTAGGTCGAACATGCATCTGACAAGAATATACATTTCAAATTTTAAATATCTGTCATTAAAGAGACAAATATAAAAAAACATATACCTTTCAAATGGGTACATCCATCGATATTGCACAGGGCCACCAACCCTTAGTTCATATGGCAGATGTATGATCAAATGTTCCATAACATCGAAAAATGCTGGCGTAAATATCTTTTCTAACAGACAAACAGTGGTGATGACAGAGTCCTCGAGATTCTTTACATCTGATACAATGACCTCCGATGCGCACAATGTTCTGAAAAATCCGCTCAACTCAGACAATACCCCCCATATAGGTTTGTCTAACATATCATGGAATGCTAGGGGTATCAATCGTTGCATAAAGATATGACAATCATGGCTCTTCAACCCATATAACTGTCCATCGTCAATCTTCACAGCCCGAGCAATGTTAGAGACATATCCATCTGGAAATCTCAGTTGTCTCAACCATTGACATACATGTTTTATTTGATCAGGTCCGAGCACGTACTTCGCCTTTGGTTTCAGTACTTTGCCATTATACTCTTTGAGTTCCAATTCTGGTCTTTTACATATTAATTTTAAATCCATACGGGCCTTCGGATTATCCTTCGTTTTTCCTTTAATATTCATTACTGTATTGAACACATTATCAAACACATTTTTCTCTACATGCATCACATCCAAATTATGTCGTATCAATAGGGTCGGCCAATACGGTAGTTCCCAAAAAATAGATTTTTTCGTCCAATTGTGTTCCTTCCCAAATCCACGGAAGGGTGTAGGACTGCGGGCATCTGTTAATACATTTGGAAAGTATCGCAATCTTCTTAAAATCTCTATGCCAGACAATCTTGAGGATGGACCTTCCATTTCAGTTGTGCCTGCTGTAAATGCATTCTTTTGACGTCGGAACGGATGATCGCTGGGTAGAAATCGACGATGGCAATCAAACCAGCAAGGCTTCCTTCCATGCCTCAATCTAAAAGCTTTGGAATCCTCCATGCAGTACGGACAAGCCAACCTCCCATGTGTGCTCCAACCAGATAACATACCATATGCAGGGAAGTCACTGATTGTCCATAGAACAGCGGCCTTCATGTTGAAATTTTGTTTTTTGTGGGCATCATACGTGGTAACACCGTCATCCCACAGTACTTTTAATTCATCAATCAATGGCCTTAGATATACATCAAGATTTTGGCCAGGTGAGGTCGGACCAGGGATCAACAGAGACAAGAAAAGATTTGGACGTTTCATACACAAGCTTGGTGGAAGGTTGTATGGAGTTACAAATACTGGCCAGCATGAGTATGGAGTTGATCTACCCCCAAATGGATTAAATCCATCTGTACATAGACCGAGTCTAACATTTCGCACTTCCATTGCGAAGTTCTGATGAGTACGATCAAAGTGCTTCCAAGCTTCAGCGTCAACAGGATGCGTGATCTTGTTTTCATCGTGTCGAACTTTATTTGCATGTATCTCATGTGTTTAGCTGTCTTTGAAGACATATACAATCGCTGCAATCTAGGAGTGATAGGAAAGTAGCGGAGCGACTTGTATGAAACTTCCTTTGATCTCGTGCTACCATTGCCTCTTGTCTTTGGCTTGAACCGAGGATGCCCACATGACGGGCATGATATGTCGTTTTCCTGCTCCTTGAAATACAACATGCAGTGATTTGGACAAGCATCAATCTTTTTGTAACCCATACCTAGAGCGTTGACCATAACTTTCGCACGATAGAAATTTTGTGGCAATTTCTCATCTTTAGGCAACATACTCTTCACAATCATGCACAAACGGTCAAAACATGATTGACTCAAATTATACTCGGACTTCAAATTCATTAGTTGAAGAACTGCAGACAAGATAGTGTGACTCTCACAACCGTTCCAAAGTGGCTCATCAGCATCTTTAAGTAAATCATAAAATCTACTAGCTGCATCGTTTGGTGATTCTTCATCTACGACAGTTCTTACATCACTAGAACTCATAGCAGAACCCAGTTCTGTTCCTGCAGCATCAAATATCAAATTCGTATATGGATTATCGTGCACCACATTCACCCGTGCATCAAAATCGTTTCTAAATTCTTCTCCATGAAACGCCCAGTTCTGATAATCACTCACAAAACCCTTCCTGTATAGGTGATGTCTAACGCCATGAGGTTCTACAAATCGATTATTCTTACAAATCTTGCAGGGACACCTAATCCGACCTGTGGGATCTACCGTACTGACACTCGCCGTTGCAAATTCAATAAAACTATCGACACCATCCATATATTCATGCGATAACTCATTGTCCACTATCCTACGGTACATCCATTCACGGTTTGCAGTCATTCTGTCGTATGATGTTACGAATAGTATCCTAACGAATTAAGAAAAAAACAATCAGAATGCGACGATGAAGAAAATATCAAATTTATCATGCAATATACTATGTCAAACAATAACAAGAATTTTGATGCATGCATTGATAACTTAATATTTTCATGTGCAAACTATTAATGACATGATACAATCATTTGAAGCATGCTTTTATTATAAAATTTCACATGGAAGTCAAAATCAAATTGAAAGTAACTACATGCAAGCATGGATACAATTACATCAAACATTGCAATACATCATAATCATTCATATCAAATAAATGGCAAACATGTACCTGCAGCAAACACACTTCAATATCTCACTAACTACTACCATGCTTAGCATGGACTCCGTACTCCAAAAATAAGAACACTTCCATATTTCTACATTAAAATCATGCTCAGCATGATCTCCGAACTCCAACAAAGCAGTCCTAGATATCAACAACTAAGTGAGTGTGTGAACAATAAAGTGCTGCATTCAATAAATTAAATAACATGTGATACGTTTGCATCACTTACTCACCACGGGTATTTACCCGATTTGCATTGTTTTTGTCATTTACTTACCACAGGTGGCCGAGCACGAGTTGGTTCCGTTGAAAAATCTGCACAAAAACAAAACAAATTAAGTAACAAACTAACTAATCATGAAACAAGATGAAACACTAACTAAAAAAATCGGGTATTTCTCTCAAGGTACGGGCATTTTCTTATGTGAAACGTTTGAGAAATCGGGTAGAGGTAGGATTTCCATGCATGTTTTGATGGAAATCCATGGCGAATCAGTGGATCTACGAATCCACTATGTTATATTGATATTTTTCCTTGTTTTTCATTTTTTTTTTCAAAAAGAAATCCATGGCACGATCGATGTGGTATGGGTGTCGGCTGACAGACCAGCCGAAGTCAAGCCGTGAACCCTCGTTGTTGGCCCAGCCGAGTGATCGGCTGGGTATGATCCCTTTATTTCAAAAAAAAAAATCTTTTTATTCACGTTGGTGGCTGTTGGCTGGCTGGCAGCCAGCCGAGTAGCACTCGGCTGACTGCCAGCATGCTGGCAGGTGCGCCAGGCCCAGCACCCAGTCGGCTGGGTGCTAGGCGAGCCTATGACAGGGCCATAGCCGGCCCAGCCGACAAAAATTCTTTTCAAAACAGGGAAGGGGGTTAAACCCCCTGCCGGAAAGGCAGTTCCGGCATGGGGGGTTGACCCCCTGCCGTGCCTTTACGGCAGGGGGGTCGACCCCCCATGCGTTTCCGGCAGGGGGTCGACCCCCCATGCGTTTCCGGCAGGGGGTCGACCCCCCATGCGTTTCCGGCAGGGGGTCGACCCCCCATGCCTTTCCGACAGGGGGTCGACCCCCCTTGCCGGAAACGCAGGGGGTCGACCCCCCCTGCCGGAAAGCACGGCAGGGGGTTAAACCCCCTCCGTTTCCGGCAGGGAAGGGGCGTACCCCCTGCGTTTAGAAGAAGAAGAAGAAGAAGAAGAAGAAGAAGAAGAAGAAGAAGAAGAAGAAGAAGAACCTGCGCTTCGCCGGACGGTGGCGGGAGGTTGACGGGGAGCGGCAGCTGGCGAGCGCCGGCTGGCGAGCGGTGGACGGGGAGCGGCGGCTGGCGAGCGGCGGTGGCCGGACGGTGGCGAGGGCCGACGGGCGGCGGGAGGGTGCAGTACAGCGAAACATGGAAAAGAGAAAGAGGGATGGGATTAGGGATTTACGCGACATTTAGCGACGGCTTAGCGACGGAAAAATTCCGTCGCGAAACCCAAATACCAAAAAAGCGACAGAATATATTCTGTCGCTACTCCATCGCTAATTAGCGACGGAGTAGCGACGACAGAGTTCCCTCTCTAAATCCGTCGCTAAAATGGTGTTCTTGTAATCAAAAGTAGCGACAAAAACATGCAGTCGCTAATCCGTCGCTAAGTAGCGACAGATTAGCGATAAAAGTCGTTTCCTCGCTAATTCGTCGCAAATTAGCGACAGATTCTATCTCTAGCTAATCTGTCGCTAAGTAGCGACGGGAAAAAGCCGTCGCTAATTTCCGTCGCTAATTAACAATTTTCTTGTAGTGTAAGTTCGCTTCGTTGATCCATCTCTCTCAAGTATTTGATTGTTTGTATATAGAATATACTTTCTGAAGTAGTATCTTGCTTTAGTTCTTGGTTGAGCCCTCTAGGACGCTTCGGTGTTCACGCGCTCGCCTCGTAACTATCGTCGGATATATATGTTCGAATACGCAGTATATGTGTTCTTCAAAATAGTATCTCACCCTAGTTCTTGGTTGAGCCCTCTAGGACACTTCGGTGTTCACTCGCTCGCCTCGTAACTATCGTTGGATACAGATCTAGGTGTATATCTGCTGATACTGCCGACGCGTCTTATATCGCACAGGCCATGTAATTTACCTTTGCCGTCGCGTCGTATGATGCCAAGGCTCCCTGCTTTCTGTACTTCCGATTACTGCACTTCCGATTATGCATTTACTTACGCCGTCGCGTCGAACGATGCCAAGGCTCCTGCTTTCTGCACTGTATTTACTTACGCCGTCGCGTCGAACGATGCCAAGGCTTCTGCTTTGTTATATATGTAGAATATTTCGTTCAGTTACACACCCTGAACAATAGTATATGCATTTCTTTACGCCGCCGCTGTATAAAGCACAGGCTTCTGCTTATACTACATATATAGCGCATAAATGAGCGTTCAAATGGAGATCAACTCCAAATCGCCCATGCGATTCCTTGACCGCTCCTCGTTCAAGATTCTGCTTGACGAATGAAGCCCCTATTGGAAAGGCTTCGGTTTTTGGCAAAATGCTCTTTACGTAATGACTAAGTCAATTTCGTATGGCCTGGCTATGGCCAAGGGTTCCTGCAACCTTGATGGATGTAAAGTACGCACAACGGTGCGCATCCATTTCCCGAATTAAGCGTGGCGATTTCCTACCAAAGAGGGGAGATGCCGCTGAAATGGATAAAAGAAACGCACGCTTTCTCCGTAAAAGAGAGGAAGTGCTGCTGAAATTTCTGAAGAAGCTAAGAATAGCTTAGAAAGAACGTAGCAGGATACTCTGACATATAGCAGAGTGCTACCCAGTTCATGGTTTGCCCTCTACAACGTAGAAGGGTTCGTCGCACCACTGCCGGTAGAGCAGGGGAGGTGCTGACGAAATGGTTGGCAGAAGAGCTGCCGGAACCAATGGAACGGCATAATGATGTCCGTTGATGGAACGATGCCAGATCGGCTCGTATCCTTGTGCCTGCAAGGGCACCTTGCTCGTAAGGGCCGCTGAGCCGGAGTAGAGGTTGCGCCTTGGCTAGGTTTGGACTCGTTGCGTAAAAATACGCCGAGTAGCCGATCTATTTAGATCGAGTCATATGCATGCTCATTGAGAACGGTTACACAACCAGACTCGTAAGGGCCGAAGAGCCAGAGTGTGTTGTTTCCACCCAAAGAGGTGTGATGCTCGTGGTGGCCGAAGTGCCAAAGAGCGGTGTTCTGCATGCATATGAATAAGACTTAAGGTCGCACATACCCGCGGTTGAAGATCGTGTTAGGGGTACCCCCTCAGTAATGACTGTGTTGGGGAAGGCTGAATGGGGTCGGGTACATACTCCCGTAGTGCTGAAAGCACGGGCTGCCTAAATGGCATGCAGATTCTGTCCAAGTAATTGTAAGACTGGCAGACCCCTTCAGGAATTATGCTCACTGTGGAATGACAGTGATGGTACAGCCTTGAGTGACATGTATTTTACTTTGGACCTGATAGAGTCCACGATGGCCTCAGTCACTCATGGGTTTTGGGGTCGTGGTTATCCTTAAGATCTAAGGATTGAACCCAACTACTGCAAGTAGAGGATGCATCCGAATATGGGCCTAGTAGGATTCTCCCAGTTGAAACACACTGCCCTACTATGGATAGGGTCAATAGGCCTCTAGGGTATCTAAAATACATAGAATAATCAACCCCCAGAACGTCGCGTTGATGCCCGGACAATAGCTCTACCTGCGTACCAAAGGCGGGAGCGGTTAATTATCAAACAATGCATTAGTTCTAGGTACAGCGATGCTTTGAATGTATGAGTGAATGACGTGTTGAGTCAGTCCTGCATAACCTTTGTGAAG
Source organism: Nuphar pumila (assembly GCF_984573655.1). Classification (NCBI taxonomy): domain Eukaryota; kingdom Viridiplantae; phylum Streptophyta; class Magnoliopsida; order Nymphaeales; family Nymphaeaceae; genus Nuphar; species Nuphar pumila. Next base: position 98,992,656 of record NC_143251.1, read on the forward strand.
GTGTCATGTTCGGTATACTACTGGACCGACTTGGCAAAGACCCATGTTGTATCCGCACGACTAAGCGAAGCTCGAGGAGTTGTCCTTAGATGCGTGGGAAACGGATGTGCCAAGTATGAAGACTTGAGCTAGACATCACTTTGAGACCTGGAAGAGGTCATGGCTAAGTCGTGGAGACTTATGCGGCTATTCAAATCACAGCCCTGAAAAGGCTTGCTCTAAGTCATGAAGACTCGAGCGGATGTTCAACTCATAGCCCTGAGGAGGCTCCTGCGATATACGCTAAGTCTTGGAGGCTTGAGCGTCGTTATTGCGCATTGCGACCCTGAGTGGTCATTATCGTGCTTGAGTTGAATGGTTACATGATTGCATGCTTACCAGACCATCAGTGGTTCTGACCCCGTTTTATGGGGATTTCAGGTGTTGGACCTGCGTGGCGATATGCGGAGCAAGGCGGCATCGAGTTCCAGGGTTTCTCTAGACAGAGTTGTACTGCTTCCTTTTTATTGAACCTACACTGCTCTCCTAAGCAGTAGTGTTGTAATAAACATATGTTTTCGATAAAATGGAACACTTTGGTGGTCAATGAGTTGCTTGGCCACATACCTGCAACGTGCTCGGAGTTTTCTAAAACTGACGACTCATTATCGTCTGATTCCGCTGCTAAAAGCTTTTCTAAGTTCCGCTGCAAAGAAAAAAAAAAGAAATTCATGAAAATTTTAACTTAGCTTTGTTTTGGAAATCCGGGGCGTTACAGAATTGGTATCAGAGCATGAGTCTGAGAAACCTGGTTCAAGATCCGTCATGGTCCCGATATCGCACTGTAAGTATATGTTTTTATACTTTTGTTGTGATCTGGGTGCATCTTTGTATAGATGGCAACTCATGACTCGCGTGGATATTGCTATCGCTGCAAGGTCATGCACGATGAGTGGATATGCCCGTATGAAGTCCAAGACTGCCAATATAGTAGCGAAGATGGGCATTCCGTCAACGAATGCCAAAGGAAATATACCGCCGATATGGGTCGGCGGGCTTCAAAGGGTCTCAGGGATGAGACTTCGCGTGTCAGTGGACCGCATCACTCTAGTGTTGGGAGCAACCATACCCCAACATCTTTTGATGAATTACCAAGGCTGAGGGATTTTGATTTGAACTTCCCTGCAGAAGTCTATCACTCGCCAAGCTACCATCCGGCATCACATATGCCGAGCGTAAATGGCAGGAACAAAAGAGGGGATTCTTTCTGTTCGCCAATCATTATTCCAGACTCCCAGAGTCTTGATCTTGCTGACTGGGAAAGTGGACTGGAGTCTCTCATATATCCCCAGTATTCGCTTGCTAGTGCGGAAGTGCCGCCCAAGCCAAAGCTAGTAGTACCTACACCAAGGCCATGTGGCAATAGATGGACCTTTTGGAGTTCGTCTTCATCAAAGAAATCCAAGTCTTAAAGAGACTGGTGATGTTTTGGAGTCAGTAGACTCATGTATATAGTTTCTCAACGCCTAAAGTCTGCCAGTGCGGCATGACGTTTTGTTTAAGGCGATGCTTGTGTAAATGTGATGTATATTAAGTAAATAAAGCTTTTTACTTCCTCATATACATCGAGAAACTAAAAACAAGTGCTTGTGTGTGCATAGATAAATGGCTCCTACGACGAGGAGAACCATACCAAGCGAGGAGTCCCATACGCAAGGATTCCTGTTGGAGACACTCAACAACCTGGTTACCGCCATCCGTGAAACGAGGCCAGAACCAGTCGCACCACGAAATGAGCACCTGGGAGGAGTGACTTATGAGAAGTTCCTCAAGCTTGACCCGCCAGTTTTTATTGGCAGAGCCGATCCTGAGCTCGCGGAGAGTTGGATCGAAGAGACAGAACGTGCCTTCTCAGTACTGGGAGTACCAGAAGAGAAGAAGACCAACTTTGGCACGTATCGATTAAAAGATAATGCACGGAAGTGGTGGGATACCACTAAACTTATCCAGTTCTCACAAGTCGAAGTCATTCCTTGGACTGACTTTCGGAGGACTTTTATGGATAACTACTTCCCGTTGCATTCCAGAAACAAGAAAAAGATGGAGTTTCTGGAGTTGGAACAGGGCGGTATGAGTCTAATGGACTATACCACCAAATTTCAGAATCTAGAGCGCTACTGCTCTCGATTGTTCGAAACAGACCAAGAAAGGGCCGACAAATATGTGAATGGTCTGCGCGAAGGGCTGCGATCTCGAGTGATAACAAGCATGCCTTCGACTTTTCAGGCTGCGGTAGCAGCAGCTTCAAAAATCCAAGAGGATTGGGCGCGATCTAAAGTGATCATAGCAAAGAAGCCCATAGTGAATGGTGGGAATCGTAAAAGGACATTCCCAAGTGGCCAGGGTTCACGACAACCCTTTCAAAAGAAGAAGTTCCAAGGAGGGAACAACACTCAGCAAGTCGTGAGGCCAAGACAGAACACAACTCTGAATGGTCAGTCGTCCAACTTCAGCTGCCCAAGGTGTCGTATGAACCACCCCGGAAAGCCATGTCCTCGTGACATTGGTGGGTGCTTGTATTGTGGCAAGATGGGCCACTTTATAAGGGATTGCGCCAAGAAGGCTGCAGATGAACAGAGGAGTAGTGCCGGATCTGCCAGACCCTCTCGACCAGCACCACAACGTTCTCAGTTTCAACGACCTCCACCTAGAGTAGAACAAAGGCCTGCTGCAGGTCGTGTATATGCTGTAACGACTGAACAAGTCGAAAATGGTGACCTGATTGAAGGCACCGTACCTGTTAATGGACATGCAGCTTACGTCTTGTTTGATTGTGGTGCTACTCATACGTTTATCTCTGACGATTTCACCGAACAACTCCACGCTTCGGTGCAACCGATTGATAAAATGATCAAAGTATATAACCCATTGGGTTCACGCACCAAATGTATCCGGTGTGTGAAAAATTTGGATATTGAGATAGCAGGGCAACACTTGCCTACTGACGCCATCCTGATCGATATGGTACAGTACGATGTCATTCTGGGAATGAATTGGTTGGCTCAGAATAATGCCAAGATTCTGTGCCGCGAGGGCAGAGTGATTCTATCTCGACCCGGATTGCCTAAGATGGAGTACCGGTTATCCAAACCAGTTCCACAGAAAAGGCTCATATCAGCACTTAAGGTACAAAAATACCTTAGGAAGGGTTGTGTGGCCTTCCTGTTGAGTCTCTCGGTGGAAAAATCCAATGACCAACCCCTTGAGAGTTTGGAAGTGGTGCGGGAGTTTCCCGATGTGTTTCCTGAGGAATTGCCAGGACTTCCGCCACTTCGTGAGGTTGAATTTGGAATTCAATCCTTACCTGGAACAACGCCGATATCCAAAGCCCCGTATCGAATGGCGCCAGCTGAACTCAGTGAGTTGAAGTGTCAGTTGGAAGAACTGATGGAACAAGGGTTCATCCGACCGAGTGTGTCACCGTGGGGAGCCCCGGTACTATTTGTAAAGAAGAAGGATGGATCCCTTCGGTTATGCATCGATTATCGGATGCTTAACCAGGCAACTGTTAAAAATAAGTACCCGTTGCCTCGGATTGAGGACTTATTCGATCAGCTCAGAACAGCGAGGGTGTTCTCCAAGATCGACCTCAGGTCTGGGTACCATCAGCTCAGAGTAAAGGAAGAGGATATACCCAAGACAACCTTCAGAACGAGATACGGCCATTATGAGTTCGTAGTAATGCCCTTCGGACTCACTAATGCGCCTGCTGCCTTTATGGATCTAATGAACCGGATATTCAGACCATATTTGGATAACTTTGTCATCGTCTTTATTGATGACATTCTCGTATATTCTGAGAACAAGGAACAACACGTGGAGCACTTGAAAATCGTCTTGAAAACCCTTCAAGATAACCAACTCTATGCTAAGTTTTCAAAATGTGAATTCTGGCTAGACAAAGTGATGTTCCTTGGTCATGTGATCTCAAAAGATGGAATCGCAGTGGATCCTGCGAAGGTGGAAGCTGTGATGGACTGGAAGCAGCCAGAAAATATCACTGAGGTCCGTAGCTTCCTTGGACTTGCCGGATATTATCGGAAGTTCATACAAGACTTCTCCCGAATCGCCGTACCGATGACGAAATTACTTAAAAAGGGAGTCAAGTTTGAATGGACTGACCAGTGTAAGGAGTGCTTTGAGGTTCTCAAACAGAGGCTTACCACTGCCCCTGTCCTTACCTTACCTTCTGGTCAGGGAGGCTTCGTTGCTTATACCGATGCCTCGGGAACAGGTCTGGGTTGTGTGTTGATGCAGCATGGCAAAGTAATCGCCTATGCATCACGACAGTTGAGGGTCCATGAGAAAAACTATCCAACACACGACTTGGAGCTTGCCGCGGTAGTGTTCGCGCTTAAAATCTGGCGACACTACCTGTATGGAGAGAAATTTGAGGTCATGTCGGACCATAAAAGCCTAAAATACCTCTTTTCTCAAAAAGAACTCAATATGCGGCAACGGCGATGGCTGAAATTCCTCAAAGACTATGAATTCACGCTTTCCTATCACCCTGAAAAGGCGAATGTTGTAGCAGATGCCCTTAGTCGCAAGACTGTTGGCACTCTGGCCAGCCTAACCGGACAATGGAAGTTGATGGAGGATTTCGTCAAGTGGAAACCATTTTTGGCTGATTCAGGTAGAATCCAAATGTCATGTTTGACGATCCACATTGAGTTCCTCGATCGCATCGTAGCCGAACAGTTCAAAGATCCCCAATACTTGGAATTGAAAGCTCGTGCTGAAAAAGATAACACTTTCTTCCATTTGAAAGAAGATGGAGGAATATGGATGGAAGAAAGAATTTGGGTTCCAAATAACCCTGAGCTAAGACAGGAAGTACTCCAGGAGGCTCATAATAGCAAGTACACCATTCACCCTGGAGGTACGAAGATGTTCAGAGATTTACAGAGAAAGTACTGGTGGAGGGGTATGAAACGTGATGTGGCTACGTTTGTCTCGAAGTGTTTGATCCGCCAGCAAGTTAAGATCGAACATCAGCGCCCTGGTGGAAAGATGCAACGGATCGAGATTCCAGAATGGAAATGGGAAGGCATTACGATGGATTTCATCGTTGGATTGCCTCAATCCAAGAGACAACATGACTCAATATGGGTGATCGTGGACAGACTCACCAAGTCTGCTCATTTTCTGCCAATCAACACTCGTTACTCAACTGAACGATTGGCGGAGATCTACATTCGGGAAATCGTTAGACTCCATGGAGTGCCGATTTCGATCATATCTGATCGTGACCCGAAGTTCACCTCTCACTTTTGGGAGCAGCTTCAGAAAGCCCTGGGGACGAAACTCAAGTTCAGTACAGCATTCCATCCCCAAACAGATGGGCAATCAGAACGAATCATACAGACTCTTGAAGATATGCTAAGAGCCTGTATGCTGGAATGGAAAGGTGATTGGGATTCCCACCTAGCGTTGGCTGAATTTGCTTATAATAATAGCCACCACGCTAGCATTGGGATGGCGCCGTATGAAGCCTTGTATGGACGACCCTGTAGATCACCAATCCATTGGGGTGAAGTGGGTGAGCGAACCTTGGACTCGCCCATTGTGTTGCAGCATTATACTGAGCAGGTCCACATGATCAGAAAGAAGCTACTGACTGCTCAGAGTCGACAGAAGAGCTACGCCGATCAGCGGCGTAGGGAACTCGCTTTTGCGGTTGGAGATAAGGTTTTTATCAAGGTCTCTCCAACCAAGAGTGTGTTTCGTTTTGGAAAGAAGGGGAAGCTCAGCCCCAAATTCGTTGGTCCCTTCGAAGTTTTGAGCCGGATCGGAGAGACTGCCTACCGAGTAGCATTGCCACCACAATACGCGCAAATACATGATGTATTTCACGTATCAATGCTTAGAAAGTACGTTCATGATCCTTCTCACGTCATTCAACATGAAGACATTGACATCCGAGAAGATATGACGGTAGAAGAAAGGCCAGTGGAGATCATGGACCGACGGGAGCAAGTGCTAAGAACGAAGGTCATTCCACTTGTTAAAGTGAGGTGGCAGCATCATGGAATCGATGATTGCACTTGGGAGCCTGAATCGGATATGCGGGATAAATATCCTGAACTCTTCACCTTGTACTCTTAGCTGAATTTCGCGGACGAAATTCCTTTAAGGGGGTAATGATGTAAGACCCGCAATTTTTCAGAAAATATCTGAATAAAATTCATGAGGCATTTACCGGTAAAAATAGCATTTCTTCTCAGAATGCAAAACGAATCAATTCCTGCGAGCCAGTTATACTTAGGATATTCGTCGAATCGCGAATATATACTCAAACACTCTGGAAGCCATAACTTCCTACCTGAATGAAATCAAAGGATTCCTACGAGCCAACTTTCTTAGTTACGTCAATACGAAGAAAATGGCGTACTCAGAATTTTTCGGAAAAAATCGCCGGAAACCCGAAATTCTTGCGGGACCCACGGAAATATTGGTGGGACCCACAGAAATATTCCTCAGAAAATATCTGGTGGGACCCACAAAAATATCCCATGGAATATCCAAGTGGGCCCCACACCAAGGAACCTCTTGGAATTAAAAAGAAGCCAAGGGGGTAGAAGGGGCATGAGAAAATCCAAGAGGAGGTGGGCTTGGGCTATAAATAGCCCTCCCCACTCTCTCTCTTCTTATAAAAATCGACCCCCTCTCTCTCTTGCCTTCTCTCTCTCTCCTAAACCTCCCCTACCTAGCCTAGCCCACCTGACCTGGTCTGAGCCTGCCTGACTTAGCCTGAGCCTGCCTGACCTGGTCCTAACCCACCTGACCTGGGTCTGAACCCACTTGACCTGGTCCAAACCCAGTTGACTTGACTTGAACCTAGTTGGGTTTAAAGTCAAAGTCAAAGTCCTTTTTGGTCCAGATTCCGGTTTGGATTTCTGAACCCAGACTTAGCCTACTTGAGCTGAGTTCGAACCTGCTGAACCCAGTTGACTTGGATCGAACCCTGTTTGGTTCAAACCACTTAGGTTGAGTAGCTTGACCTACTCTACCTCTTTCTCAACTAAGTCAGCTTCATCTGACTTAGTCTGACCTCTCGAAGGAAGGCTCGAAGCCAAAGAAGCAACCCGGAGCCGTTTCTTCCACGATTTGAAGTAACACTACAACAGAGCAGTAGATTAGCGACGACCACCTTTCGTCGCTAATCCGTCGCTAATCCGTCGCTAACCATGTTAGCGACGGATTAGCGACAACGCGGCGACAGTATGCTTACGTCGCGAATATTTCGACGCTAACTGGCGACGGAATTATTCCGTCGCCAAGTCCGTCGCTAATTGCGACGGAATAACGAGCGCTATATTCCGTCGCCAATCCGCCGGTACTAAACGGCGACCACGGCGTGGCGACGGATTTAATTCCGTCGCTAAGCCGTCGCTAGATTAATATGAATAGCGACGGAATCATCCGTCGCTAATCCGTCGCAAAAACGGAAAAAAATCAAAAAAAATTTATTTAAAAATTAATTACAGAGAACTGTACAATTTATATTTCCTGTACAATTTATATTTCCTGTAAATAAAAAACAAACCACACAAAAAAATTCATATAACAAGTATCTATAATAATTAATCGTTCCACCTTAAAACTAAGAAGTTTAATTATTTAGAATTCAACAATTACAATTAGGAAAAATAAAAAAAATAGAACTTCTTCAACACAGTCCTCTAATCATCGCCAAGATTTTGTGCGTCTTCTTGTTCATTGTCTTTATCTGTCCCTTCAGCTCCACTACCCTGATTATCGCTAGCAGCCTACACAAGAAAAGAACAGTCAGTATTGATAAACAAAATATAATGAAATAAATTACACACTATATGTGATTCTATCATGTGCTCATGTGTGATCTAAGACAATAAAAAAACTCTATATGTGATTCTATCATGCTCATATGTGTGCTAAGGCAGTCAAAAAATTGAATATGTGATTATAGCATGTTCATATGTGTTCTAAGGCATATAAAAAAACTCTATATGTGATTCTACCATGCTCAGATGTGCTTTAAGGCAAGCAAAAAACTATATATGTGATTCGATCATGCTCGTATGTGTGCTAAGGCAGTAAAAAAATTGAATATGTGAATATAGCATGCTCATATGTGCTCTAAGGCAGGCAAAGCCAAAAATTTTATATGTGATTCTATCATAAATGATATATAACATGTTCATATGTGTTCTAAGGCAGTTAAAAAACTCTATATGTTATTATAGCATGTTCATATGTGTGCTAAGGCAGTCAAAAAACAGAATATGTGATTATAATATGCTCATATGTGTTCTTAGGCAGTAAAAAAACTGAATATGTGATTATAGCATGCTTATGTGTTCTAATGCAATCAAAAAAACTTTATATGTGATTCTATCATGCTCATATGTGCTCTAAGACAGACAAAAAGTTAAATATATATATATGTGATTCTATCATGCTCATATGTGTGCTAAGGCAGTAAAAAAATTGAATATGTGATTATAGCATGTTCATATGTGTTCTAAGGCATCTAGAAAAACTCTATATGTGATTCTACCATGCTCAGATGTGCTTTAAGGCAAGCAAAAAACTATATATGTGATTCGATCATGCTCGTATGTGTGCTAAGGCAGTAAAAAAATTGAATATGTGAATATAGCATGCTCATATGTGCTCTAAGGCAGGCAAAGCCAAAAATTTTATATGTGATTCTATCATAAATGATATATAACATGTTCATATGTGTTCTAAGGCAGTTAAAAAACTCTATATGTTATTATAGCATGTTCATATGTGTGCTAAGGCAGTCAAAAAACAGAATATGTGATTATAATATGCTCATATGTGTTCTTAGGCAGTAAAAAAACTGAATATGTGATTATAGCATGCTTATGTGTTCTAATGCAATCAAAAAAACTTTATATGTGATTCTATCATGCTCATATGTGCTCTAAGACAGACAAAAAGTTAAATATATATATATGTGATTCTATCATGCTCATATGTGTGCTAAGGCAGTAAAAAAATTGAATATGTGATTATAGCATGTTCATATGTGTTCTAAGGCATCTAGAAAAACTCTATATGTGATTCTACCATGCTCAGATGTGCTTTAAGATAGTCAAAAAAACTATATATGTGATTATACCTGAGAGGGACCTGGAATCGAAGATCCCCTATCCTGAACAGCGGCCTTGATCTCATTTCGGAGAAAGGGGGCGACGGTGTATTGGAAGTAGTTATTCAGTGATTCATTAATGATCTCGCGTACATCATCACCGGAAAGAATAGTCGGCTGCTTGGAGCTTATGTCGGCGCAAGAAGTTGGTGAGCCGTAACTGGAAGAACCAATAACTGGTGAAGTGTTCATATTACTCCCAAACCCGAACACGCGACCTTTTTTGGGTTCACCTGCTGCAGTCACCCATGCTGTAGGATCAAATGATGGATGCTGAGTAGCGTCTTCACCATATCGCTCTACCATTTGTTGCTCATATGCCTCCTACAAAATAATGTTTAAAGTATTCATTAATAATTAATGATAACATTATGATGACTTGCATATATATTGCAATGATTATTAATAGAATTAATACATACCGTTGTCGTTCTCGCCTTCTCTGATACGAAGACTCCCGTGGTCTTCCGTTTATGTGTTTCTACAAACACATCCTTATATGGTACACTGCCTCCTTTTTCTGCTTCCTGCGAAGTTAAATGACAAAAGATTTAGTACACAAATTTGCAACTATACTTATAAAATTAATATTATATATTGATGAGTTACCATTTTCTTTAGGTGGCTCCCAAATGTCTTAGATCCACCTGTGTGTAGATGGGCTTCGGGCATCTTCGATCGATTTTGTGAAGCCTTCGCAGAGCGATTTTTAAATGCATCTCCCGCCCACATATCGCACATTTCATCCCAGTAATCTCTCCTGATAGTAATAGGACCATGGCCCTTCCACAGTAATGGATCATCTACTACGCCAGATGCTTTTTTTGCTGCAGTCTTCATAGTGTGCAGCATGTCTGCAAATCGATTGGCAGACACCTTCTGCCACACCTTCCTTGCATCATTTTCTTCCACCGTAGTTGCAAAGCGATTCGAAGCCTACAAATATTTTCAGAAAGTTAGTAGACATTGCTTAAATAAATTAAATATGAAACACATTAACTATGAGGAACAACTGTATACCATGAATGAGGACCACAATCTGTCTAATACCTCCTTTGGGTACTCTTTCCATTGAGCAACTGGTCCTGGTAGATGTTGAAGAAGTGAATTCCTAATCTCCCGTACTACTTCTTGTGGCTCAAACCTCGTGCTGCACATAAATTGTTACACAGTAAATATCAATATAAAATATTTAAAAGATATGCAATAATTGAAAACAAAATACTTACGGTCGATTATCGATATACACTATTCGAATGAGTCTTCTTGTGCCAGCCTGTGAAGACCCTGTTTCCTGTGTTGGCTGTTGACTTGTGCGATCAACTGGTGTAGGTGGGTCGTATACAGGCGCAACATCATCTGTAAAAAAATACACACCAAGTTCTCAGAATGTGCATTTGAACTAATCAAGCATCTAATTAGTTATATGATATACCTATCACAGGAGCCCGTGAAGATGAAGGTTGAGCCTGGCTACTACTGGATGAGCGACCACTATAACCTCCACGAACCATATTCTAACAAATAACATATGTCATACAATACATTCAAATAATTCACATCAAGTATTACAATGCATTCAAGTCATTCACATCAAGCATTGCAATGCATTCAAATAATTCAAATCATTGACATCAAGTATTGCACTAATTCAAATCATTCGTTAATTGCATAAATTATAATACATTCAGATAAATTACAATGCATTCGAATCATTCGTATCAAGTATTACAATACATTGAAATAAAATTTTTAATCATTCACACCAAGTATTGCAATACAACTCACATCAAGTATTACAATGCATTTAAATAGAGGTTTGTAGTATAAGATTTTTTTCACTAGCTTGAGAATTCTTCCTCGTCACTAGTTTGACTTTCTTCTTCTTCTTCTTCTTCTTCTTCTTCTTCTTCTTCTTCTTCTTCTTCATTGTTTGCCCATCCACTTGGTACATCATTTGGATCACATTCCTCTATGAATGTTTCATCAGCCAATGAAGATATGACATGCATATCATGCGCAACATCGTGACCATAAGCGAAGTCACAGACATCATCTGATTGATAGTAATCACTGTCTTCAGCTAACTCATCTTCTTGTAACTGATCATACTCGGGGTATAGTTTGGATTTCACCTTGCAAACTGCCCACCATTCATTTCTATCTGACTTTTTTATACTCGGATATGAAGTATAATAAACTTGTTGAGCTTGCGAGGCTAATATGAATGGTTCATATGTTCCAAACCTGGATTTATGATTCACCTCCACAATGCCTGAAGCTTTGTCGAGTCTTGTTGCAGTTGGATCAAACCAATGACACTTGAATACCGTAACCCTGTTATTCATGCCTAAGTAAGTCAACTCCATTATTTCCTCTATAACACCGTAGTAATCATGTTCATTTTCACCGTAGCTGCTACCCTTGACACACACGCCACTATTTATCGTTGATTTGTTTATACCGTAGTCTTTTGTATGGAATCGATAACCATTTACGATATACCCGTTGTAGCATTGCACAACTTTGGTCGGACCATTTTCTAAATCACATATTCCTTGATCTTTAACATCACCATGGCGAACCTACGCACAGACATAAACAATTATTGTGATCACGATCAATTAAGTAACTTAGTGTTGTTTATAAGTACAAAATTTATGTTAGCTTCTTTACCAACTGTTTCAACCACTCCACAAACTTAGTTTCACGTTCTTTTTGTACTTCTGCATTAGTGAGATGTGAAACTTTGCTTTGCAACTCCAGATCAAATCGTCTGCAAACCACAAATACTAATATTACCGAGCCATGTATCCACATATAGAACATAAAAGGATTTATAATTGAGTTGCATATACATATACTTACTCAATGTATGGGTCGATCGCTGAACAATTAAAAAGAATATAGATGTGTGCTGCATCTTGCTCTCGATCTGTCAATAGCCTTGATCGGCAACTACCAAATGCATGCCCAAGTCGTTGAAATATCGACAGCTTGTCAGCTACAGTTACTTGTTCTCCATCATCGTTACGGGGCGGGCATGTGTAACGTGTTGAAATATGAGGTTCGAAGTACATAGATGAGAAATTTGAAATCTCTTCTAAAGTGTACGCCTCACAAATAGAGCCTTCTACTCTTGCTTTATTACGAACCTTTTTTTTTAGGTCGAACATGCATCTGACAAGAATATACATTTCAAATTTTAAATATCTGTCATTAAAGAGACAAATATAAAAAAACATATACCTTTCAAATGGGTACATCCATCGATATTGCACAGGGCCACCAACCCTTAGTTCATATGGCAGATGTATGATCAAATGTTCCATAACATCGAAAAATGCTGGCGTAAATATCTTTTCTAACAGACAAACAGTGGTGATGACAGAGTCCTCGAGATTCTTTACATCTGATACAATGACCTCCGATGCGCACAATGTTCTGAAAAATCCGCTCAACTCAGACAATACCCCCCATATAGGTTTGTCTAACATATCATGGAATGCTAGGGGTATCAATCGTTGCATAAAGATATGACAATCATGGCTCTTCAACCCATATAACTGTCCATCGTCAATCTTCACAGCCCGAGCAATGTTAGAGACATATCCATCTGGAAATCTCAGTTGTCTCAACCATTGACATACATGTTTTATTTGATCAGGTCCGAGCACGTACTTCGCCTTTGGTTTCAGTACTTTGCCATTATACTCTTTGAGTTCCAATTCTGGTCTTTTACATATTAATTTTAAATCCATACGGGCCTTCGGATTATCCTTCGTTTTTCCTTTAATATTCATTACTGTATTGAACACATTATCAAACACATTTTTCTCTACATGCATCACATCCAAATTATGTCGTATCAATAGGGTCGGCCAATACGGTAGTTCCCAAAAAATAGATTTTTTCGTCCAATTGTGTTCCTTCCCAAATCCACGGAAGGGTGTAGGACTGCGGGCATCTGTTAATACATTTGGAAAGTATCGCAATCTTCTTAAAATCTCTATGCCAGACAATCTTGAGGATGGACCTTCCATTTCAGTTGTGCCTGCTGTAAATGCATTCTTTTGACGTCGGAACGGATGATCGCTGGGTAGAAATCGACGATGGCAATCAAACCAGCAAGGCTTCCTTCCATGCCTCAATCTAAAAGCTTTGGAATCCTCCATGCAGTACGGACAAGCCAACCTCCCATGTGTGCTCCAACCAGATAACATACCATATGCAGGGAAGTCACTGATTGTCCATAGAACAGCGGCCTTCATGTTGAAATTTTGTTTTTTGTGGGCATCATACGTGGTAACACCGTCATCCCACAGTACTTTTAATTCATCAATCAATGGCCTTAGATATACATCAAGATTTTGGCCAGGTGAGGTCGGACCAGGGATCAACAGAGACAAGAAAAGATTTGGACGTTTCATACACAAGCTTGGTGGAAGGTTGTATGGAGTTACAAATACTGGCCAGCATGAGTATGGAGTTGATCTACCCCCAAATGGATTAAATCCATCTGTACATAGACCGAGTCTAACATTTCGCACTTCCATTGCGAAGTTCTGATGAGTACGATCAAAGTGCTTCCAAGCTTCAGCGTCAACAGGATGCGTGATCTTGTTTTCATCGTGTCGAACTTTATTTGCATGTATCTCATGTGTTTAGCTGTCTTTGAAGACATATACAATCGCTGCAATCTAGGAGTGATAGGAAAGTAGCGGAGCGACTTGTATGAAACTTCCTTTGATCTCGTGCTACCATTGCCTCTTGTCTTTGGCTTGAACCGAGGATGCCCACATGACGGGCATGATATGTCGTTTTCCTGCTCCTTGAAATACAACATGCAGTGATTTGGACAAGCATCAATCTTTTTGTAACCCATACCTAGAGCGTTGACCATAACTTTCGCACGATAGAAATTTTGTGGCAATTTCTCATCTTTAGGCAACATACTCTTCACAATCATGCACAAACGGTCAAAACATGATTGACTCAAATTATACTCGGACTTCAAATTCATTAGTTGAAGAACTGCAGACAAGATAGTGTGACTCTCACAACCGTTCCAAAGTGGCTCATCAGCATCTTTAAGTAAATCATAAAATCTACTAGCTGCATCGTTTGGTGATTCTTCATCTACGACAGTTCTTACATCACTAGAACTCATAGCAGAACCCAGTTCTGTTCCTGCAGCATCAAATATCAAATTCGTATATGGATTATCGTGCACCACATTCACCCGTGCATCAAAATCGTTTCTAAATTCTTCTCCATGAAACGCCCAGTTCTGATAATCACTCACAAAACCCTTCCTGTATAGGTGATGTCTAACGCCATGAGGTTCTACAAATCGATTATTCTTACAAATCTTGCAGGGACACCTAATCCGACCTGTGGGATCTACCGTACTGACACTCGCCGTTGCAAATTCAATAAAACTATCGACACCATCCATATATTCATGCGATAACTCATTGTCCACTATCCTACGGTACATCCATTCACGGTTTGCAGTCATTCTGTCGTATGATGTTACGAATAGTATCCTAACGAATTAAGAAAAAAACAATCAGAATGCGACGATGAAGAAAATATCAAATTTATCATGCAATATACTATGTCAAACAATAACAAGAATTTTGATGCATGCATTGATAACTTAATATTTTCATGTGCAAACTATTAATGACATGATACAATCATTTGAAGCATGCTTTTATTATAAAATTTCACATGGAAGTCAAAATCAAATTGAAAGTAACTACATGCAAGCATGGATACAATTACATCAAACATTGCAATACATCATAATCATTCATATCAAATAAATGGCAAACATGTACCTGCAGCAAACACACTTCAATATCTCACTAACTACTACCATGCTTAGCATGGACTCCGTACTCCAAAAATAAGAACACTTCCATATTTCTACATTAAAATCATGCTCAGCATGATCTCCGAACTCCAACAAAGCAGTCCTAGATATCAACAACTAAGTGAGTGTGTGAACAATAAAGTGCTGCATTCAATAAATTAAATAACATGTGATACGTTTGCATCACTTACTCACCACGGGTATTTACCCGATTTGCATTGTTTTTGTCATTTACTTACCACAGGTGGCCGAGCACGAGTTGGTTCCGTTGAAAAATCTGCACAAAAACAAAACAAATTAAGTAACAAACTAACTAATCATGAAACAAGATGAAACACTAACTAAAAAAATCGGGTATTTCTCTCAAGGTACGGGCATTTTCTTATGTGAAACGTTTGAGAAATCGGGTAGAGGTAGGATTTCCATGCATGTTTTGATGGAAATCCATGGCGAATCAGTGGATCTACGAATCCACTATGTTATATTGATATTTTTCCTTGTTTTTCATTTTTTTTTTCAAAAAGAAATCCATGGCACGATCGATGTGGTATGGGTGTCGGCTGACAGACCAGCCGAAGTCAAGCCGTGAACCCTCGTTGTTGGCCCAGCCGAGTGATCGGCTGGGTATGATCCCTTTATTTCAAAAAAAAAAATCTTTTTATTCACGTTGGTGGCTGTTGGCTGGCTGGCAGCCAGCCGAGTAGCACTCGGCTGACTGCCAGCATGCTGGCAGGTGCGCCAGGCCCAGCACCCAGTCGGCTGGGTGCTAGGCGAGCCTATGACAGGGCCATAGCCGGCCCAGCCGACAAAAATTCTTTTCAAAACAGGGAAGGGGGTTAAACCCCCTGCCGGAAAGGCAGTTCCGGCATGGGGGGTTGACCCCCTGCCGTGCCTTTACGGCAGGGGGGTCGACCCCCCATGCGTTTCCGGCAGGGGGTCGACCCCCCATGCGTTTCCGGCAGGGGGTCGACCCCCCATGCGTTTCCGGCAGGGGGTCGACCCCCCATGCCTTTCCGACAGGGGGTCGACCCCCCTTGCCGGAAACGCAGGGGGTCGACCCCCCCTGCCGGAAAGCACGGCAGGGGGTTAAACCCCCTCCGTTTCCGGCAGGGAAGGGGCGTACCCCCTGCGTTTAGAAGAAGAAGAAGAAGAAGAAGAAGAAGAAGAAGAAGAAGAAGAAGAAGAAGAAGAAGAAGAAGAACCTGCGCTTCGCCGGACGGTGGCGGGAGGTTGACGGGGAGCGGCAGCTGGCGAGCGCCGGCTGGCGAGCGGTGGACGGGGAGCGGCGGCTGGCGAGCGGCGGTGGCCGGACGGTGGCGAGGGCCGACGGGCGGCGGGAGGGTGCAGTACAGCGAAACATGGAAAAGAGAAAGAGGGATGGGATTAGGGATTTACGCGACATTTAGCGACGGCTTAGCGACGGAAAAATTCCGTCGCGAAGCCGTCGCGAAACCCAAATACCAAAAAAGCGACAGAATATATTCTGTCGCTACTCCATCGCTAATTAGCGACGGAGTAGCGACGACAGAGTTCCCTCTCTAAATCCGTCGCTAAAATGGTGTTCTTGTAATCAAAAGTAGCGACAAAAACATGCAGTCGCTAATCCGTCGCTAAGTAGCGACAGATTAGCGATAAAAGTCGTTTCCTCGCTAATTCGTCGCAAATTAGCGACAGATTCTATCTCTAGCTAATCTGTCGCTAAGTAGCGACGGGAAAAAGCCGTCGCTAATTTCCGTCGCTAATTAACAATTTTCTTGTAGTGTAAGTTCGCTTCGTTGATCCATCTCTCTCAAGTATTTGATTGTTTGTATATAGAATATACTTTCTGAAGTAGTATCTTGCTTTAGTTCTTGGTTGAGCCCTCTAGGACGCTTCGGTGTTCACGCGCTCGCCTCGTAACTATCGTCGGATATATATGTTCGAATACGCAGTATATGTGTTCTTCAAAATAGTATCTCACCCTAGTTCTTGGTTGAGCCCTCTAGGACACTTCGGTGTTCACTCGCTCGCCTCGTAACTATCGTTGGATACAGATCTAGGTGTATATCTGCTGATACTGCCGACGCGTCTTATATCGCACAGGCCATGTAATTTACCTTTGCCGTCGCGTCGTATGATGCCAAGGCTCCCTGCTTTCTGTACTTCCGATTACTGCACTTCCGATTATGCATTTACTTACGCCGTCGCGTCGAACGATGCCAAGGCTCCTGCTTTCTGCACTGTATTTACTTACGCCGTCGCGTCGAACGATGCCAAGGCTTCTGCTTTGTTATATATGTAGAATATTTCGTTCAGTTACACACCCTGAACAATAGTATATGCATTTCTTTACGCCGCCGCTGTATAAAGCACAGGCTTCTGCTTATACTACATATATAGCGCATAAATGAGCGTTCAAATGGAGATCAACTCCAAATCGCCCATGCGATTCCTTGACCGCTCCTCGTTCAAGATTCTGCTTGACGAATGAAGCCCCTATTGGAAAGGCTTCGGTTTTTGGCAAAATGCTCTTTACGTAATGACTAAGTCAATTTCGTATGGCCTGGCTATGGCCAAGGGTTCCTGCAACCTTGATGGATGTAAAGTACGCACAACGGTGCGCATCCATTTCCCGAATTAAGCGTGGCGATTTCCTACCAAAGAGGGGAGATGCCGCTGAAATGGATAAAAGAAACGCACGCTTTCTCCGTAAAAGAGAGGAAGTGCTGCTGAAATTTCTGAAGAAGCTAAGAATAGCTTAGAAAGAACGTAGCAGGATACTCTGACATATAGCAGAGTGCTACCCAGTTCATGGTTTGCCCTCTACAACGTAGAAGGGTTCGTCGCACCACTGCCGGTAGAGCAGGGGAGGTGCTGACGAAATGGTTGGCAGAAGAGCTGCCGGAACCAATGGAACGGCATAATGATGTCCGTTGATGGAACGATGCCAGATCGGCTCGTATCCTTGTGCCTGCAAGGGCACCTTGCTCGTAAGGGCCGCTGAGCCGGAGTAGAGGTTGCGCCTTGGCTAGGTTTGGACTCGTTGCGTAAAAATACGCCGAGTAGCCGATCTATTTAGATCGAGTCATATGCATGCTCATTGAGAACGGTTACACAACCAGACTCGTAAGGGCCGAAGAGCCAGAGTGTGTTGTTTCCACCCAAAGAGGTGTGATGCTCGTGGTGGCCGAAGTGCCAAAGAGCGGTGTTCTGCATGCATATGAATAAGACTTAAGGTCGCACATACCCGCGGTTGAAGATCGTGTTAGGGGTACCCCCTCAGTAATGACTGTGTTGGGGAAGGCTGAATGGGGTCGGGTACATACTCCCGTAGTGCTGAAAGCACGGGCTGCCTAAATGGCATGCAGATTCTGTCCAAGTAATTGTAAGACTGGCAGACCCCTTCAGGAATTATGCTCACTGTGGAATGACAGTGATGGTACAGCCTTGAGTGACATGTATTTTACTTTGGACCTGATAGAGTCCACGATGGCCTCAGTCACTCATGGGTTTTGGGGTCGTGGTTATCCTTAAGATCTAAGGATTGAACCCAACTACTGCAAGTAGAGGATGCATCCGAATATGGGCCTAGTAGGATTCTCCCAGTTGAAACACACTGCCCTACTATGGATAGGGTCAACAGGCCTCTGGGGTATCTAAAATACATAGAATAATCAACCCCCAGAACGTCGCGTTGATGCCCGGACAATAGCTCTACCTGCTTACCAAAGGCGGGAGCGGTTAATTATCAAACAATGCATTAGTTCTAGGTACAGCGATGCTTTGAATGTATGAGTGGATGACGTGTTGAGTCAGTCCTGCATAACCTTTGTGAAGGTGTCATGTTCGGTATACTACTGGACCGACTGGGCAAAGACCCGTGTTGTATCCGCACGACTAAGCGAAGCTCGAGGAGTTGTCCTTAGATGCGTGGGATACGGATGTGCCAAGTATGAAGACTTGAGCTAGACATCACTTTGAGACCCGGAAGAGGTCATGGCTAAGTCGTGGAGACTTATGCGGCTATTCAAATCACAGCCCTGAAAAGGCTTGCTCTAAGTCATGAAGACTCGAGCGGATGTTTAACTCATAGCCCTGAGGAGGCTCCTGCGATATACGCTAAGTCTTGGAGGCTTGAGCGTCGTTATTGCGCATTGCGACCCTGAGTGGTCATTATCGTGCTTGAGTTGAATGGTTACATGATTGCATGCTTACCAGACCATCAGTGGTTCTGACCCCGTTTTATGGAGATTTCAGGTGTTGGACCTGCGTGGCGATATGCGGAGCAAGGCGGCATCGAGTTCCAGGGTTTCTCTAGACAGAGTTGTACTGCTTCCTTTTTATTGAACCTACACTGCTCTTCTAAGCAGTAGTGTTGTAATAAACATATGTTTTCGATAAAATGGAACACTTTGGTGGTCAATGAGTTGCTTGGCCACATACCTGCAACGTGCTCGGAGTTTTCTAAAACTGACGACTCATTATCGTCTGATTCCGCTGCTAAAAGCTTTTCTAAGTTCCGCTGCAAAGAAAAAAAAAAAGAAATTCATGAAAATTTTAACTTAGCTTTGTTTTGGAAATCCGGGGCGTTACATAAAGGCATGACTCGGACCTAATGAGAAATACACATGCATTAGGTCGACAAGAAGGGAAGATGTGTGTAGGATGTGGATGCAGCAATATTTGCAGGAGATAATGGACAAAGGGGGGTTATGGGTATGGCCTATGCATATAATAAGTGAAGTGGTAAATATATTATTGAGATGGTAACGTGCATAAGTGCTGATGGAATGGATAAAGAGGGCAGGAGTAGGTGATTTGAAAAAATACCTGCAGCTATGGCTTAATATTCTGCCACTGGATGCCCAGGAATCCCTATATGGTTCTTTGCTACCTACAAGAACCACATCGTACACAGAATTTTGATAGGAAATTGATTTTCAGTGAAAGAGGTCTTAGATGTTGGTATGGAGGGCTATGAATTACAATCGGTGAGACAGTTGGACACGGCCACCGTGGGAGGGGGAATGGCTATAGGCAGCACTTGCGACAACAGCAAGGTGTATGGAGTGTGACACCACAAAACTTTGCGAGCTCTTTGTTGACTGACTTTCTAATCGTCTTCCATTCAGCTGCTGGTGAGCTGGTAATCTTTGATATAGATGACAAAGTCACCCTAACTAGTTTAGATATCAACTCATTGTTTGTTTGTGATGAAGACTGTGAGGTGGGGGGGGGAGCTCACTCAACTGGTTCTTACTTAAATCAGCTAGCTCGGGTTTTTTTTTTTTTTTTATTTCTCTTACAGCAACAGATGAAATTTTGATGTGTCAATCACTTGGTAGCCCAGGCATAATATGGGTTCTGTTGATAAGGGGAAAACTTATTGGAGGTGACGGCTGGTGGCTTACAACCTGGCCATTTTTGAGACAGCCATGTGCAGTTGGCAGCTGTGAAGGGCTGTGAAGACTTCGTCAAATGGAGGTGGCTACAAGGCTTTTCCATTGTTATGAATGCCTAAAGTGAAATTACAACAAGCATAAACCTAAATTATAGAGGCTGTAGCAACCTGCTAAACAAGGATAAAATGAATAATTTCTATGCAAATGGATAAACAGTTTTACAGAACTCAGATTTTGGTTCTAAAGCAATTTCAGTTTTTCCAACATACCCGATAATGCTTGTATCTATGCAAACTTCAACACTAACCAACCATACTGCCTATGCATACAGATCCTTATAAAATTCCTTTTACAAACTCAAACAGTGATGAAGCCTATCTATAAAAAAAAAAAAAAAAATTTAAAAGGAAAGGGGTATCTAAACATCAATGTACAGGTATCATACCTTGGATTTTTATAGCTATTTTAGGTGGTAGCGGCTGTTGATGGCCACGTACGCCCCTAAAAAAAAGAGAAAAAAAAAAGAAAAAATATATATATCAGATTCATTTCTTGAAGATAATAGACATCGATTAGATCATAAAACCAATGCTGAATCCCTGCAACTGGAATGTTCCTGCTCTTGATTAAAGCTGGAATGTGATTCCATATTAAAATTCTCAAAATGATGCCAGATATCCAGTCATCGATCCATATGATTGATCTTAACATTGGTAGCATTCAATAACTGCTGGAAAGTTGCAGCAACATCCGATAATTTCTCACAATAACAAATCGAACCCACTGAGCATTCTATACAGACATCATAAGGTAAAATATATAGCAATGGCCCTGTGCAGATGAGCCCGTGGTGGAGAGGATTTAGCCTTAAAAGCAGGCATGATAGTATGCAGAGCCAGCAGAATTTACATGAAACGAAGATATATGCAAGCTTGTAATTAAGCCTGACAATTATTATCTAATCATACGCTACATTCCACACAGCCAACCGAGCTCCATTAGCATCGATTTGAGTAGGTTGGGAGACAGTCCCTCACCTATATTTCAGGGAATCAAATTGACAGCGAAAACAATCCCCAAAGAAGATAGCGTCTCACGAGGTTTGGGCCCAAGGATCCAGAAATATATTTATGGATAGACAAACTGAAAGAAGAATTAATAGTGCTCTTAAAACAAACTAAATGTTTTAGCAAATGACTTTTAACACAAAAAAAAAAAATGTGCTACAGGAGTAACTACAAGCCTTCTAGTGACATCTGGGCCCGAAACAGGCATATTAGCAGAAGTATATACGAGAGCCATGTTCTTCCGTAATCAATATGAACTAATTCTTGAAATTCTGCAAGGTAAGCCAGCAACATTTAAATCCATCAGACGTCAGTGAAATAACTTCAGATTTTAGAGACTGGAGTTTGTAATTATATTACAATGAATAGTTATACTCCTAGGGTATCTTAAAATAAAACTTCCTTTAAAATAGATCTTGACCTTTGATATATATTTTCTTTTATCAATCAGCAAGGGGTCATGATCATTAAGGTGAGACTTAAATTGGCATTTGACAAAGTGATTTAGAACACCGATTACCTGGATGTTTGCAGATCTCATCAGATTTTTAACACCTCACCTTGGCAGCAGATGAACAAAACTCTGCAGTGGCCTTTCACTGATAGGGCTCTTGACAAATTCCTACAAAAAGGAGCAAGACAGGAAGTAAATCCCGTTTTGATGCTGACACGAGTGATACCCCTAAGGACATTCATAACACCTGGAGATCTGTAGCCATCAGATTATCCACGAAGCGCATTACAAGGTATATCGAGGTTCGCATTTAACCTCTACACTTATTCTAGGAGTTGCGATCTATTGGTCGGGGCCATCATGTTATTATAACACTCAACTTTACATTATTCAGCAAATCAGATATCTGCCATAGGTTTATGATTCCAGATTTGCTTCGAATGACGGGGAAACGAGTAGTTTTGACATTTAATCAACAAAAGAAGATAGAAAAGCAGGATAGTCATGATTTGTAAAAGACTAACACTTTGTTTTGACAATAACCACGTAGCCCTGAATCACAAAAGGATGATAAAAGAGCAGAAATATCACCAAAGGGATGGGCCAAACAACTCCAAAAGCCGACATCCACTAGCAAAAACAATCAGACAGAAAGATTAACTCCATGACATCGAAATGCGATATAAAAACAATAAAAAAAATGCTGGATATCAACCTGCAACAGTGAAACTGATTGAACATTTATACAAAATCCTGGACATTGATATCCTAATTAAAAAGCAGATTTCAACCATACCTATTCTTGACGGATTTCAGAGTTATGAAATCAAACAATACCATGCTGAATCGGTGGATTGATGTGACAAAGAACGAGGTATTGAAGGGTGTTTTGACTAGCCCTGAACAATCAGCAACCTCCCAAGACATATCGAACTTAAAACTAAAGGAAAAATACATAGCATGCTGAGAATGTGCAAAAATGCTACTCCATGAATGACACAGGAAACCAATACTGATTAGAGCGGAACAAAATTAATCGTTAGCAACAAAGAAAAAAAAAAAAAATAAAAGAAAATATAGGAATCAGGGATTCCCTTTTGCTGTCGCACGCATATGGGTCGGTCTTGCTATAAGCAGATCGACACCACTAACAATGCTTTTATTGGAGAACTAAAAGGAGAAAAAAAAAAAAACTGAAAGATCAAAGACGAAAGAGGAAAAAGGCAGGGGGTTATTTACCGCGCCCTTATTGCTGAGATTTGCACTAAAGAGGGCTGGAATCGATCGGACTCCTGTCGTTGCTTTTAGGAACACGACTTCCTTAATACTGCGCTTCGATCGAAGAAGGAGTGATGACTCCTCGGCGCCGCTGGAGAAGGAGAGTTATGAAGGGAAAATAAAGGGGCGATAGCGGATAAGAAGAAGGAAGAAGATGAAACCCAAGGTGTCGACGTGATTGATCGCCTTGTGGATGGAAACTTGATGCCAGGATTCGTTCTCCCCCCCTTTTTCCTTTGCTGCTGCCCTGTTTATATAGAATTTAAGGAAGAATCGAGAAAAGGGGCGACGGTTGAGCATCAAGGGCTGGGATGACGGCCATCGGTCGAGAGGTGTTTCCGCCCTTCGATCCTGTGTGAGCAATCTGCTAAAAGGGCGCCGTTGGGGATAGTAAGGAGCTGAGGAATGGGGACCCTTCTTCTGGAAGGAGGGCGGCAGATGAAAAGGGTTTTCGTAACCCTAAACCCGACTTTTGTTAAGGGGGTCTTTTCATAAAATTTTCCAAAAGGCCGGTCCTCTTTTCAAAGATATTAAAAAAAAGTGGTTTTAAAGAGAGGTTTTAGCAAAAAAAAAAAAAACAAGTTTCAAAAGGAATTTTGAACAACATAGTACCTGATTGATTTTTTTTTTTATTTTTCCATTTTTTGTAGTTTTGTAATAGAAAAACTAAGATTTAAAGTTTAAACACTAAATTTTTGTATTTTTTCTAAGAAATATTTAAAAATGTTTTCTCAAGAATTTCGGGCCATCTTGGGGAAAATTTCTTCAGAAAAAGGGGTTTGGACCCAGGTTTTGAGGAAATGTTCGAGTTTTAAACCTCGAATCGAGAAATACAACTCGATGGATCCAAACGGATACCGGACGAAGTGTCTGAGCTTTTCAAAAGATTATTTTGGTAATTTTGAGAATTTAATTTAAAATTGGATAATGAAGCTCAGATTTGGATTTTGATAATGGATCCGGATCCAAAATTGAGTCAGATATAGAAAATGAATTTAATTTCAACCAAATTTTGAGAAACAAAAGGGGATTTAGATTTAAAACTGACTCAATTACCCAGAAAATGGGGACAAAGGGCAGAAAGGGGATATTTACAACATTTTGAAAAATTTGGGGTGTTCACAGATGCCCCTCTTTGCTACTAAGCCGGTTGAAAGCCGAGCTTAGTGGCAAAGAAACACTCCAAATTTTGAAAAATGCCCCAGTCAGCTGATCTGAGCTAGGTGTGGAAGAATTATTTTAAAAATACGGCTTGCCGGGCTTGAAACCTTATCCTGAATGGTCTCGGGGGGATGAAATCCTCGACAACGATACGACTGAATGATAGAAATGAGGAAATCGTGATGGGACTTTGGGTGAAAATCCCAGGGATGGTGAAAGATAAGAATTTTGATCAAGTTTCATGGGTGAGATAAGATCAGCCCTTTAGAATGACTCAGGTTTGCCCTTAACCTGGATGGGACGAAGATATATCAAGATAACTTGGATGAGGAAAGGAATATATAAACGGATGTCGATGGGACATTTTGAGGGAAATGCCTCATGAGATGAAGCTCAAGGACAATCCTTCCCAGGATGGATGTATAAAGAGCACGGATTCCTTTGTGGGGAAATCAATGATGGGACGGGAAGGATTACTTCGCCTAAACGAAGCTCAGGTTCAACCCAAACCTGAAAGGAAGGTACCTCGTGGGGCGAGGTTCAGGCTTTATCCCATCCTGAAAGGGACGACCATACAAAATCTTTGAGTGAAGAAACCGTGATGGGACAACAAATGCATCGCCGAAGCGAGATTCAGGTTTAACCCTTGACCTGAGTGGGAGATGATGCGGAATCTTCGAATGGAGAAACCGTGATGGGACTAGAAAGGATATCTAGTCGGAAATGGGACTCAGGTTTAACCATAACCTGAATGGAAAGGACACCTCGTGAAGCGAGGTTCAAGCTTAACCCTTAACCTGAAAGGGCTGATCACACGGAATCCTTGGATGAAGAAACCATGATGGGACCTTCAGAATTTGGATGAACAAATCCGAAAGGGGTTTGCGAGAAGAGAAAAACAAGGGATTCCCTAAAGCTTGGAAAGGGGATGATCTTGGGCGCCTCATTGTTGAGACTAAAAAATCAGCTTTCTAAAAACAGATGACCTCTCGCAGAAGGTCTGGGACCTGTTACCTCGAGGGGCGAGGTAACAGGTTTAATCCTTAGCCTGAATGGATATAGAATCCTCGATGAGTGAGGAAAACTGTGATGGGCCTCTAGACTTTGCATAACAAGTCCAAGAAGGGTTTTCGCAAAAGGATAAAAATGGTGATCCCTAAAGCTTGAAAAGGGGTTGTTCTTGGGCGCCTCTTTGCTGAGACTGAAAATGGCTTTTGACAATAACAGATCTTTTTGCAAAAAGTTCAGGTTTAACCCTTATCCTGAGCGGCTACTGTCTATGGCGGGACAGTGGGGAGCACAAGGAAGTATGCGAATCTGAGAGCGCTCAGATCAGACGGAAGGAAAGGACTTTTCAGTCCTAAGGAGGGATGACGTCAGGATATGTCAAAACGATCTCAAGTTCACACTTCATGTTGGGATAATTAGAAAACATTGCCAATAAGATGCCAAAAATTATAGTTGATTCAGAATGATTGAATTGTGCTCATGCGTGAAGATATCACCTCTTTCTACCTAGAGTATTAGCTTCAATTGGGCTAACTCTGTAGATTTTGAGATCTAAAATTCAAATTTGTTGTTGTTGAGCTTCTTTAAGGAAGATATCAATTTCCTTGACATGAAAAGAGAGGAAAACATTCTTAGCTTCATAAAAGCAATTAAGTGAAAAGACATTGATAAAGAATTTCACATAGATAAAGGCGATTCTTGACGGTTTCGGGCAGTTTGATATCCTGGGCATTTCCCATGATGATCTGTTTGCACTCTTTTGAACTATGGATCTTTTCTGGGTTCTCTTACATCCTCCTTCATTTTGGAGATGCTCCTGACTTTTCTCTCTTTTTCGAGGAAGGGTACGTCACAAACTCCTTCATCTTGGAGATGCTCCGATCCTTCTTTTTCTTTCTCGGGAATTATGACATTGGTTCTTGGGTTGAAATCTCTAAATGATAGCAGAAATCAAATATCTTTTAGGGTTTGTCGGTAGGTTCATCGCATCCGCCTTCATCTCGACGGTGATCCGAACTTTCCCTGGAAGGATCCGTCACAAACTCCGTCATCTTGGAGATGTTTCAAATCTTCTTTGGCCCCGGGGATCCACTCGCTTAATTCGCCTTCATCTTGACGACAATTGAGAGATCCCTTTTGCGGATATTTGATTGCAGCTTAGCTTGGATGACTGAGAATATATGGATTGGGTAGGTTCTTTTTACTGCCCAGGATATTTCCATTGTCTTACCGCAAAAAGAATAATCTTTAAGAATGCGCCACAGCTATGATCAATATCAGCTCACTTATGGCTTTTCAACATCATTAAATTTTCCTTTGCCGGTCATATCAAAGATTTTTCTTCAACCTCTTGGTTGACCAACAGAAAAAAACTTGAATTTAGCTCTTATTTCGCAAGAGTCTTGCTTTTTTGAAAATGATACTGAAGGTAGTTTGAGATAATTCTTTGTGTGATGAGAGTTTTGAAATAAAAAATGACTTTTGATAGCAAATTGGCAACGTATTCTAGAAAATCCTTGACGAAGGTCGCTTGATATCGAGTTGACACATCCATGACAAAATTCTCCTCTCTTTTTCCCCAAAAAGAGAGACTCAGGCTTAAGCCCTTACCTGAATGGGAAGTTGGAAATACTCCTCTCTTCCCTGAAAGAGGAGGTGTTTGCAAAACGAAACTTTTGAAGAGAAATTAAGTTTTCGTCAAAACTCCCTATCTCTAGGCTTCTCTTATGGAAAGGCGGCCGAAAAACAAAGTTGAGAAAGTATCACAGAGGAACGAGTCCATCACACTCTCCCTAGAAGAGGGTCCTCTGTGAAGGGGTTGGCCAAAGATGATAAAAACAGTGGCCACAAAAGAAACGAGCTTCCGTCGAAGCTCTCCCTGGAAAAAGGGTTCCCTTGTGTAAAGTTGGTTGTTGTTTTGCAAACTGTTCGCGAAGAAAACGAGTCCCTTCAAACTCTCCCTGGAAGAGGGTCCTTGCGAACGAAAGATGGTTGTATGCGAAAAGAACGAGCTCCCTCGAACTCTCCCTGAAGAGGGTCCTTCGCAAGAGAAAAAGATTGATCCTTGATAAAATGGTGACCTGAAGGTCGAAATTGAGAATTTATAGTTTGAAATGATGATGTTTGGTTAGCACAAAGGCTGAACCTGGAGGGCTAACTGATTAGTCAGCCAAACACTAGCACGAGCGCTAGATGTACCAGCACGAACACTGGATTTCAAAAAGAAAGCTCCCGTACGAGTGCTGGGTTTTTGAAAAATGCACACCAGTACGAGCACTGGATTTTCGAAATGCACACCAGCACGAGTACTGGGTTTTTGAAATGCACACCAGTACGAGCACCGGGTTTTCGAAATGCACACCAGCACGAGTGCTGGGCTTTTGAAATGCACAACAGCACGAGCACCGGGTTTTTGAAATGCACATCAGCACGAGCACTGGATGGTTCAATAGGAGAATTTGAAAAGTGAGACCGACATTCAAAGATACTTGAGAATTAAGCGAGAATGATTGCCGGTGTTTCAGGATTATCCTTTATCCTGAAGGGGAAATGATGAGTGATGAGTGAAAACTCGAATTCACAATAACTTGTCCAATACGAGCATTGGATTCAAAGGAAGTTCAAGTCGGAACTTGAAACTTCAAAAAGATGAGAATATACAAAAAAAGGAAAATCCGAGTCGGAACCCGGTTTTTAAATATGAGAAAATGAATGAGAATTGAGTTTGAAAACTCGCATTCCCAAAGCAGTGAATTGTCCAACACGAGCATTGGATTCAAAAGGAAGTTCAGGTCGGAACTTGAGACTTCGAAAATAAGAATACATAAAAAGAGAAATCCGAGTTGGAACCCGGTTTTTTAAATATAAGAGAATGAATGAGAATTAAATTCGGAAACTCGCATTCTCAACACAACAATTTGTCCAACACGAGCATTGGATCCAAAAGGAAGTTCAAGTCGGAACTTGAGACTTCAGTAATGAGAATATATATAAAAGAAGGAAAATCCGAGTCGGAACCCGGTTTTTAATACAAGAAAGAAAGTGAGAATCGAGTTCGAAAACTCGAATTCTCAAAACAAAGAATTGTCCAACACGAGCGTTGGATTCAACAGGAAGTTCAAGTCGGAACTTGAAAACTTCAAAAATGAGAATATACAAGAAGGAAAATCCGAGTCGGAACCCGGTTTTTAAATACACGAAAGAAGGTGAGAATCGGGTTCGAAAACTCGAATTCTCAAAACAAATGAATTGTCCAACACGAGCGTTGGATTCAAAAGGAAGTTCAAGTCGGAACTTGAAACTTCAAAAATGAGAATATACAAGAAGGAAAATCAGAGTCGGAACCCGGTTTTTAAATACACGAAAGAAGCTGAGAATCGGGTTCGAAAACTCGAATTCTCAAAACAAATGAATTGTCCAACACGAGCGTTGGATTCAAAAGGAAGTTCAAGTCGGAACTTGAAACTTCAAAAATGAGAATATACAAGAAGGAAAATCCGAGTCGGAACCCGGTTTTTAAATACACGAAAGAAGGTGAGAATCGGGTTCGAAAACTCGAATTCTCAAAACAAATGAATTGTCCAACACGAGCGTTGGATTCAAAAGGAAGTTCAAGTCGAAACTTGAAACTTCAAAAATGAGAATATACAAGAAGGAAAATCCGAGTCGGAACCCGGTTTTTAAATACACGAAAGAAGGTGAGAATCGGGTTCGAAAACTCGAATTCTCAAAACAAATGAATTGTCCAACACGAGCGTTGGATTCAAAAGGAAGTTCAAGTCGGAACTTGAAACTTCAAAAATGAGAATATACAAGAAGGAAAATCCGAGTCGGAACCCGGTTTTTAAATACACGAAAGAAGGTGAGAATGAGGTTCGAAAACTCGAATTCTCAAAACAAATGAATTGTCCAACACGAGCGTTGGATTCAAAAGGAAGTTCAAGGCGAAACTTGAAACTTCAAAAATGAGAATATACAAGAAGGAAAATCCGAGTCGGAACCCGGTTTTTAAATACACGAAAGAAGGTGAGAATCTGGTTCGAAAACTCGAATTCTTAAAACAAATGAATTGTCCAACACGAGCGTTGGATTCAAAAGGAAGTTCAAGTCAGAACTTGAAACTTCAAAAAATGAGAATATACAAAAGGAAAATCTGAGTCGGAACCCAGATGAGAAGGAGATAATTCTTATCCAAGAGTCAGATTTTTAGAAGAATTGACAAAATGCATGAATAGGTTCCGACGATTACAAAGATTTATTCAAGATTCTTGACCCAAGATGGTCTGAATTTTGATGACTTCAGGATTTTCCCTTATCCTGAAGAAGGATGAATAAAGGTTGATATGAATTGAAGAGTTTATGGGAAGTAGTTCAGGTTTTATCCCTTAACCTGAAAGGGATGTAAAATAAAAGATCGATAAAATTTAAACGCTTGATAAAACTTGATAAAACTTGACAAAATGATAAAAATAGATAACAAATTGATGCAAATTCAATTAAATCGCAAAATAGATGCAATTTAAAAATAGATCAACTGAAAGATTGACAAGTTTTTCAGAAAGAGAGTTCGTCTAATCCTACCTGCATATGACGAAGGAAGACACGTATAGATCAAAAATAAAAATGCCCCAGTATCAGGGAGAAGACATGAGAATTTAATAGAAAAATCGTCGCTTTATTGAGAGAGATTCTTTTGAAGAGTACAAAAGGCTAGGAATTTAAGTGTAAAATCTCTTCAAATGTAAAACATTAATAGGATCTGGCAATTCCGCTCCATCTGCATTGATCAGACGATAGGAATTACGTGGCAATGCTTCCTTAACCACATAAGGGCCTTCCCAATTGGGTGACCACTTGCCCTTCGGCCGATGCTTGAGATGAGTTGTCGATCTGAGCACAAGATCATTAACTCGAAACCTTCTCTCAATGACTGACTTGGCGTAGTGTCTAGCTATCCTCTGACGATAGGCTTGAGCGTGCTCTGCTGCCTTGAGTCTTTTCTCGTCTAGTAGATCAAGCTGTACCAATCTCTGCTGCTGATACTGATCAAGCGGAAGTTCAACGAGTGACGCAAACTTGAGTGCGGGCTTCTGAACATGTAGAGGTAACACCACCTCCGTCCCATAAACAAGCTCTGAAGGCGTAGCATTGGTTGGGGTTTGAATGGTGGTTCGGTATGCCCAAAGTGCGTCGTGCATCTTCTCGTGCCAATCACGGCCCGTCTCCACAGTTCTTTCCAGAATGCAGATCAAGATCTTGTTGGTGGCCTCTGCCTGACCATTCCCTTGGGGATAGTAAGGAGCTGAGAAGTGGTGATGAATCCCGAACTTCGAGCAGAAGGTCTTCATCTTCTCATTTTTGAAATGGCTGCCATTATCTGACACAATATCATGTGGGACGCCGAAGCGACAGAGAAGATTTTTATGAATAAATAAAACTACATGTCGGCCTTCTACTGTTCGCAGAGTGACAACTTTGACCCATTTGGTGAAGTATTTTGTGGCTGCAAGGAAGTATTTATGGCCGTTTGATGCAGAAGGAGTGATTGGACCCACCACGTCGAAGGCCCACATCGAAAAAGGCCAAGGAGAGACCGCGGATTGCAAGTATGCGGCAGGCGCATGAATGGAAGGCGCGTGCATCTGACACTTGACGCATTTCCTTACAAATTGATGGCAATCCTGCTGCATGGTTTTCCAGTAATATCCTGCGCGGATAATCTGCTTGACGAGTGTTTGGTAGCCGACGTGGCCACCACAAATTCCTTCGTGCGCCTCTTGGACAACTTCCATGGCTTCGTCTTTGTCTAAGCATTTGGCATACTCAGAACTGAACCCACGACGGTAGAGAGTATTGGCAAGGATGAAATAGCGAACTGACATGCGTTGAATTGCACGTTGTTCCCTTCTTGGCATGCCTGGTGGGAATTCTCCAGTTTCGATAAAGCTTTTGATGTCTTGGTACCAAGGTTTTTCTTTCTGAGCGGCCTGGTTCACTTGCTCAATTGGAATGTACGCAGGTTGATCAAGTCTGCCGATCTCGAAGGAACGACAGGATTCACTGTCTTTGAAAGACAAAATAGAGCCTAAGCAGGCTAAGCCATTGGCTATGTGATTGTATTCCCTCTTGACGTGATTGAGCTGAAATTCTTCAAAGCCGCTTATGAGATCTAAGGCAATCTTCTGATAAGGGATTAACTTTGAATCCTTGACATGCCATTCAGCATTAACTTGGCTGATAACAAGTAATGAGTCACCGAAGGTGTGTACTTTCTTGACATCAAAGCTTTGCAAAATTTTGAGGCCTTGTATTAGAGCTTCATACTCGGCCATGTTATGAGTACATTGGAAATTGAGCTTGAGGGAATAAGGGAGCATCTCCTTTTCAGGGGTGATTAACAAGATCCCAATCCCTATACCAAACATATTTCTGGCTCCATCAAAGAATAGAGTCCAAACTGGAGATTCCTGAATACTGCAAATTCGATCGTCAGGAAAATCATCTTCCGCTTTGATTTCTTCTGTTAACGGGAAATCTGCCAACTGATCTGCGATGGACTGACCCTTGACTGACTTCTGAGAAACGTACTCCAAATCATACTGCATCAGGAGGACTTGTCATTTCGCAATCCGTCCAGTAAGAAAAGGCTGCTCAAGGATGTATTTGAGAGGGTTGAGTCTCGACAGGATCTTGATTTCTGATGCCATTAGATAATGTCTCAGCTTCTGACACATCCACACTAAGGCTAGACATGTCTTTTCCATCTGAGAATATCTCTTCTCGTAATCGATGAAGGTCTTGCTGATGTAGTAGATGGCATGCTCTATCCGGCTGCCTTCCTCATACTGTGCAAGAAATCCGCCACAAGCATTGTGGTTGACAGAAATATACAAGAGCAGCGGCTTTCCGAGTTCTGGTGGCTTCAGAACTGGTGGGTTGAGAAGATACTGCTTGATGCGCTCAAATGAGAGCTGGCATTCTGATCCCCACTTGAATTTCACTTCTTTTCTTAGCAAGTGATTGAAGGGCTCGCATCTCATGGCCAAATTTGAGATAAAATGTCGAATAGACTGAATGCGCCCCTGAAGGCTCCTTAATTCTTTGAGATTGGTGGGAGGCGGCATGTTGATGATTGCCTTTGCCTTGGCAGGATCCACCTCTATGCCTTTCTTGCTGATCATGTAGCCAAGCAGTTTGCCTGACTCTACCCCGAAGACACATTTCTGCGGATTGAGTCTCAACTTGTAGAGGATAAGTCTTTCAAAGACTCAACCGAGAGCATCGAGATGATCCTCTCCTTCTTTAGATTTGACCAGGATGTCATCCACGTAGGCATCCATGTTCTTATGCATCTGATCATGAAAGATTACTGCCATAGCCCTCTGATAGGTTGCCCCAGCATTCTTGAGTCCAAACGGCATGACTGTATAGCAAAAGGTACCCCAAGGTGTGGTAAAAGAAGTTTTTGATTGGTCGCGAGCGGCCAACTTGATTTGATTATAGCCTGAGTATCCATCCATGAAGGAGAACATGGCATGGCCTGTCGTGCTATCGATCAGAAGATCGATGTTGGGGAGTGGATATTCATCTTTCGGGGTTGCTTTGTTCAGATCTCTGAAATCGATGCAGATTCGAACTTTGTCATTCTTTTTGGGGACTGCCACAATGTTCGCCAACCAATCTGGGTATTCGATGGTCCGAATGAACCCTGCTTTTAATAACTCTTCAAGTCCTTCTTTAACTTGTGGTGCCACTCGAGGATCCATTTTTCTGAGTTTCTGCTTGATTGGTTTGCAATCCGGCTTCAACATAAGGCGATGCTCGACTAACTTGGAGTCTAAACCTGCCATATCTTCATAAGTCCAAGCGAAGACTTCCTGATGCTGTTTGAGGAAGTAGATGAGCCTCTCCTTCTCATCTAAACTTAGACTGGAACCAATTTTGAGGATTCTTGGATCATCTTCTGAACCAATATTGACATCCTCTGTTGGATCTTGAACTAACGGCGATGGTTCATCATGCTTCTAAATGCTGGCAAACTCTGACAAATCTTGAACTGTCGAGTCGAATTCTGCCAACTCTTCAATCTGGTCTGTCATTTTGCTGACTTCTGCCCCTGCCTTTGCTTTGCATGCTCTGGCTGTTTTATTTTGGAAAAGGTTGGTATTGATGACGAGCTTTCTGAACGATTTAGGAGCCATGATCCTGGCAATCCTGTAAGTGAAAAGGAGGCCTTTTGAGAAAAGGTAAAATGTTCGAAAAATAGCCTTTTGTACAGAGATAGAGAATGACAACATAGATAAGGATATAAGCATAGGATTTGTGTACACCAAGATGAACAGAGAAAACAAACTTTTCATTGATTCAGTAAACTTTGATATTTACAAGCAATTGTTTTGAGGAAAAGAAAGAAACTGGGGCGGATCTTGCCCTTACAAGATGATAAAAGGGAAAGAGAACATAAAACACTGGCATTGTCTTCATTACTGGGCTCCCTTGACGAAGATGGTCTTTCTGCCTGATGACTGACCTGTGAAACCCAAGCCTGTGCCGGTGAGATGCTGATCGGGGATGATCGGCTCCAAGATGTCGTCTTCATTTCTGCCCAAACCCCTGAAGGGTTGGTAACCGTGCTTCATCAAAAGATCAAACCCTTTCTTAGCTTTGGAGAATTGAGGAAACAGAGGGTGATCTTTAAATGAAGTGCAATCGAGGCGTCCTCCTAGCTTGAAGAAGCGATGTCCCTGCCACTGAACTACTGCGGTGACATTTTCCGTAGGCTGGATTTCTTTCAAATTTAGCATATCCAGACTTTCACTCAGATCAATCTCTTTGGCTTCCCGGATGCTCGGGATGTCGGCAGTGAAAGTGGGTCGGGGAATCATCGGCTGTGGGAGTCGTTCTTCCGGATCCTCTCCTAGGACCGTAGTGATCATGCCCCCCTTCGACCATTTGATACACTGGTGCAGGGTTGATGGGACCGCATTGGCATTGTGGATCCAGGTGCGCCCCAGCAATAGATTGTATGTTGGCGGTACATTGACCACATGGAAGAGTACAGTATGCACCGAATAGTTGATGAAGATCTCGAGAAATATCTTCCCCTTGGCTGTCTGCCCGTGGTTGTCAAAACCGTAGATCGTGATCGGATCTGGGGTGTATTCCTCTTCTTTTAGGCCCAATGCCTTGGCCGTCATCTCAGGACAGATATTGAGGCTGCTGCCTCCATCGACGAGCACATGAGGGACTGTCATGCCCCTGGTTCGCACTACTATGTAAAGTGCATTGTTATGAAAAAAATGAGGTTTTGGCAGATCCTCATCCGAAAAGGTGATTGGCGCATTCGTCATGGCCTGATTAACGATTTGAGCCATGTCCTACGGAGTCGTGCTAGGCTTGACTTTGATCTTTCTGAGAAGATCTTCTAGCACTTGCTGGTGCTCAGATGAGGCGTGAGTCAGATCCAAGATAGAGATGTTGGATAATGCAGTAATTGGCTTCTGAACTGACTCTGAAGCCTCTTCTTTCTTCGAAACTGCCTTGATAAAGCGTTTCGGGATCCTGGGGACCACTTTGGTCGTTGCCTTTGTTGACTTGCGGGAAAATGGGGTGACATCCGCCCTCTTGACGGATGACTGTGCCTGGCGAAGGACTAGGACCTGATGTTGATCCTGAATGTCCTGCCTAGAACATGGTTGGATACCGCCTTGCAAAGAGAATGCTTGCTCTGAGATGACCGAAGCTGAATGCTTAGGGAATGGTTTGGACAAGACTTCTGGCTGCTGCTCATCCTCGTCCTCAATTAACATGTTTTTGTCAATACAATCTTGAATGATGTTTTTGAGGACAAAACAGTGCTCGGTGTCATGTCCGACAGTCCGATGGAACTTGCAAAATTTATCAGTCCATTTACCCATAGCGACGGGAGGGTCGGCCACCTTGGGAAGTTTGATCATTCCTTTCGACATCATATATTCTAAGATGTCTTTGCGGGACTGCTCTAATGCTGAAAATTCCCGATCATAACTCCAACCTTCGTGCTTCGGCTTTTCTGGCTGCTTCGCTTCTGGCTGGGGCGCTGGTTGGATGGGCTTAACAAATTTTCCCTTCTGGGCTGCCGAGTTTGTCCTTTCGGCACTGGGATGTCCTGAGTTCTTGTTGCGGCCCTTCTTGTTCTTCTTTCTGCCGGAACCACTGCTGCCCTGATCTGTCAATCCTACGGTATAGGCGACGTGCGCCTTTTTCTTTTGATCAGGATTTCCTCTGACAAAAGGATATCCTTCGTATAGACCATTGTCCAGGCCGGTCTCGAGCCACTCGGCTCTCTCAATTAATTTGATGAATGACTTGGCAGGCGAAGTGGAAATGAGGTTCCTCAAAGGCTGGGCAAAGTTATTCAGAATAATCTGCAGGGCGTGCTCCTCCGGGATGGGAACCTTCATTCTGTTACAGGTGCTTCTCCACCTGTGGATGAATTCACTAGCTTTCTCATTCTCCATCTGTTTTAAATTGTACAGATGATTGAGGGTTGGTGAGGCTTCAACATTAAACATGAAGCGCTCAATGAACAAGTTGACAACTTTATCGAACTCTCGTAGTTCGATAGGATTAATGTGGTCTGCATACCACCTGACCGCTACTCCTTCTAGGCTGCGAGGAAAGCATATGAATAAAGCCCGATTGTCTTTCCTGAAATGGCCGCATTCGGCATAAAAGGTGGCCAAATGAGACTTGGGATTGCTTGTTCCGTCAAATTTAAAGAACTTTCGAGGGAGATTCTTTAGATTGTCATCCCCGTCCAGGCCATGGTAAAAATCTTCACCGGAGTAGGTCTGCTTGCCCTTGCTTTTAGCCTGAATATCCTTGATGGCCCGATTCATTTCTTTCATCTGCTCCTGCATCGGGTCATTAGTCGGGACGGGTTTGTTGATTGATTCGGGCTCTGCAGTGGTTTTTACCAACTGCGGTGGAGGATTCTGATGATAAACATACTGCTCTTCCTCTTCTGACTCCTCAACTGATTCTGTTTCTTCAGAAGTGGTGTCGGGCTGTACTTGCTTTCTAACAATCCTGACTGGCTTCTTTACGGCCTTCTTCTTTGGCTTGCTTTTTGGAACAGCTTCTTTCTGACTGGCCTCGGCCTGCTCAGCCATCATTTTGGTCATCATTCTTTTAAACAGATTATACATGGCTGGATCTATATCATCTGCTTGATTCTGATTCTGTCCTCTGACTGATTTGGGGGAATCCATCCCTCCGGCCTCACTGTCGCTGTGTTGAGGAACTGTTTCTTTTCCTGCCCTTGTTATGACCATTTCGCCAATGCCAGTGATTTCCTGGTGAGGTGAAAAGAATGATTAGGGTTCGGAGGAAACTTTTGAAAATGTGATTTCTTTTTTTTTAAAAAGACATGAGGGAAGGAATTGGCAAATTTTTTGCAATGATCGCGTCATCCTTTTATGGTGACAAAATGCGCCTTATGACCTAGGCGAGGTCGTCTGTCATGACGAGGGATAAAAGAATAGACAAAATGGGTCTCATTACTGGGGATGAATCCGTAACTATATGAAATAAAATAAGATTTGGCCACAAAATAAAAGTTTGCATTTTCATTGATTGACAAAATTTAAATACAAAGAGAAGGTGGGCAGACAGTTTGCCACCATTCTCGATACTTTGATGATACATTAGGACCAGGAAATATAGACAAAGGAATAAAGGAGTCCCAAGTGTATTTGGCGACGTGGTATGCTCCAGACCACTGATCTGACTGTAGATCGAACTCTGGCATGCGGCCTGTCGAGAAGCGAGTGTTGGCACGAACCTGCCGCTGCGAAAACTGTCTGAGACATCTCTCTGGCTGATAGTCTATGCAGAAGAACGAACTGAGCAGTTTGTAACGCTTGTCACGAGCATAGGTGTAGCGAGGAATGGTCTCTTTTCTGTCAAAGAAATCCCAAATGATTTCCTCCTGATGTAATTTCTCGATCAAAGCTCGGCACTGAATGGCTGACTTTGGCTGCTTGTTGCTGAATCTGAAAGAACTGGCTTTTGACGGTACATGTCGCAGGAACCACGACTGCAAGGCATACGTGCACCCTTCTACCAAAATGGTCTCTCCGAGGGCAAATCGAGCTAAACCTCTGTAGAGAAACGCTAGAGCTGCCATGGATACTGAAAGCTGACGAGTCTGCTTGCTTCCCCATCTTCGAAAAAGCTGGGCGACTCTGATATCGATGAAATTCTGACCATCCTGAAAGAATGCCAGCCTCACTGTGCATAGGACCATGGCATGCTGGATCCTTTCTTTCGCTGCTCGAGATAAGGTATCGACTTCTTCGTAGGCCCCATATTTGTTGTAGAGTTCAAACAAATCGATGAACTGATTTCCGCTAGTCTCTGTGAGAGGCCAGGATCTGCTCCCTGTAGCTTTGGCCAATGCTTCTCGAACATCTACCCCTTTGACATTGATCAAGAATTGCTGCTCGACTGGATCATCTGGCTGACCAGCTGGTTCTGGCAATCCCATGATATTATTGAACTCATCCATTAGCATGGTCATCTCCCCCCACGGAAACCAAAACGTGCAGGTACGCGGATTCCATCGCTCTGCCATAGCTTGAATTAGACTGTCGTTGATGGTTCGCTTGCCAACTGCCGATGCCATCTCCAATCCATAATCGTCCAAGTGGTCTGGGAACATACGCGAGAAGGCGGTGAACCAAGAATAGTACCACCGAGGGAAGAAGGTACGAGACTGAATGACCCGATGATCTGGGGTTCCATCCTTTATTTGATAGAAGACATGATCCCAAGGAAAGATAGCATCGGGAGATTCTGATGCCATCGGAGTGATACTGAGGCAACAAGGAAAAGGGTCAGATAGAATGTAGGACTTACGGATAGACTTTTCGATGAAAGAAGGGGACAAACATTAATCCTGGAAATTTTGGAAAGAACAGGGGATTTGAAAAAAAGACTTTCCAGGGTTTTTATGAAAAGTTTTGACATACAAAAAGGGAAAAGAATATAGGCAAAGGGAAAAATATGCACCTGGGGTTTTTGAAAATAGAGGAAGTTTTAAAGAGTACACCCAGGGTTTTAAAAGAGGTCGATTATAGAAGAACACAAGGAAAACATCGCATAATCCTAGCTGCACAAACAAAGATGTGCACACAGCACTCCCTAAAGTCTGACTCTATATGCAATATTTGAAATAGCTTGTAGGACCTTAATCCTAACTCTATGGTTCAGATCATCTGATTCCAATCAAGGTATGCCGATATACTCAAGCCGAAGCTCGAAGTACATGGCATATAAGATATTTCTCCGGTTCTAAGGTAAGGGCTTCCCAACATCCTTGAGCACCTACCGATATACCTCGGACTATGGCCCTTAGGTACGTGGTAGGGGGGCGCAAACCCAAATAAGTGGTCCAGTTGTGAGGCTCTCTCCCGAACTATGGTTCAGTGAGACAGCCCAGCAACGTGAAGACCGGGACAATATAGGTAAGGTTGTTTTCAAAATATGATCAACATGCAATAAAATCAGAAGGCTCTAATGCAAGTCCTAAAGAGATAGATTTTAAATGAAAAGAAGCATACACTTGCATACATTGTTTTTTCATTCAATCCCTAAAATTGAGGAGAGTTGTATTTAAAACCTAAGTCTAATGTGAACATGGAATAATCTCCTCAATATGGTCCTACCAAACCATACTTAGATCCTATATGTAATGATGTCAGCTTAGGACAGGGTCTAGGCTCCTAAGGTTTGCATGAAAATGTAGCTGACATATGTTAGAATAAAGACTTAGATTATATAAAAGCAAAGCAAGGGCATAAGTCCAACCGGACGAAGACGGGTCCCATCACGGTCGCCAAAACTGTGATCATCGCAAAATTTTTCCTCTCTTTATGGTTTCTCTCTCTTTCTTCTCTTTTCCTTTTCTAACCTCTATTCTCCTCCTTTTTGAAGGGAGAAGGATAAAAGAAAGAAAAGAAAGAGAGAAAAGAAAAGAAAGAAAGAAAGAGAGAGAGAAGAGGAACTATTTTGCGGGTTTTCACTTGACCTTGATTTGAAAAATATTAAAAAAATTACTTGCCTCCGTTTTGAAAATATTGCGGGAAAAATGAAGAGACGGGATTCGCTCGTCGGTACGAGGTTCGACCGTTACTGGCGCCTTTACCAGGGGTAATCGAACCAAGGATCGAATCTATGCCTTTTGCTTTGCCTAAATATAATCTAAGGATTTATTCTAACTCTAAATGCACAAAGAATCATGCTTGTGCGATGCAAAGATGTATGCCCTTTTGAAAATGTTGATTTAGAAATTTCCAAGTATTTCTGAGATAAACTTGATAAAGGAGTGAAGAAATGATTTGATCTAACTTTAGAACTTGAGATAGATCAGAAAAAGTTCTAAGTCTTTGAAGTAAATCAGAGCTGGAAGAATAAAACTTGAAAGAATGATTCGAAGCTTTGAAAGGAAAATGAAGTTTCAAAGTCAGAAATGGACTTTGAATTTAATCATGGATTTTAGGGGAAGAAGATGAAGTTTTGAGGTGACATTGAATTTGAATCTTAGAATGGATCTGAGAGGATCAAAAATGTATTTTAAAAATAGAAATGGATTTAGGAATTCAAATGAGATCTGGAAATGGACTTGGATTTGAAATCTAGATTTTGAAATGGAATTGGATCTTAAAATGGATTTAAGATCTGGGATCTGAGATCCGATTTAAAATTGGTTTCTGGGTCCTAAGATGGATTTGGATCTGAAGTCTAAGATCCAAAGTGTGATTGAATTCTGGACCCTAAAATGAATTTGGATCTGAAGTCTGAGATCCAAAGTAAAATTAGATTCTGGATCCTAAAATGGAATTGGATCTGAAGTCTGAGATCTAATGTAGAATTGGGTTCTGGATCCTAAAATAGATTTGGATCTGAAGTCTCGGATCCTAAGATGGATTTGGATCTGAAATCTAAGATCCAAATGTAGAATTGGATTCTGGATCCTAAGATAGATTTTTGATCTGAAGTCTAAGATCCAAATGTAGAATTGGATTCTGGATCCTAAGATGGATTTGGATCTGAAGTCTAAGATCCAAAGTGAAATTGGTTCTGGATCCTATAAGTAAATTGGATCTGAAGTCTGAGATCCAATATGAGTGTTGAATCATGGATCTTAAAATGGATTTGGAGTTGAATTCAGAAGAGGAATCAAGAATTTCTAAGTCTGATTTGAATTTGGGAAAAGGAATTTTAGACATTGAATTTTGAATATACAGATGGATCCCAAAGTCAATTTAGACCTGGGATTTGAAGCTTGAAATGAATCAAAAATCTCAAAGTTAAATTGAACTTTGAGTTTGATTGGAGCTTTTGAAAATGAATTTGAAATTTCAAAGTAAAATTGAACTTGAAAATGAATTTGAATCGGAAATTTTGAATATGAAATGAATTTGAAATCTCAAAGTTAAATTGGACTCTGAGATGGAAAATGAAATAGAATTGAAAAAGATGAACAGGATTGAAGTTTGATTGAAGAAGATCTTTACATTACTTGGAGTTTTGAAAAAAAGACATTTTGAAAATGTGATGCAA
The DNA here is from genome assembly GCF_984573655.1 of Nuphar pumila. NCBI lineage: Eukaryota > Viridiplantae > Streptophyta > Magnoliopsida > Nymphaeales > Nymphaeaceae > Nuphar > Nuphar pumila. The sequence continues at coordinate 99,033,694 of NC_143251.1, forward strand.
TTCTATCCTAAATGATGAATGAATTTAAATTCTTGAAGTTGGATTTTGAAATGCTATTCCATTCTTTAAATGAATTAAAATAAGATTGAAGATATAATACATCCTTGACTATGGTCATTGAATGTATTATATAATAATCTGTATTTAAACTCAGGTGAAGAATGAAACACATTTGGTGCTTTTATAGAATTTAAAATGAAATTAACTCTCAATATACCCTGACTATGGCCATTGGTATATATTTTGAATTAATTTTAAGTTAAATTCTGATAAAAGGAGATAATATTTAAGAAAATATGATGAATTTTGAAAATGGATCCAAGTGTGGATCCAGTGTTATTTCGTAAAAGATAAAAATCCTAAGTTTTGTCCACACCCTGACTATGGCCATTGGTGTGGATCATCAATTTAGGATTGATTTACCTCTTACGAAATGGTGCACGTGCCATTCGTGTTTCACCAATGTGAGAATTTAAGAAATAAAGAAAAAATGTATGAAGAACAAGTAATTCAATGATATTCACAATGCTCATTCGTTCTACCTAAAGCAGAAAATGTAAACTTTCATTCAAATCTAGCTATTACAATTGAATTGAAATCATACTCCTGAACTAAGAAGGAAAAGTAATTTCTATCTAATTCTTGCAAAACAATGTTAGCATAAGATAGATGGAAGGTATTATGCCAAATGAAAATGTTTATATACATGGAGGAATAGAATATATATACCTAAAGGCATGACTCGGACCTAATGAGAAATACACATGCATTAGGTCGACAAGAAGGGAAGATGTGTGTAGGATGTGGATGCAACAATATTTGCAGGAGATAGTGGACAAAGGGGGGTTATGGGTATGGCCTATGCATATAATAAGTGAAGTGGTAAATATATTATTGAGATGGTAACGTGCATAAGTGCTGATGGAATGGATGAAGAGGGCAGGAGTAGGTGATTTGAAAAAATACCTGCAGCTATGGCTTAATATTCTGCCACTGGATGCCCAGGAATCCCTATATGGTTCTTTGCTACCTACAAGAACCACATCGTACACAGAATTTTGATAGGAAATTGATTTTCAGTGAAAGAGGTCTTAGATGTTGGTATGGAGGGCTATGAATTACAATCGGTGAGACAGTTGGACACGGCCACCGTGGGAGGGGGAATGGCTATAGGCAGCACTTGCGACAACAGCAAGGTGTATGGAGTGTGACACCACAGAACTTTGCGAGCTCTTTGTTGACTGACTTTCTAATCGTCTTCCATTCAGCTGCTGGTGAGCTGGTAATCTTTGATATAGATGACAAAGTCACCCTAACTAGTTTAGATATCAACTCATTGTTTGTTTGTGATGAAGACTGTGAGGTGGGGGGGGGAGCTCACTCAACTGGTTCTTACTTAAATCAGCTAGCTCGGTTTTTTTATTTTTTATTTCTCTTACAGCAACAGATGAAATTTTGATGTGTCAATCACTTGGTAGCCCAGGCATAATATGGGTTCTGTTGATAAGGGGAAAACTTATTGGAGGTGACGGCTGGTGGCTTACAACCTGGCCATTTTTTAGACAGCCATGTGCAGCTGGCAGCTGTGAAGGGCTGTGAAGACTTCGTCAAATGGAGGTGGCTACAAGGCTTTTCCATTGTTATGAATGCCTAAAGTGAAATTACAACAAGCATAAACCTAAATTATAGAGGTTGTAGCAACCTGCTAAACAAGGATAAAATGAATAATTTCTATGCAAATGGATAAACGGTTTTACAGAACTCAGATTTTGGTTCTAAAGCAATTTCAGTTTTTCCAACATACCCGATAATGCTTGTATCTATGCAAACTTCAACACTAACCAACCATACTGCCTATGCATACAGATCCTTATAAAATTCCTTTTACAAACTCAAACAGTGATGAAGCCTATCTATAAAAAAAAAAAAAAAAAATTTAAAAGGAAAGGGGTATCTAAACATCAATGTACAGGTATCATACCTTGGATTTTTATAGCTATTTTAGGTGGTAGCGGCTGTTGATGGCCACGTACGCCCCTAAAAAAAAAGAAAAAAAAAAAAGAAAAAATATATATATCAGATTCATTTCTTGAAGATAATAGACATCGATTAGATCATAAAACCAATGCTGACTCCCTGCAACTGGAATGTTCCTGCTCTTGATTAAAGCTGGAATGTGATTCCATATTAAAATTCTCAAAATGATGCCAGATATCCAGTCATCGATCCATATGATTGATCTTAACATTGGTAGCATTCAATAACTGCTGGAAAGTTGTAGCAACATCCGATAATTTCTCACAATAACAAATCGAACCCACTGAGCATTCTATACAGACATCATAAGGTAAAATATATAGCAATGGCCCTGTGCAGATGAGCCCGTGGTGGAGAGGATTTAGCCTTAAAAGCAGGCATGATAGTATGCAGAGCCAACAGAATTTACATGAAACGAAGATATATGCAAGCTTGTAATTAAGCCTGACAATTATTATCTAATCATACGCTACATTCCACACAGCCAACCGAGCTCCATTAGCATCGATTTGAGTAGGTTGGGAGACAGTCCCTCACCTATATTTCAGGGAATCAAATTGACAGCGAAAACAATCCCCAAAGAAGATAGCGTCTCACGAGGTTTGGGCCCAAGGATCCAGAAATATATTTATGGATAGACAAACTCAAAGAAGAATTAATAGTGCTCTTAAAACAAACTAAATGTTTTAGTAGATGACTTTTAACAAAAAAAAAATGTGCTACAGGAGTAACTACAAGCCTTCTAGTGACATCTGGGCCCGAAACAGGCATATTAGCAGAAGTATATACGAGAGCCATGTTCTTCCGTAATCAATATGAACTAATTCTTGAAATTCTGCAAGGTAATCCAGCAACATTTAAATCCATCAGACGTCAGTGAAATAACTTCAGATTTTAGAGACTGGAGTTTGTAATTATATTACAATGAATAGTTATACTCCTGGGGTATCTTAAAATAAAACTTCCTTTAAAATAGATCTTGACCTTTGATATATATTTTTTTTTATCAATCAGCAAGGGGTCATGATCATTAAGGTGAGACTTAAATTGGCATTTGACAAAGTGATTTAGAACACCGATTACCTGGATGTTTGCAGATCTCATCAGATTTTTAACACCTCACCTTGGCAGCAGATGAACAAAACTCTGCAGTGGCCTTTCACTGATAGGGCTCTTGACAAATTCCGACAAAAAGGAGCAAGACAGGAAGTAAATCCCTTTTTGATGCTGACACGAGTGATACCCCTAAGGACATTCATAACACCTGGAGATCTGTAGCCATCAGATTATCCACGAAGCGCATTACAAGGTATACCGAGGTTCGCATTTAACCTCTACACTTATTCCAGGAGTTGCGATCTATTGGTCGGGGCCATCATGTTATTATAACACTCAACTTTAGATTATTCAGCAAATCAGATATCTGCCATAGGTTTATGATTCCAGATTTGCTTCGAATGATGGGGAAACGAGTAGTCTTGACATTTAATCAACAAAAGAAGATAGAAAAGCAGGATAGTCATGATTTGTAAAAGACTAACACTTTGTTTTGACAATAACCACGTAGCCCTGAATCACAAAAGGATGATAAAAGAGCAGGAATATCACCAAAGGGATGGGCCAAACAACTCCAAAAGCCGACATCCACTAGCAAAAACAATCAGACAGAAAGATTAACTCCATGACATCGAAATGCGATATAAAAACAATAAAAAAAATGCTGGATATCAACCTGCAACAGTGAAACTGATTGAACATTTATACAAAATCCTGGACATTGATATCCTAATTAAAAAGCATATTTCAACCATACCTATTCTTGACGGATTTCAGAGTTATGAAATCAAACAATACCATGCTGAATCGGTGGATTGATGTGACAAAGAACGAGGTATTGAAGGGTGTTTTGACTAGCCCTGAACAATCAGCAACCTCCCAAGACATATCGAACTTAAAACTAAAGGAAAAATACATAGCATGCTGAGAATGTGCAAAAATGCTACTCCATGAATCACACAGGAAACCAATACTGATTAGAGCGGAACAGAATTAATCGTTAGCAACAAAGAAAAAAAAAATAAATAAAAGAAAATATAGGAATCAGGGATTCCCTTTTGCTGTCGCACGCATATGGGTCGGTCTTGCTATAAGCAGATCGACACCACTAACAATGCTTTTATTGGAGAACTAAAAGGAGAAAAAAAAAACTGAAAGATCAAAGACGAAAGAGGAAAAAGGCAGGGGGTTATTTACCGCGCCCTTATTGCTGAGATTTGCACTAAAGAGGGCTGGAATCGATCGGACTCCTGTCGTTGCTTTTAGGAACACGACTTCCTTAATATTGTGCTTCGATCGAAGGAGTGATGACTCCTCGGCGCCGCTGGAGAAGGAGAGTTATGAAGGGCAAATAAAGGGGCGATAGCGGATAAGAAGAAGGAAGAAGATGAAACCCAAGGTGTCGAGGTGATTGATCGCCTTGTGGATGGAAACTTGATGCCAGGATTCGTTCTCCCCCCCTTTTTCCTTTGCTGCTGCCCTGTTTATATAGAATCCAAGGAAGAATCGAGAAAAGGGGCGACGGTTGAGCATCAAGGGCTAGGATGGCGGCCATCGGTCGAGAGGTGTTTCCGCCCTTCGATCCTGTGTGAGCAATCTGCTAAAAGGGGGCCGTTGGGGATAGTAAGGAGCTGAGGAATGGGGACCCTTCTTCTGGAAGGAGGGCGACAGATGAAAAGGGTTTTCGTAACCCTAAACCCGACTTTTGTTAAGGGGGTCTTTTCATAAAATTTTCCAAAAGGCCGGTCCTCTTTTCAAAGATATTCAAAAAAAGTGGTTTTAAAGAGAGGTTTTAGCAAAAAAAAAAAAAAACAAGTTTTAAAAGGAATTTTGAACAACATAGTACCTGATTGATTTTTTTTTTGTTATTTTTCCATTTTTTTGTATTTTTGTAATAGAAAAACTAAGATTTAAAGTTTAAACACTAAATTTTTGTATTTTTCTAAGAAATATTTAAAAATGTTTTCTCAAGAATTTCGGGCCATCTTGGGGAAAATTTCTTCAGAAAAAGGGGTTTGGACCCAGGTTTTGAGGAAATGTTCGAGTTTTAAACCTCGAATCGAGAAATACAACTCGATGGATCCAAACGGATACCGGACGAAGTGTCTGAGCTTTTCAAAAGATTATTTTGGTAATTTTGAGAATTTAATTTAAAATTGGATAATGAAGCTCAGATTTGGATTTTGATAATGGATCCGGATCCGAAATTGAGTCAGATATGGAAAATGAATTTAATTTCAACCAAATTTTGAGAAACAAAAGGGGATTTAGATTTAAAACTGACTCAATTACCCAGAAAATGGGGACAAAGGGCAGAAAGGGGATATTTACAACATTTTGAAAAATTTGGGGTGTTCACATGTCTCCAAACCTTTAAAGCAAAAACCACAGCCACCAACTCCAGGTCGTGAGTGGGGTAATTCCTCTCATGAATCTTCAGTTGTCGTGATGCATAGGCAATGACCTTGCCGTGCTGCATCCGTACACATCCCAATCCAGTACCAGAAGCGTCCGTGTACACCACGAATCCTCCGCTTCCAGACGGTAAGGCTAACACCAGAGTTGTGGTAAGCTTAGCTTTAAGGGTTTGAAAACTTTCTTCACTTTTCTCATTCCATTCAAATTTTACCCCTTTTCGTAGAAGCTTTGTCATTGGCATAGCGATTCGGGAGAAGTCTTGGATGAATCGCCTATAGTAGCCAGCTAATCCTAGGAAGCTTCGGATTTCGCTGACATTCTTTGGTTGTGACCAATTCATCACAGCTTCAACTTTGGCAGGATCTACTGAAACTCCATCTTTCGAGATCACATGTCCAAGGAACATGACTTCTTTAAGCCAGAATTCGCATTTCGAGAACTTGGCGTATTACTGATGTGTCCGAAGGGTTTCTAAAACGATTTTGCAGGTGTTCTTTGTGTTCCTCCACATTTTCTGAGTATATCAGTATGTCATCAATGAAGATAATGACAAAATAGTCTAAGTATGGCTTGAATACCCGATTTATCAGGTCCATGAATGCCGCAGGAGCATTCGTGAGTCCAAATGGCATCACCACAAACTCAAAATGCCCATATCTGGTTCGAAATGCTGACTTTGGGATATCTTCATCTTTTATTCTCAACTGATGGTAACCTGACCTCAAATCAATCTTAGAAAAGACTTTTGCTCTTTTCAATTGATCAAATAGGTCCTCAATACGGGGTAGAGGATATTTGTTCTTCACTGTTGCTTGGTTCAACATTCTATAGTCTATGCATAGTCTCATAGACCCGTCCTTCTTTTTCATGAACAGGACCGGTGCTCCCCATGGAGACGTACTCGGTCGTACAAAACCACGCTCCATCAACTCCTGCAACTGCTTCTTCTGTTCTTCCAACTCCGCTGGTGCCATCCGGTAAGGTGCTCTTGATATTGGCTTTGTACCTGGCATTAGTTCAATCCCAAACTCGACTTCCTGCTGAGGAGGAAGTCCAGGAAGTTCTTCAGGGAATACATTGGCAAAATCGCGGACAATTTCCAAATCCTCTAGCCGCGTTAGTTTTGTTTCACCTCCGATCATACTAACCAGGAAAGTCATATCTCCCCGATGGAGATACTTTTGGGCCTTGAGGGTCGAAATAACTCTTTTCTTGATTTCGGGCCTTGCTAATCGGAATTCCACTTCCGGTATATCCGGTCGAGACAGAATTACTTTTCCTTCTCTACAAAGGACTCTAGCATAGTGTTCAAATAGCCAATCCATACCCAGTATGACATCGTATTCGGTCATATCAAGTATGATTAGGTTGGCAGGTAAGTTGTGTTCTCCTAAAATAACTTCTACTTCTGGCATATAGTTCACACAAACTTCATTGAATCCTATAGGGTTATACACTACTAGTTCTTGATTCAATGATTCTGTGGGGATTCTAAGTTGTTTTGCAAAATATAAAGAAATGAAGGAATGAGAAGCTCCACAGTAAAAAAAGACAAGGGCAGCTTGGCCCGAAACAAGCACGGTACCTTGCACAAGGTCCCCCTTCTCCAGTTGGTCAGCTGTAGTAGCATACACACGTCCAGCTACGCGTTGTGGAGCCGCCTGAGGCTGTGGTGGTGCACGATGTTGTTGTGGCTGCTGTCCTCTAGTGTCGCGCCGTGCATCATCGGCCAGCTTCTTCCGACACTCCTTAATGTAGTGCCCCATCTTTCCACAGTAGAGACATCCTCATGTCTCACGGGGACATTGTTGTCCGGGGTGAAAGCGATTGCACTTCTGACACCTTTGATTTTGTCCTGGCATGTGTCGGGTACCTCCATCATGCCTTGGTTTCTTAGTTTGATGGTTGAATCATTTTCCACCAAACCTCTTCTTGAACTCGGGTTTCTGAACCCCCGTTTTGTTCTTTTGCAACTTTTGCCCCTCCTTCTAGTCATCGTCGAGGAGAGTCGCAACCTGAATAACAAGGATAGTTGATAACTAGTCAGCGTTTCTTGCTAGTCTAAGTGTTAATTTTGATAACTTAAAATAAGACTTGTATCACAAGGAATATAGTGATTTTACCTGAATGGCTTCGTCAAGGCTCTTTGGCCCTCGAGTATACAGACGGTTTCTCAAGCCCGTCTTCAAGCCTCGAGCAAACTTCATTGCTCGATCTTCATCTGATGTATACACATTTGGGCAATAGCGTTCCAAACTGTGGAACTTAGTGATGATGTACTCGGCGAGGGACATCTCACCCTGCTGTAGGTCCAAGAACTCCTGCATCTTCTTCGCCCTCTCGTGCTTTCGAAAGTAGGCAGCGTTAAAAACATCTACGAACTCCGTCCAAGATACAGGACCATCCTGGAACTTGACTGCCCTGGTGGTTTCCCACCACTTTTCAGCATGATCCTTGAGACGATATGTCCCAAAGTCCACCCGACGTTCCTCGGGCACCTCCAGTACATGAAAGATACGTTCAATCTCCCGGATCCAACTCTCAGCAGCTTCTGGATCCGTCTTTCCGGAGAAAGCAGGAGGATCCATGTCCATGAATTTCTTGTAGGACATAGTCCCACCGTTTGTACTCTTCTCATGGGCCACATGTTGTAGATTGTCGCCCATCTGCTGCATTGTCGTAGCTTGTTGGCCTACTACTTCGGCCAGGTTATGTAGCGTTTCCATAATATCGTTGCAGCGGTTTGCCCAAGCCATCTATTTGAGCAATTTAAAATTCATTATAACCTTAGCCATAATTTTGTGAAATACTCATACATACTCATATGGTTTTTGTTTCTACATTACAAAAAAAAAATTCTACATACTTACAGAGTCATCGCGGTCGCTGGAAGAGCCAAGATCTCAGATTGTTCAGTCCTGCTTTGATACCAAAGCTGTAACGCCCCAACTTTTTATAGTAAAAATTTTGGAGTAATTTTTTTTTTTTATTCTCAATTAGCGAAAGTGCGTAAAATACAAGTCGGGCGCATTACAGGGTAAAACAGAGAAGTACTAAACATACCATTCATTAATTGAAACATTAATGTCATTAATTACATCCCATAACAGAATTGTAAATCTACTAATCAGAGTTCAAACATAAAATACTGAATAAATGAGATCTCTTGGCTTTATCCAAAATGACACCCCGATGCTCCAATTAGTTGCTACCTGAAAAACATTTAAAGCAGAAGGGTCAGACTCCCCTGTCTACGTAAGAAGCATTATATTTATATGTGGTGCTCAGTGACCTGTGTATAAATATGTGCAAGTACTGCAGATATAACTAGCATGGAAGTTTATAACATTCTAAGAAGATGATTATGCTTTCTAATTCATGATACAGTGCAAAAGATGACTGAACTAGATGTATATTTAACCACATTAGTACCAGCTGTAGATTCCACAAGTTTTACTAAAGTCAACTCAACAGAATGTAATTCTTCAAAGATAAGTTTCTAGTCAACTTAAATTATTTAATGCTTATCTTACTCTTACCCTGTGGGTACGCACAGGCATAGACCTCGTAGCGGACCGAGACCATACGGGGGTCTATTATTTAATAACCCGTATGACTAGCCGTACGGATATCCAAAGGGGATGGTCCGTGACTGAGAGAGAACTCCTCAGTGGCTTGAACAAAAATTAGGATGCACCATGTACTTCTGCAGAAGACTTGGATCTACCACCTAGGACATACTGCTAGTCCTGGTCCCCTAACTTCATGGACTGGGGACCGGGTGAGACGCCTAGCTCTCACAAGAACAAGAATGTCCACGAAGCTTGTACCACCTACCCTCTCTAAGGTAGACCATGGGTCCAGTAACATACACCATCTTTCAGGTGTACCCAGAGCCCTGGGAAACCAATAACATATACCATCTTTCAGGTATACCCAGAATCCCACATATTTAATTTATATGTGTATAAATTTTCATTCTTGTTTGTTTGGATCCGGTAACATACATCTTCTTTCAGATGTACCCAGAACCCTAGGAAACCAGTAACATATATCATCTTTCAGGTATACCCAGAATCCCATATTTAATTTATATGTGTATAAATTTTCATTCTTGTTTGTTTGGATCCAGTAACATACATCTTCTTTCAGATGTACCCAGAACCCTAGGAAACCAGTAACATATACCATCTTTCAGGTATACCCAGAATCCCATATTTAGGTTATGTGTGCATTTTTTTTTTTTATTAATTCTCATGTGCAAGTCATTGCACCACAGGGGATTTTCAAAACCCCAACTCATACTCAGGTTGATCTTAGTATATGCACATTACCCATCGAATGCCTTAAAGGCACCAACCACAATTTCTCATAATTCTGGTTCAACTTTGTGTTGAGTACTTAAACATTCGGCATTTTCAGTTTTGTTTATGAGCTCGAGTGTACGTTTCGTACCCCCACTGGTTATGCCGCAACATGGCATTATCCAACTTTATCATGTGTGTTCCATGTATTAGACATAATCCTAAAGTCCATATGTGAATCACATATCTAGTTTACCATCAAAACTATTTCCTTCATAGATATTTCAGTTGCATTTCACCTAAAAAGTATTTAGAAAACTTTTCTAAAAGAACCCTTCATGAAAATCATTTTAGAAAACTCTTTACTCAATTTTTCATGTTTATTAGTCGACCAATAGGCTCACCGGTCGACCAACCTTTTTGGCTTCAAATCTTCTAAGCAAAAACGTTATTTTTTGTAAAATTAGTCGACCGAAGAATTTATCAGTCGATCGGACAGAATGTCTGTTTTCTGGAAAAATTTAGCAGCAGTCGACTGCAGGGTTTATCAGTCGACTGATCATAAAATTAGTCGACCGAAAGTTTTATCAGTCGACCGGACAGAATGTCCGTTTTCTGGAAAATTTAGCAGCAGTCGACTGAAGGGTTTATCAGTCGACTGATCATAAAAATAGTCGACCGAAAGTTTTATCAGTCGACCGGACAGAATGTCCGTTTTCTGGAAAAAAAATTAGCAGCAGTCGACTGAAGGGTTTATCAGTCGACTGAACAGAATATCAATTTTCTGAAAATTTTAGCATCAGTCGACTGAAGGTTTTATGAGTCGACTGATCAGAATATCTGTTTTCTGGAAAAAAATTAGCATCAGTCGACTGAAGGTTTTATCAGTCGACTGAACAGAATGTCTGTTTCCTGGAAATTTTAGCAGTAGTCGACTGAAGGTTTTATCAGTCGACTGAACATATTATCAGTCGACTAACAATTGTCCTAGTCGACTAATTTTGTTGTTTTTCTGTAACTTTTAAAAGGGTGTATCTTTTTACTTTTCAAACATTTTGATCATTCTAAATGGACTGTTTTGCCACCCCTTTCATCCTCAATGTATGGAATCTTTCAACTATAAATATAAGTGCATTCCACACTCAAAAACATCGAATCCAATCGAATTACCCAATATGAATGATATATCTTCATTTTACCATGATGTGAAATATCAATCATGTATACATAACTTCAGACTTGATTAAAACCATTCAATCTACAAAGTATGAAAGGTGTATTGAACAAGAAAATGCAACCAAACAATAATTTCATGAATAATAATCTGAGATACTTAAGGTTTCACGCCATTTGCCTACTTTATTTTTATTTCGATCTTGAATCTGTCATGGCTAACACCCACACCAAAAATATATGCATTTTTCCTACATAGATTTGAACTGTAGGTTTTGATATGAGTACTGCATATCACCAGGCATACACATAGGAACAAAATGCCCTTACAAAGAACACCACAGTGCCCCAACGTTGGCCAAGGGTGAGAACTATTGGCTGAACCACTACATATTAACCTATTGGCGAGTAGGTGTTTCCGCTAATGCCACCCTGGTCTCGAGGCCCTAAACATTCCTATATACAGGTGGTGCTTGTCGCGTAAACTCCATGATATTGCAACATAGATGTGCAACAAGGCATCAACCACTTACATACAAATAGCAATGCTCCTTACCTCTTTGGAGTCTCACGACGGCAAGGCTGCAACCCCTTTTCTTCGTTAGAGCGGCACCCCACGTCGATAATGGATGTTCACGCGTTCAGCAAGGGAGGTCCACACAGTCCAACAATGGAGGTCGACCACCACCCTGAGAGAGAGAGAGAGAGAGAGAGATACGTCTAATGTAACTCCTTACCAAAAATCTCTCATTTAACTCCTCTATCTAGGGGGAGGTTACTAAATTTTCAAAGCATTAAATCTTCACCCAAATCTCACGTTTTTGGTGGGTGATGTCTATTTCCAACAATGCCCCCCCCCTCTCTATGGCATGATTTCCTCTAACTTCCCTCACTATTTGCTTTATGGGTATCCCTTTTCCATGTCACCTGGGATTCTCCTCAATCCTTGGTAAAGCTAGATGGAAAAGCCAAAAATTTAGGCTTAACATAATCCCACGTTTTTACCCTTTTCACAAAGGTAGAAAACATCACTTTCTTGTGACAAAAAAAAATAATTTGTGCATAGGGGGTTTTGAATTGAGGTTGCAACTCTACAACCGTATGTGTCCTACCATAACTCCACTTCACCACTTGTTGTTTACTTTTGCGAAAATATTCTTTTTATGTCATATTGGGACGTTTTTCCTTGTTGATGGATTTCTTCCATTTTCAAGTGGATTTTTCACCTGTTGGTTTTAAACTTGCACTCGCTTACTTTAAATGTGCTTCGGATCTCACGCTATCATCCCAAAACCATCGGGTTTCCTTACTTGGACTCGTGAACCGGGTCGGATCATCGGATCTCGCCAAGATCCGGATCTAAAACCACTTGTGAGAGTTTGTTATCAGTTTCGTTCTAGAAACCACAAGTCATAAAAATTGTACTGCCTAACTTAAAATCTTACTATTTCACATAACGGATCCCTTTTATTCATTTAGAATTTCATAAATTTCACGGGTTTTACACATTCACTTTTTGTTATTTGAAATGATTCAAACTATTTTCAAAAAGACCCCTTTTTAGAAAACCGACCCTCGTGATGGGCTCTAAGCCTCATCATGAGGTCTTGGAACAATGCTATGGCCAATCGTGGCCCTTTATTCTCAACCCATGCATTCTTTTGCAAGAATGCCATCCAGCTGGTCAACCCTTGACCAGCTGCTCCACCATAGCCAAAAACGTCCACTAGAGGGGTCGCCCAATGGGTTTGGGCCTCCTCTAGTCGATCCGGATCCGGGTCCAAATCCAAAATCGCCAAATGTGCTAGATTCAAAACAATGCTTATTTTATGCATTTAAATATTAAATTGACTTCAATAAATCATTTATTTATTTTCAACACCTTAATTGATATGGAATGTTCAATGTTTTTTAAAAAAAATTCTCTTCGTTTGCGAGGAACAAGCTCGTTACGATTCACGTTCAATCGTAGAGCAAATCTCGTAATTCACATGCATTGACAGGGTTTTTTCGTCGTATGGGTCCCAAATTCAGGGACAAACTACATAAATATATTATAAATTAACCCTTAAAATTTTAAAGGTTAATTTGTCCAGAATTTAGGCTCTTCTTACTTATACACTGAACTTACGTGATTTTCAGGTCGCGCGCATAAAGCTAAAACACAAGGCATAGTCAATTTATATCAAATTACGTGCTATAATCTCATAAACACACGAAAGCATATATATCAACTCAAAGCAAACAATAAATTCCTCAGAAAATTTTGCGGGTCTTACAGTCTTCAACTTTCAAAAACCATTTCTTCATCATATTCTTTATGATTTCAAAACCACTTGCATAAAATTTCTAAATTCTTCTCAAAAGAGCATACATCTTTTGCATTTACACAAGCATGATTCTTTGTGCATCCTTAGACTTAGAATAAACTCTTAGATAATATTTAGGCAAAGCAAAAAGGCATAATTTTGATCCTTGGTTCGATTACCTCTGGTAAAAGAGCCAGGAACGGTCGAACCTCGTACCGACAAGCGAGCCCCGTCTCCCAATTTTTCTCGCAAAATATTTCAAAAACGGAGGCAAGTAATCTTTTTAAATCTTTTCAAAATTAAGGTCAAGTGAGACCTTCGCAAAAGAGTTCCTCTCTCTCTTTCTTTTCTTTTCTTTTCTTTTCTCTTCTCTCTTCTATTCTGTCTTTTATTTTTCCCCTTCAAAAAGGGAAAATAGAGGTTAGAAAGGAAAAGAGAAGGAATAATACAAGAGAAAAAAAATTTGCGATGATCACAAAGGACCAACTCGAAAATTGGATTTTTATAGAAGGACCGATGCTGAACCGGATTTGGAAGGACCAATTCAAAAATTGGATTTTATGGAAGCACCAATGCTAAATCGGATTTGAAAGGATGAGTGCTAAACTAGGTTTGGAAGGACCAGTGCTAAATGTGAACACCTCAAATTTTTCAAAAATTCAAAAAATCTCTTTTTTGCCCCTGGCCCCCTTCTTCTGAGTAATTGGGTCAACTTCTGATTAATTTCTAGTCAATTCTTGAATTCACTGGTTGAAGATCCGAAATTCAAATTCAATTTCCATGTCTGATCCAATCTCGGATTCAAATATGATATCTGAATCCAATTCTGAGCCTGGATCTTCTATTTTTCAAAAATTCAAAAACATCAATTCTTTGTATTTTCTCAGATATTTTATCTGGATCCAATCTCAATTCAAGATCCAAACTCAATATTTCCTCAAAATCTCGGATTCATACCCATTTTTGAGACTTAATTTCCAAAATTAACCTTGTATTTTTTCCAAAACCTCATTTTCTGAAAATCTTTAAATTTCAAAATGAATATTTTACAAAAACCTTATATGGATCCCATTTCCTAAAAATACCTCATATTTTCCCTCTTATTTTTAGAATCTCTCTCAAAAATATAAAAAGATTTCAAAAAATATAGCTTTTACACAGTTTTAAAGAAAAACTTGTAAATGAACCTTGTTTTGAAAATTTAAAAAAATTAAGGGACCCCTCTCAAAATAGGCCTAACGGCCTTCCGTTATAAAAAGAACCGAAGGGGTCGACTCTCAGGATCATCTTCACCCCTCCCTCTTTTGCGCAGGATCCATCTTCACCCCTTCCTCTCTGATCCATCTTCACACATTCCATTTCACGCATCCTTCTTCCCCCTTCTCCAAGCCCTCCTTCTTCCTCTGTTTTCCCCTTCTTTTTCTCATCTTTTCACTGTTTCTCTCCCTTTCGATCGACTGGAGGAAGCTCTCCAAAGCCCCACTACGGTAAGTGCCTGTCCTCTTCTCTCTTTTCCTTTGTTTTCCTGGTTTTTCCCATTTTTTTCATTAAAGCACCCATGTAGTGTCGATTTGCTTGTGGCAAAATCAATCTACACCTGTGCAACATCAACAAAATATTCATATTCCGACAACTCTTTTCTTCTTTTATAATTCATTTTTGAATTCTATTCGGTTTATGATGTCTTTTTTTGAAATCTGTTATAGTTTTGAAAGATTTTTAAATAAAGAACATGTGAAAACTAGACATCAAATAATAAAAACCGGTTCTCACTAGTAGATGAGTCTGGATCGAACTCAGGGAATGAGAATACTTCATATTCAAACAAACAATTAAACTATTTCTTTATTGCCGAAATGGAGAAAAAGTATGAAAGAAGAAATCTAATTAACTACTTATTACAACAAATGAATACCCTACGCAGAGGGCGTAAAAGACATTATTTATAAACCCAATTAAATGCCTAAATTCTAAAATAAAAGTAAAAAATCTTCTATCTTCATGTACTTCGTGTCACGTATGCACTTGAGCTCCACTCTTGTGCTATCCTGCACGAATCAAACATGAGCAGTACACGAGATAGAAATAGAAATTATGCTAAACTGACCAAATGCTAAAAATACGAAGGAAATTATGCAAGAAATCTAAATGACAATTTCAAATGAAAATGAATTCTAATTAAATCTGACTAACTAATTACTAATTAAACCAAACTTATTTTACTTAACTAACAACATTGCATCAAAAAGTTAGTAAGAAACCTCGGAAAATCGATAGTAAACAAATAACAATCATGCATAAAGTTCAGTGGACAAAGTATCAATTTCAAACAGAAACATTCAGCAACTTTTAAATCCTATTCTCGGTATCACTCAATTCTCTTGTATTCAGCAAAGATCTGATACTTGATTTTTTAACTCTTTCTTTGATTAACTTTGATTAAATTTGATCAAATACTTATTGATTAGCTGTGGTTACCTTTGATCAACAGAGAATAGAAAAACTTTGGTTAACTCAATTCCATTCACCGGAAATCAGGTACACGTGAAAGTGCAGTAGGATCGAGGCAACGAGCACTAGAGGGGGGGTGAATAGTGCTTTTAAAAATCGTCTGCGAAATATTAACAGATTTTGCAATTTGAAAAGCAATCACACAAAGGAACACAAGAATTTATCATGGTTCGGTCTTTCCCGACCTACATCCAGTCCCCAAGCAAAACCCGCTTGAGATTTCCACTATCAACCTTGTGTAACTACAAAATCATACACAGACCAAATCCGGTTCCACTTTTAGTAACACACCTACTGAAAGCAAACAACTCCTTTAAACCAAGGAGTCCTTCCTTTTACAGAAAATTGAAACAAGTAACAACTTACAATACAACCTATGAGCCTTTCTTTTGAATGCAAATGAGATGCAATTGGCTTTTGAGGTTGTTGAAATACTCTACTCACGAATTCACTATCTCTCAAAAGAATTTGAGTGAAAAACTGAAGTGAAAATATCACGTGAGTGAGAAAACAAATACTTGAATGAATAGGAGTGAAAAACAAGAAGTAATTCAATGGATTTGATATTTTTGAGTATAGAATGCACTCATATTTATAGTTGAAAGTTTTCATACGTTGAGGGTATGAAAGGGTGTCAAAACAGTCCATTTTGAATGATCAAAATGTTTGAAAAATGAAAAGACAATCCTTTTTTAAGTTTCAGGAAAAATGACAAAATTAGTCAACTGGAACAATAGTTAGTCGACTAATAGTTAGTTATTAGTAGACTGAAAGTTATCGTCGGTCGACTGATCTGTTAATCGAGCCGTTTGAAAATCTAAATTTTTGAAACTTAGTCGACTAGAGATAAAATTAGTCGACTGATAATATCATCAGTAGACTGAAAAAACTTTCAGTCGACTGCTACTAAAATCTCATGAAAAACATACATTATGTCCAGTCGACTGATAAAAGCATTAGTCGACTGCTGCTAAATTTTCAGAAAACACATGTTCTGTCCAGTCGACTGCTGCTAATTTTCCAGAAAACAGACATTCTATCCAGTCGACTGATAAAACCTTCCGTCGACTAATTTGACAAAAATGATTTTTTATAAAATATGGCGCGAAAGGATTAGTCGATTGGTAAGTCTATTGGTCGACTAATAAACACGAAAATTTAAGAAAAGAGTTTTATAAAAAGATTTTCATGAGGGGTTCTTTTAGAAAAGTTTTTCTAAAGACTTTTTTTAGGTAAAATGCAACCTAAATATGCACTCTAAGTAAGGCTCTTACAAGAATCTAAGACTTTTAATGAATTTAACATTTGCACACTAGTCTTCAAAGATTCTTCATTGAATTCTTCAATGTCTTCATTGCCTTAGCTAAAATGCAGTTGATTTCACTTGCTTATCATCAAAACCTTGTACTTGAAGTATCATGTACGGCTTCATTGTCGTAACAATCTCCCCCTTTTTGATGATGACAAACTTAATCAAAGATGAAGCATTTAGATGCATAGATGGAGATTTTACTCCCTCTATCAATATGCTGCAAAACATTAAAAGTTAGCACATTTAAAGCACATATTTCACATATTGATTGGTTTGCATTTCCATTTTCCATTAGCACATTTAAAGCACATATATCACATATTGATTGGTTTGCATTTCCATGCTTTCTTTTTCTCTTAATTTCGCATTTCTCATGCAAGATCTCCTGCAATGCTATTTTTTTCTCCCCCTTTGTCATAATAAAAAAGAATAAGGGCAGAAATAGCATAAGCAAAATGGAGATACAAGTTTAAAATATTACAACCCATAAAGTATCAAAGTTTAGTAAAGACAGAACATAAAGATCAAAAAAGTGAGTTGAGCAAATCCTTGATTGAAGTAATCTCTTTCTGAATCGAAGATAGTTGTTGAGTCACATCTTCACGAAAAGTGCATTGATGCAGCTCCAAAGCTTCCAGTCGCTGCAAAACTTCATCATTGTCTTGACTTGTAGAAAATTTCTTTCTTTTTGCTTGAGATGAAGGTGTCGCAGAAGATGGTGAGGGTTCAGAAATTGATGGTTCAGTAGGATCAGATGGTTCAGTTTGATCAACATTTAAAGGAGGCAGATATTTAATTTTCATTTTTTTAAAAATTGTTTGATTAAAGAACTCTTTTTGCTCAATATATTTTTCATTTGTTAAAGGAACTTTGAAATGTCTAAAAATACGAGTTAGAAGACATCCATAAGGAAGAAATGATTTTTGTTTCCACAAATTTGTAAAATACACATTGGCCCAATTTACAGAAATATTTCCAAATAAAACATAAAGAGTCGTAGAAAGATCTGTGGAATAGTAATCAAAAGAACCAATTTTAGGTAGAACATTGTGGGCAAGGATTCGCCAGCAATGCGTGCACGAGTTTGAAGATTAGTATTTTTGAAAGGAGGGCAGTGAGGTTCACCTGGAAGAAGAATTTGTTCAAAAATTCTCTCAGCATTCAGTTCAACAATGTTGAAAAGAGTGTCTAAAGATGGAATTTCTAGGATTTCTCCAAGTAGTTTAGAATCAAACTCGATTTCAACATCACAAACAAGAGAGGACATAACTCCAGTTTCATGATCAAAATGTAAATTCGTATAAAACAAGTGAATCAGAAAAGGATAATGAAGGGTATTTGCACAGGCATCAAAAAGATGTGAAATTCCTTGAAATAATTCTCTTATTTTGTAACGAGAAAACAGATGAAACAGTACATTTCGGCCTGGTAGAATAGGTAGTGCAGAAATCGATCCAAAAGTATCATATAAAAGAGGATTTCAGAGTAATCTGAGAGAAAATCTATGTCTTGAAGAAGGTGTAGGAGGAGGAGAACCTAAACCTTTTGCAGATGCAGACTTCGAACGAGGCATGGTTAAAAAACAGATTTACCAAAAAGAATGTCGGCTTCCAAACGACGTCTAGCAGAAGGAAGATATTGTCCGGCGTTGTGAAACAGAAATAGAGGAGGATACGGTGGCTGACGGCGGGTGAGAAGGCAACCATAAGGGGATTCCGGCAATGGCTGAAGATACACCGTCACGACAAGAGGGTTCCGGCATGATTTGAAGATGCACCAGTTACTGCAAGAGGATTCCGGTGTTTCCCGGTCATGGCCAGAAGATTTCGGCGTCTCCTTGTCATGGAAAGAAAATCCCGGTGAGGATAGGATCGAACGACACTCTGAGGGTTTTTTTTTCGAAAGAGAGAGAGAGAGGAAAGAGAGAGAGAGAGTTTCGTTTTTTCAAAGGATTTTGTTTTTAAGAAAAACGAAAAGGTGTGAAAATAAAATGAAACGATGCCCTTAAAAAAATGAGTGTTAAAAAATCCAAGGGGTATCGGGTCCCTTTAGTTAAAATTTAAAAAAAAAAAATTAGTCGACTAAAACTTTATTGGTCGACTAAGAATGTGCGAATCATTCTAAAAATTTTAAAACATCAGTCTACTAGAAATATATCGGTCGACTAATATGGTGTGATTCATTCTAAAACTTTAAAGCATCAGTCGACTAAAATTTTATCGGTTGACTAATATAGTGCGATTTTGAGATTTTGTTCAAAAATCAGCATTTTTATAAATCCAAAAATGAGCAAATACCTAGTTCTCTCATAATTCTCATAAAATCTTCATTTTTAAGAAGTTTAGTGAAGATATTAGCATGTTGTTTTTTAGTGGAAATAAAATTTAACGAAATATCTCCTTTTAACACATGATCTCTTAAGAAATGATGTCTAACTTCAATATGCTTAGTTCTTGAGTGCTTAACAGGATTTTTAGAAAGATTTATAGCACTAGTGTTATCACAATAAATAGTTGTTGTGGAGTAATTCAAACCAAAATCTTTTAAGGTCTGTTTCATCCATAGTACTTGTGAACACGCTAAACTAGCTGCTATATATTCTGCTTCAGTTGTTGAGAGTGACACTGAATTTTGCTTTTTACTAAACCAAGAGTGTGGCGCCCCAAACCCCGACCTTGGAAAAACTTGGGTATTCTATGGAATTTTTTTTTTTGAAAGGTTTAAGTAGGAAACTAGCGGAAGCAAACATGGGAAAGCAACAAAGCCGCAAGTCTGGGCGGCCGCCACAGCTAAGTGCAACCAAAAGTGTAACTATGAAGTAAAAAGGGGAAACACCCCAACAGTTTTAAAGAGTTTACAACTTATAAGTACAAAAGGTACAAAATAGGGGATACATCCCCACAACAACCAAAAACCCAAAAACCACCAGGTACAAGATCTGCAAGTCAAGTGTGTGGGTCCTCAGAGCCTCCATCATGTATCATTGCATCCGCACTAAGCATGTTCATCACCTACATCCCCATAAAATGGGGTCAATTCTTTTTCAAGGTGGTGAAGAAACAACCACAAGCAATGTGTATATATATATCAAGTACACAGGAAAGCAGGAAACAAGCTGACAAGTGTAAGTGCCTGTGTCTGGTAAGTGTGAAGTGACAAGTACTAGTCAACAGGAAACAAGTAGCTGAAGCAACAAACTGAAATGTAAGCGAACTGAGCAGCAAGTAACTAAGGTATCAAACTGAAATGACTGTAACAACTAAAGTAAGTCTACAACACAAGTAAAGCAACAACTACTTTAAGTCAGTTGTTTGGTTAGTTCTTAAGTTCTTCTGATTACTCCTTCGGGTACGCGAAGGAACCTCGCATTCTGTGAGACATGCACCCGGCGTCTGTTATTTAGATTCTAGTGTGGTAACCGGGGAAGCTACAGACCGAGTCGACCTTATGCGAGCAGCACACGGATAGGAGAAAACACTCGCATAGGCAAGGATTGCAATCCATACTACTGCAGTAGTGAGGTCCTAAAAAGGCAACCTCGACCTCCCTGACTCTGAGTGACTGGAGGCCAAAGGGCGCTACGGCTCCTATCAAACACGTGTCGTAGTAACGACCAGTCACTCAGGGTTGTACCATCCACCCTCTCCCGAGGTGAACCACTTTGTGAATGGGGCGAAGCAGGTTTATCTTTCTTAAGGCTCATGTTCAACACACCTCTCACGAGGAATTTGCCTCGTGGTCCCCGTAGGGTACGCAAAACGAGGACTTGGCCTGCCCATCCACGTGCTCAGCCTCACACGGCCAATCGGAGCACACTGCTCGTGAAAGCAGTCGAAATACCTTATTGATTTATTTCTGTTTAGGGTATATCACACAAGAGTCCATCTCTTTAAGCAAGGGTCATTACCCAAGGATTTCAACTGAGCCCATAACAAATCATTTCATTGTTCATACCGTATCTTTATTCTTTTCTTTCTTGCAGTAAGTGCACGTGGTGCACTTACTAATGCCTCAAGCAATGTACCTTTTCAAGGCACGCACTACTCAGTAACAGTGTCAGGATGTGCCAAGTGCGAAGTGTATGATTCTATCGTTTGCACAAGCATAAACAACAGAGGCAGTTGCATAATATGAAATGATTAACTTGCATATTTCAGTGTGAATATTGCAATCATTATGCTTTTATACGAGGTTGGCACACTTACATGTTTATGGCGAAAAATCCGGGATATACCCGACTTATGGGAACAATATTTGCTAATCCCACGGTGTGGGGTGCCGCGCCTGCGGACCCGAAACAAAGACAATGAAACAATGCTTGTAATTCAACGTAGTGTCCAAGTATGTGGATTTGCAATAGCGCTCGTCTGTATACTTAACTAAGTAGTTGCACATAAATCAAGGTACAAGGAATTTCCTTACGCAGTACGACACACTTACGTGTCGAAGGTGATTTCTAACTTAACCCATCTAATGGGAATAACATTGGCATTACCACGGTTCGGGGTGCCGCGCCCGCGGACCCTAAACAAACCGTTTGTCCAAAACGAGCATAGGACAATGCTATGGAATTCATACTGAGCTCGGAGTATAGAATCATCTGAGAAAATGCTTGAACGGGACATGCGAGTCATAAGTTTTAATACCCTTATATATATATATATTCATGTATACTTATATATCAACCCTTTCAAACATACTCGGCGAGGCACATACCTATATGTATACTTATGTACATATACATACAATCCCATTTACATATATATATATATATATACATATGAGAAGCTTACTCGAACCCGGAGCAATCCCAAGGCATGCACTCATGCCGAACCTAACTGAAGTGTGAAGAGGTGCAGGGAAATATAAGGGCTGGTTTGAACCTAATCGGGCTCGCCTCGAAGTAGGTGCAAGCTAGTGTTGATAGGGTAACCTGCTATCAGCCATACATAATGGTGTAGTGGGGCCGCGAGTGTGGCGAAACGAAAGTCCACCCGCACTTGTGCCAACAAGCTCTAGCTAAGGGTGGTCTGGTCCTACGGACCAGACTGTCGAACCTACCTTCAAGGTCTAGACCGACTCAGGAACCGGACCCTACCTGTCAAGGGTTTGGTTGGGCTGTTTCCAGCCCTGGCAAAGACAACCGTAGCTAAGCATGCGGGTTGAGCCCAAAAAAAAACTGGGCCCAGTTGCTCTGGTCTATGAGACCGGGCTGTGGTTGGCCAGCAGTGGGTATGAACCCAACTCTCTCTGGTTCAGACCCGGACCCAAAAGGGATCAGCTCGAGGGAGCCAGGTGCCCAGCACCATGCGGCTGGCACACGACCTGTCCAAAACAGAACCATGGCTGGCACCCGTTGCCGGCCTGGTTCCCCATACATGCACAGGTCTGAACCATTCAGTTCGGACCTACTTGCATCCCAAAATAGCCGAATGAAAAGGGCCTGAGTGCTCGGCACCACTAGGATCCATCCGGTTCCCACGAAAGGGGGGGGGGGGGGGTTGGACGGCTGACACCTTGTGCCACGCCCAGGCTGACAATCCATCAGGTCTAAACCTTGGTTTAGACCTGCACTCAACCGAAACAAGACGGACTGTAGTGCTGGTCTAAACCCATGGTTCAGACCGGCAACGGTCCAAGACAAAAAGAAGAAAAGGAACGTGATACCACCACACTTACCTCCAACATAAAAAAAAGAAGAAGATAACTCACCGAGGCTTATGCTGGGTGCGCGGACTACCCGCATGGCGTCCAGCTTCGGTTAGGGCAAAAACTGGATGGTCAAGAGATCTGGTCCACTGGACCAAGTCGGATGCTCTTTCCATCAGCATGAGTAAGGGCTAAAAAGAAAGATGGCCAAGCAGCCAAAATGTCGAAAATAAAGAATCATAAAACCAAGCAAACCTTACCTTGCTGCTAAAAGAAAGATCCAGGATTCCATGCTCAAACAGGGCTGGTCACGTTGTGACCCAAGCCCAGATCACTGCTGCAATACCAGTCCCAACGCATGGAGACTAGATTGAGCTCAACACCACTGAAACAACCATCCAAGAAAGAATGTTGGTGGCTGAAATGCACCAACCTGCGTTCCAGTAAATCCGAGATCACGTCAACCGGAATGGGGGGTGGGCTGGACAAGCCCAGCTCAATCCCGCACAATCCAAAGATAAATGCTATAGCTATGAACCCAGCGAGAAGGAAACAAAAGAAACTTAACAACCTTTTTCTTTTCTTTTGAGAGGGAAGACCACAACAAGCATAGAGAGTGATAAAAATTGAAATGAAATAAAAAAGGAAGAGCTAAACAAGACTGTAAATGTATGCTACAAAATGATAATGTAAATCCATGGTGAATCAAGATAGCAACTACGAATCTTGGAGCTAATCCACCGTATGGACTTGCATGCAAAGATGCAAAGCCCCACCGGCTTCCTTTTCACGCAAAATTGTACACAAGAAGGGTGATTCTTCACCTTAGCTAGTGAAGAAGGTGCTGCAGCTCTTCACGCCAAGAGGAAGCACACGGCTGGAGTGAGGAAGCTTGAGAGGAGAGAGAGAAAGAGAAAGGAAAATCGCCCAAAATAAGAGGGACCCGATTTTTTTTGTAAAGGTTTTATAGAAGTAGGCTTAGAGGGGAACGGCTGGGATTAAATCCTTCCAAGATGGAGGGTTGGGGAGCTCCACGCCCTCCAACAACCAATGCATGTCAAGCTTTCTAAAAGGCTTTGCAAAAATCTCGAAAATGCCATCTCTAAATGCCCTTAAAAGTTTGAAGTTTTACAAGAGGGCGCCCCTGGCTGCCACCCATCGTGCCCAATGGATTGAAAGGATTCAAAAGCCTTTGAAAAAAAGTCACGAATTTGCCATGGGGCGCCACCCCATGGCTCTCTTTTGAAAATGGCGCCCCTCATGATGGAGCCTAGGCTTCATCATGAGGGTGTTGGAAAGACACATGGCCAATGAAGGCCTATTCTTTTAAAGCCATGCAAGATAATTTCAAAAATACCATCCAGCTGGTCAGCCCTTGACCAGCTGGTCAACCAAGGACATGGACGTCCACTGTAGGGTCGTCCCAAGGTTTTGGATCTCCTAGTAGCCCCGGATCCAAATCCAATATCGCATATAGTGTACTTCTTTAAAGAATGCTTATTCAACACATTAAAATGCTAATTTAATTCCTACCACTTATTCTGTTCTCTTCATAACCGTAATTAACGTATTATGGTCAATGCCCCCTAAGGAAATCACCTCTAGTTTGCTAAAATTGAGCATTCTAAGTTTGGGGTCTACAAATTAGGTCAAGACTCGTGATTCGCATGCACTGACGAAGTTTTTTCGTCACTTGGGTCTCATATTCGGGGTGTATCACCACAACCCTATTCCAAACTCACCCTAAAAGTTTCGGAGCTAGATCCATTCTAGATTCCTCGAAATCGCTCTTAGCAATACAATTACGCGGTTTACCCGATTCTCAACTAAGCAAATCATAAGAAAATTGTCAAAACATAGAAATTCACAATACACATCAAAATTAGAATCGTAGATCTTACAAAGAGACTAAGGAATTTCCTAAGAAATGACAAGTTCCACTAGTACTCTTGCGATCAGATTTACTTCCTGCAAAATTTGCATCACTATATGAAACTAAATCAAAGGAAGATGATTTTGGGTAAAACAAACTGAAATCTGAAGTATCTTTCAAATAACAAAGAATTTGTTTTACTGAATTTAAATGAGATTCCTTTGGATTAGCTTGAAAACTTGCACACATACAAACACTAAACATTATATCAGGTCGACTAGCAGTTAAGTATAATAGAGATCCGATCATACCTCTGTAGAGCTTATTATCTACACTTTTACCATTTTCATCTTTATCAAGAGAAGTAGTTGTACTCATAAGACTCCTTCTTGATTTCGATGAGTCCATCCCAAATCTCTTGAGAAGTTCTTTTTGTATACTTAGCCTGATTGATGAAGATTCCTTCTTCAGTTTGCTTTATTTGAAGTCCACAGAAGTAGTTTAATTCGCCCATCAAGCTCATTTCAAACTCTTCCTGCATAGCTTTAGCAAATTCTTTACAAAGAGAATCATTAGTCGAACCAAATATTATGTCATCAACATAAATTTGCATAATAAGAATATCTGAATTAAGATTTTTAATAAATAAAGTGGAGTCTACCCGACCAATGGAAAAACCAGATTGTTCTAGAAAATTTCGTAGTCTTTCATGCCACGCTCTTTGTGCTTGTTTAAGTCCGTACAAAGCTCTTTTTAATTTGTAGACTTTTTCTGGATAATTCTCATTTTCAAAGCCTGGAGGTTGCTCTACATA
Organism: Nuphar pumila; assembly: GCF_984573655.1. Classification (NCBI taxonomy): domain Eukaryota; kingdom Viridiplantae; phylum Streptophyta; class Magnoliopsida; order Nymphaeales; family Nymphaeaceae; genus Nuphar; species Nuphar pumila. Next base: position 99,059,150 of record NC_143251.1, read on the forward strand.
AACTTCTTCATTGAGGTGTCCATTTAAGAATGCACTCTTAACATCAATTTGATATAACTTGAAGTTCATGTAACTAGCAAAAGCAAGCATCATTCGAATTGACTCCAATCGATCCACTGGTGCATAGGTTTCATCAAAATCTATGCCTTCTTCTTGATTATAGTCTTGTGCTACTAGCCTTGCTTTGTTTTGAATGACTTCGCCATTTTCATCCAGCTTATTTCGGAAGACCCATCTTGTTCCAATTACTGGATGATCCTTTGGTCTATCAACTAGATCCCAAACATCATTCCTAGTAAATTGGTTAAGTTCTTCAGACATGGCCAAAAGCCAAAATTCATCATCACAAGCCTCATTGATATTCTTTGGTTCTATTTTAGATATGAAAGCAACATTTGCAATATATTTTTCTAATTGCCTTCTAGTTTGAACACCACTTTTTATTTCTCCAATAACTTGTTCATGTGGATGATTAGGAACTTCTTTCCAAACAGGTTGAAGAGGAACATTTTCTTGAGAAGTATTCTCTATCAAGGGTTCTTCTTGAAGTATTACTTCTACTCCTTCGCTTAGAGGTATAACCTGCGCACAACACAATTCTCATCAAATGCAACATATAAAGATTCTTCGATACAAGATGTTCTTTTATTGAAAATACGATAAGCTTTACTTCTAGAAGAATATCCAAGAAATATTGATTCATCTGATTTTGAATCAAACTTATCAAGATTATCTTTGGTATTTAACAAGAAGCATTTACTACCAAAAATTTTGAAATATGAGATCTTTGGTATACGATCATAAAACCATTCAAAACATGTTTTATGTAAGATTGGTCGAATAAGAACACGGTTTAAAACATAACATGTTGTATTTATTGCTTCAGCCCAAAAGTATTTTGGTAATTTTTTATCTTGAAGCATGGTTCTAGCACATTTTTGCAAAGTTCTATTCTTTCTTTCAACAACTCCATTTTGTGGAGTCGCTCTAGGAAAAGCAAAGTTGTGAGATATACCATGTAAATCATAATACTTTAGAAAAGATTCATTTTCAAATTCACCACCATGATCACTACGAATTTTAATTATAGATGTAGATTTTTCATTTGTAATTCTTCTACAAAGTTTAGAAAATTCTGAAAAAGCATCATTTTTGCTTTTTAGAAAAATCACCCATGTAAACCGAGAATAATCATCTACTATAACAAAAGCATACTTGCTACCATTCAAACTTTGAATTCTAGATGGTCCAAATAGATCTAAATGTAAAAGTTTAAGAGGACGTTTTGTTGAAACTATATCTTTTGCTTTAAAAGAACTCTTAATTTGTTTACCCTTTTAGCAAGCATCACATAAGTGATCTTTCTTATATGGTATTTTAGGTAGGCCTCTTACAAGATCATTCTTAGATAACTTGAAAATAATTTTAAAGTTAACATGTCCAAGTCTCTTGTGCCATAACCATTGAATTTCATTTGAAACAATAAGACATTTTTCATTAAAAGTGGGTAACTCATCTAGATATAGTTCATACACATTGTTCCTTCTTTTACCTTTAAAAAATGATCTTTTTAGATTGTAAATAAAAAATTAAGCATAAATCATTTTCAAAAGAAACATGAAAACCTTATCACATAATTGACTAATAGATAATAAATTATGCATTAAACCATCTACTAAAAGAACATTTTCTATCAAGGGAAATTTTGGATTACCAATATTACCAATACCTATTACTTTTCCCTTGTTATTGTCACCAAAGGTGACGGTTCCTCCATCCTTATTTTGGAGGGTGGAAAATAACTCTGGCCTTTCAGTCATATGTTTGGAACAACCGTTGTCCAATATCCATTTGCTCCTTATTTTGTGTACCTACAACAAAATTAGAAGACAAAGAATTTGACCCGTTTCTATTTTTGGGTCCATGAGAGTTAGTCTTAGGGACCCATATCCATTTGGATTTTGGTTTCCTTTGATAAAAAGTATTCTTTTTATAACAAGCTTTAGCATTTCTAGAGTAATCATGTCTAGGCTTATAAGCATTATAAGTTTCATGATTAGATGCGTTTCTACTAGAAAATTTAGTTCTTTGAACAAATGGTTGAGAATATTGTCTTTGATTTTTCACAACATAGTTTGGTCTATTTTGAGTATCAAAGAAGCTATATCCCAATCCGGTTTTATTAACCGAACACCTTTGAGAACCAAGAAGTCTTTCTAGATTCTCTTGACCATTTGTGAATTTGGTTACTATAGAAAGAAGATCATTTGATTTTTCTTTTAGACTAGTTATTTCTTTTTGTAAGAGATTGGTTCTTGTTCCAATTTCTTTTATCTCAAATGCTTGACAAGAGTTTTCCTTCTTGAGATCTTCTATCTCTTGAAGTAACACTTTGTTTTGAGAGTCAACAGTTAAATTTTCAATTTTTAACTCTTTGTTTTTAGAACTTAGACTCTTAAATTTAGCATATAAATTATTGAATGCTTCTAACAAATCATCATAGTTAAATTGACTTACCGAATCTTCTTGTGCTACAAAACACATGTTGGCGACTTCTTCATTTGATTCTTCATCGAAAGAGGAGTCATTATCATCCCAACATGCTTGAAATGCCTTTTTCTTCTTGAATTGGTCTTTGGGCTTGATTTTGAGAAGAGAACAATCTTTCTTGATATGTCCTGCCTTTTTACAGTTAAAGCACTTGACTTCATTGGGATTGGAAGAATTTGCTTTCTTTACCTTTTTTTGAAATCTTCCCTTTTTTATGAATCTTCTAAATTGCCTTGTAATGAGGGCAATATCTTCATCTTCTTCTGAATTTTCTGAGTCAGAAGTAGCCTTAAAAGCAAGAGATTTCTTCTTGGGTTCTTCTTCTTGTCTGTCTTGAAGTTGGACTTCATATGACATTAGGTTACCAACCAAATCTTCAAGAGTGAGAGTGTTTAAATCATTTGCCTCTTCAATAGCAGTGGTTTTTCTCTCTCATTCAGGAGTTAAACACCTTAGGATCTTTCTGACTAAATCCACTTGTGAATATTCTTTTCCAAGGGATTTCAGAGTGTTAGTTATATCGGTCATTCTTGTTACCATATCCGATATAGATTCATTTTGCTTCATTTTAAACAATTCAAATTTATGAACCAAAGAAGCAATTTTGGATTCCTTTACCTTTGACGTACCTTCGTGAGTCACGAGAAGTGTATGCCAGATTTTATTTGCTGTAGAGCATTGAGAGATGCGATTGAACTCTACCTTGTCAACGACACAATATAATGCATTCATTGCCTTGGCATTAAGTGAAGCAGTCTTCTTTTCTTCATCGGTCCATTGGCTGAAATCAGTTGATGGAGTTTGGTATTTTTCTGAAACAACTCTCCAAATATCGAGATCCATGGATTGCAAGAATATTGTCATTCTCACTTTCCAGTATCCATAGTTTGTTCCGTCGAAGAGAGGAGGACGAACATAGGAGCTTCCTTCTTTGTGCTGAGATGTTGTAGTTGCCATGCTAGATGATGATCAAATCAAAATAATAGCAAACCTGCTTTGATACCAAATGAAAGTGCAGTAGGATCGAGGCAACGAGCACTAAAGGGGGGTGAATAGTGCTTTTAAAAATCGTCTGCGACATATTAATAGATTTTGCAATTTGAAAAGCAATCACACAAAGGAACACAAGAATTTATCATGGTTCGGTCTTTCCCGACCTACATCCAGTCCCCAAGAAAAACCCGCTTGAGATTTCCACTATCAACCTTGTGTAACTACAAGATCATACACAAACCAAATCCGGTCCCACTTCCAGTAACACACCTACTGAAAGCAAACAACTCATTTAAACCAAGGAATCCTTCCTTTTACAGAAAATTGAAACAAGTAACAACTTACAATACAACCTATGAGCCTTTCTTTTGAATGCAAATGAGATGCAATTGGCTTTTGAGGTTGTTGAAATACTCTAATCATGAATTCACTATCTCTCAAAAGAATTTGAGTGAAAAACTGAAGTAAAAATATCACTTGAGTGAGAAAACAAATACTTGAATGAATAGGAGTGAAAAGCAAGAAGTAATTCAATTGGATTTGATATTTTTGAGTGTAGAATGCACTCATATTTATAGTTGAAAGTTTTCATACGTTGAGGGTATGAAAGGGTGTCAAAACAGTCCATTTTGAATGATCAAAATGTTTGAAAAATGAAAAGACACGCTTTTTTGAAGTTTCAGGAAAAATGGCAAAATTAGTCGACTGGAACAGTAGTTAGTCGACTAATAGTTAGTTATTAGTAGACTGATAGTTATTGTCGGTCGACTGATCTGTTAATTGAGCCGTTTGAAAATCTGAACTTTTGAAACTTAGTCGACTAGAGATAAAATTAGTCGATTGATAATATCATCAGTAGACTGAAAAACCTTTCAGTCGACTGCTTCTAAAATCTTCTGAAAAACATACATTCTGTCCGGTCGACTGATAAAAGCATTAGTCGACTGCTGCTAAATTTTTATAAAACACATGTTTTGTCCAGTCGACTGATAAAACCATTAGTCGACTGCTGCTACGTTTCCAGAAAATAGACATTATGTTCAGTTGACTGATAAAACCTTTGGTCGACTAATTTGACAAAAATAACTTTTTAGAAAATATGGCGCGAAAGGATTAGTCGACTGGTAAGTCTATTGGTCGACTAATAAACACGAAAATTTAAGAAATGAGTTTTATAAAAAGATTTTTATGAGGGGTTCTTTTAGAAAAGTTTTTCTAAAGACTTTTTTTAGGTAAAATGCAACCTAAATATGCACTCTAAGTAAGGCTCTTACAAGAATCTAAGACTTTCATCGAATTCTTCAATGTCTTCTGATGATGCATAAAATGCACATCATGTTAATAAGTTTTTCATGCATTTTGTAACAAGTTTAAGGTTTTAAACCCATGTTTAGATGTATTTTGATAGTAAGGGGTTATGGTTCGAATTTCAGAAAAATCAGAGTTAAAATGAGAGAGTTATGGCAATTTTAGTGTTTGGGCACGGATTTTGAGGTGGATCGGATCCATATCCGATCCAATTAGGTTATTTGGACTTTGGATCAACCCTTAGAAAGCCCAAAACCCAACCCACACGCCTATTCATATCCAATTCAAAAAGTTTTGCAGAAAACCCCCCAGAAAGTGGCGCCTAGCAAATTTTTATTTTTTAACCTTCTTTCTGAAAAATGTCAAAATTATAAATAGATTTTTTAGAAGAACCCTAGGCATCTTTGGCTTTGTTTGGATGCCCCTTGCAGTGCCTCTAGCTCCAGCACCTCCTTCCTCTTCATTCTCCCACATTTTGGCCATTGAAGGTCGGTTTATGCTTGGGTTCCAAGCATATTTCGATCTCCCTTGTGTTTTCTTTGCATTTCTTTCTTTTTTCTTGCTGTGTTTTCACCATTTTTCTGTACTTTTGCAGGTGTAGCAGAGGTGGAGACCATTAACCTTGTGTGGGAGTGCGAAACACACCAACAAGGTGAGCCGGCCCTACCTCCATCCGGTTTTCTACACCCTCCGATCGAGAATCGGCACATACTCCATCTTCGGTGGATCTCCAACGTGTAGCAGCTGCAAAAGGTATTGTTTTTGGTGAAGTCCAGCATTCTCAAACTGTTTGGGACGTCAAGATCAAGCCACGGTCCGCTCTTCTTCATCCCCCCGGTCGTCGGATCTTCCAAGAGGTAGGTCTTCTTCTTCCTTCTCTTCTAGCTAAAACCGAATTGAGTGTTGATTTTATTTTCTTATTTTCTGAGTGTTTCTTGTTTTCAACCTTAGAATAGATTTTGTGCATAGACCAACACGCTAGATTAGGTTTTCTTTCATTGATTATGTATTTGATTTGTGTTTTCCCTTCGTTTTTATCTAAAAATATGTAAATCGGCTAGAGGTTTTTCTAGCCGATTTGGGTTTTTTGTTTCCAACGTGTTTCATTGTGGTGTTTTTGCAGAAAATCCAAGTATAAAATTTCATTTTGATTCATCTTATTCATGGGATTTGTTAGTATCTTGTTTTGCTTTCATATTTTTTTAAAAAAGAAAAAAAAAAGTCGGCTAGAGTTATTCTAGCCGATCTTTACATTTTTGTTGAATGTGTGTGAGTCCATTGTGTGATTCGGGTAACCTACTGTTTGTTTTGCTGTTAACAGTCTAGTTAAGGGTGTGTTAGTCAAGTTTCTTGTATTTAGGTCTTGCCCAATTTCGTTTTGATGTTTTAGTGTTGTAGGCGTTTCATCCAAAAAGTCGAGTTCTAGTCTTTTGTTATGTAATGTGGTTCAGCCGGCTGAAGATTAATCTAGATTTTTAGTTTTTCAATAGTCTAACTTGTTAATTCATGTTATTTGAAGTTAGATAGTATATTAGAAATATCTTTAGCATTTTCGATTTTTCTTGCTTAGTGTATTAGGTTAGTATTTTAGTGTGTTATATTAGTTTTAATTCCAACATTTTATTTAGTTAGTGTGGTTTGTAGTTAGTATAATTAGTTGCATAAGGTCATTTGTTCAATTCGAATTGTCCTTAGATTTTTTTTATATATTTTTTTTATATTTCATAAATCGATTTTTTTTTAGTCTTCTTCTTCCCCAAGGAGGGGCGGCAGCCATTAGAGCTCAATTCGAGCTCTAGGCTGTTTTTGGTAATTATTAATTGCAATTAGGTAGGTTTAATTAGGTTGTCTAGGTTCAATGTATTAGGGTTTATTGCCTTAGCCGTTTTTTAGGGGTCATTTAAGTAAGTTTTGGGAATTAGGGTAGCATTTAAATCGTTTTTCTATTTAATTCCTTTTATTCCCTAGGTAGTTTTAATTGCATTAGTTTAGAAAGTAGCACCAATAGGGTTGGCGATTTTTGAGAAGGAAGGTAATTAAGGTAATTGGATTTGAAAAGTTTTTGGAAATAATAGATTCTTCAAAAATCGTGTGGGGCATTTAAGGGAGATTTAAATTTTGAGTGTGCATTAAAGAAGGAATTACTCTTTAGCTTTGGAAAGTGTTTTTGAAATTAAACTAAAATTCCAATTTAGGTTCCACGATTTTCAGAAAGGAATAAATGCCCTTTACTCAAGTTGGGAAAGCAAAAATTGTGGGGTTTTTCTAAGTTGGACTTTTCGTTTTCCAAAGTGAGAACTTAAATACAATTAAGGAGTGTAACTCCATCATTAAGTTGGCGATTTTTGAGAATCCAAATCATTTCAAATTTTAAGATTTGATAATTATTACCTTATTTTTCCAACCTTCTACATTAAAATCATTAGCTTTGAATTAATTTTAGGATAATTAAGAGGTTACTAATTTAGTCGACCTAATTAAGTGAGTCAAACCCTAGGTTAAGCCTAGTTGAGTCAAACCTAATCCCTACTTAACCCAACTCGAGCCTAGTCAACCCAAAATCAAACCCAGTTAGTCTAAGTCCAGTCAAAGACCAAGACCTAACCCTAGTCAAGTCTTAGTCAAACCTGACCTAAGTTTAGGTCAACCGAGTCTACCTAACCTAATCTAAGCCAAGCCTAGTTGAGTCAACCTTAGTTCGAGCCTATCTCACCCAACCTAACCTAAACCGAGTCCACCTAAGTCAACCGAGCCTAGTAGAGTCAACCCTAGTCCTATTTCAACTTCGTATCTTATTGTTCCCTACTAGTCTCATTCTTTTTAGATTTAATCCATCATGATTTTAGAATAGATAGTGTAGCTATTTATTTAATTGTTTTAGTTAAATTTTATATTTGTTGATTTGATGCGTGTTTGTTGGTTTGTCGTATGTTAATAATTTAGTTAGTATAGTGCATTTAGTTTATATTTTGTGCAGTACTTAGTCATATAGTTAAATGCATGATTTAGTGCCTTAGTTGTAATTGCATTATTATTTCATTTAGCTTAGAGTCATAAAATGCATATCATACTTCATTTAGATCTCATTTAGCTTCATCGTAGTTAATATCAGCATATAATCAGTCATAGAGGATCATTTAAGTTTGCATTACATTTAGATTACATTCTTAGTGTGTAAAATAGATTCATAGAGTGAATAGTGCATTGAAAGAAAGGACTGATTTTTGCTGCATCGCACTGTCATAATTTTATAGGCAAAAATTCTGAGTTTTTTCAAAAATTCTTTTTCTATTCACTTTGTCAACGTGTTAGCTAACTGCAGACCAAATTTCAGCTCGATCCGAGTTGGTTTTGTCTGATTTTTAAGCGTTTTGCGAAAACCGCTTTTTCTGGTTTTTAAATTACAGGACTTTCGATATCCTGAATTTTCCTAGTTTTGAAACGCTTATATCTGGAGTTCCAGATATCGTTTTTTCATTCTGTAAAAAATGTCAGATTTTTTAATTTGTCAGTTACAGAACAGAACAAGTTTCGAGAAAATCGGACCTTGTTTGTATTGTCAAACAGTGGTTTTCCGACAACCTGTCAGAAATCTATTTTACACTAGTGAGGGGCAGTTTAGTAATTTCCTTAGTTTCGGCATTTTAGGACTGTTTTTAGTATTTTCTGCATATTAGGTACTGCATCTGCATCATATAGTATTGTTAGAATTAATTTAGTTGATTTTTAAATTAGTTTCTGTAAACACCCCAAATTTTCACCCTCATCTAGTGTTTACATTTCATATATCATTGCATATCACTGCATCCATTTTTGCATATCATTTCATCGCATTGCATAGCATTACATCTCATTCTCGAGATCCAGCACTCTTGTTTTTAAAATATTTAATCCAGATTTGGGTTTTTAAAACTTTTCTTTCAAAATCAATTTTAAAACCTAGGTTTTTAATCAACATTATGTCATTTGCCAACCCCCAGGACCTTATATTTTGAAATATTTTCTTAGAAAACGATCTGGATTCATTTCAAACTCAATTTCAATTGATTTTAATTCTCAGATGAGGCCCATTTAGGTGGTGTCGCTTCTGGATTCCTTCACTTATCAAAAATCTTAGAGTCCTAATTGGATCAGGACTCTTTTTCCAGAGTCTTAGTCGGATCAAAACTCTATTTTTCACTACCTTTTTACCTGTTTTTGAAGAAAACCTTTCAAAATCTTCTGTTTTGGCCAAAATTTCAGAGTCCTAGTTGGATCAGGACTCTTCTTCAAGAGTCCAGTCGGATCAGGACTCTTCTTCGGAGTTTCAATTTGATTGGGACTCTAATCTTTTACAACTATTTTTATCCATTTTCAATCAAATCTTTCAAAATCTTTCAAAAAGAGTTAGAAACTCAGAGTTTTAGTCAAAACAGGACTCTGTTCAGAGAGTCCTAGTTGGATCAGGACTCTGATCCTGATTTCAATTTTGAGAGAATCTTTTAGAAATCTTTCAATCTACCAAAACTATTACACTTTTATCAAAGAATTTCAAAATTCTGAGATTTTATCTCAGAGTCCTGATCAAATCAGGACTCTACCCCAGAGTCCTGATCGAAGTAGGACTCTATCCAAATTGATTTTCTCACTTCATTTTTACTGATTTTCAAAAGCTTTGCCCAAATTTCATCATTTGCCTACCAGAAAAAACAAAATGCTTAGAGTTCTGATCGAATCAGAACTCTTTCTTAGAGTCCTAATCAGATCAGAACTCTGAACCAAAACTTCGATTTTATCCTGTTTTTAACTATTTTTCAAAATTCTCTCATTTGTTTTCTCAGAAAATCCAAAAATCTGAGAGTCCTAGTTCAATCAGGACTCTGTCCTCAGAGTCTCAGTTGAATCAGAACTCTGTTTTATTCCAATATTCGTTATTGTTTTCACTGTTTTGACAAGTTCTTTTAGATGAAATCTTTTCAAAAATTCCTTCATTTGGCTTTTAAAATCCAAAATCTCAGATTCCTAAGAGTTTAGGATTCTAACTCGGAGTTCCAGTTTGCTTGATACCCTATTTTCAAAAATCTTGAATTTCAAATACTGATTTTAACCCCTTTTCAAAGCCATTTTCAGTGTTTATTTCAAAATTCTTCAAAACTCGATGTGGGCCCACTCAGTTGGCACCATATCCAGAGGAGTTCTGACTCGGTTAGAACCCTATGTCATTTCAAAAAATTCTAATTTTAAGTTTACTTTTGAAAATCTTTTGAAAACTCCTTCAATTTCAAGTTTTAAAATCGCTTTTTGAAAAAAACTCAAGTAGGGCCCGCTCGGGGTGGCGCCACATTTGAAGAAGTCAAGGTTAGACTAGGGTTAGTCAATGTCCTAGTTAGGTTAGGGGTTTAGAGGAGTCAAAATCAATTTTAAAAATCCATTTTTTTTAACTTTTAAACCATTGTTTTTTAAAGGTTTTAAATTCAGGTTTTAAAAACCAAATGTGGGTCCATACTAGGTGGTGTCACATTTGGACATTTTAGGGTTTAATTAGTTATTAATTAGAGTTTAATTAGAGTTCATTTAGGGTTAGGAAACCACAAAAAATCGTTGCTTTTAGTGGATTTATTAGAAAGAGTCCTAAAAAAATGAAAAACCTCTTAATTAACCCTAATTAAGTGACTTTTTGAAAAACTATAAAAAGGGACTTAAGGGGGGTCAAAAGGGAGCTCTTTTTCTCTCAAATTTTCGTGGCCGCTCTCTCCTCTCCAGCACCTCCACCTTCCTCCATTGCAGCTGCAGCCCCAAGGTGAGTTTATTTAATATTATTTTATTATTATTTTATTAGTTTTTATGATTTTTCAATAGATTTCACCATGGAAACTCTTGTGTTCATGGATTTAACCATGGATTTCATCCAAGAACCTCAAAATCGACTCAAGAAGATGATCTAACTCAGTTTGAGGGTGATTTCAAGGATTCTAATCCATTAGAATCGACGAGAGGTACGTTTTTCATGTTCTTAACCGACGAAACGTGAGATTTACCCGTTAAATGGGTTAAATCCATGATTTCAAAGGTGAAAGCAAATTCCAGCCATGGATTCCCTGTATTTTATTTTTTTTTATTTGCTTATTCATGTTTATTACACGTTTTACAGCATAGAAATCAATTTTATTTTACTGTTTTATGGTTTATTTTATTGTTTTTCATTAGTTAATGCATATTTTCTTAAGTTTCTTAGATTTCTGTGTGTTTTTAGTTTAGAACAGAAAAGAGCATGCTGTTTCGGATTGAAATATGTGCTGTTAATTTTTTATTTTTTTATATGTGATGAATGCATATGTTATTGATCTACTGTAAAAAAATCAGAGTTTTTGGAATTTGGGAACCCTGTCAGAAAAATTCGACATCAAATCGGGTTTTTAAATCTTTAAAATCGTTGTTAAAATCAGGAAGGTAACTTGTTGTGATGATATTTTTCTCATCCTATATTCGATTTTAGATCTGTAAAATGCCATGGATTCACATTGATTAGATCTATCTACTGTGAAATGTGCAGAATTTTTTACCACTGTTTAGTATTTTTCCTCTGTCAGAGACTCTGATTTTCAATTTAAAACTTGTTAGGGCTTACCAAAACCCTAATCAGACTTGTGTTGTTTATAAATCCCAAACTACAGATCCGATTCATGATCTGTAAAAAGTGAGTATTGTTATTTTTCTGTCAACTATTTACTTTTAAAATCTCAGATATTTTAATCTAGTTTTTCTATTTATCCCGGAATTTTCAATTGAAAGTATCAGTCAGGACCAAAGTTAAAATCAATATATTCAAGTCTGGATTGTCGAATGGGTATCTCCCTGGTTTTAAAAGCTTTTTCATATCTGTAAAAAGGAAAAGTTTTGCTTTCTTGTATATTTAATATCTGTAAAATGTCATAGATTTTCATGGAGGTTTGACTCCTGGTTCGGGTCTTGGACTGAGACTGGTTGGTGAACTAGGTCAAAAATAGCATATTTTTAGAGTTTGATGCTATTTTCGGATTAATTTAATGCCAAAAAAATATTTTTATAATTCTAATTTGATATTAGGGTTATAACAAGTGCAGGTACCAATTTTGAGGATTTTTAGAATCCGTTTGATGCTTGAATGGCTTGAATTGCAAAACAGGGTACCCGAAGAATTCCAAAACACTGCAAAAATCATAAAATTTGTGATATTCTTGGATTTTTGTGTATAAGCATATATTTTTAGGGTTTAATCATATTCATAATCATATTAGGATGCTTTTGGTTTAATTTGATGCTCATTTGATTTTATTTAGTGCATAAAACCTAAGTTTTTACCAAAATATTTTCTAAAAACCCTGATTTCAAGGCCATAGTCTTGCTATCGGGGGCAATTTGGTCATTTGACCTAAATTTCGAAATCCCTAACCCTAATTTTCATATTTTTAATCATGTCATAGCATATTTAGTTTGATTTATTTTCATTTGAACTTCAAAACTGGCATTCTACCAAATATCTTTCTAAAAACCCTAATTTCAAGGCCATAGTCTTGTTATTGGGGGTATTTTGGTCATTTTGACCCCAATTTCGAAATTTCATATCTTATCTTCCTTATTTATTCAATTTTATTTCATATTTTATCAATTTTGATTTAAGGGAATCATGGCAAAAAGGCTTATATCTAGCAAAATCCAGTAATTTCTAGATATTATTGGATAAACCTAGAAAAGCCAACATATCATCACTAACAAAGTTTTCTAGTTTTGCAGGTACATTGAAGACTTTATTTTTCATGTATTTAAATTTCAATAGTGATGTAAACTAAATTAAACTTTGGAATAAGAATTTATATTTCCTGCTTACCTTAGGCAGCATTGCATATAGTTTATTTTTTTAAATAATGTTAATGTGTGATGGATGATGATTCATGCATATTCAAACTCACTATGGTCTACACGAATGGCACATACACTAGCTTTAATGAAATTTATAAACTTGGTGGAATTCGTATTTATGGCCATAGTCAGAATATGAAGGATATCTAGATTTATGATCTTCACATTAGCCACATTCTGCCTACACTCTTAGGCTAATTTCAAAATGCACTGCATTTCTCAAAAATACAAAAAGGATTTTCTCAATTCCTCAAAATCAAGTATTTCAAATCTATATTCATTCATTTCATGCATTTGCCAATTCCAATTCAAATTTCAATTCAGAGAAATCATTTTCTCAAAATTCTCTAAATCTTATTCAAAAATCGATTTTCTCAAAATATGGATTTCCAATGATATTTCAAGTATTTCCCAAGTTCCAAATTTGATTTTCCAAGTTATATATTCAATTTCAAAGTTTGAATTCAAAGAAATCAAGTTTTCCAAAGTTATTTCACATTTCTCAAAATCGATTTTCACAAAATCTCTAGATTCTTCAGAAATCGATTTTCACTTTCTCAAATACAGTATCTCAACCTTGATTCATGATTTTCAAAGAGTTTATTTTCCAATTATTTTCAATATTCAAAGCAAACATCATGTTTTCAAATATGCATTTTCAGAAAATTCATAGCACATGTCTGATTCTATGTGCATTTAGAAATTAGAATATGGTTTAGACAAGTTGAATAGAGCAGAGTATAAGATTGATCCTTGGTTCAATTACCCCTGTTAAAGGTGGCAGGAACGGTCGAACCTCGTACTGACAGGCGAGTCTCATTCTTCGGAATTATCCCGCATTTTAAAAACGGAGGCGAGTTATTTTCAAAATCTTTTTTAAAGGTCAGTTTGATTTGCAAAAGTAAAATTTTGCGATGATTACAGGTTTGGCGATCGTGATGGGACCTGTCTTCGTCTGATCGATCTAATGCTTTGCTTAGTTCAAATTGTCAAAATCGTGTTCCATGGAATGTCAGCTCTTACTTTATAATATCATGTGAAGCTAGGAGCCTAGACTTGAACCCAGCTGACATGGATTGCATGTAGACTAGGTATGGTTTGGTAGGACCATATTGAGGAGGAAATTTTCATGCTCACATAGACTTAGGTCTAATACAACCCTCCTCAATTTAGGAATTGTATGAAAACAATGTATGCTTCTTCAAATTTTTTGAAAATCTATCTCTTTAGGACTTAGAGCCTTCTATTTGCTTGCATGTGCTCATATTTTTCAAAAACCACCCCACCTATATTGTCCCGGTCTTCACGTTGCTGGGCTCTCTTCCAGAACCATAGTTCGGGATAGAGCCTCACAACTGGGCCACCTATTTGGGTGAAAACCCCCCTGCCACGTACCAAGGGCCATAGTCCAACGTATATCGGCAGGTGCTCAAGGATGTTGGAAAACTTGAACCTAGAACCGGAGGAATTGATTTTATGCCACGTACATCGAGCCTTGGCTTGAGTATATAGGCATAACTGGATTGGATACAGTTGATCTGAACCTTAGAGTTAGGATTAAGGTCCTACAACTATTTCAGAATTTGTGCATCTAGAGTCAGCTTTTAGGGAATGTTGTATGTGCATACTTGTTTGTGCAGAATGTGTTATAATCATGTTCTTTTTATTTTCCATATTTTCCCAATTTTCTAAAAAAATACTGGACGATTTTTTTTCAAAATTCCCCAATCTATGTCCATGTACTGTCCATGTTTTAAACCTTGGATGATTTTCCAAATACTTCATTTTTCATTTATTTCTTCATATTTCATCAAACCCTGGACGATTTTCCAAATTTCCCTTAATTTCCTTCAAAACTCCAAGTGATTTCCCATCTTTCCTGTCTTCTGGATCTCGAATTTCCTACTTTATTTTTATCCTGCCTGCATTTCCCTCAAATTTCCTGTATTTTCCCAAGTCTTATTCCAATTTTCCATGTTTTCCAGTCTGATGGCATCCAGTCAGCTTGATTCAGTCTTCACTGAGGGTCACATCTCCTACGAGGTGCGACAAAGTCTTCCCGAGCATCGAGTCCTCAGCACCGGATCCTTCTTTCCCCGGTGGTACTATTTATGGTTCAAGAATTTCTCTTGTATGTTTTCGGACCACTTGGACGATTGTGGGTTAGAACTGGCGTCCGCGGTGGGAAAACAGACAGTCAACGGCAATTTGATCCATGCGCTAGCAGAGCGGTGGAATCCGAGCACTTCTACCTTCTTGTTCCCATGGGGCGAGATGACGGTGCTGATAGATGAATTTTCAGAGATTATGGGATTGCTCGAGCCAGCCGATCAGCCTGGAGATCCATTGGAGAAATAGTTTCTGATTAATGTTAAGGGTCTGGACCCTAAGGATGCCTTAGCTCGCATGACAGGACGCAAGTCTTGGCCATTGATAGAGGAGGATGGAAACGAATATGTGGACCTGCTCGAAATCTACAGACAGTATGGGATATTCATAGAAGTCATCTCGTTGTCCAGAACAGCTCGAGAAAGAATTCAGCATGCGATGGTTCTGTGCACGGTGGGATTAGCTTTCTTCCCTGATGGACGGAATTATATGGATATCAGAATAGTTCAGCTTTTAAGGAGGTGGGGAAGTCGACAGACCAGCCGCCTCTCGATAGCCATGGCCGCACTCGCCTTTCTATACCGAGGGTTGACCCGTTTCACACTCGGAGAGTCGATCCTAGTCGAAGGATGCACCTATGCCTTGCAGTCTTGGTTCCTCCAGCATATGCCAGCTCGAGCCAGTTCCTTCAGATACAATGGTAAAAAAGCTTCTGCCAGTTGCGCGATACCGATTCTTGATCGACAACCTTCAGGAGGAAGAAGTCGTATGGGACTACTTTGATCGTCAGGAATCACCTCCCAGATATGCTTACGCTTATGGCAAGCGGTTCAGGCTACTTAGCCCCTTCTTCTGCGCATACTATCATCCAGAGCGGTGTGTCAGGCAGTTCTCTCAGAGGCAGAAGCGCGTAGAGATTCGTCCACTAGCAGGGGTTCTGCCAGAATTCGACCTCGCATCAGATCAGTGGTCCAGAGCGTACCATTCTGCCAGACATGGCTGGGATTCCTTTGTCAATCTTACTATTTTTCCTGGCCCTCGTGTGTCTTCTGATTATCCGGAGTGGTGGAAAATTGTCTGTCCCCCTCCCCTCTGTCAAGTGTATTATTAAAATCATATTTTCAATAAAGTTCATTTAATCTTCATTTCACTTTGGTTTGACGACCTCGCCTAGGTAACAAGGCATATTCTCAGTTGTTTATTTTGTAAAGAATAGCAGCGCAATTGTCGTAAACTCCAGCGATGACTCAATCCCTAGTAATGGGATATTATTTCAATTGTCTACCAAAATTCTCAACAAATATTCTTCTCCAACCAAACTTCCTTCAAAAGCCTAATCATCAGTTCTACCTTGCAGAGAGCATCAGCAACATTCAGGAGAACATTTGTGATACTCGATGGTTTATACAAGATCCGGAAAGAAAACCTCATTAATCGAAGGTGTGGCATACTCGATCGCTTCAGAAGAGGAAATGGACTCACCTCGATCAGCTAGAAGTCAGGGTCAGCAAGCAAAGGATGATGTTGATCCCCAGATATATGCTATGTTCAAAGAGATGATGACCAAAATGTCGACAGAACAAGTTGAAGCTAGTACAGAAAAGATCCAGGTCAAGCAGAGGGCAAAAGGCCGGTCAGCCAAGAAAGTTTTAAAACTATCCAAGAAACATATCCAACACGAGGATACATCTGATGAATCAGAATCAGTAGTTGGCACTGATGAAGAGTATGAAGTCTGGCAAGCACTTCAAAGATCCTCTCATAGACAAGGGGCAGCCTATAAATTGAAAGATCAAGCAATGGATGATCCAGTCCAAATACAGCTGAAGGAAATGGCCAAGATGATTAAAGATTTGCAAGCTCATGACAAGGGAAAGAAGGTCTTCAGGAACAAAGATTTCCATGATGGCATCACCTCCGTCAGAAATAATCAAGATTCAGAAAAGAAGACAAAACTCATCTTCTTCGTTGATGCCAATCGCAGTGATTGCAAAAATAACAAAGGCAATCATACAAGTCAGAAAGAGAAATCTTTAAAGCAGAGTGAAAATTTGAGTCAACAGAAAAAGAAGAAAAAGCATGACGGTTGGGGTTACGATCGCGAATTCACTCCTCTAGATCAGTCCCTCGAAGAGGTCGTTGAATACATGCTGAGCAAAGGAATGGTTAAGCTTCCAAGAATTGCTAATCCTCTGGTCGCCCTAGGGAAATGGAAAGACCGCTTCTGCAAATTCCACCAAACAACGGGGCACGATATTGAACATTGTTTCGTCTTTAAGAATATCGTCCAAGATTATATCGACAAGAATTTCTTTGTTAAGGGTGAGAAAGAATACCAGTCGACTGTCTTTGCCAAGTCTCAGCAGAAATCAAGCACTCGGCAAGAGGTACAACATGACGATCGAAATCAGGACTGCAAGATGGCCCCTTTGGATCAAATATTTGAAAGTTTTTTGGAATACATGCTCGCGAAAGATACAGTAAGATCTCCGAAGGCTCACTTCACTCTTTCTGCCAATGATAGCAAAAGCAATAAGAAGAATCATGATCACTATTCAGAGGGATCCAAGGGCCAAAAAGGAAAGTTCTCCAACAATGATAGGCCTCTTCAATATAGTCCTCAGCATAAAGAGAAAGATCAAGAAAAGCCAAAGCGCAAGGATTGGAGTACGGATCGAAAGTTCACCCCTTTGGACCAGACACTAGAGAGTGTTTTGGAATACATGCTTGCAAAAGATATGATCCGTTTACCTAAAGCAGCTGATCCCGCAACAATCATGGGCAGATTCAAAGGAAAATTTTGTAAATTTCATCGGGCAGTGGGACATGACACTGAGAATTGTTTCGTCCTGAAGAATATCATTCAAGATTGCATCGACAAGAATATCCTTATTGAAGATGAGGAAGATACCAGTCGACCATCCTGAGCAAGTTTTCTAAAAATTGACAATGTCGAGACTATGTCACTTTCGTCATTTTGTCATTTTTAAGGGACAATGTAGTCCCAGTTCTTCTATCAATTTGTTATTTCCTTCTTCAATGCATTAATAAATTTGTCAATCTTTCTTATGGCCTGGCGTCATCTTTTATATTCCTCATTTGCAAATGTTTAAAGGTCTTCTTATAAGGGGTAACCTTTTTTAAAGTACCTCTCTGATCAACCAAGAAGCTCATTGTCAGTTTTTACCTCGTTATTCTCAGAGAATTCTCATCAAATATCAACTACTTATCCTTTCATCCAAACTCTCACTCCCCAGTTATACTGGGGCATTATTTTGAAAATTGGCTTCAAAACTTTCTGTATGCAGGCAGGATCAAACAAATCTCTCATTTTGCACACATGTGCACCCATCTACATTCATTTGCATTTGCATGCATTCATTCGCATTCATCTGCATTCATCTACATCAATTTGCATTGAACTCCCCATTCAGGATAAGGGATAAATCCTGAGGCCCCGACAGTCGCCCAAGTTGTAGTAAGGGTGAAGACTGAAAATTTTCCATCAAAATCCATTAGTAATTCTTCAGAATCCAGTGTTCGTGCTGGTAATTTTTCAAAAATCCAGTGTTCGTGCTGGTAATTTTTCAAAAATCCAATGTTCGTGCTGGTAAACTTTCAAAATCCAGTGTTCGTGCTGGTAAACTTTCAAAAGCCAGTACTCGTACTGGTAATCATTTAAAACCCAGTGCTCGTACTGGTAACCATTTAAAATTCAGTGCTCGTACTGGTAATCTTTCAAAATCCAGTGCTTGTACTGGTACTCTTCCAAAATCTGATGCTCGTGCTAGTTGAACTAGTCTCAAATGTCATCTTTATACTTATCAACTTTTCTTTCCTTTAAATGTCTTGAATTGGTCTAGAAGAGTCGAGTTCCGATTTGAATCTTCCTCCAAATCCAATTCAGAATTGGTCTAGAAAATCCAAGTTCCGACTTGAATTTTCTTACAAATCCAATTCGTATAATTTTCTTTCCTCTAGATTCTAGAATTGGTCTAGAAGAGTCGAGTTCCGATTCGAATCTTCTTCCAAATCCAATTCAGAATTGGTCTAGAAAATCCAAGTTCCGACTTGAATTTTCTTACAAATCCAATTCGTATAATTTTCTTTCCTCTAGATTCTAGAATTGGTCTAGAAGAGTCGAGTTCCGATTCGAATCTTCTTCCAAATCCAATTCAGAATTGGTCTAGAAAATCAGAGTTTCGACTCAAATTTTCTTTCAAATCCAATTCGCTTAGCTTTCCTTTACAAGTTTGAACTTCTACTCAAACTATCCTGCGAGTTGGTCTAGAAGATCCGAGTTCCGACTCGAATTGTCTTTCAAAATCCAATTCATCTAGTTTTCCTTAAAGAATTGAATTCGATTTGAATCTTTCCTCAAAAACCCAGTTTAGCACCTGGTCCATTCAAAGCTCACAAGTTGGAATCATTCCTTCTTGAGCTATGATCCTTAGGTTGAATTCCTATGGAATTGATAGTTCGTAGGTCGAACCCCTACGGGACCAATGTCGTTCTATATAGAACCAATGTCGTTCTTAGGCTAAATCCCTATAGAACCCGTGTCATTCTCAGTAAACCAATTCACAATTTTGACCTTCGGGTCAATCAATTCCAATTTCCAATTTCCAATTTCCAATTTCCAATTTCCAATTTCCAATTTCCAATTTCCAATTTCCAATTTCCAATTTCCAATTTCCAATTTCCAATTTCCAATTTCCAATTTCCAATTTCCAATTTCCAATTTCCAATTTCCAAATTTCCAATTTCCAATTTCAAATATCAAATTTCAAAATTCAAATTTCCAAAATTTGACCTTTTTGGTCATCAAATACCAATTTCAATCATTTTCTCTTGCGAGAGACCCTTTTTATAGGGAGAGTTCGAGGGAGCTTGCTTTTTTCGCATGCTATCCAATTCGTTCACTTAGCCCCTTTTCAGGGAGAGTTTGAAGGGACTCGTGTCTTTGTGAACCGTTTGCAAAACAAAATTCCAAATTTCACACAAGGAACCCTTTTTATAGGGAGAGACTCGACGGAGACTTGCTTTCCTTGTGGCCCCATAATTTCAGACTAGGCCATTTCATCATGAAGGACCCTCTTTTCAGGGAGAGTGTGATGAACTCGTTCCTTCATGACCAATTTACCAACCTCACCAATTTCGGCCCCTTTCCATAAGAGAAGCCTAATGTTAGGAAGTTTTGACGAAAGCTTAATTTCTCTTCGAAAGTTCGTTTTGCAAACACCTCCTCTTTAAGGAAGAGAGGAGTAATTCCCAATTCTAATTTCTGAATCTTCTCCTTTGGGGAAAGGAGAAGAGAATTTTTGTCATGGATGTGTTGCGTTGTGCTTCAAATGCTCGCTTTCACAAAAGGATTTCAAGAAAGTTTTGCCAATTTTTCATTAAATATTTGTTGATTTCAAAAATCTTTATTGCACAAAATTATTACCTCAGAATACCCTCAATATTACTTCCGAAAGGACAAAGCTTTCGCGAAAAAGGATTCAAAGTTCAAAATCTTTCTATTGGCCAACCAAAAGGATGAAGAATAAATCCGCGATATGGCCAGTAAAGAAAACTCAATGATGTTGCAAAGCCATAAGTGATTGATATTGATCGCAGTCAATGGCACATTTTTAAAGACCTTTCTTGAAAAATAAAGCAGTCGAAATATCCTGGGTGATACAGAAAAATCCACTCAATCTCCATATCTCCTCAATCACCTAAGCTGCAATTAAATATCTGCAAAAGGGATCTCTCAATTGTCGTCAAGATGAAGGCGAATTAAGCGAGTCGACCCCCGGGGCCAAAGAAGATTTAGATCATCTCCAAGATGACGGAGTTTGTGACGGATCCTTCCAGGGAAAGTTCAGATCACCGTCGAGATGAAGGCGAGTGTGATGAGCCTACCGACAAACCCTAAAAGATATTTAATTTCAGCTATCATCAAGAGATTCCCAACCAATGAGCCAATAATCGTCAAGATAATCCCTGAGAGAAAAGAAGGATCGGAACATCTCTGAGACGAAGGAGTTTGTGACGTACCCTTCCAAAAAAAAAAGAGAGAGACAAGTCAGGACATCTCCAAAATGAAGGATGATGTAATTCCCGAAAAATCCAAGAGAGCTCCAATCTGCTAAAAAGAGAGTGCAGAAAGATCATCATGAGAAAAGAATCCCAGGATATCAGACTGACAAATCTATCAAGAATCTTCTTTAATTTTGTGAAATTCTTTTATCAATATTCTTTCACCAATAGCTCTCACAATATCAAGAATACTTTCTTTCCCGTCCATATCAAGGAAATTGATAGCTTCCTTGAAAGAAAGTCAATCGCAAGCAATTTGAATTCGAATCTTGATTCTACGGAGTTAAGCTCAGTCGGAGGTAATACTTCAGGTAGAAAAGAGGGAATACTTTCAAAACAATGTGCATCATTTTCAATTATTTTGAATCAACAACAATTTTCAACATTTTGACAATATTTTCTAGCTATCCTGGCATTAAACGAGAGCTTGAGGTTCATCTTTGGTGCATCCTGACATTAGTTGTTATCCCTTTTTAGGACTTGATAACGGGAGTTTTCAAGATTCCTTCCCTTCTTTGGTATAATCTGAGCGCACGGGCTCTCAGATTCGCACACTTCTCTGTGTCCCCACTGTCCCACCATAGACAGTCCAATTTCGGCTTGAGGTTAAGCCACCAATTTCAGCAAAAGGCAATTTCAAAAGCTATTTAGTCTCAACAATGAGACGCCCAAAATCAAACCCTTTTCAAGCTTTAGGGACCCCAATTTCCTTCCTTTTGCAAAAACCCTTATCGGATTCATTGTGCGGAAATCCGAAGGTTCCATCACGGTCTCTTCTTTCGAGGATTCCGTCCATTTTCTGCCCAATCTGGTTAAGGGTATAAACTTGGGCCTCCTTTGATGAGGTATTCCATTTTCTGCCCAATCAGGTTAAGGGTATAAACCTGGGCCTCCTTTGATGAGGTATTCCATTTTCTGCCCAATCAGGTTAAGGGTATAAATTTGAGCCTCCTTTGATGAGGTATTCCATTTTCTGCCCGATCAGGATAAGGGTACAAACCTGGGCCTCCTTTGATGAGGTATTCCATTTTTTGCCCAATCAGGTTAAGGGTATAAACCTGAGCCTCCTCTGATGAGGTATTCCATTTTCCGCTCAATCAGGTTAAGGGTATAAACCTGGGCCTCCTTTGATGAGGTATTCCATTTTCTTCCCAATCAGGTCAATGGTCAAAACCTGAGCTTCGTTCCATACGAGGTATTTCTCGTCCCATCCAAGTTAAGGGCAAAACCTGAATCTCATTTCTTTTTGAAGTGAAATTTTTTCCTTATTCTTTATTTCATATCTACCATCGTCCTTTGAATTAATTCTTTCATACCCAATCAAATTTATCTAACTGGGGCATTTTATGGTTCAAATTTGGTATGTTTTCTTTGCCACTAAGCTCGGCCCTATACCGGCTTAGTAACAAAGAGGGGCATCTGTAAACACCCCAAATTTTCACCCTCATCTAGTGTTTACATTTTATATATCATTGCATATCACTGCATCCATTTTTGCATATCATTTCATCGCATTGCATAGCATTACATCTCATTCTCGAGATCCAGCACTCTTGTTTTCAAAATATTTAATCCAGATTTGGGTTTTTAAAACTTTTCTTTCAAAATCAATTTTAAAACCTGGGTTTTTAATCAACATTATGTCATTTGCCAACCCTCAGGACCTTATATTTTGAAATATTTTCTTAGAAAACGATCTGGATTCATTTCAAACTCAATTTCAATTGATTTTAATTCTCAGATGAGGCCCATTTAGGTGGTGTCGCTTCTGGATTCCTTCACTTATCAAAAATCTTAGAGTCCTAATTGGATCAGGACTCTTTTTCCAGAGTCTTAGTCAGATCAAAACTCTATTTTTCACTACCTTTTTACCTGTTTTTGAAGAAAACCTTTCAAAATCTTCTGTTTTGGCCAAAATTTCAGAGTCCTAGTTGGATTAGGACTCTTCTTTAAGAGTTCAGTCGGATCAGGACTCTTCTTCGGAGTTTCAATTTGATTGGGACTCTAATCTTTTACAACTATTTTTATCCATTTTCAATCAAATCTTTCAAAATCTTTCAAAAAGAGTTAGAAACTCAGAGTTTTAGTCAAAACAGGACTCTGTTCAGAGAGTCCTAGTTGGATCAGGACTCTGATCCTGATTTCAATTTTGAGAGAATCTTTTAGAAATCTTTCAATCTACCAAAACTATTACACTTTTATCAAAGAATTTCAAAATTCTGAGATTTTATCTCAGAGTCCTGATCAAATCAGGACTCTACCCCAGAGTCCTGATCGAAGTAGGACTCTATCCAAATTGATTTTCTCACTTCATTTTTACTGATTTTCAAAAGCTTTGCCCAAATTTCATCATTTGCCTACCAGAAAAAACAAAATGCTTAGAGTTCTGATCGAATCAGAACTCTTTCTTAGAGTCCTAATCAGATCAGAACTCTGAACCAAAACTTCGATTTTATCCTGTTTTTAACTATTTTTCAAAATTCTCTCATTTGTTTTCTCAGAAAATCCAAAAATCTGAGAGTCCTAGTTCAATCAGGACTCTGTCCTCAGAGTCTCAGTTGAATCAGAACTCTGTTTTATTCCAATATTCGTTATTGTTTTCACTGTTTTGACAAGTTCTTTTAGATGAAATCTTTTCAAAAATTCCTTCATTTGGCTTTTAAAATCCAAAATCTCAGATTCCTAAGAGTTTAGGATTCTAACTCGGAGTTCCAGTTTGCTTGATACCCTATTTTCAAAAATCTTGAATTTCAAATACTGATTTTAACCCCTTTTCAAAGCCATTTTCAGTGTTTATTTCAAAATTCTTCAAAACTCGATGTGGGCCCACTCAGTTGGCACCATATCCAGAGGAGTTCTGACTCGGTTAGAACCCTATGTCATTTCAAAAAATTCTAATTTTAAGTTTACTTTTGAAAATCTTTTGAAAACTCCTTCAATTTCAAGTTTTAAAATCGCTTTTTGAAAAAAACTCAAGTAGGGCCCGCTCGGGGTGGCGCCACATTTGAAGAAGTCAAGGTTAGACTAGGGTTAGTCAATGTCCTAGTTAGGTTAGGGGTTTAGAGGAGTCAAAATCAATTTTAAAAATCCATTTTTTTTAACTTTTAAACCATTGTTTTTTAAAGGTTTTAAATTCAGGTTTTAAAAACCAAATGTGGGTCCATACTAGGTGGTGTCACATTTGGACATTTTAGGGTTTAATTAGTTATTAATTAGAGTTTAATTAGAGTTCATTTAGGGTTAGGAAACCACAAAAAATCGTTGCTTTTAGTGGATTTATTAGAAAGAGTCCTAAAAAAATGAAAAACCTCTTAATTAACCCTAATTAAGTGACTTTTTGAAAAACTATAAAAAGGGACTTAAGGGGGGTCAAAAGGGAGCTCTTTTTCTCTCAAATTTTCGTGGCCGCTCTCTCCTCTCCAGCACCTCCACCTTCCTCCATTGCAGCTGCAGCCCCAAGGTGAGTTTATTTAATATTATTTTATTATTATTTTATTAGTTTTTATGATTTTTCAATAGATTTCACCATGGAAACTCTTGTGTTCATGGATTTAACCATGGATTTCATCCAAGAACCTCAAAATCGACTCAAGAAGATGATCTAACTCAGTTTGAGGGTGATTTCAAGGATTCTAATCCATTAGAATCGACGAGAGGTGTGTTTTTCATGTTCTTAACCGACGAAACGTGAGATTTACCCGTTAAATGGGTTAAATCCATGATTTCAAAGGTGAAAGCAAATTCCAGCCATGGATTCCCTGTATTTTATTTTTTTTATTTGCTTATTTATGTTTATTACACGTTTTCCATCATAGAAATCAATTTTATTTTACTGTTTTATGGTTTATTTTATTGTTTTTCATTAGTTAATGCATATTTTCTTAAGTTTCTTAGATTTCTGTGTGTTTTTAGTTTAGAACAGAAAAGAGCATGCTGTTTCGGATTGAAATATGTATTGTTAATTTTTGCTTTTTTTATATGTGATGCATGCATATGTTATTGATCTACTGTAAAAAAATCAGAGTTTTTGGATTTCGGGAACTCTGTCAGAAAAATCAGACATCAAATCGGGTTTTTAAATCTTTAAAATCGTTGTTAAAATCAGGAAGGTAACTTGTTGTGATGATATTTTTCTCATCCTATATCCGATTTTAGATCTGTAAAGTGTCATGGATTCACATTGATTAGATCTGTCTACTGTGAAATTCGCAGAATTTTTTACCACTGTTTAGTATTTTTCCTCTGTCAGAGACTCTGATTTTCAATTTAAAACTCGTTAGGGCTTACCAAAACCCTAATCAGACTTGTGTTGTTTATAAATCCCAAACTACAGATCAGATTCATGATCTATAAAAAGTGAGTATTATTATTTTTCTGTCAACTATTTACTTTTAAACTTTCAGATATTTTGAATGAGTTCTGCTATTTATCCCGGAATTTTCAATTGAAAGTATCAGTCAGGACCAAAGTTAAAATCAATATATTCAAGTCCGGATTGTCGAATGGGTATCTCCCTGGTTTTAAAATCTTTTTCATATCTGTAAAAAATAAAAGTTTTGTTTTCCTGTCTATTTGGTCTCTGTAAAATTTCATAGATTTTCATGGAGGTTTGACCCCTGGTTCGGGTCTTGGACTGAGACTGGTTGGTAAACTAGGTCAAAAATAGCATATTTTTAGGGTTTGATGCTATTTTCGGATTAATTTAATGCCAAAAAAATATTTTTATAATTCTAATTTGATATTAGGGTTATAAAAAATGCAGGTACCAATTTTGAGGATTTTTAGAATCTGTTTGATGCTTGAATGGCTTGAATTGCAAAACAGGGTACCCGAAGAATTCCAAAACACTGCAAAAATCACAAAATTTGTGATATTCTTGGATTTTCGTGTATAAGCATATATTTTTAGGGTTTAATCATATTCATAATCATATTAGGATGCTTTTGGTTTAATTTGATGCTCATTTGATTTCATTTAGTGCATAAAACCTAAGTTTTTACCA
This sequence comes from Nuphar pumila, assembly GCF_984573655.1. Lineage (NCBI taxonomy): Eukaryota > Viridiplantae > Streptophyta > Magnoliopsida > Nymphaeales > Nymphaeaceae > Nuphar > Nuphar pumila. Next base: position 99,085,074 of record NC_143251.1, read on the forward strand.
AAATATTTTCTAAAAACCCTGATTTCAAGGCCATAGTCTTGCTATCGGGGGCAATTTGGTCATTTGACCTAAATTTCGAAATCCCTAACCCTAATTTTCATATTTTTAATCATGTCATAGCATATTTAGTTTGATTTATTTTCATTTGAACTTCAAAACTGGCATTCTACCAAATATCTTTCTAAAAACCCTAATTTCAAGGCCATAGTCTTGTTATTGGGGGTATTTTGGTCATTTTGACACCAATTTCGAAATTTCATATCTTATCTTCCTTATTTATTCAATTTTATTTCATATTTTATCAATTTTGATTTATGGGAATCATGGCAAAAAGGCTTATATCTAGCAAAATCCAGTAATTTCTAGATATTATTGGATAAACCTAGAAAAGCCAACATATCATCACTAACAAAGTTTTCTAGTTTTGGAGGTATATTGAAGACTTTATTTTTCATGTATTTAAATTTCAATAGTGATGTAAACTAAATTAAACTTTGGAATAAGAATTTACATTTCCTGCTTAGCTTAGGCAGCATTGCATATAGTTTATTTTTTTAAATAATGTTAATGTGTGATGGATGATGATTCATGCATATTCAAACTCACTATGGTCTACACGAATGGCACATACACTAGCTTTTATGAAGTTTATAAACTTGGTGGAATTCGTATTTATGGCCATAGTCAGAATATGAAGGATATCTAGATTTATGATCTTCACATTAGCCACATTCAGCCTACACTCTTAGGCTAATTTCAAAATGCACTGCATTTCTCAAAAATACAAAAAGAATTTTCTCAATTCCTCAAAATCAAGTATTTCAAATCCATATTCATTCATTTCATGCATTTGCCAATTCCAATTCAAATTTCAATTCAGAGAAATCATTTTCTCAAAATTCTCTAAATCTTATTCAAAAATCGATTTTCTCAAAATATGGATTTGCCAATGATATTTCAAGTATTTCCCAAGTTCCAAATTTGATTTTCCAAGTTATATATTCAATTTCAAAGTTTGAATTCAAAGAAATCAAGTTTTCCAAAGTTATTTCACATTTCTCAAAATCGATTTTCACAAAATCTCTAGATTCTTCAGAAATCGATTTTCACTTTCTCAAATACAGTATCTCAACCTTGATTCATGATTTTCAAAGAGTTTATTTTCCAATTATTTTCAATATTTAAAGCAAACATCATGTTTTCAAATATGCATTTTCAGAAAATTCATAGCACATTCCTGATTCTATGTGCATTTAGAAATTAGAATATGGTTTAGACAAGTTGAATAGAGCAGAATATAAGATTGATCCTTGGTTCGATTACCCCTGTTAAAGGTGGCAGGAACGGTCGAACCTCGTACCGACAGGCAAGTCCCATTCTTCGGAATTATCCCACATTTTAAAAACGGAGGCGAGTTATTTTCAAAATCTTTTTCAAAGGTCAGTTTGATTTGCAAAAGTAAAATTTTGCGATGATAACAGTTTCATATTTTAATTAATTGATTTAGTGTAATTAGGAATTATTTTGTTAATTGCTTAAAAATTAGGTTTAGTTGCATTTTTAACTTGCATTATTAGAATAAATTGCTAACTCTATATTTTCCTTTATTTTTAGGTTGAAAAGCATAATCATTATCCAGGGTTATTGTCCAAGTGCGAAGAGTGAATAATTGGTGAAAAGACGGAAATACCCTCGACGTGGATCAGAAGACTTAGTTGCTTTTCCATTTTCATTTTAGTGATTAATTGTAGTTGTATTAGCTTTGTAATTATAGATTGATATTTGTAATTAATAAATTAAATTTTACAGAAATATCTTGATTAATTCCTGTTCCCTGAGGATTCGACCCATACTTACCACTTTGTGGAAAGTTGGTTTTTATACTTTTGATTGACGATTTTCCAAAGTTTTATTGAAAATAATTGTTTTAAAAAGATCATTTCAAAATATCAACCAAATTTTGGCGCCGTTGCTGGGGAACGGCGAATTAATTACTTTATTTCTTAGAGTTTGATTTATTAATTTGTTTTAGTTAGTTAATTAGTTGTTTTTTTAGTTAGTAGGATTAGTAAGTGAATATAGGATTAACATAGTTAGTAAATATAGGATTCACGTATTGTTCTTTTTAGGATTCACTTAATTTTCATTCTGCAAGGAGCGAGTAGACAGGTGGGTTTTAGAAAAACTTAGTTTGTGATTTCCTGTATTTATTTGTTTCAGTATTTTAGAATAGTTTACTTTGTTATTTATTTATTTAGTTATAGAATTCTGACATAGATAGAGAGCATATATGTTTCTTAGTATTGTTATTTGTTTTATTTACATTTTATTACCTGTGTTAGTTTAGATTTAGATTTAGGTCGTTTGCTTACATCTGGTCTTAGTACCAGTGTATGCACGGGCGACGAGGTTTAGGAACCCCATTACACCCATTTGTTGACGACCCAGAGAGAATTTTACATTCTCATCAAAGTTCGACAACAATGGCTGACATGGATCCTCCACCCCCAGTTCATCCACGTCCTCTGCGGGAATACTTCATTCCCATAGACTATGTTCAGGCATCCTGCATTCAGAGACCCGATGTAGGAGCGCCGCATTATGAGATTAAGGCCAGCATTATTCAGATGCTCCATCTTTTTATGGCCTTAATCATGAAGATCCCTACCGACATTTAGATGAATTCCTCGAAATCTGTTCTACTGTAAAGATACAGAATTTCGATGATGATGCTTTGAAGTTGACTCTATTTCCTTTTTCATTGAAGGACAAAGCCAAGTATTGGCTAAAGTCCTTAGATTCTGTAGAAATAGAGTCCTGGGATCAATTGCAACAGGTGTTTCTTCGGAAATACTTTCCCATTGGTCGTACGAACCAATATCGTAGAGCCATCACTAGATTTTCAGAGCTAGATGGTGAGCGCTTTCATGAGACCTGGGAGAGAATGAAGGATCTCCTCAGGAAATGTCCTCATCATCAGGTGCCGAAATGGCAACTGGTGCAGAGCTTTTACGATGGATTGTCTGACAAGAATCGTCAGATGATCGACTCTTCGTGTGGAGGGACATTCATGCTGAAGAGCGAGGACGAAGCATGGAGGTTATTTGATACATTGGCTGAAAATTCACTCCACCATGCTTTGAGTTCTCATTCTGATAGAGCCACACCCAGCATTCAGAAGAAAGCTGGTGTTCTTGAGATTGGTCCATCCACTACACTACAGTGCAAGGTAGACATGATTGCTCAGAAGCTGGACCAGCTTCTCTCAGGACCATCCACTACACAGCAGGTGTGTACTCTTTGTGCCAGTCCGGCACACGATATCACTGAGTGCCCTTCAGCATCTCAGTACCCTGAATTTGTTTAAGAACAAGTTCAGGCAGCTCAGGGTTACGTCAGATCGCCGAATAACCCATTTTCATCGACATATAATCCGGGTTGGCGTAACCATCCCAATTTTTCATGGAAGAATCCACAGTCTTCCATGCAGATGCCTACATCCTCTCAGCCAGCTCGGCAGCCATCTTTTACTCAATCATTCCAGAGGCCGAGCTATTCTCAGTCTTCTTCTTCAGTCACTCCCCCGATTCATCAGGAGTCTGCCCTGCAGACATCTTTCGAGGAGAGACTTCTCCAGGAATTCCAAGAGGTGAAAACCTCTAATCAAAATGCCTTCGAGAAGTGTAGCCAGATATTGAGCTCACATACGCAGTCCATTGCGAAGTTAGAGTCGCAAATGGGACAGTTAGCTGAGGCTATTAGTAGGAGACCTGAGGGTACATTGCCGAGTCAGGCTGTCATGAACCCGAAGGGCAAGGACCAGATGACTGGAGGCCTATTTCATACTGAGACACAACAGCAGGACAAATCGGTTATGGCCCTGAGGAGTGGACGTGAGTATCACGTCGAGAGCAGAGAGAGAGAGTAGAGAGAGGATAGAGGAGCCAGAGACCATTGTTTCACCTACGTCGGCTCAGCCATCATCATCATCCCCATCCTCATCATCATCTTCATTATCTTCATCATCATCATCTTCATCTTCAGTGCAGAAGAAGGATAGGAGTGAGACTTCTCACAAAGAGAAGGAACCACCCGAGTATATTCCCCCACCACCCTATCTCAAAGCATTAGAGTCTCCTGGATATAGAGGGAAGCAAGGTGCGAAGATCCAGGACATGCTTGACATATTCAAGCATGTGCAGATCAACCTACCTTTGCTCGATGCGATTCAGCAGGTGCCGGCATATGCCAAATTCCTGAAGGAGCTATGTACGCAGAAGCGTAAATCTAGAGAGAGAGTTCCTAACAGGGTCCATCTGACTGAGCAGGTGAGTTCAGTACTTCAGCATCAGACACCACCAAAGCTCAAGGACCCTGGAGCCCCTATCATTGCTTGTACTATAGGGAACATCCGGATAGAACGCGCATTGCTCGATCTTGGAGCAAGTGTGAACATTCTGCCTGGGTATTTCTTTGATTCTTTCGGGCTAGGAGAGATAAAATCGACTCCGATTACACTGCAGCTGGCAGATCATTCTGTCAAGGTACCGAGAGGTGTCTTGGAGGATGTGCTAGTTAAAGTGGATGATTTTTATTTTCTAGTCGATTTCATTATTCTTGATATGGAAGGAGTAGACAACCAGCACCAGACTCCGATCATTTTAGGCAGACCATTCCTGGCAACTGCCAATGCGTGCATCAACTGTAGAACCGGAGCCATGGATCTCTCATTCGGCAATAGGAAAGTCAAGCTGAATATTTTCAATGCCGCGATGGGACCAGCGGGAGACATGGACTGCTTTCATGTAGATATTGCACATGAGTTAGTGGAGGAGCAGCCCGAGTTGTATATTACTGAAGATTCTTTAGATTTGTACCATATAGAGAAGAATAGTGGTGTAGATAGTGTAGATGTGTCTAGAGTGTCGTCAGAGAGACCACCTTGGGGAGCCATCATTGAGACTCTACCACCACTTGCGGAGACACCCGCCAAATCTTCGATCGAGTCACCTCCGAAACTTGAGTTGAAATCCTTACCGGATTCACTCAAGTATGCATACCTCGAAGATGATGAGACTCTGCCTGTGATCATCTCGTCCCTGCTCACTGAGGAGCAGGAGCAAAGATTGCTGACTATTCTTAAAGAGCACAAGGCAGCGATTGGCTGGGGAGTTGCTGATCTGAAGGGGATTGATCCTTCATTCTGTATGCATAGAATACATTGTGATGAGGAAGTCAAGCCATTTAGGGATATGCAGAGAAGGCTAAATCCCAACATGAAGGAAGTGGTGAAGAACGAGGTGGTGAAGTGGTTGGATGCTGGAATCATTTACCCTATTTCTGATAGCCAGTGGGTCAGCCCGATTCAGGTTGTGCCAAAGAAGTCAGGACTCATTGTTGTTGAGAACGAGAAGGGTGAGAGAATTCCGATGAGAACCACCACAGGATGGCGAGTTTGTATCGATTATCATAAGCTGAATGTGGCAACTAGGAAAGATCATTTCCCATTGCCATTCATTGATCAAATCTTAGAGAGACTCGCAGGACAGAGCTACTACTGCTTTCTAGATGGATATTCAGGATATAATCAGGTAGCTGTCCATCCTGACGACCAGGAGAAGACTACGTTTACATGTCCTTATGGCACCTTCGCGTTTAGACGTATGCCGTTCGGGCTCTGTAATGCCCCGGCTACTTTTCAGAGGTGCATGCTTGCTATCTTCTCGGACATGATTGATGATGTGATGGAAGTTTTCATGGACGACTTTTCAGTTTATGGCTCTTCTTTTGAAGATTGCCTCCAAAAACTTACTCGAGTACTGAGTAGGTGTGCGGAGACAAATCTCGTCCTGAGTTGGGAAAAGAGCCATTTTATGGTCCAGGAGGGGATTGTGCTTGGACATATTGTGTCCAAGCGTGGTATTGAGGTTGACAGAGCGAAGGTGGAATCCATTTCCCCTTTGACTCCACCCACCTCTGTGAGGCAGATTCGATCATTTTTAGGGCATGCGGGATTTTATAGGCGGTTCATAAAAGATTTCAGCAAAATCTCTCGACCGCTTTGCACTTTATTGGAGAAAGATCATCCCTTTGTTTTTAGCGAGGATTGTTTGAAGGCCTTTGAGATTCTCAAAGAGGCCTTGATTACTGCACCCATTTTGAGATCTCCGGATTGGACTCTCCCATTTGAGATTATGTGCGATGCATCTGATTATGGTATGGGTGTTATTTTAGGACAACGCATTGATAGGAAGCCCTATGTGATCTACTACGCTAGTAGAACTCCGTCTGATGCTCAGATGAATTATACTACGACAGAGAAGGAGCTACTTGCGGTAGTTTTCGCATTGGACAAATTTAGGTCTTATTTACTCGGTTTGAAGGTGGTTGTCTATTCTGACCATGCTGCATTGAAATATCTGTTGAATAAGAAAGACACCAAACCGAGATTGATTCGTTGGGTTCTACTGCTACAGGAGTTTGATCTCGAGATTCGAGATAAGAAGGGAAGCGAGAATGTAGTAGCAGACCATCTTTCCAGACTGATCGTGGAGACCACGCAGGATCAGAGGCCGATCAGTGATTCTTTCCCCGACGAGCAGATCATGACAGTTAGGACATCGCAGTTACCCTGGTTTGCAGATATTGTGAACTATCTGGTTTCGAGGCAGATACCTGAGCATTGGAATAAGAATGAGCGTGAGAGATTCCTATCTCAGGTGAGGCACTATTATTGGGATGAACCAGAATTGTTCAGATATTGTGCAGACCAGATCATTAGGAGATGTGTTCCAGAGGAGGAGTACCAGTCCATTCTGAATTTTTTTTATTCATTAGCCTGTGGAGAGCATTTTAGCAGTAGGAAGACGGCTGCAAAGGTTTTGCAGTCAGGATTTTATTGGCCCACACTCCACAGGGATGCTCATGAGTTCTGTAGGCGATGTCTTCGATGTCAGCAGATTGGGAACATTTCCAAGAGGGACATGATGCCCTTGCTTCCGATTTTGATAGTCGAGATTTTTGATGTTTGGGGCATTGATTTCATGGGACCATTTCTGCCTTCATTCGGAAATTTATACATTCTGGTAGCGGTTGATTATGTGTCCAAATGGGTCGAGGCTGTGGCAACCAAGACCAATGATCATAGAGTAGTGCTTAAGTTCATTAAGCACAACATTTTTAGTCGTTTTGGTGTGCCACGTGCGATGATTAGCGATGGTGGCAAGCATTTTAGGAATGTACAGATAGCTTCTCTTCTGAGAAGATATTCTGTCAATCATAGATTCACCACTCCATATCATCCGCAGACTAGTGGACAAGTTGAAGTGTCCAATAGGGAGATTAAGCAAATTTTAGAAAAGACAGTTCGCCCGGACTGCAAGGATTGGTCCTAGCGCTTAGATGATGCACTTTGGGCATATAGAACTGCATTTAAGACCCCCATTGGCATGTCCCTGTATCGCCTTGTATTCGAGAAAGCATGCCATCTTCCTGTCGAGCTAGAGCATAGAGCGTACTGGGCTATCAAGAAATTGAATTTTGACCTTACCCAGGCTGGCAAAGAGAGAGCACTACAGCTCTCAGAATTAGCGGAACTCAGGAATGATGCGTATGAGAATGCCAAATTATACAAAGCTCACATGAAAGCATTTCATGATAAGCATATTGTTAGGAAAGTGTTTGAGCTAGATCAGAAAGTGTGGCTGTACAATTCTCGTTTACATTTATTCCCAGGGAAGTTAAGATCGAGATGGACAGGTTCTTACATTGTGAAAGAAGTATTTCCCCATGGAGCAGTGACATTATTTGATCCTATGACCCAAGGTACATTTAAGGTGAATGGGAAAAGATTGAAGCCCTTTATTTCAGATTCTTTGCAGGATGGTGAGTGTGAGATAGTGCATCTCACGAAGGCATGAGGATTCAACCAAAGGGATGTATCATATGTACATTAGTTTGTTTTTCAGTTCAGTATTTGCTTTATTCAGTATTTTATCTCAATTGGGCTGACATTTGTTTTTGATCTATGCAGGATGAATCTAACACTTAGTGTATCAGTTACCAGGTACAGAGAAGAGCTTTCAAAGAATTTAAAGATCAGATGAAATTCAACTTCAGAAGCTTAGAGCAAAGCAGGTTGTATCTATCCTTTCTCCCATATTTTTGTAGTGTATTTTAGTGTGCATTTGCATTACATTTTTATTTATTTTGTATGCCACTAGGGACAGTGTCATTCAAGCATGGGGGGGTGGTTTAGATGCATGCACGCAAATATTTCAAAAAAAAAAAATTAAGACTGGTAATTAAAGTAGGCATTTGAGAACAAGTTGTAGCATATTGATGTCTTCTTTTAAATCGTTGTAATTTTGAAAAGATTTTTATATGAAAAGCATGTGAAAACCAGACATCAAATAATAAAAACCGGTTCTCACTAGTGGATGAGACCGGGTCGAACTCAGGGAACATGAATATATCGTATTCAAGCACACAAATCTGAACTATTCTTTATTGCCGAATTATTGAAATGTAAAATGTTCAGAAAAGGTAAAAACAACTAACTATTACAACAAATGAATACCCTTCGCAGAGGGCGTAAAGTGCAATATTTACAAACCCAAAATCAAATTCCTAATTCTAAACTGAAAAGTAAAAATTCTTCTATTCTTGCACTTCGTGTCACGTAATCGCTTCCGCTCCAGTCTGGTGCTATCCTGCACAAGTCAAAAGGACACGAGCAGTACAAGAGAAAGAAGTAGACAATAGCTAAAAAGGAAAATACTAAAACAATGAAACGTAAAATAAACGAAATCTAAATGACAATAACTAGATAAACCTAATGACAATTAACTAAGTAATTAAAAATACAAATTGCTTGTATCAATCAAATATGCTAACAACTAATAGCTAACAATTCAAGGAACTAACAATGCAATCCAGCCATCTGATCACTCCTTCCAAAATACTGATTTAAATTCTAAATAGCCACCACTGGAAAATGAGTTAAAAACAACACTGTAAAGAAAACTCAGTAAAATATACTTCAGATCAATGAAAATAAGATAGATCTTCAAAAATTTGAAATTACATTGATCATTCAAACTGATTCAGGGATCAAATTAATTCAGAGAACAGCAATGATCGTCACTTTTGATCCAGTAATTCAAAATCAAACATTTGATCCAGTAATTCAAAATCAAACATTTGATCCAGTAATTCAAAATCAACAAAATGGTTGAACACATTTCTCTTTCATTAAACAAGCCTTCTACAGGAATCACATAATCAACCAGAATTTTCAGGTGGTACTTCAATCCCTTGCTGGAGAAACCATTAAACAAAAATCCATCTCCGAATTTGCAGTAAAACTCATGCCATCGGATGGAACTCAATACAGATATACAATGATAAAAAAAAACACAACAATAAGAGGAATCCAGCTATCCGATCAAGTGAAATCAACACAGAAATTAATGAAAAAATTCTGGAACTAAATCACACTATGAACAGAATTTTTAGAAATGAGAAAACAATAATAAACAGAAAATCAACGACAACATGAAATTGATTAACAGATGAAAAAAAAATTCAGAAACATCAATGATCGGTTTAATTTTTTTTCGTTTTATTTCTATTTTTTTTTTCAGACGAAAACAATAAAATCGGACAAGTTGAAAGAAGAAGAAGAAGAAGAAGAATCGGAGGAAGAAGAGAAAGAAGAAGATACAGAGGATGAAGAAAAATCGGAGGAAGAAGAAGAAGAAGAAGAAGAAGAAGAAGAAGTAGAAGAATCTGAAGGAGAAGAAGAAGAAATCGGTAGAATCAGAAAAAGAAGAAGAAGAAGAAGTAGGAGAAGAAGGAGAACTCAGCACTCACCGTGAACCTGAGGGAAGAGGTGTTGGCGGCGACCTCCACCGTGCTGTCACCGGACAGAAATCTGCACCACCGCCGACTGCCGGACATTGACTGAGAAAGAGGAAGAAAGGGAAGGAGTGTAGCCACCGGCGATGGTGGAAGAAGGAGTGAAGAAAGAGAATAGAGGGAAAGAGGGGAAAAGGGGAAGCTTCAGCCGGGTGAAGGACGCGCCCCATTTTTTTTTCTGCTTTTGGGGTTTTAAAAAACAACATACCGGTTTGAACCGGTTTGTAACAGATGCAAACCGGTTCAAGCCGGTTTGTTTATTTATTTTTTTTAAATTCAAACCGGTTCAGCCGGTTTATTATTATCTCAATTTTTTTCCAAGAAAACCCAAACCGTGTAAACGGGTTGGTTATTTTATTTTTTTTCAATTAAAAAAAACAAAAACTATGTAAACTAGTTTATTATAAAGTTTTCAAAAATCAAAACTTATTTATAAAGAAACTAAAAAAAACTATTCTACTAATTTTTCTTTTCTAAACAAAACAAACACTTAAAATGAAAAAAATATTTTTCTATATTTTTTTTTTATTTCATTTTTAATTGCAAACTAAAACTAAACTACTTATAACAAAAACTAAAATATGTATAAAAATGTAAAAATAAAACTATTTTTTATGCATTTTCTATTTTTAAATCATTTTAGCACATTTACTCAAAAACTAACATAAAATTGGGTTTTTGAAACATTATTTCATAAAATCATGCATATTTAAATGTTAATAAACCCTGAATTATATGCATGATCAAATACCCCCATGCTTATGTTTTGCTAGTCCTCGAGCAAACTAGAAAAATGCAAGAAATCAAACTATCACCTAACTCACTTTCGTAGGAATCACGGTTGCATTTAGCTCATGCAACAAGCCCTTTCAACCCTTGGGTTACCCCAGTGGACGAGTAAGGTCTCGTGAGGGTTTGCAGTGATACTACCCACAAACATCTCTGTCATGTATGCATAATATTACACATCCTCACAATCAATAGATAATCAAAGACTTTATTTTCACAAATATTTCCTGTTATTTCAAAATCACAATATAATTAGAATCTTTTATATACCACCACAGAAAAAGATATTCTTTCACTTTTCTAAATACCACAATTATTTATGTTTTATTCTTAGAAAATCCAATAAAAACATATTATTATTTACTTATCCTCACTCGTATGTTTTCTGCACAGGTTTTCTCAATTACACTTCTAAGCATTGAACTTTTCTTTCTTTTTAAGCTCTTTTCTCTATTTTTTTTTCTTTTCACGCTTTTTCTTTTTGCGCACTTATTTTTCTCATATAGCTTGCGTGTGGTCTGCTTCTATGCTTTGTGCAATGTCAATATCTTTTATACTTTTTTTCAATACATATCAAAAGATATCAACTAAGACATAAAAGTGACTTCCTTCATTCACCCTTATAACATGAGAGTCAAACATTTCAACTTGTATCTGTTCTCAGTTACTTAGGATCATGAAGTTTTCCACTCTCCTTTTCGAAAATGGAATTAAAAGTTTCAACTTACATCTAAGTTCCATCTACTAAGGATTGTGGAATTATCCAAACAACCTAACGCATGCTTTTTCTCACTTTTTGAGCTCATTTTTATGCTTTTGTTCATTTGCTTAGTTTTTCAAAAATAGAACTGTGCATATTCATATTTATGATTCAAAATAAACTCTAACATGTATCTATCATCATTTCCTCGAAATCCGCATAAACAACCATAATTTTTAGATCTATGTCAGAAAAAAATTTCGTGGGGCTTAAAAATCCTCTAAAAACATCAGATTTGAAATAACATTCATATAAGTTCAAACTCTTTCTTTAAAAATCTACTTTTCATGAGAGATGTGTAAACATGTGCAAGAACGTAAACAGAAATATCAAGGCGTGCAAACTACACCCTCCCCCATGCTTGAATGACACTGTCCCAGTGGCACTCCCCCATGCTTGAATGAAACTAAGTGAATGCACATGAGAGAAATAAATGAGGGAAAAGAGTAGAATGACCTGATATGAATTAAAAATATACGTTCTATGAATGTAATAAATGCAATGTATACATGACAAAACATGAAACTCATAGAAAAGATTAGAAAACGGAAAATAAAACCAAATAAAGTCTACAAATCCTAACAACAAATGTAAAACTGTACAGAATATGGGTTGCCTCCCATAAAGCGCTAAGTTTCACGTCCCCAGCCAGACGGATCCCTGGAAAAATCCTTCATCGTCCATGAGATCAATGGACATGAAGTCAGGCTCAATCGGGCTCTATGAAGAAAAGATTGTCATCTGTGACACTACGCACTGTGTTTCCATCCCTTCTACCTCCAAATGTAGTACCATGACTCTTTTGACATGAAGAACAAAGATTAGTCTCATCTGAGAGACTGGTCAAGAATCGAGAGTCTAGGGCCGACCGAGTATCAATAAATGCTACTTCAGACAAGTGGTGAATATGATTAGGCTTGACTTGGTCAAGCACCTTCTGCATCTGCACCTCTTGCTTACTCAAAACGATTGGTGATCCTAAAGGCTGAGAAAATGGGGCTTTATATGATGAAAATGTATGATGTGAGTAAAGCCCTTTCTGCTGAGGTAATATGGAAATCGACTCGTCAGTAGGAGTGATATGGGGCTCATGAGTCGATTCCTGAGTAGAGTGACACGCCTTCCCATACTGAAGGGATGTAACAGATTTGACTTGCTCATGATGTGAAGTAGGTTGCAAGTCAAATAACATGGAATCCTCTCCCTTGGATGTGACAACAGACTGACTATGAAGGTTCCCCTGACTTTGTCTACTCAATGTCTGAGCTAACTGTCCCATTTGAGTTTCTAGCTTGGCTATTGACTGCGTATGAGAACAAAGAGTGGCCTTGATATCAGAAAAAGCTTCTAACATCTTCTCTTGAAATGATGAACTTGGAATGGGCTCCTGAGGAGAAGGTAGACAATACTGGGGATGAACCTGTGGAAATATAGGATACGAGTAACCTTGTGAAGGGTTACTGGGTCTATACTGTGTCTGGGAGGGCTGATGGGATGGAAAAATAGACTGGTTTCGCCAACCTGGGTTATATGAGGATGTAAATGAATCGGGCATGGGTTTAACGAAACCTTGGGCAGCATTCACCTGCTCCTGAACGAATTCAGGATATAATGGTGCTGCCGGACAATCCGAAACACAGTGTGCAGGGCTAGCACATAGCTCGCACACTCTTTCTACTGGACTTCTCGAAGAATTGGCTAGGAATTGATCTAACTTCCTAGTCAACTGGTCAACCATGGTACGCAATTCTAACTCGGACCCAACTTCAGAAATCCCAACTTTCCTGGGACCACTAGACAGAGATGTAGTCCTATCGAGCCGTGAAGACAAGGTATGATGCATCGTGTTTTCACTCAAGGTCTCAAATAGAGACCACGCCTCATCTTCACTCTTGAGCATAAAAGTGCCCCCACAAGACGAATCAACCATTTGACGATGCTTTTCAGTAAGCCCGTCATAAAAATACTGCACCAACTGCCAACGAGGCACCTGGTGATGGGGACACTTGCGGAGAAGATCTTTCAATCTCTCCCAAGACTCGTGAAATTGTTCTCCCTCAATTTGAGAAAAACTGGTTATAGCTTTACGAAACTGGTTTGCCTTACCAATTGGGAAATATTTTTTTAAAAATCCTTTTTGCATTCCTTCCCAAGTAGTAATACGAACCGTCTCAAGAGATTTTAGCCAGTGCTTGGCTTTATCTTTGAGAGAGAACGAAAACAGAGTCAACCGCATAGCATCATCTCCAAAATTATTGATTCGCACAGTCGAGCAAATCTCAAGGAATTCGTCGAGATGACGATATGGGTCCTCATTGCTAAGGCCATAGAACAAAGGTAACATTTGAATCACACTGGCCTTAATCTCAAAATGGCTCGCTCCTACATCAGGTCTCGTGATGCAGGAGGCGGGAGTATATGTATTTGGCATGAAGTACTCCCTCAAAGGACGGATCAAATGATGATCGTCATCCATTGCGTACACCTTAGAGTAGACCGGTGTAGCACACGTCCTAACTTTGGGTTTTCTACCTAACTAACGCACTAAGCGGCCAAACCACGCAAACCACAAAGCGAGTGAACTAAAAACAACAAAAACTAAACAAACACCACGCAGTTACACATAACAGAGATTATGCATAAGAAATATGAAATCTATGTGTACGGTACCAATCATACACAGTCACCTCTAAGGGGATCCTAATAGGTGGGTTGTGCAGAAAATTAAGCTTGTCTCTAAGATATGCACATACGTGGTTCTAAACCTAAATGCAACACCAACACTAGGCAATAAAGTGAATACTAATATTACGCCGTCCCCGGCAACGGCGCCAAAAATTTGATGTCTTCTTTTAAATCGTTGTAATTTTGAAAAGATTTTTATATGAAAAGCATGTGAAAACCAGACATCAAATAATAAAAACCGGTTCTCACTAGTGGATGAGACCGGGTCGAACTCAGGGAACGGGAATATATCGTATTCAAGCACACAAATCTGAACTATTCTTTATTGCCGAATTATTGAAATGTAAAATGTTCAGAAAAGGTAAAAACAACTAACTATTACAACAAATGAATACCCTTCGCAGAGGGCGTAAAGTGCAATATTTATAAACCCAAAATCAAATTCCTAATTCTAAACTGAAAAGTAAAAATTCTTCTATTCTTGCACTTCGTGTCACGTAATCGCTTCCGCTCCAGTCTGGTGCTATCCTGCACAAGTCAAAAGGACACGAGCAGTACAAGAGAAAGAAGTAGACAATAGCTAAAAAGGAAAATACTAAAACAATGAAACGTAAAATAAACGAAATCTAAATGACAATAACTAGATAAACCTAATGACAATTAACTAAGTAATTAAAAATACAAATTGCTTGTATCAATCAAATATGCTAACAACTAATAGCTAACAATTCAAGGAACTAACAATGCAATCCAGCCATCTGATCACTCCTTCCAAAATACTGATTTAAATTCTAAACAGCCACCACTGGAAAATGAGTTAAAAACAACACTGTAAAGAAAACTCAGTAAAATATACTTCAGATCAATGAAAATAAGATAGATCTTCAAAAATTTGAAATTACATTGATCATTCAAACTGATTCAGGGATCAAATTAATTCAGAGAACAGCAATGATCGTCACTTTTGATCCAGTAATTCAAAATCAAACATTTGATCCAGTAATTCAAAATCAAACATTTGATCCAGTAATTCAAAATCAACAAAATGGTTGAACACATTTCTCTTTCATTAAACAAGCCTTCTACAGGAATCACATAATCAACCAGAATTTTCAGGTGGTACTTCAATCCCTTGCTGGAGAAACCATTAAACAAAAATCCATCTCCGGATTTGCAGTAAAACTCATGCCATCGGATGGAACTCAATACAGATATATAATGATAAAAAAAAAACACAACAATAAGAGGAATCCAGCTATCCGATCAAGTGAAATCAACACAGAAATTAATGAAAAAATTCTGGAACTAAATCACACTATGAACAGAATTTTTAGAAATGAGAAAACAATAATAAACAGAAAATCAACGACAACATGAAATTGATTAACAGATGAAAAAAAATTTCAGAAACATCAATGATCGGTTTAATTTTTTTCGTTTTATTTCTATTTTTTTTTTCAGACGAAAACAATAAAATCGGACAAGTTGAAAGAAGAAGAAGAAGAAGAAGAATCGGAGGAAGAAGAGAAAGAAGAAGATACAGAGGATGAAGAAAAATCGGAGGAAGAAGAAGAAGAAGAAGTAGAAGAATCTGAAGGAGAAGAAGAAGAAATCGGTAGAATCAGAAAAAGAAGAAGAAGAAGAAGTAGGAGAAGAAGGAGAACTCAGCACTCACCGTGAACCTGAGGGAAGAGGTGTTGGCGGCGACCTCCACCGTGCTGTCACCGGACAGAAATCTGCACCACCGCCGACTGCCGGACATTGACTGAGAAAGAGGAAGAAAGGGAAGGAGTGTAGCCACCGGCGATGGTGGAAGAAGGAGTGAAGAAAGAGAATAGAGGGAAAGAGGGGAAAAGGGGAAGCTTCAGCCGGGTGAAGGACGCGCCCCATTTTTTTTTCTGCTTTTGGGGTTTTAAAAAACAACATACCGGTTTGAACCGGTTTGTAACAGATGCAAACCGGTTCAAGCCGGTTTGTTTATTTATTTTTTTTAAATTCAAACCGGTTCAGCCGGTTTATTATTATCTCAATTTTTTTCCAAGAAAACCCAAACCGTGTAAACGGGTTGGTTATTTTATTTTTTTTCAATTAAAAAAAACAAAAACTATGTAAACTAGTTTATTATAAAGTTTTCAAAAATCAAAACTTATTTATAAAGAAACTAAAAAAAACTATTCTACTAATTTTTCTTTTCTAAACAAAACAAACACTTAAAATGAAAAAAATATTTTTCTATATTATTTTTTTATTTCATTTTTAATTGCAAACTAAAACTAAACTACTTATAACAAAAACTAAAATATGTATAAAAATGTAAAAATAAAACTATTTTTTATGCATTTTCTATTTTTAAATCATTTTAGCACATTTACTCAAAAACTAACATAAAATTGGGTTTTTGAAACATTATTTCATAAAATCATGCATATTTAAATGTTAATAAACCCTGAATTATATGCATGATCACATATATGATTGTTTTTGGCATAATCTAACAGTTTATAAATTTTTAAGCCCCATACAATTTTTTTTTCCTGAACTGAGTCAAATAGAGTAGTTATTTATGAGAAAATTCAAAGAAAAGATAGTATTTGATTGTTAGAAAATTTTGAATCACTTTAGTATAAGTATGCACAGTATGTTTTGTGAAAGAAATAAGCAATGGAAAGATGTTTTTTGAAAAATGAGTTTAAAAGAATAGAGCTACGTTTAGTTGTTGATTTCTTCGTGAATCCTAGTAGTGGAACTCAGACACGAGATGAAGTGTTTGAGTCTCTTAACGAAAAGGAACGAAGGAGATCATCTTCTTGTCTAGTTGATATCTGTGGCCTTTGTAGTTCGAGTAAGTAGAATCTGAAGGGTGTTTTACACCTGGTGCCCCAAAGCCAGTTGGTTTGGGAGCCACCGGTTCGAAAGCTTGTTACATGGACTGCATAGAAAGCCTAAGAGATAGAGACATTGCACATGACGAGAGGAAGACTATACGTAAACTATTAGAATAGAAGGTCTAGTGACTCGAGCAATTAAGTCCGAGGGATACTTTGTATCTAGTGCCCTAAAGCTGGCCAGCATGGGAGTCACTGACCCAAAGCTTGCTACATGGGTCACGAAAACTGACTATTCGAAATAGTGCTCATGTGAGAAGAATGCTCAAGAGAACAAATTTGAAAAAGGGTGAAAAATGAAAGAAAAAGATAATGTGCTGAATGGGAAAATTTTCATTGCTTAGGCATATATGTGTATTACTGTGCAGAAAATATACAAGTGAGAATAAATGAGTAAAACATGAGAATACTTGACTTTCTGAGAAAAATCAAGAACTAGCTACAATATTGGAAAAGTGAAGGAAAAAGAATTTTTACTGTGGTGGCATGAGATTTTTAAACTTGTTTTGAGAATGTCAATTACATGAAATATTTGTTCCAACTACATTCTTAAGAGCTTATTATTTTTGAAAAATCATCCTCCCAGTGCATTGATGTTTGTGGGTAGCATCTCTGCAAACCCTCACGAGACCTCACTCGTCCACTAGTGTAAGCTAGGGGTTTAAAGGGCTTGTTGTATATGCTAAATGCAACCGTGATTCCTACGAAAGTGAGTTAGTTTTTATACATTCATATTTAGCATTTCTTGTCTCTGTTGCATATCATAATTAGGGTTTGTTAAGGGACTAACAAACATTCAAGCATGGGGGTATTTGATGATGCATGAAATGCACATCATGTTAATAATTTTTTCATGCATTTTGTAACAAGTTTAAGGTTTTAAACCCATGTTTAGATGTATTTTGATAGTAAGGGGTTATGGTTCGAATTTCAGAAAAATCGGAGTTAAAATGAGAGAGTTATGGCTATTTCAGTGTTTGGGCACGAATTTTGAGGTGGATCGGATCCATATCCGATCCAATTAGGTTATTTGGACTTTGGATCAACCCTTAGAAATCCCCAAACTCAACCCACATGCCTATCCATATCCAATTCAAAAAGTTTTGCAGAAAACCCCCAGAAAGTGGCGCCTAGCAAATTTTTCTTTTTAACCTTCTTTCTGAAAATGTCAAAATTATAAATAGATTTTTTAGAAGAACCCTAGGCGTCTTTGGCTTTGTTTGGACGCCCCTTGCAGTGCCTCTAGCTCCAGCACCTCCTTCCTCTTCATTCTCCCATGTTTTGGCCATTGAAGGTCGGTTTATGCTTGGGTTCCAAGCATATTTCGATCTCCCTTGTGTTTTCTTTGCATTTCTTTCTTTTTTCTTGCTGTGTTTTCACTATTTTTCTGTACTTTTGCAGGTGTAGCAGAGGTGGAGACCATTAACCTTGTGTGGGAGTGCGAAACACACCAACAAGGTGAGCCGGCCCTACCTCCCTCCAGTTTTCTACACCCTCCGATCGAGAATCGGCACATACTCCATCTTCGGTGGATCTCCAACGTGTAGCAGCTGCAAAAGGTGCTATTTTTGGTGAAGTCCAGCATTCTCGAACTGTTTGGGACGTCAAGATCAAGCCACGGTCCGCTCTTCTTCATCCCCCCGGTCGTCGGATCTTCCAAGAGGTAGGTCTTCTTCTTCCTTCTCTTCTAGCTAAAACTGAATTCAGTGTTGATTTTATTTTCTTATTTTCTGAGTGTTTCTTGTTTTCTTTTTGTTTTCAACCTTAGAATAGATTTTGTGCATAGACCAGCATGCTAGATTATGTTTTCTTTCATTGATTATGTATTTGATTTGTGTTTTCCCTTCGTTTTTGTCTAAAAATATGTAAATCGGCTAGAGGTTTTTCTAGCCGATTTGGGTTTTTTGTTTCCAACGTGTTTCATTGTGGTGTTTTTGCAGAAAATCCAAGTATAAAATTTCATTTTGATTCATCTTATTCGTGGGATTTGTTAGTATCTTGTTTTGCTTTCATATTTTTTTAAAAAAGAAAAAAAAATCGGCTAGAGTTATTCTAGCCGATCTTTACATTTTCGTTGAATGTGTGTGAGTCCATTGTGTGATTCGGGTGGCCTACTATTTGTTTTGTTGTTAACAGTCTAGTTAAGGGTGTGTTAGTCAAGTTTCTTGTATTTAGGTCTTGCCCAATTTCGTTTTGATGTTTTAGTGTTGTAGGCGTTTCATCCAAAAAGTCGAGTTCTAGTCTTTTGTTATGTAATGTGGTTCAGCCGGTTGAAGGTTAATCTAGATTTTTAGTTTTTCAATAGTCTAACTTGTTAATTCATGTTATTTGAAGTTAGATAGTATATTAGAAATATCTTTAGCATTTTCGATTTTCCTTGCTTAGTGTATTAGGTTAGTATTTTAGTGTGTTATATTAGTTTTAATTCCAGCATTTTATTTAGTTAGTGTGGTTTGTAGTTAGTATAATTAGTTGCATAAGGTCATTTGTTCAATTCGAATTGTCCTTAGATTTTTTTTTATATATTTTTTTTATATTTCATAAATCGATTTTTTTTTAGTCTTCTTCTTCCCCAAGGAGGAGCGGCAGCCATTAGAGCTCAATTTGAGCTCTAGGCTGTTTTTGGTAATTATTAATTGCAATTAGGTAGGTTTAATTAGGTTGTCTAGGTTCAATGTATTAGGGTTTATTGCCTTAGCCATTTTTTAGGGGTCATTTAAGTAAGTTTTGGGAATTAGGGTAGCATTTAAATCCTTTTTCTATTTAATTCCTTTTATTCCCTAGGTAGTTTTAATTGCATTAGTTTAGAAAGTAGCACCAATAGGGTTGGCGATTTTTGAGAAGGAAGGTAATTAAGGTAATTGGATTTGAAAAGTTTTTGGAAATAATAGATTCTTCAAAAATCGTGTGGGGCATTTAAGGGAGATTTAAATTTTGAGTGTGCATTAAAGAAGGAATTACTCTTTAGCTTTGGAAAGTGTTTTTGAAATTAAACTAAAATTCCAATTTAGGTTCCACGATTTTCAGAAAGGAATAAATGCCCTTTACTCAAGTTGGGAAAGCAAAAATCGTGGGGTTTTTCTAAGTTGGACTTTTCGTTTTCCAAAGTGAGAACTTAAATACAATTAAGGAGTGTAACTCCCTCATTAAGTTGGCGATTTTTTAGAATCCAAATCATTTCAAATTTTAAGATTTGATAATTATTACCTTATTTTTCCAACCTTCTACATTAAAATCGTTAGCTTTGAATTAATTTTAGGATAATTAAGAGGTTACTAATTTAGTCGACCTAATTAAGTGAGTCAAACCCTAGGTTAAGCCTAGTTGAGTCAAACCTAATCCCTACTTAACCCAACTCGAGCCTAGTCAACCCAAAATCAAACCCAGTTAGTCTAAGTCCAGTCAAAGACCAAGACCTAACCCTAGTCAAGTCTTAGTCAAACCTAACCTAAGTTTAGGTCAACCGAGTCTACCTAACCTAATCTAAGCCAAGCCTAGTTGAGTCAACCTTAGTTCGAGCCTATCTCACCCAACCTAACCTAAACCGAGTCCACCTAAGTCAACCGAGCCTAGTAGAGTCAACCCTAGTACTATTTCAACTCCGTATCTTATTGTTCCCTACTAGTCTCATTCTTTTTTTATTTAATCCATCGTGATTTTAGAATAGATAGTGTAGCTATTTATTTAATTGTTTTAGTTAAATTTTATATTTGTTGATTTGATGCATGTTTGTTGGTTTGTCGTATGTTAATAATTTAGTTAGTATAGTGCATTTAGTTTATATTTGGTGCAGTACTTAGTCATATAGTTAAATGCATGATTTAGTGCCTTAGTTGTAATTGCATTATTATTTCATTTAGCTTAGAGTCATAAAATGCATAGCATACTTCATTTAGATCTCATTTAGCTTCATCGTAGTTAATATCAGCATATAATCAGTCATAGAGGATCATTTAAGTTTGCATTACATTTAGATTACATTCTTAGTGTGTAAAATAGATTCATAGAGTGAATAGTGCATTGAAAGAAAGGACTGATTTTTGCTGCATCGCACTGTCGTAATTTCATAGGCAAAAATTCTGAGTTTTTTCAAAAATTCTTTTTCTATTCACTTTGTCAACGTGTTAGCTAACTGCAGACCAAATTTCAGCTCGATCCGAGTTGGTTTGGTCTGATTTTTAAGCGTTTTGCGAAAACCGCTTTTTCTGGTTTTTAAATTACAGGACTTTCGATATCCTGAATTTTCCTAGTTTTGAAACGCTTATATCTGGAGTTCCAGATATCGTTTTTTCATTCTGTAAAAATGTCAGATTTTTTAATTTGACAGTTACAGAACAGAACAAGTTTCGGGAAAATCGGACCTCGTTTTCCCTGTCAAACAGTGGTTTTCTGACAACTTGTCAGAAATCTATTTTACACTAGTGAGGGGTAGTTTAGTAATTTCCTTAGTTTCGGCATTTTAGGACTGTTTTTAGTATTTTCTGCATATTAGGTACTGCATCTGCATCATATAGTATTGTTAGAATTAATTTAGTTGATTTTTGAATTAGTTTCATATTTTAATTAATTGATTTAGTGTAATTAGGAATTATTTTGTTAATTGCTTAAAAATTAGGTTTAGCTGCAATTTTAACTTGCATTATTAGAATAAATTGCTAACTCTACATTTTCCTTTATTTTTAGGTTGAAAAGCATAATCATTATCCAGGGTTATTGTCCAAGTGCGAAGAGTGAATAATTGGTGAAAAGACAGAAATACCCTCGGCGTGGATCAGAAGACTTAGTTGCTTTTCTATTTTCATTTTAGTGATTAATTGTAGTTGTATTAGCTTTGTAATTATAGATTGATATTTGTAATTAATAAATTAAATTTTACAGAAATATCTTGATTAATTCCTGTTCCCTGAGGATTCGACCCGTACTTACCACTTTGTGGAAAGTCAGTTTTTATACTTTTGATTGACGATTTTCCAAAGTTTTATTGAAAATAATTGTTTTAAAAAGATCATTTCAAAATATCAACCATCTTCATTGCCTTAGCTGAAATGCAGTTGATTTCACTTTCTCATCATCAAAACCTTGTACTTGAAGTATCATGTATGGCTTCATTGTCGTAACAACACGCACTTCTGAAACTCAACTCTCACCGGAAATCAACACTCCAACAATAACACTCTCGCCGGGAAATGCTGTAAATAGTGAATTTCATGGTGGCTCAAGAATGAAAACGCTCTTCACGATAAACGTGAAGTGAATCTGGCTTAAGCAAGGGATTCCAGCCAGTGACAGAGATCAACGTGATTCCAATCGGCTGGAATTAATCCAATTCTCTAATTGATATAGGAAATCAATTCAGCCAATTGGCTTTGGACACAATAATCGCTGGATTCTCAAATGATCCAGATCATCGTCGGAAAACAGTAAATAGCAGTCAATCAACACTCAGATAGATGATTATTGGAATTCAATCGATCGAAATTCCAATGATCTTCAATTAAATCAGACATTAACACACTGCTGACAAACTAGAATCGATTCAGACTTTCGGTCGATCAAAATCAAGCAATTGATCACCGGAAGACTCATTCAGGTTGGGCTTCAATCGCCGGAATTTAGATGATAATCAATCGGATTATCGATCAAGAATTATCTGGCTCAATTCAATTAGATCAAAACATTACAAGATTTTGCCAAATCGGAATCGATCCAAGCCTTCGAACGATTCTGGAAATCAGTTCCAATTGACTTTGGGAATGAAAATTTCCAGAATCAGATTTCAGTCACGACGATCAACCGAGTTCTGATAAAAAAATTGTCTTCTTCTGATATTGATCCAGATGTTCGGTTATCTATCTACGGCAGATCCAAAATGATTCAAGTAAAGGATTCAAGCAAAGGATTCTGGATATCGGTGAGAAGTGCGACCAGATTGTCGGTGGATTTCAAATTTCTGATGGATATCAGTTTAAACGCATGGGTAGATTGCTGAAAAACAGAGTGATTGACCAAGATGATTGATCAATCTGTAAAGAAAATGAGAATCAATCCAGATGATCGATTAAATTTCTATATCTTTATGCTGAAATCCGACAACTGTAAAAATGGATATGATTTCACTGTACACGCACACCGCGATGCTTAATATGAAAAACTAAAAAAACAAACAGAAAATTCAAAATGAATCTATGAAGCACGATTTTAATGAAAGAAAAAAATATACAAAAATTTCATATGCTAATACTGATGCTTACATTCGATGAATTCAAAATGCAAACTAGAATTAAAATCAAACATTCTATCGGCTAATTACAAGAAATTATATTAAAGAAACAGAAAAAGAAGAAGAAAAAGAAGAAACGGAGAAGAAGAAGAAGAAGAGAGGAAGGAACTCACCATTCATATTGGGTTGGGAAAAGAGGTTTGGCCTCCATTGTTTGCGCAGCCGTCGAATTACACTCCACCGAAAAGAGAAAAGAGGAGAAAAATAGGGATAAGGAGAAGAAGAGGCAAGAAAGAGGTGGAGAGGAAGGGGAAGAAGAGAGGGGCTTTGCAAGGGAGAAGACACGCTTTTCTTCCCCCTACATATCATATTTAAAGAGTTTGGAGTTTTTTCATAAGTCCACCTCTTTTTAAAGAATTTCATTTTAAAACCTTGCCTTCAAAAAGTTATTTACAAAACACCTCATTTTGACTATGTTTTTCAAAAATCTAAACTAACTCTATTTTAACTCTAATTTTTTATTATTTCAAAAACTAAAACTACTCCATTAATGACAATGACTAAAATATGCATTAAATTGCAAAATAGAACTAATTTTCAAACATTTTCTATTTTTTAATCATTTTAGCACATTTACTCGAAACTAGCACAAAATTGGGTTTTTAAATCATTTTATCATGAAATCATGCATATTTTCATATGAAATATCCCTAAAATATATGCATGATCAGTTTACTTTTGTTCATGCTATTTTCTTTTTCTGTAATTTGTCTAAGATCATCTTCAACATCATCATTTTCTGTATTGTATTTTCTGTTTTTCTTCATCATCTATTTCTGCATTCCACGCATTTTTTTTAGATTGTGGTTCATTGATTTAGTTGTTTCTTCTGTCATTTTCCTTATTATAATTTAGTCATTTTGATTTGCATCCTCCCATTCTGGTTCATCTGCGTTTTGGTCATAGCTCATTTTTAGCATCTAAAGCATCCTCTATTCGTCTATCGTACATCCATTTTTCATCAGATATGATTCAGTCTAGCGGCTCCAATCAAGTGTTCAGATCTAATTCAATTCAGCATCTGTATTATTTGATTCTTGTTGCATACCCTTCCAATTTCAATCTCATTACATTTTTTTAACTTTGCTTCAGTTCATAATTGATGAGTTGTAATGCAACGGTTTACATTGCTATGATTTCTAGTTGTTGTGTGTTAACATTTTAACGGATAATATTGTGTTTTCATTTAATGCATCTATATCTGCATTTTCTTTAGTGTTATTTCTTTCCATCTGCATTCTCTGTCATTTTATCTTCAGACCTACACACATCATGCATAACATCCACACCGGTTGAATAGGTTAAGTTTATAGCATCACAGTGGCCACTGTGATCTGCTCACTCTGCATCATATTTCATTTATTTAGCGTCCATCTGCATCTATTTCCACCGCATTTCATCATCTATTCCTCTCCACTTGCGTGTTTATCCTCTTTCTCTTCATGCGCTTCCTTCTTGCATCTGTTTACTTTGCATCACATGTTTTCATTTCGGGTATATGTTGTTTGCATCATCTGTGTTGCGTATGTTTTCATTAGCATCCACCATCATTTGTCACATACCTTGCCCATTATGTAATATCATCTGTGAATCTCCTCTTTGCTTCACCAACCAGCGAACCCTCCCAAGAGTTGTTCTAAATCCATTCCCAAATGATGGTTCTGCCAATCAAGTTCAACACAGAACTTGTCTCATTGATGGCTGATGGAAAACTGATGATGACACAGATAACACCTTAATCAATCGTCCTAAAGGCCTCTTGATCGTAATTGACTTTCCATTTGGATCTAAAGTTGTTGTATTATCATCTTGACCATCTGGGGTGGTAAACTCTGCCAGTAAAGATGAGGCTGAATCAATCACAAGTGGTCAAGCTTGTGTTGATAAATCATTGACTGCTGATTTCCAATATCTCTTGCGTTCGAAAGGGAGATGTTCCAATTTCTGAGGCATGGATGCTAGTGAATCTTATTGATCCACCTGCAACAAGTCCTCAATGAAGGTTGGGATTGAGGAGGCAAAGGATTGCGATGAAGTTCCAAGGCCAGTTCAAACTGATGATTCTCTATCATTTTCATTCAAAACACACTTTAGAAGATCACGATAATGATAAGTCCCCTCTGAATTCACTAGATCACTTGATATATTCACAGTATATTGTTTGGTGTGATCACAGCACAACTCTTCATCTCATCACTGCACAACACCCAATAACACCCCTGCACTTTCCATTTTGATTGGGTATTGTCACTATCTTTCACCTTCATCCATAACCTCTATGTGTGTCACATTCCCCTCATATGCATACAACTATCCATCCTCATCTGTATATCCCATTCTCATGCATCTTGCCAAATCGCTTTCTCAAAAATCTTCAAGAATGGTTCATGAATCTTGATAGTATTTAGCATGCCTTTTCTCTAGTCTTATAAGTATCTCAAGACTTTATGCACAACATTTTTCTCTTATTCCATTTGGTTATAAAAAAACATTTAATTGCGTCAGAGACATCTGAAATATTTGGTTTAGTAATATTGTGAACACACCAAATTTTTCAAAGTTTTGTAAATATGCCCTTTTTGCCTCTGATCCCATCTTCTAAGAAAATCAAAGCAATTTCAAAACCAAATTTTAGTTATTCTTCAGATTTTCTGGATTAAATTCCATGTTAATGTATCCAACTCGATTTCGGATCCGGACCCAGTGTTTAAAATTCAAATTTGAGCCTCATTATTCAATTTACAAATTGAAATTATAAAAAATGCCAAAAACATTTTCCAAATGGCTCAAACAGCTCATCCGGTATCCATTTGGATCCGCTATTTTATATTTTCTCGATTCGAGGTCCAAAACTCGAATATCACCTCAAATTCTGGATCCAAACTCGCTTTCTGAAGAATTTTCAAAAGAATAGCCTCGAATTCTCAGAAAACCCTTCTTTTGTAAATATTTCTCAAAAATACAAAAAAAATATTTTTAAATCTTTGTTTTCTCATAAATTTTAAGGTTTTATTCTAAAAATACAAAAATATGGAAAAACAACAAAAAACCCCAAAAAAAAATTGGAAAAACTATGCGAAGAACGAGTAGTTTTAAACTTTTTAAAGTTTGTTTTACTAAAAAACTCCTTTTAAAAAACACTTTATGAAAAATTGTTTTAAAGGGACCCTCTTTTTGGAAAAAATGAAATTTGCAACGGTCTCTCTCCCGTGCTTTCTCCCTCTGGAAGCCTCCATTGAGCCCTCCACCCTTCGATCGTTGGTTTCTCCTCTCCTCCCGTTCATCTTCAACGAACCCCCCCCTCTTCTAGAATTTTCTTCTCTTTCTTTAAAAAGGCATTCTGAAGAAGCCCTCCTTATCGAGCATCACTCATTCACCGGCATCCACTTCACTTCGAGCAGCATTGGATTTTTTCTCTAGCATCCCAATCCCCCTCACCCGTAGTTCGACTCATCTTCTTCCTCCTATCTGAATCCCTGCAAAAACTGTTGTAAGCGCCCTTCTTACCCTTTATTTTTCTGATC
Organism: Nuphar pumila; assembly: GCF_984573655.1. Taxonomy (NCBI): domain Eukaryota; kingdom Viridiplantae; phylum Streptophyta; class Magnoliopsida; order Nymphaeales; family Nymphaeaceae; genus Nuphar; species Nuphar pumila. The sequence continues at coordinate 99,111,915 of NC_143251.1, forward strand.
CTCTTATAGTTTTTCTTGTTTTGGTCCCATTGATGCACGTCTGGTGGCATTGGGTTGCTTGTGCAACACCAACCCACCACGGTGCGAAATCAACGAAACAATCATGTTCCTACACCTTAAGTTTCTTCTTCGCGTTGTTATCTTTCATTTTAAGTTTGATTTCAGCATTAATTAGTTGTGAACTTCCGTTTATTTTCCTCAAGAATTTCAAAACCCTCTCTCATAACTTTTTCTGAATTTTCTTTTGATTTCTCATGATTTGCTTATCTCTCTTTTGGTCTCTATGCAACTAAGCTCCTGTTTGATCTAAGGTTATGATCGTCCTCTTTTCCTCTTCTTTTAATGTTGTAATGCACTTTATCTGATAGATCCTTGTTGCATTTAGCTTGCAGCATTATATTTTAATTTTGTATTTCATTTGCCTTGGAATTGATCCAGCGTTAAGGTCATTCTTGTTATTTCGGTATCATAAATTCTTGCCTTATCAAGTTTGTTTTGCCTTGAATCTGTGATCTACCATGAGAGGTCGATCAGCACCTTTTATCATGCCCTCAAGCTCAAGATTAGATATTCAACCTGTGAGATAGTGCAGGAATTCTCCAAATTCTGTGTTGATTCACGAACTCATGATGGAGAAGTTTTAATTGGTAATGATTGTTTTGGTATGACTAACTACTGTGGCTGCTATAGTGGAGGTTTGGGGAGTCAATGGAGCGGAAGTTTTTTCAGTTCAATCCAGCCTCATAACAGGGTGAGGACAAAAAAAAAACAGAATAGATATTCATTCACACTGACAAAAGGAATCAATAAATCCATGTATGAAGTCAACAAAGGGATCAGCCTTTCAGATCAAATTCGCCCTAGCCTCACAAGAATTGAGCTGGATAAGCATTGTTGGTACTCCGGAGAGTATTAAAAATGAACGTTTCCTAGGTGGGGTAGTTATGGTTGGAAAGACAAGAATTGCTCAATCAAGCATAAGTCTCGAGTATGCGTACAATGATGTTTAATATCTATATTGCTTCACTTCATTGGTTTTATTTACCTTCATTTCTGAATCATTTATATTGTTGGGCTTTGATTGTTGACAGCATTTGAGTCAATGCATAAAACTATACTGCAAGGATTTCATACACTTTCTCATTTTTTGTTTGTTAAAAGGTAGTCAGTCATCACTGTATTAATCGGTTCACTGGTTGAAGATCAGATTTGTTTTGAAAACACATGGCTTAAAAGATTGATTTCGGGCTTGATATGAAACGCCCACTTGGTCACTGTAAGAGTTTTTTTTCTTGTTTCTGGTTGGTGAAACATATGATCGGATGAATTGAGACTGGATGCTTTGTTGACCCGAGACCAAACTTCCCTGATTTGCTGAAACATATACAATCAGTCATTGTTGATTCAAGAACGACCTTCTGATTTGCTGTCAAGGCCAATCGGCTATAGTTAGGGAGGTTGTTTTGCACAAAATGACTTGTTGTTCTGTTGATTCATATTTGTAAAAAGCTTAATCAATCAGGCAGATACTTTAGGGACCCGAGAAAATGGATTCCAACATCAGGATGAGTTAGTTCATTGCGGCAGAAGGCTTGCAATAGAGTGTATTTTCTGAAGTTAGTGAAATGGGTTTACTATTGTCTGCAAATTTTATTTTTTTTTAGTTCTGTAGCATGCACTGTTGTGATCTCTATTGTTGCACCCTTAGCAGTGCTTGACATCGTTGAAGCTTTCACTGTGCACAGCGTCCACCTTGTAGTCACTTCATATACCCATCTTCCTGCAAACAACAAACTATTCACAAACATCACTTTATTGTAGCGTTAGTTAGTTCCAGCTATTGTGCATTATGTGGCACTCTGTAGCACGCACAATACTTACATGTGCACATGTTTCCTGTCGCATTCATATTGCTACTGTGCATATATTCACCATGGCCACCTCTATACCTGCACTCACTGCACTCACCTGCTGCAAACGACACTATTCACAGGTATTTGTAGCATCAGTCAGTTCCATTTACATGCAGCCTCTAACCCATCTTTCACCCTACCCTCATCATGTCATCAACAATATATAACCACTTGGTGCTTCACACATCTTCTGTCCACTTATTTCACTGCCCATGCATGGTGTTTAGTGTATATAAAATGAAAAGTCTCACTGTATTGGAGAAAGAGACGAGATCTCATTTCTTCTTCTTGATACAGAGTAACAGATATATTCACTTTGCCTTGTGAAGTTCTGGAACACTTGGAAAATTGCCTCAGGATCAAGGTTTATGATATGGTGTGGCATTAATATTTGCATTTTTGAGATAATATGGATATTCTAGGTGAAGTTTGCATTCGCATGGTGAAATCTGTGCTTGTGTATTATGTACACACTGTTCTGGATGTTGGTTTATTGCTATTACTTTCTTGTGCAACATTGTATTTTTGGGGGTTGGTGTGAGCTTTACGGGGGGAAGGAATTCCAGTTATTCCAGCAAAACTGGATGGAGATAAATTCCGATTGTCAGCCTGAATTTTTGACATGCCATGAACTTTTTCTGCATATATGTTGAAATCACTGTATTTTTGTCCCCTTTAGCAAGTTTTCTCAATGGCTTCATTCAAAACACTTCAATGCCCCTACACTTAACAAGTGTAAGTTGCCGCTATAGTCTATTTGAATCCACAGTAGTATAAAGCATTGTTGTGTTGTCCTAGCACTCACAGCAATGTGACAACATAGTTCCTAATCCCATTTATCTGCATATAAGCACAACATCACCATGCTCATGTACCACCTTTTCACTGCATATTCAGTGTAATACTTGCAGCATGCCTGTAATTATGCTCACTTATTTCTTCCATTTCACACATATACCCCATTCCAACACCCAACACCTCCACTTCATCCTCTGCAGCCTTCCATTTACAGAATCTTCATCACTTTCCCCAGGCACTATCATGCTTAGGAAATTGTATTGCAGGTAGCAACCTTCCTGTCCTTACCACTGCCTTTGCATATTTGTGGCAGACTTGTGGGCTTTCCTGCACCTTGCACACATACATTGTCATGGCACCATGACCGACCCCTGTCAGTCCCCAACCACCATATCCATTCTCACTGTCCTGTGCATAGGAAGCATTGTCACTTAGGCGTTATTCAGCATATATCATTTGTTGGGCCAGCGGACCATACGGTTAGTGGTGTATTAAATAATATGGGATCATATGCTCAGTCTTTTGGCATTTACTTAGTTTTGTCACATGCATTATAATATATATATTTTCTCACTAGTTCGGTGCATCACATACCTGTGTTAATATCCAGTTCCCCATAGACATCTAGATATCATCATGCACATTCTAGTCTTAATAGATTTTATGAGTTTCTATTTATACTTTGTATGGTACTAAACCCCGTGTTGCAGGAAACTCATAAGAATTGTTATTTCCTTTCCTAGGAATTAGAAACTTTTGTAATTTTGAGTTAAACTCAACATTGTAATAGTTAGATGTTAATAAAAAATTTATATTTCCTGCTCTTAGATAGGATGAATGAGCATATAAATGTCATAAGTTGCTTGTTTCATACCATTTTCCCCTTATTTCCCAAAAATCCACAAATGGGCACACGAATGGCACGTGCACCGTTTCATAAGAGGTGATTAAATCATAAGTTGATGATTTACATCAATGGCCATAGTCAGGATGTGAACAAAAGTTAGGGTTTTCATCTTTTATAGAATAACACTGGATCCCTCTTCAAAAATCATCATAATTTTCTCAATATTTTCCTCTTTTATCAGAGTTTAGTTTAAAATTAATTCAATATATATATCAATGGCCATAGTCAGGATATATTGAGAGTTAATTTCATTTTAAACTCTATAAAGGCACCAAAATATATTTTATTCTTCACTTGAATTTAAATATGATTATTATATAATACATTCAATGACCATAGTCGGGGATGTATTATATCTTCAATCTTATTTCAATTCATTTAAAAAATGAAATATGCTTTTCAAAATTCAATTTCAAAATTCTTTAATTTATTCATCATTTAGGATAGAATTACATCATATTTTCAAAATTGTTTTTCAAAATCCAAGTGATTTTGATATAATTCTTCAAATACCTTCTTCATTTCTCAAATCCATTCTTATTTATAAAATTCAAATTCAATTCTATCTCATTTCAAGATTCAAAATTCAATTTCAAAGTCCAATTTGACTTTAAAAATTCAAAATCATTTTTTATATTCAGAATTCCATCCCAAATTCAATTCAATTTTGGAATTCTAAATTCATTTTCAGGATTCAAATTCCAAATTCAAATTCAAAGTTCAATTCAACTTTGAAAATTCAAACTCATTTCCATTTTCAGAATTCGATTTTAAATTCAATTTAATATTCAAAATCAAATTTCAAAGTTCAATTTAACTTTGAAATTCCTTATTCACCTTTTGATTTCAGAAACTCAAGCTCTAGATCAAGTTTTCCCTTTACTTTCATTGAGTCTTGATTCTCAAAATTAAAAATCAAAGTTTTGTGATTAATTCTGAATATCAAAATTTGATTCTTTTTCCGAAGTTTTTAAATTCAAAATCTGAATTTCCAAAGTCCAGATCTATCATCAAGCCCCATTGGGATTTTCTAAATCCAATTCTATCTGGGATTCTAGATTTAGAACCCAATTTTCACCTTGGATTCGGGTTTTCAAATCCAATTCCATTTTTCAGATCCAACTCCATCTTGGATCTCAAACTTCGGATCCAATTCAATTTAGGATTTCAGATTTCCAAACCCAATCTTCATCCTGGATTTCAGACTTTAAATCCAATTCCATTTAGGATTTCAGATCCCGGATTCATCTCCATCTTGGATTCCAGACTTCGGATCCAATTCCATTTAGGGCTCCAAACTTCAAATCCAATTCCATTTAGGATTCCAGAATTCAACTTGGATCCCAGACTTCGGATCCAATTCCATTTAGGATCCTAGAATTCAACTTCATTTTGGATCCCAGACTTCAGATCCAATTCCATTTAGGATTCCAGATTTCAAAATCCAATTCTATTCCCAACTTCAGATTTCAAAACCAAATTCTTTTTTCAAATCCCATCTGGATATCTTAAATCCAATATTATTTTTTAATCCCATTTGGCTTTCTTAAATCCAAAACTCCATCCTGACTTCAAACTTTGAATCTGGAATTCAATTTCATTTCAAATTTCATCTCCTCTCCTGAATCCAGTTTCAAAAATTCAATGTCCATTTCTGACTTTGAAACCTCCTTTCTTTTTCTTTTATCTCAGCTTCAAATCACTCTTTTCAAAGTCAAGATTTATTCTCCCAAAACTCTGATTATTTCAAAGACTTAGAACTTCAAATCTCTTTTCTGGTCTATCTCAAGTTTTAAGTTAAATTCAACTATTTCAAATCATTTCTTCATCACATTTATTGTAGTGTTAGTTAGTTCCAGCTATTGTGCATTATGTGGCACTTTGTAGCACGCACAATACTTACTTGTGCACATGTTTCCTGTCGCATTCATATTGCTATTGTGCATATATTCACCATGGGCACCTCTATACCTGCACTCACTGCACTCACCTGCTGCAAACGACACTATTCACAGGTATTTGTAGCATCAGTCAGTTTCATTTACCTGCAGCCTCTAACCCATCTTTCACCCTACCCTCATCATGTCATCAACAATATATACCCCCTTGGTGCTTCACACATCTTCTGTCCACTTATTTCACTGCCTATGCATGGTGTTTAGTGTATATAAAATGAAAAGTCTCACTGTATTGGAGAAAGAGACGAGATCTCATTTTTTTTTCTTGATACAGAGTAATGCATATATTCACTTTGCCTTGTGAAGTTCTGGAACACTTGGAAAATTGTCTTAGAGTCAAGGTTTATGATATGGTGTGGCATTAATATTTGCATTTTTGAGATAATATGGATATTCTAGGTGAAGTTTGCATTCGCATGGTGAAATCTATGCTTGTGTATTATTGTACACACTATTCTGGATGTTGGTTTATTGTTATTACTTTCTAGTGCAACATTGTATTTTTGGGGGTTGGCGTGAGCTTTGCGGGGGGAATGAATTCCAGTTATTCCAGCAAAACTGGATGGAGATAAATTCTGATTGTCAGTCTGAATTTTTGACAAGCCATGAACTTTTTCTGCATATATGTTGAAATCACTGTATTTTTGTCCCCTTTAGCAAGTTTTCTCAATGGATTCATTCAAAACACTTCAATGCCCCTACACTTAACAAGTGTAAGTTGCCGCTATAGTCTATTTGAATCCACAGTAGTATGAAGCATTGATGTGTTGTCCTAGCACTCGCAGCAATATGACAGCATAGTTCCTAATCCCATTTATCTGCATATAAGCACAACATCACCATGCTCATGTACCACCTTTTCACTGCATATTCAGTGTAATATTTGCAGCATGCCTGTAATTATGCTCACTTACCTGTTCCATTTCACACATATACCCCATTCCAACACCCAAAACCTCCACTTCATCCTCTGCAGCCTTCCATTTATAGAATCTTCATCACTTTCCCCAGGCACTGTCATGCTTAGGAAATTGTACTGCAGGTAGCAACCTTCCTGTCCTTACCACTGCCTTTGCATATTTGTGGCAGACTTGTGGGCTTTCCTGCACCTTGCACACATACACTGTCATGGCACCATGACCGACCCCTGTCAGTCCCCAACCACCATATCCATTCTCATTGTCCTGTAAATAGGAAGCATTGTCACTTAGGCGTTATTTAGCATATATCATTTGTTGGGCCAGCGGACCATATGGTTAGTGGTGTATTAAATAATATGGGATCATATGCTCAGTCTTTTGGCATTTACTTAGTTTTGTCACATGCATTATAATATATATATTTTCTCACTAGTTCGATGCATCACATACCTGTGTTAATATCCAGTTCCCCATAGACATCTAGATATCATCATGCACATTCTAGTCTTAATAGATTTTATGAGTTGCTATTTATACTTTGTATGGTACTAAACCCCGTGTTGCAAGAAACTCATAAGAATTGCTATTTCCTTTCCTAGGAATTAGAAACTTTTGTAATTTTGAGTTAAACTCAACATTGTAATAGTTAGATGTTAATAAAAAATTTATATTTCATGCTCTTAGATAGGATGAATGAGCATATAAATGTCATAAGTTGCTTGTTTCATACCATTTTCCCCTTATTTCCCAAAAATTCTCAAATGGGCACACGAATGGCACGTGCATCCTTTTACAAGAGGTGATTAAATCATAAGTTGATGATTTTCATCAATGGCCATAGTCAGGATGTGAACAAAACTTAGGTTTTTCATCTTTTATAGAATAACACTAGATCCCTCTTCAAAAATCATCATATTTTTCTCAATATTTTCCTCTTTTATCAGAGTTAAGTTTAAAATTAATTCAATATATATATCAATGGCCATAATCAGGATATATTGAGAGTTAATTTCATTTTAAACTCTATAAAGGCACCAAAATATATTTTATTCTTCACTTGAATTTAAATATGATTATTATATAATACATTCAATGACCATATTCGGGGATGTATTATATCTTCAATCTTATTTCAATTCATTTAAAGAATGAAATATGCTTTTCAAAATTCAATTTCAAAATTCTTTAATTCATTCATCATTTAGGATAGAATTACATCATATTTTCAAAATTCTTTTTCAAAATCCAAGTGATTTTGAGATAATTCTTCAAATACCTTCTTCATTTCTCAAATCCATTCTTATTTATAAAATTCAAATTCAATTCTATCTCATTTCAAGATTCAAAATTCAATTTCAAAGTCCAATTTGACTTTGAAAATTCAAAATCATTTTTTATATTCAAAATTCCATCCCAAATTCAAATCAAATTTCAAAATTCAATTCAACTTTGGAATTCCAAATTCATTTTCAAGATTCAAATTCCAAATTCAAATTCAAAGTTCAATTCAACTTTGAAAATTCAAACTCATTTCCATTTTCAGAATTCGATTTTAAATTCAATTCAATATTCAAAATCAAATTTCAAAGTTCAATTTAACTTTGAAATTCTTGATTCACCTTCTGATTTCAGAAACTCAAGCTCTAGATCAAGTTTTCCCTTTACTTTCATTGAGTCTTGATTCTCAAAATTAAAATCAAAGTTTTGAGATTGATTCTGAATCTCAAAATTTGATTCTTTTTCCTAAGTTTTCAAATTCAAATCTGGATTTCCAAAATCCAGATCCATCATCAAGCCCCATTGGGATTTTCTAAATCCAATTCCATCTGGGATTCTAGATTTAGAACCCAATTTCCACCTTGGATTCGGGTTTTCAAATCCAATTCCATTTTTCGGATCCAACTCCATCTTGGATCTCAAACTTTGGATCCAATTCAATTTAGGATTTCAGATTTCCAAACCCAATCTCCATCCTGGATTTCAGACTTCAAATCCAATTCCATTTAGGATTCCAGATCCCGAATTCAACTCCATCTTGGGTTCCAGACTTCGGATCCAATTCCATTTAGGATTCCAGAATTCAACTTGAATCCCAGACTTCGGATCCAATTCCATTTAGGATCCTAGAATTCAACTTCATTTTGGATCCCAGACTTCAGATCCAATTCCATTTAGGATTCCAGATTTCAAAATCCAATTCTATTCCCAACTTCAGATTTCAAAGCCAAATTCCTTTTTCAAATCCCATCTGGATATCTTAAATCCAATATTATTTTCGAATCCCATTTGAATTTCTTAAATCCAAAACTCCATCCTGACTTCAAACTTTGAATCTGGAATTCAATTTCATTTCAAATTTCATCTCCTCTCCTGAATCCAGGTTCAAAAATTCAAAGTCCATTTCTGACTTTGAAACCTCCTTTCTTTTTCTTTTATCTTAGCTTCAAATCACTCTTTTCAAAGTCAAGATTTATTCTCCCAAAACTCTGATCATTTCAAAGACTTAGAACTTCAAATCTCTTTTCTGGTCTGTCTCAAGTTCTAAGTTAAATTCAACTATTTCAAATCATTTCTTCATCACATTTATGTCAGAATCACTTGGAAAATCTTAGATTTCCAAAAGTGTTTTCTAAAAAAGTATACATTTCTGTATTTTGCATTGCACAAGCATGATTCTCTATGCACTTTTGACTTAGAATAAATTCATAGATAATCTTTTAGCAAAGCAAAAAGGCATAATTTTGATCCTTGGTTTGATTACCCCTGGTAAAGGCGCAAGGAACGGTCGAACCTCGTACCGACGAGCGAATCCCGTCTTCCAATTGTAAACACCCCAAATTTTCACCCTCATCCAGTACTTATATTTCATGTGTCACTACAGGTCATTACATGAATCTGACATGCCATTTCATTGCATTGCATGTCACTACATCCCATTTTCGAGATCCAACACTCCTGTTTTCAAAATATTTAATCCAGATTTGGGTTTTAAAACTTTTCTTTCAAAATTAATGTTAAAACCTGGGTTTTTAATCAGCATTCTGTCATTTGCCACCCCCCAGGACTTTATATTTCGAAATATTTTCTCAGAAAACAATCTGGATTCATTTTAAACTCAATTTCAATTGATTCCAATCCTCAGATGAGGCCCATTTAGGTGGTGTCGCTTCTGGATTCCTTTATTTATCAAAAATCTCAAAAATTTTAGAGTCCTAGTTGGATCAGGACTTTGTATTTTCATCTTTTTAATCTTTTTAAAATTTCATTCTGATTTTAAACCTGTTATGGTCATATCCCTTGTCCATTTCCTCCGTTTTGGCCAAAATCTTAGAATCCTAGTTGGATCAAAACTCTTTTTCCAGAGTCTCAGTCAGATCCGGACTCTTCTTTAGAGTTTTAATCGGACTAAGACTCTAATCTTTTACAGCTATTTTTATCCATTTTCAATCAAATCTTTCAAATGAGTCAGAAACTCAGAGTTTTAGTCAAAACAGGACTTTGTTCAGAGAGTTCTATTTGGATCAGGACTCTGATCCTGATTTCAATTTTTAGAGAATCTTTCAAAATTCTTTTCATCTATCAAAACTGTCACACTTTTATCAAAGAATTTCAAAATTCTGAGGTTTTATCCCAGAGTCCTGATCAAATCAGGACTCTACCCCAGAGTCCTGATCGAATCAGGACTCTATCCAAAGTTCATTTTCTCACTTCATTTTCACTGGTTTTCAAAAGCTTTGCTTAAAATTCATCATTTGCTTACCAGAAAAACCAAAATTCTTAGAGTTCTGATTGAATCAGGACTCTTTCTCAGAGTTCTAATTAGATCAAGACTCTGAACCAAAACTTCAATTTCATCCAGTTTTCACTTGTTTTTCAAAATCCTCTCATTTGTTTTCTCAGAAAATCAAAAAATTGGAGAGTCCTAGTTCAATTAGGACTTTGTCCCCAGAGTCTCAGTTGAATCAGAACTCTGTTTTATTTCAATATTTGTTATTGTTTTAAACTATTTTCACAAGTTCTTTTATCTGTTTTTCAGAAAAATACTAAAAAAATCTAGAGTTTCAGTCCGATCAGGACTATGTCCTGGAGTCCTAGTCCAGTCAGGAGTCTGTTTTGAAGTATGTTGTTACTTCTGTTTTTCGTTCCATTCTATTTGTTTTCAAAACTTAGGTCATTTTGTAGATTTCAGTTAATCCAGGACTCTATTTCAGAGTTCTGATTGAGTTAGGAGTCTAACCCTGACTGTATTTTCTGACTTGTTTCACCATTTTTGATGAAATCTTTTCAAAAACTCCTTCATTTGGCTTTTAAAACCCAAAATCTCAGAGTCCTAAAAATTCAGGACTCTAACCCGGAGTTCTAGTTCGCCTGAGACTCTATTTTCAAAGATCTTGAATTTTAATTATTGATTTTAACCTCTTTTCAAAATTATTTTTAGTATTTATTTCAAGTTTTTCAAAACTTCGATGTGGGCCCCCCCTCAGTTGGCACCATATCCAGAGGAGTTTTGACTCAGTTAAGACTGTACCATTTCAAACCTTTCAATCTCAATTTGAATCTCTTTTGAAAAACCTCTCATTTTCAAGTTTTAAAATCGTTTTTGAAAATTCAAGTGGGGCCCACTCGGGGTGGCGCCACATTTGAAGAAGTCAAGTTAGACTAGTGTTAGTCATTGTCCTAGTTAGGCTAGGGATTTAGAGGAGTCAAAAGGAATTTTAAAAATTCATTTTATTTAAGTTTTAAACCATTGGTTTTTAAAGGTTTTAAATTCAAGTTTTAAAAACCAAATGTGGGTCCATACTAGGTGATGCCACATTTGGAATTTCTAGGGTTTAATTAGGTGTTAATTAGGGATTAATTAGACTCCATTTAGGTTGGAATTCTCCAAAAAAATCGTCCTCCCCATGTGGTTTATCAAAAACAATTAAAAAATGTCCAAAAAATCAAAACTCTTCCTAAACAAATCCAAAAAAAAATTCTATAAATAGGGGACCTAAAGGAGGTCAAAGGGAGCTCTTTTTCTCTCAAATTTTCGTGGCTTATCTCTCCTCTCCAGCACCTCCACCTTCCTCCATTACAGCTGCAGCCCCAAGGTGAGTTATTTAATATTATTTTATTATTTTTTATTAGTTTTTTTATAATTTTTCAATAGATTTCACCATGGAAACTCTTGTGTTCATGGATTTAACCATGGATTTCATCCAAGAACCCCAAAATCGACCCAAGAAGGTGATCTAACCTTATTTCACTATTTTTCCAGGGATTCTAATCCGTTAGAATCAATTATTGCATTGATTTTCATGTTCTTAACCATGAAAACATGTGATTTATCCGTTAAATAGGTTAAATCCATGATTTTAAAGGTAAATATTAATTTCAGCCATGGATTCCCTGTGTTTTTTTTATTTATTTATGTGTTAATGTTTATTACATGTATTCCAGCATAGAAATTAATTTTGTTTTACAGTTTAAGTATTTTTTTATTGTTTTCATTGATTCAAGCATGTTTTATTAAGTTTTATTAAATTTTTATGTGTTTTAATCCTAGATCAGTAAAGAGCATGTTAGTTTGTATTGAAATACTTATTGTAAATTGCTGATTTTTTATATGTGATACACGAATATGTCAGTGAACTACTATGAAAATTTCAGATGTTTTGGGATTCAGAAACTCTGTTAATAAAATATAAAGTCATATCAGGATTTCTGTTAATTAAAATCGTTATTTAATTTTAAGTCTAACTTGTAGATGTGTTATTTCTCACATTCGATATCCAATTCTAGATTCGTAAAATGCAGTGGCTTTATGATGATGTGAACTATTTACTGTGAAATTTTGATAATTTTTTGTTTCTATTTAGTATTTTTCCTCTCTTAGAGAGTCGGATTTTAAACTTAAAACTCATTAGGGTTTACCAAAACCCTAATCAGACTTGTAATGATCATAGATCTCAAACCGTAGATTTGAATCATGATCTGTACAAAAGGAAGTTTATTATTTTTATGTCTACTATGCACTGCTGAAATTTCAAGGATTTTTTATGAAATCTGCTATTTAGTTCTGTATTTTCAATCGAAAGTACCTGTTTTAACCCTTTTTAGATTCATCATATTTTAGTCCGGATTGTCAAAAGGGTTTCTCCCTCATAAGAGATGTTTTTTCTGATTTGTAAATTAGGAAACATTTGTTTTTCTGTCTAGTATATCTCTGTAAAATTTCAAAAATTTATATGATGATTTGACCCCTGATTTGGGTCTAACATTGGAACTGGTCTGTGAACATGGGTGAAAATAGCTTATTTTAGGGTTTTAATTCAATTTTCAAATTGGAATAATGTCAAAATTATATTTTTATGATTCCAATCTGATTTTAGGGTTATAATAAGTACAGGTGTCGAGTTTTATCAAATTTAGAACTCATTTGATGCTTGAATAGATCAAATTGCAAAACAGGGTACCTGAAAGATCCAAAAACACTGCCAAAATCATGATATTTGTGATATTTTTTTATTTTCGTGTATAAGTTCATGTTTTTAGGGTTTGTTCATGTTTAAAACCATATTAGGATGTTTCATGTTTGATTTTATGTTTATTTCAATCATAAATTCCAAGTTTTTACTAAAATCTATTTCAGAAAACCCTGATTTCAAGGCCATAGTCTTGCTATCAGGGGCATTTTGGTCATTTGACCTCAATTTCGAAATTCTAAACCCTAATTTTCATGTTTTTCATCATGTCATATAATATTTGGTTTAATTTATCCTCATTTGAATTTCAAAAGTTGTATTTTACAAAATATCTTTTTGAAAACCTTGGTTTCAAGGCCATAATCTTGCTATCAGGGGTATTTTGGTCATTTTGACCCCAATTTCGAATTTTCAAATCTCATCTTTATTTTTTGTTTAGTTTTATTTCATATTTCATTAAGTTTATATCAGGGAATCATGGGAAAAGGCTTATATCTAGCAAAATCCAGCAATTTCCAGATATTGCTAGATAAACCTAGAAAAGCCAACATATCTTTACTAACAAGTTTTTTAGTTTTGCAGAGATATTGAAGACTTTATTTTTCTGTATTTAAATTCAATTAGTGATGTAAATTTTAATTAAATTTGGAATAAGAATTTCAATTTCTGCTTAGATTAGGATTTGCATTGCATATAGTTTTAAACTTTGATATATAACTGTTGTGTATGCCAATTCATGCACATTCTTTACAAATCCACTATGGTATACATGAATGGTACATGCACTAGCTCTTATGGAGTTGACAAACTTGGTGGAATTTGTATTTATGGCCATAGTCAGAATACGAATGATACTCATATTTGTAATCTTCGTATTAGCCACATTCAGCCTACACTCTTAGGCTAACTTCAAAATGCACTGCATTTCTCAAAAATACAAAAGGATTTTCTCAATTCCTCAAAATCAAGTCTTTTACATCCATATTCATTCAATTCATTCATTTGCAAATTCCAATTTAAATTCATAGAAATCAAATTTCTCAAAATTTTTAAGTCTTATTCTAAAATCGTTTTCTCAAAACTCTAAGTTTTCAAATGATATTTCAAGTATTTTTCAAAGTTCAAAATTCGATTCTCCAAGTTATAGCTTCAATTTCCAAGTTCTAATTCAAAGAAATCAAGTTTTCCAAAGTTATTTGAAATTCCTCAGAATCGATTTTCACAAAACTTCAAGATTTCTTAAAAAATCGATCTTCACTTTCCTCAGAAATATTCTCTCACTAAGCTCATGATTTTCCAAGTGTTATCTTTTCCAAGAATCTTCAAATATTTTCCAATATTCAAATCAAACATCATGTTTTCAAATATGCATTTTCAGAAATTTATAGCACATGCCTGATTCTTTATGCATTTAGGAAATAGAATATGATTTGGACAAGTTGAGCAAAGTTAAGCATACAATTGATCCTTGGTTCAATTACCCCTGGTAAAGGCGCCAGGAACGGTTGAACTTCGTACCGACAGGCGAGTCTCATTCTTCTGAATTATCCCGCATTTTAAACGAAGGTGAGTTATTTTCAAAAACTTTTTCAAAGGTCAGTTTGATTCGCAAAAGTAAAAATTTTGCGATGATAACAGGTTTGGCGACCGAGATGGGACCTGTTTTCGCCTGATCAATTGTGTGCTTAACTTAGTTCAAATTGTCAAAATCGTGTTCCATGGAATGTCAGCTTTTATTTTATGATATCATGTGAACCTAGGAGCCTAGACTTGAACCCAGCTGACATGGATTGCATGTAGACTAGGCATGGTTTGGTAGGACTATATTGAGAAGAATTATTCATGCTCACCTAGACTTAGGTCTAATACAACACTCCTCAATCTAGGAATTATATGAAAACAATATTTGCTTCTTCAAAAATTTTAAAATCTCTATCTCTTTAGGTTTTAGAGCCCTCTGTTTGCTTGCATGTGCTCATGTTTTCAAAAACCACCCCACCTATCTTTACCCGGTCTTCACGTTGCTGGGCTCTCTTCCAGAACCATAGTTCGGGACAGAGCCTCACAACTGGGCCACCTATTTGGGTGAAAACCCCCCTGCCACATACCAAGGGCCATAGTCCAACGTATATCGGCAGGCACTCAAGGATGTTAGAAAACTTGAACCTAGAACCGGAGAAATTGATTTTATGCCACGTACATCGAGCCTTGGCTTGAGTATATAGGCATAGCATGATTGGACACTAATGATCTGAACCTTAGAGTTAGGATTAAGATCCTACAGCTATTTCAAAACTTATGCATCTAGAGTCAGCTTTTAGGGAATGTTGTATGTCATACTTGTTTGTACAGGATGTGATTGAATGCCAGCTTCTTTTACCATATTTTTTCATAAGTTTTCTAAAATACTGGACGATTTTCAAAAATCTCCAATTTTTCCATCTATTTCCATATACTATCCTGTTTTATTCAAACCCTGGACAATTTTCAGAAAATTCCTCTATTTCCTTCAAAACTCCAGGTGATTTTTCATCCTTTTCGTTCTTCTGGATCTCGAATATCCTGCTTCATTTTTATCCTGCCTGCATCCTTTTCAAAATTCCTGCATTTTCCTAAGTCTTATTTCAAATTTTCCATGTTTTTCAATCTATTCTGATGGCATCCAGTCAACTCGATTCAGTCTTTCCTGAGGGTCACATCTCCTACGAGGTGCGACAAGGTCTTCCAGAACATCGAGTCCTCAGCACCAGATCCTTCTTTCCCCGTTGGTATTATTCATGTTTCAAGAACTTCTCTCGTATGTTTTTGGACCATTTGGACGATTGTGGATTGGAACTGGCATATGCAGTGGGAAAGCAGACAATCAACGACAATTTGATCCACGCACTGGCAGAGCAGTGGAATCCTAGCACTAGTACCTTCTGGTTCCCATGGGGGGAAATGACTTTATTGATGGACAAATTCTCGGAGATTATGGGATTACCTGAACCAGCTGGTCAGCTTGGAGATCCATTGGAGAAACAATTTTTGATCAATGTCAAGGGTCTGGATCCCCGAGACGCTTTAGCTTGCATGACATGACGCAAGTCTTGGCCATTGATCGAGGAGAATGAAAATGAATATGTGGACCTGCTCGAAATCTATAAACAGTACGAGACATTTGTGGAAGTCAATTCCTTATCTCGAACAGCTCGAGAGAGAATCCAGCACGCGATGGTCTTATGCACTGTGGAATTAGCTCTATTTCCCGATGGATGAAATTACATGCATATCAGGATAGTTCAACTTTTGCGAAGGTGGGGAAGTCGACAGACCAGCCGCCTCTCTATAGCCATGGCCGCACTCATTTTTTTGTACCGAGGGTTAACCCGTTTCACACTCGAAGAATCAATTCTAGTCGAAGGGTGCACCTATGCATTGTAATCTTGGTTCCTCTGGCATGTGACAGCCTGAGCCAGCTCATTCAGATACAATGGTGAAAAGCTTCTTCCAGTTGCTCGATATTGGTTCTTGATCGATAACCTTCAGGAGGAAGAGATTGTGTGGGACTACTTTGATTGTCGGGAATCACCTCTCAGATATACTTATGCATATGGCAAGTGATTCAGGCTACTTGGCCCATTCTTCTGTGTATACTACCATCCAAAGCGCTGTGTCAGGCAATTCTCTCAGAGACAGAAGCGCATAGAAATTCGTCTACTATCAGGGATCTTGCCAGAATTCGATCTCACATCAGATTTGTGGTCTGGAGCATACCATTCTGCCAGACATGGCTGAGATTCTTTTGTTACTCTCACTATTTTTCCTGGTCCTCGAGTGTTCTCTGATTATCAGGAGTGGTGGAAAATTGTTCGACCCCCTCCCCTTTGTCAAGTTTATTATTAATAAAATCATGTTTTTCCTTTCTTCAATAGAATTCCTTTAAATTTCATCCTATCTTGGTTTAACGACCTCGCCTAGGTAACAAGGCATATTTTTCAGTTGTTTATTTTTGCAAAAGAATGACAACGCAATTGTCGTAATCCCAGCGACGACTCAATCCCTAGTAATGAGATACTCTTTCAATTGTCTACCAAAATTCTCAGTAAATATTTTCCTCCAATCAAAATTTCTTTCAAAAGCCTAACCATCAATTCTGCTCTGCAAAGAGCGTTAGCGACCTCAAGAGAGCTTTCATGACATTCAATGGTTCAGACAAGGTCCGGAAAGAAAACCGCACCAGTCGAAGGCATGGCACACTCAGCAGCTTCAGAATAAGAGATGGGCTCCCCGCATTCCGGCATAAATCAAGGGCAGCAGGTTGAGGATGACATTGATCCTCAAATGTATGCCATGTTCAAAAAAATGATAACCAAAATGCTGGCAGAACAAGCTGAAGCCAGTGCAGAGCAGATCCAAGTTAAGCAAAAGGCAAAAGGCCGGGCAATGAAGGAGGTCTCAAAGGCAGCCAAGAAGTCCATCCAGTATGTTGATTCGACCGATGAAGAAGAATCAACGAAAGATTCAGATGAGGAATATGAAACTCACCAAGCAGTTAGAAAGACTACTGAAAGGCAGGGGTCAACTTATAAATCTGGGAATCAGTCTGTCAATGACCCTACTCAGCCACAACTCCGAGATGTGGTTAAAATGGTCAAAGATCTTCAAGCTCGTGAAAAAGGCAAAAGGGTCTTTACAAGCGAAGACTTCTATGACGGACTAGATGGGGATGATGATCTCGACAATCTCCCCAAGAAATTTATCAAGTTTGATGGTTCGGGCGTTCCGAAAGCACATTTCGCCTTATTCTTCGCAGAATGTTCCAGGTTCAGGAGGAACAACCGAGCCTTATTTCTTTGTTTTCCCCGCAGTTTGGAGGGTATCGCAGCAAAATGGTATTCAGAACATATTAACCCTATAGAGTTGAAAGAGTTTGACAAAGTGGTCAATTTGTTTATTGAGCGCTTCTTATTCAATGCTGAGTCACCCCCAACTCTTAGTCATCTCTGCAATCTAAAGCAGAAAGAAAATGAGAAAGACAGGGATTTTATTCATAGGTGGAGATCCGCTTGTAACGAGATGTGTGCTCCGATATCAGAAGGACATGCACTATCCTTGATCTTGAGTAACTTCTCGCAACCCCTAAGGGGACTGATTTTCACCTCTCCATCCAAGACCTTTATAGAATTGACAGAACGAGCTGAATGGCTCGAGTTGAGTATGGAAAATGGATCTTACGAGGGCTTCATCTTCACCAAGAATAGCAATCAACATGAATCGAAAAAGAAAATCAATTTCACCTTCTCTTCCAATGTCGGCCACATTGACTGCAAAAATAGCAAGAGCAACCATACAGGCCAAAAAGAAAAGTCTTCAAAGCAAAATAAAAAGTTGGATCAACAGAAAGAAAAGATAAAGCGAGATGGTTGGGGTAGCGATCGCCAGTTTACTCCTCTCAAACAAACACTCAAAAAAGCTCTTGAATTCATGTTGACCAAGGGATTAGTGAAGCTCCCAAAGGCCACAACTCCTCCCACCATCATGGGAGGGTTCATGAATCAGTTCTGCAAGTTCCATCGGGCAGTAGGGCATGACATCAATCATTGTTTTGTCTTCAAAAATATTTTTCAGGACTGCATTGACAAGAGCCTCCTTGTTGAAGATGAATAAGAAGACGAGCTGGCCATCCTGACCAAGCCTTTCCCAGATCATTCAGAAAATTGATGATGCCAAAATTTTTTGCCTTCTTCCTTTCGTTTTTCCAGTCACCTCGTAGGGGCAAGTCCGCCAAGTTTTTGCAACCTTTTGGTCGAGTACTTATAAGTATGCGGTCTTTTTGTTATCGGTTCAGCTTATCACTAAAATGTTTGTTTTCTTCATCCAATACTTCTTTCTTTTGTCCCATTAGGGCACCTTTTCAAAAAAAAATAAATGTAACATTTTCGTTTTAAACAATCCTCTTTGCCATCGGCTTCTATTAAGCCACATTAAATTCCCTTTCTTTTCGAGATGAGGGGCAATCCCAACATCATTCATGAGAGAAATGAAATTACCTTTGAGGATTTTTCAAAAATCATGAAATTTTAAAAATTTCTACGAACATCTTCATTATGATCACCCAAAATTTTAATACTTCGGTCCAATCTTTTTCAAAAATCAACCATCGCAGTGATCTTCTTTTCTTAAATTTAATTTTGAACATTATCTTTAAAAATCAACTCTTGTGTTGATTTTCTTTTTCAAAATTATTGTTAAACCAATTCGTTTTCAAAATCAACCCTTATGATGATCTCTCTTCAAAATCAACCCCCGTGTTGATTCCTCTTTCAAAGATCAGCTCTTACGTTGATCATTCTTCAAAATTAACCTTGCAGTTGATTTTCTTCCCAAAATGATTTCTCACTTTCAAAATAACATTCTTCTTTTACTTTAAAGATCCCATGCGCAATCACTTTCTCACTTCTCATTTTGCTTTTATCGTTTCAAAGGGATAATATAATTCCGTTTCCTTTCCTTGATTTTTAAGCATCAATAAAATTATTAAATTTGCCAATAATTTGGCACCATTTTATTTGTGTCTCTTTCCTTTTCACAATATGTCTCTTGTGAGGAATGACCTTGAAGATGTCTCTCAATCAAGAAGCCTGTCACCTTATTCCTCGATTATCCTTCTTTGTATTCAAAATCTTCCTCCCTAGTTACATTGGGGCATTTTTTTTTGAAAAATCTATCTTTACCTCAAAACATCCTGTATGCAGGCAAGATAAACCAATCTCTCTTTTTGCATGTATATGCACCCACTTGCATTAATTTTGCATTTTATTTTGCATTAATTCTGCATCCATTTTCTTCCCCTTCAGGTTAAGGGATAAACCTGAATCATTTTCCATGATTTCCCCAAAATTCTCTAATATCCCCGTTCAGGATAAGGGGTTAATCCTAAAAATCAGACCACATACCTCTAAATATGATGGTCTTTTTTATTGCAAGTCCAATAATCCAGTCCTCAAACTAGCCATTCTCAAAACTTTCAATCCCAGTCCTCGCACTGTCAATTTTCAAAATTCAATCTTCTGATTAAAGATTTTTCCTTTAAGATTCGAACTTGACTCGAACTTCCAATTCTCTTTTGAGATTTGAGATTCGAGTTTCTACTCGAACTTCTAAATTTTCTTTGAGATGCGAGTTTTGACTCGAATTTTCTAATTTCTCTTTAAGATTCGAGCCCTGACTCGAACTTTTCAGCTTTCCTTTGAAAATTTGAGTTTTAACTTGAGTCTTCTTTTCCTTCAAAAATCTAAACTTTCCAGTTTTCCTTTGAGATTCGAGCCCCGACTCGAACCTTCCAGCTTTCCTTTGAAAATTTGAGTTTTAACTCGAGTCTTCTTTTCCTTCAAAAATCTGAACTTTCCAGTTTTCCTTTGAGATTCGAGCCCCGACTCGAGCCTTCCAGCTTTCCTTTGAAGATTTGAGTTTTAAACTCGAGTTTTCTTTCCTTCAAGATCTGAACTTTCAAGTTTTCCTTTGAGATTTGAGCCCCGACTCGAACCTTCTAGTTTTCCTTTGAAAATTTTGAGTTTTAAACTCGAGTTTTCCTTTGAAGATTTGGGTTTCGACCTGAATTTTCTCTCCTTAAAAACCAAACTTCCTAACATTCCTTCAAAGGCTCGAGTTTTGACTCGAATTTTCCTGTTTTTCTTGTAGAACCTGAGTCCTGACTCGGTCGTTCTTTCAAAACCAACTTCTGAATTAGACTTACCTTCAAAATTCAGCATTGTGCTAGGACTTACCTTCAGAATTCCAATTTTATGTTGGATTTGCCTTTAGAGTTCAGGTTCATGTTGGACCCTCATCCAGAATCCCACTGATGTGTCAACTCGGACTTCAAGCAATTTCTTTCACCAAGGATTCCAAGAATATTTTGCCAATTTGTCAGAAAAAATAGTTGTTGATCTCAAAAATCTTTTATTACATAAAAAGAATTACCTCAAGTTACCTTCAGTATTACTTCCAAAAGATCGAAGCTTTTGCAAAGAAAGATTCAAAATCTAAATTCTTTTATTGACCAACCAAAGGGATGAAGAATAAATCCTCGATATGGCCAGCCAAGAAAATTCAATGTTGTCGCAAAGCCATAAGTGATTGATATTGATCGAAGCTATGGTACATTTTTAAAGATCATTCTTGTAAAGATAAGGCAGTGGAAATATTTTGAGCGATAAAAAAAAGAGAGTTCATTCAATTCCTATATCTCCTTAATCACCCAAGCTGCAATTAAATATCCGCAAAAGGGATCTCTCAGTTGTCATCAAGATGAAGGCGAATTAGGCGAGTAAACCCCCGGGGCCAAAGAAGATTTGAATCATCTCCAAGATGACGGATCCTTCCAGGGAAAGTTCAGAGCGCCGCCAAGATGAAGGCGACTGCGATGAGCCTCTCGACAAACCCTAAAAGATATTTGATTTCAGCTATCATCAAGAGATCACCAGCCAATGAACCATTATCGTCAATATAATTTCTGAGGCAAAGGAGGATACGAACATCTCCAAGATAAAGGAGTTTGTGACGTATCCTTCTAAAAAGAGAGAAAAAGTTAGGATATCTCCAAAATGAAAGATGATGTAATTAATTCCCCAAAAAAGCCAAGAGAGCCCCAATTCTGTCGAAAAAAAAAGAGAGAAAAAGAAAAGAGTACAGGCAGAAAGACCATCGTGAGAAAAGAATCCCAGGATATCAAACTGTCGAATCTGCCAAGAATCTTCTTCAATTTTGTGAAATTCTTTTATCAATATCCTTTCACCAATTGCTTTCACGATATCAAAAATACTCTATTTTCTATTCATATCAAGGAAATTGATAGCCTCCTTGAAAGAAAGTCAATTGCAAGTAATTTGAATTTAAATCTCGATTCTACGAAGTTAAGTCCAGTTGGAGGTAATACTTCAGGTAGAAAAGAGGGAATATTTTTCATATAAGTATATTTACATTTCAATTATTTTTGAATCAATCGCAATTTTTTTCTTATTGGGAATATTTTCTTACTATCTTGACATAAAGTGAAGAGCTCAATGCCCATCTTGACACATTCTGGCATCACCTTTTGCCTCTTTGAGAGAGTAACCTTTATCATCTTTCGCATTATTGAAATATTAGCCTTTTCTCTGAAAGGATAGCCTTTGTCATCTTTCGCGTTGTCGAAAGAATTCATCTTTTGCGTTGTCAAAAAAATCGCCTTGCTCCTTTAGATCGCCTTGTCATCTTTCACGTTGTTGAAAGAATCGCCTTGTTTCTTTGGATCGCCTTTGTCATCTTTCGCGTTGTCGAAAGAATTCATCTTTTGCGTTGACAAAAGAATCATCTTTCTCCTTTGGATCGCCTTGTCATCTTTCGCGTGGTTGGAAGAATTGCTTTGTTCCTTTGGATCGCCTTTGTTATCTTTCGCGTTGTCGAAAGAATTCATCTTTTGTGTTGACAAAAGAATCGACTTTCTCCTTTGGATCGCCTTGTCATCTTTCGCGTGGTTGGAAGAATCGCCTTGTTCCTTTTGATCGCCTTTGTTATCTTTCGCATTGTCGAAAGAATTCATCTTTTGCGTTGACAAAAGAATTGTCTTTCTCCTTTGGATCGCCTTGTCATCTTTTGCGTGGTTGGAAGAATCGCCTTGTTCCTTTGGATCGCCTTTGTTATCTTTCGCGTTGTCGAAAGAATCCATCTTTTGCATTGACAAAAGAATCACCTTGCTCCTTTGGATCGCCTTGTCATCTTTCGCGTTGTTGAGAGAATCGCCTTGTTCCTTTGGATCGCCTTTATTATCTTTCGCGTTGTCGAAAGGATTCATCCTCCGCGTTGTTGAAAGAGTCGCCTTATTCTTCTTAAAAAAAATTTGTCTTATTCACCATCCAACTTACTATTTTCATTCCCGTTCAGGTTAAGGGTTAAACCTAAAATTTTCTGCAAAAAGGTCATCTGTCTTAAAAGTCATTCAGTCTCAGCGATGAGACGCCCAAGATTAATCCCTTTTCAAGCTTTAGGGAACCCTCTTTCTTCCTTTTGTAAACCCCTCTTGGATTTATTGTGCAAAATCCGAAGGTTCCATCATGGTCTCTTCTTTCGAGGATTCTGTTCATTTTTTGCTCAATCAGGTTAAGGGTACAAACCTGAGCCTCATTTGATGAGGTATTTCATTTCTGCTCGATCAGGTCAAAGGGTCAAACCTGAGCTTTGTTTCTACACGAGGTATTTCCCGTCCCATCTAGGTTAAGGGCAAAACCTGAATCTCACTTCTTTTGAAGTAAATTCTTTCTTCTTTATTCTCCATTTCATATCTACCATTTTCATCAGGGCGAATTTCTTCATATCCAGTCAGATCCTTCTAACTGGGGCATTTTTATAGTCCAAATTTGGTGTGTTTTCTTTGCCACTAAGCTCGGCCTTACACCGGCTTAGTAGCAAAGAGGGGCATCTGTAAACACCCCAAATTTTCACCCTCATCCAGTACTTATATTTCATGTGTCACTATAGGTCATTACATGCATCTGACATGTCATTTCATTGCATTGCATGTCACTACATCTCATTTTCGAGATCCAGCACTCCTGTTTTCAAAATATTTAATCCAGATTCGGGTTTTAAAACTTTTCTTTCAAAATCAATGTTAAAACCTGGATTTTTAATCAGCATTCTGTCATTTGCCACCCCCCAGGACTTTATATTTCGAAATATTTTCTCAGAAAACAATCTGGATTCATTTTAAACTCAATTTCAATTGATTCCAATCCTCAGATGAGGCCCATTTAGGTGGTGTCGCTTCTGGATTCCTTTATTTATCAAAAATCTCAAAAATTTTAGAGTCCTAGTTGGATCAGGACTTTGTATTTTCATCTTTTTAATCTTTTTAAAATTTCATTCTGATTTTAAACCTGTTATGGTCATATCCCTTGTCCATTTCCTCCGTTTTGGCCAAAATCTTAGAATCCTAGTTGGATCAAAACTCTTTTTCCAGAGTCTCAGTCAGATCCAGACTCTTCTTTAGAGTTTTAATCGGACTAAGACTCTAATCTTTTATAGCTAGTTTTATCCATTTTCAATCAAATCTTTCAAAATCTTTCAAATGAGTCAGAAACTCAGAGTTTTAGTCAAAACAGGACTTTGTTCAGAGAGTCCTAGTTGGATCAGGACTCTGATCCTGATTTCAATTTTGAGAGAATCTTTCAAAATTCTTTCCATCTATCAAAACTGTCACACTTTTATCAAAGAATTTCAAAATTCTGAGGTTTTATCCCAGAGTCCTGCTCAAATCAGGACTCTACCCCAGAGTCTTGATCGAATCAGGACTCTATCCAAAGTTCATTTTCTCACTTCATTTTCACTGGTTTTCAAAAGCTTTGCTTAAAATTCATCATTTGCTTGTCAGAAAAACCAAAATTCTTAGAGTTCTGATTGAATCAGGACTCTTTCTCAGAGTCCTAATTAGATCAGGACTCTGAACCAAAACTTCAATTTCATCCTGTTTTCACTTGTTTTTCAAAATCCTCTCATTTGTTTTCTCAGAAAATCCAAAAATTGGAGAGTCCTAGTTCAATTAGGACTCTGTCCCCAGAGTCTTAGTTGAATCAGAACTCTGTTTTATTTCAATATTTGTTATTGTTTTTAACTGTTTTCACAAGTTCTTTCATCTGTTTTTCAGAAAAATACCAAAAAAATCTAGAGTTTCAGTCCGATCAGGACTCTGTCCTAGAGTCGTAGTCCAGTCAGGAGTCTGTTTTGAAGTCTGTTGTTACTTCCGTTTTTCGTTCCTTTTTATTTTTTTCAAAAATTAGGTCATTTTATAGAGTCCAGTTAATTCAGGACTCTATTTCAGAGTTCTGATTGAGTTAGGAGTCTAACCCTGACTGTATTTTCTGACTTGTTTCACCATTTTTGATAAAATCTTTTCAAAAACTCCTTCATTTGGCTTTTAAAACCCAAAATCTCAGAGTTCTAAAAATCCAGGACTCTAACCCGGAGTTCCAGTTCACCTGAGACTCTATTTTCAAAGATCTTGAATTTCAATTATTGATTTTAACCTCTTTTCAAAGTTATTTTTAGTATTTATTTCCAGTTTTTCAAAACTTCGATGTGGGGCCCCCCTCAGTTGGCGCCATATCCATAGGAGTTTTGACTCAGTCAAGACTCTGTACCATTTCAAACCTTTCAATCTCAAAGTCTACTTTTGAATCTCTTTTGAAAAACCTCTCATTTTCAAGTTTTAAAATCATTTTTGAAAATTAAAGTGGGGCCCACTCGGGGTGGTGCCACATTTGAAGAAGTCAAGTTAGACTAGGGTTAGTCATTGTCCTAGTTAGGCTAGGGGTTTAGAGGAGTCAAAAGGAATTTTAAAAATCCATTTTATTTAAGTTTTAAACCATTGGTTTTTAAAGGTTTTAAATTCAAGTTTTAAAAACCAAATGTGGGTCCATACTAGGTGATGCTACATTTGGACTTTCTAGGGTTTAATTAGGTGTTAATTAGGGATTAATTAGACTCCATTTAGGTTAGAATTCTCCAAAAAATCGTCCTCCCCATGTGGTTTATAAAAAACAATTAAAAAGAGTCCAAAAAATCAAAACTCTTCCTAAACAAATTCAATTTTTGTGGTTTTTCTCTCCTCACCAGCACCTCCACCTTCCCCCATTACAGCTGCATCCCCAAGGTGAGTTATTTAATATTATTTTATTATTTGTTATTAGTTTTTTTTATTTTTCAATAGATTTCACCATGGAAACTCTTGTGTTCATGGATTTAACCATGGATTTCATCCAAGAACCCCAAAATTGACCCAAAAAGGTGATTTAACCCTATTTTACTGTTTTTCCAGGGATTCTAATCCATTAGAATCGATTATTGCATTGATTTTCATGTTCTTAACCATGAAAACATGTGATTTACCCGTTAAATGGGTTAAATCCATGATTTCAAAGGTAAATATTAATTCCAGACATGGATTCCCTGTGTTTTATTTATTTTTTTATGTGTTAATATTTATTACATGTATTCCAGCATAGAAATTAATTTTGTTTTACAGTTTAAGTATTTTTTTTATTGTTTTCATTGATTCAAGCATGTTTTATTAAGTTTTATTAAATTTTTATGTGTTTTAAGCTTAGATCAGTAAAGAGCATGTTAGTTCGTATTGAAATACTTATTGTAAATTGATGAGTTTTTTATATGTAATACACAAATATGTCATTGAACTACTGTGAAAATTTCAGATGTTTTGGGATTCGGAAACTTTGTTAATAAAATATAAAGTCAAATCAGGATTTTTGTTAATTAAAATCATTGTTTAATTTTAAGTCTAACTTGGAGATGTGTTATTTCTCTCATCCGATATTCAATTCTAGATCCGTAAAATGCAATGGCTTCATGATAATGTGAAATATTTACTGTGAAATTTTGATAATTGTTTGCTTATGTTTAGTATTTTTCCTCTGTCAGAGAGTCTAATTTTAAATTTAAAACTCGTTAGGGTTTACCAAAACCCTAATCAGACTTGTAATGATCATAGATCTCAAACCGTAGATCTGAATCATAATCTGTAAAAAAGGAAGTTTATTATTTTTATATCTACTATTCACTTCTGAAATTTGAAGGATTTTTTATGAGGTCTTCTATTTATTTTTGTATTTTCAATCAGAAGTACCTATTTTAACCCTTTTTAGATTCATCATATTTTACTCCGGATTGCCGGAAAGGTTACTCCCTCATAGGAGATGCTTTTTCCGATATGTAAATTAGAAAATATCTGTTTTTTGTCTAGTTTATCTCTGTAAAATTTCATAAATTTCTATGATGATTTGACCCCTAATTTGGGTCTAACATTGGAACTGATATGTGAACATGAGTGAAAATAGCTTATTTTAGGGTTTTAATTCAATTTTTAAATTGGAATAATGTCAAAAATATATTTTTATGATTTCAATCTGGTTTTAGGGTTATAATAAGTACAGGTGTAGATTTTTATCAAATTTAGAACTCATTTGATGCTTGAATAGATCAAATTGCAAAACAGGGTACCTGAAAGATCCAAAAACACTGCCAAAATCATGATATTTGTGATATTTTTTTTTTTTCGTGTATAAGTTCATGTTTTTAGGGTTTTTTCATGTTTAAAACCATATTAGGATGTTTCATGTTTGATTTTATGTTTATTTCAATCATAAATCCCAAGTTTTTACTAAAATCTATTTCAGAAAACCCTGATTTCAAGGCCATAGTCTTGCTATCAGGGGCATTTTGGTCATTTGACCTCAATTTCGAAATTCTAAACCCTAATTTTCATGTTTTTCATCATGTCATATAATATTTGGTTTAATTTATCCTCATTTGAATTTCAAAAGTTGTATTTTACAAAATATCTTTCTGAAAACCCTGGTTTCAAGGCCATAGTCTTGCTATCGGGGCTATTTTGGTCATTTTGACTCTAATTTCGAATTTTCAAATCTCATCTTTATTATTTGTTTAGTTTTATTTTATATTTCATTAAGTTTATATCAGGGAATCATGGAAAAAGGCTTATATCTAGCAAAATTCAGCAATTTCCAGATATTGCTAGATAAACCTAGAAAAGCCAACATATCTTTACTAACAAGTTTTCTAGTTTTGCAAGGATATTGAAGACTTTATTTTTATGTATTTAAATTCAATTAGTGATGTAAATTTTAATTAAATTTGGAATAAGAATTTCAATTTCTTCTTAGATTAGGATTTGCATTGCATATAGTTTTAAACTTTGATATATAACTGTTGTGTATGCCAATTCATGCACATTCTTTACAAATTCACTATGGTCTACACGAATGGCACGTGCACTAGCTCTTATGGAGTTGAAAAACTTGGTGAAATTTGTATTTATGGCCATAGTCAGAATACGAATGATACTCATATTTGTAATCTTCATATTAGTCACATTCAGCCTACACTCTTAGGCTAACTTCAAAATGCACTGCATTTCTCAAAAATACAAAAGGATTTTCTCAATTCCTCAAAATCAAGTCTTTCAAATCCATATTCATTCAATTCATTCATTTGCAAATTTTAATTTCAAATCATAGAAATCAATTTTCTCAAAATTTCTAAGTCTTATTCTAAAATCGATTTTCTCAAAACTCTAAGTTTTCAAATGATATTTCAAGTATTTTTCAAAGTTCAAAATTCGATTCTCCAAGTTATAGCTTCAATTTCCAAGTTCTAATTCAAAGAAATCAAGTTTTTCAAAGTTATTTGAAATTCTTCAAAATCGATTTTCACAAAACTTCAAGATTTCTTCAAAAATGGATCTTCACTTTCCTCAGAAATATTCTCTCACTAAGCTCATGATTTTCCAAGTGTTATCTTTTCCAAGAATCTCCAAATATTTTTCAATATTCAAATCAAACATCATGTTTTCAAATATGCATTTTCAGAAATTCATAGTACATGCCTGATTCTTTGTGCATTTAGAAAATAGAATATGATTTGGACAAGTTGAGCAAAGTTAAGCATACAATTGATCCTTGGTTCAATTACCCCTGGTAAAGGCGCCAGGAACGGTTCAACCTCATACCGACAGGCGAGTCCCATTCTTCGGAATTATCCCGCATTTTAAACGGAGGCAAATTATTTTCAAAAACTTTTTCAAAGGTCAGTTTGACTCGCAAAAGTAAAAATTTTGCGATGATAACACCAATTTTCCCGCAAATATTTCAAAACGGAGGCGAGTAATTTCCTAAAACATTTTCAAAATTAAGGTCAAGTGAAACCTTGCAAAAGAGTTTATCTCTCTTCTTCCTTTTTTCATTTTCTCTTCCTTTCTATTTTTTATTGTCCTTTAAAAAGGGAATAGAGAATAGAAAGGCGGCGAGAAGGGAATAGAGGAATGAGAGGAAAATTTTTGTGATGATCACAGTTTTGGTGACCGTGATGGGACTCATCTTCGTCCTGTTGAATCTATGCCTTTGCATTGCTTTGATATTATCTAAGTCTTTATTCTACAAATGTCAGCTTCATTTTCATGCAAACCTTAGGAGCCTAGACTCTGTCCTAAGCTAACATCATTGCATAAAGAATTTAAGTATGGTTTGGTAGGACTATATTGAGGAGATTATTCCATGTTCACATTAGATTTAAGTCTGAAATACAACTCTCCTCAATTCTAGGGATTGAATGTAAAAACAATGTATGCAAGTGTATGCTTCTCTTTATTTTGAATTTGTCTCTTTAGGACTTGCATTAGAGCCCCCTGATTTCTTGCATGATGAACATGTTTTTGAAAACATCCCTACGTATATTGTCCCAGTCTTCACGTTGTTGGGTTGTCTCACTGAACCATAGTTCGGGAGAGAGCCTCACAACTGAACCACTTATTTGGGTTTGTGCCCCCCTACCACGTACCTAAGGGCTATAGTCTGAGGTATATCGGTAGGTGCTCAAGGATGTTGGGAAGCCATTACCTTAGAACCGGAGAAATATTTTTATGCCACGTACTTCAAGCTTTGCCTTGGGTATATCGGCATATCTTGATTGGAATCAAATGATCTAAACCTTAGAGTTAGGATTAAGGTCCTACAAGCCATTTCAAAATATTGCATTTAGAGTCAGCTTTTAAGGAGTGCTGTGTGCGCATCCTTGTTTGCGCAGCTTTGGTTATGCGATGTTTCTCTTATTTTTTATATATGTATCAAACCTTTTTCAAAGACCCTGGGTATATTATTCTAAACTTTCCCTTATTTTTCAGAAACCCCATGTTATATTTTCCTTTACCTATATTCTTTTCTCTTTTTAGATCAAATTTTCTTCAAAAACCCTGGAAATTTTGTTTAAAATTTTACCCGATGCTTCAAAAATTTCCAGGTTTGCATCTATTCTTCAAGAGTCTATCCATAAGTTCTGCATTCTATCTAATTTTTCTCATTCTTCTTTTCCCCAGTATCATTTCGATAGCGTCCAATTCTCTTGATGTTGTCTTTCCCAGAGATCATGTCTTCTATCAAATACAGGATGGATCCTCGGATCATCGAGTCATCCAGTCTCATCTTTTCTTCCCTCGGTGGTATTATTCTTGGTTTGCCACCTTCTCACATTTGTTCTCAGACCACTTGGATGATTGTGTGTTGGAGATGGCATTGGCAGTAGGCAAATGAACCATCAATGGAAGTCTGATTCAGGCCCTGGCAGAACGATGGAATCCACGTACCTGCACATTTTTGGTTTCCATGGGGAGAAATGACACTACTAATGGACGAATTTAATGATATCATGGGATTGCCCGAACCAGCTGGTCAGTCAGATGATCCCGTCGAGCAGCAGTTCCTGATCAACATCAAAGGCGTAGATGTTCGAGAAGCTTTGGCCAGAGCAACAGGGAGCAGATCTTGACCTCTCACTGAGATCAATGGGAATCAGTTCATCGATCTGTTCGGACTCTATCGCAAGTACGGAGCTTACGAGGAGGTTGACACCTTGTCTCGAGCAGCAAAAGACAGAATTCAGCATGCCATGATCCTATGCACAGTGGGATTAGCTTTCTTTCAAGATGGTCAAAATTGTATAGATGTCAGAGTTGCCCAACTCTTTCAAAGATGGGGAAGGAAGCAGACCCGTCAGCTTTCAGTCGCTATGGCAGCGTTGGCTTTTCTTTACCGAGGCTTGGCTTGTTTCACCCTTGGAGAGACCATTCTGGTGGAAGGATGCACTTATGCCCTGCAGTCGTGGTTCCTGCGACATGTTCCATCAAAGGCCAGTTTCTTCAGGTTCAACAGCAAGCAGCTGAAGTCTGATATTCAGTGTCGAGCCTTGATCGAGAAACTGCATCAGGAAGAGATTGTTTGGGATTTCTTCAACAGGAGAGAATCACTTCCTTGTTACACTTATGCTCACAGCAAGCGTTACAGATTGCTTGGCCCCTTCTTTTGTGTTGATTATCAGCCAAAAAGATGTCTCAGACAGTTTTCGCAGCGGCAGGTTCGTGCCAACATTCGCTTCCCGACGGGTAACATGCCAGAATTCAATCTGCAGTCGGATCAGTGGTCTGGGGCATACTATGTAACCAAATATACTTGGGATTCCTTCGTTTCTCTATCTGTATTTTCTGGATCAAATGTATCTTCTAAATATCAAGAGTGGTGGCAAACTGTCTGCCCACCCTCTCTTTGTCTTTAAATTTTCCATCAATAAAATTTACTTTTTGTTCTACTGACAAGATCTTTTGGTCAAAATCTTATTCTTTTATTTTTTTTATAGCATAAAATGGTCACAATTCTGGTGACGACCACATCCCTGGTAAATGGGACATTCCTCCTATTTTTCTTTAATATCTCTTATCATGGTTGACGACCTCGCCTAGGTAACAAGGCACATTTCTCCGTTATCATAAAAATGGTAACACAATTATCACAAGTCTTGTGATGACCCGGTCTCGGGTAATGGGATAATCTCTTAAAATTGTCTACCAAAACCCTTGATTCTTTTCTCAAAATTTGTGGTTTTCAAAAAAGTTTCTTCCGTACTCTAACCATTCCCTTATTCTGCAGAAAAACTTTGGCATCTCAAGATGGTTCAGACTAGAACTAGCAAGCAGACTATTCAGCAGCACAGTGACAGCGAGAAAGAAGAAATGAACTCTCCCAGGTTGTCCAGGGGACATGACTCAGAAGAAGAAAGTGATGTTGATCTTGCCATGTATAAAGTGTTTCAGAAAATGATGTCAAAAATGATGGCTGAGCAGGCTAATGTCGGTCCGAAGAAAGCCACATCTAAAAGCAAGATCAAGAGAAAGCCCCTGAAAAAGCATGTCAAGATCAGTAAGCAGAAAAATCCAGCGTGACAGTACCTCAGAAGACTCAGAATTGGCAGAAGAAGACTCTGAAGAAGAAGAGCAGGTAATGTATATCTTGAAGCATCTGTGATAGTCTAAGAGGGCAGTTGAGGAGACTGTATCAGTGAAACCTAAATACGGGGCCCCAACAGAAGATCCAATCCAAGCACTAACCAAGATAGTCAAGGATCTGCAAATCCGAGACAAAGGAAAGAAATCATATACCAGGCAGGACTTCTACCTCGAATTGGAAGGGGATAATAATCTGGAAAAGCTCCCCAAGAAATTTATTAAGTTTGATGGATCCGGTGATCCCAAGGCCCATCTAGCAATGTTTTTCATCGAATGTGCTAGGTTCAGCGAAGATAACCATGCTCTTTTCCTATGCTTCCCTCGCAGTTTGGAAGGCATAGCTGCCAAATGGTACGCAGAGCATGTCAACCCTATTGAATTAAGAGATTTTGACAAAGTTGTCAACATGTTTATTGAGCGATTTCTGTTTAATACAGAAGCTCTACCCACTCTCAATCACCTATATAACCTCAAGCAAGAGACCAATGAGAAGGCTAGAGATTTCATCCACAAATAAAGAAGTATTTGTAACAAAATAAGGAATCCCATCTCTGAGAAACATGCCCTCCAAATTATCCTCAACAACTTCTCACAACCTTTAAAAAGCCTCATTTTTTCATACCCATCCAAATCATTCATTGAGCTGACAGAACGAGCAGAATGGCTCGAAATGGGAGTGGAGAGTGGAATATATGAAGGCATCACTCTAGTGAAAAATGCCCAGGACCAGAAGAAAAAGGCATATTTTACTTACTCGACCGACACTTCGGGCAACAATCATGGCAGTAGCAGCAAGAACGGTAATAGCAGTGGCACGAAGCCTAATCAGAATAGAGGAAGAAAAGGAAAGTTCTTCAAGAACAGTGATAAGTCTCTCTCAAGCGGTCCTCAACAAAAAGGGGATCTTCAGGAAAAGCCTAAACATATCAATTGGAGTAAGGATCGCAAATTTACTCCTTTGGACCAGCCTCTGGAAAAAGTTTTGGAATATCTATTGTCCCACGAAATGGTTAAACTTCTCAAAGTTGCAGATCCACCAGTGATCATGGGAAAGTTCAAAGAGCAGTTCTGTAAATTCCACAGGGCAATGGGACATGATACAGAATATTGTTTTGTCCTGAAGCACTTGATCCAGGACTGCATTGACAAAAACATCCTTATATAAGAAGAAGAGGAAGGCAAAATGGAAATCCTATCAGCTCCGTTCCCAAATCATTCTGCATCAACCATTCCAGAACACTCATTTCTTCCATAAAGTCATATATGTCCATGTTCTGAGAAAGACATAAGTCTCCAGCATCAGGTAATGGTTCTGCATCGGGACCAGCCTACATCCCAGAAAATGAACATCATCTCAGTCCTAAGTCAAATGAGCTCATCAGTTGAGAGCAAAAGGACCCATGGTTTCCCAAAAAGGTTCATTAAAAAGGAAGTCTTTGCAGAGGAAGCAGAAACCTCTAAGGCAGCCAAAGAGCGGGCCAATCTGCTCCAAAAGCCAATCACGGCAATCTCCAACATTTTCATCCTAGAATTGACTCGTGATTCCCCCAAGCATCAAGAGGTGCTAGACAATCTGTTAAGAAAGATCAAGGTGAAGCCAGGCACTACGCCAGAAGATATAGCACAGATCGTAAATCAGGCAATGACTAATGCGCCTATCACCTTTTCTGATGAGGACTTACCAAAACCGCATTCCTTCCATAACAATGCATTGTACATCATAGTAAGGACCAGGGGCATGAATGTTCCGCATGTACTTATCGATGGAGGTAGCAACCTCAACATTTGCCTAGAAATGACAGCAAAAGCCTTGAGATTAAAAGAAGAAGAATACGTACCTGATCCAATTACAATCTACGGCTTCAACAATCACGGGCAGACTGCCAAGGGCAAGATCTTTTTGGAAATTTTCATCAATTATTCAGTGCACACAGTTTTATTCCATGTCATCAACGTGCCGCCAACCTATAATCTTCTCTTAGGACGAACATGGATCCACAATGCTAATGTCGTTCCATATACCCTCCACCAGTGCATAAAATGGTCCAAGGGAGGAATGATTACCACCATTTTGGGAGAAGATCCCGAAGAAAGGCTGCCACAGCCTATGATTCCCCGTCCAACATTCACAACAGACATTCCAAGCATCCGAGAGAGTGATGAAATCAAACTCAGCGAGAGTTTAGAAATGCTGAAGTTGAAAGATGTCCAAGAAGAAGATATGGCAGCAGTAGTCCAATGGCAAGGACCCTGTTTCTTCAAGTTGGGAGGACGTATCAACTACACTTCCTTCAAAAATCATCTCTTATTTCCTCAATTTTCCAAAGCCAGAAAGGGATTTGATCTGCTGATAAAACACGGGTACCAGCCATTCCAAGGCATGGGAAGAAACAAGGATGGTATAGTGGAGCCTATCATTCCTGCTCAGCATGCAGATAGTTCAGGGTTAGGATTCACCGGCAAAACTTCCAGCAAAGGAACAATATTTGTCAGAGGAACCAAATGAGGAAGATGATGCCTTAGTTTTTCCTGCTTTTCTGTTCTTGTTCTTTCGGTTAAATCTTGTAGGGACGACACAGTCCCAACCTTTTTTTCAATCCTGTAAATATCTCATTTCCAATCAATAAAAAGTTAATCTTCTCTTCATAATTGAGCATCTATCATTCTTACTTATATTTTTTTGTCTATGCCATTGTTCCTTGTTTTGTACAAAAAGTTTGTTTTTGGCTTGTACTTTCTCTTAAAAATCTTTCTTGACGTTTTCAGGAACATAAAAAATGTAACTCCTGAATCGATGAAAAAATTCATTATCAATCCCAAATATTCCCGAAATAATTCAAAACTGACAAGGATTCCTAAGATAAAGGTCAGAGTAGAGGTCAGTCAGGCAACAGAGCAGACCTAAGAGCTAGAAGAGTTTGATTCAACTATACAAAAATTGCCAGAATTTGCTCACATTCAGAAGCCGGATGAACCATCATCTTTGGTTTAAGATCCAACTAAGGATATCAACATTGGTTCGAAAGATGATCCGAAAATTCTCAAAATCGGTTCGAGTCTAAATGCAGTTGAAAAAGCAAGACTCACCCAAATCCTTAAGCAACATCAAGAAGTATTTGCCTGGACTTGTGAAGATATGCCAGGATTAGATCCCAAGCTGGTTGAGCATCGACTCAAGTTGAAATCTGATTCTAGACCAATCAAGCAGAAACTGAGGAAATTAGACCCTCGAGTTGAGCAGCAAATCAAAGAAGGACTTGAAGATTTGTTGAAAGCAGACTTCATCTGAGCCATTGATTACCCCGATTGGTTGGCAAATATCATAACAGTTCTTAAAAAGAACATAAAAGTTTGGATTTGCATTGATTTCAGGGATCTCAATAAGGCAACCCCGAAGGATGATTATCCACTTCCCAACATTGATCTTCTGATCGATAGCACGGCGGGTCATGCCATATTTTCTTTTATGGATGGATATTCAGGTTATAATCAGATCAAGTTGGCCACTCGTGATCAGTCAAAGACTTCATTTACTACACCATGGAGAACCTTCTGGTATACTATAATGTTGTTTGGGCTCAAAAATGTTGGGGCAACCTATCAGAGGGCAATGGTCGTTATTTTCCACAATCAGATGCATAAGAATATGGATGCATATGTAGATGACATTCTGGTCAAGTCTAAAGAAGAAGAGGATCACCTCGATGCTCTTGGTCAAGTTTTTGAAAGACTCATTCTTTATAAGTTGAGACTTAATCCTCATAAATGTGTTTTTGGAGTAGAGTCTGACAAATTGCTTGGGTTCATAATCAGCAAAAAAGGAATAGAGGTGGATCCAACAAAAGCAAAAGCAACTATTGACATGTCACCTCCAACTAATCTCAGGAAACTGCGAAGCCTTCAAGGGCGTATTCAGTCTATTCGCAGATTCATCTCCAATTTGACCATGAGATGTGAACCTTTCAATCATTTGCTAAGAAAAGGAGTAAAATTTGAATGGGGATCGGAATGCCAACTCTCGTTTGAGCGCATCAAGCAGTATCTCCTTAATCCACCAGTTTTGAAGCCACCAAAATTGGGAAAGCCTCTCTTACTATACATTTCCGTCAATCAGAATGCCTGTGGTGGATTCCTCGCACAGTATGAAGAAGGCAGTTTGATAGAGCATGCCATCTACTATGTGAGCAAAACTTTCATTGACTATGAGAAGAAGTATTCTCAAATAGAGAAGACTTGTCTAGCTCTGGTTTGGATGTGCCAGAAATTGAGACATTATTTGTTGGCATCTAAAATCAAATTCCTATGAAAGCTTAATCCTCTCAGATACATTCTTGAACAACCATTTCTCACTGGACGGAATGCGAAGTGGCAGGTCCTTCTAATGCAATATGACTTAGAGTATGTTTCTCAAAAGTCAATTAAAGACCAAGCGATCGCAGATCAGTTGGCAGATTTCCCTCTAACAGAAGAAATTAAAACAGAGGATGATTTTCCTAATGAGCACATCTGCAATGTCCAACAGCCTCCAGTTTGAAATCTATTCTTCGATGGATCTAAAAACATGTCTGGCATAGGGATTGGAGTCTTGTTAATCACTCCAGAAAAAGAAATGATCTCTTATTCTCTCAAGTTTGGTTTCCAATGCACTCATAACATGGCCGAGTATGAAGCTCTAATACAAGGCCTCAAAATTCTGCAAAGTTTCAATGTCAAGAGAGTGCATGCTTTTGGCGACTCATTACTTGTTGTCAGTCAAGTTAACACTGAATGGCAGGTGAAAGATTCAAAATTGATCCTGTATCAAAAGATTGTCCTAGCTCTTGTGGACAACTTCAAAGAATTTCAGCTCAATCACATCAAAAAAGAGCACAATCAGATAGCCAATGGTTTAGCCAGCCTGGGCTCTATTTTATCCTTCAAAGGCAGCGAATCATGTCGTTCTTTCGAAGTTGGAAGGTTTGAGCAACCTGCTTTCATTTCAACCATGCAAGTAAACCAGGTCAATCAAAAGGAGAGGCCTTGGTACCAAGATATTAAAGATTTCATTGAAACTGGTGAATTTTCACCAGAAATGCCAAAGAGGGAGCAACGTGCAATTCAGCGTATGTCTAATCGTTATTTCATCCTTGCCAATGTCCTCTACTGTCGTGGGTTCAGTTCTGAATATGCCAGATGTTTAGATAAAGAAGAAGTTGTGGAAATTATCCAAGAGGCACATGAAGGGATTTGTGGTGGCCATGTTGGCTATCAAACTCTTGTCAAACAGATTGTCCGAGCAGGGTACTACTGGAATACCATGCAACAGGACTGTCATCGATTTGTGAAGAAGTCCGTCAAGTGTCAAATGCACGCACCTTTCATTCATGCACCGGCCATATATCTACAATCAGTTGTTTCTCCTTGGCCTTTTTCCATGTGGGTGTTCGACGTCGTAGGCCCGATTACTCCTTCTGCTTCCAACGGACACAAGTATTTTCTGGCCGCTAAAGAGTATTTCACAAAATGGGTTGAAGTCGTCACTCTACGCACAGTAGAAGGCCGCCATGTGGTTTCTTTCATTCATAAAAACATTTTTTGCCGCTTCGGCATACCACATGACATTGTCTTAGACAATAAAAGTCATTTTAAAAATGAGAGGATGAAAACCTTCTGCTCTAAATTCAAAATTTGCCATCATTTCTCAGCTCCCTATTATCCTCAAGGGAACGGCCAAGCAGAGGCTACCAATAAAATCATGATCCGCATTTTAAAAAGGACTGTGAGAACCGGTCGAGATTGGCATGAGAAAATTTATGATGCACTCTGAGCATACTGAACCACCATTCAGACTCTGACTAATGCCACTCCTCCAAAACTTGTTTACGGAATTGAAGTAGTGTTATCTCTCCATGTCCAGAAGCCCGCTCTCGAATTTGCCTCACTTATAGAATTGCCACTTGATCAATATCAGCAACAGAGATTGGTGCAGCTGGATCTACTGGATGAAAAGAGGCTCAAGGCAGCAGAGCATGCTCAAGCTTATCGTCAGAGGGTAGCTCAACACTATGTCAAGTCCATCATTGAGAGAAAATTTTGAGTTAACGATTTGGTGCTCAGATCGACAGCTCATTTCAAGCATCGACCACGGGGCAAGTGGTCACCCAATTGGGAAGGCCCTTATGTGGTTAAGGAAGCACTTCCTCGTAATTCATATCGTCTGATCAACGCAGATGGGGTGGAAATGCCAGATCCTGTCAATGCTCTGCATCTGAAGAAGTTTTATACTTAAAGATGTTCATTTCAGCCTTTTATATTATTCAAAAAGTCGTTTCAATAAAACAATGATCTTCTATCAATTCTCACCTTCTTCTCCATAATACTGGGGCATTTTTTTTTAATCTATAATTATCTTCATCATATGCAGGCAGGATTAGAAAAAAACTCTTTTTCTCAAATTCTTCCAATTTTTAATTAATCTTGTGATCTTTATTAATTTTATTCATTTGGTTCAATTTCTCAATTTAATCAAATTTTCATCAAACCATTGCCAATTTTTGTCAAGTTTTAACAATCTTCGTCAATTTTATTATTAAATTGTATCCATCTTTATCTTTAAAAATACCCTTTCAGGTTAAGGGATAAACCTGATGCCTCCTTTCAATGAGGTATTCTTTTTATTGTTTTCCCCGTTCAGGATAAGGGGATAAATCCTGAAAGCAGATCACATATAGTTAAAACTATAATGGTCCATTAATTTACACCAAGGATCTTTGATTCCTAAATTCTTTTTGAAAATCGAGCTCATCTTTAAAACTCGGTCCTCGCACTGGTTATTTCTCAAACTTTTCAATCATATATTGAGCTCATTTGGAAAAATCGGTCCTCGCACCGGTAACTTTCTAAATTCAACCTTTTGATCAAAGTCTTTCCTTCTAAAAATTCAAGTTCTGACTTGAACTTCCCAAAATTTGATATATTTCAAAGGATCCAGCAGCTCGCTGGTCATGTATTCCAAAGGATCCAGCAGCTCGCTGGTCATGTATTCCAAAAAGCCCAACACTCGTTGGTCATGTATTCCAAAAGACCCAACACTCGTTGGTCATGTATTCCAAAAGACCCAACACTCGTTGGTCATGTATTCCAAAAAGACCCAACATTTGTTGGTCATGTATTCCAAAAAGATCGAGCTTTTGTTGGTCATGTATTTCAAAAGATCCAGCAACTCATTGGTCATGTATTTCAAAAGATCCACCACTCGTTGGTCATGTATTCCAAAAGATCCAGCTCTCGCTGGTCGTGTATTCCAAAAAGACCCAGCTCTCGCTGGTCATGTGTTTCAAAGGATCCAGCTCACGATGGTCGAGCTCCCAAATCAATATGTTCCATAAATCAAACCTTCAGGGTGCAGTTTCTCAATTCTATTATTTCCAAACCTTCAGATCTTTAATCTCTCAAATTCTATCAGTTCCCAACCTTTGGGTTGCAATATTTTCAAAATTTCATCATTTCCTCAATCCTCGGGTTATAATCTCTCAAATTTTAATCATTTTAAAAAACCTTCAGATAAAACCTTTTTAAATCAAATCCAGTGTTTTTCATTGGTCGGGATTTCAAATCCAGTGTTTTCACTGGTCGGGATTTCAAAATCTAGTGTTTTCACTAGTCGGGATTTCAAAAATCCAGTGTCTTCACTGGTCGGGATTTCAAAATCCAGTTTCTTATAACTGGTCGGGATTTCAAAATCCAGTGTTTTCACTAGTTGGGATTTCAAAATCCAGTTTTTCATAACTGGTCAAGATTTCAAAATTCAGTGTTTTCACTGGTCGGGATTTCAAAATCTAGTGTTTTCACTGGTCGGGATTTCAAAATCCAGTTTTTTATAACTGGTCAGGATTTCAAAATCCAGTGTCTTCACTGGTCGGGATTTCAAAATCGAGTGTTTTTACTGGTCAGGATTTCAAAATTCAATGTCTTCACTGGTTCAGATTTCAAAATTCAGTGTTTTCACTGATCGGGATTTTAAAATCCAGTTTTTCATAACTGGTCGGGATTTCAAAATCCAATTTTCCATAACTAGTCAGGATTTCAAAATCCAGTGTTTTCATTGGTCGGGATTTCAAAATCCAGTGTCTTCACTGGTCGGGATTTCAAAATCCAGTGTTTTCACTGGTTGGGATTTCAAAATCCAGTTTTTCATAACTGGTCGGGATTTCAAAATCCAGTGTTTTCACTGGTCGGGATTTCAAAATCCAGTATCTTCACTTGTTGGGATTTCAAAATCCAGTGTTTTCACTGGTCAGGATTTCAAAATCCAATTTTTCATAACTGGTCGGGATTTCAAAATCTAGTGTTTTCACTGGTAGGGATTTCAAAATCCAGTTTTTCATAACTGGTCGAGATTTTAAAATCCAGTTTTTCATAACTGGTCGGGATTTCAAAATCCAGTTTTTCATAACTGGTCGGGATTTCAAAATCCAGTGTTTTCACTGGTCGGGATTTCAAAATCGAGTGTTTTCACTGGTCGGGATTTCAAAATCCAGTTTCTTATAACTGGTCAGGATTTCAAAATTCAGTGTTTTCACTAGTCGGGATTTTAAATCCAGTGTTTTCATTGGTCGAGATTTCAAAATCTAGTTTTTCATAACTGGTCGGGATTTCAAAATCCAGTGTTTTCACTGGTCAGGATTTCAAAATCTAGTGTTTTCACTGGTCGGCATTTCAAAATCCAGTTTTTCATAACTGGTCGGGATTTCAAAATCCAATGTCTTCACTGGTCGGGATTTCAAAATCCAGTGTTTTTACTGGTCAGGATTTTAAAATCCAGTGTTTTCACTGGTTCGGATTTCAAAATCCAGTGTTTTCACTGGTCGGGATTTTAAAATCCAGTTTTTCATAACTGGTCGGGATTTCAAAATCCAATTTTTCATAACTAGTCGAGATTTCAAAATCCAGTGTTTTCACTGGTCGGGATTTCAAAATCCAGTTTTTCATAACTGGTCAGGATTTCAAAATCCATTGTCTTCACTGGTCGGGATTTCAAAATCCAGTTTCTCATAACTGGTCGGGATTTCAAAATCCAGTTTTTATAAACTGGTTGGGATTTCAAACTCAGTGTTTTCACTGGTCGGGATTTCAAATCCTGTTTCTCATAACTGGTCGGGATTATCAAAATCCAGTTTCTTATAACTGGTCGGGATTTCCAAAATCTAATGTCTTCCATCAGTCAAGTTCTCCAAAGTCTAATTCTTGCACCATTTCTCCAAATTGCAACTAAAGGTCTCATCAAAATCTATATTGAGTGATTATTTCATGAAAAGATTCTGGAACATTCTACCAATTTGCTAAAAACATTCGTTGATTCTAAAAAATCTGACTACACAAAAGAATTACCTTTAGTATTCTTTGCAAAAGGTGAAGCTTTTCGCGAAAAAAGGGATAAAATTCAAATCTTTTTCCTGTTGCTCAACCAAAAGGATGTAAGAAATATTCTCGATATGATCAATGAAAGAAATATTCAATGAGTTTGAAAAGCCAGAAGTGAATTGATATTGATTGTGGCTATGGCGCATGTTTTAAGATGACTATCTGGCAATCAGGCAGTGGAAATATCTTGAGCTATAAAAGAATCCATTCAATCTATATCTTCTCATTCATTTAAAGTTGTAATCAAATATCTATAAAAAGGATCTCTCAACTGTTGTCAAGATGAAGACGAATATGCAAGCTAGACCCCCGGGGCCAAAGAAGATTTGAATCATCTCCAAGATGAAGGAGTTTGTGAAGAATCCTTCCAGGGAAAGTTCAGATCACCGTCGAGATGAAAGCGAGTGTGATGAACCTACCGACAAACCCTAAAAGATATTTGATTTCTGCTATCATCTAAAGACCTTTTGAGCTAATATCATCAATAGAATTCCTGAGATAAAAGAAGGATCAGAACATCTCCAAGATGAAGGAGTTTGTGACGTACCCTTTCCCGAAAAAGGGAGAGAAGTCAGCATATCTCCAAAATAAAGGATGATGTTAAAAACCTGAGAAAGTTTAATGACTCGAAAAGAGTGCAAAAGGATCATCATGGGAAAACACCCATATATCAAACTGCCGAAATTGCCAGAAGTCATCCTTTCTTATGCAAAATTCTTTTATCAATATCTCTTCACTACTTGCTTTTATGAAATTAAAAATATCTCTTCTCTTCTCATATCAATGAAATGGTGTTACGACAATGAAGTTGTATATGATACTTCAAGTACAAGGTTTTGATGATGAGCAAGTGAATCAACTACATTTCAGCTAAGGCAATAAAGAAATATGACAAGCATTGAAGAATTCGATGAAGAATCTTTGAAGACTAGTGTGCAAATGTAAAATTCATTAAAAGTCTTAGATTCTTGTAAGAGCCTTACTTAGAGTGCATATTTCGGTTGCATTTCACCTAAAAAGTCTTTAGAAAAACTTTTCTAAAAGAACCCTTCATGAAAATCTTTTTAGAAAACTCTTTATTTAATTTTTTGTGTTTATTAGTCGACCAATAGACTCACCAGTCGACTAATCCTTTTGCGCCAAATTTTCTAAACAAAATATCATTTTTGTCAAATTAGTCGACCGAAGGTTTTATCAATCGACCGGACAGAATGTCTATTTTCTGAAAATTTAACAGCAGTTGACTAATGACTTTATCAGTCGACCGGACAAAACATGTATCTTCAGAAAAGTTTCGCAGCAGTCGACTGAAAGGTTTTTTAGTCTACTGATGATATTATCAGTCGACTAATTTTTTCTCTAGTTGACTAAGTTTCAAATCTTCAGATTTTTCAAACGGCTCAATAAACAGATCAGTCGATCGACAATAACTGTCAGTTTATTAATAGCTAATTATCAGTCGACTAACTATTGTTCCAGTCGACTAATTTTTTTGTTTTTTCTGAAAATTTAAAAAGGCGTGTCTTTTCATTTTTCAAACATTTTAATCGTTCAAAATGGACTGTTTTGACACCCTTTCATATCTTTAACGCATGCAATGTTTCAACTATAAATATGAGTGCATTTTACACTCAAAAGCACTGCAATTCAATCAATTTGAATCTATTACTCTTTGCTTTTCACTCATATTCATTTTCTCACTCACGTGATATTTTTCACTTCATTTTTTCACTCAAATTCCTTTGAGAGACAGTGAATTCGTGAGTAGAGTATTTCAACAACCTCAAAAGCCAATTTCATCTCATTTGCATTCATAAGAAAGGCTCATAGGTTGTTTTGTAAGTTGTTACTTATTTTTTTGTAAAAGGAAGGACTCATTGGTTTAAAGAAGTTGTTTTGCTTTCAGTAGGTGTGTTACTGGAAGTGGGATCAGATTTGGTCTGTATGATCTTGTAGTTACTCAAGGTTGATAGTGGAAATCTCAAGCGGGTTTTGCTTGGGGACTGGATGTAGGTCGGGAAAGATCGAACCAGGATAAATTATTGTGTTCTTTGTGTGTTTGCTTTGTGAATTGCAAAATCTGTCAAAATTCCAAAGACGATATTCAAAATCACTATTCATCCCCCCTCTAGTGCTTGTTGCATCGATCCTACTGCACTTTCATTTGATATCAGAGCAGGTTTGCTATTATTTTGATTTGACCATCATCTAGCATGGCAACAACATCTTCTCAGCACAGAGAAGGATGCTCCTATGTTCGTCCTCCTCTCTTCAACGAAACTAACTATGGATACTGAAAAGTGAGAATGACAATATTCTTACAATCCATGGATCTCAAAATTTGGAGAGTCGTTTCAAAAAAGTACCAAATGCCATCAACTGATTTCAGTCAATGGACAGATAAAGAAAAGAAGACTGTTTCACTTAATGCCAAGGCTATGAATGCATTATATTATGTCGTTTACAAGGTAGAGTTTAATCGTATCTCTCAATGCTCTACAGCAAATGAAATCTGGCATACTCTTCTTGTGACTCACGAAGGTACATCAAAGGTAAAGGAATCTAAAATTGCTTCTTTAGTTCATAAATTTGAATTGTTTAAAATGAAGCAAAATGAATCTATATCGGACATGGTAACAAGAATGACCGATATCACTAACACTCTGAAATCCCTTGGAAAAGAATATTCACAAGTGGTATTAGTCAAAAAAATTCTAAGGTGTTTAACTCCTGAA
Organism: Nuphar pumila; assembly: GCF_984573655.1. NCBI lineage: Eukaryota > Viridiplantae > Streptophyta > Magnoliopsida > Nymphaeales > Nymphaeaceae > Nuphar > Nuphar pumila. Next base: position 99,155,898 of record NC_143251.1, read on the forward strand.
TGGGAGAGAAAAACCACAGCTATTAAGGAAGAAAATGATTTAAACACTCTTACTCTTGAAGATTTGGTTGGTAACTTAATGGCATATGAAGTCCAACTTCAAGACAGACAAGAAGAAGAACCCAAGAAGAAATCTCTTGCTTTTAAGGCTACTTCTGATTCTGAAAATTCAGAAGAAGATAAAGATGAAGATATTGTCCTTATTACATGGCAATTCAAAAGATTCATCAAAAAGGGAAGATTTCAAAGAAAGGTAAAGAAAGCGTATTCTTTCAATCCAAATGAAGTCAAGTGCTTTAACTGCAAAAAGTCAGGACATATCAAGAAAGATTGTCCTCTTCTCAAAATCAAGCCCAAGGACCAATTCAAGAAGAAAAAGGCATTTCAAGCATGTTGGGATGATAGTGACACCTCTTCCGATGAAGAATCAAATGAAGAAGTCGCCAACATGTGCTTTGTAGCATAAGAAGACTCTTGTAGCATAAGAAGACTCGGTAAGTCAATTTGACTATGATGATTTATTAGAAGCATTCAATGATTTATATACTAAATTTAAGAGTCTAAGTTCTAAAAACAAAGAGTTAAAAACTGAAAATTCAACTCTTAACTCTCAAAACAAAGTGTTACTTCAAGAGATAGAATATCTCAAGAAGGAAAACTCTTGTCAAGCATTTGAGATAAAAGAATTTGGAATTAAAACCATTCTCTTACAAAAAGAAATAACTTGTCTAAAAGAAAAATTAAATGATCTTCTTTCTATTGTGACCAAATTCACAAATGGTCAAGAGAATCTAGAAAGATGTCTTGGTTCTCAAAGATGCTCGATTAGTAAAACCGGATTGGGATATAGCTTCTTTGATACTCAAAATAGACCAAACTATGTGGTGAAGAATCAAAGACAATATTCTCAACCATTTGTTCAAAGAACTAAATTTTCTAGTTATAATAGAAATGCATCTAATCATGGCACTTATAATGCTTATAAGCCTAGACATGATTATTCTAGAAATGCTAAATCTTGTTATAGAAAGAATACTTTTTATCAAAGGAAACCAAAATCTAAATGGATATGGGTTCCTAAGACTAACTCTCATGGACCCGAAAATAGAAAGGGGTCAAATGCTTTGTCTTCTAATTTTGTTGTAGGTACACAAAATAAGGAGCAAATGGATATTGGATAGCGGTTGTTTCAAACATATGACTGGAAGGCCGGAGTTATTTTCCACCCTCCAAAGTAAGGATGGAGGAACCGTCACCTTTGGTGACAATAACAAGGAAAAAGTAATAGGTATTAGTAATATTGGTAATCCAAAATTTTCCTTGATAGAAAATGTTCTTTTAGTAGATGGTTTAATGCATAACTTATTATCCATTAGTCAATTATGTGATAAAGGTTTTCTTGTTTCCTTTGAACATGATTTATGTTTAATTTCTGATTTTCAATCTAAAAAGATCATTTTTAAAGGTAAAAGAAAGAACAATGTGTATGAACATTATCTAGATGAGTTACCCACTTTTAATGAAAAATGTCTTATTGTTTCAAATGAAATTCAATGGTTATGGCACAAGAGACTTGGACATGTTAATTTTAAAATTATTTTCAGGTTATCCAAGAATGATCTTGTTAGAGGTCTACCTAGAATACCATATAAGAAGGATCACTTATGTGATGCTTGCCAAATGGGTAAACAAATCAAGAGTTCTTTTAAAGCAAAAGATATAGTTTCAACAAAACGTCATCTTGAACTTTTACATTTAGATCTATTTGGACCATCTAGAATTCAAAGTTTGAATGGTAGCAAGTATGCTTTTGTTATAGTAGATGACTATTCTCAATTTACATGGGTGATTTTTCTAAAAAGCAAAAATGATGCTTTTTCTGAATTTTCCAAACTTTGTAGAAGAATTACAAATGAAAAATCTACATCTATTATTAAAATTCGTAGTGATCATGGTGGTGAATTTGAAAATGAATCTTTTCTAAAGTATTGTGATTTACATGGTATATCTCACAACTTTGCTTTTCCTAGAGCGGCTCCACAAAATGGAGTTATTGAAAGAAAGAATAGAACTTTACAAGAATATGCTAGAACCATGATTCAAGATAAAAATTTACCAAAATACTTTTGGGCTGAAGCAATAAATACAGCATGTTATGTTTTAAACCGTGTTCTTATTCGACCAATCTTACATAAAACATGTTTTGAATTGTATTATGATCGTATACCAAAGATCTCATATTTCAAAATTTTTGGTAGTAAATGCTTCTTGTTAAATACCAAAGATAATCTTGATAAATTTGATTCAAAATCAGATGAATCAATATTTCTTGGATATTCTTCTAGAAGTAAAGCTTATCGTGTTTTTAATAAAAGAGCATCTTGCATTGAAGAATGTTTACATATTGCATTTGATTAGAATTGTGAGCAGGTTATACCTCTAAGCGAAGAAGAAGAAGTAATACTTCAAGAAGGACCTTTGATAGAGAGTACTTCTCAAGAAAATGTTCATCTTCAACCTGTTTGGAAAGAAGTTCCCAATCATCCACATGAACAAGTTATTGGAGAAATAAAGAGTGGTGTCCAAACTAGAAGGCAATTGCAATATATTGCAAATATTGCTTTCATATCTAAAATAGAACTAAAGAATATCAATGAGGCTTGTGATGATGAATTTTGGCTTTTGGCCATGTCTGAAGAACTTAACCAATTTACTAGGAATGATGTATGGGGATCTAGTTGATAGACTAAAGGATCATCCAGTAATTGGAACAAGATGGGTCTTACGAAATAAGCTGGACGAAAATGGCGAAGTTATTCGAAACAAAGCAAGGCTAGTAGCACAAGGCTATAATCAAGAAAAAGGCATAGATTTTGATGAAACCTATGCATTGGTGGCTCGATTGGAGTCAATTCGAATGATGCTTGCTTTTGCTCGTTACATGAACTTTAAGTTATATCAAATTGATGTTAAGAGTGCATTCTTAAATGGACACATCAATGAAGAAGTTTATGTAGAGCAACCTCCAAGCTTTGAAAATGAGAAATATTCAGAAAAAGTCTATAAATTAAAAAGAGTTTTGTACGGACTTAAACAAGCACCAAGAGCGTGGTATGAAAGACTATGAAATTTTCTAGAACAATCTGGTTTTTCCATTGGTCGGGTAGACTCCACTTTATTTATTAAAAATCTTAATTCAGATATTCTTATTGTGCAAATTTATGTTGATGAAATAATATTTGGTTCTACTAATGATTCTCTTTGTAAAGAATTTGCTAAAGCTATGCAGGAAGAGTTTTAAATGAGCTTGATGGGCGAATTAAACTACTTCCTTGGACTTCAAATAAAGCAAACTGAAGAAGGAATCTTTATCAACCAGGCTAAGTATATAAAAGAACTTCTCAAGAGGTTTGGGATGGACTCATCAAAATCAATAAGAAATCCTATGAGCACAACTACTTCTCTTGATAAAGATGAAAATGGTAAAAATGTAGATACTAAGCTCTACAGAGGTATGATCGGATCTCTATTATACTTAACTGCTAGTCGACCTGATATTATGTTTAGTGTTTATATGTGTGCTAGATTTCAAGCTAATCCAAAGGAATCTCATTTAACTGCAGTAAAACAAATTCTTCGTTATTTGAAAGATACTTCAAATTTTGGTTTGTTTTACCCAAAATCATCTTCCTTTGATTTAGTTTCATATAGTGATGCAGATTTTGCAGGAAGTAAATCTGATCGCAAGAGTACTAGCAGAACTTGTCATTTCTTAGGAAATTCCTTGGTCTCTTGGTTTAGTAAAAAGCAAAATTTAGTGTCACTCTCAACAACTGAAGCAGAATATATAGCGGCTAGTTTAGCGTGTTCACAAGTACTATGGATGAAACAGACCTTAAAAGATTTTGGTTTGAATTACTCCACAACAACTATTTATTGTGATAACACTAGTGCTATAAATCTTTCGAAAAATCTTGTTCAGCACTCAAGAACTAAGCATATTGAAGTTAGACATCATTTCTTAAGAGATCATGTATTAAAAGGATATATTTCATTAAATTTTATTTCCACTAATGAACAACATGTTGTTATCTTCACTAAACCACTTAAAAATGAAAAATTTATGAGAATTAGAAGAGAACTAGACATTTGCTTTTTTTGGATTTATAAAATACTAATTTTTTTAACAAAATCTCAAAATCGCACCTTATTAGTCGACTGATAAAATTCTAGTCGACTGATGCTTTTAAAAAATTTTACAGAATGAGTCGCACCTTATTAGTCGACCGATAAAAATCTAGTCGACTGATATTTTTTTAAATTTTTTTAAAGGACCCGATACCCCTTGGTTTTTAATGCATCGTTTCATTTTTACGCACCTTTTCATTTTTCTTAAACAAAACCCTTTGAAAAATGAAACCCTCTCTCTCTTCTGAAAAAACCTCGGAGTGTCGTGCGAACCTCTTCTCGCTGGAATCTTCTGGCCGTGACAGGGAGTCTCTTGACTTTTCGCCGGAATCCTCTTGTCGTGACCGGTGCCTCTTCAGTCCTTGCCGGAATCCCCTTGTGGCAGCCTCCTCTCACCTGTCGTCATCCACCGCGGACTCCTCCTCATCTCTTCCCTCTTGCCTAAAATCTATGGGGAATCGACATCCCTTTTCAGTGGGTTGTTACTGATGATTATTTTGGCCACTACCAACGAATTTGAAGGCACATCATTCACTTTGCACAAAGTATTTCTGTTGCACGACGACGGATATCTTCCTCCCGTCGGACGTCATTTGGAAGCCGACATCAACACCATCTTCAATTGTTCTTCTCAACGACTGTGTTGATCAATCATTCTCTGCAACTGGAATTTTTTTTGGGTGAATCTGTTTCAACCATGCCTCGTCAGAAGACTGCATCCGCACAAGGTTCTCCTCCTTTTACACCTCCAGCACGCCATGGATTTTCTCTCAGACTACTCAGAAATCCTTTTTTATATGATACTTTTGGATCGATTTCTGCACTTCCTATTTTACCAGGCCGAAATGTCCTGCTTCATCTGTTTTCTCGTTATAAAATCAGAGAATTATTTTCAGGTATTTCACATATTTTTATGCCGGTGCAGACCCCCTTCATTATCCTTTTCTGATCCACTTATTTTACACAAATTTACAAATTGATCATGATACTGGAATTCTTTCCTCTCTTGTTCGCGATGTTGAAATTGTGTTTGATTCTAAAATGCTTGGACAAATCCTAGTATTCCACCTTCAGACACTCTTTTCAATACTATTGAACTTAATGATGAAAGAATTTTGGAACAAATTCTTCTTCTCGGTGCACCTCATTGTCTTCCTTTCAAAAATACCAATCTTTAAACTCGTGCACACATTGTTGGATGAATCCTTGCTCATAATGTTCTACCTAAAACTAGTTCTTTTGATTACTATTCCACAGATCTATCTACGGCTCTTTATGTCTTATTTGGAAATATTTCTGTAAATTGGGCCAACGTGTATTTTACTAATTTGTGGAAACAAAAACCATTTCTTCCGTATAGATGTCTTCTTACTCGTATTTTCAGATATTTCAAAGTTCTCTTAACCAATGAAAAATATATTGAACAAAAGGAGTACTTTGATCAAACTATTTTTAAACGTATGAAAATCAAATATCTGCCTCCTTTAAACTTTGATCAAACTAAACCATCTGAACCATCAATTTCTAAACCCTCACCATCTTCTGTGACACCTTCATCTCAAGCAAAATGAATGAAATTTTCTACTAGTCAAGACAGTGATGAAGTTTTGCAGCGACTGGAAGCTTTGGAGCTGCATCAACACACTTTTTGTGAAGATGTTACTCAACAACTTTCTTTGATTCAGAAAGATATTACTGCACTCAAGGAGTTGCTCAACTCACTCTTCTGATCTTTGATTAATGTCCTTACTAAACTTTGATACTTTATGGGTTGTAATATTTTGAACTTGAATTTACATTTTGCTTATGTTATGACTGCCCTTACTCTTTTTTATTATGACAAAGGGGGAGAAAAAGATAGAACTTGGTAAAAAGATAGAACTTGGTGTCGCTTGGTAGACACATGATGAAAATTGTAAAAAGAAAGAGAAAAAGACGGAAATTACATGAGAAATTGCATAAAGATTGAACTTGCATGAGAAATTAAGAGAAAAAGATAAAAATTGCATATTGCATTATGACATGGAAATTACATCATGTCAAAGCATTGAAAATTGCATTTATGAAAAAGTTTTAAAAATGCATGAAGTAATGATGGAAATGCAAATCAATCAATATGCGATATATTTGCTTTGAATGTACTAACTTTTAATGTTGTGCAGCATATTGATAGGGGGAGTAAAATCTCCATCTATGCATCTAAATGCTTCATCTTTGATTAAGTTTGTCATCATCAAAAAGGGGCAGATTGTTACGACAATGAAACCGTACATGATACTTCAAGTACAAGGTTTTGATGATGAGCAAGTGAAACAACTGCATTTCAGCTAAGGCAATGAAGAAATATGACAAGCATTGAAGAATTCGATGAAGAATCTTTGAAGACTAGTGTGCAAATGTAAAATTCATTAAAAGTCCTAGATTCTTGTAAGAGCCTTACTTAGAGTGCATATTTTGGTTGCATTTCACCTAAAAAGTCTTTAGAAAAACTTTTCTAAAAGAACCCTTTATGAAAATCTTTTTAGAAAACTCTTTATTTAATTTTTTGTGTTTATTAGTCGACCAATAGACTCACCAGTCGATTAATCCTTTCGTGCCAAATTTTCTAAACAAAATGTCATTTTTGTCAAATTAGTCGACCGAAGGTTTTATCATTCGACCGGACAGAATGTCTGTTTTCTGGAAATTTAGCAGTAGTCGACTAATGACTTTATCAGTCGACCGAACAGAACATGTATTTTCAGAAAAGTTTAGCAGCAATCGACTGAAAGGTTTTTCAGTCTACTGATGATATTATCAGTCGACTAATTTTTTCTCTAGTCGACTAAGTTTCAAATCTTCAGATTTTTCAAACGGCTCGATAAACAGATCAGTCGACCGACGATAACTATCAGTCTACTAATAGCTAATTATCAGTCGACTAATTTTATCATTTTTCCTAAAACTTTAAAAAGGCGTGCCTTTTCATTTTTCAAACATTTTGATTGTTCAAAATAGACTGTTTTGACACCCTTTCATACCCTCAATGTATGTAATATTTCAACTATAAATATGAGTGCATTTTACACTCAAAAGCACTGCAATTCAATCAATTTGAATCTATTACTCTTTGCTTTTCACTCATATTCATTTTCTCACTCACGTGATATTTTTCACTTCAGTTTTTTACTCAAATTCCTTTGAGAGACAGTGAATTCGTGAGTAGAGTATTTCAACAACCTCAAAAGCCAATTGCATCTCATTTGCATTCATAAGAAAAGCCCATAGGTTGTTTTGTAAGTTGTTACTTATTTTTCTGTAAAAGGAAGGACTCCTTGGTTTAAAGGAGTTGTTTGCTTTCAGTAGGTGTGTTACTGGAAGTGGGACCGGATTTGGTCTGTATGATCTTGTAGTTACACAAGGTTGATAGTGGAAATCTCAAGCGGGTTTTGCTTGGGGACTGGATGTAGGTAGGGAAAGACCGAACCAGGATAAATTATTGTGTTCTTTGTGTGTTTGCTTTGTGAATTGCAAAATCCGTCAAAATTCCAAAGACAATATTCAAAAGCACTATTCACCCCCCCCCCCTCTAGTGCTCGTTGCCTCGATCCTACTGCACTTTCAAATGGATAGCTTCCTTGAAGAAAATTATCAGCGCTAAAATTTTGAATTTGACTCTTAAGACCGAAGAGTTAACCTCATTGGAGGAAATACTCTAGGTAAAAGAGGAAATATATTTTGCACATACGTGCACATTTTTAAGCGTTTGAGTCAACTACAATTTTATCTTATTGGCAAAAATTTTTAGCTATTCCAAGAATGAAATAAATATTCAATATCCATTTTGATGCAACCTAACATTGTTTATATCTTTAAAAGGAATTTTCTCATTCAGTTGAAGTATCTCTTCATGTCCCATCACGGTTTCTTCACTCGAGAAATTTGTATGGTCATACCCACTCAGGTTAAGGGTCAAACCTGAACTTTCTGTGAAAGGTCATCTATTCCAAAAGCTATTTCAGTCTCAGCGATGAGACGCCCAAGATCATCCTTTTTCCAAGCTTTAGAGAACCCCACATTCATCCTTTCGCAAACCCCTCTCGGATTTGTTCGTCCAAACTTCGAAGGTCCCATCATGGTTTCTTCTCTCGAGGATTCTATTTGGTCGTCCCTGATGTCTTTTTTTGCAATCGTTGTAAATTTTGAAAAGATTTTTATATGAAAAACATGTGAAAACCAGACATCAAATAATAAAAACCGGTTCTCACTAGTGGATGAGACCGGGTCGAACTCAGGGAACGGGAATATTTCGTATTCAGGTACACAAATCTAAACTATTCTTTATTGCCGAATTATTGAAATGTAAAATGTTCAGAAAAGGTAAAAACAACTAACCATTACAACAAATGAATACCCTTCGCAGAGGGCGTAAAGTGCAATATTTACAAACCCAATTAAATTCCTAAATCTAAACTAAAAAGTAAAAAGACTTTATTCTTCGTACTTCGCGTGTCGTGTAATCACTTCCGCTCCACTCTTGTGCTATCCTGCACAATGCAACTGAACACGAGCAGTACCAGAAATAGAAATAGACTATACTAAACTAACTAAATACTAAAAACACTGAAAGATATCATCAACAGAATGTAATGACAATTCAGGTATTGAAAACAAGAAGAGAAACATGTAAAGAATATTGAATGAGGCAAAACAGGAAAAATTCTTGATATAAAAAAAAAATAGGAAATCGACTTATAGCAACTGAAAAATAAGAAATAAAGGAAACAATAGCAAATGGAATGATTACAACAAACACAGGAAGATGAATTAAAAACAATTATAGAAAATGAATGTAAAAACAATCATAGATTGAAAACAGGAAATCAGAAGAAATTAACAACAGAAATTTAGTAAATGAACAAAAATTCAGGTCGATATTCAATGTATTTCAGACTGAAAATTCACGCATATATTTGATTGGATTCATACACATTTCAGCCATTTAATCCAAAAATCAGACATTCAATTGCTGGATTTTAGCCGATTAGTCTGTTGTGTCGTGAATCAGAGGTAATGAAGCATCTCAAGCTATGCTATTCAGATGAACAGCAGATTGATCTCTGCTGAACCGTTGCAGAGTAGTTCACGGCAAAGCAAGAAATTCCGGTGAATGAAGAAAAATTCCGGCAGCTTCTCAAGATATGATTTTTTGTTTTGTTTTAAATCCAACCGGAGAACAGAGTGGATTCCGGCAGCTTCACACTGAATCATGATTAGCAATCACGATTTCATATCTAATACAAGTATACATTGCCAGAAATTTGACCGTGAATCAGAGGTCTCCGTTAGCTTATTACAGACTTCCGAAAAAAAATTCACCAGAAATTATGATCGATCCAGGTGATCGATCCCTTCTTTTAAAAACAGAATTCTATCGATTTAGATAATCGATATACAAAGCTTAATCCAGCAAATCCAGATCAATGTTTTGATTAAAAAATTAATGCAAGTATTTATTAAAACTATTGATCAGAACAAATATTCAGGCAGATCCTTGTCGATCGCCACAACTCCTTTGCAGATATTTATTTATTTTTGATGTTTTCTTTCATTTTTATTTTCCAAATTGAAGTTTAAACATTATGATTCAGAAAGAATTAAAACTAAGAAGAAGAAGAAGAAGAAGAAGATAAAAAAAAGAGTACTCAGCACTCACCGTGAACCTGAGGGAAGAGGTGTTGGCGACCTCCACCACCGCCGCCGTCGCCGGACTGAAGCTCCACCACCATCACCGGCTGAGGAAGATGAGAAGAATAGGGAGAAGGGGAAGAAAGAGGTAAGAAATGGCCCGGTGTTGGTGGAGGAGGGTGAGAAAAGAGGGAAAGAGGAGAAAGAAGAAGGTTTGGGCGTGAATGGAGGAGGCGCCCGATTTTTTTCTGCTTTTGGGGTTTTAAAAACAACATACCGGTTTGAACCGGTTTGTAACAGATGCAAACCGGTTCAAGCCGGTTTGTTTATTTATTTTTTTAAAATTCAAACCGGTTCAGCCGGTTTATTATTATCTCAATTTTTTTCAAGAAAACCCAAACCGTGTAAACGGGTTGGTTATTTTATTTTTTTTTTTCAATTAAAAAAAACAAAAACTATGTAAACTAGTTTATTATAAAGTTTTCAAAAATCAAAACTTATTTATAAAGAAACTAAAAAAACTATTCTACTAATTTTTCTTTTCTAAACAAAACAAACACTTAAAATGAAAAAAATATTTTTCTATATTATTTTTTTATTTCATTTTTAATTGCAAACTAAAACTAAACTACTTATAACAAAAACTAAAATATGTATAAAAATGTAAAAATAAAACTATTTTTTATGCATTTTCTATTTTTAAATCATTTTAGCACATTTACTCAAAAACTAACATAAAATTGGGTTTTTGAAACATTATTTCATAAAATCATGCATATTTAAATGTTAATAAACCCTGAATTATATGCATGATCAGTCCACTTCAGGTTAAGGGTTAAGCCTGAACCTCGCTTCGCGAGGTATCTTCCTTTTCAGGTTTAGGTTAAACTTGAGTCTCGTTCCAACAAAGTTCCTCATTTTGACGAGGTGTTTTCTTCCAGTCCCATCATGGTTCTTCCCATCGAGGAATCCATGCTTCATATATCCATCCAAGAAAGGATCATACTCAAGTTTCATCTTGCGAGGTATTTTCGCAAAAATGTTCCATCAAGGTCCGCTTATATTCCCTTCCTCATTCAATTCATCTTGATATATCTTCGTCCCATCCAAGTTAAGGGATAAACTTGAGTCATTCCAAAAAGTTGATCTTGTCTCACCCATAAAGACTAGATCAAAATTCTCATTATCCACCATTTTGGGATCTTTATCCAAAGTCCCATCACGATTTCCTCATTTCTGTTATTTGGTCACATCATCTTTGAGAATTTTATTTCCCCAAACAACAATTCAGGGTAAGATGTTAAGCCCGAGAAATCATGCCTTTCAAAGACAAATTCTTCCACACCCAGTTCAGATCTGCTGACTTGGGCATTTTCAAAATTTAGAGTGTTTTCTTTGCCACTGAGCTCGACTTTCAACCGGCTCAGTAGCAAAGAGGGGCATCTGTGAACACACCAAATTTTTTAAAGTTTTGTAAATATGCCTTTTTTGCCCCTGGCCCCATCTTTTGAGAAAATCAAAGCAATTTCAAAACCAAATTTCAGTTATTCTTCAGATTTTCTGGATTAAATTCCATGTTAATATATCCAACTCGGTTTTGGATCCGAACCTAGTGTTTAAAATTCAAATCTGAGCCTCGTTATTCAATTTACAAATTGAAATTATAAAAAATGCCAAAAACATTTTTTTAATGGCTCAAACCGCTCATCCGGTATCCATTTGGATCCACTATTTTATATTTTCTTGATTCGATGTCCAAAACTCGAATATCACCTCAAATTCCGGATCCAAACTCGCTTTCTGAAGAATTTTCAAAAAAATAGCCTCGAATTCTGAGAAAACCCCTCTTTTGTAAATATTTCTCAAAAATACAAAAAAATTTATTTTTAAATCTTTGTTTTCTCGTAAATTTTAGGGTTTTATTCTAAAAATACAAAAATATGGAAAAACAACAAAAAAACCAAAAAAAATCAGAAACACTATGTGAAGAACGAGTAGTTTTAAACTTTTTAAAGTTTGTTTTACTAAAAAACTCCTTTCAAAAACCACTTTATGAAAAATTGTTTTAAAGGGACCCTCTTTTTGGAAAAAATGAAATTTGCAACGGTCTCTCTCCCGCGCTTTCTCCCTCTAGAAGCCTCCATCGAGCTTTCCACCCTTCGATCGTTGGTTTCTCCTCTCCTCTCGTTCATCTTCAACGAACTCCCCCCTCTTTCAGAATTTTCTTCTCTTTCTTTAAAAAGGCATGCGGGAGAATCCCTCCTCATCGAGCGGCACTCATTCACCGGCATCCACTTCACTTCGAGCAGCATCGGATTTTTTTCTCTGGCATCCCAATCCCCCTCACCCGTAGTTCGACTCGTCTTCTTCCTCCTATCGGAATCCCTGCAAAAACCATGGTAAGTGCCCTTCTTACCCTTCATTTTTCTGATCCTCTTATAGTTTTTCTTGTTTTGGTCCCATTGATGCACGTCTGGTGGCATTGGGTTGCTTGTGCAACACCAACCCACCACGGTGCGAAATCAATGGAACAATCATGTTCCTACACCTTAAGTTTCTTCTTTGCGTTGTTATCTTTCATTTTAAGTTTGATTTCAGCATTAATTAGTTGTGAACTTCTGTTTATTTTCCTCAAGAATTTCAAAACCCTCTCCCATAATTTTTTCCGAATTTCCTTTTGATTTCCCATGATTTGCTTATCTCTCTTTTGGTCTCTATGCAACTAAGCTCCTGTTTGATCTAAGGTTATGATCGTCCTCTTTTCCTCTTCTTTTAATGTTGTAATGCACTTTATCCGATAGATCCTTGTTGCATTTGGCTTGCAGCATTATATTTTAATTTTGCATTTCATTTGCCTTGGAATTGATCCAGTGTTAAGGTCATTCTTGTTATTTTGGTATCATAAATTCTTGCCTTATCAAGTCTGTTTGGCCTTGAATCCGTGATCTACCATGAGAGGTCGATCAACACCTTTTATTGATGGCACATCAGAAGAGCATTTCAGAGGTTTTGTCCATCTGGGTCATGTTTTGTTTCCTGTTTATTTTTTTCATGTTTTCTCCTTATGTTTTGTATAAACTTTCAGCCTGATTCTGTTATAGCAAGTGTCTTTTGGTATAGCAATTAGATTGCATTGATTTCACTATGAATCGTCTCAGATTCATAAGGAAACCTATTGCATTGGTATAGCAATTAGATTCACAATTAGAATGCATTGGTAAAAAAAAAAGAAAAATCATAGAGGCCTTAGCATCCTATGATAATACAATTCGTGCCATATTTGCAAGGTTGTGGATGGCCTATGAGTTCTTGTAAAATTTTGGTGTTGTCCCAGTCAAATATTTGCATCGATCTATTGAAGAAGAACCGACCATCACTATGGTCTGGTAAATCCAGTTCAAGGTATCGTGAGCACTCCATGCCCTCAAGCTCAAGATTAGATATTCCACCTGTGAGATAGTGCAGGAATTCTCCAAATTTTGTGTTGATTCACGAACTCATGATGGAGAAGTTTTAATTGGTAATGATTGTTTTGGTATGACTAACTATTGTGGCTGCTATAGTGGAGGTTTGGGGAGTCAATGGAGCGGAAGTTTTTTCAGTTCAATCCAGCCTCATAACAGGGTGAGGACAGAAATAAAAAAAAAAACAGAATAGATATTCATTCACACTGATAGAAGGAATCAATAAATCCATGTATGAAGTCAACAAAGGGATCAACTTTTCAGATCAAATTCGCCCTAGCCTCACAAAAATTGAGCTGGATAAGCATTGCTGGTACTCTGGAGAGTATTAAAAATGAACGTTGCCTAGGTGGGGTAGTTATGGTTGGAAAGACAAGAATTGCTCAATCAAGCATAAGTCTCAAGTGTGCGTACAATGATGTTTAATATCTATATTGCTTCACTTCATTGGTTTTATTTACCTTCATTTCTTAATCGTTTATATTGTTGGGCTTTGATTGTTGACAGCGTTTGAGTCAATGCACAAAACTATACTGCAAGGATTTCATACACTTTCTCATTTTTAGTTTGTTAAAAGGTAGTCAGTCATCACTGTATTAATTGGTTCACTGGTTGAAGATCAGATTTGTTTTGAAAACACATGGCTTAAAAGATTGATTTTGGGCTTGATATGAAACACCCACTTGGTCACTGTAAAAGTTTTTTTTCTTGTTTCTGGTTGGTGAAACATATGATCGGATGAATTGAGACTGGATGCTTTGTTGACCCGAGACCAAACTTTCTGATTTGCTGAAACATATACAATCAGTCATTGTTGATTCAAGAACGACCTTCTGATTTGCTGTCAAGGCCAATCGGCTATAGTTAGGGAGGTCGTTTTGCAGAAAATGACTCGTTGTTCTGCTGATTCATATTTGTAAAAAGCTTAATCAATCGGGCAGATACTTTAGGGACCCAAGAAAATGGATTCCAACATCAGGATGAGTTAGTTCATTGCGGCAGAAGGCTTGCAATAGAGTGTATTTTCTGAAGTTAGTGAAATGGTTTTACTATTGTCTGCAAATTTTTTTTTTTAGTTCTGTAGCAAGCACTGTTGTGATCTCTATTGTTGCACCCTTAGCAGTGCTTGACATCGTTGAAGCTTTCACTGTGCACAGCGTCCACCTTGTAGTCACTTCATATACCCATCTTTCTGCAAACAACAAACTATTCACAAACATCACTTTATTGTAGCGTTAGTTAGTTCCAGCTATTGTGCATTATGTGGCACTCTGTAGCACGCACAATACTTACCTGTGCACATGTTTCATGTCGCATTCATATTGCTACTGTGCATATATTCACCATGGCCACCTCTATACCTGCACTCATCTGCTGCAAACGACACTATTCACAGGTATTTGTAGCATCAGTCAGTTTCATTTACCTGCAGCCTCTAACCCATCTTTCACCCTACCCTCATCATGTCATCAACAATATATACCCCCTTGGTGCTTCACACATCTTCTGTCCACTTATTTCACTGCCCATGCATGGTGTTTAGTGTATATAAAATGAAAAGTCTCACTGTATTGGAGAAAGAGACGAGATCTCATTTTTTTTTCTTGATACAGAGTAATGGATATATTCACTTTGCCTTGTGAAGTTCTGGAACACTTGGAAAATTGTCTCAGGATCAAGGTTTATGATATGGTGTGGCATTAATATTTGCATTTTTGAGATAATATGGATATTCTAGGTGAAGTTTGCATTCGCATGGTGAAATCTATGCTTGTGTATTATTGTACACACTGTTCTGGATGTTGGTTTATTGTTATTACTTTCTAGTGCAACACTGTATTTTTGGGGGTTGGCGTGTGCTTTGCGGGGGGAAGGAATTCCAGTTATTCCAGCAAAACTGGATGGAGATAAATTCCGATTGTCAGTCTGAATTTATGACAAGCCATGAACTTTTTCTGCATATATGTTGAAATCACTGTATTTCTGTCCCCTTTAGCAAGTTTTTTCAACGGCTTCATTCAAAACACTTCAATGCCCCTACACTTAACAAGTGTAAGTTGCCGCTATAGTCTATTTGAATCCACAGTAGTATGAAGCATTGATGTGTTGTCCTAACACTCGCAGCAATATGACAGCATAGTTCCTAATCCCATTTATCTGCATATAAGCACAACATCACCATACTCATGTACCACCTTTTCACTGCATATTCAGTGTAATATTTGCAGCATGCCTGTAATTATGCTCACTTACCTATTCCATTTCACACATATACCCCATTCCAACACCCAAAACCTCCACTTCATCCTCTGCAGCCTTCCATTTATAGAATCTTCATCACTTTCCCCAGGCACTGTCATGCTTAGGAAATTGTACTGTAGGTAGCAACCTTCCTATCCTTACCACTGCCTTTGCATATTTGTGGCAGACTTGTGGGCTTTCCTGCACCTTGCACACATACACTGTCATGGCACCATGACCGACCCCTGTCAGTCCCCAACCACCATATCCATTCTCACTGTCCTTTAAATAGGAAGCATTGTCACTTAGGCGTTATTTAGCATATATCATTTGTTGGGCCAGCGGACCATATGGTTAGTGGTGTATTAAATAATATGGGATCATATGCTCAGTCTTTTGGCATTTACTTAGTTTTGTCACATGCATTATAATATATATACTTTGTATGGTACTAAACCCCGTGTTGTAGGAAACTCATAAGAATTGCTATTTCCTTTCCTAGGAATTAGAAACTTTTGTAATTTTGAGTTAAACTCAACATTGTAATAGTTAGATGTTAATAAAAAATTTATATTTCATGCTCTTAGATAGGATGAATGAGCATATAAATGTCATAAGTTGCTTGTTTCATACCATTTTCCCCTTATTTCCCAAAAAATTCACAAATGGGCACACGAATGGCACGTGCATCATTTTATAAGAGGTGATTAAATCATAAGTTGATGATTTACATCAATGGCCATAGTCAGGATGTGAACAAAACTTAGGGTTTTCATCTTTTATAGAATAACACTGGATCCCTCTTCAAAAATCATTATATTTTTCTCAATATTTTCCTCTTTTATCAGAGTTAAGTTTAAACATAATTCAATATATATATCAATGGACATAGTCAGGATATATTGAGAGCTAATTTCATTTTAAACTCTATAAAGGCACCAAAATATATTTTATTCTTCACTTGAATTTAAATATGATTATTATATAATACATTCAATGACCATAGTCGGGGATGTATTATATCTTCAATCTTATTTCAATTCATTTAAAGAATGAAATATGATTTTCAAAATTCTTTAATTCATTCATCATTTAGGATAGAATTATATCATATTTTCAAAATCCAAGTGATTTTGAGATAATTCTTCAAATACCTTTTTCATTTCTCAAATCCATTTTTATTTATAAAATTCAAATTCAATTCTATCTCATTTCAAGATTCAAAATTTAATTTCAAAGTCCAAATTGACTTTGAAAATTCAAAATCATTTTTTATATTCAAAATTCCATCCCAAATTCAAATCAAATTTCAAAATTCAATTCAACTTTGGAATTCCAAATTCATTTTCAAGATTCAAATTCCAAATTCAAATTCAAAGTTCAATTCAACTTTGAAAATTCAAACTCATTTCCATTTTCAGAATTCGATTTTAAATTCAATTTAATATTCAAAATCAAATTTCAAAGTTCAATTTAACTTTGAAATTCCTGATTCATCTTCTGATTTCAGAAACTCAAGCTCTAGATCAAGTTTTCCCTTTACTTTCATTGAGTCTTGATTCTCAAAATTAAAAATCAAAGTTTTGAGATTGATTCTGAATCTCAAAATTTGATTCTTTTTCCTAAGTTTTCAAATTCAAATCTGGATTTCCAAAATCCAGATCCATCATCAAGCCCCATTGGGATTTTCTAAATCCAATTCCATCTGGGATTCTAGATTTAGAACCCAATTTCCACCTTGGATTCGGGTTTTCAAATCCAATTCCATTTTTCGGATCCAACTCCATCTTGGATCTCAAACTTTGGATCCAATTCAATTTAGGATTCCAGATTTCCAAACCCAATCTCCATCCTGGATTCCAGACTTCAAATCCAATTCCATTTAGGATTCAAGATCCCAGATTCAACTCCATCTTGGGTTCCAGACTTCGGATCCAATTCCATTTAGGATTCCAGAATTCAACTTGGATCCCAGACTTCGGATCCAATTCCATTTAGGATCCTAGAATTTAACTTCATTTTGGATCCCAGACTTCAAATCCAATTCCATTTAGGATTCCAGATTTCAAAATCCAATTCTATTCCCAACTTCATATTTCAAAGCCAAATTCCTTTTTCAAATCCCATCTGGATATCTTAAATCCAATATTATTTTCGAATCCCATTTGGATTTCTTAAATCCAAAACTCCATCCTGACTTCAAATTTTGAATCTGGAATTCAATTTCATTTCAAATTTCATCTCCTCTCCTGAATCTAGGTTCAAAAATTCAAAATTCAAAGTCCATTTCTGACTTTGAAACTTCCTTTCTTTTCTTTTTATCTCAGCTTCAAATCACTCTTTTCAAAGTCAAGATTTATTCTCTCTGATTATTTCAAAGACTTAGAACTTCAAATCTCTTTCCTGGTATATCTCAAGTTCTAAGTTAAATTCAACTATTTCAAATCATTTTTTCATCACATTTATGTCAGAATCACTTGGAAAATCTCATATTTCCAAAAGTGTTTTCTCAAAAAGCATACATTTCTGCATTTTGCATTGCACAAGCATGATTCTCAGTGCATTTTTGACTTAGAATAAATTCTTAGATAATCTTTTAGCAAAGCAAAAAGGCATAAATTCGATCCTTGGTTTGATTACCCCTGGTAAAGGCGCCAGGAACGGTCGAACCTCGTACCGACAAGAGAATCTCGTCTCCCAATTTTCCCGCAAATATTTCAAAATGGAGGCGAGTAATTTCCTAAAACATTTTAAAAATTAAGGTCAAGTGAGACCTTGCAAAAGAGTTCATCTCTCTTCTTCCTTTTCTCATTCTCTCTTCTTTTCTATCTTTTATTCTCCTTCAAAAAGGGAATAGAGGATAGAAAGGCGGAGAGAAAGGAAAAGAAGAACGAGAGGAAATATTTTGTGATGATCACAAATATTGAGGTAAATAATTTTGCCAAGAAGTCTTTGAGGACACCAAATTTGTCTCTTGCCTGTTCTGTTTTGATTTGATCTGCTCATAAGACTGTCATCTAGTTCAAATGTCTCTTTACTTGAGATGGTCTGTCACAGGCCTTTTTGGGACAATGAATATTCTTTTCATCGATCTCATTGCTTCAATGAGAAAAGTAACTAAGAACTCTACTGTTTGATGACTGATGATAATTTTTTTAGAACCTTCTATCTTTGCATCTCATTCCAATTCTTTGTGTTATGTGTGTTAATGCACTTATTCCTTCCCACCTTCTACAATGAGATTAAGATTTTCTAAGATGTTTTATTGACCAAGATTGATATCTCAATTCAATGCATTATTACCTCTTTTCTCCTTTCTTTTGTGTTGTATTTATATGTATGTGTTGACAACTAAACGGTTTTTTATTCATTTCCACAATCTTCAAAATGAAACTCTGATATTTACTTGAATCAAGTTCTTGGCAAGTGTTTAGATCCCCTTTTCTTAATTTCTCCCTATGTCCAGCATGTTTTAAGGTTTTGATTGTGAGAAATTCAATAATTTAATCATTTATTCTTTCACAGTTTAGAATTTATCTTTGTACGCAGATTCATATCTGTAACTTCTTGATGTTTTCTAAAAAAAATAGTACTTGATAAATATTTATTTTAATCAATGTTATCCTGTATTTGTACGAGCATGATGGAGGAATTATAATGTTAGATTATTCTACATGTATTTTATGTGAATATCTGGGAGGGACCTTTTCTCATTTAGCTTCATTTTACATGCCACTTTCTTGTATGAGCCCTTTTTATGTTGCATTTTTGATGTTTTGTTGATAACGATAAAAAAAAAGAGAAGATATTTTAGGAATTGGCTTGATTATGCTTATTCTAACAATACTAATGCCTTAAATAACACCTTATTGTGACTTGTTGTACCTTCACCGCAGCACTCAGCCGCAACCTTCAGTACTTCCATCTCCCATAGTGTGCATTCACTCTATGTGCACACTCCACATACTGTTTCACCCTCACCTACAGTAGTGCTTGGCACTGCTATAGCTTTTTCTATGCTTACAGCAGTGCCAATGCAATGCTGCGATCTTCACCATCACCTACAGTAGTGCTTGGCACTGTTGTAGCTTTTCATAGGTTTACAGTAGTTCCAATGCACTGTTGTGATGTTCCCCTTGGCACCTATAACAGTGATTGGCACTGTTGTAGCTTGTAACATGCCTACGGCAGTGCCAATGCACTATTGTGGTTTCTCTTTCAAACATCTACAACAATGTCGAGCATTGATGCAGCCCTGTACACAACAATTCCCTGCACAGGCACCACTTACATTCACCTGCCATTTCATCTTCAGCACTTCTACACCCTTGTTGTTCACTTCATCACTTCATCCCACCATCAACACTTCACTACATCCTGTGTATAGTGCCTCACCTCACTGCTGCATACTCACTTGCATTGCACAACTACACTCCCTGCTATCGCACCCCCTGTATGCTCCATCTTATGACACCTTCAAACATCAACTCCACTGTATCACTGCACCTTACTTTTTAAAATACACCAACACTTACAGCACATCCTCTACATAGCCACCTGCTGTATCCCTCTCCACCTATTGCCATGTGCATTATAACATGCTTTTCTCACTAGTTCAATGCATCACATATGCATTTCAATATCCATTTTCCCATTAGCTAAGGATATTACATATGCATTTTAATATCCATTTCCTCATTAGTTTAGTGTATTGTGATCATCGCAAAAATTTTCCTATTCTCTTGTTGGTTTCTCTCTCTTCCTTCTCTTTTCCTTTTCTAACCTCTATTTTCCTCTTTTTTGAAGGGAGTGAAATAAAAGAAAGAAAAGAAAGAGAGAAGAGAAAAGAAAGAAAGAAAGAGAGAAGATGAACTATTTTGCGCGGTCTCACTTGACCTTAATTTGAAAAAATATTTAGAAATTTAACTTGCCTCCGTTTTGAAAATTTGCGGGAAAAATGGAGAGACGGGGTTCGCTCGTCGGTACGAGGTTCGACCGTTCCTGGCGCCTTTACCGGGGGTAATCGAACCAAGGATCGAATCTATGCCTTTTGCTTTACCTAAATATAATCTAAGAATTTATTCTAACTCTAAATGCACAAAGAATCATACTTGTGCAATGCAAGGATGTATGCTCTTTTTGAAAGATATTTTTTGAACATTTTCAAGTTATTCTGAGATGAAAAATTTGATAAGGGAGTGAAGAAATGTTTGAATCTAACTTAGAACTTTGAGATAGATCAGAGAAGTTCTAAGTCTTTGAAATAAATCAGGGTTGGAGGAATAAATGAGAAAGAATGACTTGAAGCTTTGAAATGAGAGGAAATGAAGTTTCAAAGTCAGAAATGAACTTTGAATTTGAACCTAAATTTAAGAAAGGAAATGAATACTTGAGATGGAATTGAATTTAGATTTTTGAAGTTTTGAAATTGGAATGGACTGAGAGAATCAAATGGTATTTAAGAATGGAAATGGATTTAAGAAATTCAGATTAGATCCGGAAATGGAATTGAAATCTAGAATTGGAATTGGATTCTGGATCCTAAACAGAATGGGATCCGAGATTTAGAATCCAAGATGGACTTTGGGTTCTGGATCCTGAAATTGAGTGGATCTGAAGTCTGAGATCCAAATATAGAGTTGGACTCTGGATCCTAAGATGGATTTGGATCTGAAGTCTGAGATCCAATGTAGAGTTGGACTTTGGATCCTAAGATGGATTTGGATCTGAAATCTGAGATCCAATGTAGAGTTGGACTTTGGATCCTAAGATGGATTTGGATCTGAAATCTAAGATCCAAAGTGGAATTGGATCCTGGATCCTAAGATGGATTGGGATCTAAGGTTTGGAATCCATGATGCAATTTGGATCTAAAGTCTAAGATCCAAAAATAGAATTTGTATTTAGAAAACTGGATCCAAGTTGATCTAACTTTGGAGTTGGGTCTTGAAAGTCCAAATGGGACTTTGGAAGATGGATCTGGGTTTTGGAAAACCAAGATTGAATTTAAAATTTAAGAAGAATCAAGATTCAAAATCAATCTCAAACTTGTGATTTTTGAATTTGAAGATAAGAAGATAAGCTTGATTTTTCGAATTTGAAGATGAATCAGAAACTTCAAAGTTAGATTGAACTTTGAAATTGAATTTTGAATTGAGTTGGAATTTTGAAGTTTTGAATATAAAAACGATTTTGGAATTTCAGAGTCAAATGGGACTTTGAAATTGAATTTTTGAATCTTGAAATGAGATAGAATTGGATTTGAATAAGATTTGATCTGAGAAATGAGGAATCACTTAGAATTTTGAAAAGGAAATTTTGAAAATATGATGCAATTCTATCCTATATGATGAATGAATTTAAAGAATTTGAAATTGGATTTTTGAAAAGCTATTCCATTCTTTAAATGAATTAAAACAAGATTGAAGATATAATACATTCTTGACTATGGTCATTGAATGTATTATATAGTAATCTATATTTAAATTCAGGTGAAGAATGAAACACATTTTGTGCTTTTATAGAGTTTTAAATGAAATTAATTCTCAATATACCCTGACTATGGCCATTGGTATATATATTGAATTGATTTTAAGTTAAACTCTGATAAAAGATGAAATATTTGAAAATATGATGATTTTTGAAAAGGATCCAGTGTAGATCCAGTGTTATTTTATAAAAGATAAAAATCCTAAGTTTTGTTTACATCCTGACTATGGCCATTGATGTAAATCATCAACTTAGGATTAATTACCTCTTACGACATGGTGCACGTGCCATTCGTGTTGCCATTTGTGAGAATTTGAGAAATAAAGGCGAAAATGCATGGAAAATAAGCAATTTATGATATTTACAATGCCCATTCATTCTATCTAAGACAGGAAATGTAAATTCTTATTAAGCTCTAACTATTACATAAAATTGAATTTACAACTCCTAATGGTGACATTTTACATATATTCCCTTCAAAACAACTGGGTTAGCACCATGTAAATATAGAAGGAAATGGAAGATATTGCATTGAAAAATGTAGATGCATATGTTTATGCCTATTCTAATGGAGGATATATATATATACAAGATGTTATTCTCATATTTAGATCTAAAAATTCATATGGAGAGCCTTACGTTAGGGGGAAAATATGCATGTGAATATGACGGAAATTTATATGGCAAAGGCATAGGCAATGCCTTAAGCTAAATGAAAAAGATGTATATATCTTCCTAAGGCTAATGAAGTCCTATATGTGAAAGGCATATACAATGCCTTTAGACTAAATGAAAGTCTATATTTATCCATCCAAGGTCATACATATATCTATGGACAAGATGCAGTGGACAAAGTGCAAGATGTGCTATATACATATGAAATGACATAATGCACTTGTGAAAGGTAAGAAGGTGGCTCACAGCAACTCACCGAATCACGGTAGGAAGTATGAAGCTATAGCAATGGCAAATGAAGAAAATATAATATTGTGCACAGTATAAAGGGCGCACACAGTATATACATGCATTATGGGATGCAGGGAAAGAAAATGTGACATGAGCATGGTGAAAACATTATAGCAGATGAGTAGGAGCGATGCTCCAATGACCAGCGTTCTGTCATGACCAGACCGAGCTTCTGCCTTCATATAATAAGGATCCAGAACATGTAATTGGCATGTTCAGTAAGAAAAACCCGCCCAACCTGCGATATTGACATTCGCAGTGAAATAACAGCAGGTTCATGGGTTACTAGGAGGTTACAGCAGCTTATTAGCTGCTGTGAATATATATGGTAATGGGCAGTATACAATGAACTTGTTAAGCTGGAGATGACTTAACCCAATTTTCAGGAGGCACAGGTTACTTGGGTGCTAAAAAAAAAAAAGAAGCTACAGGGGATACAAGTAATGTGCCATGAAAGAAACAGCATATGTAAGGCTGAATGATATCCCTTTCTGTAGATGGATTTTGGCTGAAAGATCATTGACACAAACCTATTGACAAGATGAAGCATCAAAAAAATTATGTCGCAGGGATTTGAGGTGGTACAATGGCTGAAGAAAGATCAGCTGTGAAGATTATAACACACTGCTATAGAGGAGAGGGTACATCAAATAGTCTATAGGTGTTGCTATCGAAGAGGTGAAACTATATTGGGCATTGTTACAGAATGATGCAACATGCAGGGCACCTGTTGACTTTAGAGACCTGTGTGGTAGATGGGATGGAAGTTGTGCAAGGAAACAGCAGGGAACTGGAGGGTTACATAGGCAAAATATCAGGAAATATGTAGCTGTTATTATAGCAGATGAATGGGAAAATATATAGATGTAGAATGGAATGCTAACATGTGGCATATCTAACAATGGAACAGAAGGACATCCTCTTGCTCACAGATAACTCAGGCTTGAACTCAGTAATTTTGCTTTGGAGGACGCCTATACTAACGGATAAAATAACGCAGTCTGCATTGTATGTGGAACCATCTTCAACAGCAATCTCAGCACCCTTCTCCCCATATCGAATTTCTCTAACAACCTTGCGAGGTTGGATAGCAGGATCACTCGAGTTTCCCTTAGTCGATTTCAAAACTGGCCAGCTAATAAATGAACAAGATGTTCATATACTCTTTCATCTGCAACAAAGTGATCAGACTGCCCATAGTATGAAAAAGTTGGAATTGATTCTATATTCTTTGTAACTCTCGGTGGTTCTGCAATCTTAGCACCATAAACCATAAAATCCAACACCAATTTCCAAAGGAGTTTGTGGAACATATCCGAATATCCGCTGTGCTGCAAAAATGGATGGTAAATACTTACTATCTGTGGCTCTACTATCAGTTCAATACCCAAATGCATATCCAAGGTGTATAAAGATCCTATATAAGAGAGAGCATGGGTAGAATCTATGCATTAGTAGATAAGCTACAACAGATATATGGATGGGATGAGCCACAGCAGGTGACTGTTACGCTGGTAATGGAGCATGTGCCTCATGGTGCTGTTCCAATAGCCTCCCTCAAATCCTCTTTAGACCATCATGACTGAATGACTGAAATATGTTAGTAAAAGCATACACTAAACGAAACATGGTGGGATGAAGTAAAACAATACAGGGAAAACACAGAATTTTCCAAATCAAAATGTATATGGTGTTTATTATACAATGTAAACCACTGAAGAAATGGAATGAGATTAATTGATCCAGACTGTTAAAATAGCAAAGATAAATCTCCATTCAAACTACGAGAATGACTTAGCAGACTATAAACACGAAAATCCATGATTTAACCAGCTATCCTGTGAAACAGGAAGAGAATCAGTTTTTGCCTATGAAAGAAATAATTTCATCACTATGCAGTTAGTGTTAGAATCCCATACTTCCAGTCTGAGTAAGGATTTTCTCAATGCAGACATTCTAAACAGGAATACAGAGAAAGAAAAGAAGAAGTAACAAAAAAAAGAAATAAAAAAAAAAACTATAAGTGTCTTTCTGAAATATAATGACGAAGTTAAACATATCCAAACAGATGTATTAGCATAAACCAGATGAGCGAGACATATTACCTCTGATAATACAAACCTTTCCCTGAACTTCATGGCAGTGATGTGTGTCAGTGCAGGATAAATTAATACAGCATTATGAGCAAAGCAAATCGAGAATAAAATATCCAATGTAAAAGAAAAAGGGGCATTAATAGCAAAGGATCAAAGACGTGAGTAAAAAAAAATGACAGACGAGAAATTTACAAGGAGATTAAGAAAATGTCAGAATAATGCTATTCTTGTTAATATTGCATTGAGGCAGGGTGTTCAGCTATAAGCAGATCACCCTTGCCATGGATGCTTAAGAAAGGAGAAGGGAGAGTGATGATATAGGGTTATATCGTGAGACAAGTTTATACAGAAAACAAAAGAGGAATGAATTATTTACCTTAGACGGCCTTTGCTGGGCACTGAAGATCCTCTGATCCACCGAAAGAGGAGTTCTGAAGGGAATGGCAACGAAAAGGAATGGGAGCTCAATAGTGAATGGCAATGGAAGGAAGAAGAGGGGGAACGGATTGAAGGGGTTAAGAGATGGAAAATGGCTGGGAGTAGAGAGGTAGGAGACGGATTAATAAGAAGAGGATGGAGGGGTCGAAGATGGATCCTCCTCCCCTCTGCGTGCTCCTCTTTTAAAGAGTAAAAAGGGAGATCGAGAGAGGGAGGTGGTTGAAGATGGAAGGTGAAGAAGGAAGAGTTTGTTTGAGATCGGACGATGGAGAGAGGAGAGGAGAACGCGCGGGAGATGTTTGTTTGCCATTTTCCCAAATTTACAAAGAGGGGGCTCCTTTTCCAAAGGTTTTTGTAAAATGGTTCAAGGTGAGTTTTTCGGCAAAATCTTCAAAAATCACTTATTTTTCTCGTAGTTTTTCCTAATTCTTTTGGTTTTTTGCATGATTTTTCCATTTTTGTATTTTTGGAACAAAAATCTAAGTTTTTACACGAAAACAAAGATTAAACACTATTTTTTTTGTATTTTTCTGAGAAATATTTACAAAAGTATTTTTCTGAGAATTTCAGACCATTTCGGGAAATTTCTTCAGAAGACTGGGTTTGGACCCGAGTTTTTTAGAAAAATGTTTGAGTTTTTGAAGCTCGAATCGAGAAATACACGTGATGGATCCAAACGGATGTCGGATGGATTGTCCGAGCTATTTTAAAAACTATTTTTGGTATTTTCTATAATTTTAATTTAAGATTTGGACAATGAGACTCAGATTTGGATCAGGACAATGGATCCAGATCCAAAATCAATTTAAACATATAGAATGAATTTAATTTTAGTAAAACTTGAGAAATGAACTGGAATTTAGATTTAAAAATGACTCATTTGCTCAAAAATGAATTTAGGGGCAAGAAGGGAATATTTAAAAGATTTTGAAAAATTTGGGGTGTTCACATGTATTAAATATGCATTCGAATATATGTTTTCTCATCAAACATGATGCATTAGCATAAGGCATATGCATGCACATTTCATCATTTGAATTCTAAATTCAATATGATATTTGCAATTTCTTTCTATATTTTCCTATTATCTTGTGTTAACTCAGCTTTTGCAGAAAATATATATAAAATGTTGATTTCCTTCCTAGATTAAGAATTTTATAATGTCAATTTCCATTCAAAGTTGTAATAATTAGATATTAATGAGAATTTTTTTCCCTTTTTCAGTTTAGAATAGAATGTATGAGCATATATTTTTCATAAATACTTGTTTCATCTCATTTTTACTTTTATTTCAAAAATTCACAATGGTGAAACACGAATGGCACGTGCACCTTTCTAATAAAAGGTAAATAATTCTAAGTAAATGATTCATATTTATGGCCATAGTCAAAATGTGAACAATATTTAGGATTTTTATCTTTTATGGAATAACATTTTGACCTCCACTTAGGTCTAATTTGAAAACCATCATATTTCTTGAAATATTCTTTTCTTCTTTTATCAGAATTTAATATGTGAATTAACTTAAGATATATTTGTGGCCATAGTCATGGATATATTAAAAGTTAATTTTATTTTAAATCCTATAAAGGCACCAAAAATTTATTTTATTATTTATTAGAGTTCAAATATAGATTATATTATAATATGTTTGTGACCATAGTCATGAATGTATTATGATTTAATCTTGTTTCAATTCTATTGAAGAATCAAATATGCTTTTAAATTTCAATCTTTAAATTCTTTCAAAACATTCATCATCTAGGATAAAATTGCATTCTCTTTCAAATTATTTTAAATTATCTTCAAAAATCCAAGTGATTTTGAAATAAACTTTCAAAAACTCAGTCTTCATTTTCCAAATTCAAAATCATTTTCAATTTTCATTTACAAATTGAAATTCATCTTTTATTCTCAATTAGTCTTAAATCTTATTTCAAAATTCCAACTTTCAATTCTCATTTCTAAATTTCACATTTTAAAAATTCTAAATTCAACTCTTATTTTCAAGTTTCATTTTCAAGATTTCACTTCAAGTTCCAAATTTCATCTTTTTTAAATCTCCCTTCTTTGATTCGAATTTCAATCT
The DNA here is from genome assembly GCF_984573655.1 of Nuphar pumila. Classification (NCBI taxonomy): domain Eukaryota; kingdom Viridiplantae; phylum Streptophyta; class Magnoliopsida; order Nymphaeales; family Nymphaeaceae; genus Nuphar; species Nuphar pumila. The sequence goes on from NC_143251.1 coordinate 99,183,535, forward strand.
ATTTCAATCTTTGATTATTTCAACTTCAGAATTTCAAATCTCCTCTTTCAAATCTCAAATTCACTTTAAATTACAAATTTAGATTCAAATTCCAGTTTTCTAAATCAAGTTCAACTTTTTGAACCGTTTCTTCAAAGATGTTTTCAAACTTATTTCAAAATCACTTGAAAAAATTCCAAAATTTCTGAGGCATTTCTGAAAAGCACACATCTTTGTATTTTCATTGCACAAGCATGACTCTATGTGCATTTAGGACTTTAGAATAATCATTTAGACAAATTTAGGTAAAGCAAAAGGCATTTATTCGATCATTGGTTCAATTACCCCTGGTAAAGGCACTAGGAACGGTTAAACCTTGTACCGATGAGTGAATCCCTTCTCTTCATGTTTTCTCACAAATTTTCAAAAACAGAGGCAAGTTAATTTTTCAAAATATTTTTCAAATAAAGGTTAAGTGAGACCGTGCAAAAGAGTTTCTCTCTTCTTCTTCTTCTTCTTCTTCTTCTTCTTCTTCTTCTTCTTCTTCTTCTTCTTCTTCTTCTTCTTCTTCTTCTTCTTCTTCTTCTTCTTCTTCTTCTTCTTCTTTTCTTTCTCTTCTCTCTTCTTTCTTTGTTTTTTTTTTCTTTAAAAAGAGAAAAAGGCTAGAAAGGAAAAGAGAAGGAAAGAGAGAAAAGAAGAAAAAGGAAAAATTTTACAACGATCACACTAAACTGGGTTTGGAAGGACCAATTCAAAAATTAGATTTTTATGGAAGGACCGATGCTAAATCAGATTTATCAGGAAGGTTCAAGTCGAAACTCGAATCTTCGAGGAAAAACTAGATGAATTGGATTTGGGAGAAAGTTTGAGTTGGAACTCGAATTTTCTAGACCAATTCTGGAATTTGAAAGAAGGTTCGAGTATAGACTCAAATTTTTAAAGGAAAAACTAGACGAATTGGATTTGGGAAAAAGTTCAAGTCGAAACTCAGATTTTCTAGACCGATTCTGGAATTTGAAAGAAGGTTTGAGTAGAGACTCAAATTTTTAAAGAAAAAACTAGACGAATTGGATTTAGGAGAAAGTCTGAGTCGAAACTCGAATTATCTAGACCAATTCTGGAATTTGAAAGAAGGTTCGAGTAGAGACTCAAATTTTCAAAGAAAAAACTAGACGAATTGGATTTGGGAAAAAGCTCGAGTTGGAACTCGGATTTTCTAGACCAATTCTGGGATTTGAATAAAGGAAAGAAAATTCGAGTCAAAACTCAAATCTTTAAAGGAAAATTAGACCAATTAGGATTTAAAGAAAAAAAACAATTGAGTCAAAACTTGAATCCCGAAGAAAAATTAGACCAATTAGGTTTTAAAGGAAAGAAGATTCGAGTCGGAACTCGAATCCCGAAGGCATATGGAAAATTTGAGTCAAAACTCGAATCTTTGAAGGGAAACTAGACCAGTGTGGACTGGGTTTAAAAACATTGACTAGTAAAAATCGGGTTTAGAGAGTTCGACCAGTAAAACTGGATTTAAGAAAAAGGCTTAACCCGAAGGTTGATTTTGGCAAGAACAGTGAAAATGGTTTTGATAAAAGACTCGACCTGAAGGTCGAGTTTGAAAAAGATCGGTGTTTTAAAAAGTGCTTATTGATTGTGATGGGAGATTTTCAATCTTCACCCTTACGATGACTTGGACAATTGCTGGGGGTCTCAGGATTATCCCTTATCCTGAATGGGTAAAAAAATTTGATGCAAACGCAAATGGGTGCAAATAAATGCAAAATGTGGATGAATGCAAATAGATGCAAATGAATGCAAATAAATGCAAATGAATGATGAAAGATTTTGTTTGATCCTGCCTGCATATATTACGTTTTGAAGTATAGACAAATTTTCAAAAAAAATGCCCCAGTGTAACTGGGGAGTAAGATGTTGGATGAAAGGATAGACAATTGATGAACGCTCTCTTAAGATAACAAGGCGACAGATTGGCAATGCGCTTCTTGATAGATTCGGGAGGTACTTTGAAAGAGGTCACTCATCGCAAGCAAATATTTTGCAAAGAAGGAGATGTCACCAAGTTATAAGGAAAATAGATAATTTTATTGATGCATTAAAGAAAGAATGACAAATCAAGGAAAGAAACGAGACTACATCATCCCTTTAAAACGACAAAAGCAAGATGAGGAAGCATTGGCATTGTTATTTTCTTGAATGATCAAGGAAAGGTTTGGTCAAGACGGTCGGTTGATCTTCTTTTTCATCTACAACAAGAAGCTTTTTGTTGATATAGTCTTGAACGATATTCTTGAGGACAAAGCAGTGTTCAGTATCATGCCCCATTGCTCGATGGAACTTGCAGAAATGATCTTTCCATTTCCTTAGGGTGACTGGAGGATCGGCAACCCTTAGAAGTTTGATCATATTTTTTTTTAGCAGGTATTCAAGAATTTTCTCAAGCAGTTGATCTAAAGGAGTGAATTCGCGGTCATAACCCTAACCGCCGCGCTTTATCTTTTCTCAAGTGCTTGGTTTCTACAGGGAGCAAGAAGACTTGTTATCGTGCTTGAGGGCATCACCCTTTTTGCCCTTCATGTTGTTACTATTGTTTTGGTCTGTGGTGTTGGCTGTGTAAGCGGCTCACACTTTTCCCTTGGTGTCTGAGCTATTTTTTTAGAGAATGAGACTCTCATATATGCCATTTTTTATCCCCATTTCAAGCCATTCAGCTTGTTCTATTAATTCGACAAAGGATCATGCCGGGGAGGTAGAGATCAGGCCCTCAAGGGTTGAGAGAAATTATTTAAAATCACTGACAATGCATGCCCTTCTGATATCAGATCCCTCATTCAATTGCAAGCGGATCTCCAACTGTGAATGAAATCTCTCACCTTTTTGCCCTCTTTCTGCCTCAGGCTGCAAAGATGGTTCAAGGTGGTCAAGGCTTCAGTATTGAATAAGAATCGTTCGATGAACAGGTTGACCACCTTATCGAACTCTTGCAGCTCAATTGGATTGATATGCTCAGAGTGCCATTTGGTTGTTGTGCCTTCCAAGCTGCGTGGAAAGCATCTGAACAAAGCTCGATTGTCTCTCTTGAATCAATTGCATTCTACAAAGAACATGGCCAGATGAGCCTTGGGATCACCGGTCCCATCGAATTTAACAAATTTATGGGGGAGATCTTCTAGACTATCGTCCCCTTCAAGACCATCATAGAAGTCCTCATTAGTATAGACCTTCTTGCTTTTATCTTGGGCTTGTAGGTCCTTGACCATCCTGGTCACTTCCTTTAACTGAAGCTAGATTGGATCATCGACCTCTAGGGTCTGCTTCTTTGACTGGTTAATAGATTTGGGCTCTTGAATGAACATCTCTTGTTCTTCTCTAGAGTCTTCTTCCACTGAATCTGCCCCTTCAGACTCAATGTCCTACTGAACCTTCTTCTGCGTGATTTTGATGTGTTTTCTGATGGTTTTTCCCTTAGTTTTCTTCTTGGATGGCATCTTTCCTGAGCTAGCCTCAGCTTGCTCTGATTGCATCTTGGCCATCATCTTTTGGAATAGCATATACATGGCAGGATTGATGTCATTGCATTCTTGCTGACCCTGTCTTCTGGCCGAACTTGGGAAACTCATCATTTCTTGCTCGCTGCTAATATTGTTGACGCGCTGATATAGTGCAGTCTTCTTGCCTAATCTTTTGAACCATTCAATAATGCCAATACTTTATGTAGGACATAGGAGATGGTCAGGATGGAAAAAAAATTGAGGACAACAATTTGAATAAAAATGATAAGAGGAAAATCTGATGAGATTAGGTTGGCAATTTTTAAAGGATATCCCATTACCCGGGTTTGGGTCATCGCTGAAATTGCAATAATTGTGTTGTTACTTCGACAAAGAAAGTACGCAACTAAGGTAAACCAAAATGGAAGGCGGGTGAATAATTTCCCACTGCCATGATCATGGAATTCACTAGAAAATAGAAAACACATGATTTTTCTTGAGGAAAATAGCGGGCAAGATCAAAATAAAGTTGAAAATTTGAGATCCAGAGGAAAGGAAGGATCGAAAATTGCCTAGAATTTTTGAAGGAAAGTAGAGGTTTTGAAAAATTGTTCAGTGTTTTAGAATAATAAAAGGGAATGAAAATAAATGGATAATTTAAAAATCATTCAGAATTTTTAGAAAATTATGTAAAAATATAAAAAAAAAAACAAAGAAATAAAGAAAAAAAAAGAAACTAAAAATGCATTCAATCACATTCTGCATAATCAAGTATACTCATATAGCATTCCCTAAAAAGCTGACTCTAGATGCACAAGTTTTGAAATAGTTGTAGGACCCTAACTCTAAGGCTCAGATCATCTGTGTCCAATCATGCTATGCCGATATACTCGAGCCGAGGCTCGATGTACGTGGCATAAAAATAATTTTTCTGGTTCTAGGCTCATGTTTTCCAACATCCTTGAGCATCTGTCGATATACTTTGGACTATGGCCCTCGGTACGTGGCAGGGGGGTCAACCCAAATAGGTGGCCCAGTTGTGTGGCTTTGTCTCGAACTATGGTTCTGAAAGAAACCCCAGCAACGTGGTGGCCAGGTAAAAGTAGGTGTGGTTGTTTTTAAAATCTGATCAACATGCAAAAAAACATAAGGCTCTAATGACCTAAAGAAGTAGAATTTTGAAAAATTTATGAGAATCAAACATTGTTTTCAATCAAATCCTAGATTGAGGAGGATTTTATTTGACCTAAGTCTAAGTGAGCATGAATAATGTTTCCTCAATCGGTCCTACCAAACCATGCCTAAGTCTACATGCAATCCATGTCAGCTGGGTTTGATTCTAGGCTCCTAGGTTCACATGATATAAAGCTGACATTGTAAAATACGATTTTGGCAAGTTAAATAGAGCAAAGCACTGGATTGATCAGGCGGAGACAGGTCCCATCACGGTCGCCAAACCTGTTATCATTGCAAAATTTTACTTTTGCAAGTCAAACTGACCTTTAAAAAAGATTTTGAAAATAACTCGCCTCCGTTTTAAAATGCAATATAATTCTGAAGAATGGGGCTCACCTGTCGGTACGAGGTTCAACCGTTCCTGGTACCATAACCATGGGTAATTGAACCAAGGATCAATCTGGTGCTTTGTTTTACTCAACTTGTTTAAATCAATGTTCTATTCCTAAATGCACAAAGAATCAGGCATGTGCTATGAAATTCTGAAAAATACAGATTGAAAAACATGATGTTTGCTTCAGAAATTTGAAAAATACTTGGAAGAATTTGTAAATGAAGACATCTTGAAAATCATGAATTGCATTTGGAAAACTTTTCTGAAGAAAAGGAAAATCGATTTCTGAGGAAATCTTTATGTTTTGATAAAATCGATTCTGAAGAAAACTTTGGAGATTTTGAGAAAATCGATTTTTGAGATTTGAAATCTTGAATTGATAAAAGGGTGGGCATGTAGCTATGTGAAAAACTATTCATGATGCACTCTGACCTAGATGATGCATGAATGCAATTTTGAAGAAGTATTTTCTGAAGAATTTGAGAAAAATCTTTGAAAAAGAGATTTTTGTGCCTTATAAAATTTAGATGAAATAGATTCTTTACATATCCCTGAATATGGCCATGAATACATATTGAATATATCTCATTTGATTCTAAAAGGGGTAAATATTTCGAAAAGTTTGAAAAATATGCTATGATTTCTGAAAATGCCTAAGAGTGTAGGTCATTTGTGGCTTAGAAAAAGGTGATAAATATGGGTTCCGTTCGTATTCTGACTATGGCCACAAATACGAAACCCACTGAGTTTATAAATTCCTTAGAAGCTAGTGCGTGTGTCATTCGTGTAGACCATAGTGAATTTGAATATGTATATGAATCATCATTCATCACACATTGACATTATTGAAAGAAATAAACTATATGCAATGCAGTCCTATTCTAAGCAAGAAATTAAATTCTTATTACAATGTTTACAATTACAATTTACATAAAAAGGAAAAATAAAATAAAATAAAATACACTCTTGAATGTCCCTACAAAACTAAAAATCTTGTCAGTGAAAATATGTCAGCTTTTTTGGATTTATCCAATAATATCTAGAAATTACTGAATTTATCTGGATATAAGCCTTTTTTCATGTTTCCCTGAGATAAACCTAATAAAATATGATATAAAATTGAAAAAATAATAAAAATAAATAACTTTGAAATTTGGAATTTTGATAAAATGTTAAAAATACCCCAGAAAACAAGACTATGGCCTTGAAATGAGGGTTTTTAGAAAAGATTTTTGTAAAACTTGGGATTTAAGGATCAAATAGATTCAAATAAACACCAAATCTGGTGTGAATCACCCTAGCATGATTATAAACATGATAAAACATTAAAAACATAACTTTTTTTATAAAAAGATCAAAATATCACAAAAATAGTGATTTTTGTCAGTGTTTTACTTGAACCGGGAGTCTGCGGGCACCCTATTTTTATGCTTTAACTAAATAATGCCTCAAATGAATTACAAAGTCTGTAAAAATTAACATCGATACTTTTGGTAACCCTAAAATTAAAGTGCAATAAAAAAAATATATTTTTGGCATTATTTTGATATGAAAATTGAATTAAAACATAAAAATATGCGATTTTGCTCGCAAGCATGTACCTATCACAGTGTCATACTCGAATCGGGTATCAAACCATCATAGAAATTTATAACATTTTACAGAGAGATACTAAAAAAATAAATAAAACTTTTCCTTTTTACAGATTGGAAAAATCATCTTTGGTTAGGGAGATATCTTTCCGGCAATATACACTTGATTCTGGCAAATACGTAACGAGTGAAAATAAATAGATCCGGTTTTGGGTGTAGAGAAATATAGCAGACAGTATTTAAAAATTATAAAATTTTAGAAGATGATAGTAAATACAAAGATAAAGATACTCTATTTTACGGATCATCAATCGGATCTTTGGTTAGGGAGATACGATCCACACAAGTCAATCTAGGGTTTAGACAATGCATAACAGACTCTGTAAAATGGATTCTGATTTCTGATAAAGGAAAAATAGCAAACATAGATAAAAATCTGAAAAATTTACAGAATATACTAGACATCATAATGAACAAATTAAAACTTACGAATTGTCGATCCGATCTTCGATGAGGGAGATATTGCCTCAGCAAGCCATTATCAAATCTACATAGCATTGTCACGGTTCAAAAAGCATAGTTCGGTTTCCATTTTTTTTAATAGAGTTACAGAACCCAAAATAATCTGATTTTTTTATGGGAGGTTACTAACAAACGCAAACCCTAAAAAATCATATTTTTTTACAGAAAAATGAACATGAAATATCATCATTCCTGCATGCCCAGAATCGAGATTTACAGATTATCGATAAAGCATGAAATACCCTAATTTAAGCATGTAAAAAATAATAACAAAAAAGATATAGATAATATAACGAATTTAGATTTGATGCTTGAATGAGTAAAACAAATATAAGCATGATAAAATAAAATGAAAAAATAGAGAAAACACGATTGGGATTTGATTTAGCTTCTAAAAGAGGGATTCGACCATTGAACGGTCGAATCTCGATCTTTTTTGGGTGTTTAATATAATAAATAAAAAATAAATATTATTAATGGATCAAACATCAGCTGATCATCATCTTGAGGTCCTCACATAATTTTTTTTAAATAAAAGAAAATGAAAACATGCTAAAAGAGGTGACAATCATGATTTTAATGAAAAATAAACAAAAATTAAGAAAAGGGGAGAAGACCTTACCTTGGAGATTCAATGGAGGAGGCTGGATCATGGAGGAGAGATACCCACGAATTTGGGAGAGAGAGAGGAGAGGAAAACCCTAGGTTGACTCCCCCTAGAGTCCCCTATTTATAGTTTTTCAAAACATTAATTAAGGAGAAGTTCTAATTAGTTTAAAACTTTCTTAATTGAGTTAATTAAGGAGAGTGGTTTTTTCAGCTGGGTTTTGACTTTTCAACCTTCCTAATTAGACTCTAATTAGACTAATTGAGTCCTAATTGAATTAAAACAAATCCAAATGTGGCAACACTTATTATGGGTCCACATTTGTTTTTTAAAGCTTTAAATAAAAACAAAATTTAAAAAGAAAGTGAGGTTTTAAAATCGATTTTGATTCTAACCTAACTAGGACACTAGTTAATCCTAAACTAACCAAAATACTTTCAAATGTGGCATCACCTAATGTGGGCCCCGCTTATTTTTTTCAAAAAATGATTTTGAAACTTTGAAAATAAAGGGGTTAAAAATGATTTTTTTCATAAACTTCAAAAGGATACCCAAACTAACTAATATTTTTTTGTATTTTTGAAATATGGAAGATGTAAAATGAAATGAAATTGAAGATTAGGGTTTTGCACCCCTACAGAGTGGGCCCCACTTGAAGAAAGTTGAAAACTGATTTGAAAATCAAGTTTTTGAAATAAAGGGTTTTAAGAAGGAAAGTTTTTGAAAGAAAGTTTAAAAATAAAACCGAAGTTCTAAATCAACTAGAGTCCTAAATGAATTGAAACTCTTTCATATGTGGGCCTCACACTAGGGTTTTGAAAAAGTTAAAATAAAGACTGAAAAGGGTTTTAAAACAAAGTTGAAATCACTAGATGAGAATCAGGAGTTTTGAAAATGGAGTTCTGAACCGACTGAAACTCTGGACTAGAGTCCTAAAATTTTGAAACTCTTAAAATTTGAGTTTTTTGAAAGAAAACAAAGAGGTTTTGAAAGATCTTTTCAGAAATTGGTGAAAATGAGCAAAATACGAGACCAGGGTCAGAGTCCTAATCAATTGGGACTCTAGGATAGAGTCCCAGAATTTTGAAACTCTTAGAATTGAATCTATTTTCGAAGAATAAGTAAAATAAAACTAAAAAGAGGAAATCAAAGTAGAGTTCTGGATCGACTGAAACTCTGGGACAGAGTCCTAAAATTTTGAAACTCTACAATGAAGTTCTTAAATTTGAAATTTGATTGTTCGAAAGATAAATAAAGAAGTTTTTGAAAGATTTTCTAAAAAATGAAGTCAGGGTTAGAGTCTTGATCCAACTGAAACTTTGGAAAAGAGTTTTGATTCGACTAAAACTCTAAAATTCAGATTTCTTTTGAAAGATTTTCATAAAAACAAGTAAAAATAGAGTCTTGATCTGACTGAAACTCTGAGATAGGGTCCTAATCTGACTAAAACTCTAGAATTTTGACCAATAATAAAAGATTTTGACAGATTTTGTTGAAAACAAGTACGAATAGAGATGGAAGACAGAGTCGTAGTCTGACTGAAACTCTGTGATAGAGTCCTAGTTCGACTGAAACTCTAAGATTTTTGTCTTTTTAGAAAGTCAGATAAGAAGATTTTTGAAAATAAGTGAAAAGCAAGAATAAATGATGAAATCGGGATAGAGTCCTAATCTGACTAAAACTCTGGGATAGAGTCCTAGTCCAACTGAAACTCTAAAATTTTGGTCAAAATGAAAGATTTTGAAAGGTTTTCTCGAAAATAGATAAAAATAAATGTGAAAGGTAGAGTCCTGATCTGACAGAAACTACAGAAAAGAGTCCTAATCCAACTGAGCCTCTGAGATTTTGGCCAAAATGAAAGGAATGGACAAGGGGTAGGACTACTTTTAGTTTAAAACAGAAATGAGATTTTGAAAAAGGCCTAAAAAGGTGAAAAGACAGAGTCCTGATCCAACTAGGACTCTAAAATTTAAGAACTTTGGATGAAAGAAGAGATCCAGAAGCGACACCACCTAAATGGGTCTCATCTGAGAATCAAGATCGATTAAAATTAAGTTTAAAACGAATCCAGATTACTTTCTGAGGAAGATATTTTGAATTATTAGATCCTAGGGGTTGATAAATGGCAAATATTGATCTAAAAACCTAAATTTTTTAAATTGATTTTAAAAGAAAAGTTTTAAAATTGAATCTGGATCTGAAGATTTTGAAAAACCAGAGTGATGGATCTTGAAAATGACATGCAATGCAATGAAATGACATAAAATGATATGAAATGATATCGAATGAGATGAAATGAGATGCAAAATGCAAACCATGGATAAGGGATTTGAAATCTCAGACCCCTGGCAGAGACAAAGAACTGAACATTTTTGTTCGAAGGTAAAAATTGATGATTGATTATAAGCCAAAATAGAGATTGAATCTTGAAATGTTTGAATTTGGGGCAAAATTCGAACTCTGAATAGCCCTGGCTCAGATGTCGACCTACTAGTTTCTTGAAGGATTTAGAGAGTGGGTCCCAGTGGTAGGAGGAAAGGTGTTTGTGAATGAAGGTGAAAAATTTAGGGTGTTTATAAAGACCCTGATCTACACTCATTGGCCCAAATGGATATAAGTATGACATACTCATATCCAAATCTATTATACGAAAGAGATTTGAGTGGATCCAAGCATTACTACAAAGCCAAATGTCGAAGACCTGAATCCAAGTTTTGTGGTCCAAGTAATTAATGCTGACTCATTTCTTGCAAATCTAGATCCAAACTCCATCATGTAGTGAGACCTACTCCTAAGGTGTCATATTAGCATTTGCAACATCCTCAGCCAAGCGCGACATTTGATTTTAGGTATCACTTTATTTCGTATTTGGGACCCAGATCCAATTTGGTGTTGGACAAGACAAACAAGAAGAAACCAGGTTCAACATATTACAGGATCCATATTCAAATGCTTAATCATTGATATGTTTATGTTCTGTAATATGTTGCATGAATTTAATTGATATAGTTGTCCATTTAAATACATTATAATTGTTATGTTGCATTGTATATATTTTGAAAAGATGTATGATTATATGTATACTTCATTATGTACAAACATGTAATGTTATTGTGTTCCTACTGAGACTCGATGAATTTGACCCCTATATCATAAACTTTCAGGTCATGAGTAAACGAGCTGAAGCGATGGCAGAATGCTATAGGTAGTGTCGAGAACCAACATTTTAGTCTTGGCATTTGTTTTGAAAAAAAACATTATATGATTATTAAGACACGTTATTTTTATTGACAATGTTGTGGGCTTTAAAGTTTAATGTTTAAAAATAATTCATTTAATTGATGAACGGTTTAATTTGGTTCATGAATTATAGTGTCTCTTTTTTATCTTGGATTTTGGATTCCTAAGTTAGACCTGATCTACGGTTTGGACTTAAGTTCGATATATGAAATAATTTCAATCCTATGTTAGAGTACCTGTAACCTGCCCAAAATTCTAATCAGAACCAAAATGAATATTTCTGCTACATTCTAAACTTTAAAAAAAAATTGACTATATTTTTGAGTTAAAATTTTGAGGCATTACAGACTTGGTATCAAAGCTAAGGATAAAACATGTCTTTGAAAAGACAGATTTGGTATCAGAGCATATGATAATTTTTTGGTTCATAGTCTGTCCAACAGTCTGGTATCACCAAGTAAGTAAATTCTAACATAATTGTTTGATATGTATGTTGTGATATTACTTGATGGCAATTTATGTGTGCAATTGAGAACTTAGAAAAGATTGATAGGAACATCACTCAATAGGCTTCACTATAGAACCTAGGAACTTATAATAATTTTGTTTGGATAGATGGTGCGGTTGGTTGTGGTGAAACCCATTCATTTATATTTGAGAATTTTGCCGAATAATTAAAATTGAATTCAGATTGTCTATACCCATTTTGAAGGATCGTAGAGGGTCGAAGGGACCCAATTTTGTTGTGAAATCTTAGATTTTATACTAAAGGCATAAGTTATGATTCAACGTTATTGTGATTCTTGGATCTTGCAATGATCATGATTTGTGTGCTAAGATTATTGGATTTGTTACACAATCCTGTTTTGATTTGTCGTTTTTATGCTAAGAGGCATTGATGTGGATTGTGAGGGTCTAAAGGGTACCAGATTGGTGTCAGAGCACTGGATACAGGCGTGGTGTGTTATCATGCTATTCGTATTGAGAGTTTGTTGAGTATATTAATGGGTTGTGATGCATGACCCATGGACAAGATAGTGCATCTATGGGTGTTGACTCCTATGTATTTGGTTTATGGGTGGTACCATGTTATGACACAATGAGTGTACGTGTGATGGCATTAATACTCCTGTATCATGCATCCCAAATCACATATGCCACACTTGAAATTTACATTATAGCTAGCATGATGACCCTTATTCTGCTTAGTTGAGAATGATTATGATCAAAATATGAAATCAATTTTGGATGATGAAGAATGCTTAAAGGTTTTTTTATTATGATGCATGTTTGATTATAATTGAGAACAACCAAAGAATGTTGGAGATATTAGGAGTTTTTTCGGTTTGGCAGGATATTATCGGTGGTTTATTCATGAATTACCCTACTTATAATTAAGCTCTTAAGAAACTAAAATTTTAGTGGAATGATAAGTGCGAGGAAAGCTTCTAAAAACTGAAGGAGAAGCTCATAACTGCTCCTGTATTGACTTTGTCATCCAGTTAAAGTAGTTTTGTGGTATACACTGATGCCTTAGGCACATGCTTGGGTTGTGTCTTGATGCAGCATGATAAGGTTATTGCCTATGCATTTTGACAATTGAAGATCTATGAGAAAAATTATCCTACCCATGACCTAGAGTTGGTGGCAATGGTATTTGCTCTAAAAATATGATAGCACTAGTTATATGGAGAACAATTCGAAGTATTTACTATTCATAATAGCCTTAAGTACTTATTCTCACAGAAAGAGTTGAATATGAAGCAAAGATAGTGGTTAAAATTCATTATTTTCTATCAATCGAGAAAGACAAATGTTGTAGCAGATACTCTTAACCGCAAGGCTGGTGGCGCCTTGGCTAGCCTAGTTGAAATGGAAGGACATTACCAAGAATTTTGTGATGGATTAACCAGAACCCATCGGCAACATGATACTATTTGAGTAATAGTTGATAGACTCACCAAATCAATAAATTTTTGCTTTTACACTCTTTAGTGGTGGGTGAAAGACAAGTCTTTAGCGGCAGTCAGGAACAACTAAAGAGTATTTAAAAAAAAAAATGATGCGTGGTGCATGGCCGTGCAACCGAGCTCGTCCAACGATACACTCTACTATATATATAAGGTGTTTCTATGGTAGTACTTATCTAAGTTTCAAATGCAAAATCTAACCATTGGATCATGTTTAACATATTTTACTTGTTATTTTCATGTATTAAAGTTAGCCCACATGATGTTTTTCGTCATTTATAAACAACTTACATTTTTATGAATTGTGCTTATATTTTTATGAATTGTGAGCCATTGATTTTCACCATCCAAAAAATGAAAGCTTATGGTGTATTAAACATGATAAAATATTCTAATATATTGAATAAATAATGCTAAATATATGTGCATGGTTAGATTTAACATTTGGTCGCTAGATGTCGAACTCAAAGGGTCCAATTAATATATTGAGCTGAGATGATTTGTGAAATTTCGTACCAAACTCAAGCTCAACCCGTATTCCAGTTAAGATCCATAATTTTTTATTGTAAAAAAAGAAAAAATTGGGTATGTGTAAATACCCCAAATTTTTCAAAATTTCAAAAAATTCCCCTTTTACCCCTAGCATTCACCTTCTGAGATATTCAGAAGGGCCATTATGTCAATTTCATTCATTTCTCGGGTTCACTTGCTGAAGATTCAAAATTCAATTTCATTTTCCTACATCTGACCTAATTTCGGATCCAGATCAGATATCTGAATTCAGTTCTGAGCTTGATTCTCCATTTTTCAAATTCAAAATCTAAAAAAATACAAAATCAATTTTCTGAATAGCTTAGACATTTCATCCAGATCCAATATCCATTTGGATCCACTCTTCTCTTTCCCTCAATTTGAGATTGAAACTTGAATGTTTACTCAAAATCTTGGATCCAGATCCGTTTTGAAACTCAATTCTTAAAAATTAATTATGTTATTTCAAAAACCCTCTTTTGTAAAAACCTTAAATTTCAAAACAAATATATTACGAAACTTCTTAAAAACTTTATTTGGATCCCTTTCTTCACATTTGTAGGTTTTCTTTCAAAAGCATACATTTCAGAAAAGGGGCTCTACCCTCATTTCTGAAAAACTTTCCTTTTAAGACCTTATTTCTGAAATTTCTTGAAAATTGAAGGACCACTTTTGAAAACATTCTAACAGCTCCTTCCTATTTAACAACCAGGGCAGGAGACGATCAGGCATCAAGCATTCACGAAGGAAAGCCATCAGCAAGAGGCTCTTCCCTTCTCCTCTTCTCTCTTCCCCTTTTTCTTTCTTCTTCATCCCCTCTCTTTTCTCCCTTCTTCTAGTTCTCATGTCTCCATTGGTGAAGAAAGCTTGATCCACCATTGGAGGAAGTACTTCTCTCATCCCTACGGCAGAGAGCCACAGTAAGTAAATTCTCCATTTCTCTCTCCTCTACCTTTTTTTTCCTTTTTTCTTTTTTTCTTATTTTCTTTCTTCTCTCCTTCCTATTTTTCACGAGTTTTCGGGTTTGTTTTCATTGTTTAAATTAAAACATCCTTTGTAGTATCGATTTGCATATAGCAATATCGATCTACATGTTGCAATATTACTGGAATGATCATACTCCAACATTTTTTTCTTTGTTTTTGCAATTTCTTTGGTTTACGTAATTTGAATATATGTTCATTCGATACTCCCTTGTAGCAACATTCATTCTGTTTTATGCATTCCTGTGCTTTCTGATTTCATATGTCTTGCATTTGAACATTCATTGCATTCCATCTGTGTATTTTCTGTTCTTCGTTCTGCATTGCATAGCATATACATCCAAGATTGTTGGAGTCTCATAGCATAGCATAAAGTGTCACATCATTTCATTGCATCATGTCTGTCCAACATGGCATTTCCCATGCATTTAGTGGCATCCGACCTGCACGATAACTATCCAGCATCATCTAATCATTTCCTGTTTTGTGCATCAAGGTCTCACGTATTTTGTCCTTTGTTCAGATTTGCATCATCTTAATCCATCATATTAATTCATCATCTAGGCATTTCATTCGAAAGTTTTTGCATGTTTGATTATTCAGATCATCATATTGATTGTTCAGAGTGTTTTGCATTCATTTGCATGTTTAGATCATTACCATATTTGAATGTATTGCATTATCATATTAGATTTACTTTCGTTCACTATAAGTAGTAACATTTGCTATGTGTTCTTTATCTGGATCGAATCTTTGTCTTAGCATCATGATTTTATTCGTGTAATTGTACTTCATCAGATTCATTTTGCATATGTGATTTCCTCATTTCGTTGTATGTTTCTGTTTCAATCACTCTTAGATCAAATTCATTTTGTATCTAAGTCATTTTGTTTCAGCATATCAGTGTTTACAGGTCAACCTTCAATACCACCATTGCATTTTCCCCCTTTGTTTCGTTGTTTACTGTGAACACCCCAAAATTTTCAAAATTTTATAAATATTCCCTTTTTGCCCCTGGCCCCCATTTTTCTGAGTAATTGAGTCATTTTTAATCTAAAAATCCAGTTATTTCTCAGATTCACTAGAATCATAATCCATTTTCTATATCTGACTCAATTGCAGATCCGGATCCAATTCAAAACACAAATCTGAGCCTCGTTATCCAATACAACAACAACAACAACTACGCCTTCATCCCAAAACAATTGGGGTCGGCGATATAAACCAACAAAGAAAATCATTATAGGTCTTCCACATGAATCCTTCTCTTCCATTCATTTCTATCCAATGCCATGTCTTCGGTGAGGTTCAAAGCATTCATATCCTTTCTTATCACCTCCATCCATGTCTTCCTAGGCCTACCCCGACCTCTTTTAACTAATATATTTTCCCATTTCTCCATCCTTCTAACTCGAGCATCATTAGGCCTTCATCGAATATGTCCAAACCACCGTAAACGATTCTCTCTCATCTTATTTTCAATGGGTGCAACGCCTACCTTCTTACGTATCTCCTCGTTCTGAATCTTATCTTTTATTGTATTTCCACACATCCATCTCAGCATACGCATCTCAGCTACACTCATTTTTTGAATATGATGTCTCTTGGCAGCCCAACATTTCGTACTATATAGTAAAGCGGGCCTAATAGTCGTCCTATAAAACTTTCCCTTCAACCGCAATGGCATTCTACGATCGCACAACACTCCAGTTGCACTCTTCCATTTCATCCACCCAACCTTTATCCTATGAGTTATATCTTCATCAATTTCTCCATACTTTTGAATGATAGATCCCAAATATTTGAAAGAATCATCCACCGGTATTTCGTGCTCACCAAGCTTCACTACACTCCCATCACTACTTCGTTGCTTACTAAATCGACATTCCATGTATTCTGTCTTACTCTTACTCAACTTAAAACCTCTTGCTTCCAATGTCTGTCTCCATAATTCTAACTTAGCATTAACCCCAGCTCTAGACTCATCAATCAAAACAATATCATCAGCAAACAACATACACCACGACACATTTTCTTGAATTGATCTCGTAAGCTCATCCATCACTATAGCAAATAGGAAAGGGCTTAAAGCAGATCCTTGATGTAACCCAACCGTTATAGGAAAATTGGTTGTCACCCCTCCACAAGTGCGGACATTGGTTACTACTCCTTCATACATATCTTTAATTATACTAATGTACTTGAGAGAAACACCTTTCTTCATCATTGTCCACCAGAGAACGTCCCTAGGTACTTTATCGTAAGCCTTCTCCAAATCAATAAAAACCATATGCAAATCTTTGTTCCTCTCTCTATTTCTCTCAATAAGTTTAAACAAATCTGAGCCTCGTTATCCAATGTTTAAACAAATTTTACAAAAAATACCAAAATAATTTCTGAAAGGCTCGGACGGTCCATCTGGTATCCAGTTGGATCCGTGATTCTGTATTTCTTGATTCAAGATTAAAAACTCAAATATTTCCTCAAAACCCGGATTCGAACCCGTTTTTTGAAAATTTATTTAAAATTCAAACGAAAACTTTGCTTTTGTAAATATTTTTAAATTTTTACAAAAATAGTTTAGAAATCCCATATTTTTAGAATTTTTATACAAAAAAAATAGAAATTACAAATAAAAAGAAACAAAAAAATCAAATTGAAAAAGAAAAATACGAATAAATGGTTTAAAAACCCCCTTTTTTGAGAAAACTTTCGAAAAAACGCCCTTTTAATAAAAAAATTCTCTTTGGAAAAACCTAACAATATTCCATTGCAAACGACGGAGCTCTCTCTCTCTCTCTCTCTCTCTCTCTCTCTCTCTCTCTCTCTCTCTCTCTCTCTCTCTCTCGAAGCATCCAGGGATCGCCCAACCGCTTCTCAACCTATCGATGATTGATCGAGATTCTTCTTCCTCTCCCATTCATCTCCAACCACCTCTTCCTTTTCTCGATCCTTCTTTCTCTTCTTATATAAACGACCATCAGGAGAAGGCCTGGACCATCGCGCTTCACCCCAGCACCCCTCTCCTCTTCGATCACTCGTCTTCACCCCATCTCCTTCTGATTGATCGATGATTCACCCGATCTCCCTCCATTGTTCTTGACTCTTCTCCCCTTCTCCAGATAAAAGGCTTCCATCGGTTGAGGGCGGGGCATCAAGGATTAGGACATCTATCCCACGACATCCAGAAGCACCCTTTGCCCATAATCACCATTGCTCCCTCTTCCAAGGTTCCAGGAAGCAAAAAGAAGTCGGTGGGCCTCCCCTATGTTTTCGTTGAAGAAGACATTGACTCCCTCCTTTCAGATTTCTGCAACATTTTGGGGGGAAGTTAAACTTCTGGAAGTGATTACAGGTAAGTAACCATCCTCCTTCCCCTTTTGATTTTCTGTGAATCTTTTGTTTCCTTCGCTTT
This sequence comes from Nuphar pumila, assembly GCF_984573655.1. NCBI lineage: Eukaryota > Viridiplantae > Streptophyta > Magnoliopsida > Nymphaeales > Nymphaeaceae > Nuphar > Nuphar pumila. The sequence goes on from NC_143251.1 coordinate 99,201,450, forward strand.
TCTTTTTCTCATTTGATTGCCTCTTTGCTTTGATTTTATTTCTTGTTTCCTTTCTTTTATCCAAAGGCACAACGGTGGGATCGACCTGCATATAGCAGAGTCGATCCACCTAATGCTATATCAACAGGAACGCCCAATTCCGAAAATCGTTTTGCCTTTTAGAAATTTACTTCGATTTTTCTTCTGTTTTGTTTTGTTTGCTATCCTCTTCTTCCTTCGCAGTTCTCTGAAAATTGTCATAGCTTATTTATTTTATTTTATTTTTATTTTTAAATTTTTTTGGGTTTTCGTTTTGATTTCTGTTCATGTTCTGTTGTAGTTTGTTCCTATTTCTGTCTCAATTCCTGTTTTCTTTCTAGTTGCTTTGATTCTTGTTTTGATTCATGTTTGGTTTCTGTTTTTAATTTGCTTTGACTCCTATTTTATTTTCCTGATCTTAATTTGTTTCTGATTTCGATTCATGCTTGATTCATCAGTTGGTAGTCTGCTGCGTTGTAATCACTCTCTCGTATGTTCATCATTTTTTTTCTTTTCTCTCTGCTTAAGCCCATTTGAATATTGGCTTATGTTATTACATTCGATATTTCCCTTTTATCAGCATCGTATTATTTGATTCATGTGCATTTTACTTCATTCATAGCTTTTTGTATGTGCACTCATCTTGCATTCTTCATTCAATGAAGTTCTGGCTTGTGCTATGTCATCTTTGTGCATCAGATTCGTTTGAATCCCTATAATCCAGCATCAATTCTCTTGCTTTTATTTATTTTCTCTGCAACTATAATACGTTGTTGGTCATCACTCATCGGCATTGAATAACAAGCATTGATACTAATTATCAGAAGTCTTTCAATCAACGCGTCTGGGTAGTGAGTAAATCCAAGTGGCTCAAGGTTAGTTGGGTATTAACAATTGGAATCAGACTCTGCTGAACCTCATATTGGGTGGGGGTCCGGTGGAAATTCCACCTACCCCTTTCACGATATTTGTTCCATGATCTTCTGCATTCCCTTACATTTCCATCCCCACATTTATATGGCATGAATTTCTAAGGGGAACGTCCACTGGCCAGAAGATATTCAATGCTCTCAACAGATTAATGTTGATACGACCATGTGGTGAATCACCCTCATACATTGGGTTGCTTAATAATGTGTTCATTCCTTGCTATCTTGTGTTGATGTGTTTCCTTTTTCTGAGGCATACTGAGCAGCCCTGCAAATACCCAAGCCTCTCATTGTTGCGCTGATAGCAGTAGCCCCCAGTTTTATTCGGGAACATTTCAGATTCTGCCACAAATGGCACCATCCTCTTCATCATCGTTCTGTTGTGGTTGATCTGCATTCATATGCTCGGCTATGAAGAATCACCCCTGTAACATTTCTGAGATCGTGGAATTTATCCTCTGTTTGCACCTGTCCTCCCCAACCGTGATGCCTTGAGGACCTCTCTTGCTCCTACTCCTACTTTAAGCATCTCAGGGACCTTCAGTAGATCGAAGAAGTGGGGCAAGGTGTACTATACGCCGATCCTTTGGCAGATGGACCAATTACCTAGTCAGCTGCTATACAGGCTGTTGCTAAAAACGCAAAGCTTGATTCAGATGTTTTCATGCTAAAAGAGTTGCGCCTAATGCTCCTCTAGGAAAAGCTGAAGTCCTAAGAAAGGAAGTCATGTTGTTGATGATATCTACTATACTAAGGCATCGAATGAAGGTCATTGTTGATGCTTCACAGGGGTTCATCTACCTCGTGAGTTCAACAGGTGTTACTAGTGCTTGCACCTTTGTAAGCTTACCTGTTAAAATCTTCTGCATAACATAAAAGGGGCCATAGGTAGAAGTTGTGGCTGCTAGTTTCGGTGTTTCCAAAACCAGAAGATGTATCTCAGATATAGGCGTGGGATGCCAATGGCATCATTGTGTTTAAAAAAAAAAGAGAAAGAAAAAGCTTCAGTAGGTAACTTGGATGGAGGTATGAGTCACTGACAAGCACCCTTGAAGTTTAGAAGCGTTACCTGCTGGAACCATAACAACCTCCCTATTCAAAGAAAATGAATACATGAGATGGTAATAGATGTTATGCACAAGCCAATAACTGCAGAATGGTTATCCTCTCCTGTCAGAGCAATCCAGATGGAAACTTAGTTCTCAGGCTTAAATGACAGCTCGCAATGGTCATCAAGCTTTGATGACAAGTGCTTCGTTGAACATGAGCAAAGCATTTAAGTGCACTGACAGAAATAAGATTTGTTGGCATTGTTGACCCTGCTAAATCCCACTCGTTGATGCTATTAAAGGAATCAACCTGTCGCTGGTGATCTACATCTTTATTTGCAGGAGATGGGCGTTCCAGCTAAGTCTTCTAAAAAAAACTCATGATTTTATCGCATGTTAATCAACGGGGAACGGCTGAAGAGGTATGTTTTCCATTCCTGCATTCAGTTCATTAGATTGTGTATCATCACACATGTAGCTCATAACACCATCACATCTACATTTTGTATTCTTGCAATTTCATTTCATTTACACAGCAGCACTCTGTACTGCTCTTCACTCCCCTGCCACATTTGGTGCACCTTTCATAAACACCTCCAGCTCCATCACAACACTCCACCCACTGCAACCTGTTATACACCACTAACTTGTATAAATTGTCATATATATATCCAGCATTTCTTTAAACATGCATATATGATACATAGCACTTGCATCTCATGTTTGTCTATAGGTATCACCTGTTAGCCACTTGCATTTCATACTAGGGTAGTCATGTCATATTAGTTCACTCACAATTCACATCATTTTTTTTTTGCAATGTCCAACCACTCTTACCCTTCTGGCAACTACCACCTGTGTATAGCCATCAATATGTGTATTACCACCTCAACTGCTGCATACTTGTAAATTTTTTTTTTTTGTATCCTCTTTATAACATCTACCTCCATTTGATATCATCATTGTCATAAACCATATGCCCATATCTGCATTGGATATATAAATGCATGAATAGGTTTAATATAGGCATTTTCGTTTCACCATCAAATTCATGCATTACACTCCCCTTTAGATGATGTATATGTATTCTAATTTATTTTTCACCATTATCTTAGGATATTGTATATATTTTCTAACATTCACTCAATACATCATCACAATGTATAGTTTTATTTACATAGCATCTCCATTTAGATAAATACGTTCATATATGCATTCTCCATTTAGTATGAGCATGATATTTAGACTTTACTTAATGTTTTCCATCATTCTCTATATTTTGGAATCTCGTTTTATGTTAACTCTGGTTTTTGCAGGAAATATGTAGGGAGTGGTGGTTTCCTTCCTAGATTAGGATTTTATCTTTTCAAATCTCAATTCAAGTTTGTAATAGTTAGATGATAAATGAGAATTCTTTACATTTTAGTACTAGAATAGAATGTATGAGCATGCATATTTTCTAGAATTACTTGTTTTATTTGATTTTCTCTTTTATTTCTGAAAATCCACCATGGTGAAACACGAATGTCACATGCACCATTCTAATGAGAGGTAATTAATCCTAAGCAAATGACTCATATTGATGGCCATAGTCAAAATGTGGGCAATGCTTAGGATTCTTATATTTTATGTAATAATACTGGATCCACACTGGATCTCTTTAAAAAATCATCATATTTTCTAAAATTTTCTTCCTTTATTAGAGTTTAACTTAAAATTAACTCAAAATATATATCAATGGCCATAGTCAGGATATATTGAGGGTCAATTTCATCTTAAACCCTATAAAGGCATCAAAATATGTTTTATTCTTCACTTGAATTTAGATATGATTATTATATAATACATTTTATGACCATAGTCAGAGTTGTATTATATCTTCAATCTTATCTCAATTCATTTAAAGAATGAAATATGCTTTTCAAAATCTAATTTCAAATTCTTTTAATTCATTCATCATCTAGGATAGAATTATATCATATTTTCAAAAATTCTTTTTCAAAATCCAAGTGAATTTTAAGATATATTTTCAAATATCTTCTTCATTTCTCAAATCAATCTTCAATTTCTATCTCATTTCAAAATTCAATTTCTAGGTCCCATTTTGACTTTGAAAATTCGAATTCACTCCTATATTCCAAATTCAATCGAAATCCAATTTCAAAGTTCAATTTAACTTTAAAAAATTCAAATCCATTTTCATTTCCAGGATTCAATTTCAAATTCAATTTAGCATCTCAGATCAAAATTCAAAGTTCAATTTAACTTTGAGATTCCTAAATTCATCTTCTGATTTCAAAACTCAAATTTAAAATCAAGTTTATTCTTTATTTTTAAAAATCTCCAAAGTTCTATCTAAAGATTGAGTCTTGATTCTCAATTCAAAATCAGGGTTTTGAGATTGATTCTAAATCTCAAAATTTGATTTTCCCTAAGTTCAAAGCCTACTTTTAAATTTAAAATCTGGATTTCCAAAATCCAGATCCATCTTCAAAATCCCATTTGGATTTTCAAAATCCAATTCCATCTTGGATTCTAGATTTAGAACTTAGTCTCACCTTGGATTCCGATTTCCAAATCCAATCTTCATCTTGGATTCCAGACTTTGGATCCAATTCCATTTAGGATTCCAAACTTCGAATCCAACTCCGTCTTGGATTCCAGACTTCGCATCCAATTCCATTTAGGATTCCAGATTTCGGATTCAATTCCATCTTGGATTCCAGACTTCCGATCCAATTCCATTTAGGATTCCAAATTTCGGATTCAATCCCATCTTGGATTCCAGATTTTAAAATCCAGTTCCATTTCCAATTCCTATTTTCAAAAACCATTTTCAAAACCATTTCTAAAAGTCTAAATCCAAATTCAATTCATATTCCAGGTTCTGAAATTAAGAATTCCTTTTTCAGAATCAATCCATTCAAATTCAAAGTCCATTTTTGACTTTAAAACTCCATTTTTCTCAAAGATTCAAGTTCAAGATCTTCTTTTCTTTTTGTTTCTTCAAATTCAAAATCCATTTTCCAAACTCTGATTATTCCAAGACATAGAATTTCAAGTCTCTTTTTCCAGATCTATTTCAAATTCTAAGTTAGATTCAAAGTCTAACTTTTTCAAATCAATTTCAACTCTTTGAATCATTTATTCACTACATTATCAAATTTATTTCAGAATCACTTGGAAAATCCCAAAATTTCTAAATTACTTTCTCAAAAGAGCATGCATTTACATTGCACAAGCATGATTCTTTGTGCATTTTTAGACTTAGAATAAATTCTTAGACAATATTTAGGCAAGGCAAAAAGGCATAAATTCGATCCTTGGTTCGATTACCCCTGATAAAGGCGCCAGGAACGGTCGAACATCGTACCGACGAACGAATCCCGTCTCTCCATTTTTCCCGCAAATATTTTCAAAACGGAGGTGAGTAATTTTTCAAAACATTTCTTAAAATTAAGGTCAAGTGAGACCTTTGTAAAAGAGTTCCTCTCTCTTCTTTCTTTTTCTCTTCTCTCTTCTTTTTCTATCTTTTATTTCCCCTTCAAAAAAGGAAATAGAGGTTAGAAAGGCTAAGAGAAGGAAAAGAAGGAACAAGAGGAAAAAATTTGTAATGATCACATTTATCTGCGTATTTTAGTTAATAATTTTATCATACTTTATATCATCATCTTCTGAGTCAGCAGTGTATTCACCCGAACATGCATATTCCATCTCATCCTCTCTTCTGTAATTTTTAACTCTTTTTTTTTGTTTTATCAAGGTATATATTTAATGTTCAGAGTTGCTCTATCAGACGTTTATGTTGAAATTTGACTAATGAACTGCCTTTTTGAATCTAAATTTATTGCTTCCCCTGGTTTTCTGTCAGATGTTCATACTAAATCAGTAATCAGTGCCTGGTGTTCAATTCTCTTCCTCTCGTTCTGAACTTCAAAATCCCCCACCACTGTTTTTAGTCAAGTCACTCTGCATGTTCTAACATGTGTCTTTTATGCCTCTTTGATACTCAAGCCTATTCCCTCTGAATTCGTTTCTCAAAACCGAGAATGTCATGCTTAGAGCATTAAATACCCTGATCACTTCTTGAAGCAAATTCAAGTTTCAATGTAACAACCGTAGACGCTTCTTAGTATGTCATTCTTTCAGCTAAAGATGAAATATTATTGGTTAGATTTCTAAGAGATCATGTCTAGTAGGGTCTATGATAAGAATTTTGTTAAGAAGATCACATTGTTTATGTTATTACAAATGGATTTTGTTATAAAAGTACAACACGATTTTGGGTTTCAGTGTGAGCTACGGCCGTTGGAACAACCCTAGGTCTAGGGTGGTCGCATGATGTCTTACAGTTATTTGTATTGTAAAAATATGCTATAATATGCAGGTGGAAATCTGAGCTTTTGCACATAGTATACACTGTTGCTAGAAGCTACAGGAGAGTGAGTCAAACAGAAGCAAAATCGGGTTACTTAATTGTGTCGGGTTATTAGAGTCGGTAAAATGGATATTGCTTGATCTTGATGCATCTTAGTTGTGCATATTCTGAGTTGATTTGATCGTGTTCAATTGTCCTCAATGTGCCGAGTTGAAAACATGAACACATCCTTCTGCAACAGACTTCCCAAGGCTGGAATATGCTTGATGGCCATGTCCTGCCCTTTGTTTGATGTCCTTAGATATATCAAGTTGCTCTTCTGTTACTGATGAAACATTGCTTGCATGTCCATACTATCCATGTTTTGCATAAGAACATCAAGCCTATGGTTTTGTGCTGAGGAATTCGGTTCCATGCTGCCCAAGTTGCATTTAAATCGATGTAATCTGTATATGGCAGGACCCCGAGTGCTGGCAAAGATTGATTTTGACGTATGTGTCTTGGGTGACTTTTTGTTCATCTTATTGATGAGGCTATGAGAATTACAAGTTTCTTGAAATATTTTGTTCATTCTTCAGCAATCAACTTGTTTTGTTTTCCAAGTGAATGTAAAATCGGGTTTTCAAAGTGATGAATTAATTAGATGTGTAAAATAATTTCCTCCATCATGAGCTGTTGTGTCTTCTTACGCATCCAAATCACCATGAAGCTCAACTGCCAAATGCACCTCCTCACTTATACACTACCTGTATGTTCCAACAGCTAGTTACCTACATAATATCACATCATCCACCTGAATCATTACCTATACACTCACTTATCTACATTCACTGCATTCCACAACAGCCAGCAACTTCATCCAAAGCACTTCACTGCACTCTACCAAACTAATGTATCTGCACTTGCACACTGCATTTACATTCAGCTGCACTTGCACTTCTGTACTTGCAATCACTCCTAGCACCTACACTTTCATTTCTTATATTCACTGCACCTTATTGTTGCCTTGCCTGTATATGCATTTCATCACGTCAGTTTCAACACATACTATAACGACCCCAACTCATACCCCGTGGAAAATGCAGAATTTTTTTCTTCTTAGAGTTGCGGAAAACTTCCTAGAGACCTAGGGTCCTTACAGTTTCAATTTTAGCTGGATAACCACACACCACAAATGAACTTACATTTATCATCCATAACCAACCAACCAAGCTCTTTTATTAATGAATCCATAATAGTCTCATACTCAAGTCAAAAGTGAAATAATAACTGCAGAAAATAAAAAGAACTAAAAGAAACAAAAGTAGAGTCACTATGTCTGTAAGTGAAGTAGTCTGAAGCAAATGTGACCCTAGTATCCCCTCAGAAGTGAGTCGACTTCACAAATCACCTGTGTCTACAAAAAAACAATAAAGTAGGATGTCAAAATCCGAAAAATCTTGCGTATAGGTCTCTCTAGTGAATCAAATAAGAATAAAAGACATAAATACGATTCATGTAATATTTTAGAGGGATACAATTATAACCAATTTATAAGACAATTAACCATTCATATAAAAATGAAATAAACATTAAACATGAGGGAACATTAACTAAGCAACATAGATCGCAATTTAAGAAATAAGGGTATTTAACATGCATTAGGAAATAACATCATGCATTCATCAACAGATAACAACTAAGGGGACAAGTAAATATGCATGATCTAATGCATAGCAGGAATGTGCATGATTATGTTCGATGCATGAACCCTTTATTATCTTTCATTTAAGTTTTTCTCTTTCCATATGCATGCCCTATTAAATGCATACAATTTATGTTTATCTTTTTAATTACCGTTGCTCGCGAATACACCAAATGGGTAAAAAACTCTGAGGTCAAGTAGGGTTTTCAGGGTAACTTAGCACACAATTTATATTTTATTACTGGGTTCCAAACTTAACCCTCGACCGATATCAGAAAACAACACCATCCATCATAACATTGGAAAACAACATCCAATGTCGAGGACACCATGAAAAATAGCATCCACTGGTGCCACTTTCTTGGTATACCAAAACAACAACAGTTGTGTCAAACACACCACCCCCAGGCAAAGTAGCAGACTCTCCCTAAAATCGTGGTCAAGAGAAGAACCTTAATATCGGGTTTGGAGGCAACAACACACATACAAAGTTTTTGTATCCTCATGGTTTCCCCCAAAATGCAATATCCAAGATTCTCACACTAAAGAAGGGACATCAAGGAGACATAAATTACATTGTTCTTTACTTTCTTTTATCTTGTTATTAATTCATCTCTTTTACATTTGCAAATCAACATGCAAAATTAATAGCATAAGCATGCAAAACAGCATGCCAAGCTCTTCACGGGACTACAACTCGTGGCAACAGAGAACAATGCAGTAAAACCATAATATCACATTTGATTTTTAGAGAACAACCGGTTCTCGACACTCACCCAGCCCCTGATGATCCAATTAACCATTAATGCATTCATCAGCAAAATCATCAATCACATGCCTTTATGCATTATTTTTTACATGCCTTTTAGATGCACATTCATGTATGCAAACTTTGAGATGCGCATGAAACGATAAACTCATAAACATATGCAATTATTCCTGTCATATGCATGTGCTTAGGTGTAGTCATTCACAACTGGGTTCCCATTCATGAATCATTTTGAACTGACAGATGTGAGCACTCATGAGATCATGTACAAGTAACAACACATAAACTCTTTTGAGTTATACATGCACATGAAAGTAGCTTTACATAAGGACAATGATCAAGCATAAGATACCCATTCTAAGCATGTGACCGTCTCATTCCTAACATGCACAAATGCCATATTTATTACAATAAGCAAATCTAAAAGTTTTGCATACCAAACTGAATTTTTATTCAAGCTCAAATAAGCATAAGTAATATGCATGAACTTAAAGGAATTGATCATATAAAAAACCTACATATCATTCAATAAAAATGTGTACATGTGGTGACAAATAAGAAGGACCTGCTAAATAGTTTCCTTTGTTAAAAACAGATTCAGCAAGCACATGTCCCAATATCATAAAAATATTAATTTGACAATATATATTTATATTGTTTCCCCCATGTCTTTTTCAGGCAACTGTGTAATAAGCCTGTAATAACTATATATATATAGAGAGAGAGAGAGAGATATGTCATAAAATTTTCTTTCAAGAAGCTGCTAGCACACAAAAATATTATGTATAAACATCTAAATTTTTTTTTCTTCTTTTAAGGATATGTGACCCCAGCCGACCCAGTCGGTTGGAGCTGATTGCCCTACCACTGCTCAATATATATATATATATATATATATATATATATATATATATATATATATATATATATATATATATATATAAGCTAACAATTGTTTTTTTCTTGTAACTCATGCCCAGCCGACCTAGTTGACTGGACTCAACCATGTCCAGGCTCGGCCTATCAGGCCAGTCGAACTGGGTTCATCTGGTCTGACAGCCAACCCAACTGATGTAGCATAAAATTCTTTTGTTTTTGTACAGATGGAATCTACCTGCCCTTTAGCAGGTGCTGTCAGACCCACGAGGACTCTGCATCGCTAACATAACACATGCTCCATCTATGCTTTGCAATCTGACCACATCTGGAACTAATGTCAATGGTTTCGCCAAGCATTTGTCATATGAAATGCATACTCCAAAAGATAGGGTGGCAAGTTTTATCTTAAATCATGCATGTGCCCAAGATGAAGCCGCAAAAACTAAGAAGCCAAGCTACACCACTTCCTTTGAACCTTGATCATAGTACTAATCGAAGACAGTTTGATGGAATACTTTCAGTGCATAAGTTGTCCATGTATGCAAGAAACTGAACACTGAAATTACAAACAAAAAAATTCAGTTACATTATGTCAAACATGTGCATGGTTGATGGATGTGATAACAAGAAGAACTAATCATCCAACAGTTCTCCATGATCACATGTTACACAGAAAACATGTTACAGCATGGCTTTAACCATAATATCTTTTTTTAGTGCCCAACCAATCTTTCAACTTACACTGTATAAAAAAATTCTCATGAAGGAATTTTGCCAATCATCATATTGGCAAACTATGGAAGGAAGAAAAATACAAGTGAAATCACCAAACACAGTGAGCCTACCTAGATATATATATCCTCAAGAAAATACATTAGCTTAGCCATGGATCTTAAAACAACTATTCAAATTTTACTTTTTCTCCTTGACTTTGCTAAAATATTGCATAGAATACGAATCTGTGCTCACTTTTCTTATTCAAATCAAAGGAGAAACCCATACCTTGAAATAAACGTTGAAAATAATGGTGAAAAAAGCTTGGAGCTGGAGCTTTAATGGCTTCCTCCTCCTTCTTCTTCCTCTCTCTCTCTCTCTCTCTCTCTCTCTCTCTCTCTCTCTTCTTCCTCTTTCTTTCTTTTTTCCCTTTTTCCTCTTTCTTTCTTCTCTCTCTCTCTTTTTTTTTTCTTTAAGTAATGGGTGGGAGAGGGGGTGACGTTCCCCCTTCTCCAGCCCTCTCTTGAGAGAGAGTTTCCAAAAAGTGGAAACTCTCCCTCTTTTAGTTTCCAATTTATTTTAAACTTCTACCAAATGTTGACTTTTCCATTCTTTTAAAAATTTTAACTTTCCTAAACCCCTTTTAGGTAAGCATAAGGACTCTTTTGGAGAGTCCCACTCAGCCCAGAAATTAAATTTCGGAATTGAATTTAATTAAATAAATAAATAATTAATTTTTAATTTTTAATTAATAAAAATTATTTATAACCTTCTAAAAATAACCAAATTAACTCTAGAGACTTTATAAACATAGTTAACCCCAAAATAAAGCTTTAAATTGAATTTAAAGCTAGGAAAGACATTGGACATGAAATTGGATCTGGATCCGGATCCAAGATCCAAACCCATAACAAAAATGGATCCAGATTTGGACCCAAACCAGATTTAAGTAGGACCAATTTAGGACCCAAGACCATAAAAATTCGGATCATAAGCCTTGGATCCAGTCTGATCCAATCCTGGATCTGTTTCGACAAACAACTTTTTTCAGAAAAATGCGATTTTCGGGTTAACCGTAGCCCAAATTGAGAAAAATAAAGTACTGTTGCACTCAGAATTTCGAGACGCATCCAACGATATATAACACGCATATGAAATTATGATTTTCATCCGAAATTATCTTGAATTTTGCTTGAATTTAAATGTCAAAAATAAAACTCTCTACCACGTTTTGATTGGCTCGCCTCGACCTTATCGATGAGACCTGGGTCAAACCCAAACTCAAAGGCATCGGTCTAAAAATATAGCCTCGAGCGATTTTTCTCCCAGATAGACAAATTTTCAAAAATCTCAAGAAATATCTAAATACCAAAATACGAGATCTTACATATACATCTACACCTTATTGCATCAAGTGGTGCCCATGTTGGTTTGTTACCCTGCATATCATTAGCCACTGCATTCACCTTGTTTTCTGTCTCATAGCGATCTACATTTTTAATTCATTCTGCATATACAGTTGCAATCTATGTTTTTTGTGTTTTTGAGTTACATTACTTTTATTTCATTTCCAACATTATGTTGATTTCATTAGTAACATTTTTCTATTTCTGAAACTTTGTTTTCATCATTAGCATATATGTATCATCATTCCATTCAATACCCTTCTACATCATCTGATTCAAATGGTTCTTCTGGGGACAGAAAACCCAATCTTTCCTGATTCACTTAGCTGACATGAAGCTTTTTCAGGTTGCTAAGGTGCTTCCTATAATTGATAGTCTAGAGAATGTAAATATATCCTCATACTCTATGGAGTCGAAGGGTATTCTTTGTGTGATGCTCCACAGTCTGAGACCATTGAAAATGCATCTTCCTATTTGATTAATGATGCTTTAGTTAGATCATTTACATGTGATAGATTGCCCATCACTGAAAATATATGTAATACACTTCCTGTCACTCTCCCAGAGGGCAGTGAACAAAAACCTGTGTATAACCCTCACTCTCTGCACATGTACATTCCCTGCACATCAACACAACACTTCACCCTCAGGCATTCCACAACTTATAACATCTCATTTCTGCACTTGCACACAACATCTGCATGATCACTGTACATTGCACTTGCTCTGTATACCTGCACATCTTACATAGAAACCTTCAACTGGTCTGATATACCTGCCGCCGCCTGCTGCACCTAACCTATGTATCACTGTTGCTAATCACTAAGCACAACACTTGGTATATTACCTCTGCGTCATTTTTACACATTCATTAACACAACACTTTTTGCATATTACCTGTGTACCACTTTTGCACTTCATTGATTCACCTATAATTTTTATTAGTCCATTTGCTTAATTTGGTTCATTAATTCAGTGTTGTCAGAAGAAGAGCCCACTGATTCGTTGTTAAAGAACTTGATTCACTGTGTAAAATCACCTTGCTGACTGATCTACTGATTAATGTGCTGAAATCTTTTGGATAATATTGCTGCAAATCAATTTGCTGATATTGGAAGCAACTCATTGAGCTGTGGTGCCATGATATATCAGTCTGAGAACTCGAATCACTATGTGATTTCAAATTGCAGAATTTGATTTGTTATCAAAATGAGAAGCCTGTTTATCTATGTGTTTCAGATACTGATCAATGTTCATTTACCAGCACTGTACACTCCCACCTATGTCACCACATTTCACTGCATATCCATTTTACTTATGATTCATTCCTTGCATAGTGTTTACTGTATTTCGTTCCCTGTATCCCATATTGCACAGGCATTGCATATTGCATTTCAATTTACTATTAATGGCTTGTCTTCATCAGTTGCTATGTCCATCGTATAGTAGTCTAACTCCGGCATAGTGTACGCATATCAATCTTAACACTTGCATTTCTCATTTTACATATATCATATGCATTTCTTAGTCTAGGTAGATACATATGCATTTCATCCTTAGCATAAGCATCATACCTAGGTAGATCCATGTGCATTCTTTCATTAGTTTAAGCATCATACTTAGATGCATATGTATTCCATCATTAGCATAAACATTCTATTTAGGTGAATTGCATAAGCATTCTACTTAGGTAAACTCATATGCATTTCTTCATTTGGCATATGCATAGCACTTAGGCATATGCATATGCACTTCTTCATTAGCATAAGCATAGCACTTAGGCATATGCATTTGTTCATTAGTATAAGCATAACACTTAGGCATATGCATATGTACTCTTCATTTAGCATAAGCATAACACTTAGGCATATACATATGCATTTCTTCATTAGCATAAGCATAACACTTAGGCATATGCATATGTACTCTTCATATAGCATAAGCATAGCGCTTAGGCATATGCATATGCATTTCTTCATTTAGTATAAGCATAGTACTTAGGCATATGCATTTTTCATTTAGCATAAGCATAGCACTTAGGCATATGCGTATATACTCTTTATTTAGCATGAGCATGGCATTTTGCATATTCATTTCTTCACTAGGATAGGCACAATCATATGCATTTTAGTTTCAATATGACATTTTCAATTTCTTTCTATGTTTTGTATTTTGTTGCCTGGTGTTATCTCATGTTTGCAGGGAAGCCTGAAAGATGCCGATTTCTTTTCCTAGATTAGGAATTTCAATTTCAATTGTAATAATTCTATATTAATGAAAATCCATATCTTTCTGTCTAGATTATAATGTATGAGCATATAGTTGTGCTTTAAATTCTCATAATTTCCCGTGGCATTTCATTTTATTCTTCAAAAAGCACTGTGGTATAACACGAATGACACATGCACCTTTCTAATAAGAGGTAAATAACCCTAAGTAAATGATTCACACTTATGACCATAGTCAAAATGTGAACAATACTTAGGATTTTTATCTTTTATGAAATAACATTTTATTTCCATCATATTTTTCTAAATATATTTTCTTTCTCTATCATAATTTAAGATATAAATTAACTTAAGATAGTCTTGGATATATTAAAAGTTAATTTTAATTTATATCCTATAAAGGCAAAATTTTTTTTTTTATTATTTATTAGAATTTAAATATAGATTAGATCATAATATGTTTGTGATCATAGTCATGAATGTATTATGATTTAATCTTATTTCAATTCTATTAAAGAATAAAATTTGTTTTTAAATTCCAATCTTTAAATAAATTTCAAAGCATTCAACATTCAGGATAGAATTGCATTCTTTTTTTAAGTATTTCAAATCATCTTCAAAATTCCAACTGATTTTTGAAATAAATCTTTAAAAACATAGTTTTCATTTCTAATTCAAAATAATTTTAAACCTTCATTTATAAATTCAGATTTATCCTTTTATTCTCAAATCTATTCAGTTTTAAATCGTATTTTCAATTTTCAATTTTCAATTCTCATTTCTGAATTTCACATTTTAAATTTTATTCAAATTCTTTAATTCTATTTCAAAATTTTTGAATTCCATTTCAAATCCTGAGTTTTAATTCAACTCTAAATCAAAGTTTTAAAATTCACTTTGAGATTCTAAATCAAATTTTAAGATTTACTTTAAAATTCTAAATCAATTTTTAAATTCAATTCTGATTTCATATACCAAGTCAAATTTCAAAATCAATTCAAGATTCCAATTTCAAAATTCAAATTCAATTTCCAAATTCCATTTTGATTTTAAATTCCAAGTCTGAATTCAAATTTTATTCTCAATCTCAAAATCCAATTTCAAAGTTTATTTTTAAGTTCTAAATTTTTAATTTCTAAATTCATTCTTTGAATTCCAACTCCAATTTCAATTTCAAATTCTAAATTTCTAAATTCGTTTCCAATTTCAATGTCAAATTTCAATTTCAAAATCAATTCAAAGTTTCAATTTGAATTTCTAATCAAATTTCCAAGTTCAATTCTAATTTCAAACATCAAATTGAATCAATTTCAAAATCTCAATTTGAATCCAATTTCCATTTCAAATTCTAAATTTCAAATTCCAACTCCTAAATTCAATTTTAAATTCCAATTTTAAAGCCAGATTTCAATTAGACTTCAATCCTAAATCTCAATTTCAAAATTTTCAATTTCAAGATTTTATTTCAATTTCAAAATCCTGATTTATCAATTTTAAAGCTCCGAATCCACTCTTTATTCTTCAAATTTCACTATTTTCCAAATTTCATTTTCAATTTCAAATCTTCCTTTCAATTCAAATTTTAATTTTAAAAACTCTCAAATTTCTATTTCAATCTTTGATCTCAGTTATAATTTCAATTTCCAAATTTCAAATCTCCTTTTCAAATCTCAAATTCATTTTAGATTCAAGTTTTGGATTTAAAATTTTAATTTTCCAAATCAAGTTCAATTTCTGAATTACTTCTTCAAAGATGTTTTCAAATCTATTTCAAAATCACTTGGAACATTCAAATTTCTGAAATATTTTTGAAGCATACATATTTTTCAAAGTTCAAAATTCATTGCACAAGCTTGATTCAATGTGTATTTAGGATTTTAGAATAATCACTTAGACAAATCTTAGGCAAAGAAAAGACATAAATTCGATCTTTGATTCAATTACCCCTGGTAAAAGCGTCAGGAACGGTTGAACCTCGTACCGATGAGCGAATCCCGTCTCTTCATTTTTTTTGCAAAATTTCAAAATGAAGGCGAGTAAATTTCAAAATCTATTTCTTTCAAATAGGTCAAGTGAGACCTTGTAAAAGAGTTTCTCTTTTCTCATTCTCTTCTTTCTTTCTTTTTCCCCTCAAAAGGGAAAAGGCTGAAAGGAAAAGAAAAGAAAAGAAAAGAAAAGAGGGCAGAATTTTTTTTCCAACAGTCTCAGTCCGCATCTGTTCATGTAATCTTTATAGGACCCGGGTATGGTTTCCTATGAAAGGTCCGAACCGGATCCGGATCCGGCCTGTTGACATTGACACACCTAGCTATGTCCCTCTACCCTGTGATGACATTGTAGCGGCACTGCAGCAAGTTGGGTACATCGTCTTCTGATTCAGGTGAGCCTTTTCTTCTCACTGTTCTTCTTCTTCTGCTTGCTCGTTGTTTCTTTCTGATGCACCAACAACCCAATTACGCACGAAAATTGTGAAAACTCGATGCCAAAAATGGAAGGAAACCCCAATCCTATTATCTTCCATTTGAACTCCAGAGATAATGAAGAAAGCTATTGCAAACTCTCAGTTATCTTCTTTTGAGTTGTACCCATCATAAGATCACGGTGGGGAACCCTTTATTTTCATCAGTATATCGCTTCTCCGCTGAATTTACGAGTTGGATCTCTTCCTGTTTGCGTGAATTAATGGTAATCTGGTTGCTTCCTCAATGCTTTAGAAGACGCCAGATTTTTTATCATTGGGTACTATGATTTGGGTATTCTTTGATTTAGATAATACAGTAATATTGTTAGAACCAGCAGTTTTTTTTACCCCCATAATAGTTTCATTCATTCATTCATAAAAGTTCGGTGTTATACACAATATAATGCGATGTCTATGGATGCCATCCAATCAGGAGGCTTATAAGATAGAGAAAAGATTATCTCTCTGCATAGAAAGAGCTGCTAGTAAGAGCCACTTCATAACAGGCTTCCTTGTATATATGGACTTTGGAGCTTAGTAGTCTAAAATTAACCCTAATGCTTTATGGATGTTACTTTATGTTCCTAGATCACACTATTTGAGGAAAGATTCTTCCATCTGAGTCTAGAGTCTTTTCTGTCAACCGGTTATTATCATTGTTATAGAAGATGTTTCAGGATAGTTGACCTCCAGAGCATTCTGTTTTGGATATTTTTAGTTATTTTACCTTCCATTTTCTGACACTGGCCCATACTTTTTGCAGGTTCCTAGAAGTTGAAAGTTTAAGCTGCTTTAATGGCCTACGAGTTGGATGAACAAAAAAGTGCGATCTTGTGTGACATGGAACACTTATTAAACTAGGAAATTTTGGCAGAGCTTGTTAGGTTTCTTATCTATATATTTAATGATTTTGCAAATTTTCTCCAATGTACACTCATTAGCTCCCTACCATTAATTCATGAAATACTTCTTAATTGCTTGGTTCTACGATCTGCCTTGCTCATTGCTGTACAAATTTAGATTTTGGGACTGACAATTTTGGTTCACTTTGTCCTGTGGTCCATAAGTTTGTACTAAACAGTGAAATTTAGGTAATGCTCCGGTCCACCATCTTGTTTAGAAATTCCAAATTTACAATAATGATCAATCTTTATCGAAAGCAATTCTGAACTTTGATCTTACTTACAATTACAGAATCCATGTTGTGCACCAACAGATAGCACGTTATAAGGAAATTTTCACTTAAAATGAGTAACTGTCCTATTCAACCTTCTCTAAACAATCTTACAAAGAGACAAAGTTGAAATTCTTTCTACTTGGCAGTGTATTTTAGTTTTCTTGTTGATCACACTTTTAAACCTGTTGAACTGAGAGGATATTGTTGTTCTGTTCACATTCCTCTTGGAGCAACTCATAATTCTACTGTTATTTGTAATTGTTATGGTCAATGAAACAGAGATAGGCGTGGGACTGATAGGCTTCGGAGTTGCATTTACATTTCTTGGCATTATTCTCTTCCTTGATAGAGGCTTGCTTGCCCTTGGAAATGTGAGA
Source organism: Nuphar pumila (assembly GCF_984573655.1). Taxonomy (NCBI): domain Eukaryota; kingdom Viridiplantae; phylum Streptophyta; class Magnoliopsida; order Nymphaeales; family Nymphaeaceae; genus Nuphar; species Nuphar pumila. Next base: position 99,219,519 of record NC_143251.1, read on the forward strand.
TGCTCTAATTTTTTTGAATTTTCTTCTTTCTTGGAAAGGTCATTCTTGGTTGTAGTTGTAGTGTGACACTTACTCATGGCATTCAGATTCTCTGCTTGTCTGGAGTAGTCCTTATTCTTGGCTGGAAGTCAACATGGCATCTCTTTTCCAAAAGAATGCATTTCAAGGTATGCTGAAGTGATGCTGTAGGATGGACTTTAACTTCTCTGCTTTTGTGACCATATCTTTCTCCATGTAACTGTCAGTTAACGATGCTAAATTTCCAGAAATCCTTTTTGGTTTTATACTAGCTACTGAGTTTTAAATATATATGTTTGGTCTATTATCAAATTCCTCATTGTTGCTCACCTTCATAGTCCAAACTGTTTAGATTATACTCCGGATTCAGATCCACATAATAGAACACATGTATTCAGCAAAAGGGGTAATGTTGTAATATATCACACACACACACACACACACACACACATATATATATATATATATATATATATATATATAAAGAGACGTCACCCTAGAGTGTGGGTCAACTTTTCTTTTTCAACCTTTCTCTCTTCTTCTTCTTCCTCTTGTCTGTTTGCTGTGCAAGACACGATTTCCAACAAACATCTTCACATGGTATTAGAGCTCCAAAGAGGCAAGTCATGTTGATCGTTGGCTGGAAAGAACCCTTTAAAAAAAAAAAATCTTCCATTCTTCTCCTTTGAAGATCTGAAATCTGTAATTCAAATCAGACTCCCTCTTCCCATTCTTCTTTATTATCAGATCTAAAAATCTGTTCTACTTTCTTTTATTTATCACGTTAGATCTGAATCAAATCAGATTTTTTCGAAAATAAAAAAACTTTCTCTTATCACATCTGATCTGACATTATATCTACATCAGGTCAGATCTGATTTCCTTCTTTTCTTCCTAGTTATTTCTTAGATCTGAACCAAATCTGATCTGCCCACATCTCTTTTTTTCTTCTCTCAAATAGATCTGATCAACGATCCTTCATATCAGATATTTTCTTGATCACTTTATGGCATATCTAACGTGATCTAAGCCATTTCTAAATCTGGCCATATCTGAACAATTTTTTTTTCGAGATCACGTCTTCTAAATCTGACCAGATCTAAAAAAAAAAACCAGATCACGTCAAACCAGATCTAACGTGAACATCTCACTTCTTTATAATATCATTTCATATGCATATATATATATACATAATCATATGTATATGTATATGCATATTTTTGAATACTTCAATTGAATCTGGGCATCGCTGATCTCTAAACTTTAATTCCTTGCTGTCTAAAAAAATTGAGACAGCCTAATCTTGATCAAGAACCCAGTGCATTTGTCTTCTACATTCTTTTTAAAACTTCTTGTCTTTGTCTTTCATTCTTCTATTTCTACATTCTTTTCTAAATTTTCTGCTCTAATCTAATGGCTGCCATTGATGCATCTTTTTTCAGTCATTTGGTTACTGAGAAACTCGATTCTTTCAATTTCATTATCTGGAAGAAATAAATTATTCCGTTTCTTTGCAGCCATGATTTAATGGAGCATCTCGATGGGTCGATTCCTATACCTATGGAATTTGTTTCCCAAACAATTACAGTGCATGATGGGAGCTCAGAGAAAGTCTCAATCACCATGGTTTAGAATTCAGAGTTCGTTGCATGGCAGAAACAAGATTAGTCTGCTGTAGGCTTTATTACAACTACTCTTTCTCATGAGGTTTTGCTATATATTCCATCATGAGTTCCCGCAAAGGAGTTGTGGAACATTCTTCACAAGTGGTATGAGGAGATCTTGTTAAAATATATGTAACTATATATATAATATATATATATATATATATATATATATATATATAATACCGATAGGGGTATTATCAACTTTTTACATAGTTGTTTTAGTAAACAACTATTTTAATTTTTTTCTTTTATTTTTTGTATTTTCATTTTTTATTTTTTTCTTTTTATTTGTGTCTCAAAACCCAACCCAAAAAGGAGCCCCACATAGAGTCGTTGGGGCCCCTAACGACTCTATGGGAGCCCCCTTTTGAGACCCATTGTGGGTGTATAAATAGGGGCAAACCCCTTTGTATTCTTCATGCTTTAGAGCTCTCTTTCAATAAAGAGTATTTGTTTTTAGTTTGTGCCTTTCTCAAGGCCTGTTTATGTTGTCCCATAGTGGACTTGGCTATTATCTCTCTTGTGTATTGGACCATTGTTGGTCATTGTGAATGCTTTTAGCGTCTTTATTTTTCCGCATACTTCATTACATGGTATCAGAGCCATTCGGTTCTTAAAGGAAGAAGCATGAAATTTATCTTCACATTCTTTGTATCTCTTCCTCGTACACTTTGGTGGCATCATGGAGGCCAAAATCGGTCTATCCTTCAAGCTCAATGGAAAGAACTATATGATGTGGGCATCAACAATAAAAAACAATCTCAAAGGTAAAAAATTTTGGGGTTATGTAATAGGTTCTATTCCGGAACCTCAATGGGAGCTTACCAAGATTGAATGAGATCAAGAAAAGGCTCTTGAGGGAGATGCTCGCCTCAAAGCCATTGAAGACCACCAAAAGAAAGTAGAAGATTGGGAGAGAAACCACGCCAAAATCCTTGCTTGGTTCATGAACAATGTCGAACTCAAGGTATGTACTAATATAGCTAAATTTTGCTGACCAATGAGGCTTGGTTTTTTATGAAGGGTATGTATACCCAAAAAGACCTTACAAGAGCATATTTTTTGCAAGAAAATATTGGAATCACCAAACAAGGTGATTCAAGTATACAAGATTATTATAGTGCATTAAACCCACTATGGGATGAGTTGGCTCTTTTATAGCAAAAATGGGTAGCTATGGAGGATGTTGAATTAAGGCAAAAACAAATGAAAGAAGATCGATTGTTCCAATTTTTGTTTGGGTTACATCTTGAATTTGAGCAAGTGAGGTCATCACTCCTCCATAGATCTATTTTTCCACCAATAGAAGACGCCATTGCCGAAATCACACAAGAGAAAATTAGGCTTGACATGAGTAAGAACATTGATGAAGTGCTTGCCGTATTCAAACCCGGTAATAATGTCAAAACCTATAAACAATCCCATTTTGGAAAACATGAAAACAATAGTGGAGGAAGAAAGATAATTATATGTCATCATTGCTGTGAGCCGGGTCACATTAAACCCACTTGCCCAAAGCTAAATGGAACATTCAAGCCTAAGATGGTGTCCCTTGAAGAATCTACTACCAAAGAAGATGAAGGCAAGTGTGGCGACCTCAAAGAAACACTTGGTCAAATATCTATGGCTCTACAACAAATTCTCAAAGCTACTTCCTCTATATCAGGTGCGGCCATTGCGTCTACATCATCACCCGGTACGTATTCTTGGATTCTAGACTCCAGAGCATCCTTTTATATGACCCCACATGAAAATGCATTAACCGATGTATGCACCAATTCAAAAGGTTCATGTGTTTCTACGACCGATGGAACTTTCTTAAAAATCACAAGTATTAAAACACTGAACTCTAAAAATTCTCAAAACCTTTTTGTTCCAAAAGTAAGAGTAGTTCCAAAGTTAAATTTTAATCTTTTTTCGGTTTTCCAAATTGCCGACCATGGATATGAAATATTTTTTTCATATAATGGTTGCTTTGTGCAGGATCTCTAGTCCGAGAAGCGGATTGGGCAAGGCTATAGGAAGGGAGACCTCTACTATATGGATCATCTAAACTTTCCTACAAACTCTTTTTGTACTTATGTTCAAGATAAAAGCATTGAAACTTGACATAAAAGACTTGGACATCCAAGTTATTTAAAAATGTATCATTTTCCATTTGGAAACAAATTTTGTAAAGAAAACGACATTAATTGCAAAGATTGCATTTTTGGAAAAATGAAGTCTATTCCATTTCCAACTAGAACATTTCTTTCCACAAGACCTTTTGAATTGGTGAACTCAGATGTTTGGGGTCTATCTCCGGTCATGTCTAAAGGTGGTTACTCATACTATGTCACTTTTATTGATGACTTTACTCGTTATGTTTGGATTTATTTCCTCAATCATAAATCAGAAGTATTTTTCTTCTTTAAAGTCTTTCATATGAAAATACAAAATCAATTTCAAAGTAATATATCTATTCTTAGATCCGATTCCGGTGGAGAATACTTGTCCAACAAATTTTAAAATTATTTAAAACAAAATGGAATTTGCCATCAAAGATCATACCCTAGAACTCCACAACAAAATGGATTAGCGGAAAGAAAACATATACATATTATAGAAACTGCTAGAACATTGCTTATTTCTAAAAATATTCCAAATTTTTTTTGGGCCGAAGCCGTTTTAACTTCAACATACTTAATCAATCGAATGCCTTCTTCTAAATTAAAGAATGTTTCTCCTTATGAAAAACTTTTTAAATTTTTCCCCGACTTCAATCGCCTTCGCATCTTTGGCTGTAAATGCTTTGTTGTCTCATATAAGAGAAATAAGTTGTCTCCAAAGGCAATTGAATGTGTTTTTCTAGGTTATGAAAAAAATAAAAAAGGCTATAGGTCTTTTGATTTCAAGAATAACAAACTATATGTTTCAAAAGACGTGACTTTTTTGGAAGATGAAAATGGATTTGAAAAGCTAGAAAAACCAAATGAAATTGACTACATGTTCTTACATGATCTTATAGATGATATATGTAATGATTCTATGAATCATCTTGAAAGTATATATGATACTTGTGATGTATCTAATATTGAAATATCACCACATAATAGTGATACTATTAATGAAAATATTCATGTTTATATTCGAAGAGAAAAAGAAAGGCCTATTAGTGCCTTGGAGAAATTTTCTCAACTTACCAAATCCTTGGAAGAAACCCCCATTAGGCGATATTCTAGAGAATCCATTTCACCCAATAGGTTTGTCTCATACAAGTCTCTTGCACCAAATTATCGGGTATGCCTAATAGCCTTACACTCATATTATAAACCCACTCATTATAATTAAGCCAAAACTCTACCTCATTGGATTGAAGCAATGAAGATAGAATTAGATGCTCTAAAAAAGGCTAATACTTGGAAAATAGTCAAGCTTTCTCCACATAAAAAACCTATTGGATGCCGCTTGGTCTTTAAGGTTAAAACCAAAAGCGATGGATCCTTGAAAAGATATAAAGCCAGATTAGTAGCTAAGGGATACTCGCAAGAATATGAAATTGACTATGAGGAAACATTTGCCTCTGTAGCTAGAATGACAAGTGTTAGAACCTTTATATATCAACTTGATGTGAAAAAAGCATTGCTAAATGAAAATCTAAATAAAGAAGTATACATGGATCCACCACCTAGAGTTAATATTGGACAAGGTCAAACTCTTAAACTTTTAAAAGTCTTATATAGTTTTAAACAAGTTTCCAAGGCTTGATATGATCGATTTAGTGATATCATGATTAAATTAGGATTTCGTTAATGTTATATTGACATTGCTCTGTTTGTCAAAAGTACATGTAATAATATTGTTATCTTATTACTTTATGTTGATGACATGATTATCACAAGAAATGATCAAATTAGTATTATTAATGTCAAAAATATGTTAAAAGATAGTTTTGACATGTCTGATTTAGGTTTCCTTAGATATTTTCTCGGCATTGAAGTTGTCTATTCTCCTCGAGGATATATATTGTCATAGATGAAGCTTGCTGCAGATATATGTACTAAATTTGGAATTTCAGATGATAAAAAGGTGAAGACTCCAAAAGTAATTAACGCAAAATTAAGGTTGGAGGATGGGGTTCCCACACCCTACAAACAACTCATTGGATCTCTCACATATCTGACTATCATTAGACCAAACATCGCTCATGCTGTTCACTTTGCTAGCCAATTTCAGCATGCTCCTACAATTGTGCACATGAGTGCCGTGCTTCGGGTCGTTCGATACATAAAAAACATCATAACTAAAGGGTTATTTCTATCTTCATCTTTTTCTTTGGATTTACTTGCTTATACTGATGCAGATTGAGGATATAACCCTAATGATAAAATCTCAACTACTGGCTTTTGTCTCTTTTTAAGAGATTCCTTAATTGCTTGGAGATGCAAGAAGCAACAAAAAGTCTCGTTATCCTCTACTGAAACTGAATATTGGGCTATGACAACTACTACAATGAAACTTGTTTGGCTTCGAAGCCTTCTCAAAGATATGGGGGTTGACATTACAGGTGCTTCAAAGCTATGTTGTAACAACAAAAGTACTATTTACATTGCCAGTAATCACACTTTCCATGAGCGCACCAAACATATAGAGATGGACTGCCACTATGTTCGTGATGAGTACGTACGAGGAACAATTACTCTGCCATATGTCACATCAAAATATCAGTTAACAAATTTTTTCACTAAACCTCTTCCTGCTCCCCGCTTCACATTTCTTCTTGGCAAACTTTCGGTCATTTCCCCGTAAAGTTTGAGGGGGGTGTTAAAATATGCGTAACTATATATATATATATATATTTGTCTATAAATTTATATATATATATATGTATAATACCCGATAGGGGTATTATCGACTTTTCATATAGTTGTTTTAGTAAACAACTATTTTCTTTTTTTCTTTTCTTTTCTTTTTTGTATTTTCATTTTTTATTTTTTTCTTTTTATTTGTGTCTCAAAACCCAACCCAAAAAGGGGCCCCACAGAGTCGTTGGGGCCCCCAACGACTCTATGGGAGCCCCCTTTTGGCTCTTCTTTTGAGACCCATTGTGGGTGTATACATTAGGGGTGAACCCCTTTGTATTCTTCATGCTTTAGAGCTCTCTCTTTCAATAAAGAGTATTTGTTTTTAGTTTGTGAAAGGCTTGTTTATGTTGTCCCATAGTGGACTTGGCTATTATCTCTCTTGTGTATTGGACCATTGTTGGTCATTGTGAATACTTTTAGCATTCTTTATTTTTCCTGCATACTTCATTACAGATCTCTACCCTAAAAGTTTTTCAATTAAAAGCAGAGTTTGCATATCTAAAAAGGGGTGATTCCAATCTTGTTAAGTATCTCAATAAGGTTAAGATTCTCGTAGATCAGCTTGCTGCCATAAGATCACCATTGTCTGATGAGGATATATGCACCAAAATAGTCAAAGGACTTGGGCCAGAATATAACATGTTTGTCACTGTTTATACAAGCACTGTGCCTTGTCCACCGCTTCAATAAGCTAAGAATCATGTTGTTGGAGCATGAAGCCATGTTCAATATAGCATCCACATCTGCGAAGGATGAGGTGACTCATAAAGTTATGATTGCAGCCCAGAATTTTAACTCCTCTCGAGAAAAAGGACGTGGCCGTGGACGTAATTTTGGTGGATGTGGAAAGGGTATCTTGCCTACACCTTCTTCCTATTCCAATCAAGCAAATATAATATGCCAAATGTGCGGCAAGAAAGGTCACACTTGTTCTAATTGCTATTGGCGGTATGTTCCAACATATCAACCATCTACTGTGCCTATTCTGGCCCATTTTTTGGCACTTGCAGTTGTACCTCCTTCAGTTTCTTCCTTGGTTGGTTCTAGGGATGGCAGTGGACTGAGGGAAAGCGGGGCCCCGCCACGCCTCTCCTCGTTTGGACCGGGGATGAAGGGTATGAAACGGGGATGGAGGCGGGGACAAAGGTTAAAATCAATCCCCGTTCGGGGATGGAGGCGGGGATGGACATACACTTTTTCCTGCCCCACCCCGTCCCCGCCACGATCCCCGCCCCGACCCGTCCCCATCACTTTTCCCCACAATATCCCCGCCCCGCTCCGCCTCATCCCCGTTTGAACCGGGGATGGAGGACATGAAACGGGGATGAAGGCGGGGGTGGAGGTTAAAATCCATCCCCGCCGGGGATGGAGGCGGGGATGGAGGTTCTAATCTTGAGGCGGGGCGGGGGTGGAGACCTTGTCCCCCGCCCCACCCCACTGTCATCCCTAGCTGGTTCTAGTCCACGGTCTCTAACGAATTTTATGCAGGCGCCATCTAATTTCTCTTCTCCTTCAATTGTGGGTTCACAGGATTTGGAGGCACTCAGTGCTAGTTCTGGACAACTTAATACTCAGCAAAATCACAATCCTGTTGCTAATCCGTGGGCTGTAAACATGCACTCCTTGCCAGGACATGCTTCGACATCTTCAGCCAAGGATGAATTATGGATTCGAGGGCAGCACATCATGTTAAAGGAGATTCAGTTACGCTCTCTCATGTTGGACCTTATCCTGGTAATGGAAGTGTGATTTCGGAAGATGGTAAACACCATCACATCACTCATGTAGGCACATCCATTGTTCCCACCAACAAAAACCCTCTTTTTTTGTCCAATACTTGTCCTTAATATACAAAAATATCTTATTTTTGTCTCATAACTTTGTCATGATACTAATTCCTGTTTATTTTTCTCTGTCTTCTCTTTCTGCGAAGGGAATTCACACAAATAAGACACTCGTTGAGGGAAGGAGATGCAAGAACATTTATGTCTTGGATAAAGCTCCGAAGTATTCATTGTCGTTAGACAATCATTCATTGTTTGCGTCATCATCAAGTTCGACAGTTCATCACGGAGTTTATGTTTGTCTCTGTAGATTAGGCCATTGCAATTTAAGTTTTCTTAGTCTCTTATGTAATAAAGGTTTAATTGATGTCAAAGGAAAAAATTTCTCTTCTTTTTGTGTTGTCATATTTGTAAGAGTCATGAGCTTTCATTTTCTAAATCTAATAAAGAAGCTTCTTTCCCATTTGAACTTATTCATTTTGATGTTTGGGGACCTTCCCCTATTATGTCTTTGTCCAAATCCAGATATTATGTGATTTTTGTGGATGACTTTACTCGTTTTACTTGAATATATTTTCTAAAATCTAAGGACTAGGTCCTTCTCATTTTTCGTAGATTCAAATCATATGTCAAAACTCAAATTTCTTGAATCCTTGCTTTAAAGAGTGATGGTGGATGAATATATATCAAAGAAATTTACACAATTTTTACATGATAATAGGATTCGGTGTGAGTTAAGTTGTCTCAGGATTTCTCAACAAAATGGAGTTGCAGAACACAAACATCGCCACATTGTGGAAACATCCCTAACCATGATGTTTGATGCCAATCTCAAGGCTGGTTTATGGTCCGAGGCATTTCATACTGCACATTATTTAATCAATATAATGCTTTTGTCTAATCTTGAAGGCGAATCTTCTTATTCTTTGTTGCATGGTATTCATCCCAATTATTCCTGGTTACAGGCATATAACTACATTGTTTTGTGCATATTGTTGGTTCTTTAGGAGATAAATTGTCCCCTCGGGCAATTGTGTCAGTTCATCGACTACGATGATGAATACATGGGATACAGGTGTTTTGATCATGCTGCTAATAAGGTTATTGTTTCTTGACATGTCATCTTTCATGAGAATGTATGCGTAAGTATGTCTCTTACTTTTAACCACAGCTCTCTGCAGTCATTTTGGCCCTCATCACCGTCATTGCAAAGTGCTGCCAACAATACTACTGAGGCTGCATCACTATCGTCGGCAGATGTACCTCTATCTGATAACGTACATTAATTTTAGTTTTTTGATAATGTATACACCAGAAGAACCAGCCAGTCGCATAAAGCATTATTGAATCAACCTGTGACGTCCACTGCTAATCAGTCACTTGATCCAATTACGTGCAATTCTGGCAATACTACATGATCAGATCAGCCCCAATATTAATCATGATGCACCCTTACATCTGTCAACTTTGCCCACTCGTGTGTCTAGCTGAATCAGACACTCTCCTGACAGGTGGGTCAACTATGAAGCCTTATCCTTCGATTTTCAGGTATATGCAGTTGCTCTTGACCACATCCAAGAGCTGAGATCCTTTGCTGAAGCCGATCAACATACTCGTTAGACAGATGCCATGAATGAAAAAATTAAAACACTCCATGGACAATAGTGCCTATACGTGAAAAAAAAAATGTAGTTAGATGTCGTTGGGTGTACAAGGTTAAAAGAAAATCTAATGGCAACATTGAGCGATTTAAAGCCATGTTAGTCGCGAAAGGTTACACTCGAGAGCACAGACTGGATTTCGATGAAACATTCAGTCCGGTGGTTCAGATGGGTACAATCCGAATTGTTTTATCTCTAACCGTATCAAATGGGTGAAACTTATTTCAGTTAGATATTAAGAACGCCTTTCTTCATGGCGATCTCTATGAAGAGGTGTATACGGAGCACCCACCTGGCTACCTTGGGGGAGACCCGCACTCCATTGTACTTCAGTTGAAAAAGGCTATATGGTCTTAAACAAGCATCCCAAGCCTGGTTTGACACATTTAGTACGGTGATTCGATCTCTTGGCTTTCAACGGAACCATTGTGACTATTCTCTTTTTGTTCATCATAATAAAACTGATCTTACTATTGTCTTAGTGTATGTGCATGACATCATTATTACAGGGAACAATAGGGCAAAAATTGAACAACTAAAGTCTATCATTCATTGGTAATTTCACATGAAGGATTTCGGACCACTTCGTTTTTTCTTTGGAGTACAGGTAGACCAACAACCCGATCGTTTGGTGTTATCACAACATAAGTATGCTTGGGATATTCTACAATATAGCAGGATGTTAGAATATAAATCAGTGTATACTCCCATGGTTATTCACTCTCAATTGGGCATTTCATCTTCTGCTGATGCAGATTTTTCGAAGCCAGAAAAGTATTGCAACATTGTTAGGGCTATGTAGTACTTGACTTTTACTCGCCCCGACCTAGTTTTTTCAATGAATCAGGTTTTGCAGTTTATACATAAACTTCAAGTGAAGCATATGAAAGCTGTAAAACAAATCTTCCGATACCTTAAAGCTACTCTTTCAGATGGGCTTATATATTTTAGACTTGTATAAGGTTCCACTCTTGTATCCATTAAAATTGTTTCATGCTCTGATGCGGATTGGGCTCATGATCCTACCACCCATCCTTCTGTCACCGATTATTGCGTGTATTTGGGATGCCATCTTGTGTCTTGAGCCAGCCGTAAGCAGAAAATTGATGCCCGCTCTAGTACAAAAGCAAAATATCGCGCTATGGCAATGGTGACCGCCGAAGTTGCATAGATTAAACACGTTATATTCAGCCTTCATCAGCCCATCTGAAGTTCCTTATTATATTGTGACAATCGCAGTGCTGTCGCCATCTCTACTAATCTTGTTCAACATGGTAAGATGAAACACATGGAGATTGATCAACATTTTGTTAGAGAACAAGTAGAGGCCGAAGAAATCTAGTCACTTTTTATTCGAGGAGTGGACCAGGTAGCTGATCTTTTTACTAAGGCTCTTACTGTAAATCGACATTGACACTTGAAGTCCAAATTGTCCATGGTTCTCCACCATGCTCAGTTTGAGGGGGCATGTTAAGATTATACTGGATCACATAAGATCTGGATCCAGATTCACATAATAGAACACATGTATTCAACAAAAGGGGTAATGTTGTAATATGTCACACACATGTAATATGTCACACACACACACACACACACACACACACACACACACACACACATATATATATATATATATATAATACAAAGAGACGTCACCTTAGAGTCTGGGTTGACTTTTCTATTTCAAGCTTTCTCTTTTCTTCTTCTTCCTCTTGTCTGTTTTCTGTGCAGGACATGATTTCCAACAGACATCTTCACACAAACATGATCTCAGTGGTGTTGTATTTTTGAGATTTTCTCTTGCGAAGGAATTATCCTCCTGGAACTTGTACATGAATGTTTTTGCTACTAGTAAATGTGTTGCCTTATTAAGTTTGTTCAGTAGATGCCAGCATAGGAAATGGAAGCAAGAAACAGTGAATTTATAAAATTAAGAGAATTCAGGCAATGGAAAGCGGTAAGTGATTTGGGTATGTCATAAGATTCGTTTGAATAAGTGATGGAGACTAGAGAAAAATAACAATAATCTTTCAAGAAATGGAGATCAGTTTATACCTTATATGCTATGTTTGCAAACTGTTAAATCCCTTTTCTGAAAAGAATAACAATTAAACATGTTTAAAATTTTCAAAAACGGTAATTACGAATGTAGCATTGGAGACAAGAATAACATTTATAAATAGTAAACTTACTACATCATAGTATTGAAGTGAAGTTGGGAAAGCTTATGCAGCCATTTTAGAAGTGTCTTATAAGGTCCAAATAACACATCCAAATAATTAATAAACATTATGAGATATGTATATGATTTGTAAGTAACAGAAATTTAGCAACTGAAGTCGGCTACTTTATGATATTATCAAATAATCAAGCAAAATCAAATCTTGTAAATGGTTCATGTTCTCCTCTCTACCTATATTAGTATGACCCGATGCAAACCTAAAGTAGGAAGTCATTTGATTTGAAGTTGAACCTTGTGAAACAATGATAGAATATATCAATCTTATACAAAAAATTGCACAATAATGAACTCGATCCCAAAACAAAATGGACTGTAGTTGGCCTTTTCTTTGTTTCTTTTTTTCCTGCCTAAATTACAAAAGTTCCCTTTTTAATATCTTACACTAAAAGATTGAAATATAATGATGAAATAGAAATTTTGAATGTGCTTATATCTTGTTCTCAAAACTGCACGGATTTCTGGAATTATGATATGCATGGAAACGGGAACCATCTGTCCCTTTATCCAAGAAGCGTGATTCTTGATAATGGAAATTGCACTTTCTAACAAGTGGGAATCATGATTCCTGGGTATGGGGAAATGTAATTTCTAGTGACAAGTTTAGAATCCCAAGAAATTTTGATGTGCTTATGGGACATGCTGGGGAGTGCCCTTTGCCTGTGGGATAAGGCTTCCGTCAACACTGTTTTGTTCATTGAATGTGTTCCATGTTTGGAAGTGGGAGGAAATTTCATAGAGAAACTAGAATTTTCATATGGAAAGCACGAGATGTACATCTGAAAAAGCTGTAAATGCGTGAAAAAATTGTCTATGAAAAAAAATCTCCACCTCGCTACATCTAAAAGATTTTCTCATATATGGAATTTGGGATTGCATAGGACAATTGTGATTTTTCACATTTTAGAGAGAATTGTCCTATTCTTTCCCCACTCCAGACATGGCGTAAATGATCAACTTGACAGTGCATTTGCTTGGATGATATTTTGTATTTTTGCAATTTTACTTTGCATAAATAGTTTGAGCATGATTATTTTTTTTTGTTTAATAAATGTTTGAGCTTTATACTTGGTGATGTAACCTGAAATTGGGAAATCATCTTTTCTGCTCTTGAAGCTAATTCACTCATATATCACCATTTTCCTGGATTTTTTTTTCACATCTTTCATATTTTCAACACTCCAGTCACAACTTAGCAGCTCTACTGATCAACCAGGTTGGGTTTATGTGATGGATCGAGAATCTTATTTTTACATTATGCAGCGAAATTTTCATTTCCATTTTTACTTTTTGTTGTCAAAATTGCAAAACCTTCATTCAAAGTAAATAAAGTTTGATGAATGTTACCAACAATTTAGTCATACCAAAACAACAGATAAAATGACCTAAAAACGAGAATCTAATTATAAGGTGAGAAGCTGGATCTCTCAGCAAGTGTCAATCCGAGATTGATTAGCCCAAACCATTTAATGTGTTCCCACATTAGATCTCCATTTCAAGTGAGCTCCTGAACAGAGTGGTAATGATCTGAAGTGTTTCCAAGGATTAGGCTATTTATCTATTTCCATATGGCTGATTCAACAAGTAGTCATAAGCCCCCATCTGCAAGTGACCATTCATTTCTTCCTTAAAACATCAATCTGACATGTATATACTTTGCAGGGCTCTCTGTCCTTCCTTGCTGGGATATTCCTCATTTTGGTTGGTTGGCCTATAATTGGCATCATCTTAGAGTTGTATGGTTCTGTCATTCTTTTCGGGTGAGTTTCTCATCTTAAGCTCCCATTACATAAAGTTCTTGCAAGATTAATACTGCTAACTTGTTTTCTTCGTTGCAGTGGTTTCTGGCCCTCTATAAAGGTTTTCCTTTGCAATATTCCAGTATTAGGATGGTTCATTCAATATCCATCTCTGGTATGAAAATGCCTGCTGTTGTTTCCTGAACTTTAATTGGAACTTCTACTTTTGGCATTGATGACATGACCTGATTCAGCTAGAGGTTTGATGATTGCCAATGTGGACTGAGGTGACCCATTTGGGATTTGCCTATTGGGTAGTTAGAATGAGGTGAATCCATAGTTATGTGTGCCTAGGAGTTTAGTTACTTTCTGGAGTTACTAGGTGCAGATGAAATTTTGAAGTTATTGAGTTGATAGTGAAACTAGAGAAAACCTAATAAGCTTGAGACTTGGTTTCAATACTTGTGCCAAAGTTTATATTTTTGCCTGGACTATAAGCATCAGTGGCATAACTCTCTTCTTGGCTAGAAGGCTAGAACCCGTCCACAACTCCATTGGTGGAGTCCATTGGAGATCTAGGTCTTAGTTGGTTGGGCATCTGCAACTTGAAATTCGTCACATCTGGGTCTTATTGAGTTGCTTATGGTTTCTGAATCAGGTCTTAAGCTCTTTAAACAATTTTCTCATGCACCTTGTTTTCCTGATCTTTCATTTTTTTCAATCTATAACCTGAAGAAACTGCACCCTGCACGAAGACCTGGTCGTGCTGGCTCAGCCTGCCATACCTACGGTCATCATGCCGGCAGTGTAAAACTCCGAGGCTAGGACCCCCACTCCCGGGGCCTATGCCAAGCGTCGGCTTGCGCAGAGTGGTGACGCCCATGGGAATCAAACCTTGACCACCCGTCTAGCGGCCAAGGCCCCACTCCACTAAGCCAACCCCCAATGGGGCTTTCTTGATCTTTCCTACTAATGCTAAGCTAACATTTTTCATATGCAGTTCCTTGATCGCTTCCGGCAATCAAAAGCAGCTTGAAACCATGATATGAAAGGGTTGAATCAACCAAGCAACAAAAAATGAAATTAAAGTGAATCAAGTAACCAGATGTGAATTTAACCTATCTGGTATGTAAACATATTCATGGGCATTGTCTTCTTGTGATATCTTGATCTATTCTTGTATCTTAGTCTACGTTGGAATTCCCATCTGATAATGTAAGATTGAGCTACATTTGTGGTTTAGAGACAGTTGATTGATCTGTAACTGAATGGACTTGGTTTGGGTTTGAATCAAGTCAAGAGCTTGATACCTGCATAGAGATACAAGTAGGTGTTATCATTGCAAAATTTTATTTTTGCAAGTCAAATTGACATTTGAAAAAGATTTTGAAAATAACTCACCTTCGTTTTAAAATGCGGAGAAATTTTGAAGAATGAGACTCATCAATCGGTACAAGGTTCAACTGTTCCTGGCACCATAACTAGGGGTAATCGAACCAATGATCAATCTTATGCTTTGCTTTACTTAACTGTTTAAATCATTATTCTATTCCTAAATACATGAAGAATCAGGCATGTGCTATGAACTTTGAAAAATGCAGATTGAAAACATGATATATGCTTCAAATATTAGAAAATACTTGAAAAAAGAACGCTTTGAAAATCGTGAATTGTTTTAAAAAAATGCTTTTGAAGGAAAGGAAAATCGATTTATGAAGAAAAGGAGATCTTTTTGAGAAAATCGAATTCTGAAGAAACTTTGGAGATTTTTAAGAAAATCTATTTTTTTGAGTTTTGAACTCTTGAATTGATCAAAAGGATGGATGTGTGGTCCTGTGAAATCTTTTTATGATGCAGTCTAAACCTAGATGACGTATGAATGCAATTTGAGAAAATATTTTCTGAAGAATTTATGAAAAATCATTGATAAAAATGATTTTTGAGGCTTATAGAATTTAGATGAAATATATTCACCACATATCCCTGACTATGACCACAAATATATATTGAATACACCTCATTTGATTCTAAGATGGAAAAATACATAGAAAAACTTTGAAAATATGCAATAGTTTTTTAAGATAGCATAAGAGTGTATGCCATTTGGGGCTTAAAAGAATATGATAAATTTGGATATTGTTCGTATTCTGACTATGACCATAAATACAAACTCAATCGAGTTTATTAACTCCTTAGAAGCGAGTGCACGTGCCATTCGTGTAGACCATTGTGAATTTGAATATGTGCATGAATGATCAAACAATAGCAGTTATATCAGAATTAAACTATATGCAAATGTGTCCTAAGCTAAGCAGGAAAGTAAATTCTTATTTCAATATTATAATTTACATTAATAATAAATTGAAGAAAAGAAAAAAAAAGTAAAGAAAAATCAAATCTTGAACTTTTCTGCAGCATTAACAAACTTGTTAGTGGAAATATGTTGGCTTTTCGAATTTATCCAACAATATTTAGAATTGATGAATTTATTCAGATATAAGCCTTTTTTCATGCTTCCCTAAAATAAACATAATAAAGGATGATGCAAAATTGAATAAATAATAAGAATAAACAACTTTGAAATTCATAATTTTGAGAAAAATGGCTAAAATACATCTGGAAATTGATCATTATTGCAAAATAGGGTTAAAAATAGGGTTTCTCAGAAAATATTTTTATAAAATGCTTGATCCGGGGATCAAACAGATTCCAAACAATACCACATCGGGTGGAGAGCACCCTAGCATGATTATGAACATGATAAAATCCTAAAAACATAAAACTTTTCATTAAAAATTTGAAATATTATAAAAAAAGTCAAATTTTGCCCGTATTTCAGTTGAACCAGGACTCTGCGGGCATCCCGTTTTTATGATTTAACTAAATAATGCATAAATGAATTCTAAAATATGTAAAAATTGATACGGACACCTTTAATAACCCTAAAATTAAAATGAAATGAAAAAATATAATTTTTGAAATTATTTTGATATAAAAATTAAATAAAAACATGAAATTACGCGATTTGCTCATGGGCACATATCTGTCACAGTGTTAGACCTTAATCGGGTATCAAACAGTAATGAAAAATTGTAAAATTTCACATAAAAAAATTAGACAAATGAACAAAAATATCTCTTTTTACAGATCGAAAAAAGCATCTACGATTAGGGAGATACGATTCTGGCAAGTTGTACCTAATTTCGGCATATGCATAACGATGTGAAACAGACAGATCCGGTTTCGGGTGCAGGGAAATATAGCAAACAGTCTTCAAAATTTATAAAATTTTACAGAGATATACTAGAGATTTTGATGAAAATAACTCTTTTTACAGATCATCGATCAGATCTTCGGTTAGGGAGAAATCGTTTCGGCAAGTTGACTTTAGTTTTAAATAACGATTGACAGTTGCAGAAATATAGATCTGATTCTTAACTGAAATAAAATATCAATTCATCATAGAAATTTGTAAAAATTTTACATAACAAACTAGGGATTCAGACAGAAATAACCTTTTTTACGGATTGTCGATCGGATCTCGGACGAGGGAGATATGACCTCAGAAAGGTACTCTTGAATTTTCATAGCATTTTCCTGACTCAGAAAACAGGTTCCAACTTTGATTTTTGAAAATAGGGTTACAGACCTCTAAAAATCTTGATTTTTTTATTGAAAATTGTAGGCACATGCATGATTTCACCATAAAAAAATTAGATTTTATTGACAAATATAAATTGGTGAAATAAATACATTAACAGATGGACAAAATCGTAAGTAACAAATCTAAAACACTAGAATAAAATAATATAGATTATTATGCTAAAAATATAAAAAAATATGTAAATAATGCAATGAATCATGATTTGACGTTTGAACTAAAATAAACATACATATGATGAAATAAACGAAAAAATCAGGGATGCACAGTTAGAAATTTGATTTAGCCATTAAAGGAGAGATTTGACCTATCGAAATGTCGAATCTCGATTTTTTTCGGACATTTAGCATAATAATCATATTTTAAACGATTCTAACAGATCAAAAATGCGAAAATAATCATGGATGATCGGTGGATCATCATCTTGAATCGTGGAGCATAGGGCTTGAACAAAAAAAATGAAAGGAAACTCATGCATAGGGGGGCGGCAATGGTGAAAAAAAAATAGAATAAAATAAAAAGAAGAAGAAAGCTTACATTGCTTGCACCAATGGAAGAGGGTTGAAAGAGAGGAGAGAGAGCCACAAATTTAAGAGAGGGAGAGGGTGGGAGAGCATGCATTTGTCGACCCCTCATAGCCCCTATTTATAAGTTTTCATTAGGTTTAATTAAAGTGTTTTATTTTTTTAAAATTCTCCTTAATTAATCCAATTAAGGGGAGTAGTTTTCTAAGAGGAGTTTGAACCTAACTAAACCACTAATTAACCTAATTAGTCTAATTAATTAAGACTCCTAGTTAGCTTAAAACAACCCCAAATGTGGCACCACCTACTATGGGCCCACATTTGGTTTTTAAAGCCTTAATTTCAAGATTTAAAAATGAAGTTTTAAAATGTCAAAATAAAGGTTGAGTTTTAAAATCAATTTTGATCCTTTCAAACTTCTAATTCACTTAGGACACTAACTAAACTTGAACTAACCTAGACTCTTTCAAATGTGACACCACCTATTGTGGGCTCCATTTGATTTTTCAGAAAACAATTTTAAAATTTGAAAATAAAGGAGTTAAAAACAAGGTTTTCAAAAAGAGTTTGGAACAAAAGATAAAAATCAAAGTTTTAAATCAACTAGAGTCCTAAATGAATTGAAAATGCCTCAAATATGACTTCACTCACGTGGGCCCCACATTCAAGTTTTGAAAAGATTAAAATAAAGACTAAAAAAAGGGTTTTTGAAACAAGGTTAAAATCGTCGGATAAAAATCAAAAGTTTAAACAGAGTCCTAAACTAAACTAAAACTCTAGACTAGAGTCCTAAATCAACTGAAACTCTGTGATAAAGGCCTAAAACTTTGAAATTTAGTTTTTTGAAAGACAAATGAAAATTTTCTTGACAAATTTTCTCAAAAATGAAGTCAGGGTTAGAGTCCTAAACCAACTGAAACATAGTCCTAATCCGACTGAAACTCTAGAATTTTGGCTTCTTTTGAAAGATTTTTTTGAAAACATGTAAAAATAGAAATGAAAGGTAGAGTCCCAATCTGACTAAAACTTCAGAATAAAGTCCTAGTTCGACTGAAACTCTAAAATTTTGGCCAAAATGAAAGAAATGGGCAAGGGGTAAGGCTACCTCTGATTTAAAACTAAAATGAAATTTTGAAAAGCGTTTAAAAGGTAAAAAGACAGTCCTAAATCAACTAAAACTCTAAAATAACTAAAATTTGAGGAATTAAGGAAGTGATCCAGAAGCGACACCACCTAGGTGGGTCCCGTCCGAGAATTGAGACCAATTAAAAATTGAGTCTAAAATGAGTTCAAATCGCTTTCTAAGGAAAACGTTTTGAAATAAAAGAATATAAGATCCTAGGGGTTGATAAATGACAAATATCGATCTAAAACTTAGGTTTTCGAAATTGCTTTTGAAAGAAAAATTTTAAAATCAAGTCTGAATTTGATATTTTGAAAAATAAGAGTGTTGGATCTCAGGAATGACATGCAATGATATGCAATGCAATGAAATGACAAAAAATGATATGAAATGATTACAAAAGATAAACCCTAGGTGAGAGATTTGAAGTCCCGGGCCTCTGACAAAGATAAAGAATTGAACATTCCTGTTCGAGGATGAAAATTGAGGATTGAACATCAGACCCAACATTGGATCCAATCCAAATATAAATTGGATCTCGATTATGACTAAAATTTTTAGGAAGGGAACTGATCCGAGCCCAAACCGGGAGTTGTACAAGCTTAGGAATGACAAAATAACGTTTAAGACAAAATGATCTGAGAAATGATTTTGCCCTTGTAGGGCATGCAATGACACTGGAAATGAGGTTTAAACTGATTTCGACTGGTTTAAACTCAATCCTAAGGTTTCTGAACTCAGAGGAACTAAAATGACACTGACTCAACTAAACTTCAAGATGAATGATTGAGAAATGACACAATTCTCAGAGAAATGGTGAGAAATGACCACTGAAGTGAAGTGAACCACGAAAATATACTGAGTTTGAGCTGGGACAAAGGTTATAAATACTGAGGTGAGCTAATTTCAGAGCTCAAACACTAGCTAAATCGACTAGACTTAACTCAATTTCAGCTGAGATGGGCTAAAATGGGTTCCTAGATTGCAGAAAATGGAATTGAACTGGATCTAGGCCACTTGAACTCTTGGTGAGCTCAAATTAGACTCAGGGAAATAAGGTCGACTGAGATTGATAGACTCAGAGACAATTGACTACAATTCGAGCTAGAATTGAGCTCATTTTTGAGGAAATGAACCAGGTGAGTTAGAAATGACAAACATTCTAATTGTTCTGAACTTAAAAATGAGATTGGTCGACTTTGACTGGTAAAAATCTAAGGTGACCTAGAGGTAAAATGGTAATTTTCCTAATGAAAATGGGTAAAATGACACCTAATCTGGAATCGACCTAGGGCTAGACTCATACACTGACTTACAGGGGGTTGGCATCTGCTAAAAGGGGGTGTCTGAAAATGTATGAGAAAATTTTAGGGTGTTTATAGATGCCCCTCTTTGCTACAAAGCCGGTTGGAAGCCGAGCTTAGTGGCAAAGTAAAACACACCAAATTTGAGCTATAAAATGCCCCAGTTAGAAGAATCTAACTAGGTATGAAAAATTGGCTCGGGTGATAGTGGTAGATATAGCATGAAGAATAGAGAAGAAAATTTATCTCATCAGAATGAGGTTCAGGCTTGACCCTTACTTAAATGAGAGGTTAGAGTGGAGTCCTCGAGAAAAAAGATTGAGGAAACCACGAAAAATATCTCATAGAAAAATGAGGGGCTGTAAAGAAGGCAATGAAAATGGGGTTCCCTAAAAGCTTTAGAAAAGAGATTGATCTTGGGCGCCTCATTGCTGAGACTGAATAACTTTTGAAAAATGGTCCTTTTGCAAAAATGATTCAGGTTTTTACCCTTATCCTGAAAGGGAGTAAATACCTCATGGAAGAACGAAGTCCAGGCTCGACCCTTAACCTGAACAGAGAAAACAGAATCTTCGAAAGAAGAAACCATAATGGAACCTTCGAATTTTGCACAATAAATCCGAGTGGGGTTTGCAAAAGGAAGAAAATGAGATTCCCTGAAGCTTTGAAAAGGGATTGATCTTGGGCATCTTATTGTTGGGATTAAATAGCTTTTGAAATGACCGTTTACTGGAAAACTATAAATGGTGGCTTGACCTCGAACCAAAAACAAAAAAATGAACTATCTATGGTGGGACAATGGAGAACACAGGGAACTGTGCGAATCTGAGAGCCCAGATGATAAGATTAAAAAGAAGGGAAAGATCTTGAAAACTCCTATTATCAAGTCCTAAAAAGGGATAACAACAACGCTAGGATATATAAAAAATGGATATCAAACTCTCACTTCATGTCGGGATAACTTGAAAAGATTGCCAATATGATACAAATTATAGTTGATTCACAAACAATTGAAATGTGAGCACACCTGTGTGAGAAATATATTCGCTCTTCTACCTAGAGTATTACCTCCAACTGGGCTAACTCTGTAGAATTCAGAGTCAAAATTAAATTTATTGTTGTTCAGTTTCTTTAAGAAAGCTACCAATTTCTTTGATATGAAAAGAAATGAATTTGCTCTCAGTTTCATAAAAGCAATTAATGAAAGGATATTGATAAAATAATTTCGCATAAATAAAGAAGATTCTTGGCAGTTTGATATTTAGGATTATCCTTGATGTTCTTTTTGCACTCTTTTGAGACATGGGGGTTAAACTTTCTTGGGGTTTGACATGAATTTCATCATATCAGCCTTCAATTCGGCTATGTTATGATTTTTCCTGGAAGAACACACCACATCCTCCTTCAACTCGGAGATGATCAGAGTCTTCTTGGGTCCTAGGAATTATATTGATAATATTGTCTCTTTTATTGAGAAATCTCTTAATGATCTTTTACGCTCTTTTGAGACATGAAAAGTAAGCTCTCTTGAGATTGGACGAGAATTTCATCACAGCAACCTTCAACTCAGTGATGTTCTGATTTTCTTTGGAAGGACACGTCACATGCTCCTTCAACTTGGAGGTGATCCGAGTCTTCTTTGGCCCCGGGGGTGTATCTCATCCATCAATCTTCAACTTGACGATGATTGAAAGATCTCTTTTGCAGATGATTAATTACAGCTTGAACGATTGAAGAGATATTGAGATTGAGTGGATTCTTTTTATCGCGCATTATATTTTCATTGCCTTATTACCAGAAGAATAATCTTTAAAAATGTGTCATAGTTATGATCAATGCCAATTCATTTATGGTTTTTCAATATCATTGGATTTTTCCTTTACTGGTCATATCGAGGATTTTTCTTCATCCTTTTGATTGACCAACAGAAAAGCTTGAATTTTATTCTTTCTTCGCAAGAGTTTTGTCCTTCTGGAAAGAATACTAAAGGTAATTTAAGGTAAATCTTTGTGCTATAAAAGTTTGAGATCAATAACCATTTTTATGACAAATTGCCAAAATATTCTTGAAATCCTTGATAAAAGGAAGCGCTTGACATCCGATTGACATATCTGTGACTAAATTTTTATCTCCTTTCCCCAAAGGAGAGACTCAGGCTTGACCCTTACCTGAATGGATAATAAAAAAAATGCTCCTCACTTCCCTGAAGAGGTGTTTGCAAAACAAACTTTTGAAGATAAATTAAGTTTTCGTTAAAACTTTCGAACTTTAGGCTTCTCTTATGGAAATGTGGCCGATTGGGTAAAGTTGATGAATTCTAATAAATGAGCGAGTCTATCATACTCTCCCCAAAAAAGGGTCCTCGATGATGGGATGGCCTAACAAAAAATATTGGGGGGTCACAAGGAGAACGAGCTTCCGTCGAAGCTCTCTCTAGAGGAAGGGTTCCTTGTGTAATAATAAAAAAATATTTTGCAAACTGTTCGCGAAGACACAAGTCCCTTCAAACTCTCCCTAAAAAGGGGTTCAATGAACGAAAAATAATTGCATGCGAAATGAACGAGCTCCCTCGAACTCTCCCTATAAGAAAGGGTCCCTCGTAAGAAAAATGATTGATATTTGATATTGAGCCAATTGGGAATGAGTTCGACACGAAGGTCGAATATTGAAAGACCATGATTGGCAAAATGACCTGTAGGTCAGAAAATGATCAACTTTGATAGAATTGACAACTTGAAGGTTTGTTTGACGAAAATTGGTGACCTAGAGGTCTGTCTGATAAAAAAGGGTGACCAGGAGGTCAGCTTGATAAAATTGGTGACCCGAAGGTTTGATTGATTGTTTGAGCTAGGATCTTAATGAAAGACCAAATCATAAGGGATGATTCAAAAGAGGATTCACATTGGTTCGATAGGAACAACATCCATTCCGTAAGAACAACATTGGTTTCGTAGGAACAACATTGGTTCAACTAAGAACAACATCGATTCACTTAAGAACATCGGTTCAATTAAGAACAACATCGGTTCAATTAAGAACAACATCGGTTCAACTAAGAACAACATCGGTTCACTTAAGAACAACATCGGTTCAATTAAGAATAACATAGGTTCACTTAAGAACAACATCAGCTCAATTAAGAACAACATAGGTTCACTAAGAACAATGTTGGTTCACTTAAGAACAATATCGGTTCACTAGGGACAACATCGGTTTAATTAAGAACATCGGTTCACTAGGAACAACATCAGATTACTTAAGAACAACATAGGTTCACTAGGAACAACATCGGTTCACTTAAGAACAACATCAGTTCAATTAAGAACAATATAGGTTCACTAGGTACAACATCGGTTCGCTTGGAACAACAATTTTGAGAAAAGGAATCAGTATGAGGATTGAGTTTTAAAAATGGGTTCGATCTAAGATCGACAATTTTTGAAAATGGCCCAGTACTAGAACTAGGTTTTAAAATAGGATTAATGAAAATAGTTCTCGATAAAATGAGCTTGATCCACAAATTGGATTTGAGAAAGACTAGTTTTGCAAAGGATTCAACTCGCAGTCTGAATTTGAAAAATAAAGATTCTTGATGAAAACTTCTTAATTAAAGAGGGTTTATGATTTGAATAGGCCATCATAGTTAGCTGTACGTGGTCTGCTTTCAGGATTATCCCCTTATCCTGAATAGGTGGTGAATTTGATGCAAATTAATACAAATGGATGTGAATGAATGCAACCAAATGCAAATAAGTGCAACTGAATGCAAATGAATGGTGAAATATTTTGTTTGATCCTGCCTGCATACATGACGTTTGAAGGTAAAACAAATTTTTAAAAGATGCCCCAATATAACTAAGGAGTAAGATATTGGACAAAAAGATAAATAATTGATATTTGAAGAGCTCTCTCTGAAGGTAAACGACTTCTTGATTGATTCGGGAGACACTCTGAAAGGGGTCACTCATCGCAAGAAGACATTTTGCCAAGAGAAAGAAAGTGAGGAAAATTGATATTTTTATTGATGCATTTGAAGAAAGAATGATAACTTGAGGAAAGAAATAAGACTAAATTATTCTTTCAAAAGCGAAATGAAAGGAAGGAGAAAACATTGGCATTGTCAGTTTCAAGGAGAAGCTCGATTAGGATAGCTAACTGGTGTTTTCTTCGTCTTCAACAAGGAGATTTTTGTCAATGCAGTCTTGAACAATGTTCTTGAAGACAAAACAGTGGTCGGTGTCGTGCCCTACTGCCCGATGAATTTTGTAGAATTGTTCTTTGAATCTGCCCATAATTATTGGGGGATCAACAACTTTAGGCAAACAGATCATATCTCTTGTGAGCATGTGTTCCAGAATACTCTCAAGTGTCTGGTCTAGAGGGGTGAATTTTCGACCAGTACTCCAGTTCTTGCGCTTTGGTTTTTTCTAATCTTTCTCTTTATGCTGGGGACTATATTGGAGAGGCTTATTATTGTTGAAGAACTTTCCTTTTTGGCCTTTGAATCATTCTGAATGGTTATCACAATTATTCTTGTTACCTTTGTTATTGTTGGAGGAATTGGCAGAAAGAGTGAGGTGAGTCTTCTTCTTGGCATCTTGACTGCTTTTTGCAATGATATTGTTCTCATAGACCCCGTTCTTCATCCCCATCTCGAGCCATTCAGCTCATTCAGTGAGCTCAATGAAAGACTTGGAGGGTGAGGTGAAAATAAGACTTCTCAGAGGCCGTGAGAAGTTGTTTAGGATAATCTGGAGCACGTGCTCCTCTGAAATGGGGGTTCTCATTTTGTTGTAGGTGCTTCTCCACCTGCAAATGAAGTCTCTGACTTTCTCATTGTCTTTTTCCTTCAGATTGCATAGATGATTTAATGTTGGCAGGGCTTCAGTGTTGAACAAAAAACGTTCAATAAATAAATTGACCACTTGGTCGAACTCCCTCAACTCGATGGGGTTGATGTGCTATGAGTACCATTTGGCAGCTGTACCCTCAAAACTGCATAGAAAACATTAAAAGAGAGTGTGATTGTCTCTTCAAAACTTGGTGCACTCGACGAAGAACATTGCAAGATGGGCCTTAGGATTGCCAGTCCCATCGAACTTGATAAATTTATAAGGAAGGTCTTCGAGACTGTCATCTTCTTCCAAACCATCGTAAAAGTCCTCACTCATGAAAGACTTCTTGCCCTTATCACGAACCTGCAGATCTTTGACCATCTTGGCCATTTCCTTCAGCTGTGCTTGAACTGGGTCATCCATAGACTGATCTTTTAGCTTATTGGTCGACCCTTGCCCCTGAGTCGACTTCTGAAATGCCTGCTAAGCCTCACACTCTTCATCGGTGTCATTCACTAATTCAGATTCATCAGAGGTGTCCTCATACTGAACCCGTTTCTTCGAGATTTTCAAATGCTTTTTCACAGGACGACCCTTGACCTTCTTCTTAGGGAGAACCTTACCAGAATTGACCCCTGTCTGCTCAGTCATTGTCTTATTCATCATCTTTTGGAACAACGAGTACATATGAGGATCAATGTCATCGTTGGCTTGTTGATTCTGGTCCCTGATAGATCGCGGACGCGGAAGAGTAGCTGATATGCTAGATGAGTGCGGTTTTTTGCCGGATCTCGTCTGATCCATATGGAATTCAAATGCTATCTACAGGATAAGACATATGATTAGACTCTGAAGAACAATTTGGGATAAAACGAATGGAGGGAAAATATTTGGTGAGAATCAGGTACACAATTGAAAGGATATCCCATTACAAGAGAATGGGTCGTCGCTGAAATTGCAACAATTGTGTTGCTATTCTTGTAAAGGAAATAAACAACTAAAGTATGCCTTGTTACCTAGGCAAGGTCGTCAAATCATGATAAAATGAGAATTGTTTGAAGGACGATGATTTTATTAATAATAAACTTGACAAAGAGGGGGTAGACAAACGATCTGCCACCAGTCATGATAATCAGAAGACACTCGAGGACCAGGGAAAACAGTGAGGGTGACAAAAGAATCCCAACTATGTTTGGCAGAATAGTATGTTTTAGACCATTGAGCGGACTTTAGATCAAACTCAGACACAATGCCTGACAATAATCGTGCCTCAATGCGCTTCTGCCTTTGTGAGAACTGCCTGACACATCGCTCTGGCTGGTAATAGACGGAGAAAAATGGTTCGAGTAACTTGAATTTCTTGCCATACGCATAAGTCTATCGATGGGGTGACTCTTGATGGTCGAAGTAGTCCCATACGATTTCTTCTTCATGGAGGTTCTCAATCAAGAATCTATACCGAGAAGTAGGTAGTGGCTTTTTGTTGTTATATCTGAATGAGCTTGCTCGAGTTGGCACATGTCAGAAAAACTAGGACTGTAACACATAGATGTACCCTTCTACTAAGATCGAATCTTTGAGCGTGAAGCGGGTCAATCCACGGTACAAGAAGGCAAGTGCGGCTATAGCGATCGAGAGATGGTTGGTCTGCCAACTTTTCCATCTTCGCAAAAGCTGTACTATTCTTATATCAACGCAGTTCTGTCCATCTTGGAAGAAGGCTAGTTCTACTGTGCACAAGACCATTACTTGCTGTATCCTTTCTCGCGCTATTCGGGATAAGGAGTCAACTTCTTCAAAAGTTTCATACTGTCGATATAACTCAAACAAGTCAACACACTGACTCTCATATACTTCTATCAGTGGCCAGGATCTTCGTCCAATCATCCAGGCTAAAGTATCTCGAGGGTCCAGTCCCTTGATGTTGATCGAAAACTGCTGCTCTAATGGATCTTCTGGCTGACCAGCTGTCTCAGGTAGACCCATAATCTCTGAAAATTCATCCAGTAGTAGAGTCATATCTCCCCACGGGAACCAGAAGGTACATGTACGTGGATTCCATCGCTCTGCTAATGCTTGAATCAATTTGCCGTTGATGATCTGCTCTCCTACTGATGATGACAGTTCCAATCCGCAGTCGCTCAGATGGTCTGGAAACATACGAAAAAAGTTTTTGAGCCAAGAATAGTACCACCAGGGAATGAAAGGTCCGGTGTTCAGAATCCGATGATCAATGACACCTTACCGCACCTCATAAGAGATATGACCCTCAGGAAAGACTGAATCAAGCTAACTGGATGCCATCAGGATTGACTAGAAAGATATAAAATGAATCAGGGCAAAACTTGGAAAAACCGTACGATTTTTTGAAAGCTGTAGGCAGGATAAGAACAAGACTGAAACTCGAGATTCAGGTGAACGGAAGGATGGAAAATCACTTGGAGTTTTGAGAAAAAATAAAGGATTTGCAAAAATCATTTAGGGTTTTATGA
This sequence comes from Nuphar pumila, assembly GCF_984573655.1. Taxonomy (NCBI): domain Eukaryota; kingdom Viridiplantae; phylum Streptophyta; class Magnoliopsida; order Nymphaeales; family Nymphaeaceae; genus Nuphar; species Nuphar pumila. The sequence goes on from NC_143251.1 coordinate 99,247,413, forward strand.
AATCATTGTAAAAAGAAAATGTAGGAAAATACATGAAAAATAAAGCGTTTTAAAAATCGTCTAGGATTTTCAGAAAAATTTATGAAAAAATATAAGAAAATAAAAAGAATAAAGGAAAATAACTAAAAATGCATTTAATCACGTCCTGCACAATCAAGTATGCGCATACAACATTCCCTAAAAAGCTGACTCTAGATGCCCAAAATTTTGAAATAGCTGTAGGACCTTAATCCTAACTCTAAGGCTCAGATCAACTGTGTCCAATCATGCTATGCCATATACTCGAGCCGAGGCTCGATGTACGTGGCATAAAAAGAATTTCTTCGGTTCTAGGCTCATGTTTTCCAACATTCTTGAGCGTCTGCCGGTATACTTTGTATATGTCCCTTGGTACATGGCAGGGGAGATCAACCCAAATAGGTGGCTCAGTTATGAGGCTTTGTCCCGAACTATGGTTTTGAAAGAAAGCCCAACAACGTGGTGGCCAGGTAAAAGTAGGTGGGGTTGTTTTTGAAATATGATCAACATGCAAGAAAACAGAATGCTCTAATGACCTAAAGAAGTAGAGTTTTGAAAATTATGAGAAGCAAACATTGTTTTCAATCAGATCCTAGATTGAGGAGGATTGTATTTGAACTAAGTCTATGTGAGTATGAATAGTGCCTCCTCAATCGGTCCTACCAAACCATGCCTAAGTCTACACGCAATCCATGTCAGCTGAGTTTGATTCTAGGCTCCTAGGTTCACATGAAATATAACTGACATTGTAGAACACGATTTTGACAAGTTGAATAGAGCAAAGCACTAGATTTATCAGGCGAAGACAGATCCCATCTCGGTCGCCAAACCTGTTATCATTGCAAAATTTTACTTTTGCAAGTTAAACTGACATTTGAAAAAGATTTTGAAAATAAGTCGCCTCCGTTTTAAAATACGAGAAAATTTTAAAGAATAGGACTCGTCTGTCGGTACGAGGTTCAACCGTTCCTGGCACCATAACTAGGGGTAATCGAACCAATTATCAATCTTATTCTTTGCTTTACTCAACTGTCTAAATCGTTATTCTATTCCTAAATGCACGAAGAATTAGGCATGTGCTATGGACTTTGGAAAATACATATTGAAAACATGATATATGCTTCAAATATTAGAAAATACTTGAAAAAAGAACACTTTGAAAATCGTGAATTGTTTTGGAAAAATGCTTTTGAAGGAAAGAAAAATCAATTTCTGAAGAAAAGGATATCTTTTTGAGAAAATCAAATTCTGAAGAAACTTTGGAGATTTTTGAGAAAATTGATTTTTTTGAGTTTTGAACTCTTGAATTGATCAAAAGGATGGGCGTGTGGTCCTGTGAAATCTTTTCATGATGCAGTCTAAACCTAGATGATGCATAAATGTAATTTGATAAAATATTTTCTGAAGAATTTATGAAAAATCATTAATAAAAATGATTTTTGTGCCTTATAGAATTTAGATGAAATATATTTGCCACTTATCCCTGACTATGACCATAAATATATATTACACACACCTCATTTGATTCTAAGAGGGGAAAATACTTAGAAAAACTTTGAAAATATGCAATGGTTTTTGAAGATAGCCTAAGAGTGTAGGTCGTTTGTGGCTTAAAAGAAGATGATAAATCTGGATATTGTTCGTATTCTGACTATGACCACAAATACGAACTAAATCGAGTTTATTAACTCCTTAGAAGCGAGTACACGTGCCATTCGTGTAGATCATTGTGAATTTGAATATGTATATGAATGATCAAACAATAACAGTTATATCATAATTAAATTATATGCAAATGTGTCCTAAGCTAAGCAGGAAAGTAAATTCTTATTCCAATATTATAATTTGCATCAATAATAAATTAAAGAAAAGAAAAGAAAAGAAAAATAAAAAAAATTTAATCTTGAACCTCTCTGCAACATTAGCAAACTTGTTAGTGGAAATATGTTGGCTTTTCAGATTTATCCAATAATATCTGAAATTGAGGGATTTATCTGAATATAAGCCTTTTTCAATGCTTTCCTGAAATAAACATAATAAATGATGATGTAAAATTAAATAAATAATAAAAATAAATAACTTTGAAATTTATAATTTTGAGAAAAATGACTAAATTACCTTTGAAAATTGACCTTTATTGCAAAACAGGGTTAAAAATAGGGTTTCTTAGAAAATATTTTTGTAAAACGCTTAATCTGGGGATCAAACAGATTCAAAATAACACCAAATCGGGTTGAGAGCACCCTAGCATGATTATAAACATGATGAAATCCTAAAAATATAAAACTTTTCATGAAAAATTTGAAATATTATAAAAAAATCAAATTTTGCTCGTATTTCAGTTGAATCAGGACTCCGCGGGCATCCTGTTTTTATGATTTAACTAAATAATGCATCAAATGAATTCCAAAATCTGTAAAAATTAATATGGACACCTCTAATAATCTTAAAATTAAAATGAAATTGGAAAATATAATTTTTGGGATTATTTTGATATAAAAACTAAATAAAAACATGAAATTACGTGATTTGCTCGCGGGCACATACCTGTCACAGTGTCAGACCTGAATCAGGTATCAAATAGTAATGAAAAATTGTAAAATTTCACATGAAGAAACTAGACAGGTGAACAAAAATATTCTTTTTTACAGATCGGAAAAAACATCTACGGTTAGGGAGATACGATTATGGCAAGTTGTACCTAATTCCGGCTTATGCATAATGATGTGAAATAGACAAATCCAGTTTCGGGTGTAGGGAAATATAGCAAACAGTTTTCAAAATTTATAAAATTTTATAGAGATATACTAGAGATTCTGACGGAAACAACCCATTTTACGGATCATCGATCAGATCTTTGGTTACAGAGAAATTATTTTGGCAAGTTGGCTTTAATTTTAAATAATAATTGACAGTTGTAGAAATACAAATCTGATTCTTAACTGAATAAAATATCAATCCATCATAGAAATTTATAAAAAATTTACATAACAAACTAGGGATTTAAATGGAAACAACCCTTTTTATGGATCATCGATCGGATCTTGGACGAAGAAGATATGACCTCATAAAGGTACTCTTGAATTTCCATAGCATTTTCCGACTCAAAAAATAGGTTTCGACTTTGATTTTTGAAAACAGGGTTGTAGACCTCTAAAAATTCTGATTTTTTTTATTAAAAACTGTAGGCACATGCATGATTTCACCATAAAAATTTAGATTTTATTGACAAATATAAACTGGCAAAATAAATAGATTAACAGACAGACATAATCGTAAGTAACGAATATAAAACCCTAGAATGAAATAATATAGATTATTTATGCTAAAAATATAAAAAAACATGTAAATAATGCAATGAATCTTGATTTGATGCTTGAACAACTAAAAAAACATGAATATGATGAAATAAACAAAACAAATCAGGGAAGCACGGTTAAAAATTTGGTTTAGCCATTAAAAAAGAGTTTCGACCTATCGAAAGGTCGAATCTCAATCTTTTTCGGGCATTTAGCATAATAATCATATTTTCAACGATTCTAATGGATCAAAAATGCGAAAATAATCATAGATGATTGGTGGATCATCATCTTGAATCATGGAGCATAGGGCTTGAATAAAAAAAATGAAAAGAAACTCATGCATAGGGGGGCGACAATGGTGAAAATAATAATAAAAAATTAGAATAAAATAAAAAGAAGAAGAAAGCTTACCTTGCTTGCACCAATGGAGGAGGGTTGAGAGAGAGGAGAGAAAGCCACAAATTTTAGAGAGGCAGAGGGTGGGAGAACATGCATTGGTCGCCCCCTATAGCCCCTATTTCTAGGTTTTCATTAGGTTTAATTAAAGTGTTTTATTTTTTTTTAAATTCTCCTTAATTAATCCAATTAAGGGGAGCAGTTTTCTAAGAGGAGTTTCAACCTAACTAAACCACTAATTAACCTAATTAGTCTAATTAATTAAGACTCCTAGTTAGCTTAAAACAACCTCAAATGTGGCGCCACCTACTGTGAGCCCACATTTGATTTTTAAAGCCCTAATTTCAAGCTTTAAAAACAAAGTTTTAAAATGTCAAAATAAAGGTTGAGTTTTAAAATCAATTTTGATCTTTTCAAACTTCTAATTCACTTAGGACACTAACTAAACTTGAACTAACCTAGACTTTTTCAAATGTGGCACCACCTACTATGGGCCCCATTTGATTTTTCAGAAAACAATTTTAAAATTTGAAAATAAAGGAGTTAAAAACAAGGTTTTCAAAAAGAGTTTGGAACAAAAGATAAAAATCAAAGTTTTAAATCAACTAGAGTCCTAGATGAATTGAAAATGTCTCAAATATGGCTTCACTCACGTGGGCCCCACATTCAAGTTTTGAAAAGATTAAAATAAAGACTAAAAAAAGGGTTTTTGAAACAAGGTTAAAATCGCCAGATAAAAATCAAAAGTTTAAACAGAGTCCTAAACTAACTAAAACTCCAGACTAGAGTCCTAAACTTACTGAAACTCTGTGATAAAGTCTTAAAACTCTGAAATTTGGTTTTTTGAAAGACAAATGAAGAAGTTTTTGAAAGATTTTCTCAGAAATGAAGTCAGGGTTAGAGTCCTAAACCAACTGAAACTCTGGAACAAAGTCCTAATTTGACTGAAACTCTAGAATTTTAGCTTCTTTTGAAAGATTTTCTTGAAAATAGGTAAAAATAGAAATAAAAGATAGAGTCCTAATCCGACTGAAACTCCGGAATAAAGTCCTAGTCCGACTGAAACTCTAAAATTTTGGCCAAAATGAAAGAAATGGGCAAGGGGTAAGGCTACCTCTGATTTAAAACCAAAAAAAAAAATTGAAAAGGGTTTAAAAGGTAAAAAGACAGAGTCCTAAATCAACTAAAACTCTGAAATAACTAAAATTTGAGGAATGAAGGAAGTGATCCAAAAGCAACACCACCTAGATGGGTCCCATCCGAGAATTGAGATCAGTTAAAAATTGAGTTTAAAATGAGTTCAGATCGCTTTTTAAGGAAAATGTTTTGAAATAAAGGAATATAAGATCCTGGGGGTTGATAAATGACAAATATCGATCTAAAACCCAGGTTTTCAAAATTAATTTCGAAAGAAAAGTTTTAAAATCGAGTTTGGATTTGATATTTTGAAAAACAAGAGTATTAGATCTCGGGAATGACATGAAATGCAATGAATTGATATGAAATGACAAGAAATGATATGAAATGATTACAAAAGATAAACCCTGGGCGAGGGATTTGAAGTCCCGGGCCACTGGCAAAGACAAAGAATTGAACATTCTTGTTCGAGGATGAAAATTGAGGAATAAACATCAGACCCAACATTGGATCCAATCCAAATATAAATTGGATCTCGATTATGACTAAAATTTTCAGGAAGGGAACTGACCCGAGCCCAAACTGGGAGTTGTACCAACTTAGGAATGGCAAAATGATGTTTCAGATAAAATGATTCGAGAAATGATTTTGCCCCTGCAGGGCATGAAATGACACTGAAAATGAGGTTTAAACTGGTTTCGACTGGTTTAAACTGAATCTTAAGGTTTCTGAACTTAGAGGAACTAAAACGACACTAACTCAACTAAACTCCAAGATGAAATGGTTGAGAAATGACACAATTCTCAGAGAAATAGTGAGAAATGATCATTGGAGTGAAGTTGACCATGGAAATATACTGAGTTTGAGATAGGACAAAGGTTAGAAATATTGAGGTGAGCTAATTTCAGAGCTCAAACACTAGCTAAACCGACTGGACTTAACTCAATTTCAACTGAGATGGGCTAAAATGGGTTCCTAGATTACAAAAAATGGAATTGAACTGGATCTGGGCCACTTGAACTCTTGGTGAGCTTAGATAAGACTCAGGGAAATAGGGTCAACTGGGATTGATAGACTCGGAGACAATTGACTACAATTCGAGCTAGAATTGAGCTCATTTTTGAGGAAATGAACCAATTTTAACCGAAATGGTCATAAATGAAATAGGGTTCGCTCATCGTGAGCTCAGGTGAGCTAGAAATGACAGACATTTTAACTGTTCTGAACTTAAAAATGAGCTTGGTCGACTCTGACTGGCAGAAATCTAAGGTGACCTAGGGGTAAAATGGTAAATTTCTTAATAAAAGAGGTGAAATGACACCGAAGCTGGAATCGACCTAGGACTAGACTCCTACACCGACCTACAGAGGGTTGGCATATGCTAAAAGGGGGCGTCTGAAAATGTACGAGAAAAAATTGGGGGTGTTTAGAGTAGGTTTATGGCCTGAAATTTGGTAATGCAAGGAATCGTTACCTCACACGTCTACATGCACATACACGTGTCATACTCTCTCTCTCTCTCTCTCTCTCACACACACACACACACACACACACACAATTTAAAGGGCACATTTTCTACAAATGAAAACTACTCTTAAAGTTGCTGTCAATGCCAACTTTCCCAGGCATCGTGGACAATGATGATCTCTACTTGTATGACCAAAAACATGGCAAGAAAGTTGAATCCTTTTGACAGATGAACTTGGGGTTTAATTTTGTAAGTCTAAACTCTCTGCCGCAAATGTGTCCTAAATGCCTTTTAAATGCTATCCTTGTGAGCATCTTAAACGATATGTTCAGCTCAGTTTTACTTTGATTGAATGACCTAGGAAATTGTTGCATTATTCATCTGGTCTTACTTACGAAAGACATGCAAAACATAGGTTGATGGGAGTTTGTTGAGCTTCTGCTAAGGGAAGAAAGTCCATCCCCATCCCCACCCCACCCCACCCCACCCCGCCGTCCATTCTCACTTGGGGTCTGTTTGTTTCATTCCCATGGGAGAAAGGCTGATCTGGCGGGAGAGCTCAGTCCATTCCTAAGTTTGCCTGAAACAAACAGCCATACAGTAAATACGTGAACCATGCACTGGCACCATGTTTTCGTGCAGGGCTGATTGCCTCCCATGAAAACTCTTTTCTACCAGGAGAGGTGGGGAAGGCGTTTCGTGGGAATGCCACTCTGGCTGGATTTTTTAGAATCTTGTGCCAATCCCAAGATTTTCTTTTCCTGCCCCCTCCTGCTGTAACAAATGGTCCCTCATGAAAAGTTCCCATGGAAAAGGGAGGATCCCATGCTTCCATTAAATTTGGAGTTATTCCTTGTGGAAAGTTGCTCCCATGTTTTTTGCCAGGTGTGGGGGATTTTCTAGCCAATCTAGCCTTACGTTAGTGCATGAATGTAAAAGCGAGTGATGTCAATCCAATCCATAAGCATCTAATATTCATACAATGCAAGATTTGTAAAGACATAATAGTATGAACAATACTAAATGTTAAGCGGGTTGTGGTTGGAACTGGTTGAATATGGATCTGGATATGCCTGACATGGGTATGTCTAACTTGCACCCTATCTTACTCGTTGCGCTTTGATGGATGTGGGCCAGATCAAGCCCAACCATACCCAAATCCAACCAGTTTTGAGCAACAATTTTTGATAATTCACTTGAAATTTTCTCCAAATTTTCTTAGCTTTGTTTCTTAGGGTGTAATATGAAATCTCTTTGTACCTCCAGATTATGTGCTTCCTTTCAACTAGTCCCCACAAGCCTATTTTGCAAACTCACTTTCTCCCTCGTGTATGCAAGTACGATAAGTGAGTACAATGAGAGAAGGAATGTTGGGTTGGAGTCAGGGTTCAAGCTTAGCTGTATTTGGGTTGTGGGAATTTAATGAAATTAAAATCCAATTCCACTAAGACCTAAACCCTTCAGTCATTTTTCAAGCCAAAACAAAGGTCTTAGGTTGCATTCACATGGGATTAAAATCAGTGATAAGAAGGAATCTACAAGGTACAATAGACCTTTTCGTTTCTAATAAATCAATTTACTATCTCTATAGGCAATGTCACGAGTTCAAAACCCGTAGGTGCACAGTAAGGGTGTCAACGGATCGGGTTTACCACCATATAGGGTCTGGGTATGGTAAAAAACAAGAAGTCCCGATTAAGACCTGGGTCCGAACCCAAAGGTCCAATTAATACATAGATCTGGGTATAATTTGTGAAATTTTATACAAGACCTAGTGTAATACCTATGATTTTTTGATAATTATTAAATCATTATTTATATATTATATTGATAAAATTAAGAATTTATCTGATTTCTAATTTGAGTATGAAATTATAAATTGAATTGAGTCAGTAGTTGAAATGATAATTTAAGCATACATAGAAATTTAATATAGATTTGGACCTTAAATTTGGTAGTGGATTTTACTAATGTTATTTGGATCCAACCCAATTAGGTTAGATATAATTCATGATATTTGGATCTAATTAGGGATGAATTGGGCTGGATATAACTCAGGATATTTAGATCTAATCTCATTGGATTGGACCCATAGGGTGAGACATTCATAATAACATTATTATTGTTTGGACAAAAATTTTGGCTGATCAGTGCTTTAACTATTAAATTAGAGTTGACTTCGACATTCTTTATTTCAAGGGCATTGAAATCGACTATCTACAAGTTCAAATTGATGTTGATTTGAGTGTTTTATCATTGACCAAAGTTCATGCCTAATTGTAGGTCAAAAATTAATATTTTTCGGCATCGACTAAATTCTTTTGTCGATCCGTATGTGTAAGATTAAATTTAAGACCACTAGGACGATCTACATTTTGAAGGCTATCAAATCGACTATTTAAACGTCAAATTCTATTGAGTGTTTGGGTCTGTATGCCTCTCGAAAGGTTACCATATCACTAGAGCCCAAGCCAGGGTAAGAAGACTCCACCTTTCTTCTCTAGCTTAATCAATTTCAAAATTTAATAAGTTATAACCTATAATTTATTTATTTATTTTATTAATAAAAAAATTAATAGATATTAATCTCTTATATTAGAGATGGGACTCTTACCTAGGTCCATCTATAAATAGAGACTCTCATGATAGGGATATGCATCTTTTCCTTCTTCTTCCTCATATCTCCTTCTTCCTTTAAGCCATTAGAAAAGTTTAGACCTACATTAGATACCTGCAACCACCTCGGTGAAGGTTTATTCAGCTCAGAATGAGGTACGAGTGGAGAAAAAAGCGATGGTATCATTGTGAGAAGAGTGTTTTTGGTAGAGAATCTCTACTTTTATGATGTTCGATTTTGAGATGCATTAACATACTCTCTTTTTGATCCATGGCTTGGATCTTCATGTAATCTATGCCTATAACATCTATGGCTATTAGATCTACATGAAAAAGATTTTTTTAAACCCAAAACGATGTTTTAGAAGATCAATTTTGAGAAAACAATCTAGAAAAGACTAGTTTTGAAATCCTAAAAAGCAAAAAATCATGTGAATAGATAGATCTATATTTTATTGGATTGTTCAGCATATATAATGAATGTAGAAATATGTTTTTGAGTAATTTTCATAGATCTTGATACTGTAAAAATATCACTTGCATAGATTTTGATTTAAAAATACGTGATTATTATTTTAAAAAAGGTTTTTCCAAAAAATGTTTTAGGGTTTTGATGTTTTATGATAAAGTTAATCTGATCATATATGGTAGGTTAGGACATGTATAGCATGATTAAAAAGCATGTTATTGCATAAATAGTTCATGATTTCATGTTATTTTTATGTCACTTGTGATTCTTGCATAGATGAAATTATATTTGAGATATTCTATAAAGGTTTTATAAATTTTGAATTATTTTTGTTAATGTTTTAGCAAGATTATCATAAATATGATCAAATATGTGTTGTATAATATTGAAAATGTGTTTAGAGTATTCAAAAATTGTAAGTGTATGAGTTTTACCATGATTCTTCTTCTTGCTTAATAGATCTTGCAAGAGTTTGGATTTTGGTTATTTTGTCCTCATTTTTTGTTCCGATCAGTCTTAGAAAAAAGTTGATATCTCTATGAAAATGAGGTCAATAAATTCAAATAAAAATATTGTGTCATACCTTCATCTGGGAGAGCCTATGTCGTATCCATAGGTAAATATTGACAAGTGAAATAAGATTATGAATTGCATATAGATAGAACATGACATGCATAATTTAAACAAGAAAACAATAAGTGAAGATAAGAAGTTATTCATGCACACAAGACTCACAACACTAGAATGATAAGTTCATGCATATTGAATATGTTCATGCATTTTATAAATGTTCATGCATATGAATAATTTATTGTATTGATGAGAATCTTAGCATGGTGGATGCGCATTAAATTGACCTATTATTTTAATTATTAGCATGATTTTTATGTTATAGTCTGCTAAGATGGGTATTACATGATTGATATATCTGATGTTGTGTTTGAATGTATTTCGATATCGTACATTATGCAAGTATGTTATTGCCTACTTAGACTTGGGTTGTTTGACCCCTTTACTTAAATAATTTTTAGGTTCTGAGAAGGTCGAGTGATATTACGTTGTTCATATGTTCACGGAATTTGCACACTGCCTATTGAGGTGGTGGTTTTGGTTTCTTGTGTTTTGAGGGTTTGGTTAACTTGGACATTGGATTTTAGGAATGGTTTCATAACTAGATAAATGAATAATATGAACTTTATTTTAATTCAATTCAATTCAATTGATGTTGATGTACTCTGATTTATGTAATTTAGTTAAGTGTATGGTTTGATACGGCAACTGTGATAATCACGATTTGTATATTTTGCTATTTAAAAAAAAAAATTATGAGAAAAATCAAATTATAAATCAGAGCCGTTACTCCTGGGCACCAATTTTATGGTGAAAAATAAGAAGACTTCCGATTAAGACCCGTAAATTTTCAATATAAAAACAGTAAAAACTATTATTTTACCGGGTATGGTCCGGGTCTGGTTCATATAGTTCTTATCGGGTCTGGGTATGGCTTCTCTTATAGTAAACCAGGTTAGACTCGAGTCCGTACCCGATACCATACCCAAAATCTTGTCCAAGTCTGGTTCTACCTGACCCATTGATAACCCTAGTGCACAAGTGTGCATCCTTTGCCGCAATGCTCAAGTTGGGTGTACTACATGATGGACAAGGGAGACACCAATAAACTCAATTAGGGAGATGGTTTTCCTTGGTATCCCAAAAATAAATAACCTTTAGACACTATAGAGGAGCCTATGTTTTGTCTACATTTTAGAAATCAATCTAACTCTTAATGTTGCCATTTTACTTTTCCCTTTTTCCTCCAAACATTTATTTATTTATTTATTTTAGTTGCGGAAAATCCATTGATTTTCTAGTTGATTAAAGGTACAATCAAGGTTGACCCATGCCTTCCCTAGCTTCCTATTCCTATGAGAAAGTGCAACCCTGGTTCGACCTTGTGGTGAAGGACACACACCATGAGTTTCGAACTCGTGATCTCCCCTTAACTTGGTGACATTGCTAGCCAATCCCAAGCCAAATGAGTAGCGCCCGAGTTTTTTTCATCCAAGTAATTTAAACATCGACCTCAAATTCTTATTATCAAGCAATCTCACCTAGAGTTTCCATAAATACTGGCAGTGAATTTGGATTCAAATTCTACTGAATTTCCTTAATCTGGATACACCGACATCCATGAATTTACCTTTCAATGAACAAGAGCCTCATGCTATATATTGTATCACCTCCATTTATGCTAGGTATCCACTTACATATGGAAAATCTGATAGGCATTGATATGATCATGCCCCAAGGGGGTTGGCATAGTGGGGTAGGGCCTTGATTGTTAGACGGGCAGTCAAGGTTCAATTCTCATGGTCATCACCCATCTGCGCAAGCCAATGAGTATCATAGGACCCAGGGGCAAGGGTCCTAGCCTCAAATTTTTATGCTGCTGGCATGATGACCATAGGTATGGCAGGCTGAGCCAGCATAACCAAGTCTTCTTGCCGGATGCAGTTTCTTTGGGTTATAAATAAAAAAAAAGTGATATGATCATGACTTTAGATATGGGTCCAAAGCTAGCGTAGAGAGGACCAATATTGGGTTTGGTAATAGATCAACTGGGTCACGTTTAGGTGGGCCATGTAGGAGTTCTGGATCTGACTTGGTATAGCCTGCAGTCCAACATTGCCATGATGAGTTCCTTTTTTCATGAAGTCTGACAATGGATTCTGGGTGGGGGATGACCCAAAATCCGCAATTGTAACAAACAATAAACCACTTACCTTGAGATTTCAGACCCTCAAAAAATTGGACCAAATCCAACCCTCAACCACACTATTGCTCGATTTTCAAGCCAGAGTTTTTGGGGTCCCCAACAACTTATGACAGCTAAGAGTCAAAGTGTCATTAACATAGTGAACTGTAGGCTACACCCCAAGGTATTAACTCAAAGATTATGTTGTGGGCCCCATCCAGGATTTAACTCGCTGGTGCGGGGCAGGTTCAATAAGTGGTCTGGTTCTCAGCAAGGGTTTTTTGTCATATTTTTTTTTTTAATTATGTTAGCTCGTGAGAGCTCTGCTCATCCGTCAGGATCAACTTGTGAACATCATCAAGCTAAAGGGATGTCACGAGTTTTAAAACCAAGAGTATGCAACCCTTGTTGGAAAAAATATGCTTTACTTAGTGGGTTAGGCAACTGAGTTTGAATCAAGTGTGCTCGGAGGCACACTTGTACACACACTATCTTTCAAGCAATAATTGTCTCACTTAGAATCAAGTCCTCGATGCAATGGATACTCATGCAACCATGCTCTCAGGATACAACTAAGCTTTCTTCTTCATGCGAAAATCAATCAACATCCTGTATTTAGTGAGCGATAACCTCGACACTAACCACCTTGAACAACCTCTTGATTAGGTTTGGGTGATCCAGGTTTGATGTAGGCTCAAATTGGGTATATATCCTAGGTTCATATATGGGTATGAATTCTGAATGCAAGTAGGTATAAATTTGGACTGCAAGTGGGTATGAATCTTAGGTATGGATCCAAACTACAACCAGAGTTGCATACTAAAAAAGAACTGAATTTAGATATTAAAAACACGCTGAAAGAACAAGGAGAGTGAGTGAGAGCTAAACCAGTTCTTGGAGAGAGCATAGTTTGTGGGTTAGGAGAGATGAGAGGAGAGAGCTGGGGTTTATATAGGCCCCACCCCACCCTCCTCCAACCACCATAAAGGGCCTTTAATAGGCCTAAGTGGCTAGCCATAATGGGCCATGAATTTCCAAATAGCTAGCCTAAGGAGGGCACAAAAAAAGAACCAAAAGGGCAATGGTTGGGTCTAAAATAACCCTGGTAGGGTCAAGACTAACATAAACCAGGTCAACAATCAAGCTAGGGGGCGGCTGGTGGATCGTTAAAACCATCAAAGGCCCATGCGAAAACGTTAAGTTTGGTCTATACAGATCTGGGTTAGGTCCAAATAAGACCCAAAAGAGCTAAATCAATACACATTTAAGGTTTGATTAATGGAAAAAATTATACTTGAGGATTAAAATCATTCTAAGTAATAAAAAGAAAGGTAAAAAACCAAACCAGACCCAAGCCCAAGTCCAAATCGAAAGTTTAAGGTCAAGGTTCAAGATCAAAGGTCCAAGGTCCAAGGTCCAAGAGATGTACAAGCTCAAGATCTGATGCCCTCTTGAGGGCCTTGCCCTCTAAGGTAGCACCCCTCTATATAAGGACAAGGGAGGTTCCTACAACTTTCAATATGAGACTAAACTTGTAGGAAAGACTAGAAACCTATAAACTTAGGAAAAAAAGGAAAAAATGATAGGGAACTTAGGAAAAGTTTTGAGCCCAAACCCCAATAACCCTTATTGTGAGGCTAAAGTTGGGTGTATTCTTTAGTGTCCAAGGGTTTATACAAGCTTTTATATCAATGAGTTTGTAGATGAGGCTGGTGATTTTCCTTGATTAACCAAAAGAAAATGAAAACACAAAACTCAGATCATGTTTGACTTGATGAGCTTGCCAAATTGTGGAAGCCTCAAGATTAGTGGATAACTTAAATTAAGACTTGGATGTGGCTGTGACTAGTTCAAACTCTACCAAGAAATGCTTGCCTTGGTCAACTTCACCTTATTGACATGGCTCATCCATCAATAAAAAAATTGGGTTTGGCTATGGTGACCATTGTAAACAAACCACTCACAGGAAAGTCACAAGAAAAGTTTTTACGTGGTTTGATGAATTACTCCTTGAATTATGGAAAATGATTATATTATACGAGAAAATAATGCGTTTTCTGAAAAAACCTATAATTTTATAAAATCTGCTTGATGTCCAAGATCGCAAATGTTCGACATCAAAATAATCATTTTAACCTTCGCATAGTAGACCTCATGAAGTTTGCACAATATATTAGCATGCTCCCCCGAGTATCACACCCTCTCACTGAAAGGTAGATTCACATAATTTTTTTTGCAGACCTCAATAAGTTCACATAACTATAGTTGTGAATCTCTTATTAAACTGAAACCTTTGAAGTTCGCAAATCTTTCACTAAATTCACATATATTGTACGAAGTTCACATGACCAAATATGCACACTTTCAATAACGAAAATTGTAGAAACTTCACATATATAGTACAAAGTTCGCATGAGAATATGTGGATCTCAATTAAGCAACTCAAGGAGTTCTACAAATAAGGGGCGATCTGTGTAATTTTTTGGCATGAAAATTTTCTTATATTTGTGTGCTTGTTGAATCATATATAAATTCATTTTTGTTTATATTATTTCTTTTTCTCGTTTGTTTCTGGAAGAACCCTAACCCTTTTTCCTCTAGAAAACTCAATACTTGTTCTCTTCCCTTATGGCAATTTTCATAATTTTTTTTTGTTGAATTCTCACAAGATTTCAATATCCTTCATATTGACTTTCTAGGTTAGGTCGAGGTGCACATTTAATAGCCACATGTGTATTTGTGTTTGGTTGCTGTTGTGGATGTTTTTTATATGTTTTCTTATAATTTATTTAATAATTTTGATCTGATTCACCTTTTAGGGTTTACTATCGTACAAACATTGAATAGGGATTTCAGAGTGGTTGTTGTAGGTAGTTATGTTAATTGAATGTATGAAGTGTATATGGATGTCTTACATTCTATTTTTA